>NC_140583.1:58686588-59886588 GCF_964204655.1 Triturus cristatus
AAAAACCATAGGTTTCACACATGTTATAGTTAGCTGGACATTTCACTCGTAAAAAACCAATGAAATTCCCCCGTTATAGTTAGTGCAGGCAACTATAACTCACGTGACCGCAATCTTCTGCTGATGCTAATACTGTATTTAGACACTTATTTGCCCATGTCTTCTTCCATTAAATTTTAGCTATACATATATTACAAATATTTTTTTTTCATAAAGACACATATGTCATCAGCAGAGGATTGCGGTCACGTGAGTTATAGTTGCCTGCACTAACTATAACGGGGGAATTTCATTGGTTTTTTACGAGTGAAATGTCCAGCTAACTATAACATGTGTGAAACCTATGGTTTTTTCACTGAATATATATATATATATATGTATATATATAAATAAATATATAAAGTCACATGTAAATTCGAAGAAATTTGTAGTGATTGCAAAAGATGAGATCAAGGTTATAATATAAAATTATATAGTTCAGTTCAGAAAACTTTATTCGGATAACTTGGTATCCATAAAAGCACAGCAGCATAACAAATTATTTTACAATTAGAGAGTAATAATGAAATTCATTAACAATAAATAGTTTGTAATCATATAAAAAATACCAGTTCATACATCAGTTTGTACAAAAATCATGCGTATATATAAAAGCTCAGGGGTTGGACATCATCTTACGTGCTCGAGTGGCGATTTTCAAAAATGTGCCAGTGCGGAAGGCCAATTCTTCATCGGCCAAAGTGAGTAACCACAAATAAGCATTATCCAAACTAATAGGCCTCTGCTTTTTAAACAAGCATTTGCAATGCAATAGGTCTCGCATTATTAAAGTTTGAGCTATTGGTGTTGCATTATTTAGCAATGCCAATAGCTCAAACTTTAATAATGCGAGACCTATTGCATTGCAAATGCTTGTTTCTGTTGGTGTTGTAGGCTGACTTGGCAGTCCAATGCAGTGCTTCGGTTGCCCAACTTTTAGATGTGGTTGGCTCTATTGTTTGCTTGTAGATGGGTACGGATGTGTGTACTTGACAAACGTTTCCTATTCTCACGGACTTCTCCTTCCGTTTAAGATTTTTTAACAAGTCTTTAGAAGTACCGCTCTCACTCAAGGACACCAACGGCCTACAGTACAAATCTACCCTGGAGCCAACAATGCTCAATACAACCCATATACACCCAGATCCCCAAACATGACTCATTTGCATATAAAATTAAACACAGCCAAACCAGGATTTCTACTGCAATGAAGATGCCGGTGTGACCTCTGAAAATTACAAAAACAAGGTCATGACATACAAAAATGTGCCACATTCGGTTCTGGAGAGCAGGGGATTCAATTGGATGCCCCTTACCCGGCTTCCACTCGTTGCAACTGGGGAGCCCTTTCAGAGTTTCTAGGTACTACCACTACTGGACAATAAATTTAAGGGTGCATGTTAAGACAATACCAACTAAAAGATTTTTTAGCACAAACCTTTTCAGTGAGTAGTTGTGTCTCGGTCTCACGGCAGCAGAGAGCTCTGTTATATAGTATTTTTTAAACAAAAATGGTGTTCTCATTGACATTGCATACAACATACTTGAATACACAGATTAAAACAAACAATAGATTACTTTTTAATGTAATATAAGTAGAGAAAATAAGTAGAAATGCATTGTTACAATTTTAAAAAGTTGCATTCACAATATATACAATGTCAGGTATAGAAACTATTAAACACATATTTCAAAATAGTAAATATAAAATTATAAATAGTAAAATTCTAAATAATCATAAAGAAGTAACTTTTTTGATATTTTTAATTATAAAAAATATAGAGATGGTGTAATTTGCCGATGTAATTTTATTTGCTCATAAGACATGTACATATTGTAAGTAGATTCTAAATTAGTGTTTTTACAAATTATTAGATTTTTAAGTATTTAAAAAAATACTTCTTTTATTTCCAGTGACGTGCTCGGAATGTATTTTTCATTTATATTTCACTTCCATTTTGATTTCATGTAAAGTCTATTGCGCAGTATTTATTCAACATTTCAATATTCTTTTCCAGCAGTTACTGAGGACAGTGGATGCAGGGCTCCTGTACTTCTCATCTGGTATCTTAAATGTTATATGTAAATAATGATAAGGGGCTTGGTGAGTGTAGTTTAATGTATTTTAAGTTACCTTGGAAAGCAATGTAACAGTTATGGTTGGGTAGTACTTTGTTAGTATGTGACATTTTTGTAGTTAGCTTAGTATAATAGAGTAAATGTAAAGATTTTCTAATGCAGATGAAGTTCATTTGTTGTATTATGTGATGTCTTGGATGTTTTAGTTTGGCGGGGGGGAATATTACGTTTTCTTTGCGAATGAAAAAGAGTGTCCTTGAAGAACATTTTTTCCTGGGTGGCTGTATACATAATTTTAAATGAAAACTGGGGTTTATTTTGCCTTTAAAACTACTTTTAACGTTTGTTGTCTTGCAGGGCTTCGATGGATTTGATAGGGAACCTTTTATCCGGATTCCTTGTTTTTGGAGAACTGTTCTTTTTTGAATTTTAGGAGGTCTACAAATTGGCACTTATTTGTTTGGCATGAAATGGTCACTAAGGATTTATTTAAATTTCTTACTATAAACTCTTTTTATTGTTTTTCTTTGCTTCAAAGTAAAACACACATGAACTTTGTGTAAATAGCCAATGGGATTCCTCCCAAAATACCTTACAATTGACATTGCGAAGCATGGAACCCAGTGCACTACCACAACACACATGGAGCAGTACCAACCCGTGGCTTTGGCTGATTCCGAGGCTGCGTTGGCTACGTTGGCTTGAGTCCACATTGACCATATTTTGAGACATTTCTTATGTTCTCCATGGGCTTTATACACCAGTTCTTCAAGTGTGTTGCAGTGATTCATTCCAGTAGTCCATTCAGTGATGGAGGGGGCACAGGTATCCCGGCAATGGCTGGCTATGTCTCTCTGCGCCACCAAGTAGCCCATGGCCACAAGTGCACATGTGCTTCATAGACCCCCAGGTTGTCCATAATGCCTATGTAACGGGGAACGGCTCTCAGGGATCGGGGATGTAAAGAATGTCCACTCTAGCGGCTCCTTAACAGAGGTTTTATTTGGTTTGAAATGACAATAAGGATAATAGAGTCTTATCCCGAGTCTCTCTTCCTCGCTCTACACCGTCGCATTGCTCCTGACTAATCTTCGGGTCAGGGTTATTCCTCTTGGTCTCCGAAGGGGGGGGGGAGGACCGGCCAGGTGATGTCCAACCCGCATCATAATCCGGAAAAAAAAGAAAGAAAACCTTGTGTCAGGTTTGAGTTCTCTACTGCCGTAAGGTATGCACACAGGGGGGTGGGTAGTGTAGGGACACCTGTGAATCACTCTGTGCCAGTCTTTATCGGTGCGAACGTGGTGGGGAGGGAACCATCACCGGATAAGAGTCCCCAATTTCAACTACCCGTCTCCCTTCTCCCGTCTCCCGACCCACCCCGTGACCCGGTCCCGTACCTGAAGGAGCCACGCTCCTCCGGTAACGTGGCTGGGCGGTGCGCCGAATCGGTGGCCTCCTGGCTTTCTCTCTATCTGCTGCCGTGGGTCTCGAGCGGTTGCTCTGGATTCTCTGTCGTCTCCTTCGTCTTCCTTCTCGACTCGGCGTCTTCCGGGGTCGTGCTCTCTCTCCTCCTCCTTGTCTTCTTCTATTACAGGTTCCTGTAGGCTGACGTCAGCGGCGGGGGCGGGGACTTCAACAGTCGTGGGTGTTTTAAATGGGCCGCGTTGGCTGTCATACAGAGCCCCGGTCCAAAAAGGATCAGTCTCATCTTTCCAATCCCCAGGATGTAAAGGAAGGAGAGATCTTGACACCGGGGAATATCCCCACCAGTCCTCGAACGCTTCCTTGTCTGGAGAAGGTTCCTTTACAGGGCGGAGGGTAGGGAACTCATGACAGCCTAGTAGTATAATTTTGTGATCCAGTTCTAGGCTCTAGGTGCCTACCCACACCACACAGGGCCCTACTGACAGCATACCAATAACTTCAGATAACTGGGCATTCCCAGACAGTGTGGAAGAAAGTACCCAGCATGGAAGCACTGAATGCAGTCAGGGCCGATAGCATGTCCCATACGCCGGAGCTGGGAGGGAGGTTAGTATAAAATATTAAAGTATTTCAGCTGCATAAGGTGAAATTGCACTAATATTGCCAACAGCATAGGCACCATCTTAGCCTTCGTCCAATCTTCATCATCAAGGGCGTCGTCAAGGGTACCCACTTTACCGAGAGTGGAAGTAGGGGATCGGGTGACTGGATCAGTAGGGATTTAAGTAATCTTGAGATGCCTCTCTTCCCTAGAATATCTAACGGTTATTTACTTTCTAGGGGGCTATGTTGGAGGACTGCAGTATATCTATCATGGTAAGACAGCCAGGGCAAGCCTCAGCCCAAGATACCGATACAGCTGTGAGTTATGGAGGTGAAAGTCCTAAGCTAACTACCGAAATGACCTGATATGGCTCCCCGTTCCGCCCAATAGTGGAGATGCCTAATAAATCCAATTGCCAAAACCGGAGAGTTTCGCCAATTCGGCTAACCAGGTATCCCGCCACAAAACTGTTACTGCTGTTGTTTTGCCATGCCATTTTTTATGTCTAAGCGCTGCCTACCAGCAAGGAATGGGGAGTCATGAGATAGGGGGCAATGAGCAGGGCAAATCCCTGTCATAGAGCAAATTAAGTGTTCAATGTGGGTGAGTTAGCTTGAGTTCCAACAGGTTGTTGGGATTGCGTGTGTAGCCGCACATCCAGTCATTGATGGGAACCAAGTGGGAAGCCCAATCCTACAATTTAACATCGCTCAGCCCAACCTTGCTGTAGGAGGCTAGCTCAGTATATGGTGTACACCTATTGGTGATGCACCCTGCACTGAGTCGAGGCAAATGGACTAGGGAGTGCAGCACCTTGCAAAAATAGTGCCCATAATTGCGGTGATTATTTTAGATTCTATATTTATTAACGATATGGTGGTGGTAGGAAGTAACCTCCGCTAGTGGTTTACCAGGTTTAAGGATCTCTGTGATAATTGCTGCTCTTAAGTTGTGCGAGAACAATCATCTGTCACAGGCCTCTTCGTACAGCGCCTGTAGGCGACGGTAAGTAAGGAAGAGTAGCTCTTGAAGAATTCCAGCAGAAACCCAATAGGGCCAAGTGTCTTGCACAAGGGCATCAAGCTAATAGCTTGTTGTATCTCCATTGTAGTAAGTGACAAGTCTACTTTGTCGCTCCCCTCCAGCGGGAGGGTGCATGCTGGGAGATCATGTTTGATGGGTTTTACCCTTTCGGGAAAACAGGGCGGCTGAAAGGGATTCAGTGTAGGATATTATGGGGCAAATTTGGCCGGTATGCACAATTCAGACAAACCTGGCGTGCATACTAAGCAGCCTCAAAGTAGAACCCTCTTCAAGTCCTGATATCATGACGTATCGACCCAAGGGATCCATAGATACTTTGTGCACAACAATGAGGAAGGTTTCTTCAAGAGGATGGCCTCGTTTCGGGAACCCCAAGGGTAGCCCAAATGGTACACTCTGGATTGATCATGTCAGCCCAAGAAGGAGCAATTTGCACCCAGTAAGTGGGTTTACTGAAACATCAGCACCGCAAGGCGGAATCGTTTAACATGCAGCATGACAGTTCCCCTTTTAAATTTGATATTGACGCCATTGACATTTCAGGATAGTGCACATGCATCAAGGAAAGCTTTTGCGAGTCCTTCATTGCAATTATTAAGGAATCGCAATTAAGGACTCTCAAAAGCCTATGCATGTAGGAATCGCTATTTAAATAGCGATTCTTAAACATTTCTTATTTGCGACTCGCAAATTGCGAGTCGCAATTAAGGAATGCCTTCACATTCAGTCCTATGGGCCTACAGGCCCATAGGAATGAATGGGAGATTGCGCATGCAATTTCAAGGGTGCAAGGGTGTCCGAAGGACACCCTGTTGCACCCCTGAAATTGCTCTGTGCACACATGTTGCGCACACACGTGCCCAAGGGCATGTGTGTGTGTGACCTACAACTTTGAAAACCCCAAATAAATGTTTAAGAATCACTATTTAAATAGCGATTCCTACATGCATAGGCTTTTGAGAGTCCTTAATTGCGATTCCTTAATAATTGCAATGAAGGACTCGCAAAAGCTTTCCTTGATGCATGTGCCTGATAGTGCACTATCCTGAAATGTCGATGGCGTCAATATCAAATTTAAAAGGGGAACTGTCATGCTGCATGTTAAACGATTCCACCTTGCGGTGCTGATATTTCAGTAAACCCACTTACTGGGTGCAAATTGCTCCTTCTTGGGCTGACATGATCAATCCAGAGTGTACCATTTGGGCTACCCTTGGGGTTCCCGAAACGAGGCCATCCTCTTGAAGAAACCTTCCTCATTGTTGTGCACAAAGTATCTATGGATCCCTTGGGTCGATACGTCATGATATCAGGACTTTAAGAGGGTTCTACTTTGAGGCTGCTTAGTATGTACGCCAGGTTTGTCTGAATTGTGCAGCCCCACTCGAGAAACGTTCAGAGCAGCAAAATGCATACCGGCCAAATTTGCCCCATAATATCCTACACTGAATCCCTTTCAGCCGCCCCTTTTTCCAGAAAGGGTAAAACCCATCAAACATGATCTCCCAGCATGCACCCTCCAGCTGGAGGGGAGCGACCAACTAGACTTCTCACTTACTACAATGGAGATCCAACAAACTATTAGCTTGATGCCCCTATGCAAGACCCTTGGCCCTATTGGGTTTCTGCTGGAATTCTTCAAGAGCTACTCTTCCTTACTTACCGTCGCCTACAGGCGCTGTACGAAGATGCCTGTGACAGATGATTGTTCTCGCACAACTTAAGAGGAGCAATTTTCACAGAGATCCTTGAACCTGGTAAACCACTAGCGGAGGTTACATCCTACCACCACCATATCGTTAATAAATATAGAATCTAAAATATTCACCGCAATTATGGGCACTAGTTTTGCAAGGTGCTGCACTCCCTAGTCCATGTGGACCAGAATGGCCCCCATCGTTGAACTACTGGAAGACAGAGGCCTTCTTTTAGTGGATATAGAGCATCCCTTTGACACGGTCCATTGGCTCTTCCTCCTGACAGTCTTTCGTAAGATGTGATTTGGCCCTTGGTTCCTCTGTTGGGTTGAAACCCTATACACCGGCCTATGGGCACAGATCAGGTCAACAGAGTATTGCCCCTCTCTTTTCTGATAGTGACGGGTAGTCATCACGGTTGCCCACTCTCTCCGTTGCTTTTTGCCCTGGTGATAAAACCACTCATTGAACTGGTGAGGGCAGACCCCCTGGGTGTGTGGTTTTTGGTAGAGTGGGAAACAGGAAGATAAAATCTCCCCTTATGTTAAGGACACCATACCACTAATTCTCACATCATGGAAATCCTATGTATTTATGGGGATACTGTATGGGTCAGGGTGAACTGAGGGATACCTGTTATGGTCCCGATATGTCGATAGAGGCTGGACTCCAAGTGGAGGGAGACAGCTTCCGTTATCTTGGCATCACAGTCACTCTTTCACAACAGCATTCCTGGGAAATTGAATATACAACTGCTGTTGTTGAAGGTAAAACTCAACTTATGGGTGTGGGCATTCCTACCACTCACCATGGTGGGCCGGAGCACATTAATTAAGATGATCTTCCTTTCTCTACGTCCTACAACATTACTCCTTCATATTGCCCCCTACGTTTTTTACGAGCTTATAAGCACAGATCAACTCCTTCCTCTTGGTGGCAAAACTCACCTAGTTTCATTTGAGAAGTGTCACCTATCACCCTATGTTGCAGGTGAGGGAAAGTAGGATCTTTCTGACATGGTTGCCTCCCGTTTTGCCTGTTGTCAGTGTGTTTAGACTGTAGTACACTGGGTTCCTGCTAACCAGGACCCTAGTGTCGGTGCTCTGTCCCCTAAATTGACTGGTAAGTACTTTGTACATCCCACAATTGGCATACTGGGTTACCTTTGCAAGTCTCTAGTATATTGTACAAAGGTACCCAGGGCATTGGTACACCAGGGGTCTCCCATGGGCTGCAGCTTGTATTATGCCACCCATGGGAGCCCATGAAAACTGTCTCTACAGGCCTGCCATTGCAACCTGTCTGAAGTGGTGTATGAACCTTTTAACCCAGATATAAGGTTTACCTTATATCCCTGTCCTTATAACCTATAAGTCACCCTTAAAGTACGCCCTGCAGCCCAAGAGCAGGATGCATGGCTAAGTGTGAGGGTGCCTCTGAATCAGCAGAGAGACCCCTACAAACCCCAGACTCCATTCTCTAGGCTTTGTAAGTACAGGAAAGCCATTTTAAGGTATGAAGTGGACACTGGCAAACTCAAGATATCCAACTAAATATTGGCTGCTCCATACCAGATCATGTTTGGTATCAAACATGTTGGAATCATGCAACTACACCGATTCCAGTGTTAGTTACATGATCCTATGTACTGGGGGGGCTCCTTAGAAGACCCGCCCATGTCTACCTGTGTAGCTTTAGAGAGTCTAAGTGCAAGCCAGTGCTGCCGCCGACCCCAGGCAACGTTTCTGTCCCCCTGCTGATTAGCCTAACTCAGGCAGGGGAAGGCAGAACAAAGGATTTCCTGTAGAGGAGAGGTGTAGCCACCACTGTTTTAGAATTAGGTGTTTCTTGGCTAGGGTGGGGGTGCTTCCGAGCGGCACCAGCCTAATTTGAATAGCACATTTGGTGCCCTCCTTGCATAAACTGGTTTGCCACAGTCCAGGAGCCCTCATCTCCTGCTCTGGTGCAAAGCCACACAAAGGACAGGGGAGTGACCCCCCTGTCCAGTTCCTCCACCAGGGAGGTACCCAGAGCTCTACCAGGTGAGCACTTGATTCTGCTATCTTGAACTCAATATAAGCATAGGCCTCTGGGAAAATCTAACTAATCAGTCCACAATAATAGGATCCCAGACCTCACCCCCCGATAGGTGGGTTACTGAAGAAGCTGTCCACTTTAGTGCATTTTTCAAAGTTTTTGCAAATTACCATCAAGTTCAACTTCATGGTAACTTGCGCCCCCTAGTAGCAAAATCGCTATTTTAAAATGGTTCTTGCATTGCATTTAAGGAATTCTCAAATTGCGAGTGCCTTAATACATCGCAAATGCCCTTTTTGCGGGCGCAAATGGCTGATTTTGGCGAATCGCACCGTTTGCGCTCGCAAAAATGGTTGATGCATGTGCCTGTATAGTCCTTAGGGGTCCCAAAAGCAGGGTCTGCGTCTGTGGCCATCTTGGGTGGGTGCAGTGTAAGCAGCACAGCATGAGGAGGTATCGATAGCTCAGCACTGTAGCTTGAGAAAAAGGTGACCAGTAAAGAAGAAACCCAAACGAAGAACCAGAACATGCAGAAACTGAACTCGCCCCCCACCTTCCGCCCTACATTTCTCCCTGTGAAGCATCTGTTGCCCTAACTGCAAAGTCCAAAATAAAAGGCCCAAGAAAACTAATTGGATGGTACCAACTATGAAGGAGGAGGACCGCCCCTTGGTGCAATCCTACATGATGCACAGCCACTGGTAGGAGTGATATCACAAAACCGTCCACTCAAACAGCACCATCGCCACTTTAAGTGTCCTCTGCCGCAGCATGGGAGGACCCCGCCAGGCGAAATGAGGCATTGGTGTTAGGGCCGTGAGAGTTTGTGTCTTCTGACAGGTGTTCTGTCTATTTCTCTTAATGAAGAGCAGGAGTTATCATCCCCCTGTTAATGAGTTTGGTGGGGGGCAAGACCGGCCATGACCAAAGTTTCGATGTTTCTCCACCTAGGATCAGGAATGTCTTTGTATTTGATTTTAAGGTGTGAAATGAACTGCAGATGCATCACGCAGCATTGGTTCCTAGGAGCTGCGAGGCTGAGATGCTAGGCCTTGCATTGTCATTGAGGAGGCAGTAGACGAGGGGCTTACGATACAAGGACCTGTGATGGGATGCATCGCACAGCAGTGATTCCAATGGGGCTGGGCCACAATGCAAAGTCCTAGCATCAGGATAGTCCGCACAGTACAGGTGATGCATCGGTTCTGCTTGGGGTTGTACCGTTAGCAGAGGAGATGCGACGGGTCTCCAAGATCCACAGATGGGAAGGCATAGAACCTTCAGACCCACTTCCAAAGGTCCAGGACTGGGGTGGCACCACTTGAGAGGGCAGGAATCACAAATGGCAGAGTGAGTCCAGGTTCTGGGTTTAAGGTTGTTGGAAGCATGCTATTTCTGTAAGGCTTCTGATCATGAGGCCTACCAGCTAACCCTTGGAGTCATTCTGGGGGCCTGGGTTTAGAGGTGCAGGTACAGTCCTTCTCATACAAGCAAGAGAGCAGCAGGGCAGCAGTCCAGCAGAGCATTCCCTTCCTCCCTGCTCTGGCTCCAGCCAGTCTGGGGTCACAAAAGACCAGTGAGAAACCCTTTGTGAGAGTGCTCAGGCAGAGTCTTTGGGATGTGGAAGTGTGGAAGGTGACAGCTACCCCCTTCTTTAATTCAGACTGGCTTATTCTTCCAACTCCTATCTCTCTTCACTCTTACTTTAGGGAAGCAATACACAAATACCGACTGCCAGCTACACCTAGTCATGTGACCCAGAATCAGGCTTCAGGCACAAAATGGTCACGACAAAAAAATGCTCACTTTCTAAAAGTGTCATTTTCAGCATTGTGACAAAAAATCCGAATTTACCATTAAAGAGGACCTTTTATTACAATGATTTAGACACCAAACTTGACTTGTCCTCCTGCTTCCAATTGGAAGTTATTAAACTTACTTAATAAATGTACTAAGGAAATGCAATGTTATCCTATGGGAGAGGTAGGTCTTGCAGTAGTGCAAAACAAATGTAAGAGTTTTTCACTACTAGTACCTGTAAAACTTGAAAGTACAAGTCCAACGTTTTAAATATAGTGCATTCTACCCTCTAGGCTGTGTAGGGCCTGGTCTAGAGGTGACATAGGTATTATTTGAGGAACGCTTAGGACTGGCAAAAGGGGTATTTTGCCCGGTCGAGATGGTAGTTTAAAACTGGAGACACAGGCTGCAATGGCAGGACAGGGACATATTTAAAGGGCTACATCGGTGGGGGCAGGTCAACTAGTAGCATTTGATTTGCAGGTCCTGGGTACAAGTAGTGCACAGTATTAGGGACCTACAAGTGAGTTAAATAGGCCAAGTGGGTATAAGCCTATTCTACCAAGAGAGAGCACAAGCACCTTAGCACTGGTAAGGAGTGGTAAAGCGTGCATATTCCTAAAAGCCAACAAAAACGGTTCCAGAAAGCAAGAGGATGAAGCCTAAGAGTCTGGGATGACCCCGCAGACAGACCTAAGCCGACATCACACAATAGTAAATTGAGGACTTCTATTTGTTAACTGTTCTACTTTTGAATGTGATTGGTTCAGAAACTACGTTTGAATTTTTCCGGGCTATGTGTGACATTTTTACATTTTGCAAAGATAATTTAAAAAAGTCAATATTATTTATAGTTAATATTTAGGCAACAATGTCTTTATATTACAATATGTTTGTTGTGACATAGTAAGCCCCCATCACCAATTTGCACCTCCACTATACTGCACACAGTGGCTACAGCACTACCATGCACCCACTGCCACTAGTGCCACCTTGTGCCTATTGGCACCTACACTACCTTGATTGAATACTCCACACCAAGTGTACCCTGCATCTTAATCCAATGGTACCTGTGCTACCAAGGACCCGGTAACCAGTGCTTAATTTGAGCCGGTGCTTCCGGTGTTCAGCACCGGCAATTAATTGTTTTCCGTAGTCCGGTGTCAACAGCATACTTAGAACAGTCCACCACATGGTGGCACTGCTCATCTAATATAGCGGTGAGCAGAACAACGGTAATTTAGGACTACAAAATACATTAAAATTGCTAACACTTGCCTCCTCAGCCATCCTTTTAGCTTTGGGGACCTGGAATAATCTGAACTGTCTCACTTACATGCGAGAGGGATGGTTAGTAGTTGTTTTGGCAGCGATGACAGGTGTGATGGGTGGTGCAAGATGCAGTGGGCTCTAGGTCAGAGCCCTGGCACTTCATAGTTTACAAATTAAGCACTGCCAGTAAAATCTGAGCCCTAATTGCACTCTCACCCATATGCGTCTATTGCCATCTGCTTCCACTGCCAATAGAACCCCTTATGTGCCCGCACCATGTTACGCCTACACCGCCTTACACCCACTGGCACATACATACAGAGGTCTGTGCACCATCATAAAGCACTGGCACCTGCAACAATCGATACCTATTGCCATCTGCATCGTGTGTCACCCTGTGAAACCAGAAAATGAACCCATTCCAGTTTAGCAAGAAAATGAATCCACACTTGCATTGTCTGTGCTCACTCCATGGCACTGGCACCACACTTACATTCCCGGAGCTCTGTCCAGAGAACTGGCACCACATTTACATTCCCTGTGCTCGCTCCAGGGAATTAGCACCACACTTACATTCCTTGTGCTCACTCTGGGGCACTGGCACCACACTTGCCCACCCTGTGCTCAGTCCAGGGCACTGGCACCACACTTACATCCCCTGTGCTGAGTCTGGGGCACTGGCACCATGCTTACGTTCCTTGTGCTCACTCCGGGGCAGTGGCACCACACTCACATTCCCTGTGCTCAGTCCAGGGCACTTGCACCACATTTACATTCCCTGTATTCAGTGTGGGCCACCCTTATATTCCCTGAGCCCAGCCCAGGGCATTGGCACCACACTTGCATTCCCTGAGCATAGTCCAGGCACTGGCACCACGCTTGCCCTCTCTGTGCTCACTCCACGGCACTGGCACCACACTTACATTCCCTGCGCTCAGTCCAGGGCAGTGTCACCACATTTACTTTCCCTGAGCTCAGTCCAGGGTACTGGCACCACACTCACATTCCCAGAGCCCAGTCCGGGGCACTGGCACCACACTTACATTCCCCGAGCTCAGTCCAGAGCACTGGCACCACACTTACATTGCCTGAGCTCATTCCAGGGCACTGGCACCACACTTACATTCCCTCAGCACAGTCCAGGGCACTGGCACCACACTTACATTCCCTCAGCACAGTCCAGGGCACTGGCACCACACTTGCCCTCTCTGTGCTCACTCCACGGCACTGACACCACACTTTCATTCCCTGAGCTCAGTCCAGGGCACTGGCACCACACTTGCATTCCCTCAGCACAGTCCAGGGCACTGGCATCACGCTTGCCCTCTCTGTGCTCGCTCCACAGCACTGGCACTACACTTACATTCCCTGAGTTCGGTCTAGGGCACAGGCACAACACTTACATTCCCTCAGCACAGTCCAGGGCACTGGCACCACACTTGCCCTCTCTGTGCTCACTCCACGGCACTGACACCACACTTACATTCCCTGAGCTCAGTCCAGGGCACTGGCACCGCACTTGCATTCCCTCAGCACAGTCCAGGGCACTGGCATCACGCGTGCCCTCTCTGTGCTCGCTCCACAGCACTGGCACTACACTTACATTCCCTGAGTTCGGTCTAGGGCACAGGCAGAACACTTACATTCCCTCAGCACAGGCCAGGGCACTGGCACCACACTTACATTCCCCCAGCACAGTCCAGGACACTGGCATCACGCTTGCCCTCTCTGTGCTCGCTCCACGGCACTGGCACCACACTTACATTCCCTGAGGTCAGTCCAGGGCACTGGCACCAAACGTACATTCCCTGCGCCCAGTCCAGGTCACTGGCACCACACTTGCATTCCCTCAGCACAGTCCAGGACACTGGCATCACTCTTGACCTCTCTCTGCTCGCTCCACGGCACTGGCACCACACTTACATTCCCTGAGCTCAGTCCAGGGCACTAGCACCGTGCGTGGCCTCTCTGTGCTCACTCCATGGCACTGGCACCACACTTACATTCCCTGAGCTCAGTCCAGGACACTGGCACCACACTTACATTCCCTCAGTACAGTCCAGGGCACTGGCACCACGCATGCCCTCTCTGTGCTCGCTCCACAGCACTGGCACTACACTTACATTCCCCGAGCTCAGTCCTGGCCACTGGCACCACAATTACATTCCCTAAGCTCAGTCCACGGCAGTGGTACCACACTTACAATCCCTCAGCACAGTCCAGGGCACTGCCACCACACTAACATTCCCTGTGTTCAGTGTGGGGCACTGGTACAATACTTACATTCCCTGTGTTCAGTGTGGGGCACTGGTACAATACTTACATTCCCTGTGTTCAGTGTGGGGCACTTGCACCGCGCTTGCCCTCTCTGTGCTCGCTCCACGACACTGGCACCACCCTTACATTCCCTGAGCCCAGTCCAGGGCACTTGCACCGCGCTTGCCCTCTCTGTGCTCGCTCCACGACACTGGCACCACCCTTACATTCCCTGAGCCCAGCCCAGGGCACTGGCACCACACTTGCATTCCCCGAGCACAGTCCAGGCACTGGCACCACGCTTGCCCTCTCTGTGCTCACTCCACGGCACTGGCACCACACTTACTCTCAGTCCAGGGCAGTGTCACCACATTTACTTTCCCTGAGCTCAGTCCGGGGTACTGGCACCACACTCACATTCCCAGAGCCCAGTCCAGGGCACTGGCACCACACTCACATTCCCTGAGGTCAGTCCAGGGCACTGGCACCACACTTGCATTCCCTGAGCTCACTCCGGGGCACTGGCACCACGCTTGCCCTCTTTGCACTCGCTCCATTCCCCGAGCACAGTCCAGGGCACTGGGACCACACTTACATTCCCTGAGCCCAGCCTAGGGCACTGGCACCACGCTCGTAGCTTGCAGCTGGGAGTAGACTCTTCTTCCCTGGCTCAGGCTTTGCCGGCTGAAAGTGGCCGTTTTGGGAGCCGGTGGGACCCATGAAGAGGCTTGGGCGGGGCCACTGGAATAATGCGATTGGGCGGCTGCTGCAATCTCGCATAGTTATAGATTTGCCGCATTTGTCACATAACCCACCATCTGGCGCATAATCTGCAGATTGTAGCACAACAAAATTGTTCCTTTGTCAAATGGTTCAAAGGTTACTACACAGGCAGCGACACGAGTTGCCGCGCAGTGAAAGGCTGTTTGCCAAGCTGACTGGCCACCTTTCTGTTACTTATTGTTACATGTGGGTGTTAAACGGGTACTAATGAGGTGCAACTAATGCCCAGACAGTGTTAACAAGTTTTAAAATGATGAAATAATAAAAAGTAATAATATTACAAAATGTGCCGCATAATTTGCCTTTTCTTGCCGCATTATTTACTTAACCCTGTCCCAAAAATTGACCCACTCCTGACGCATACTTCCAGTTGTCCTGGGCTTGGGACACAGCCTCTTGTGGAGACTGACCCCACCCTGCCAAGCAGTAGTATATAAAGTGTGTGACGTTAAAAGGCTTGCCCCCTTCAGCTCTTGTCGCCCACATTGACACGGGGGTCCTTTTGATGGAGACGTTCGGAGTTCATTTGTCCTCGTGGCTACACCTGTTGTTAATGAACGCCTTCCATGAATGCAGAGTCCACTGTCCCACTTCAACGTCAGCCCTTTTCATGTAACAGTCCTTGTGCGCACCCCGCTGTTTCCAGCAATAAGGCTAATCGTCATTACTAACAAGCGTCTGGAAGGATGAATGGTTGAGCCAGTCCTGTCGGGATTGAAACTTCTGATCCACAGAACACGCAGAGATGTCAGAAGCGGCGGGGCAAGTAACTGAACTGTAATGTTATCTTTTCCTAAAATCAATAAAAAATAAAAGAAAGATAAACAAAATCTAACTTTAAAATGTTAAAATAATCCGAAGCGAGCAGACATCTCACTGAAATGTCCTCCTGTGCATTGACAGTAAGCCACTCATTCCCTGTGTAGCACGTATGGACGGTGCAACAACAGGATTTGCGTGTTTGAGGTCGCATCATTATTTGAGATACAAATGTATGCCAGCCATGCGCAGTGAGGGAGTTTGTACTCAGTAATAGATTTAGGCGCACCTAAACCTTCGCCTGTGGAGTAAATCTGCTGCCAGGGGTGGGCTGCGAGAGCCGCAAGCGGGGGACACCCGCAATCTGGGGATATGTCAGTAGTCACAAACCTTCATCAAGGTACACCCCCACCATAGGAACGGGTGGAGATTTACTTCCATCTAGGACAGGAGTGAGATTGCCTAGGATGGGAATGGAGAGTGAGTAACACCATCTTTGTTGCGGAAGCGGGGGACGCAATATTTAAATTGAGAAAAATATAGAAACCCCCCAAAAACTTTAACAGCACAATTTCGCTTGAGCGTGACATTTCCGCTTGCAGAAACGTGGACTTGCTTCAGTTCTGCACGTGCCAATGTTTACGCACGTGCGCCGGTCTGGGAATCCACTGTCGGTCCCCAGTAATTATCTATGCTAATCACAGGCAGCGCTCGCGAGGGTTTGTTTCAGACGGTCCAGCACAAAGGTTCGTGAATGAGGGCCATATAGGGTGACCAACTGACATGGGTGCAAATTCAGGACAGTGAGTGTAAAAATTCAGGACAAGGGGTCAAAATTCAGGACAAAAATTCAGGACAGGAGGTCAAAATTCAGGACAAAAGGTACATTTTACAGACACATCAGAGAAGGTTCCGCAATAGTATATAAGTAAGTAAATAGACAACTACTAAAGTACAAGTGAAAATAAATTTATATTAGGTTGAGACAATTGTGCACTTCATGGTTTGTCAGTGTGCGCACAGCTTTAAGCAAATGTGAAGGTCTTTTTGTGGTAACAAAATCGCCCCCACCCCACCTTTCCAGCTCCCAGAGAAAACGCCATATGCCCGGTCCGGCCAGTCCGGCCTTGATACCACCCTCCAATGGCGCCCCTCATCTTCACATAGACCCTCTCTCATGTGTATTTAATTTCTTCTATAGTGCAACTCATCCCAAGTATGTGGGGCAGAGTGTTGGAGTGCGTTGCAACACACACATATTATACAGAGACAATCACTCATATAAATGTGAAAGTCAATGTATAAGAAATGTTGCTTGAGATAATGGGGGTTACAAGGTGTAATAATACTTTCATCCATCATTCAGTCTTTCACCATTCATTCTGTCCTTCCATCTGTGTGCCCATCCATGTCCATATTCAACCATTTACAAACCTATCCATCACGTATCCTTCCATCCATCATTTCACTCATCCATCCCTCAATCCACCCTTTTAGTCCTCCATCATCCATCCATCCACCCTTTCACCCTATCCATCCGTACACTCATCCATCCACTCTTCCACCCATCCATCCATTCACTCATCCATCCAGCCATTAACCAATCCAGCCATCCTTTCACTTAGTCATTCATCCATCCAGTCACTCATCCTTCTACCCATTCACCAGTTCTGTCATCCATTTACCCATCCCCCTTTCTCTTTCAATTCCCCTTTCACTTAGCCATCCACCCTTCCATCCACCCACCCATCCATCTACTCATCCACTCATGAATCCATCCATTGAACCTAACATTCATCCAACCTTTCACTCATCCATCCATCCTTTCTCTCATCCATCCACTCTTTCACTCCTTCACGCATCTATCTATCCTTTTGTCCATCTACCCTCCCTTTCACTCACTCCTCCACCTTACATCCACCCTTTCACTCATCTGTCCATCCATTCACCCTTTCACTTATCAATTCATCAATCCTCCCTTTCACTCATCAATCCATCCATTATTTCACTCATCCATCCACCCATTCACTTGCCCATCATCCACCCTTTCACTCATCCACCCATCCATCCATCCATTCATTCATCCATCCATCCATCCACCCATCCCTTCACTTACTTACTCACTCACCTTTTCACATTAATTATGAGACCCATCAAGAACTCCACCCTCGCTGTAGTTCCTAAAGCAAGGGGTGGGGTGGGGTAGGGTTCACTATGCCCCTGCATTTAGGCAATCTGAAAAAGTGGAAGGCATGCGTCTTGCCTGATGCACAGTGCCTGGACGTGGGGTGACTGTGACATGGTTTTGTTTCCAGAGCTTTAAGTGGGATGTAAAAACTAGGGGGGTCTCTCCAAAAGGGTGTTTAATGTAATAAAATGTGTGGCTTAAAACACAAACTAAAAATCTGTGCTCAATATAATGTGCCGCCAGACTGGTATTTTTGTTGCTTCTGTCATTGCAACCAGATATATAATACAACCAGTAACGCTACACTTGGAACAAGTAACGTTACACCTACAACAAGCCAGAACTATTGGCTCGGTCAATGGTTGTTAGATGCATAAAATAAAAAAGCAGAAACCATGGCTGCTATACTATAACTATAATCCTTTCCTTTGAACCTCTTTTACCACCTTCCTTCGATTAACTGGATTCTCACCTAGCAGCAGCATGGGCGTTTTTGCACTTCCAGGTAACAGAAGGCCCTGCCCTAGACCGTGGCAAGAGGAGGCCACCACATGCTGTAACAGCCCTGCCTGCCCCATTGTCATTCTGTATGTGGCAATCATCAGCCGCATACAGAATTACAATGGGCGGTGTGTGGCTGCTATTGTGCTCAGAGGAGTGCGAAGCGGCCCCATCACAGAGCTGAGGCCTCTCGCAGGGGAACAGCTCTGTTCCCTAACATGCCTAAAATTACAGACAAAAGGCGTCCGTAAAAAGGATCCTCACGGACAACGGGCGTGAGGTCCAATTTACGGACTGTCCGTGAAATTTACGGACGGTTGGTCACCCTAGGGCCATAGCTGCTACCCTCGCATAGGAAAGGGTGGTTAGAGGGAAGGAGGGGGTGGTATAGTCCAAGAAAGGCAGGGGGTGGGTAGGAGCTGTGTGGAGAGGCCAAGGAAGTCAGGGGGTGGGTAGGAGCTGTGTGAGCGAGGCCAAGGAAGGCAGGGGGGTTAGTGTGTAAGAAAGTAAGATAGAGCCCAAGGAAGGCAGGGTGGTTAGTGGGTAGGAGTGTGTGAGCGAGGCCAAGGAAGGCAGGGGGTGGGTAGGAGCGTGTGAGCGAGGCCAAGGAAGGCAGGGGGGTTAGTGGGTAGGAGCGTGTGAAAGGGCCAATCAAGGTTTGGAGATTAGCGTGTAAGAGCATAAGATAGAGGCCAATGTAGGGAGGGTGGTTAGTGGGTAGGAGCGCAACCTGTCAACTCACACGGTACGACCATGTTACACACGATATCGGCTTCCATCACACTGTGTACCTGTGAGGAGCTGATATCACAGAGTGTGTGGAAAACGAGCTAATAAACACTGGAAATAGCGCTTTTCCTGCTTGTTTTCCGAGGCTTTGAACTGCTGGCGTCCATTATGGGCTGTTAAAACACCTCAGGACATTGGCACCAGCCTCAACAAGTTTTTTTTGGGGGGAGAAGGAGGCTTGGGGGCATGGTGGGGTTCAAAAGTAGCTTGTAGGTACATCTCGGCACGAGGCCCAGCCCCCTTCAAGGCCTCGCCCCCCTCACATGGTAAGGTGTTCTTCAAGTTGGCAGGTATGGGAGCGTGAGAGAGAGGCCAAAGAAGGGAAGGTAGTTTAGTGTGTACGAGTATGTGAGAACTCTAGACAGAGCCTGGCCTATGGCATATTATACCCTTATAGATGCAGTTGCAGGCTATACCATCCATTAAAGGCAGCTCCAGCATTAAAAACCCGGCCCAATGAGAGGGCCTCTAACAAAGGAGCGGGCCTTTAATGGCCGGTATATACCGCTACAGAGGGCTATAAGGCTATCAGACCATTCCGTCCCTAGAGGGAAGAATGTTCTAATCAGTAAAACAAAGGCCTCACAGAGCTCACAGGAGTTGAAACCCCTCGGGCTCTGTGAGGCCTTTGCTCACACCAAGAGCCGTGAAAGGGAAACACTGGAATGTTGGAGCTCCGGGCTTCTACAGGCCATTAGAAGCTCGGAGCACTTGATTGTCTTCAATGGAGCTCCCAACATGCCAGTGTTCTAATACAATAGTATATATTCCTGAGCTGGAAACACAGTAGTCTCTGTGATAAAACAGTTACTTGCCAAAGTACGTCAGTGACAGCATCCAGATCTCAGCCATCTGAGAAGACAACAAGCACTGGTGGGAAGGAGCCAGTCCTGCCGTCTCCATAGCCAGAGCAGAAAAGACAACATACCTAGGGGGAGGGGGGCCAGTCCTGCAGCCTCCCTCTGCTGAGCCACAGTAAAAAAATTGGAGATACATTGGTGTATCTCCTACCAGAAGATATTAACACAATACACAAGAATGCTTCAAATGCAATCAGGTAAGTAGCACAAAATACAATGGCCTCCGGGGGGAACCAACCTATATAATAACAAGCATTTGCAATGCAATAGGTCTCGCATTTACGCGAGTTTGTTATTGACATTGCAAATAACAATGCCTTTTATTTTTAAAACATAAATAAAAGGCATTGTAATATCCAATGTATAAAACCAATCATTTAAAAAGATCTTTGTCTTCAATACAATCACACTGTATTGGAGTTCTTTCATTTTTTGAAAGGTTATTTTGGAAAGCAATGCTGGTGTAAATACTGCATAAACATTATGCATCCGCCTGTTGTAATATTTTTGTATGAAAGGCATGAAAAGATTATAGTTTTGCAACACTAGGCAGCCAATGAAGTAGGCAACAGCTCTGATCTCTGGGGACGAGCCCAAGGCACCTGCGCGCTGCCTTGCTCCGTTGCTTAATAAATTCCCTGATGCTGCATCCAACGTCAGGATGCAGGCATGCATGATACATGTTGAACCATTGCATGGGTCACGTGACACATTACATTCTTTTCCAAATTTTCACATTTGCCAAAACTGTCCGCCTCTGAGAGAGGTCAAGTAATAAAGATAACATATCAATCTTCATCAACTCTGCATTATTAAAGTGATGACACAGAGGTATTAACCTAGAAGCAGCACCGCTTTCTGCCTCTGGAAGACCTCAGGCTGCAGAGGTTTCCTTGGTTTTAAGCGTAGTTTTCATGGAACTTTAATATTTGATTACGGTGTGCATCGCGGGGATGGGAAATAGTTTTTACACGCAAACAAAACATTTTTAGTGAACATCATAACTCCCAACTGTCCAGGTGCAGCACTCTGACTGTTGCACAGTGTGCTCCGAGGCAACGGTACTTTGCTTCGGCGGCACACAAGCACACTCATGGTTTTCACCATACGACTACACCAAGATCATGCGGCCCTCACAATTAAAGTAGACAACGATTTTATTTTACTTCGACAAATAATTCACTGACGGGTGCTACAAAGTCTACAGATGTACTCTCGGCAGCTCTATGTAGTGTGTCGTCATTTTCGGATTGTAATAAACATGTTATATGTAAGGACTGTGGTGAGCATCCTCATTAGATAACTGTAAGAGACCGTAGGAACCGTCAACTGTTAAGAAAAGACCGTTAACATGTGGTGGTACCGGGTTAGAACATGCTTATACCAATAGAACATTAAATGCAAAAATTATGCCAAGGTCAGTCCTTTCTAGCTGTCGAAACACGAAAGCTCAGCAACACTCTCACAGCAGGGCGTTATTAAATGCCAGGAACCGCTCAATCATCGTGCGGAAGCGCAAATGCAGGCCGGGCACGTTATGTAGCGAAAGCAGTATTGTGGTGTTCCGCTCCACTTACCATGTCCGTTGGGGTTGTTTACACTGCCAAACAGAAACAAGCAATGACAAGGCGAATGCTTCTAGCTTTGGTATGCTAACAAATGTAAAGTGCACCTGTGCATGCCTGATTTTCCCTGTCTGCACCTTCAAGCCCCACTGATTAACTTTACCAATGCATGTTTTACTTTAAGCCAGGAAGGTGTGCACTTGAATGTATGTGTATAAACGCATGTGTGGAAATGAGAAACTCTAACACTATTCTCAACTAAAACATTTTAAAAACGGAGAGTAAAAACCCAAAAGCGTGTCTTTCTGTATGAAATGCAAGTATGAGGTGAAGAATTTCATGTGAGATGATTCTGTGTACTTTTGAGATGAAAAATACTCCCTCGTGCCCTGTAAAGCAAGCACTCCATAAGAGGTGGAATGCCATCCTGCAAGCAGATCACAGCGGCAAGAGAAAAGTACTCCTCTGGTTGGAGTAAAAGCCCATTTTGAGTAGATTTTATATAAATGGTAACAATAGTTCTGGCTTCAGAAATGTAAGTACATTTTATGTTCTTATCTGTTAACAAACAGCCAAATGAATACAAAAATATTAGTGATTTAAAAATCGATGCGTATTCAGTCATATTACAATATCAATTAGGGCCAATTCATTTCAACCTAGATAAAAACAAACAGCAGTAATAAGAAAATCAATAAAATATTGAAATCAAGTAAGACAGCTTTGCAAGAGACATGCAGAACAAGGAAGACAAAAGTAGCGTGTGTCTTCCCGTGGGCTCGAGCTCCCCGTGCGCTGCTATACGTCAGTCTCGCGCCCGGATTGAAGTGTCACTTTAATCTCGCTAAACGCGGGCTTTGAAGCGGCAAGGGGCGGGGGAGCGCATTCCAGGCGGGGGAGCGGACCCTTTGAAGTAGGTGCACGCGCCAGTGGGCTGAAGCGCTCCCCAAAAGTGGATTGCATGGCAGCACGATGCACGTGATTGTGCGCGTGCTCGCATGCAATCCACTTAGGGAGCACTTTTGGGAGCCGCTTACTAGAGTCTCGCATAGCGATTGCTACGCAAGAGCTAGGCGAGACCTAAAAAAGTGGGATGCGAACTGCAAAGGAGGATGGGAATTGGACCAGAAGACCCAGGGAAGCCGGGAACACAAGGAACCACCCAAGGAAAGTATCCAGGAACCCCACAATGGGCGTGTGCAGAGTGGGAACACAGATACATTCCAAATGGAAGTCAATGGAGAAGTTGCAGTTTTGCAGAAGTAGGAGCCTTCCCGAGGACCCCCAAGTATGGGATCCTTCTTCCACCACTGGAGTCAGTGTTGGGATATGATTCCAACATGTTTGATACCCTAACATGACCCGGTTCTGCAGAGCCACTATATAGTTTGCCATCCACTAACGCATGTCCACTATGGGGCAGATTTATATCAGACATGCGCCACTTTTACGCCGCCGTTGCGTCACTTTTGTGACGCAGCGGCGGCGTAAACCCTGCGCCATGTTGCGCCCCATTTACATCGTGACGCATCTATGGAGATGCGTCACGGTGTAAAGCCCTGCGCCACATGAAACCTGCGTCAGGTTTCATGTGGGCGTTTCTACTCAGGGGGGGCGTTTTGTCGCAGGAACGCCCCTGAAAAGTGACTCAGTGAAATCTATAAGATTTCACTGAGTCACTTTCCCAACGCTGATGCGTCAAAACCCTGCGCCTGCTTGAAGCAGGCGTAAGGCTTGACGCACCATGTTAGGGATAGGGTAGGTTGGAACAGTGCTGGAGTTGCGTCGTGCTTGCGACACAACTTCAGAACTGCGCCAACCTTACGCCGGCAGATGCGTCACGTATCTGCTTGTCCTTGCGCCACGATGCACCGCATTCTAAATGCGGCGCATCTGCGGTGGCGCAAGGGCAAACTTGCGTGACGCATCTTCCCTGGCGCATCCATGCTGATTTGCAGGGATGCGCCAGGGAACATAAATCTGCCCCTTTATGTATTAAAATGGCTGACTGCTCTTACAAAGCCTGGAGAGTCGACTCTGGGTTTTGTAGAGGTGCCCTGCTCATGCAGAGGCACCCTCACACATATAACCAAGCTCCCTGCCTTCAGGACTGAAGATCCTGCCATGGGGTGGCTTATAGGATTTATGTGCTGTGACCTCAAATGTAAGGAAACATATCTGTCATGAGAGGTGCTAGCACCAACTCACACAGACTACAATGGCAGGCCTGTAGTCACAGTTTAAGCAGACTTCCATGGGTGGCACAATACATGCTGCAGCACATGGGTGACCCTTGGTGTGCCTATGCACTGGGTACCTTAGTACCATATACTAGTACCATATACTAAGGACTTATAAGGGTACACCAGTAGCCAATTGTGGAGCTACCAAAGTACTAAGCATAGTCAATTTAAGAAACAAAGCACAGTTGCTGGGGTCCTGATTAGCAGGATCCCAGCAGACGTGGTCAAAAACACATTGGCACCAGGCAAAAAGTGGGGGTAACCATGAAAGCAGATCCTACTTTCCTACACCCCCTCCCCAGAGGAGTGCAGACAACAAGCAGCGACCAGTCCTGCATTCTCCCTGTTAAGAGCAGAGAAGACAATATATGGTACTACGCCACCCACATCATCTGTATTACTTCATGTGAGGCTACAAGTAGCTCCTATAGCTGGTCATGTGTGAATTACCCACTGAAATAGTGCACGTAGTCTTTTTTGTGAAACTATTTTCTTTATTTTTCTTTCCTAATTTTCTTGATTTCTTTATGCATTTTACTAATCTCAATCAAATTATACATAAAACATTATATAAATTCATACAATTTGTACAGCACAAAACAATTTAATTGAAACAAACGAATGGTTCTTAGATTATTTCTGTTCATGTCATATTCAATGATGGTATCAACAACTCTTGTGTTGAAAAACGTGCAAAAAACACAAAGATATTTCTCTATACAAAGACAATAATTCTAAACAAACATAAATATTTCTTACCATTCTCATAATCATAAAGCGTACCCCCATGTATTCCAAACACCACTCTCAGCTTGCATCCGTACACATTCATACAATCCCTTTTCACATTCATACTTGTTCTAACCACTCGTTACAATCACTCTCCATCAACAACAGGAAACAGACTCTTTTTTCAGTCGCTGTTGGGTTGTGGGTTGGGATCCTGTTCAGTCCAGTGACAGAAGTGAACAGGAACCCAATACACAACACAATAAATAAAGAAGGAAAGAAAAATAAAGAAAAGAGTTTGATAAAATAGACTAAATGCACTATCTCAGTGGATAATTCACACAGGGCCAGCTATAGGAGCTACATGTAGCCCCACATAAAGTAATACAGGTAGCGTGGGATGGCGTAGTACCATATATTGTCTTGTTTTCCCCCTAGTTCCAGACCTTAAATAATGCATGTTTAGGGGGTGCCTTTTTCTCATATAAAGAGCAGAAAAGACGATTTTCTGTGGGAAGGGGGCGGAGGTGGGTGCAGCCAGTCCTGCAGACTCCCTCTGCAGAGCAGAGAAGATAACATGCTGTGGGATGGAGGGGCACTGTGGAGGGGGGTGAGGGTAGGGGGGGAAGAAGCCAGTCCTGCAGCCTCTCTTTTCTAGAGCAGAAGGCACAAGACTTGTCATCTGTATGCTGAGTTCTCACGCTATTGTGGCCTGAGCACTGCCGAGCAGCCTTGGGTAGGAGCCAAAAACAATATGTACATTAAAAGATTTAAAACGCTGAGTTATACTGAAGAACTCCTGGAATTGTTTCCTTCCCTGTAAATCCACATAGGCCCCTCTCAGCTCAGGGCTGTCTTTCAAGATATAGGTAGCAAAGTAACCTGTCTATCTCCGCTGTACTGACAGGTAATCATTAAATCTACGCTGTCCTGACAGGTAACAAGTCTGACACCACTGTACTGACATGTAGCTTGACAGGTAGCCATTCTATCTCTGCTGTACTGAGAGGTAGTCAGTCTGCCTCCGCAGTACTGACATGTGGCCAGTCTATCCCCGCTATACTGACACATAACCAGTCTGTCTCCGCTGTACTGACAGATAGCTCGTCTGTCTCCGCTGTTCTGACAGTTTTAAGCAATCTGTCTCCGCTGTGCTGACACGTAACCAGTTTGTCTCCGCTGTACTGACAGGTAGCCAGTCTGTCTCCACTGTACTAATAGCTAACCAGTTTGTATTCGCTGCACTGACAGGTAATTATTCAATCTCTGCTGTCCTGACAGGTGACAAGTCTGACACCACTGTACTGAAATACAGCCTGACAGGTAGCCAGTCTGTCTCTAATGACCTGACAGGTAGCAGTCTATCTCCTCTATACTGACAGATATAAGCAGTCTGTCTCCGCTGTACCGCCAGGTAGCCATTCTATCTCCACTGTGCTGACAGGAAGCTAGTCTTTCTCCACTGTACTGACATGTAGCCAGTCTGTCTCCGCTGTACCGCCAGGTAGCCATTCTATCTCCTCTGTGCTGACATGTAGACAGTCTGTCTCCTCTCTATTGACAGCTAACCAGTCTGTCTCCGCTGTACGGACAGGTAACACGTCTGACACAACTACACTGAAATACAGCCGGACAGGTAGCCAGTCTGTCTCTAATGACCTGACAGGTAGCAGTCTAGCTCCGCTATACTGACAGATATAAGCAGTCTGTCTCCACAGTACTGACAGATAGTATTTCTGTCTCTGCTGTACTGACAGGTAGCCAGTCTGTCTCTGCTGTACCGCCAGGTAGCCATTCTATCTCCTCTGTGCTGACATGTAAACAGTCTGTCTCCTCTCTACTAATCGCTTACCAGTCTTTCTCTGCTGTACGGACAAGTAACACGTCTGGCACAACTCTACTGAAATACAGCCTGACAGGTAGCCAGTCTGTCTCAGCTCTACTGACAGGCAGCCAGTCTGTCTCTGCTGTGCTAAAATGTAGCCAGTCTGTCTCTGCTGGACTGACAGGTAGCCATTCAATCTCCACTGTCCTGGCAGCTAACAAGTCTGACACCACTGTACTGACAGGTAAGCAGCCTGTCTCTGCTGTACTGGCAATTAGCCATCCTATCTCCACTGCACTGAGAGGTAATCAGCCTGTCTCCACTGTACTGATAGGTAGCCATTCAACCTCTGCTGTCCTGACATGTAACCAGTCTTGACACCACTATACTGGCATGTAGCTTGACAGGTGACAAGTCTGTCTCCGCTGCACTAGGTTGTGTATCGCCTCTGTACTGACATGTAGCCAGTCTGTCTCTGCCGTACTAACAGGTAGCCATTCTATCTCAGCTGTACCATCAGGCAGCCATTCTGTCTCCACTGCACTGACAGCTAACCAGTCTGTCTCCGCAGAACTGACATGAAGCCAGTCTGTATCCACTGTACTGAAAGGTAAATAGTTTGTCTCTGCTGTGCTGACATGAAGCCAGTCTGTATCCACTGTACTTACAGGTAACCAGTCTGTCTCCACTGTACTGACATGTAGCAAGTCTGTTTCCACTGTGCTGACATGTAGCCAGCCTGTCCTGTGTACTGACAGGTAACCAGTCTGTCTCCGCTGTACTGACAGGTAGCCAGTCTTTATCCATTTTACTGACATGTAATCATTAAATCACCACTGCCCTGACAGGTAACAAGTCTGATACCATTCTACTGACATTTAGCTTGACAGGTAACCAGTCTGTCTCTGCCATACTGACAGGCAACCAGCCTGTCTCTGCTGTATTGATAGGTAGCCATTCTCTCTCCACTGTATTGACAGGTAACCCGTCTGCCCCTGCTGTAATCACAGGTAGCCATTCTATTTCTGGGGTACTGACAGGTAACCAGTGTGTTTCCGCTGCACTGACAGGTAACCAGTATGATTCCACTGTACTGAGAGGTAGTCATTCTAGCTCTGCTGTACTGGCATGTAGCCATTCTAGCTCCGCTGTACTGACTGGTCACCTCTTTACATACCAGAATAGGTTAGTAAATGTGGTTCAAAATAGAAAAATAAAAATCATTTTTTTTAAATTTGATTCAGACCTCATCTGAGGTCAACAAATACAAATACATAATAAAAAAAAAGATAAAAATGTATTCATACTTTTGAAATTTCTTTAAAAACAAGTTGTAGACATGGTAATTTAAAATAAACCAGTACAAATATATAATCTGTGGTTATTAAAATTGTAGTTTTTTTTACAACTTCAAAAAGCTTTTTAAGAACTTGTACAAGTTATAGCAAATAAATTAATTTAGAGGAGACTTACACAATGATATTAAATCTTGAGATAAACTAGCGTTATATCGTTATATCTAAGGCGAATAGATTTTATGAAACGTTGTCAGGCTTCTACAAGGTTCAAATCTGGGCAAATTAAAAGTTCATGGCAAAGGTCTTGCACTCCACCGTCACCCAAGTCACAGATACCTGATGAACATTCAGAAGAATTCCATCTGGAAGAGTAAACTTTTAATGGAAGAATTCCTAGTCACAGGAGAAGGATACAACGGCTTAATCTCTGTTCAAGCTGAAACAGCGTCTCTTGTTTAAGTATTTCCACTAATGGCCATCTAATAGCTGAGATGGCCATAGCTGCCTCTCGTTGCCAGAGTTGGGCCACTAGCAGGCGGCCAGCTTTCTCTCCCTGTTCATAATGCCTCCCTTTCATACGTTTTAGGGCGTACTCGGCTTTGGAGGCATTGAGACTGTTCAGGGCCATACGGGCCTGTTCCAGGCGTCATTGGTTGGGTATGGTGGGGTGGGAGGAGAACAGGCGATTGAGGGTGGCAAGCTGTTCCTTCAGCTCAGCGCTCCGAAGGGAAGCCTGTTTATTGGCCAGGTAGGCATCCCTCATCAGCTGGCTGCAGAAGGTTGCCTTCACAGCCATCCAGAGCACCCTGTGGGAGTCCACAGAATTCTTGTTATTCACCATGTATGTGGAGACGTGGGCCCGGAGTTGGGCCTTACCCTGACGGGAACGGTACCTTTGTACATTCAGACGCCACAGTATGCGACCCAGGGAGGACAAGCCCACGTTCAGAGACAGTAAAACCAGTGAGTGGTCGGACAAGACTGCTGCCAGGATTTGGGATTCCCATAAAATCACCACAAACGGGTGCGAGACGAAGAAGCAGTCCAGTATGGACTTTGTGCCATGGACCAGTGACAGGAAAGTGTATTCTTTGTCCACTGGATGGCAGAGACGCCAATGCTCACCAATGCCATGGTCAGATGTAATTTCCCCTGGCAGGGCTCTGTCTGATTCAGGGGGCCCGTCCTGTCAAGGATCACGTCCCAGGCAAGGTTCCAGTATCCACCAATGATTCATTTAGATGTATCAATCTCTACTAGCCCCTTCCCCGCGGCGCGAATTTCGCCGCAGTGCGAGGGGGGGCGGGGTTAGGCACAGCGCCGCGGTGCTCATGACGGCTCCCGGCCGTCATAAATCACGGTGGGCGTGTGCTCATGATGGCTGGGTGCCATACGAACCCCGCCCACTAATTAATTCTCCCGCACAGGCAGGGAATTAATCGCGCATGGGCGGAGCGGCAATGTTCGGACGGCTCCCGGCCGTCATGAGCACACGCCTACTGTGACTCATGACGGCCAGGAGTCGTCATGAGCATGGAAGAGGCTAGTAGGTGGTTGAGCTGGAGGGCTGGAGAAGAAGGCACTCTTATTACCCATAGGGGCGTAGGTAAGCAAGCACCTTTTTTCTCTTAATGTAATGCGTGAGGCCATGGAGGTTCCATGAAAAATAATGCGCAAGGGGTGGCGAGCACATGGCACAGAAATAGGCATGTGGGGCATGGGGTCTCCAGGGGGTGAGAGCGGTGGTGTGAGGGGGGAGCGAGCAACAGTCAGCAGAGGGCAGTGGGATGGGGCACAGGAAAGAGAAAGGGGGAAGGCTGGGTATGAAGGTGGAAAGGGGAGGGGAGAAGGGATAAAGAGACTCAAGTAGGGTGAGTAGGGTGGGGTTTGCAGGCAGGGGACGCCGGACACACTAGAGAGGGTCTGTCAAATGGGGACGGATCTGGTGGAAGAAAGGAGTCTCGCGGTTCCAGGGTGTGTTAAGGGGGGTGCAGGGGATAAGGGGGAATAGCTGAGAGTAGGTTGGTTAATAGGAGATGTGGGGGTAGCACATCTAGGAGCGCAGACTCAGGGCTCTTGACTTTGTGCTTCAGGACTAAACTCCCCAGAACAGTGCGCGGGGGCCCTGTTGGGGGTCGAGGCAGGCTGGAGAGTACACACGCTGACGTGCATACATGTGTTGTCAGGCGTGCGGGGGTAATGGCAGGAGCAGGGCTCGAGTTGGGGTACAACGCTGGTGAACGGCACTTATTTTACCGGGTGGACGCCGACCCCCTGCCCAAAAGAAGGAGCCGGTACCCGAGTCTGCACCTGCGCGCGAATGATAGCCTTTCAAATGCACCCGAGGCTCAGACTAATCTCCCCTTCCACCTCGTGCCCTCCCCTTGCCGGCCTTTTTCAGAGCAGAGGCGAGGTGCCAAGGCTTCAAGGAGCTGCGCTGTCAACAAGCCGAGCATGTCACTTCCAGGGACCCCGACAGATGCCTGTAGTGCCTACGGCCCGAGTCTGTAATAACCGTGTAATCCGAGGAATGGGTCCTGTGTATAGTGTGTTCTTGTGTTTTGAGTGACTGCCACTTATTGAAGTATTATACCTGTACTTGTATCTTGTATGTAGGGTGACCAACTGGCTTTGGTGCAAATTCAGGACAGTGAGTGTAAAAATTCAGGACAAAGGGCCCAAATTCAGGACACAAATTCAGGACAGGAGGTCAAAATTCAGGACAAAAATTCAGGACAATAGGTACGTTTTACAGACACATCAGAGGAGGTCGCGCAATAGTATATAAGGAAGCCCGGCCATATCCAAACATATTCAACCATTTGCAAACCTATCAATCATGTATCCTTCCATCTATCATTTCACTCATCCATCCTTTCACTCATCTATCCATTATGCATCCATCCACCCTTTCACCCTAACCATCTGTACACTCATCCATCCACTCTTCTACCCATCCATCCATTCACTCATCCATCCAGCCATTTACCCTTTCACCCATCCAGCCATCCTTTCACTTACTCATCCATCCATCCACCCAGTCACTCATCCTTCCACCCATCCACCCTTTCAGTCATCCATCCATCCTCCCTTTATCTCTCCATCGACCCTTTCACTTAGCCATCCTTCCTTCCATCCACCCACCCATCCATCTACTCATCCACTCATGAATCCATCCATTGACCCTATCACTCATCCATCCTTTCTCTCATCCGTTTATCCTTTCATTCCTGCACTCATCTATTCATCCTTTTGTCCATCTACCCTCCCTTTCACTCACTCATCCATCCTTACATCCACCCTTTCACTCATCCAAATACCAAAGAACAACGGTGGAGGTCACAACCTGTGAGCACTAGTGAGCCTAATTACGAAATATTATAAGTTACGTACGCTCAACTCCTAGTGGCTCACCGTTAAGCCACAAACCCCAAATCACAAATTTACAATGTTCAATAAGGAGCGTTTCCATATAGATTCAAAATTTAACAGTCCAATACTGTAGTCCAGAAAAGTAGAAAAAAATCGTAGAAATGTTCCCTTCAAGTTCAGATCCTTTATTTTAGATGGAATTTACATCATCAAACATCATCCAACTCCAAAGAAAATAATGTAGTTACATCCGACGCGTTTCGTGCTTCTTTAGGACATCATCAGGGCTGCAAGATAGAAATACACAAAATCACAATGTTATCCAAAATACCCTATATCCAATCTCAAAATAACCATTATTAAGGTACCTGCCTATTTAACAATCTATATATAATTCAAGGGAGAAAATTATACAAAAACACATAACAAAATGACTGTATACAATCACAATATAATCCCATATTAGTTCAAGGGATAATGATTAATAAAACGACAGCACATTTCAACCGTCATATTAACAAGCAGCTCATGGGCATTGGTGAATCTAATTATCTATCTCACCTCCTATTAATTCCAATTCTCCTATCCTCTTATCCTCTTAATTCTGATTAAATATGACAGCCGCAATCCAAATGTTTTTATTGCTGGGTAAAAATATCAGCCCCTTGCAATGTTAAACGAAAAAAAAAGGGAGGGGTTTAATTTTCCTTATTTATATCACCTCTTAATGATCTCATCAACTGTTTCACAATTGTCTCACTTGTCAACTTATTTAAATCAACTTGTTCTCCACTCCTTAATTCAAAACTGGATGGCCCCATTTTCCTTTCAAAATGTTCGGTTCTGTGCCATTCCACTTCTGCACTCCACAATAAAAATATTGTTCTATTTAAGTTCTGTGTACATATTGCCTATCCTGCTAGATATCCAATCAAAGCACCATTTTTTCTTCAAGGAAAGAAAATCAACATGTCTCACCTTTAAGCTTTATTTAAATAAACTAGTTCTCTACTCCAATCAATTCAATACTACGAAGTCCACTTTTCCTATCGACATGATCGCTTCCGTGTTATTCCAATTCTGCACAAAAAGAATTAAAAACATTTATGAAACCCAATTCTTATTATTAGTTTGGAATATCTTTTGTTATCATCCCTTCTATTAAAGTGAAGAACACCTAATATGTGTCATCCCCTTCATACCTGTTCGAATCTCAACGGCTGTCCTTCGACAAAAGCTCCGACCCGCCGCACACCGGTGTGATAAATCCGGAATGCCTCCTTTAGCCGCCAGGCTCCCTCTTTAAAACGAGCTATATCCAATCAAAAGTCTGGATTTCAAGCCTTTAATTATGGAAATCAAATGTGTTTACCAGATAGCCTATCAAACCATCGGCAAACTAAAAGGACCAATCCGATGCACCCTAGCTAAGAGAGATTCTCACTTCCTCCTAACGTGCATAAGTGAATCAACCAATCCAAATTTCCTTAATTTGAATTCCGGCTTCGTTGCTCCCTATCTGGTCCGCCGTTCATCCATGAGCGTATTCATGACTGCCAGCTATTTATTAAATGCGTGTAAGCCTTCCGGTTCATCGTTGTCCCTATCAGGTCCGCCGTCATATACGTGAGCGTATTTGTAACTACCGACTAGCTCTTTAATACGTGTAAACATACCGGTGCATAATTGTTCTTATCATGCAAGCGGTGTAAAGGACCTTTGTTCCCCTATAATTATGGTGGCCAAACCACATGCCTCATATTGATTATTGCAATGATATTAACATTATCTTTTAAAAGATTTAAATTCCTTACTACCGCCAAGCAATACGCAATTCCAAACAGCAATACATTACATTTATTTCCTATTTGAAAATGAACATTGTAACTCTGTTATTGTGATAATTTCAATCTAAAATACCTAATATCCGTCTAATCGTTTTTTAATTTCACTGAAAACTGAGATTTTAAGTCTATTTTTGGCGATAATTTCGATTCTGAGTATCTAATATCAATCTAATTATTATTTCTCTTGCGGTAATATTTGTCATAAACTTATTATTATTATATCAAATCATTAAAATTTTCTGAATATCCTTCTAAATCAACAGTCTTTTGAAAAGGTCTATTCCCTTATCTTTTTATATAACCATTATGCCAATAGTATACGAATTCTAACCCTAATATGCAGTGTAAAAAATCTAAGAATATATACAAGATCTGCATGTTCCGTCCTAAAGTAATTAAAGTCCAGCGGCTCATATCTCAGGAAATTCCAGTAAATCAACCTCCTCATCAACCTACATTCAACTGCAGTTATGGATTTCATAATGTTCCGTCATGATAACAAATATTGAAATTACAAGTAGTTCTCACTACTCGTGTTCACCTTATGCTGACTTCCTATACTACAAAATAATGAAGTTCAGTATCAGAATTCAGACCCAGGGTAACTGATCTATATTTACTGATCCACCTAGCCTCTTCCTGTCTAATCCTTAATTCCCAGTCGCCACCTCTCGCGTTGGGAATTATCCTCTGAATACCATGGAACCTAAAATTGGTCATTGAGGGATGATGTTCCTTCCTGTTATACCTGTTGGTATAATGGAGATTTGATATCTTTATTGATAATGGAGTGTCTGTGCTCCTGTATCCTCAACTTCAAATTCCTTTTAGTGCTCCCTATGTACATTTTTTTGCAACCACAAATTATTACATAAATTACACCAATGCTGTTACAATTGATGAACTCTTTGATCTGATAACGTTTCCAAATATTATAACTAAATTCTCGTACTTTGTTTACTCCCAATGCACATATATTGCATGATCCACAGACAAAAAAACCCTTGGGTGGTTGGGGTAACCAATTTGATTCCATGGATTTCAGGGGTTGAATATAGTTTCTCATAACCAAATCTTTAACAGTGCTGTTCCGCCTGTAAATCAATTTTGGTTGATCCCCCAAATGATCTAACAACCCCGGAACCCCTTTCAGTAGGTTCCAATTCTTCCTTAAAGCTTTCACTATTCGATCCTTTTGAGAACAACAAGTAGTCACAAATGCTAGATGATCTTTGTACTGTTTTCGATCTCTCTGAACCAAGGTGGATTCCCTCTTAATTTTCATAACTTTATCTCTTGCCTTATCCAAGTCCTACTTCCTGTATCCCCTCTCTAGTAATCTATTTTGAAGATTCTTCAGTTCAATTCCAAAATCTTTATCAGAACTACAATTTCTCCGTAATCTAATCATCTCCCCATAGGGAATTCCTCTCATGACTGTCAAAGGATGAGCACTGTCTGCACGTAATATGGAGTTAGTAGCTGTACTTTTTCTAAAAAGTTTACTCTTAATGGTGTCACCATCTATGTATAATTCCACATCTAGGAATTATATGCTTTTATAGTTCTGATTCATAGTAAATCTTACATTAAAATCATTGTCATTTAAATACTCAAAGTAATTTTGTAATTCATCTTGACTGCCCCTCCATATAATTAAAATATCGTCAATGAACCGAGCCCAAAACAGGATGGAGTCAATCCATCCTGAAGCTCCCCGGCTCCAGGCGTGCTCCCTCACAAACCAACCCATAAATAGATTGGCATAAGAGGGAGCAAACCTGGAGCCCATTGCAGTCCCTCTCACCTGATGGTACCACTCATCTTCAAAAAGAAAGTAATTATTGTTCAAAATCAACATACTCATTTCCACCAACATATTTGAGTGGTCCCGTAAGCTAGCACTCCGACTATCCAAGAAATGAATCAAAGCCTGTTCTCCCTTGTCCTTATTGATGCATGTATATAGTCAAACCACATCCAATGTCACTAATAACATGCTATGTTCCCATTTGAAGTCTTGTAGTTTGTTTAAAACATCCATCTTGTCCCGTATATATGATGGCAAGTTTGACACTAAGGGTTTCAAAAAACTATCAACAAACTCTGATAAATGTTCTGTCACACTGCCAATACTTGATACAATGGGTCTACCCAGGGGGTCTATTTTGGATTTATGAACTTTCGGCAACGTATAAATTAAAGGAAATGTTGGATGAGTAACATTCAGGTATTTAAATTCAGCTTCATTGATTAGCCCTTCCTCCTTCCATGTGTACAATCTCTCAATAATATGTCTAATTACCTCCTTCATAGGGTTCCCAGGCATTTTAACATAACAATTTGAATCCCCAAGCAGTCTCTTAATTTCTTGGATATAATTAGATTGTTTCATAATGACAATATTTCCACCTTTATCAGCTTCCCGAATTACTATATTGTTATCACAACTCAACTGTTTGAGTGCCAGTCTCTCATCCTTTGATAAATTATCCTGATTTTTAGAACTAACTTTTCCTTTCCTCCTTGAGTCTTCTATGCGATGAAACTCTTGCATAGTTTTCCTACCAAATATATCTATAGCTGCAAACTGTAAACCTTGAGGTGTAAATTTGGATTTGGTTGATTCACTTATGCACGTTAGGAGGAAGTGAGAATCTCTCTTAGCTAGGGTGCATCGGATTGGTCCTTTTAGTTTGCCGATGGTTTGATAGGCTATCTGGTAAACACATTTGATTTGCATAATTAAAGGCTTGAAATCCAGACTTTTGATTGGATATAGCGCGTTTTAAAGAGGGAGCCTGGCGGCTAAAGGAGGCATTCCGGATTTATCACACCGGTGTGCGGCGGGTCGGAGCTTTTATCGAAGGACAGCCATTGAGATTCGAGCAGGTATGAAGGGGATGACACATATTGGGTGTTCTTCACTTTAATAGAAGGGATGATAACGAAAGATATTCCAAACTAATAAGAAGAATTGGGTTTCATAAGTTGTTTAAATTCTTTTGTGCAGAATTGGAATAACACGGAAGCGATCATGTCGATAGGAAAATTGGACTTCGTAGTATTGAATTGATTGGAGTAGAGGACTAGTTTATTTAAATAAAGCTTAAAGGTGAGACATGTTGATTTTCTTTCCTTGAAGAAAAAATGGTGCTTTGATTGGATATCTAGAAGGATAGGCAATATGTACACGGAACTTAAATAGAACGATATTTTTATTGTGGAGTGCAGAAGTGGAATGGCACAGAATCGAACATTTTGAAAGGAAAATGGGGCCATCCAGTTTTTAATTAAGGAGTGGAGAACGAGTTGATTTAAATAAATTGACAAGTGAGACAATTGTGAAACAGTTGATGAGATCATTAAGAGGTGATATAAATAAGGAAAATTAAACCCCTCCTTTTTTTTTTCATTTAACATTGCAGGGAGCTGATATTTTTACACAACAATAAAAACATTTGGATTGCGGCTGTCATATTTAATCAGAATTAAGAGGATACGAGGATAGGAGAATGGGAATTAATAGGAGGTGAGATAGATTGAATTAGATTCACCAATGCCCATGAGCTACTTGTTAATATGAGGGTTGAAATGTGCTCTCGTTTTATTAATCATTATCCCTTGAGCTAATATGGGATTATATTGTGATTGTATACAGTCATTTTGTTATGTGTTTTTGTATAATTTTCTCCCTTGAATTATGTATAAATTGTTAAATAAGCAGGTACCTTAATAATGGTTATTTTGAGATTGGATATAGGGTATTTTGGATAACATTGTGATTTTGTGTATTTCTATCTTGCAGCCCTGATGATGTCCTAAAGAAGGACGAAACGCGTCGGCTGTAACTACATTATTCTCTTTGGAGTTGGATGATGTTTGATGATGTAAATTCCATCTAAAATAAAGGATCTGAACTTGAAGTGAACATTTCTACGATTTTTTTCTACTTTTCTGGACTACAGTATTGGACTGTTAAATTTTGAATCTATATGGAAACGCTCCTTCTTGAACATTGTAAACCTTTCACTCATCCGTCCATCCATTCACCCTTGCACTTATCAATTCATCAATCCATCCATCCTCTCATCCATCCACCCTTTTACCCATCCAGCTACCCTTCCACCCATACATCCAGCTATTTACCTTTTCTCTCATCCATCCTTCCACACACTCATCAATCCATCCATCCTCTCTCATTATCCATCTATTCAATCTTTCATTCATCCATTCACTCTTTCCCTAATTCATCCAGCCATCCAGCCATCCCTTCACTTACTCACTCGCCCACCTTTTCATATTAATTTTGAGCTGAGCCGTTTTGAGAAGAGGCCCATCAAGAACTTCACCCTCGCTGCAGGAGCCATTCCAGGACTGGGACAGAAGCCACCCAGGGCGGAGACAGGGGGGAACAGGAGCCACCACATGGGGGGACAGGAGCCATCACTCGGGGGGGCAAGAGCCATCACAGGAGGGGGAACAGGATCCACCAGGGTGGGCACAGGGGTGGGCATGCAGTATTCTAGTATCATCTTGGTCTCTTCCAGGGTGGGGAAGGGCACCTCACCCCCTCCTGGACAAGACAACGAGAAGACAGGCTCTCTTTCCGAAATGTTAGTTTTGCCATCCCCCACTGTGATGTACAGTACTTAAAGGAGATACTCCAAGAGAACTGATTTAACTGATTCTCCTCCATACTTTGTTAATCAGTGTGGGTGCGTTTGTGCCATTTCTTTATTTTATTACATTATAGACTGCATGATTGAAGAACCGAGGTTTGCTTACAATTTAGTGACAGTAATTAAGCTCTGTGAAGAGAACCACGTGCTGCCTCGGTGTAATCAGGGCCGGTTCTAGGATGTTTGGGGCCCTGGGCAGAAAGGGAATGTGTGAGATCCCTGTAAATTGCAGAGACTTGATGCATTCAGGGCTGTTTGCATCTGAATAGATGCCCCTGCCCCTGAAGCTGCAGCCCCTCCCTCTCAGTCACCTTCAAGCACCTCTTAACAGCTCATAAAGGGCAGAAGGTGTGAGGGTTGCCAACCCGCAGTGCCTCTCCAATGCTGCTGGGTATCTGAGCTTTGGTACTGCATCGGAGTCTGTTACACCCGACCTCAACAGCATTGGAGTCAAGAAAGGAGGTGGGTGGAAGCTGTGCCGGCTCTAGGGTGGTGCGACCGGTGCCAGTTAAAATTACGAACAAATGTCGTCCGTTAAAGAATCCTTCACGGACAACGGACAGACGGCCGAAATTACGGACTGTCCGTGAAATTTACGGACGGTTGGTCACCCTACTTGTATGTATTCACTGCATTTCAGACGTAGACCGGCAAATTTCGTGATGCCACTTCCTGTCGTGACGTCACTTCCGGTGACATCACCTAACTTGCAGCGTCCACCCACTTCTTTTTTTAGGACTTGTGCCCTGGGCAGGAGGTCGTGGTTTCGAGGTCCTAGGGCTCAATTCTGAGCAGGGGTCATCTCTCCTAGTGGGGACGATAGTGCAGAGGTGGCAGTGTCATGGGAGGAAATTGTTGAACGGGAAGGGTAGGGAAGAGTGTCCACAGTAGGGTCACGTTTGCATGCAAGGCCCTTTAAAACTGGCCGGTGACTGAGTCGTACACCGGAGTAGGAGGGGAGGAGGGAGTAATAGAGTGAGGAATAGCGAAATGTATATGGATATATCACAATAATACAAGCAATTACATTTCAAACCAACAATATAGCATGGCATAGAAGAAGGAGGAGAGGAGAGGAAAGGCATATAACAACCATAGAGAACTGAGAGAAAGAAGGAAAGTGCAGAATGGTATGTTGGTACCCAGCCATCTGCCATCTTCAACCGCTAGTCTTCCAAATTAGTCCGTCCTCCGGCTACGGAGTCATCTCGGCTGTGGGATGGGTCTAGGGTCCCACCTCTGGGATGAGGACAGATTTTAAGGGGGAGCAGGTCTTGTCTCTATCATGCTCTTTCGTGAGGGCTGCCACCGCCTGGAGAGTCTGGTTTCTGTCTTCTTGAGAGCGGGCCGCTTTGTCTTGATCTCTGCCCAGTGATGAGAGCCCTCGGTGTCCCGTCGGTTGTCGCTGGGGGTGGCGGAATGGGGGTCTGAACTAGGCCTGGGCGGTAAATTCCGTTCCGTTCGCGGAATTTGCGTAATTTGCGTAATTTCGCGTTCCGCGGAGAACGCGAAATTACCCAAAAATCTGCGTTCCGCGACTTCGCGAAATTTTTTGCTTGTTCGCGTTCTCAATATGCGTGTTCGCGAGATATTTCACCCCGAGCACGCAAACAGCGATCGCGAACAGGAAACAAGTATCGCGAACAAGCAATTCTGCGTGTTCGCGGAATTTCTGCGTGTTCGCGGAGATTTTTTACCGTTTCGCGGAGATTTGCGTAACGCGATTACGCAAATTCCGCCCACCCCTAGTCTGAACCTCTGAGGGGGCCAGGGATGTGGTGTCCATGTCCTGGGTGGGGAGGTCAGCAAGATTACAGAGTAGGTCGTCTCGGCCAAAAAAGTCCCTTAATTCCCCTTCTCAGGTGATTCGGAACCGAGTTGGTTCGAACAGACCATGGTTGATGTCCAGCTGTCGAAGCTTGGGCTGGAAGTATAGGAATGCTTTTCGACGTTCATTTGCTTCCCTGGGGAAGACTGCTTCATGTCCCTCATAGACATACGGACCATGGATTCAGGCTGCTGAGATTTACTGTCTCGCCTCCTCACAGCGCATGGAGCAAGCAATTAGGGGACGTGGACAAGATGCAACCAGTCGCGGCCGGCATGTCTCGCGGGTGGGGGCTAAACTTACCTTTCAGCTGGCCCGGTCCCACGTCTTCTCTGCTCCTGCTCTCCTGCATCCAGCAGGAACAGGAAGCAGAAGCAGGCAGCCAGGCTCCCTGCCCTCAGCCAATCACAACGCTGCAGTGCAGCGCCGTGATTGGTCGGGATGCCGCCCAGCCAGGAGCTTATGGCAGCCTGCATGGAGAAGGGCAGAGTGCGCATGAATGGTTTGGGCCGCCCCAGGGACCAACCAGTCTTTGCGCACCTGGGAGTGGGCACACCACTCCTTCCCTACCCTGCCTGCTCACAGAGCAGCCCTGCTCAGCCGCCTGCCAAACATAAAATGGTAATAACTGCAGGTTTTAATCTTTGGAATACCACATAAGGAGCAAATATACAGCTACAGGCTACACTTTCAGGAGCAGTAAGTATACATCTGCAGGCTACAGCAGCAGAAGCAAGTTTGCATGTCTAGAATACTGCATAAGGAGCAAGTATAAATCTACAGGCTACACCATCAGGAGCAAGTATGCATCTGCAGGAAACCACATGTGTATACATCTATACATTACCACCTAAGGAGCAAGTATACAAGTATATATCTACAGGATACGCCAACATGAACAAGTATTCATCTATACAATACCATATAAGAAGCAAGTATATATCTCTAGAATACATCAACATCTATAGAACACCGTCCCTGGAGCAAGTACACATCTACGTATACCACAGCAGGAGCAACCATACATGTATAGAATGCCACATAAGGAGCAAGAATACATATGCAGAATACCTCTGCAGGTGCAAGTAAGCATCTACAAAATACCACAGCAGGAGGAGGCACAGATCTGCAGAAAACCACATAAGGATGTTTCCTACCTCATGAGCAATTTTACATCTATAGAATCCCACATAAGGAGCAATTATGTGGTATACAACAGATGTATATCTGTTGTATACCACATAATTAACAAACTAAAGCTAGAAGCAAATATAGTTCTTTAGAATACTGATTCTTGAGCATATATACATCTAGAGGCCTTGTTTATTTGGTGCGTTTCCAGGCTGCCTTAATTTACATGCAGCCCTTGAAGTGCATTAAAAGTATGGAAACTGTGATCCAAGTGCCCTGAGGGGAGAGGGCCATTTAAAGTGGTGACAGGGTCAAAGAGGTGGCAAAAAAAATAACAAAATAGTCTTGGGACCTGATTATGAGTTTAGGCTATATTTATCGCACATGAAAAATAACGAAACCACAGGGTACTTTATTTATCGTGTGCGACACCTATCATGAGTTTATGGGGAATAACATGCAGGTTTTGCTGTTTAACACACCAACATCTGCATCATATGATAAATACCGTACAATTTCCCCAATTAAATTTCAGCAAGTTTGACCTGCTGGAATTTAAGAACAGCAGAGGCATTAAACGTATCCCATAATTAGTTAGATACAGCCAAACTCATAATTCCGACCCATGCATAAACAGGGGTTTATGCAAGGGTCTGAATTTACCAGACCACTCGTAATCAGGGTCTAAGTATTTTGTTTGTTCACCTCAGGTAACTGCATATAAAAAATGAACAAACAGCTGGATTGAAAATAAATGCAAGTTAAATTAACTGGTGGTAAATCTAATCTTTTAGGTTTTGAAACTTTAGTAGGCAAATATCATCACTGAAGATGTCAGTGTGTGTGAAACCAGAGAGACACAGAATTGAACCTTAGTTGGCACAAATTGAGGAAAAGTGGCCTTTGTATTTATAGTGCTACATGGTCCTAGCCTGCAACAGAAAGCACTGTGAATATCGAAGTCATTATTTTAAAATAGTATCCCACACAGTCTAAGCTAGGCTGCTGCAAAATGATGCATTGTTTGAGATGAAACAAGTGTGTAGGACAGGCCACATGAAGGGCTTGCTCCCTCCCCGCATGACAGGGCCCGAGCCCCGGCCCTCCAGGTGTTACCCACAGAAACAACCCGCACCCCGTCTCCAGACGGGACTCCTGCCCCCGGACATCTCTGTATCATGGGGCCGAACCACTACCGGCTCCCTCGCCCGGCCCGGCCGCCATCTTGGACACTGCACCACGAGGCCGCGTGGCCTCAGCTCGACCCTAACCCTGGGCCTGGCCAGGCCCCGACATCCCGGCACCACCATCCACCCAGGAGGTGAACGGACCACTTGGCAGGTCGATGGGAGAAAAAAGTGTCGATGGCTCTCCCCCGCCAGGTGCCGATCGCCCCCCAGCTCCCCCGGGCGCTGGCTCCACCCCCCTGCTGGGTGTCTGGACTCCCTCATTTTTTTTTTTTTTTAAATATTTTTATTGCAGGAATCCGTAAATCGTTACATAACCGGCCAACATTATATATCACGCCCGATCAATGAGACGCAACCCTCCGTTCCCCCACCGTAAGTTACTTACACAGCCATTCAGCCCACAACCCTAGGGTCGGGCGGCGAAATTCAATGGGGGCTCAGGAGGACGTCGAAGCTGGCCCGGAGAACCCGCTGTCCGTCATCTGCTTTTCCAAACAAACCCATAAACCCAAAATAACACCCCACTCTTAAAACACCCCAAACCCAGGTAAACCCTCCCCCTCCCCCCGCCATCAGCGCGCGGCACCAACCGCCACAGGATCTCCAAAAGGACCCACGGGGAAAGCGATAGATCTGAAAAGTGCAATCGTCTATCGGGACTCAGGGCGAGCCTCCTCCTCAAGCTCAGAGTCGCTGGGGGCGCCATAATCCCTAAGGGCCTGCACCAACATCTCCCATTCCAGCGCTGCCTCCTGTGCCTTCTCATTACGCTGCCTCCAAGCTAGCTGGTATCTGAGCGTACTCTCCCCCGCCGCCCACTTCAAAAATTCGCTGCGCCACTGGCTTCCCGTCGGACCAGCTCGTGCCTTCCAGTTCCTGGTCACCTCCCGTTTAGCAAGGAGTAGCCCCAGATCAATGAACTTGCTAGAAATTTTATTTTTGGGGGTATGAGGGAACCAGTGCAGGAGACCCACCGCCGCGTCAAGCGATAAAGATCTCCCCGTCGTCTCGTCCAGGGTCTTCCCCACTTCCTCCCAATAGGATGACAATCCCGGGCAGGCCCACAGCATATGGAGGAGGTCCGCCTCCTGGGCCGGGCACCTGGGGCATTCCGCCCAAGTCGTACCAAAATATCGCCGGATTTTCACCGGGGTCAAATAGGCTCTATGGAGCACGTAGTAGTGGACCAATTGAAAGCGGGCGTGGCGTGTGCCCTTCCAGGCCCTCCGCACTAGCTGGGCCCAGGTCGTCTCCGGGATCTCCCTGCCAATGTCCTCCTCCCAGCGGTTTCTCAAAGTGGTGAGGGGAGCCATCCCCTCATTGATCAGTCTGCCGTAAAGGCAAGTGACCGCCTTCACCGTGCCCGCAGACATCATCACGTATTGGCATACTGGGGATAAAGGGGGTTCCTCCTGCCCGCGTCTCCAGTGCGCCTGGATCGCTCGAACAAGGGCCGAGTGCAGCAAAAAGTCGCCGCGGGGAATCCCGAAGCGCTCGATGAGCTCCTGGAAGGGCAAGAGCGACCCGTCCTCGTATAGATCCCCGATTAGCTGCAAACCGGCGTCCTCCTAGGTCGCCAGCCGCGACCAATCACCCCCATGGGGCAGAGCCGTTAGCATCCCCAGCGGTATTTCGGGCGCGTACGGTGTTCGCAGGTGGCCCCGGGCGTGAGCTCGGTTCCAGCACAGGCGGATAGTCCGCTCCTCCATTGACAAGTCCTGCAAGGCCAACCGTTGTCTCATCGCTATGAAGGAGAGAACATGCCTGGCCATGCCCGTTCCCCTCTTTTCTTCGGGGCCCCGGAACTCCCGGGCGATCTCCTGGGTGAGGGCCTGGAGCTGCGCCGCTAAATAATACTTTTCGAAGTCCGGCACCGCAAGCCCACCCTCCTCCTTCGGCCTCAGTAGGGTCTTGAGGGCCACCCGCCGGCGGCCCGAACCCCAAAGGAATCCGACAATCATGGATCGTAAAAGTCGAAACGTGGTCGGTGGGACCCAGATCGGTAGTGTCCGGAAATAATATAGCAACCGGGGGAGCGCCACCATTTTAAGCAAAGCAATCCTCCCAGCCACCGAGAGCGGTAGCGTGGCCCAAAAGCCCATACTGCCTCGAAGTGCTCGAATGCCCCGGGCAATGTTCCCATCCAGGAGGCCAGAAGGTTCATGATAGACATACACCCCTAGATACTTAAAGCAGTCGGGTTCCCATCTAATCTCCCTACTCAGAGTAGGGGTAGGGGTGCCCCTGCGGACCGGGAAAAGACAGGTCTTAGTCCAATTCACTCGGAGGCCCGAGACCTCCCCAAACTCCGTGAGCGCCGTCGCAGCCCCATGTAGGGCATCTAGCGGGTCTTCTAGGAAGAGCAACAGGTCGTCTGCATACAGTGAGATGTAATGCGGGCCCGAAGGAGTCCACAGGCCCGTGTAATGGGCTCCCGACCGGAGATGCAGCGCAAGAGGTTCCACCGCCAGCGCAAAGAGCAGTGGGGATAACGAGCATCCCTGCCTCGTGCCTCGTTCCACCGGATATTGTGAGGAAATCAGCGGTCCCGCCCGAACCCTGGCTGACGCCGAGGCGTACAGAACCCTGGTCCACCTGATGAAGCCCTCCCCGAGGCCGAACCTCCGCAACACAGTACAAAGGTAGTCCCATTCCAGGCTATCAAAAGCCTTCTCTAAATCCACTGAGAGGACAACCGGGCACGGGGCGTCCACAAGCGGTTTCCCTAGCAAGCGGAACAACCGGCGAAAATTCATGGTCGTGTTACGCCTGGGGATAAAGCCAGCCTGGTCCTCATGTACCAAGGAGCTCATGTGGCCGAGCAGCCTCGAGGCCAGGATGCTGCTCAGTATTTTATAATCCACCGTCAGCATCGATAAGGGACGGTACGACCCCGGATCGGAGGAATCCCTTCCAGGCTTGAGGAGCGGGACCACCAATGCCTCACACATCGAGCCTGGGAGACGCCCAAGCCTCTTCGCCTCCCTGTATACTACCAACAATCTAGGGGCTAGGAGATCGGCATAGGCCGCATAGAACTCCACAGGAAGACCGTCCAGGCCCGGGGTCTTATTTCTCGGCATCTTTTTGATGGCGCTACGGATCTCTCCCAATTCTATGTCGGACCCCAAGGCTTTCGCCACGTCCCGCTCCATTGTTCGGATCTCTAAAGGCCGCAAATAGTTATCGAGCAGGTCAGGGTCTCGGACCGAGCGACTGCGGTATAAGCGCTCGTAATATTGCCGGTAGCAGCTCAGAATCGCAGGCTGGTTGTACACCTGGGTTCCGTCTGCCCTGCGCATGGACGTCGTCAGTGAGGACTGCCGCGTAGGGTTGGCCAGCCATGCCAACAGCGCGCTCGACCTATCCCCCTCTGCGATGGACAGAACCGTATAGGCCTTATAGTCAAAACAGCGGAGCCGTTCGACCTCCGCCGCCACCGCCTCCTTCGCCTCCGCCGTGCGCGCCTGCAATTCGGGGCGCCCGGGGCGGCGTAACTCCAACTCGCGGAGTTTTCGATCCGCTGCCTCTAGGTCGGCGAGGATACTTCGCCTCACGCCGACCTGTTTAGAAATGCAGTACCCCCTCACCACCACCTTAAAAGCGTCCCACTCTAACGCTCTCGAGCTCGCGGTGCCACGGTTGGACGCAAAGTACTCTGAAATCGTATCACCTAGGTCCGCCTTGAAGACACTGTCCTCAAGGATCTCGGGCCGTAATTTCCAGGTGGGCACCGCCGGCACCCCGGGAAACCAGCCAAGGTCCAACAGGAGGGGGTTATGGTCAGAAATGGTCCTGGTCAAATATTCAGACCGGACCGCTGCTGAAACCAGTTCGGGCGAGCCAAGAAATCCGTCCAGTCGAACGTGCAATTCATGGAGGCTCGAGAAGTAGGAGTAATCCCTGGTTGTGGGGTGTTGCGCCCTCCAAATATCCGTTAGACCCCAGTGAGTCTGCCAGTCCCGACGATCCCTAGCCAAGCGACGAACCGGAGAATCGGGGAGGGGTGGATGCGAGCGGTCAATATCTACATCCACTACTGAGTTGAAATCTCCACCGAGCAGGAGGGGTCCGGAGAGGCAATGGGCCAACGAGCCCGATAACCTGGAAAGGAAGGCAGTCTGGTCTACATTAGGAGCATACACACAGCAAACGTTTAGGTCTCTCCCTCCCAAAGTCCCCGAAATAGCCACATAACGCCCCTCTGGATCTATCACTGTGTTCGTGACCTGGAAGGGAACCCCAGCCCTAACCCAGATCAGCGCCCCTCTGGCATACGCAGAGTACGAAGTGCAAAAGACCTGCCCCCTCCACCTACGCTGTAAGGCCGCCCCTTCCGCCTTGTTCAGATGAGTCTCCTGCAGCAGCGCCATTTGTATTCCCCTACGCACTAAGTAAGCGTGGACCTTGTGGCGCCTGGACATAGTGTGAAGCCCCCGTACGTTCCAAGTAACACATTTCAGATTAGCTACCTCAGCCATTGTCCCATATTGTTCTCGCAAAGTCTCCCCATCCGGGTCCCAACAATAATAGGACATCGATCCTCACAGCCCTGATGGCGGCCATTTTCCCCAACCATAACTTAACAACCCAAATATGAATCAACTCCCCATCCACCCTCCCCAGAACAGGACCCAAATAGCACCATCTAGTTCCCATCCAAACCATATTCTCTAACTATACCCTACTAATCCTGCAGTCGCCACCGCAGGAAGGCCTTAAGGGCCAGGTGCAGGCCGGGCGGAGGCAGTGGGCCCTCGACGCTCAGGCCACCAGGACTAACCGAAGCCCAAAACAGTGTCACAAATAAACCCCCTCGGGGCAAATCCAGGCAACCCCACCCTCCCTACCCCGGTAGTCAGCCTCTCTGATCGACACCGGGCCCCCACCCAAAGTGAAGAAGCTCACCCCGTTACCCCTGTCCATCCAGAAGGTCCTCCGCCGATTGCGGTGTGATCACCGGCGTATGGTCACTGTCAGGCACGGATTCCTCGGAGTCCGTTGGACCCTCCTCGTCCTCAGGGACCGCTTCCTCCGCAATGGCAGCGTCCCGTGAACCAGACAGCACTGATAACACCTCTAGTACTCCCTTCCGCTCCGTCGATGTCTCTACAGTTGAGGGACCCCCCGAGCGGCCACGGCGACCCCGAATCCTCCTGGATCTCCGTCTCTGCTCCGGTTCCGCCACCAGTCGAGGCGAAGAGCCGGATCCACCTTTCCCCGCTCTATATAGTTCGAGCCAGTGACAAACGTCCTCTGGGGTATCGAAGAACTGAGTTTTGTCATCGACAATTATGCGGAGCCTCGCAGGATAGAAGAGCGAGTATTGGATACCCTCGCTCCGGAGCTCGCGCTTGACCGCCAGGAAGGAAAACCGTCTGCGTTGAGTTTCATAGGTGTAATCCGGGAAGATGGTCACCTGGCTGTTCGCCACTTTAAATGGCCCATTATGTCTGGCGACATTGAGGATGAAGTCTCTGTCCCTGAAGTGCAATAATCGCGCCACCACCGGTCGTGGGGCACGTCCCTGCTGCGGTGGCCTCGCCGGGACCCGATGGGCCCGCTCCAGGGTGTAGAAGGAGGATAGACCCTCCGGGGCCACCGTATCTCGGAGCCAGGCCTCCAGATATGCCACCATGTCGCCATCCTCAATCTTTTCTGGCAGGCCCACCACGCGGATGTTGTTCCTCCTGTTACGGCCTTCCGCGTCCTCCGCCCTCTGCTCCAGGACCGTAATCCGGGATAGGGCATCCTTCATCTCCGCGGCCAAGGTCCGCTGTGCCGGCTCCAAGGTTTTCACCGAGCCCTCCACTTCCTTGACCCGGTCCGAAAGTTGTGTCTGGACTCCCTCATCCCGACCTCCAAGTGCGAGGGTCCGGACATCAAAGGGCGCCAGACCTATAACTGGGGCAGCTCCAGAGCAGGAAGGCAGTTGTATCCTGGAGTCGAGAGACACCGAGAAGAACTCATCCTTGACGGACTACCGGCGCTGCCGTAGCCCTGCCTTGTGAACTATCGTCCTGCCTGCTGGCGCTGCCGCGGCCTTCTGCATCCTCCATCCTCGTCGGGACCTGCTGGCGCTGCCGCGGACCGTTGTGACTACCACCTTCGTCGGGACCTGCTGGCGCTGCCGCGGACCGTTGTAACGACCACCTTCACCGGGTCCTGCTGGCGCTGCCGCGGACCGTTGTAACGACCACCTTCACCGGGACCTGCTGGCGCTGCCGCGGCCCGTCCATCTAGAACACCGAGCTCGAGGATTGTGAGCTATCCATCATATCATCGCATCTACCAGATTGGTAACAAGACTGTCCCGCTACCCCCTTTCCCAACCAAGAGACTAGTATCGAGGGGACCCCTGAGTCCTGACCTCCTTGTACCATTCTATCGTACCTAGAGATTGCTTATAAAGACCGTCAAAACCTTATCTTTGTGTGGTGTACCTCTGTGGGGGGGAAGTTACTCGTCTGTACGATCGCTGGAGACGGCTCTCCCCGGAGACCTCTCCCCTTGTCCTCGGCCGACCCTCCCGGTCCGTCTAACATTGGTGGCCAGCGGCGCGATCCGAATCAACGCGTAATCGTACAGAGAGTAGCTCACCCCACGACGAAACCACAATGTCAACCAAAGAGAGCGGATCCACCGAGAAGTTCCAGATGGAGAAATTGGAAGAGTACAGCCATCGTGAATTGAAACAATTCTGCATTGAACTAGGCATTGCTACCACCGGCCTGAGTACCAAAGACGATTTCAAGCACGCCATTGAGTCGTGGGCAGAAACCGGGGCCGCCAGATCCCCGGACCAAAACATTGCAGCATCAGAGAGGAACACCACGGCTCCCGAAGAGCGAGGAACGGGCCTCTCGCAGGAAGAGATCCAAGAGAGAGAAAAAAACAGACTACATGAGTTAGAAATGGCACGGCTCAAAATGGACGGTGAACTAAAATTAGCCGAACAAAAACTGAACCTAGAGCATCTGCGGCTCCGAGAAGAACGGGAAGAAAAACAGAGGCAGAGAGAGCTCGAAGAAAAGAGATTAGCATCCGAACACGAGCGCAAACTGGCAGAAATAGACCTACGGAAGCAGAACAAAGAACTGGAGGTGCCCGAGCGACCGCGCACCCCGGGAGCGACAGAAAAGAAAGTCCACATCCCCAAGGATGTCGTTCGAGAATATGTCCGAGAGGACGACATACAACAGTGGTTCAAGGCCTACGAGATCGCCATGACCTCCCACCGGATCGATCGAAGTGACTGGGGAGCCGGTCTATGGGGGAGGTTCGTCAATGAAGGCCGCGATGCCCTGTTACAGCTCCCAGACCATCAGATGTCATCCTATGACCACATGAAGGCTGCCCTCCTCACCCGATATGGGCTCACACCCGAAATGTACCGCCAGAGGTTCCGAGACTGCACCCGGATCCCGGGTACAACTTGGGTGGAATATGTCAACTATTTCAGCCGAGCCTTCGAGGGTTGGATCAAGGGAAGCCACGTAACGACCTACGAGCAACTTTTTAATCTCATGGTGTGGGAGCACCTCTCTAACAACTGCTTCGTCGAGCTCAGGCAGCACCTCCTCGACAGTAAATTGACTGACCCACGGCAACTCGCCGCCGAAGCTGACCGGTGGGAAAGCACCCGAGTGGGCCGGAGAGGGCCGCACGAACAGAACCGGAACAACCAAGGTCAGCACCGTCCCCGAGGAGGAGGAGGAAGCCAGGGACGAGGAAGAGACACCGTCCCGGCCGCTCCCGCTGCCAGCACCCCGCCCCCGGCCAGCCGGGGCAACCCCATGATGCGCCCGGGGTTCTGAGCCAATGTCATGTGTCACCGATGCCAGCGAGTCGGCCACTACGCCAATGACCCGAACTGTCCACAGAACCAAACTCCGAGACCCCGCCAGGTAGCTGCCGCCGCCCTGGGGGGAGAACAAATCTCCGAAGAACAGGAAGAATATGAGCAGGAACAACAAGAGTGGGAACCGGCCGCCATGGTTCTAGCGTGCCTAGGGGGAAGAGACATGGTCCCGCGGGCTCCCCTACCCGCCAACACCAGAAAATATAGTCAGTGGGTGAACATTAATGGACGCCGGGCCGAAGCACTACGTGACACGGGGGCCAGTGTGATGGCCGTCCGCTGTCACCTGGTAAAACCAGAGCAGATCCTGCCGAACATTCTCTGCCCCGTCCGTTCAGCCGACAATTCGGAGAGTCTATGTCGGATGGCCTGCGTCCCCTTCGAATGGGGAGGTGTCTCCGGCATGTTGAAGGTGACGGTCCGAGATGATGCCCCCGTGGACTGTCTAGTGGGGAATGATCTTGAGAGTTCCCCGTGGGCCGCCGTAGAAAGAAGAGAGCACCTGGGGATGTTGGGCCTCCCGGACTGGGCGTGCGTAACCACCCGGTCCATGGCCGCCCGTGCCATCCCCCGACCAGAAGAACCAGAATGGCCAGCACCTCCTCCCCCGATCGCTCCAGTAGAGGACACCGACCATACCGACCCCCCAGAGCAAACCCCCGAAGGGCTCGCTCAGCCCCAGGACCTTCCCAACCTGGCTCAGTGGCGTCAAGAAGGGGGGCCCACCCAGGAACAGTTCCGTCAAGAACAGAAGACCTGTCCCTCCCTCGAGGGACTCCGCCAGCAAGCCCTCGCCCAGAGCGCAGGGGACACCACCGGAGCCCATTGGATCTATTGGGACAACGACCTATTGTACAGTGAACAGAGAATCGCGGAGTTAGGGGCCAGTCGAGTGCTGGTGGTGCCCCTCCGTTTTAGAGACTTCCTGTTAAATTTGGCCCACGATGTCCCTCTGGCTGGACACCTGGGCCAGGACAAAACCTACAGTCGCCTGGTGACCCACCTTTTCTGGCCAAAGATGAGAAACGACGTCCTCAACCACTGCCGGTCCTGCCCCACGTGCCAGGCCAGCGGGAAGAGCGGCCGCAAACTCAAAGCACCTCTGCAACCCTTCCCAGTTGTCACCACCCCGTTCGAGAGGGTGGGAATAGACATTGTGGGGCCCCTGGACCCCCGTACAGCACAAGGACATCGGTTCATCCTGGTACTGGTGGACCACGCCACCCGCTACCCCGAGGCTGTGCTCCTGCGAACTGTAACAGCCCCGGTGGTCGGCCGGGCCTTAATGGGGATCTTCTCCCGGGTGGGCTTCCCCCGAGAAGTCGTCAGCGACAGAGGCACCAACTTTATTTCGAAGTATATGAAGTCCCTCTGGCAACAGTGCGGGGTCACCTACCGATTCACGACCCCCTATCACCCTCAAGGAAACGGACTAGTCGAGCGGTTCAACCGCACGCTCAAGGGAATGATTGGGGGGTTGGAAGAGCCCCTCCGTCGCCAGTGGGATGTACTACTTCCGTGCCTCCTCTTCGCCTATCGAGAAGTTCCCCAGAAGTCCCTCGGCTTTAGCCCTTTCGAACTCTTGTACAGGCACCCTGTGCGAGGGCCCCTCAGCCTAGTCAAAGAAGGTTGGGAGATGGCCCCCCTAAAGACCCCTCCAGACGTCTTCAAGTACCTCCTGACCCTACGCAATCAGACCAGGCGATTCAGAGAAATGGCAAAAGCGAACCTTGAGGCCAGTCAGGAGGACATGAAAAAATGGTACGATCAAAATGCCTCCTCCATCGAATTCGAACCTGGCCAACAAGTGTGGGTGATGTCCCCCACCGAACCATGTGCCTTGCAGGACAAGTGGACGGGGCCCTTCAAAGTGGTCGAACGCAAGAGCCCCGTCACCTATCTCATCGATATGGAATCTCCATGGAACCCCCTCCGGGTCCTCCACACCAACAGACTCAAACCCCACTTTGTGCGCTCGGAGCTCAGCCTCCTGATGGCTACAGACAGTGGAGCGGAAGAAGACTCCGAGCCTCTCCCTGATCTCCTGAAGACTCGGGAGAAAGATGGTTCCGTGGACGGGGTCCGGCTCTCCGATGCCCTCACCCCGGAACAGCGCCAAGGCTGCCGGGACCTCCTGCTGCAGTTTGCTACCTTGTTTTCCCTCACCCCAGGGGTCACCCCCTGGTGCTTGCACGACGTGGACACTGGGGACAGTCCCCCTATCAGACACCGGGCGTACCGCGTACCAGATCGGGTACGGGCCTGCATCCAAGAAGAGGTATCAAAGATGCTCACGCTCGGGGTCATCGAGCCCTCGGACAGCCCCTGGGCCAGCCCGGTCGTGCTGGTCCCCAAAGCTGCTGCCCCCGGCACCACTCCTGAGCTCCGATTCTGCGTCGACTATCGGGGCTTGAATGCTGTCACCAGAACCGACGCTCATCCCATCCCCCGAGCGGATGAATTGATCGACCGCATGGGGGCTGCCCGCTACCTCAGCATCTTCGACCTGACAGCGGGCTACTGGCAGATCGGTCTCACACCCCGGGCCCAAGAATGATCCGCCTTTTCTACCCCCGATGGCCACTACCACTTCAAAGTTATGCCCTTCGGCATGAAGAATGCCCCAGCTACTTTTCAGCGACTGGTGAACCAGGTCTTGCCGGGGCTCGAGGAGCTCAGCGCCGCCTACCTGGACGATATCGCTGTGTACAGCCGCCACTGGTCCGACCACCTCCACCTCCTCCGAGAGGTCCTGCAGGCCCTCCAACGGGCCGGCCTCACCATCAAGGCCAGCAAGTGCCAAATTGGTCAGGGGTCCGTGACCTACCTCGGACACCAGGTGGGAAGCGGTCTGGTGGCCCCTCTGCAACTCAAAATCGCTGCCATCCAGTCCTGGCAGCCCCCAGTCACGCAGACCGAGGTCCAAGCCTTCTTGGGGCTCACCGGCTACTACCGGCGGTTCGTGAGGGACTATGGCAGCATTGTGGGGCCCCTCACGGGACTCACGTCCAAAAACCACCCGAAGAAGATCAACTGGACCCCAGACTGTCAAGCGGCCTTCGAGAAGCTGAAAGCCGCCATGTGCACTGCCCCTGTGCTCCAGGCCCCCGACTACAGTCGGGAATTCATCATGCAAACAGATGCCTCCGACCATGGCATCGGGGCGGTCCTCTCCCAGCTGAACTCCGAGGGACTTGACCAACCGGTGGCCTTCATCAGCAGACGCCTCCTGGCCCGAGAACAGCGCTGGAGCGCCATCGAGAGGGAGGCCTTCGCAGTGGTGTGGGCCCTCAAAAAGCTCCGGCCCTACCTCTTCGGTACCCACTTCCGGGTGCAAACAGATCATTGACCCCTGCAGTGGCTAATGCAGATGCGGGGGGAAAACACCAAACTATTGCGTTGGTCCATCTCCCTGCAGGGGATGGACTTCACTGTGGAACATCGACCGGGCCAAGACCACGCCAACGCAGATGGCCTGTCACGCTTTTTCCGCCTCGACGAGGAGAGTCCCCAAGAGGATGGGTGACTCTCCCCGCCTTCAACTGAGGGGGACGCATGTTGGACAGGCCACATGAAGGGCTTGCTCCCTCCCCGCATGACAGGGCCCGAGCCCCGGCCCTCCAGGTGTTACCCACAGAAACAACCCGCACCCCGTCTCCAGACGGGACTCCTGCCCCCGGACATCTCTGTATCATGGGGCCGAACCACTACCGGCTCCCTCGCCCGGCCCGGCCGCCATCTTGGACACTGCCCACGAGGCCGCGTGGCCTCAGCTCGACCCTAACCCTGGGCCTGGCCAGGCCCCGATATCCCGGCACCACCATCCACCCAGGAGGTGAACGGACCACTTGGCAGGTCGATGGGAGAAAAAAGTGTCGATGGCTCTCCCCCGCCAGGTGCCGATCGCCCCCCAGCTCCCCCGGGCGCTGGCTCCACCCCCCTGCTGGGTGTCTGGACTCCCTCATCCCGGACCTCCCGACCTCCAAGTGCGAGGGTCCGGACATCAAAGGGCGCCAGACCTATAACTGGGGCAGCTCCAGAGCAGGAAGGCAGTTGTATCCTGGAGTCGAGAGACACCGAGAAGAACTCATCCTTGACGGACTACCGGCGCTGCCGTAGCCCTGCCTTGTGAACTATCGTCCTGCCTGCTGGCGCTGCCGTGGCCTTCTGCATCCTCCATCCTCGTCGGGACCTGCTGGCGCTGCCGCGGACCGTTGTGACTACCACCTTCGTCGGGACCTGCTGGCGCTGCCGCGGACCGTTGTAACGACCACCTTCACCGGGTCCTGCTGGCGCTGCCGCGGACCGTTGTAACGACCACCTTCACCGGGACCTGCTGGCGCTGCCGCGGCCCGTCCATCTAGAACACCGAGCTCGAGGATTGTGAGCTATCCATCATATCATCGCAGCTACCAGATTGGTAACAAGACTGTCCCGCTACCCCCTTTCCCAACCAAGAGACTAGTATCGAGGGGACCCCTGAGTCCTGACCTCCTTGTACCATTCTATCGTACCTAGAGATTGCTTATAAAGACCGTCAAAACCTTATCTTTGTGTGGTGTACCTCTGTGGGGGGGAAGTTACTCGTCTGTACGATCGCTGGAGACGGCTCTCCCCGGAGACCTCTCCCCTTGTCCTCGGCCGACCCTCCCGGTCCGTCTAACAAAGTGCTTACAAAATATCGTTTTTAGCAAGAAGTAGTCAGACTGTCCTAGTGAAAACATATTTATAAGTGTCTTCGGCATTCCAAAACGTAGCTGATAACACCTCTATGTTACCTCTAAAAAAGAATAAATCTTTGTCATCACAAAGCTATGAGCAGAACCACTGTAATTATGCGGCAGGAGAGGACAAACATTTGCGACAGGTTTGACTGAATTATGCAGCAAGAAAAGGTAAATTGTGCGGCATACAGCGGCACATTTTGTGGTTGGTATTATTTCATTAGTTTGTCATTTCTACTCATGGTAACACTGTTAGGGGAAATATCTCCCATCATTATTACCAGTTTAACACCCAAATCCAGCAAGAAGCAACTGAAAGATGACCAGTCAACCTTTGCGAAGAGCCTACCACTGCTCCGGAACACGTCGGCACGTTTTAAAAACTTTTACCCGTTTAAGCTATAATCAAATAGTTTCATTAAAATCTGCAGCTTATGCGGCAGATGAAGGATTATGTAGCAAATGGGGTAAACTCATAATTATGCACCAAACGCTGCTGCCGCAGAATCGCATAATTCCAGTGGCCCTGGCTTTAAGTGACTCAATTAATGGCTGGCAAGTAGACTTGTTTCTTCTTTAGCTCTCTGCACTAAGACCCCGCCCTTCTCTCTCTGGTACAGGCACCTCAAAGTCAGCATTAACCATTTCGGGGCAATTGTTTTTGTAGAAGGTGAGTCCAGGGTTGGCAAGGAGGAAGCCGCCAGGGTTGCATTCAGATACACAGCCCTGATCCTCTTAACTCCAGGACCTCAGAGTAATGGTCCCAGAGAAAGAAGAGAGTTTACAAAAGGCCAGAGAAGGCTTCCTCAGAGAGATAGCCCAGGGGATGCATGCATTAGTGCAGCAGGCATGGTGCCAGGTGGGTCGCTGGCCACTGCTGCTCAGTTATGTCCGTCTTACCGTGAAAAGGAGGAGTAGCGGCCCCTTTCCAAGCTAGCATGAGAGCTCTGGTCACCCTTGCTCATTTTTAACACAAAGAGGCAGAAAGTGTCATTGGTGCTGTAGGTACAGTGGCACCAGGGCCCAACGGTACTAGGAGCCAGCTAAACTCCAATGACGGCGGTTTCACTAACCTTCCTGCTTGCATTAGGACCCAGTGCACACCTGCTGCTTTGGGCTGAGGAGAAATGGCCCACAGGAGGGGAAAATTAAAGCAGCGAGACCCCTTTGCTTGGCCAAAGAGAGATTGCAGAGAGGGAGATGAGCAAGATGAAATGAAATGAATGAAATGAAAAGGCATTTATAAAGCGCGTGGCTACCCGGGAGCGTCCCAGCGCTAGATGGGAGTCCATGTTTCTAACAAGGGGCAGAGGAGACTGCCTCCTCTGCATGGTAGTAGCTATCATTAGTGAAGCAGGTGCAGGGCACCAAGGCCTCTGAGTCTGATGAGCAAAATGCATCATAGTTGTGACTATCTCCTTTGAAATGGAGCATGGAAGCGTAGTTTCCTTTCCAGCCTTAGGACCGGGACCCCCCCTGCAGAAACAAGGAAGGACCGGGACCCCCCCTGCAGAAACAAGGAAGGACCGGGACCCTCCCTGCAGAAACATGGAAGGACAGTGACCACCTGCAGAAACAAGGAAGGACTGGGACCCCCCCTGCAGAAACAAGGAAGGACCGAGAGCCCCCTGCAGAAACAAGGAAGGACGGGACCCCCCTGCAGAAACAAGGAAGGATGGGACCCCCCCTGCAGAAACAAGGAAGGACAGGGACCCCCCTGCAGAAATAAGGAAGGACAGGGACCCCCCTGCGGAAACAAGGAAGGACGGGACCCCCCCCCCTGCAGAAACAAGGAAGACCACATGTAGGAGCTCATTTGATTTCTGAAAGTGCCTGAGGCCCTGTTTCAAGAATGGTTGGATGGGCAGGCGTGGTGGCGAAGGGGTGAAAGAGGCAGAGAGGATCGCGTGCCACTCAGGACGGCAGTCATCAGTAGTGCAGCAGGTGCATTATGATCTGAGTGTGGGAGGGGCTCACCACAACCAAATTATGGAGAGCAGTATCTTTAGTTTCCTGTTTTATGTCTCATATTTAGTGTAGTTTATTAGCAACAGATGAAGTATTCCTGAAATAATCATAGAAGCCCCACCCCCGGCACTCAGCCCTATTCCTTCCGTTTCCTCTAATCCTTGGCAAGAAAGTTTTTTGGGGGGCCGACTTCAGAGCATTTTGCAAAGAGGGACTCAGAGCTAAAACGTTTGTAGACCTCTGATCTACAGTATACCACTTTAGGAGCAAGTACACATCTATAGGATACCATACCAGGCACAGATCTATAGAATGACACCTATGGATTGAGTATACATCTCGAGAATACCACTTCATGAGCAAGCACACAGCTAAAAGAACCACCCTAGGAGAGTTACAGATCTATGGAATACGACATAAGGAGCACGGATGCATCTATAGGATACTACACCAGGAGCAGGCATATATCAATAGAAACCTACACCAAGAGCAAGTGTACATCTACAGGCTACACCACCAGGAGTTTGAAGCATCCATGCCTAGCCTCTGGTCCTGACCGGAGTGACCGTCAGACCAACAGTCCTGGTGACATGGCAACATTCAGTGCAATATCATGCTAATGACTGAGCATGAACACACAGGGACAGCAATAAACACCAAGACAGTACACTGCTGGGCGTCCCACACCTCACTAATCAATCAACAGGGCAGGTGTGCCACGCATGCAAGTAAGTGGACAACCATGCTCATTTTGGCTTGCACCTGATCAGCCAAGGGAACAGCACTGCTGAAAGAAACATGGGGCGTTCGCAATCTGGAGTAATAACTACCAAAAATAGAAGCCATCCTAAAGCGTCGCTGCCATCAACCATTGCAAAGAGCCCTGGACTACCCAAGACAGGAGCCACAAAGATCAGACTCTAAACAAGCCAAAAAGATCAGACTCTACAGGAGCCACAAAGATCAGACTCTAAACAAGCCAAAAAGATCAGACTCTACAGGGGCCACAGAGATCAGACTCTACAGGGGCCACAGACATCAGACTCTACAGGAGACGCAGAGGTCGGACTCTACAGGAGCCGCAGAGATCAGACTCAGAGATCAGACTCTACAGGAGCAACATAGATCAGACTCTACGGGAGCCACCAAGGTCAGTCTCTACAGCAGCCACAGAGATCAGGCTCTACAGAAGCCACAGAGATCAGTCTCAACAGGAGCCACAGAGATCAGACTCTACAGGAGCCGCAAAGATCAGACTCTACAGGATCTGCAGAGATCAGACTCTACAGGAGCTACAAAGATCAGACTCTTCAAGAGCCGCAGAGATCAGAATCTACAGGAGCCGCAGAGATCAGACTCCACAGGAGCCGCAGGGATCTGAATCTACAGGTGCCACAGAGATCAGACTCTAAATGAGGCACAAAGATCAGACTCTACAGGAGCCACAAAGATCAGACTGTACAGGAGCCACAGAGATCAGACTCTACAGGAGCAGCAAAGATCAGACGCTACATGAGCAACAAAGATCAGACTCTACAGAAGCCACAGAGATCAGACTCTACAGGAGTCACTGAGATCAGACTCTACAGGAGCCACAGAGAGCAGACTCTACAGGAGCCACAGAGAACAGACTTACAGGAGCCGCAGAGATCAGACTCTACAGGAGCAGTAAAGATCAGACTACAGGAGCCATAAAGATCACACTCTACAGGAGCCACAGAGATCAGACTCTACAGGAGCCACAGAGATCAGACTCTACATGAGCCACAAAGATCAGATTCGACAGGAACCACAAAGATCAGCCTTGACAGGAGCCACAAAGATCAGACTCGACAGGAGCCACAAAGATCAGACTCTACAGGAGCCACAGAGATCAGACTCTACAGGAGCCACAAAGATCAGACTCTACAGGAGCCACAAAGATCAGACTCTACAGGAGCTGCAGAGATCAGACTCTACAGGAGCCGCAGAGATCAGACTCTACAGGAGCCGCACAGATCAGACTCTACAGGAGCCGAAGAGATTAGACTCTACAGGAGCCGCAGAGATCAGACTCTACAGGAGCCGCAGAGATCAGACTCTACAGGAGCCACAGAGATCAGACTCTACAGCAGCCACAAAGATCAGACTCTACAGGTGCCGCAAAGATCAGACTCTTAAGGAGCCACAAAGATCAGACTTTGCATGAGCCACAAAGATCAGACTCTGTGGCCCCCTAAAATATCCATTTTAAGCAACATCAAGAGGTGAGTATTAAACAAGGCATTAGACGCAACCACCAAAGCCTCACACCACTAGACATCCCTTTCAAAGAATTGGTGAAACTCTAGTACCACACACTAAATACTTCAATATATTGCCCTACCAACACCTGCTAAAAGCGGCCCAGAACTTTAGGACAGGAGCAAAATCCACTAAACTCAAACCTACTCATGATAACACCACCACTGACTGCACAAAGCAGTTCAGGGCTTCTTAAGATTTATCAGACCACAAACCAGAAAACTCCAACACCTCATGGAATAGCTTCATCAGTCACCATTGGAAGCAGTCCTGGCGTTAAACGACCAAAGCCACAACCGCCAAGTTCAGGGACATGCAGGATAACCTGCTGGAGCCAATGTAGCACTCACTGTGCTTACTAAATCACAAACACGACTACAAGAAACACTCCCATCCCCATAGATCACCGTAATTTTCTGCTGGAAGCTGCCCATGGCCTTTTCATATAGGAACTACAGCAGCCAAACCCTAAGACCCTGCAAGGATTAAGCCATCAAGAGCAGCCACAGAGATCAGTCTCAACAGGAGCCACAGAGATCAGACTCTACAGGAGCCGCAAAGATCAGACTCTACAGGATCTGCAGAGATCAGGCTCTACAGGAGCTACAAAGATCAGACTCTTCAAGAGCCGCAGAGATCAGAATCTACAGGAGCCGCAGAGATCAGACTCCACAGGAGCCGCAGGGATCTGAATCTACAGGTGCCACAGAGATCAGACTCTAAATGAGGCACAAAGATCAGACTCTACAGGAGCCACAAAGATCAGACTGTACAGGAGCCACAGAGATCAGACTCTACAGGAGCAGCAAAGATCAGACGCTACATGAGCAACAAAGATCAGACTCTACAGAAGCCACAGAGATCAGACTCTACAGGAGTCACTGAGATCAGACTCTACAGGAGCCACAGAGAGCAGACTCTACAGGAGCCACAGAGAACAGACTTACAGGAGCCGCAGAGATCAGACTCTACAGGAGCAGTAAAGATCAGACTACAGGAGCAATAAAGATCCCACTCTACAGGAGCCACAGAGATCAGACTCTACAGGAGCCACAGAGATCAGACTCTACATGAGCCACAAAGATCAGATTCGACAGGAACCACAAAGATCAGCCTTGACAGGAGCCACAAAGATCAGACTCGACAGGAGCCACAAAGATCAGACTCTACAGGAGCCACAGAGATCAGACTCTACAGGAGCCACAAAGATCAGACTCTACAGGAGCTGCAGAGATCAGACTCTACAGGAGCCGCAGAGATCAGACTCTACAGGAGCCGCACAGATCAGACTCTACAGGAGCCGAAGAGATTAGACTCTACAGGAGCCGCAGAGATAAGACTCTACAGGAGCCGCAGAGATCAGACTCTACAGGAGCCACAGAGATCAGACTCTACAGGAGCCACAAAGATCAGACTCTACAGGTGCCGCAAAGATCAGACTCTACAGGAGCCACAGAGATCAGACTCTACAGGTGACGCAAAGATCAGACTCTACAGGAGCCACAAAGATCAGACTTTGCATGAGCCACAAAGATCAGACTCTGTGGCCCCCTAAAATATCCATTTTAAGCAACATCAAGAGGTGAGTATTAAACAAGGCATTAGACGCAACCACCAAAGCCTCACACCACTAGACATGCCTTTCAAAGAATTGGTGAAACTCTAGTACCACACACTAAATACTTCAATATATTGCCCTACCAACACCTGCTAAAAGCGGCCCAGAACTTTAGGACAGGAGCAAAATCCACTAAACTCGAACCTACTCATGATAACACCACCACTGACTGCACAAAGCAGTTCAGGGCTTCTTAAGATTTATCAGACCACAAACCAGAAAACTCCAACACCTCATGGAATAGCTTCATCAGTCACCATTGGAAGCAGTCCTGGCGTTAAACGACCAAGGCCACAACCGCCAAGTTCAGGGACATGCAGGATAACCCGCTGGAGCCAATGTAGCACTCACTGCACTTACTATATCACAAACACGACTACAAGAAAGACTCCCATCCCAATAGATCACCGTAATTTTCTGCTGGAAGCTGCCCATGGCCTTTTCATATAGGAACTACAGCAGCCAAACCCTAAGACCCTGCAAGGATTAAGCCATCAAGAGCAGCCAAAACAGATCATGACTTACAGACACACTGTCCACAACCAATAATCTCTCAGCCTGAAGAATGTCTCTATTGAAGATCACTGGAAGCAAACAAGAACGTCTTATGACTTGGTAAACCACAACGACCAAATATCGAGGAACCCGGATATCTCAACCAATGACCACTAGATGCAACCATGGATTTCCTAAGAGAAGAATCAACACCATCACATTTAAGAGCCCTGGATATCCCTTTCAATGCCCACAGGAAGAAGGTCAAAGCTCTTTTAATGATGGAACCAAAATTACAGAACTGGGTCATCAGAATATCCCTCATTCCCCCACTGGGAGGGACTTCACAGGCCCATTCATTGGTAGGAGTGGCTTTAAAGTTTAAAATGTCTTTCAAGACACCTATGATGAATCTATGTATATGTGTAAAAAGGGACTTGAGAAGATATTTTGAGCTACAGAGTTGGTGGTTTTATGGTCAGTTCTTCACGAGCACAGTTGAAGTGCCACGAACCTCATGTGAAATACAGATCTGGCACCATTGGCAGGACTTAAATCCCTTCCCTGAAGAGAAGTGTCTCCTTCTATGAGCCATCCAGAGGGACATGTGTCTCGTTGATGTACCTGGGATCCAAAGTAGAAGATTACGCGGTGGGAAATTCTTATCATCAAACATCTGGAAGATCCCCTAAGGTTGCCCAAAGAGTTACAGAATCCGGAAGATCGCCTAAGGTTGTCCATAGAGTTACGGAATCCGTAAGATCACCTACGTTTGTCCATAGAGTTACGGAATTTGGAAGATCGCCCAAGGTTGCCCATAGTTTTAAGGAATCCGGAAGATCACCTAAGGTTGTCCATAGAGTTACGAAATCTGGAAGATCGCCTAAGGTTGCCCATAGAGTTACAGAGGACCGACATTCTCTTACATTTAAGAAGAAAGTTAATGCGCTGTTCTTCTACGCCTATTCTGATTCATGTTTCTTTTTCAGCGACTGGAAGCCCTCACAGCACCACGGTGCTTTAGAAATTGCAATGTTTTGAAAAATGCTCTCTAATGAGTCTGTCTTTACAGTGTCCATGGCAGAAACAGGCATCACCTGACCTATTCATTGCCTCGTTCCTCGTTCCCTCTACCACTGAGATTCTTGTCATTACGCGGAGGCATTCATGTCTATGGGGATATGAAAAACAAAACACGATTGCGTTTGAAGGACAAGTACATTACAAATGTTATACTCTAACAAGTTCCCCTTTTTCTTCACACTGTTGCAAAATGACAAGATATGACACTCATTAAAATCCTTGGAAAAGGAAAGCAAAATGAAATTAAATTGTCAATACAGTAGACAGGAAGGGTACCTAGCAAAGAACATTAGACCTGCTCATGGTTTTAGGAGCTGTTCATTATCACAGAGTGCACAGTGGTGTTACTTGTGCTTGTTCTAGAGAGACACAAACTTAACGTGCCACAAGGTATGACTGATTGGTGTTTTCGGGTCTATGTACCTTCTTTTAGTCTTCTGTGAGGTGCAAATGCAATACTTAGGTCAATGAAAGAGTAATGTGTGGAAAGCCTGGAAGAGTGGGCCCGATTCACAGAACTAACTTAAGACAAAATCCTAAACTTACTACCATTTTAGTATTCACAGAAGGCACTTACTCATTTTGGTATTCACAGAAGGCACTTACTCAATTCGGTATTCACAGAAGTTAGGACTCCTAACTTTAGGACTCCTAAATGCCTTCTGTGAATACCGAAAGTCTTAAAGTTAGGATTTTTCTCAGTTTAGGAGTAGTAAAGTTAGGACTCCTAACTTTAGGATTCTTAAATGCCTTCTGTGAATACATAAAGTCTTAAAGTTAGGATTTTTCTCAGTTTAGGAGTCCTAACTTTACTACTCCTAAACTGAGAAAAATCCTAACTTTAAGACTTTAGGTAGTCACAGAAGGCATTTAGGAGTCCTAAAGTTAGGACTCCTAACTTCTGTGAATACTGAAATGAGTAAGTGCCTTCTGTGAATACCAAAATGAGTAAGTGCCTTCTGTGAATACCAAAATGAGTAAGTGCCTTCTGTGAATACCAAAATGGTAGTAAGTTTAGGATTTTGTCTTAAATTAGTTCTGTGAATCGGGTGCTGTGACTTGTGTTTGGTGAAATAGTTTTGTAGGGGTGGATTTTCGTGCCCGTGTCTTGAATTGTGCAGCCGTTTCATCTACAGGGGCGGGGCTTACGCTTGCAATGTAGGGTTGCTTCACTCAGCCAGGGGCGGCTCCTCTGTTGGAGCGGAGGGGCGTCGCCCCACCTAAATTACCCCAAAACCCCAGAGATGAAAAATAAAATGGTAATTCATTAGCATTTTGTTTTTCATCCCCTGTCCCGAACAGAGTCGGGACAGGGAGGGGCCTGCTGAGTGATATCGACAGGAAGGAGGGTGGGCTTTATAGGCAGTGTTTAAAGTGCAAATGTCTTTTTGACCGGCCGGCGCCACCCACACATGCGCACTTTAAACCTCCAAACCTTTTGTCTTAAGACAGCTGGGTTGAGAGACAGTGCAGGCTTCCAGGGCCCTGTGGATCGGCAAGTGACGCTGCTCCCTCCAATCAGGACGCTGCTCTCAGGCTGCAAGAGAGAAGCACCAGGATTGGTCAAGTTAATTTCCTGTTGTCCTGGCTGCAGGGGAAGAAAGAAGATGTCCGTTGCTGAAGACGTTGGGTTCGTCTTCAGGTAAGTGGTTTTCTTTCATATTATTTTTGCACGCTCGCCACCCCTCCCTGTAGATGTCAGCCGCCACTGCAGCTCTCCTTATCTTGGTACAGACCAGTCAGAGGGCAATCATGACATTATCAAATTCAGCATCTGGTATTCTCTGAGACTCTGTAATTTCAGCATGGTGGTTGACGAAGCTACTGACATCTCAGCAGTTCAGCTTCAGGGGCTATTACCAACCCCAGACATTTCTGAAACCTAGAGACGTGGGGGAATCCACAGTGATGTGGCGTGCATGAATTCCAGTGTGGATTAAATACCTGAGGCTTGGCCACTGTAATATGGCCTTAAATCCAGATATGAAGAGTAACTGGATCACATGCAATCCAGCTAAATCTGGATTACATGTGATGTGGTCCAAAATGCACTCCGGACTTTTCTCTTCACCTAGGTATAAGGCATGCACTCACATACAAAACACTTATGAGTTACATGCTTCCGCACCACAGGCCTGAAGTATCAGTGGTTTTTACCCATTATGTGTCAATGGGACTGGGTGAGAGAACTATTGTAGGATCCCAGGAGGAGAACATGAGGAACTCTGCAAACTATGTCATGCTAATTTAGCAAATATTTGTTTGCATTATAATAACTTTGCACACCCCTGATGGAATGATGTGTGGCTACTTATCGGAGGCTTTTGCTATCAGTCTGAATTTACTCAACAGAATGCAATCTGCAGGAACTACTGCCTCCTGCACGTTATGCATGGTTAGGAACTCTCTATGTTTGCACAGGGTCCGGAATTTAGCCCTGAACTCGGGCCTTGTTCTCATTGCTAGTTGCCCGTTACTCCGGATGGGGCCCGTAACCGGAATTACAGTCACATCGGGATTACAAGTAACGAAGAGATACCAGACCTTTTCACCAGGGTAAGCCGGAGAAATGTCAGGGGCAACATCCACATTAAAATACAGAAAAGCGTAGGAATGGGTACCGAAACACTGATTTACTCATGTTATTCCCCATTAATTTGTGATTGGCATTTGTACTTACTGGGTGAGGATAAATCTAGGTAAAGACCGGCCCACTTGTATTGGGTCCCCTAGAGGGTGACAGATGTCGGAGTCCTACTACAGCCTCTGGTCATCTGAGTTTTGTTAAAGTGCCTTTTTTTTTCTGGAAAGACATATGTTGGGGTTTAAGCCTCATAGTTGATATGAGGATTAAGGGCTCCATGTTGGTCCTCTCTTGCATTGGGATGATACTTTTCAATGTTTACCAAGAGGTACATGTGGTTGTATCCTTCACGCCCAAATCAATGCCTAAGATGCATGTGATCGCCTCTGGAGCTCCAGACAGAAGCCAACAATCGAATCCTGGCTGAATGATGAGACGAGCGTGGCCTGGAGAGAGGACGCGGTGCAGCCCTCAGACCTCTCTGTGCAGCTCTGGTGCTGCCCGCAGCTGTGTCCAGAGTGATTCTGTCTAATTAGGCAGTAAATTCACTCCTTCCACTTCATCTCCTGCCATTAGGGATCCTACGGTTTCTTTTCTTTTCTTTCTTTGTGCGGGGAGGAGTAAAGGGCAGGCGTAAGAGTGTCAGTGGGATGGAGTGTGTACTGCTGGTGGGAGCCTGTGTGAAGTCGGGTTTTCTGACACTTGATAGATCACCAGGGCTGCTTTTTGTTGTATTATTTCTTTTCTGTTTAGGGCGATCGTGACGTTTTGGATTTTGTTTCATGTTGCTCCCTTAAAAGTATTTTCTTACATTATTCTAACAAAGGCTGACATTTAAGGGCCTGCATACACTAGGATAACCCAGGAGCATAGTTCTCATTAGTGCAGAAGGTGCAGTGGCACCGACGCCCAGAGATGTGAGGGGCCGGCTTCATTCCAGGTATGGCTGTCTTTCACTGTCTAACCAAGGGTCATGGGACCCGTGTACCTAGTGCCCATTGGGTCCATTCACACTTTTTTCTGGGCGACAGGGAACAGTCTGCCTAAAATATTGGCAAGCTGTGCTCCCTCGTGTGATACTGGCTCTGGTTATGAAGACAGCATATCAGAGTGGTGGAGGGAGGTGGGGAGGGACATACTATGAATGTTCCTATTCGAAAAGGTTTCACTTTGCACACTTCAGAGGTTTTCTGCAGAGCCTTGCAGACATTTCAAACTTTGCAAAACCCAGGGAAACCTATCAACCTCATACATCTGTGAACACAAGACACCAGGGCGGTGTGGCTTGCTTGGATAGCACCACTTGTGCTTACCAAGAATGCACTACACATAGCCATTATGAACGAAGTTGTTAGTCCTGGACTTTTCTGTGATGGCCTACTGCATTCTGGGTATTGTAGTTTTGCTTTCATTAAACTAATTAGACTCAAACACTTCAAATCAATGATTTGCAGGTAAAATGACTGATCGTGAAGGCGGTGTAAGTAATGACCTGGAGCAAGGTAGACAGCCTACCTGCACAGGTCCAATAACCAATAAAAACACAGACTTTCCTCACATTTCTGTGATAGAAATTCCCAGAGTTTGTGGGGAGCACCCAAACTGCCACCACCCAGTGCTCCGACACTTCTCCCAATAAAAACAATACAACATATGTGTGGGTGGGACAGGTCAATTAGAAGACGGTGTGAGGTCAATGTAGTGTCAATGTGGACATTACATTGTCACAGTTTTGGCCTATTCAGTCCCATTCAATAGACCCACCCACACATGTGGGGTGCAATTTTTATTGGGAGAACGTCAGAAACAATTGATGGTAGGACTTTTTCCATTTTCTTGAAGTTCTGAGCTTTTCTGTCACAGAAAAGTGAATAATTGTGAAGTTATTTTACCCACGCGTTTACATTTGCAGTAGTCTCTTTAGTTAACTATGTTGGAATTCATGCAAGCCATATCGCCATGGATTCCCCTGTGTCTCTGGTTTCCAGAAATGTCTGAGGTTGGTAATATCCCGGCCAACCGATCCTACATCAAAATGCTGCAGACATTCCACATGAAATCCCCTCAATCAAAAACAGACCCCAGTGTGTGGATCCTGCTCAAAGCCAGGGAAATCCACATTTACAAAAATCACTGCATCCAATGTATTGCCTGTGGGCCCCTAAATCCATAGAAAACCTATACATGTCTGATACTCCCATACAGAGAAGCTTCTGGCAAACACTATGTGCAGCACACTCTTGCAGCCAGCCAATCAGGGTGAGGTAGGTCTGGCACCCAGAGATAGACATCTTATGCTGTGTAGATGTCAAAAATACATGGTTATGGTATTTTTCCATACAGGTGCCCTACACCAGCATTCCACTCACACCTGCTTTCCAAATTTCCAAAATGCATTGTACCCAGTTAATCGCCTGTAAGCACCCTGAACCTATAGAAAACATATGCATGTCTGCGGCTGATGTACAACAACAATATAGAATCCGCGGGTCTCTTGAAAGAATACAGACAGAAACACAAACTATCCAACAGAACTAAGTAAATCAGAGGAGTCCTATTTAAGAGGACGGAATCCCATCACCCACCAAGGTGGCATGCTTCATCATTTGGGATCTCCTCTTGGCTGCAACCTAGCGCTGCCAAGGAGCTACAACTCCCAGCAAAAGTTTAGGAGGAGCTCGCGGATGTTTTAATATGATCCAATGGCTAGATCTCCTAAGATCGATGGAGCATGGAGCAGTGTAGTGAAAAGTGCATAATGCAGTGTATAAAGTGAGTAATTAAAATTGACTACCAGGAGAAAAACAAGTTTAATCAGTATCCCGTGGTGTCAAGGATTAAAAGCAGTGTAAGCACGGTCTGGAATAATGTGCGAACGCGCTGGTCAAAGCAATAAGAGGGTCTACATGTTTCAGCCAATCAAGATCACAAATCGATCATGGCCTTCCTCAGGACCTGGTTGTTACTACTACTGCATCAATAAGTGATTGAAAATGCACAAAAATATATATTTTTTTTACCAAAAATGATTGGACTGATACCACCAGTTTATACCACTGTAATACTTTTTGTAGGCACTACAAGGATATGTGGTGAACACGTCACCCGGTACGCATAAACTACTTTACCCACATACCCTAGTGGCTTTTTGTAGTTCTTAGACGCGCATGCCCTGGTGTACATCGTATGGGCACGGCTCTATTCACATACTACTTACATAGTTTCTAGCACGACAGCAACGGTTAGCCACAGGTGTTCGATGTCAAGGATCAACCGAACAGCCTACTTAATCCCGCGCACACCACCGTCTGCTACTGCTCGTGACAACCAGTTTTGGGTCCAAGGTAGCGACGGACAGGTAAGCGCAGCGGATCTATGAGGGTGTATTTCTTTGCTTGCTCTATTTTTCCTGGCTTTCGTTATTCATTATGTCTTTGTCTTTTGGCACTGCAACATTTAACAGCTCCTTGGTTTGGTTTTAATAACTTCATGGTGCTTCGGGACTATCTAATATCCATCATAGCCCTGTCACAACTCTTACAGATGACTTTGTCTCTTAAGCAATCTGCGCCTCTTGCACTGTATGGCGGTTTAATGACATGTGGGGAGACAGTAGAGTCGCTTGTCCTCCTTTTGAATACTCTGAGTTTTTTTCATAACCTCATTGCACATAACTCATCACACATTTGGTACGAGTTCGCCACGCTTGATAAGCATACTCTTAGTGTTACCATTCAGCACACGCCTAGGTGGTGATCTGAATAAACACTTTTGATATTATTCTGATAGAGTGGTGGTTCCATGTGGGTCCACCACTTTTAGAAATAGGGATAAGTTTTCTAGTTCTTGGTTTTATTTCTATATAATATTTTTCTGTTCACAGAGCGTTGCCTCACGCCCTGAGTTGTACCAGGAGCGGTGAGTAGTCCTCCCGATTACATACGGGTAAGGGTTTTGATATAAGAAAAGCCCGTCTGCGCCCGTCCGCGCCTGGACCGTGCCCAGTGCCAGGACCCCTGCCCCCCGCCGGAGCCAATCCACCCGACGGAGATATAGTGCCACCGCCCTCCACGCTCTCAACACCGGCCGACAGCCAGCCTGCTTCAGAGCCACCCCGAAACGCACCCATGGAGCCTTCACCTGCCACTCCTGCAGGTTCACCTGCCTCCGGACCTGTACCGCGCCCGCCAGGACAGGCGCCAACAACAACCACCTCAAGTGCATCCTGCTCAACACCCGCTCCGTCCACAAGCACGCCGTCGAACTCTGGGACCTCCTCGAGACCACAGCGCCGGACGTCGCTTTCCTCACGGAAACCTGTATGAACGCCTCCTCAGCCTCCGACATCGCCATAGCCATCCCGGACGGCTAGAAGATCACCCGGAGGGACCGCATCAACCATACCGGAGGCGGCATCGCCATCGTCTACAGAAACACCATCCGCATAACAACGAACACCGACGACACCCTCACCGCCGCCGAACTCCTCCACTTCCAGATACACACCGACACCAAGACCACCCTCAGAGGTACCCTCATCTACATACCCCCAGGACCACGCACTCATTTCAGCGAAGCAATCGCAGACTTCATCAGCCCGCTCGCCCTCGCCTCCTCCGACTACATCCTCCTAGGGGACCTCAACTTCTACCTGGAGAACAACAAGGACAACAACACCACCACCCTGCTAGACAACCTCGCCAACCTCGGGCTCAAGCAACTGGTCAACACCCCCACCCACTACGCCGGCCACACGCTGGACCCCATCTTCTCCTCCAGCAACCACATCTCCTTCAGCCACTCCACCGGACTTCACTGGACTGACCACAGCTGCGTCCACTTCAACTTCAGGAAAACCACAACTCACCACCGCCCGCAACAAGCTCCCCGTAGATGCTGGAGCAAGATCACCACCGACCAGCTCACCACCTCCCTGAGCCAAAACCAACCCTCCTACACTACGGACCCCAACGAAGCAGCCCTCAACCTCACACAGTGGATCACCAACTGCGCCGATGCCCTTGCACCACTGAAGAACCCTCCCAGCAATTCCGACAGCAAGAAAGCCTCATGGTTCACCAACGATCTCAAAGACTCCAAAAAATCCTGCCGTACCCTCGAGCAAACTTGGCGCAACGACCAGTCATCAGGAAACATGACAGCCCTCAAGACCGCCATCCGCAAACACCACCAGCTGATCCGCACCACCAAAAGAACAACATTCAGAGACCGACTGGACAACAACACCCACAACAGCAAGGAACTCTTCAGCATCGTCAAAGAGCTCTCCAACTCCAGCGCCAGCAACAACGACATCACGCCATCACAAGACCTCTGCGACTCACTCGCCACGTTCTTCCACCGCAAGATCACCGATATACACGACAGCTTCAGCACTCACACCACATACCCTTCCACCGAGTCTACGCCCTCAACCACCACCCTCTGCACCTGGAACCCCGTCAGCACGGAACTTACCACCCACACGATGAACACCATCCACTCCAGCTCCCCAGCGGACCCCTGCCCACACCACATCTTCAACAAAGCCGACTCCATCATCGCACCCCAGCTCCAGGACATCATTAACAACTCCTTCACAGCCGCCACCTTCCCGGAGAGCTGGAAGCATGCAGAGATCAGCGCCCTCCTGAAGAAACCCACCGCGGATCCCACAGACCTCAAGAACTTCCGCCCCATCTCGCTCCTCCCCTTCCCAGCTAAAGTCATCGAGAAAACCGTCAACAAACAGCTGACCACCTTCCTCGAGACGAACAACTCCCTCGACCCATCACAGTCCAGATTTCGAGCGAACCACAGCACCGAGACCGCCCTCATCGCAGCCACCGACAACATCAGGACCCTGCTGGACAACGTTAAAACGGCCGCCCTCATCCTCCTCGACCTGTCTGCTGCATTCGACACCGTCTGCCACCGCACCCTGACAATCCGTCTCCACTGTGTCGGGGTCCAAGGAAAGGCCCTGGAATGGCTCACCTCCTTCCTCTCCGACAGAACTCAGAGAGTCCGACCACCAAGATCATCTGCGGCGTACCCCAAGGATCCTCGCTCAGCCCTACCCTCTTCAATGTCTACATGAGCCCCCTCGCAGCCATCGCACGCAAACACAACTTCAACATCATCTCCTATGCCGACGACACCCAACTGATCCTCTCCCTCACCAACGACCCCACCACCGCCAGAGCCAGCTTCCAGGAAGGAATGAAAGACATCGCAGAGTGGATGAAGCTCAGCTGTCTGAAGCTGAACTCAGACAAGACGGAAGTCCTCATCCTTGGACCATCCCCCTCCACCTGGGACGACTCCTGGTGGCCCCCTGCCCTGGGAACAGCCCCCAAGCCCACGGACCACGCACGCAACCTGGGGTTCATCCTTGACTCCTCCCTCACCATGACCAAACAAGTCAACGCCGTTACTTCTTCCTGCTTCAACACCCTCCGCATGCTCCGAAAGATCTTCCGATGGATCCCCACTGGAACCAGGAAGACGGTCACCCAGGCCCTCGTCACCAGCAGACTGGACTACAGGAACGCCCTCTACGCCGGGACCACCGCCAAACTACCGAAAAAACTCCAGCGCATACAGAACGCATCTGCTCGACTCATCCTGGACATTCGCCGACACAGCCACATCTCGGCCCACCTGAGAGACCTGCACTGGCTCCCCGTCAGCAAGAGGATCACCTTCAGACTCCTCACTCACGCACACAAGGCTCTCCACGACATGGGCCCCGAATACCTCAAAACCCGCCTCACGTTCTACACAGCTACCAGCCAGCTTCGCACCGCCAGCCTCGCCCTCGCCACGAACCCACGGATTAGCAGAACCACCACCGGAGGAAGATCCTTCTCCTACCTGGCGGCCAAGACGTGGAACTCCCTCCCCACCCACCTACGACTGACCCAGGACCATCTCTCCTTCAGGAGGCACTTCAAGACCTGGCTTTTCGAGCAGTAGCGGCAGACCCTCGCAGGTGAGTAGCGCGCTCTATAAATGTTCCTGATTGATTTCACATGATAGTATGGTAGGTGACGAACATTTCATTTCATTGAAAAAAAATCTTTAGCAATATAGACAGCACATGTGCATGAAATTGTGAGCCTACAGTTGCTCTCCTTTTTTTCTCTTTCAACAGATGTTCACCAAATATCCCTGTAGTGCCTACAAAAAGTATTACACAGGTATAAATTGGTGGTATCGTTTCAATCATTTTTGGTAAAAAAAAGATATATTTTTTGTGCATTTTCAATCACATATTGATGCAGTTGTAGTAACAACCAGGTCCTGAGGACGGCCATGATCGATTTGTGATCTTGATTGGCTGAAACATGTAGACCCTCTTATTGCTTTGACCAGCACGTTCGCACATTATTCCAGACCGTGCTTACACTGCTTTTAATCCTTGACATCACGGGATACTGATTAAACTTGTTTTTCTCCTGGTAGTCAATTTTAATTACTCACTTTATACACTGTATTACGCACTTTTCACTACACTGCTCCATGCTCCATCGATCTTAGGAGATCTAGCCATTGGATCATATTAAAACATCCGCGAGCTCCTCCTAAACGTTTGCTGGGAGTTGTAGCTCCTTGGCGGCACTAGGTTGCAGCCAAGAGGAGATTCCCAATGATGAAGCATGCCACCTTGGTGGGTGATGGGATTCCGTCCTCTTAAATAGGACTCCCCTGATTTACTTTGTTCTGTTGGATAGTTTGTGTTTCTGTCTGTATTCTTTCAATAGATTCTATATTGTTGTTATATATGGTATGGGGATTGATCCCCCCTGGTCTATAAACTTCCCTTAGACCCCCTTTTCATATTGGGTATTGTATTGCGACTGATGTACCCCTGCTCAGGAGAACCAGGGGAACAATTTGGGGGCACTTTTTGGCAAGTGTCAGGAATAATCCAGTTTCCCTCTGTCCAGCCTTATCAAGGAAAATCAGAACTACTCCAGACAATTATACAACCAAGCAGTCCTGGCCCTTTGAGAGGTTTACCTTTGATCCTATGAGTAGCCGGTCTTCTCCAAAGCCATCAGGTATTTCCTCAGAGCAAGACAGTAAATTTGATAATGCCTCCATCAGTGGCCAGCCAGCTCAAAAGCACCTGACATCTTCTCTTAACCTTCCTCTAGCATCAAGGGTGAGTTGTTGAAAGATCTCGTATTCACCAAGATCTCACAAGGAATTAGCTCTTGGCGACCTTCTCGGACGTGGTGGACTTTTCAAAAAGCACCCTTTGTACAAAACAGTGCATTGTCTCAAGAAACTTTGAAGAAGAGCAACTTACTTGAATCATCAAGTTGAAGTAAGAACAGTCATCATCTTTATTGTTTGAGTTGAGCATTCCAATGGTCTTCCACGCTTTTGTTCCTAGTGAGTCGCCGTTCAACTTCATCAAACGTGTGGATACAAATAGAAGAAAAAACTAGAGGTTAGTAGCCACAAAGCGTAATGATCGTTTCTGCAGGCCTTTGCTAAGGCCTTTAACAGAGATACGGATTTTGAGAAAACAACGGTCCCAAAAAAGAAGTATAAAAGGTCAGCCATCGTGAAATGATGATCCAATGTCTTTTATGAGATAATAAAAAAACCCTTTCCAAATAGTATACTCTTGTTTTGCCCGGGTAAACTCAAAAAACTTCACCTGGGGCATTAAAGATGTTTGGGATACTCCAACCCATCTAAAAGCGAGACATTATTTGGGACGAATCAAACAATTTAGATGAAAGAAGGAGAGAAGGGAACAAGATAATCCCCGCAAAGATCATTTGAAAAGAAATAACAAAGTGATGGAAAAGGTACAATTAAGAGAGAATATTGTGACTAATATGAGTAATTCTAGTATTACGCAGAACAATGAATTGATTAAAACATGTTTGCAGAACAATGAAACATTACTGATGGTCCCTAAGTGTGCATGGTGCTGGAAAATGAAACAATTGGCCTTCCTCCTATTGAGAGAGGAAAAGAGACAACAGGTAGGAACCCTCCCAGAGGGAACCAGTGGCCATCACACTTGAAAGGTGAGCTGGACTCAAGTTCATTTCTTGTGCCTTTATAGGTATTATCCACAGTCTTTTTTTTAAAATAAAAATCTGTTAAATGTCATACTTAGTGTGTTCCACTGGCCAGCCAATTGGGTCAAGGGAGGCCTGGCTTGCACCAACAGATTCTCTAGGTAATACAGAATCAGAATATATATATATATAGTTTTAATAATTTCCATGTAGTCCTGAGTTTGATATCTGTCATCCAATAAATAGTGAAAGAACTTTTTAATAGGTTCTGTACAAAGTGCAGTTTGTGAATCACGCCCATAGTTTCCGTGGGTTCGTTTTGCTTCTTGTAGTAATACTTTGAGGTTCATGTCTACTGGTATCCATGTTTGTTGTCACAAATCCTGCAGAAGCGCTGTCCACCTTCTGTTTTTCCAGCTCCACTCCGACGTCTGTCCCGATTCTGACACAAACATTCTTCAGCAGAGACTTTGGTGTGGCATCCCACAAAAGGTGGAATCACATCATATAAACACATACATTACTACACTTGACTATAGTGCACAAAGAGACCAAAGAGGTGCATGTGCTTGAACAACTTAATGCCGCTTTTTAAAAAAAAGAAAAAGAACCAGGACAGAGGTACACAAGCACCCCGGCAGCACCCCGGCAGCACCCCGGCAGTGAATGGGTTAAAGAAGATGCAGGTGCTGGTGATGTGCACCAGGACCATATGTGTCCCATAACGAACACAGCACTAGATCTCCTGCACCCATCCTCAAGTCATGTATGTTAAATGGTTCTGTGGGGGCGGTACCCTGGAGGGCCCGCACGGGGTACACTCTGTACCCCAATCCAATGCGCTTAGCACACATGCTAAACACATGCTAGCATATGTTCTCTGACGGTGTGGTTGCTAGGTGTGCGCAAATCTGAAAGAGGTTGAAATTCACTCACTTTTTAAGAATGTGTCTGTGGAGTGAAACTGATCCACAAAACTGCCCATGTTTGCCGCAAGGCAAACTTGACAAACAAGCAGATAACACACCTGTACCATTTGAGTGGTTCTCCCTGGGAGAACAAGGAACGACCACAGCGGTTAATGTGGTTCGCGCGGTTATCACTGAACCTTTTTTCACTGGTAAGATCAACACTAGCTGCTGGAACTGGTCAGTTGTCGGTTTGTGGGCCAGAAGCTAGTTCACACATTTTATTGGAATAAAACCCTTCCATATACAACAGGATTAAAAAAAAATTCAGCCAGCTGAAATGGTTACCACAGGACTCCATGTTAACTAGGACACCATGCTTCAGCTCTAAGATTTAATGTAACATCTCAATACCTTTTTGTCACAGTAGTAGTCAATGGGGCCGATTCACAGAACTAACTTAAGACAAAATCCTAAACTTACTACTTTTGGTATTCACATAAGTTAGGATTTTGTCTTAAGTTTGTCTTAAGACAAATTTAAGACAGACTTAAGACAGACTTAAGACAAACTTAAGACAGACTTAAGACAGACTTAAGTCAGACTTAAGACAGACTTAAGTTAGGATTTTGTCTTAAATTTGTCTTAAGACAAACTTAAGACAGACTTAAGACAGACTTAGGACAAACTTAAGACAGACTTAAGACAAACTTAATACAAAATCCTAACTTAAGTCTGTCTTAAGTCTGTCTTAAGTTTGTCTTAAGTCTGTCTTAAGTGTGTCTTAAGTTTGTTTTAAGACAAACTTAAGACAAAATCCTAACTTCTGTGAATACTAAAAGTAGTAAGTTTAGGATTTTGTCTTAAGTTAGTTCTGTGAATCGGGCCCAATTAGTTTAATTTGCACACTTTTAGGTTACTTGATTTATAGAAGTGAAAAGTGGACTAGATAAAGTTTTCAGTTGAAATGAGTAATCTGGGTAGCTTACCCCAGGACATGAGCACAAGCAAAGGGAAGCCCCGGTTTGCATTGAGACACGCCCCTATGCAAATGAAGGCATGAGCTTTAGGTGCCCACAACAACAGGTGCACTTTTTATACTGCAGATGGAGCCATGGGGTACTTTGGGCCTTTCTAAAGGGCTAACCTGCAGGGCCGTTTGTGCAGATTCAATGACCTGGCTACAGGAGTGGTTGATGGTTGCCCGTGGGCCCCAGGGCCAGTTGGAAGTGATGTAAAACAAGGTTGGTTTGGCTACTTGGCCACTTCGACATGTTCAGGCTAGGAGGCTGCTTTCACAGGAGAACTGGCAGCTGTGACACAACCAACCCCCCATGTCCCATTCAAGTTTTGGCCGTCGGCACTGTCAGGGGCTGCTTTGAAAAGTTTTGCCCACATCTTATTTGGTTTCCAGTCGGGTCTTGATGTAAACTTATCAGTTAAAGCACAACTCACACAACGTGTCGGCAGGATGTGTCTACACAGCAATCTTACCCTGGCAATGTGCTGCTGACTCTTGACTCACGGTCTGCATGGGGCAAAAGAAAACACACATGCTTGGGATAGCGAGTAGAGGCCTTACGCAAAGACAACAGCGACCATTCAAAAAACGCAAGCCAACTGCGTTTCAGTCACAGTGCACTATAGCTGCGCCCCCAATTAGCTGGAGATCCATAGATTCTGTTTCTGCATATAGACCGTCTTTTCTCAATGCAAGTGAATGGAAGCAGGAACTCGAGGTAGAAACTTACAGAGAGGCGCTATGGGCAGGCGTCAGGCTCTTCTGGTGGAAAGAATGGGAGAAACTGATAGAAACCGATTCAGCAGGCGCTGACCCCACAGCTTCCTACAACCCAACTTCAGAACGACTCCACGCTTTTATTAGAATGGTCAGCAAAAGAGTGCGATGTACATCACCGGATAACAAAATGGAGGCCTCTTTAAACTGTGTGTGTGTCTGCGCATTGACATTAATGTTTAGTGATCTCCTAATAGGAACAAAACGAAATAGCTATTGATTATTAACATGTAACCCCACTTGTTTTAACTTTTGCATAATTAAAGCACACAAGTGAACATTATATGGCCCACATACAAGTGCCGTCTGCACCAGTGCCCTCTCTTTCGAATTTTATTCTGCTGTTTTTGTTCTGGTCTTTTATAAATAATGTGCCGTTCCCTCTCTCCCACTGCCTCTGATGGGAGGGGACCCAAGCATGCACCAACCCTTCCAGGAACACACTGTCTTCCCCAGTGTCGGTCACGAGCCTCGCCCATCTCTGACTTAGGGTGACCTCTGCTGCCCCTGCGCGAGATACAGCCACATCCGGCCTCTGCTCCTGGCAGCCAATGAGCGGCCGAGCTGACAGATCCCATTTTGATTAGGGCTCCCTGAGACAGTCATGAGCAGCGGAATACACATTAGGCCAATTGGGGGATAATCATGAATACGTGTGGGTTTATGAGCTGCGCGTGCGGGGCCGGGCCATGTGCGTTTGCTGTAACTGGACCCGCTTCGCACGCGCTCCTTGTAATCGAGTTTCCCGGGTCACGTCTAGTTCAGAGAGAGAGATGTGGAGGAAAGTGGGAGAGGCAGCGAGGACTTCGAGGCCAGGGGAGGAAGGAGAGGGGAGACACCGTGGACCGTCACCGGGGGAGGCTGTAAACATGAAACGGGGGCCAGGATCCAGGGATCTGTCCTCTTCCTGGAGACGGGAAAGCCAGGTCGACATCCCCTTCGGAGCGGATTGACCCCCTCATAGCTGCCAAGGTTTCTTTCAGATTGCTTATGTGTGACATTTTCATAATGTTAGTGTACTTATGAGTGACACTCAGTGACTATGAGTGGCACTTTCTCGAGAACAAAACCAAGCAATGAAGACAAGAGAAACAGAAATATCAGAAATTACAACCATTTGAGCAGCAAGAAACTCAAAGAAGATCTTAAAACTGCTCCAGAATACCAGGAATGGAAGGGCACTCACTTTGCAGGAGGGCCTCGTGGTTCTAAATGAATGCCAAGCTGCTGGTAATATGTTACTGGTTTATTGAAGTAAAAGAGCTTGTGAAGTAAGTGCACCACAGCTGCAGACCCCGGACCCCAAATAACAACAGCCAAGGTTGTAGACTGAAGGGCACAGTGTGGAACAGAACTGTGAGCAGAGCTGTGACTTACAGGCTCAGCATGATGACGCGGCTCTGACTAAATTAAATATGAATTAGGCGAGAAATACCTTGCCACTAGTGTGAGTGACAGAGCAGAGCCAGAAGATCTGATTGGCCGCCCATGCGCCTTCGGTGGCTCAACAACTGACTGAATCTCGTTCACCTGTGTGTGTTTGTCCTTCACTTCCTGGTCAGCTTACACTCACTCGTCCTCGCCCAGAGACTGAAAATGGGGTCACAGCTAAGCGCTTCTGTGACCAAACAAGAATGTGTTCACCAAAAAAGGTTTTGGGTCCTTTTCCCGACTGATACAGGGAATATTTACTGCAGTAGTTCAGTTTGCGTCCATTAGCTCTGCTAAAGTTAAAAGAAAGCAGCACAGCTCAGGCCCCTGTGTGCATCTATCTGCTCCTTAAGGCCTTCCAGACCGCCCCACTATTGCTGCCCAATGCCGCAAACCAGGGGTATCATTCTTTAAACATCCATCCACTGGAAGACGGTAATGGAAGCACCACCAGGCTTATAACTTCTTTTATGCAGTGAGAGGGTTTCACAAATAACCCACCAAAAGTGTTGTAGTGAGTGTGTCTCCATCTCTGGCCCAAGAACTGCTAGTGAAACGTCCTGTTTCGACATCACAACTATTAAGAATGGTCTTTAACCCGTTCCGTGCTCATGACGGAACCACTCCGTCATGAGCCACGGGTGCGCTGTGCTCATGACGGAGTGGTTCCGTCATGCTGCGGCCGTTGGCGGCCGCTTCGCCCACGCGGCGCTAATTCCCCGCCTGTGCGGGCGATTAGCGCAGTGGGCGGAGTCGTGACGGAACCACTCCGTCATGAGCACAGCTCGCCCGTGACTCATGACGGAGTGGTTCCGTCACGAGCACGGCGGCACCGCAACTGCCCCCAAACCCCTCCAGCGCCGCGGCGGAATTCCTGCTGCGGCGAAGGGGTTAAACTTATGAATAGTTTGATCCTTCTGCATTGTAGTGAGAGGACACCAAATCATGTAGAACTGACACTGGTTGGTTACTGTGGAGTTGCCATTTTGCACCATTAAGAGATTTGGGACCTTTCAAAGGAAGGATTTAGCGCCTCTCTAAGTACTCATCTTTGTACATAGATCTCCGAATGGCAATCGCCCCATTTTATTCACATATGGTGTTTAAATACAAAAAGCAGTCTATTTCATTGTGTCATAATGTGGCTACGTTGTAAAAAATAAATAAATAATAGGCCTAAGGGCAAACTAGGTAAGCTTACATTTAAAGTCTTAAAGGCCATTTTATTTCATTTTTACTTGCATATGCCCGTCCAAGAACCCCTCTGAGAGCGCCGGGACAGCAGTTTCTGAGCTTCAGTGCGCTTAACCTTGCACACTCTCAAACCTGTGTACAGAAAAGACATTCTCATGCCTCCCAGATAAGGAACACTTCTTTGTTTCGAAAGCTCTGCTTGTGCTTCTCACGCAGCGCTTCTTTTTTTTTCAGTTCAGAAATCATTTTATTGAAAAGAGTAGAGGCGCCTGCATACATTACAAGATATTGAAATCACTGCATTACAATTGATGTCTCTTACAATGGAACTTACATGAATCGGGCTTATTAATGAAAGTAGAGAAAGTAAAGCAATATAAATGAATCATCGATAACACAGAATCAAACAGGTTTCAGGAACCAACTGGAGAGTCAGGGTGGTTTAAGGACTTCTTGCGGGGTTGGTTGTGGTACAGAGCAGCTTTGGGCACTTGCGTCAATGTATAATGGGACAGGTGACCACACATTTAAACGTTTCGTTGCCATATGCACAGGGTAAACAAAAGAAGTGTCCAGTCTATGATTATGGCAGACAGCATACCACCAAGTTTTATAAGAAATTTTTGTAAAATCTTTCCAATTTATGGTAATTTGCTGAAAAGCAACTGCTCATAATAAGTCAATCATTTTAACATTTAGGGTGACATTTTCCCAAATAGGAGAAAGACTTCCTAGAAAAATGTGAGTAAAGGAAAAAGGAAAATTAGTACCAAAAATTGAATTAATTTGGGCCCATACTTGTTTCCAAAATGCATACACACATGGACAATATGAATATGAAATATATCAGCATTTGTAGACGAACATGTCCAGCAAGTATCAGACACCGTTGAGAAACTTTTACTCAAAGTAAGTGGTGTTAGTAAGAGTCTGTTATATACATAAAACAATGCTTGCGTCGCATTAGCTGCCCTAGAAGACCTACGAATCTTGGTCCATATGTTTTTCCAAAGTGACAACGGCCAAGACGTCATAAAGTCGCGCTCCCATAGCTGTTCTGTTTTAGATTTCTGCTTATCAGAGACGGAGCTGTGTAAGTAGCTATAGATAGTGGAAGCCTTGGGCATGGTTTGTTACAGAGTATGAAGTCTCAAGGTGGAATTTGGAGTGTTTGAGGTATCAGGTGTCTTAGAAAATTGGAGGTAAGTATCCATCACAGCTTTCTTAAGGGAATTGTATTTATGATTGAATGAAGCAGGTAGATTAAATAGTTCGCTGAGCGAAGAGAAGGGTAGAAAATCTGATCCTAAAAATAATTGATTTACCCAAATTAATACTTTTTGTCTCCAAGTTTTCCAATAGAAAGGTTTATTTCGGATAAGAAGATTCTTGTTGTGCCAAATTGGTGAGTTAAGAAAAGAGTCTAGAGTACTATGAGGTGAAGGAGAGATACTCACAAAAGGAAAAGGGGTTTAAAAATAGACGTGCGAGTGAGGTCCAAAGTGGGCAGTCCTCCGTGGAGTCCAATAACCAACAAGAGGCTTGACGCAAAAGGAAGGCTTTTTGATATGATGGGAAAATCTGGAAAGTTGACTCCGCCCTCCAATTTAGGGCGAGTTAATTTTAATAAAGACATTCGGGATTTCTTATTATTCCACAGGAAGGAGTAAAGGATAGAGTTGATTTTTTAAAATAATTTAGCAGAGATAGGTACTGGAATGTTAGAAATAGTATATAATACTATGGGTGGTAACATCATCTTTATAGTATCCAAACGTCCCCACCATGTTAAATAGAGGGGATGCCACCTAGTAGTTAATTCTGATATCCTTTGTATACATTTATTCATACTACTGTATCTGAGACTGAGGGAGTGAAGTGTAAAAAACCTAAATATTTAATAAGTTTAGGACTCCATGTAAAATTAGAAGTGATGAAGTCCGTTTTAAAAATGTATATGGTTAAGGGCAGAATCTCACATTTATCGTTATTCAGTTTATATCCAGAAATAATGGAGTATGAACTTACTTCATCTAAAAGAGCTGGGATTGATTCTTCTGGCCTGGACATAAAAAGTAGAATATCATCAGCATAAGCTGCACGTTTAATATGGGAGTTTAACGTTTGGAAACCATGTACGTTTGGATTTTGACGTCATTTAGATAAGAATGGTTCCAAAGCTAAATTAAAAAGAAAGGGAGAAAGAGGGCAACCCTGGCGCACTCCTCTTCCCAAATCAAAAAAAGGGGAAATCATGCCATTAGCACATACTGCAGCATGAGGATTAGAATAAAGGAGAGATATTAAAGATATAAACTTGGGGCCAAAACCAAACCACTTAAGAGTATAAAACAAGTAAGTCCACTCAACTCTATCAAATGTTTTTTCTGCGTCTAATGCTATTGCTGCAAGGGGCTGCTTTAGATGTGATGATTTAGACAAGATATTAAAGAGAAGACGTGTGCTATCTGTAATTAGACGTCCTTTAACAAAGCCAGATTGCTCCTTACCCAGCAATTTTGGTAAATAAGAATCTAAGCGTATAGCCAATGCCTTGGAGAACATTTTACAATCATGGTTAACTAGGGAAATAGGCCTATAATTTTTACAATGTGTAGTATCTTTTCCCTCTTTCGGGCTGAGGCAAATATGGGCTTCTGAGAAAGAACCTGAGGAGCTATTTACGGAGCAAAAAGATTTTATCAGAGAATACAACTTGGGTAATAAAAGTGTAGAAAAATGAAGATAAAACTCAACAGTAAAACCATCGGGACCTGGAGCTTTATCTTTTTTAAGACATTGGAGAGCTTTAAGTAATTCTTTCTGTGTTGGGTCCAAGTCCAAGGAAGATAAATCAGAAGGAATGTGTTGGGATTTCTGAACATTAGAAAAAAAATGTGGCAATTCTTGATCTGAAGGATGTGTTTCAGACGTGTATAATGATTTATAGAAGGTAGAAAATTCATTCAACATCTCAGTATCTTTAAATTTTAAAACAGAACATTCATCATAGATAGATTCAATGTTTAGTTTGTTGTGCCAAATTTTTAAATATTTAGCCAATATTTTCCCAGCCTTATTCTTGCCACCATAAAATTTTGCACTAGATTTTAATAAATAAAGTGAGGCATTATCTGTAGATTTCTTATTAAATTGCAATTTAGCATTTATAAGAGCTGTCAAACATTTCCGCGAAGGGGACATGTAATATGAGTGCTTCAGTCTCTTAATATCATGAAAAAGATCATTAGTAATGTTGCGTGCTGTTCTCTGTTTCTTGGAAACAAAATTAATAATGAAAATTCTCGGAGAGGCCTTAAAAGCATCCCAAATGGTTGAAAATGGCATGGAATCAGTTTGGTTTATCGCAAAGTATTCATTAAAAACGGAGGCGAAGGAGGCTGTAAATGCAGGATCCAAGAGAAGAGCATTATTAAAACGCCATCTTCTAGGGACATTAACTTTAGGCAGCATATCAAGACTAATTAAGACAGGAGCGTGATCGGACAATAGGATAGGGCCAATTTCAGCATTTATAAGGGCTTGCGAGATATTATGAGAGACACATATATAGTCAATTTGTGATTGAGTGTGATGAGTTGGGGAGTAGAAAGTGTATTCTCTGGCAGTCGGGTTACATAAACGCCAAGCATCAAGGAGTTTGTGGTGAGTGATAGTGTGAACAAAAGATTTATGAGGTTTATTAGGGACAAAAGAAACCTTGGAGCATCTGTCTATGAACGGGTCATAAATCTGATTACAGTCCCCAGCGAGTATGAAGTTCTCTTCAATGCCATGAGAGATTTGCTTAGCTAATATGTGCCAAAACGAGGCGTCACCACCAGTGGGAGCGTAAACATTAAGGAAAGAGACTGGAACATTCTTGAGAGACAATTTAACATATAACCATCTACCAACATCATCTGATTCCTGTGATATAAGTTTAACAATAAGTGATTTACGAAAAAGTATCACAACTCCATTACGTTTACCATCCCCTTGAGAGAAGAAGACTTCCCCAACCCAATTTCTTTTTAATTTTAAAGACTCAACTTCCGTAAGATGCGTTTCTTGCACAAAGGCTATATCAGCGCCCATTTTAGCTAGATGAGATAACACTCTTTGCCTTTTTATGGGGGAGTTTAATCCCCTAACATTCCATGAGATTAATTTTAGAGACATAACATTTTAGGAAAAGACTGAAACAGGAACAAGAATTAAAAGTCCAAGTCATGAATGTGACAGTGGAGAGTATAGGAATAGAGACAGTAGAAACTGATAATCAGTTCATTTACAAGGTGAAAAAGGATAGATGAAGCAGAAGTCTTAAACCACAAATAGAAATTAGAGATGACAGTGTAGCGAGAAATATGAATTATAAGTGGGTAATATAAGAATGAGTATACGGTATGGATTAGGGAAATAGTAGAAAGTATGTTAACAGTCGTAAGTGTGCAGAGAAAGGTGGATATATTAAGAACACCAAACAAGAAGAGAGTAAGGAAATGCATGATAAAACAAATAACAAGAAACAAAACAAATAACATATCTATATGAACACTTGAATCTGCATCGGTGGCAATAAGCATAAACACGAGAATACAAAAGGAACTGGGAATATTGAAGACACCAAGTAAGCAAGAAACCAAGGTATGCGAGACAGACAAAAGAGCAAAAGATAGGACAAAACAAATAACAAGAAATAAAACAAATGACATACCTACATAAAGGGAACTTGAATGCGGGGGTGGGTGGAACCACATGAAGCCGAGAGACATCCAGTGATGACTCGACTAGACTGGGGGAGGATCACATCGTGACAAAACCTAACTGTAAAGCGAAAAATAACATGTTTAACTATAAGTTAGAAGGTGAGCATAGAACATAAAAACATTGAAAACAAGAGAACTAGAACTATATTGCTATGGAGGAAAATTGATCAACATAAGCCTAAAACTGACGTCGTAAAGACTTCCCTCAGCAGAAAACAACATCTCACATATACAAATCAAACAATTCATGTAATATGAGAGGAGGAGGGACCGGAAGAGTCCATAATAACCGTTTTTTGCGAGTTTATAAAGCTCTACAGCCGGACTGGATCTTCATATGTTGTTGTTCTGTTGTTGCACGTAACCTTGAAAAGACATGGGTGAAAAAGACCATATCTAGCACCCATGGAGCGAAGGTCAGATCTCATGTTAAGAAAGGCTTTACGTCTTGCAGCTGTAGCCTTTGAATAGTCTTGTGCAAAGAACAAGGTAGAACCAGACCATGAGATCCATTGAATAGCTTTAGTCGCTGCCAACACCTTCAGCAAGTCAGTGTATTCTAAAAAATAAAGAATGACTCCTCTTGGTCTTTGTGAAGATGAAGTTGCTGTGGGAGCTTGTCCCAACATGTGAGCACGTTGTATGTTAAGTACAGTGTCTTCTGGCAGGTGCAGAATTTTAGGGAGGAGTGATTTAAAGAATGAGAGAGAGTCTGTACCTTCGGCCCCCTTCACCAGGCCATAAATAGGCATGTTGTTCCTTCTATTACGATTTTCAAGATCCTCGACCTGCTTCTGAAGTGTAGAGACCTGAGAATGCAAAAAAGTGACATTCTTAGTGGTTTCATTGAAGGAAGAAACATTATGTTCTACTGCTGTAAGTGTGGTGTACAGTTGTGACCAATTGTTGGAGAGAGTTTGTAATTTAGAATTTGTCTCTTCCATAAAGGGTCTGAGGGCCCTTATCTCGTGTAGAAATAACTCCATTGAGACTGGAGAAGCTGGTTTAGGTGGTGAAGGAGGGTCTTTTTTCAAGCGTTTCACATTGGACTTTCCTGATACTCCTTGTGAGGAATCCATTGTTTCGTTGAGTTGCTCTACTTCGATTAATCCTGAGTCTTCCAGGTTGGAAAGTTGCGAAAAAAGCTTTGAATTTTTAATAAAGGAGCGTTGTGGCTTTGGTATACTGTAAAAAGATCCTTTTGTTCTGCCCATGAATATGAAAGATAAGCCAAGCAGAAAGTCTTGAAAGTGGTTTCAGAGAAAGTTGGCTCAACAATGGATGTATGAGGAAACAACTTCAACCTGGGATAAGTAACGTTTTTAAATGGAGACTAAGCAGCTAGATTTGATAATGTAGAATTCAATAAACTATGAGAAATTAGCAGTCGTTAAGGCATATGAACCCCTACAACCGTAACTACCAAAATAGCTATTATGCTCCTTCAAATATGTGTTTCCTTTTCCTAATATTTGTCATGTAAGCCAGTATTCAAAACATTTGAAACACGTAGAACATGGGGACAAAGAATGAAAGAGTAGCCCCTTATTTTGAGGACATTATAAGAGAGCATAAATGGAAACATTCATAGACTGCATTAGCGCTTGAGGGAGTATCATGAAGCATTTATAAAAGGTTCCTCAAGATGGCGGTCATTTCTCTGTCTCCTCAGTTATTGCGTAATAATGAGGAAACGCTGAGTAAACAAGCCCTCTCAAACGTCCTCTACTGAAGCCCAATGAATAGCTCTAGCTCCAAAAGTAAGGTGAGCATATATAAGTGTTTTATTCTCCCCACAATTTAGTCAGAAAAATGCTCATTGCGTTGAAACGATGTCCAAAATGGCGTCAACAATGCTGCGAATTCCCGTCAGAGCGTTTACCTGCAACAAGCTCGTTCCGTGGTGGGAGAAAAACTGCAGGCGCCAGCGCATCCCTGCGCACAGCACTTCAGCAGTGTGTTTGTCCGTTTGGCTTCACTCGAGGTGCCCTAGAAGCGGTAATGCGCCGGTATCGGGAGCCTCACGTAGGTGCCGCCAAGCCACACCCCCCCCTCACACACCGGTTCTGTTGGCCGATTCCCTCTCCTTGCACAGGGTCAGGGCAGGCCGCAGGAAACCCTCCCCTTAGTCAAACCAGATAGAAACAGCATGTCTTGAAGATCTGGAAATAAGGCCGCTATCCTGCATTGCTCGTTATTAGTTCTATTCTAAAGCAGCAAGCATTTAAGTCAGTAAGTTAACACATCACACTGCAGGCACTTATTTCTTTGCAGCTACAACAATGCAGCCCCAACTCGGACTCGGGCGGCTCTGCCAACAGCGGGTGCCGGCATGATTGAACCCGAGGGCTGCAGGTGTGATCTGGGCTGGCTGTAGATGAGGAAGCACTCCCAGCGACCAGGTTCACTCTGCTGCCGGTGTGGGGTTGTCGACTCTGATCAGGTGGCAGACTTCATGATTACATTTCTTACTGCAGTGCAAGCAGTGCCAGCCAAAACCTTCTCAGGACTGTGCCTCGGGCGGCAGGAGGACCCGCCTTATAAAGACTTCAATAAATTGTAAGAGAAATGCCCAGGTGCGCCGTGTACTGGGTGAGTGTTGATTGTAGTAGCAGCAACTGAGCCTGCCCCCAAACCTGCCCTAGTACTCAGTAACACGCACCATTACCGCGCCTCCACATCAGCTTATGGACCAGTTAGCGCTCCTGATTTGACAACTGAGGTGGCGCTATAATGCGTAACTTTCCATTTCATTGCGGTGATACAGATCACCCCACTAAAATGCATTAGTCTAACGCCTGATGTGTGGTACTCAGCAGGACTGTCCCATGTCATCTATGACATCTCCTTCAAGGCCTGAATTTGAGGTAACAGCTCTTCACTCTGCTCAATGCTCGTGAACTCACACGAGATCACAAGTGCTGTGACATCACATATCACAACACCACTGGTATCAAAGGGATGGCTGAGACGGCCCAGTGGCCCTTCACCTTCAATGAAGTGCCATGTCCCCGTACACGCTCCACATCCATGCCCACACGCCTCTGACATAGACTTCGGCCTTTTCCACCAGTTTTAGGACCAGCACCGCACTTAGCTCCTCGAACCCAAGAGGCCACTACACACATATTTTGTCCATAAAAAACATTCTCCCTGCTGGTCTGCCCTTTGATCAGGCCCTGAACTCAGCATCACAGTGCCCATGGCTTCATCCTTCGGTTGGACCCTTAACTCACCCCTACTTCCACAACATCCTTCTGGGCGCACTGCCTCAGCTTGATGGGCATAGGGCCTGGCTTCAGTTTTTTAATATCTGAATGTCCTTGTAAAAGATACGTATAGAAACTGCCACATTTACACCGCAGATCCACACATGCGTCAAAGTGTTCTCATCTATCATTACAATGATAGCACTGGTGATGCTAATAGTAACGCGATTGGTCATGTCACTTGCAACATCATTTGAGATCATGATGTGTCATATTTGTGCAACTAAGAAAAAAATAGATTGGATAATCATAAATACAAAGTTGCTCTATATTGTTCCACATACTTTAGAGCACCTGCCCTTGGTACCAAAAACAACTGGTTTCAACTTTGAATGATATACCCTTCACTGCACGGTCAACACAGATTCTTCACCTTTTTTGGACCCAATTTTTGCTGGACTTAGAACTTTGCGCACTGTTATCCCTGCTAAACAGGAGTAGAGCACCTGTGTTCCCCTTTAAACATTATTAAATTGGTACACATTTAACTTGCCTTATTTAAGTCCCCACCATATGGTGTAGGAAATACACCTAGGGCCTGGAATGTAATGCCACCCATAGACTGCAGTAGCTATGGTGCCATTCACAGGGTTGACCTGTAAAAATGATATCAGACCTACCTGGTGTATTGCAGCAGCCTCAAACCTGTCGAACCGTCAAACTACTGTCAAACCTGTCAAAATAACAATTTTAAACAGGTCGGATACCGTGCTTTTCAATATTAATAAGTCAACCCATGAGACAAAGTAGAGTGTCTCATATTTATATTTGGAACATAAATTAAATTAAAATTAGTATGTTCCTTCAGTGACTAGGCCTCCAAAGCTATTTCCACTGCTATGGCCGTAACTGAATCTTAGAAAATGTCAGAGTACACATTTTAAACTTTAATCTGTAGCATTTGTCAGGAAAAGGCTACACAATTAATTCAAATACTTTTTTTTCATATTTATTTAAAGGCCAGTTAAATTTTCAATTGCAAACTTTATTTGGAAGCATTTTTAGCAACCATTAAAGTAAGTCACAGTGCAAAGACATTTAAAAAAGTTCAAAATACATCAAGTGCAAATCTGCATATACACATAGATGCTTCTGAAAAAGTTTTTTTTTTAAAGTCCAATTAATTGTTGAAGTTAAATATTTAATAAATATGTAGGAAAAGTCATTTTAGAAAGTTATCTTTTCCCTGCTAGAAAGTCCTGGATGCCAATTTGCACAGCTCTCCAGCATCTGCCCAGCAAGAGCTTGATCTTAATGAGGTGTGAAAACTGTCCACAGAGCAGAATAATGGCTTAGGCCTAGAGACAGGATGGACTGGCTGTGGGACATTAACTTGAAAGGGACAGAGATATGGCTCACTCATTCATAGTTTCATAGTTTAGTCTGTGTAGCCGAGGCCCAAATTAGCCAGGCTGGCTCCAAACCCAGTGGGAGGGAAGCTTTCCCAGAACTGGTTTGTAGTGGGCACAGGGAAGAAGACTGTTCATTTCCCTGGATACACCTCTGGGTGGAAACAAGAGCTCTGCAAAATGGAGGAATAGAGGGGCGCTGTGGGATTGCTTGCAGTAGGGAAACGTACGTCTGAAAATGTGGGTATGTTTGCCTTCTGGACATTTTCCTCCTTTGGTTGGGAGTATCCAGGAGTCATCCCCACTCAGTGGCTACTGACAACTATATATGTGGCAAACCAAGAAATCAAAAAGGGAGGGGGGGGGGGGCTGACGAAGTGCACACCGGTTTCTTCACTGTTAATCCTCAATATTTGTTCATTTTGAGTTTAGTTCGCGTGCAAGCCCGAATGCGTGGTCTGCCCTGAGCCACGTGTTAATAACATACTTCGAATATGGAGCACGGTAGGACCCCAGTGTCAGGGCGCATGGCTTAATGCGTCATGCATAACATAAATACCACAAATGTAATAGAGTTTCATCAATATTTATTCCAATTTCAACCATAATCATCCAAAACTTCTCAGTATTTTAAAGCTTGTCCTCTTGCCACACGAGAGACGCTTACGTTTACACTTAATCCTTAATGCAGCAGAACTGCCAATCCAGGCTTTATCCTGAAGCACGGAGTGTGGATAAGTTCTCCTCAACAGTTGATTCTTATAACCCAATGCATTTCGGGCCTTGCATGGCCCTTCGTCAGGGGTTCTCTACAAGTTCAAAACAATAATATTAGACTGTGCATTTTATTCAGTTTAGATACAATTGCACATTCCTATAAAAATGTGTGTCATTAAATTCCAGCTCTCCCCAAACTCAACGTCTTCCCTCTAAGTATGTAGCCAAAATGATACCACTGAGAGGATGCTCGAACCCAACTCACCCACTCTACCTCAACTTCCCTCATGCCACTTTTAGTTGTACCCCCACAGTCAACACATAATCATCCCTGCCCCATACCTTCAAGCTTAATTCTTTGAATCACCTTCCCGCTCTGTTCACAACCGTCAAACGTACTCCACCCATTCCCCGTGCTGCTTTTAAAGCACCCGTGACCTGCGGCTGCCCGAGGCCACCACAGGGGGCCACTCAAGAGGGCGGCCCTGTATTGGCATCGGGCTTCCCACTCCCCCCACCTTTCTCCCCCTCCTTTTTCTCCAGGGGGGGAGTTGCAGCAGGTCACGGGTGTCCCGCATCACGTCCGGTGTGCGGGGCAGGGTGAGGGGTACATAGGTATCCCCCACCCCCTTTTCTGCCTCTTTGTGCCCTGGACACGCCGTGCCCACCTTATCTGCCTCGGGGGACGCAGCTGGGCCCATGGGTTGGGGGCGCGGACGAGACCGGGGTGGGCGCTGGACCCTGGTGTCACATGGCAGTCGTATTGTGAGTAAGTGATGAGGGGCTTGGCCAGCAGCCCGTGTGCCCCCCCTCCCCCCTGGGCCCTCCCGACCAAACTTCCACCGCATGTGCGGAGACTCACCAAGGTCGGGGCAATTTGCCGCTGCCCAGGGCCCCACGCTCTCCGGTCAGCCGCTGCCGGTGCTGTCGCCCCGGTGGTGTTGTTTCGCATTTGCAGCGGTCGTGAGGCGGGGCCCGCGTGGTGCACCTACATCACTGCGGGTTCCACCATGCGCCGCTGGATATCTGTGGTGCTCCCGTGGCCGTGCGGCAGGGGGCTGTGCGGCAGGGGCATGCGCCACCCCCCTGGAGATGCTGCGGGGGGGAGCGGGTCCTTGCGGCGTTTGCCGAGCCGGGCGGGAGGCCGGGTCCTGGCACTCGGCCTCGTGTCCCTGCTCGCAACGCATGTTAGGTGGGCGCGTGCCCCGGGTCGATGCATGTGCGGTGCACCCCTCTCCGTCTTGAGTCACCCGGGCCAATGGCAGGCCTTAGAGTCCCTCAGTCACCACGTGGATCGTCGGCTAAGTTTGCCGACTTTGGCTGCGGATTCCAGGGTTCGTACCCGGGGTCGCGTTCACATGCTGGCTTGGGCAAATTGTCGGGGGCTGGGTAGGCAGGGGTTTTAAAGTAGCGGGAAGGCGCCTTGCACGCTGTATGGATGAGCCCCCATACGCTGCTGTGTTCGGTTTAACTGCAGTACGATGGCAGATATGTTTGCTAGCTGGAATAGCTCAGTCGTGAGGGCGTTAGACTGAAGGTTTAAAGGTCCCGGGTTCTATCCTGCCTTCAGTGCCACAGTGCGTGAGGCTCCTCATTCTCGCCAAATACTTCCCCGTGCCTGAATGTGTAATGTAAATACGGTGCCCATGACTTTTGCAAGCAGATGCTCCTGCCCTGGTCTTTCAGGTCTCCGCTCGCTCAGCCAGAGCCACGGTGGCCCCATGGTTAAGGTCTGCATCGTTCACTCTCAAGGTTAAGAGTTCCATCCCCAATGTTCCTTTCTGAAGGATTCCTTCTAGAACATGGAGGCAACTGTTATCCCCCAGTTAGGGGGTGACATTTGGCGGGCAGGGGGTGCCTCGGGTAGACTTCGGGCCAGACACTGTTTAAAAAAAAAAAAGAGAAAGATTATTCATCTCACGTGTGGCAGACGAGGGCTGGAGCTCCATGGTGGTGCGCATGCTCCAGGTGTTGTGGCCCTGGGGTTTTGCTCGGCACCTCATGGCCCCCCTCCCCAATGGTCTTACACCACCCCCCCGGTGCCCCGCCGCCGTGTGCCTGCAGCACCCTCCACTTCCAGCTGCCTGTGACGTGCCACGCCCCCCCTGAGCCTCGGTCGCTGCGCGCATGCATTTCAGGGGACTACAGCACAGGCTGGGCTCCTGCATATTGGGGGGCGCGGGGGTAAGGTCGGACCCGCACAGTGCACCGGCGGTTGGCTGCCGTCTTTGACTTGTTTGCCTTGTCTGCGACAGGGAATGTATTAACGTGATTTGTTTGTTTATGCAGGAAGGGATTGATGCCAGGCCCCCCCCACCCCTTCTACGGATTCGCCAGAACCGCACAGGTGAAGGGTAAGAGCCGCCAGGGGCAAGGTAGCACAAAGGGCGTTAGGACGCCAACCAGTGCGGCGCAGGCCGAGCGTGTCTTCTCAACAGGCCGGGGGCGGGCGCCACATGGCCAGGGTAATCTAGTGGCCATCCAGGGTGACCATAGTCATGTGGTGGATAAGCCACCACCTCCTTCTTACGCCACGCTGTTTTGTTTTCCAGCTACGTCTCGTGCTCCCGGACGATCGCCGAGGTACAGGGTGCAGCGCCAGCCCTCTCGCAGAGGTGTTTTCAGAGGTAACGCATGGCGGGGGCTCAGCTGAGGGGGCAAGGCTGGGGGGTACGCAAGAACAACACCAGCTCAAGGGGGATAGGAGACTTGATGGACAGTCAGGGATTGGGAGCCGTGCCAGCGGCCGGCAGCCCATTAGTGCCTATGGTTAACAATTTTCCCATCATCCGCACACAGGGTTCATCAAGATCCCCCCCAGGCATCACAACAACACGAGCATCGTCACGGAGAGTGTAGCGACTATAGGAAGTAAGTATGGGGTCGAGGGTTTGGGACCGAGAGTCAAAGGCAAGGACAGGATGTTGATCCGGCACCTTGCAGCTATGTCTTGGCTCACAGTTCAATTTCTCTTCCAGGTGTGCTGTCGCAGATCCGTCCAGATGAATAGCCAGGGTTCCCCTCTGCTTTTCTCGCAGATGTCCCAGGTGGAGAATTCCCAGCCAGGAACCTCCCAAGATGCGCAGTTGTCGGCCGTTATGGAGATGGTCAGGGCTAAAGGAGTGGCTTGGGCCACTGAGCTGTTGATGGTGCACAGCCCGGATGACTCTGGTATCGCCATGCCTGCCTTATGCACGGGTCAGGAACCCGCAGAGAAGAACGGTCCCACCAGATCCAAGAGGGTCCGCAGGCCCACAGTTAAGCACTTCCCAGCTGACCCGCCGGTAGCTAGGAGCTGTACCACGAGCACTGTGCAGACTGTGGCCATGCCGGCGGCCGATGCACCACTGCCCCCCGCAGCCAGACCAGTGGCCCCCTTGGTCAACGCAACACCGCCTCCGAACTTTGCCACACGTGACGACCTGGGTAAGCTCACGGACACGCTGACGAACTTCATGATGGAGGTCAGAGCTGGCCTCCTGGCGGTTAACAACGGCAACATAGCGAACAGTGGCGTTGGGGTAGCTAGACCAGCACCACCCACGCAGGCACTAGGTGCGCTTTCAGTCACAAATGTTTGAGGTGGAGGTGGTGGGCCAGTCACCGAGCAGAGTTGCCACAGTGCAGCCTGCAGCAAGGGGTCTCAGTGCCAGAGCCCAGGTCAATTGAGTGCACACTACAGGAGCCGGGGCACCAGGGGGGACCTCACCTGAGCTAGGCGGTCAGCAACGGGTAGAGCAAGCCATCTTGCCCACAGCCACATGCGCTCCCCCCGCGGTCCCTGCTGCCACCGCCACTCCTCCGCCCGCGTCCCCAGCATCAGGCACCATCTCCCCCTCCGCTGCGACGCCTCCTGTGCTCCCTGCTCCTGCGCCACCAGTCACATTGGCCCCCCTGCTGTCCGGCCGGTGCTCACTAGTGTGGGAGGTGCCACTTGCAGCCAAGGAAGGAATATGGAGGAGGGAATTTATCGACATCTTTACGCTTCTGATGCATGGGGCAGAAGGGGTGGATACCAGGAAAATGGGTGGCAAGGAGGAGGGCAAGAAGGTTCGCTTCCAAGCATGGCCCGATAAAACAATTAAGAGATGGAGGCAGGCCTTCGCTATCCTGGCAGCAGTGGTCATGGAGCGATACCCGGAACAAGAGCCGGGTTTGTTCCAATATACTGGCATCATTACCAATGAGGCGGAGAATTGTCCTTTCTTTGTTATTACTGCTACTATCGCATATTTAGTCCTTATGGATTTTATTCCGTGTGTCTACTCGCTCTCTTCCACATTTACATATTCCCCGTCAGTATCGTTCAATCCACCATATCACAAACCTCCTATGCCTGCAGTCCCTGATCATGTATTTCCTATAAACAAAACCTTACTCCACCAAGTCACCCTTTACCACTGTCTGCCCCTGCCTGTTCTCCTACAAGTCCCATAATACACTGCGTGTGTTATCAAATCCACCTCGATATCGATGTTACCGAGCCCTCCTGATTCATCATCACAGGATGTCTCAACGCAATTATAACCAACCCTCCTGTGTGCCCGAGCCCAATTCCCACATCATGCCCAAGCATCAAATTCAAAATTCTCCGCCCACCCTCTGATGTCATTTATGACGTCGAATAAAAGATGTACCCCATTTCATTAAAAACATCCAATAGGACTATATATGCGATAGTAGCAGTAATAACAAAGAAAGGACAATACACAGTGTGTTTATAGAACGAATAAGGTTTGGTTCAAAATCACTTTGAGGGGAATGCCATTTCCAACACAGTGCGTGACCACATTTGCATGTTTTTTTGAAAAAACAACAGCAGAAGTTAATTGCCAGAAGGTGGTACAGAGGGGCGGTGACAGGTCCTGGGTGCTTTAAAAGCAGCACGGGGAATGGGTGGAGTACGTTTGACGGTTTTGAACAGAGCGGGAAGGTGATTCAAAGAATTGAGCTTGAAGGTATGGAGCAGGGATGATTATGTGTTGACTGTGGGGGTACAACTAAAAGTGGCATGAGGGAAGTTGAGGTAGGGTGGGTGAGTTGGGTTCGAGCATCTACTCAGTGGTAGCGTTTTGGCTACATACTTAGAGGGAAGACGTTGAGTTTGGGGAGAGCTGGAATTTAGGACACACATTTTTATAGGAATGTGCAATTGTATTTAAACTGATTAAAATGCACAGTCTAATATTATTGTTTTGAACTTGTAGAGAACCCCTGAGGAAGGGCCAAGCAAGGCCCGAAATGCATTTGTTAGAAGGTGGTTCTGACAGTAAGCTGGAGTAAGGGACACCGGGCTGGTTACATGCAGACACGTGTGTTAATGCGTGTGCACACGTGTACTGGCTGCACAGGGGAGATTCCTAGCGTGTGCAGTCCAGGAGCAGCTACAAAGTGAATGGTGTAGCAGGATTTATGCAGTATTGGGTGGTGACATGGAATAGGCTTTACACACTGGAAAGAAACATGCCAGGGAAGGTCAGTGTGTCTTACTGTTTTTTCACTTCATTACTCCCCTATGGGAATGCGGGGCCCATGGCTAGATTAACTTCCATTAGGCCTACAGATTCCAGACACGCACTTAAGTCCATTGTAGCTAATATGAAAATAAGTATCCTGCAGAGTCCAAAGTCATATTTGTACTGCTTTTGGGTCATCCAGAACTGTCATATTTCTCTGAGCCAGCCATGACCAGACCCAGGCTGAGGGCTGACCTCAGCTGGATGGATTGATAACCTTTCTTCAACAAGCGAGGGCCTCCTCTCCATGAAGAGATGATGGGTGGGGCTACAGGCTCATCCATCACTAGGTGCCACGCACAAGGCTGCACCAAGGAGGGAAGGCAGCGTGGGGGTATGGGGCTTCAGACATGTGGCCAGAGACCCTGGACAACGCCATTTTAAACAAACACAGAGGCTGGATAAGGAGGGAGGGAGCGGGGGAGATGCTGCCTCGTTTTCCAACAGCATTGGGTTATAAGAATCAACTGTTGAGGAGAACTTATGTACACTCCGTGCTTCAGGATAAAGCCTGGATTGGAAGTTCTGCTGCATTAAGGATTAAGTGAAAACGTAAGCGTCTCTTGTGTGGCAAGAGGACATGCATTAAAATACTGAGAAGTTTTGGTTGATTATGGATGAAATTGGAATAAATATTGATGAAACTGGATTACATTTGTGGCATTTATGTTATGCATGACGCATTAAGCTGTGCGCCCAACACTGGGGTGCTACCATGCTCCATATTCAAAGTAAACCAAGAAATCATCCACAGAACACAGTCTTGACCAGCAGAATAACAGAAGAGGCCTGGACCCTGCTTGCTGTGACCCGAGGGGAGCCCTGAAGGACTGGACCTGCTCCCTCTTGTACCCAGGACAAAGAAGTGGATCCCAAGGTACAATGAGCTGTACTTCTGTGTTGGTTACAGGGACACATCAAGCTGCTAGAGGTCTATTGCCTGAAATGACCAGTTGACCAGTACCAGCTGGACTGGACCTCACTGGTGGAGTGACTTGGTGGCATTTAGAAACGTTTTGAACTTCCAAGACCGCTGGTGTCATAAGGGGACGTCATGGGAAAGGTATCTCATTTTGATGCACCTTCTTCTTGGTATACAGCATTCGGCCTGTTTGCTGTAGGAGTTTGAGCCCCATAAAATAGACTTAGTTAGAAGGTAAAGTCTGAAACCAGGATGAACATCTTGGTGTATCCCACCCGTGCTTCATCGCAGTTGTCCTGAAATGGGGCATAGATCCTGGTCTTCTGCTTCCGTAGACTATCATTGTCACTTACTGCTCTTCGAAGCTATTTATACTTAAAATTCCAAAAATTCATCTCTCCGGTTCCTCTTATTGTATTTTGATATCATTTTGTGTACTACATTTAACTCTATGTTTCCAATAAGGTTTGGGGTGTTTATTGTTTGGTGTATTGGCTTTCTAGCTGTTTTGCTGCTGCATAAATACTTTGCATATTGCCCTAAGTTAATCCTTTCTGCTCTGTGCCTTAGCTACCATGGGGTGAACCTCAGTTTAGTTTAGTGACGTTGGGGTTAACCCTTGACAAATAAGTGCTATTATTCCTTAAGGTGGGTGACTGCTCACCCCAAATAATAATCCACTTTCTTCCAGTAAATAAGTGCCATCCAGTTTTGATTGTATACGATGACAAACAAAATAACCTCACAGTGGACGAAACCAAAAATGTGGTATGATTGGTGGTTGTCTGAAGGAAGCTCCATGCTGGATTTAATGATATTGACTTTCCCTAAAAAGTCACAATTCAGAGATATGGTCCGTAGGCCTCATTCAGAGGCAGACTGACTATTAACCAAAATGGGATCACTAGAAAGGCTTGGATGCATTAACGGTAACGCCTTTGGGGCAGTACCCTGATGGTTCATGGCTGCTTCACCGCAGGTCTTCACATTCTCTTTATTAGCATCACTAAAGGTAAAAATATGTTGCTAACACTGCCATTTACTTATTTAATTATGCCTGCTACCCCTCCTGGTACAGGCCATCAACCAGGACACTCCCATTTGGAGGACTCCTAACGTGCTGCAACTTTTGTCTCTTAGTCCCTTTGTACATTAACACTGGTCCCTCAAAGCCATCTCTGCAAATCTCCTGTTCACAGTCTGCAGGACTGATCAGAGTACATCCAGCCTGGACTGCTTGTCAAGGACAACTTAAGGGTTATGGGGCCCATGGGTCAAACTTAATTTGGGGGCCCCTGTTTACTTTGAAGAGCCTTGATTCCATAATCCAATTACAGCTCCTTCATACCCTCTTTGGCTAAGTCACTGACAGTGCACAGGCACAAAGGATCAATTTCTAAATGTGTTTCCGTCTAATATTCAGTGATTTTACCACATGTTTTCAATAGTGTAAGATAGAAGCAGCTCACTGATATTATTATCTCTGTGACTCACTCCTGTTTCTCATATTTGAGGTCCTGTTTTGATCTAAAAAAAACTTTTTTATAGATGTTGCATGTTGTTGAAAAGCATAAACACAACATTGTTCTGCCAGCTAAAGTCCAATTGGCCGCACCCTGCTCGTTCTACCAGCGTGTTACCCCAAGGCATTGTGGTCCATGCAGTAGCATCGGCGAATACGCCTGTGCCAAAATTGTAAGTGAAAGTAAGTGTCGCGTTAGCCATCCCTGGACACGTGTTTCGAGGTAGTTGCCTCTCGTCAGCAGGGAGTAGGTATGTGTGTGGGGTTGCCGCGTAGGCTGCCGAAAAAGTATTCTCAGGTAAAGTACCTCTCATGGCGCGCAGGTGCTGGTCCATGGGCTCGTCAGCCCCACCGGCTCAAGAGAGCCTGAATATAAACAAAAGTCCAATTGGCCGCACCCTGCTCGTCCTACCAGCGTGTTAATCAATTTCTAAATGTGTTTCCGTCTAATATTCAGAGATTTTACCACATGTTTTCAATAGTGTAATATAGAAGCAGCTCACTAATATTATTATCTCTGTGACTCACTCCTGTTTCTCATATTTGAGGTCCTGTTTTGATCTAAAAAAACTTTTTTATAGATGTTGCATGGTGTTGAAAAGCATAAACACAACATTGTTCTGCCAGCTGTCTGTATTAAACTCCCACACATTACCTTAACTAAAGATGTGTTAAAGGAAAAGGGTATTTAAAATGATCTATGTTTAAGAATAATTCAAGGACATTAGAACAGGACTGTCTACAGAACAGAGCCTATTAGTGGGCCCCTGAATGGCTGGGCCCTGGTCCAGTACCCACCTTGCCCATACCTTAAGCCATCTCTGCTGCTTGTGACATCTATCCCAGGCTACTTGAGGCTTCTCAGTCTGTCCCTGCCCCATGGATCCCTCAGTGCTCCCTTTTGACGTATTGGACCCCATGTATAATTTTAATGCCAGCTCAGAAGGTTGTTATTTCACAGCAATCCTACATTCGTAGTTTATGCGAATGTCGTCACCAAGTGGACCTCCTATCTGCGATGGTTTGAGGACAACCTTCCATTCCTTGGGCTCCCACAAAATATGTTCCTGGTCCATGCCAAGGTGTCATCCTATTTATGAAATTGCAGCATCATCCTTGAAGAGCTTCCCAAGAAGGTTGCAGGTAAGTAGCAAAAACATGCTGCTTTGCTCACTTTAGGGCTAAGCCTAAATGACAACATTGCTCCTTCCATCAGGTCACTCCATTGCCTCTTTATCAAGTACAGAGCTCCCTTTAAAACTTTGCACTCTGTTCACAGGCCCAGGTCATTTATCCAGAGTCTTACAACCCCACCAACTATTGTGGCCTCTGAGAGCAGCTGCTGTGAAGCTACTGGCCCGCTGACTGCCAATGTGGAATACAAAACATGGTAGATATTTCCTCCTTGAGAGCTTAAAAGGAAAGTTTATTAGCATTTAATATAGAACAATGAATGAAGTACATAAAATAAAATAATGTAAGTAGAAAAAATAAACCCTATACCATCTTAGGAATAGAAAGAGAAAAATAAGATAACCAGAAAATATCCTATAAATAAATATCTAGATACAATATCATTGCTAAAAACATAAGTGAGAAAAATACAATAAGATCATAATGAAAAACAGTTAAGAGTATAAATAATAAAGAAATCACAGGGTTTGGGGAATTTTCAATTCGAGATTCATGTACGGTGGTCAATTTTTGAGAAGTCCAGAAAGTTGTCACAGGAAGCACTGTACCACCGTGCTTGAAAAGAGAGACTAGAGGAATCTTTCCAAGTTTTAGTTCTTTGTTGAAATGCTACTGAAAAAAACCAAATCTAATATGAAAATTCTATCATTGTGAGAGCACCGATCTTCCTCCTAGAATATATCTTTGGAATTAAAAGGGATATGTGTGTTTAAAATATTACGTATCTGTTTTCAGACCTACTACTAAAATTGTTATGTGGAGGCACATGCAAAAACGCATATGTTTGAGGTCAGAGGGAGTTGTATAGCAAGACCAACAGGAAGGGGGGGGGGATGACATATCTTGTGTAAAGTGGTAGGTGTAATCATTAGACTATTATAAATAAAGAATGAAGTTTGAATGGTATTGGCGGCTCTTGAGGACTTCCAAATTTTGAGCCAAATTTTATTCCGTAAGGGAATTGAAAAAGAAGCACCCAAGTCAAGCTCCCATTGTAATTCCTCATCTTTTTTATCTCTAATTTCTGGGTGAGCAGTAAACTTATTGTAAGATTTTGACGCAGAAGGAAAGGAAAGCAAAGAGAAAGCTAATTGAGGAAAGGGAGTAATGGGAGAGGTGTCATCTGGCAAGCGAACATAAGCAGAGAAAATGCCCGATATTCAAGAAGTTTATTTGCTAGAAAACGAAGAGGGGAGGGAAAAACTTTGTTGGGTTGCAGTAAATGAATGACAAGAGTAGTTCTCAAAATGATAATATATACATTTTAGACCTTTCATGTGTCAAGTTTTTCCAAAAATAGTTTTATTATTTATTTTAAAATATTTATTATGCCAAATTGAGGACTGGAGAAATCGTTTTTTAGAACTATTGTGGGGGACAAAAATTGGGCATAAAAGTTTGCGAGTATTTTTTTAAAATAGGAAGAGACATTGAGAGAGGTTTCTGAGAGAAAAGAGGACTTCACAAAGAGGAAAAGGATAAATGAAAAAACTTTGAATATCAACCCAGAGGGGAGACTGGGTGGTGTTGTCCTCGTTTAGTAAAAAACATAGCTTGTTTGAGGAAGAAATCATTATTATATGTACGGAAATCTGGGAAATTTACACCTCCTAAAAGTTGGGGATATTTAAGTTTCTGAAGGGACATCCAAGCTTTCTTATTATTCCACAAGAAATAAGATAATAATGAATACATGTTTTTAAAATAAAACGGGGAACATTTATAGAGATATTAGATAAGGTGAAAAGTATTACTGGAACTGATATAATCTTTAATCTACCCCACCAAGATAAAAATAGAGGATTTCATCTAGACGTAAGAAAGGTAATAGAAGAGAGAACCTGTTTCATGCTAGTAGAGAATTATTCCTTAATGGTGGAATGAAGCCAAAGCCCAAAATATTCTAGTTTTATCTTGATTCCAGTGAAAATTAGACGCAATGAAATCGGCATGATAACAAAGTTTACTTAAAGGAAGAATTTCACATTTATCTCTGTTGAATTTATATTCTGAAATAGAAGCAAAATATGTGACATGTTAAAAAGGCTGGCAAAGAACTTTGAGGATCTGACATAAAGAGCAGACTATCATCAGCATAGTCAGAAAGTTTTAATTGTTTATCTCCATATTGAAAACGGTGAATATCAGGATTTAGACCGAGTTTTTTATAAAGGCCTCTATAGTGAGAATAAATGAAAGTTGGAAAAAAGGATAGGCTTGTCGAACACCTCTGCAAAGAGAAAATTGAGGGGCTATAAGATCATTGATCATGATAGAAGCCTTGGGAAAGGTTTATAACAAAGAAATAAAAAATCTATAAATTTAGGACCAAAGCCAAACCAAGAAAGTGTGAGGAAAATAAAGGCTAAGCAAGTCGATCAAAAGCATTTTCTGAGTCTAAGGCAATAGCTACCAAAGACTGTTTATATGATTTAGATTTACTTACGACGTTAAAAAAGAATCTAGGGTTATCGGAGAGATGTATTCCTTTAATAAAACCAGATTGCTCCCTACCTAATACCTGCGGAAGTAAAGGATCAAGATGAAAGGCAAGAATTTTAGTAAACATTTTATGATCTAAACTAACAAGGGAAATGGGCATACAATTTTCACACATCTTAAGATCTTTATTTTCTTTGGAATAAGGTAGATTAAGGCATCTTGACTCCAGCTCCCTTCAGATTTGGAGGACATAAAATGAGTAAAAAGATGATCTAATTTGGGAGTTAGAATTTTGAAGAAATTCTATGCTAAAGCCATTGGGATTAAGGGATTTCCCTTTTTTAAGTGACTGCATGGCGAGAAGAATATCCTCAGTGGAAATGTCTTAATACAGGGAAGAGAAATAAATATCTGGAGATTGGGGTGGTTTTATGGAAGCTAAATATTGAAGAACATCTTCTTGAGATACTTAGGATTCAGGAGTAGATCGAGTACTAAAATAGTTAGTAAATTCAGTTTAAAATGAAATTAGTTAAAGATAGAAAAGATTAAATTTTAATACGGTCCTTTTTAATTTTAGGATAGTTAGCAAGAAAATCTCCTGAGTTATTTTGTCCTCCATAATATTTAGCGCTGGATTTGAGACAATATGAATTAGCAATTTATGTTCGATTTTTATTAATCGTGAATTTGGTTTGGATTAGTCAAAACATGCTTTTGATTTAGATATATAGTATTTGTGTTCTAATTGTTTTATATGATTCATAATTTGAAGTAATTTTTAGAGGATGATTTTCTCATCTGGGTCACAAAAAAAATAATGACATCCGTAGATGCAGCTTTGAAAGTGTCCCAAACCATAAGGGGAAAAAATCGGGTGTTTCATTAGCAATGAAAAAGTTAGTTGCAAACCTTTCAAAAGAATGAGTGAAATTAGAATCAAGAAGAGAGAGTTATTGAGCCGGCATCTCCTGGTTCCAGAGATATGTGAAAGGTCCAAATCCAACGTAAAAATGGTCAGAAAATACTATGAAACTAATCTCAGATTGTATAATGTGTTGTGCAAAAGTCTGTGAAACACAGAAATAATCCTGGCTTGAGAAAAATGAACTAGAGAGAACAATGCATAATTCTGCAGGGTCGGATTACAAACTCTCCAGGAATCAACCAATGCTCTTTATTTTAAGGTAGAAGTGAATTGTGAGTGCATTCATATTGGAGCGAATTTGGAGTCAATAAACGTGTCTAGAACCATGTTACGGTCACCTCCAAAACTTCATAATAATCAGTGAGAGTCATTAATTTGGATAGAATGTTGGACTAAAGAGATCTATCTAGATGTGTTGAAGATATATATTGAAAATTGTAATAGGAATTGTATTGATGGTGATGGAAGCAACAATCCCTCTGCCATTAGAATCTGAGATGTGGGAAATAACCTGAATGTCCAAACATTTATTACATAATATCGCTACTCCATTACATTTGCCAGTGCCTGGAGAGGAGAAAACATGACCAACCCACTGCTTTTTAAGTTTAACAATTGCTGACTATATTACATAAGTTTCCTGCAATGTCACATGTCACTTTTTAATTTAGAAACATAAGTTAATACCCTATTATGTTTCATAGGAGAATCCAAACCCTTACTGTTCCAAGAAACAACTCTTAAAGCCATTTATAATGTAGTTAACATTCTAAAACAAGTTGATCACAATAAAAATTGTTAACAATTAATAACCTTTTAGTTTTCAAAAAAGATTTGGCAAGCAATGAATAAAGAATATGAAAAGATAGTACAAAACAAATTGTGAGTATTTAGAAGAAACGAAAGAAGGAAGAATAGTTTCAGTGACAGTGTTGCAGGGATTCTGCTCATGCACAGAACTATGCGCAGGAAACCAGGACCTCAGTGAATTGCGGTGTACCAAAAACCCACCTCAGTACCCAGAACCCCTATCCGACCAGCATCAGTGTCTCATTCGCTCTTCGTACCATATAGAAGCTACCAATGATTAGACAACCCAGAACATGCGACTTAAGGGTGCTCTCAGGAATGGTGGGAATCAGAAATACCTGTGCGTTATTATTCTCATATCAGTCCACAACAAGAGTATTCAGAGACGCGGTAAAGTTTAAAATGTTTATTTTATAAACTACGTGTCCTAAGATGCAGTACTTTGGCTAAGATAAGCAGACAAATGATTAAAATCAAAACCATCAGCATTGTTACAATACCATAGAAAATGAAGGGAGAAATCATATTACAAATGATAGTGGAATACAACCACCCTCCCTTCGCTAGTGAGCCAGTATTATTATAGTAATAGAAGGTCTCTAGGTCTGAATGGGCAACCCCATACCGTAAAGATCAGCTTAGGTGAATCACATCACAGGACCAGGTTTGCTCTGCGCCTGTAAAAGTACTTCTCCAGAATGTGTGTCTAATGCATGCAAACTGCAATATTAAAGGCTCTCGACTTTCAGATATTTGCAGCTGTGTGCGTGTTATGGCTAGAGCGTGGGCCGATCAACCTGAACTCAAAAACATACATTATTTGGTGGCTCAGACTGTTTCTGCACACAATGTTCAGACCAAGGTCGCAGTGCACGTCTAGGGATGTGAACAACAGACAGTTCTCATGTGAAGAAAAGGCGAGCAAGTAGTTTTCAAATAATAGCATCTATCTGCAGTGTCGTGTGCAAAAGCAGCAAAAGTGGCAAGATGGCGTTTCTAACATCGAAGACGCTTATGCTAACATAGCAATGTATGTAAAACGCTGCCTCCACTACAACAGAGAAAGGAAAAAAAAAGAAAAGTGAAGTGAAGAGCAAGTATAATGCATAGAAGACAGAAAATAACCAAAATAGCATATCTATATAACAAACAAATAGATGAGGGTGGTGAAGACACACAAAGAGGGGATGACACAGCTGAGACTATGAAGCAAGCAACATGTGGGGAAGGATCAGACCACATAAAAGATATCAACAAAATCCTTGAGACACATGGAACAGACCTAAAAGAGAAAAGGGGAAACATATTACCAACATATAAAATAGTAACACACAGTTTAGAGCAGGTATATGATTTATAAACTTAAGAACACAGGTGAAACTAGAGCTGGTAGTGTCCACTGTTGCTCCTCTGCAACCTTCAATTAACTTTTGAAGAAGAGAAGGATCCTCATAAGTAGTATTATTATCATTATAAATCACCTTGGAATAGACACGGTGGAAAAGACCAAATCCGGCATTCAGGGAACAAAGAGCTGAGCACATAATTAAAATGCCTTCCTTCTGTCTGCTGTGAATTTGGCAAAGTCTTGCGCAATATACAAATTAGATACAGACCATGAAATGCTCCCTTAGAATTAGCTGCTTTGAGGACCTTAAGCAGATTAAGATATTCCAGGAAATAGATGATCACTCCTCTAGGTTTCTGTGAAGACGATACTAAGCAAGAAGAATGATTAGGTCTGTGTGCCTTTTGTATATTTAAAGGTGGTGAAGCAGGAAGGTTCAGGACCTTTGAAAGACATGACTGGAAAAGAGAAGTGAGATCCGACCCTTACACTTCCTCAACCAGTCCATAGATGCGTAAATTATTTCTTTTGCTGCTGTTCTCCAAATTTTCCACATGCCTTTGTAATTCTTTCACTTCAGATTGTAATACCTTGACAGATTGTATAGAGTCCTCAAGGATCTCTACCGTCCCTTCCACCTGACAAATTCTGTTCTCTACATGAGACCATTTATCCTCCAACAGTTGTAACTGCTTGTTGATATCTTCCATGTGGAGCTTAAGAGCTGTAATTTCTTCAAGAAGCCGCACCATTGATATTGCATTAGTATTTTTTTTTTATAGAGGATGGAGGATCCTTTTTGGCTCTTTTACTTGCATAGGCATTAGATGCTCAAGGTTGTTTGGAGCGTATTCTTGTGACAGAGGAGTGTGAAACCCCAGATGAACTAGAAGAAGATGCAGAGAGATCCTGGTTAGTGCCCAAATTTTCGTTGATATTTTCAAGTACAGCGAAAATGTTAGATGTATGAACTCTAGTAGTGGACTTGACGTATAAAGGGCATGCAATTTGAGGTTCCTGGTCCTTCCCATTAGAGAGTTCACAGCATAAATGACCAAATTAGGCACTGCAAGCACGCTTTTGAGTATCCAAAAATATATGACACACAGCAATTTATGTGGTACAATCAGTTGTTGCTAACATCCAACATATTGACAAGAATCAGGAAAAAGAAGATGGGGGCACGGTACTGTTGTCAATATTCCTGTAAATAGTGACCATATATGACCATAAAACATATTACTGGTGACAGTGCAGCCCATTCTATATCTTTTCAATGAGGGTCATTATAGCAGATAAACCCAAGTAAGCAGCAGGGAGATTGTTGTCATGAGTGATTCTGAATTAAAAAGAAAATCAAAATGGCTGGTGGGATTCTCCATGCAGCGTGCCAGCTCTTAGGAAATAATAGTCATCAAAGACACATGGTAAATAGCCTTTAGGAGCAGCAGGGGTTCTCCAACTAGAGACAACCAAAAGTACAACAAAACGCAACCATGTGCGTTTAGCGGTCTGCCATTTCCCTTGAACCGCGCCATAGCCTCATACAGCTATCCTGCTATGGCGTCATGTCATGCCTGCCCCCCCACTAGAGCTCCACCCTCTTGATACACAAGACTTAAAAAATCATTGTAAGATTTAAAAGAGTACTGGAAACACATCACATATTTGGTGTGTGATCTGCTTTCCATAGGCTTAGTCCAGACCTAGATTTCGGCTTCCAAAACAGCTACAACCTAATTTTCTCTATGGATACATGTCTTCGGGGCTTTACTTTAGCCCTTTTATCCAAGGAGGTGTCTCACTGGAGACAGTCTAGAACACTATGGTTCTTCTTCTGGCACAACCACCTTAATATTCAGGCTTTATATATTGATTCCACTTGTGCTCTACCACACCATTTGCTCTGAGGTAGCAACAGCAGAGCCAGTGCACTGTAAACAAACTCTAAATAAAATGTAATGTGCTTTGCAATAATGAATCTTTCTCTCTGATTTTCTTTTTATGAATGGTGCAAGTCTTGACCTTTTGTCTTTAAAAATATACATGTATATTATACACATATAGGGGGCTAGTCACAAACCGCATTTTGTAGTACATTTTGTAGTGCTACAAAATTTGCAAGTTCTTAAACCTAGGTTTGGAGTTTACACCTCTGGCCATCCTATATGTGCAGAGAACTCCGCCCCGACTGTAGAATTGCCGCACATATAGATATCCGTTTTAGTAGTGAATGTGGGAGGGACACATGGATGGTGGCTGGAAAATGTCAACGAAAAAAGCGTAGGGGTTAAGGGTGAAGTAAGGGTGCATTTAGGAAAAGTCCGGGAGGATCAAGGAGGGGTTTACGTAGGGACCTCAACCCATCCACAAAAGAGTAAGTCCAGAGTCAAAAAGGGACCCAAAACATCAGTAAAGTGCTGTAGCTCAGAGTTGTAAGTCGAGCAGCACAAATTGCCAACCAATGGTACTGCAACCACCTCCGACAGAAAATAATGGAGTTAGAGACATAGCTCAATTTATTGTTACATACATTTTAAAAGCGAAATATGTGATTAAAGTATTTTATAATTAACCTAAATATATGTACTATTTATAAACTAGATAATATTTTTCTGACTCTTTTAAATAATTTAATTTAATTTAACATTATTTCCTATGAGGTGTTCTTTCAAGTTCAGACCTCAATTATTTTCTATGGGAGGGTGTTGCACTACCACTGGTTGGCTAAATGTGGAGCTACGTTTACTACAGATTTTTAACAGTAACTAATGATTGTAGGTTAGGCTCCACCCCCTTTTTCAGGGGTTAGAGACATGTAGGTTACACTTTTTGAGTAGCTTTACAGTAGGATTTTGTGAATAGCCAAAGTAGTAAAGTTTCTCAAAAGTGTATGTGTAAATTACACATGCAAATGCGCTCAGAAGTGTAAATTGCCTTTGTAAATAGCCCTGAGAGTGTTTTATTCATCAGCCATTGACATCTTGAGCTTATAACCCTTCAGCCATTGGCTTGAGCCATTGTGAATTACATATTAAATGTGTTCACAGGAGTATTTTAGTCTCACACTATTTTTGTTGGTTGTTTGGGTGTATCTTTCGGCCTCCAATAGAGTGCACGAGGGACTATTTTAAACTGGAAAATCTGTCTCACACATTCCATATTTTTTACTAAAATGTTCAGTCAGTCATCGCACATTTAACACATAATGTTCATTTCTCCACCGCCTGCTGTTTCGTTTCCGCACCCTGGCGGCTCCGCTTTAATGAAAAAGCAAGACAGGGGCTGCGCCCGTGTCCTGTCTAGAGTAGATATTCCTCTTGAACACAAGGGTCTTACTGCACGGTTTCAGTGCGTTTTCTGTACCACCCGCCCAAGTATTACATAAAAAGATCAGGAACTCATCATTTATAATAGCTTTGGTGTTTGCGCCTCATCGGCAACAATAATTGTCAGATTGGCTGAACACAAGCGCTTTTGCTTGCTTTTTGTTTATTGCAGCGGTAATTGATTTCTAAGATGTAAAAGTAACAAAGTGTTTACAATTGTATAATGTTTGGCTGCAAACGGTTTCATTAAATGCCTCCCTAGACAAGATTAAAAGTAGGACTATGGGCAATTAGGACCCTGTAGTCACATAGGGCCTAATTATGACAACTGCCGGTGGCGGTGCAGGCACCTTCGCACAGGCAGTCCAACTGCCCCATTACAAGTTGGGTGGTCGGACCGCCATGGGACTGCCGCAACCATCAGAGATCCCTGGCGGTGTTGCGGCGGTTTCGAGGCTGCAACATGCTTGGAGGTGCTGCTGCAGCATCACCAGGCAAATTACGAGTTTCCATTGTCTTAGCGTCATGGGATGCTTTCAGGGGGGCACATGTTGTGCCCCCTGTGTGCATGCACCCCAGTTCCTGGACAGCATGGACTGCACCAGTCTATGGGCTGGTGCTGTCCATGCCGGCCAGGAACTGTATGCACACAGGAGGCAGGAACTGCATTTGACCCTCCAATGACGGTGCCTTTTTTATAGACACCGCAGTAGGACCACCAAAAAAACAACCGGAGGCTAAAAAAGTAAAAATTTGGCGGGCGGTCTCAGTATAGCTTTGGCAGTCTCGGAGCAGGACGGCGGCATGGCGGCGACACTCCAAGACTGCCAAAGTCACAATTAGGCCCATTGTCTCTATTGCGTGTGTCGACATGTTTCTGCCCCATCTAAGTGCCATAACGGTTAGAGGTATTTGTGAAGACTGAGCGAGCCTGTTCACTGTCCATCCTAGTTAACCTGTTCTAACGTGAGAGATCTGTGAGAGAATGTGTTAGGGAAGTATGGAGTAAAAGAGTAGTATTTCTGCTCACAGTGTTAACACCACAGCAGATTGATTCACCCAAATGGAGAACCACCTGTTCTTTGAAAGCATGAGGGCAGTAAAGGCTAGTCTGAAATTCTACAATTCAGTACATGTGGAGGTTACAACATGTGGAGGTTACAACATGTGGAGGTTACAACATGTGGAGGTTACAACGTGTGGAGGTTACTACATGTGGAGGTTACTACATGTGGAGGTAACAACATGTGGAGGTAACAACATGTGGAGGTTACAACATGTGGAGGTTACAACATGTGGAGGTTACAACATGTTGAGGTTACAATATGTTGAGGTTACAACATGTGGAGGTTACAACATGTGGAGATTACAATATGTGGAGGTTACAACATGTGGAGGTTACAACATGTGGAGGTTACAATATGTTGAGGTTACAACATGTGGAGGTTACAGTATGGGGAGGTTACAACATGTGGAGGTTACAATATGTGGAGGTTACAACATGTGAAGGTTACAACATGTGGAGGTTACAATATGTGGGGGTTACAACATGTGGAGGTTACAACATGTGGAGGTTACAGTATGTGGAGGTTACCACACGTGATGTTGATCTGGCATTCATAATAATAAGTTCTCAAATGTCTATTAAAAAATGAATCCTTGGTTTACAGTTATTTCAAAGGAAGTTTAAATAATCAGTTCCAAAAATTACTTCATCGAGATTTCCAATGAATTTTACAGTCAACGATGATATCCCAAATTTAGCAAATCTCATTGTGGAAACAGACACAGCCAACATATGTTTTGCAGAATAACTGCTGGTGTCTCAGGCCTGTAATCAAAATAAGATGAAAAACACAAACACATGATGCTCACATGCAATAATAAAACAATCCAATCAATGTTTACATTCAAATCATAAACATAAGCATTCATGTAACTGACAGAATGCACATTCCGGTCAATATTACATTATTTTTATTCCCGGTTATGTGATCAACACGATAGCTATTGATCTCACTCACATAGTTGATACATATTCGTAAATCAATGCGAAGAAAAAATAAAATCTGAGAACTTTTCCCAGCTTAACTTGTCGTTAGTAATCAGTGAAGCAGAAAGTGAAACCTAGAGTGATTGATTTCTAATGTGATAATCTCAATTTTCTAAAATCTCGTTTTGCGGTAAAATGTCATGCATAGTACTAGTAAGATTAAATTAGACCAAATCAAGATCCAATTTGCAGTATTGCTACTTAATCTCAATTGTTGTCGAGTACGAGACTGTTATGGAGAGAGAAATCTGATTAGCATGGTACATAAAAAGAGTAAGTTTCGTGAGATCCTCTCATAAGCCACATGAGAAATAACATTTCATATGATATCAATATTGTGCTGAATAAAAGGAGTTTTGCCTGAGCAGCGTCCTGTCTCTTCGCCCCTACCACTGAGATGCAGCCTGCAGTTAAGCACACGCAGGGGCTTCCTACAGCTGCACATAAACATTGCCAATGCCAATAGGTGTTGATTGTAAACCACAATTTTAACCAGACCTCTTGGCTTTGCCAGTGCTTGTTTATATCAGGTACTCATCGTCCTACTAATCACTTTGTGTAAAGTAGGAAGCATGGCTTGGAACAGAAGCACCCTCTCTTCAATCGAGAAGAATACAATATTTAAGAAGTTCTCTGGAAAAACAATCTTCTTTCTCTGCTATAGCAATCCAGCGAGCCGTCTACTGCCTAAAAACACAGCTGCAGCATACATAAAAAATATTATTTAAAAAAAATACTAGATAACAAGGATGCTGTAAGAAAAACAGAGGGGGCTTAAATCGTTTAACTTCTCAAAGATCTTTCTGTTACACCAAAGCTCTTGATCTAACCAGAGGCACAAACCCTCACACCACTCACGGGAGGTGCCAATGAGACAGGCCAGGTGAAAGGAAATACCAGGAACACATTGCTGTCTCCTGCAACATGACTGGAGGCGACTGCCTTTTCAGGTCCCCTCCAATCGTTCGGGTCGCATCGAAGTACTACGTTTTTTTACAAATATGTCACTCTAGACCAGTGGTCTTCAAAACTTTTAATCAGCCGCGACCCGTGCAGGTAAGAGCGGTATCCAGACAAATACTAGAGCCAGGTATAAAGGACAAAAGATGTCAGCGATGGCCCATTACAGAGTTGCTGACTGCCGCTCTACGTTTCTAGCTTAAAACAAAGCACTGCTATCAGCATGATGCTTCTTTTAACCAGAGCCTGCCCCCACCCCCCACCGCCTACCCCCTGGGATCAGTTAATGCCCTCCAGGGGGCAGTCCTCCAGTTTGAAGACCCCTGCTCTAGACAGAGACCAGTCATACAGTCATTAGCCTTAAGCCTATCTCAGTAGCAGCAGGTCAAACCATTCTACGGGGCCAATGGGAATTCCCAGATGTAGGTCCCATTGTCACTGTCCCATAGGGCCCAAGCTGCCACCTACTGGCAAGGCCCAAATATGCCTGTCTGGAGTTGCTTCCCTTGAGCACGGGGCCTCGCATAGCACTTTGGGATGGATTGTTCCCATAATGAGCGGGGTTAGTACTAATTTGCATAAGGTGGGCCTGTGTCTAGGGTGGCATGGCGAGCCAACAACTTTCAGCGCAAGCGGGTATCATCCAGGCATTGTCAGAGTACAGCTGAAAATACACTTTGTCCTCCGGGAGTGAAGAAGCAAAAGGCTGCTCAGATATTACCATTGCAGGGAATGGATGGGCCCTCTGGGGACTCTCCAGTCAATGTCTGGCTTTGACAGGGCATCCGTTTTCTTCCTATGACCCATTTTAAATCCAGTTCAGAGGCCGCAACCGCTGATCTAATAACGTGAATGATCAACAGTGTCAAAGGTGTTTGCAAAATACAGAACAGAAGGATCGGGACCAGTGAGGTTTGAGACTTAGAATGATGCGCTCAGTGGATTCCAATGATAATACAAGGACTCACCCTTACAGAGTGACACAGTTCTGAGTGACAGGAGCTCAGAACACACAATCTCAATTGGGGGGAATCGGCGGTAAGGGGTAGCGAAACATCAATGGTGTCTTCAGCGGTTTGATAGAAGTGTGCTGGTAACTCTTGAGACGTCCATCTACTAGCCCCAGTAATCGACCAAGAGTACTGGCAAAGAGCCAGCATCCTGGAGAGACTGAGGACCAGGAAGCGTATGAGTCGATGTGAGTCAGGTATGAAGCCATAGGAAGCACTGGGCACACACACCGGCCATGTACATTCAGAGCGTAACTTTTCAGTGGAGACAGCTGATACAGGAGCAAGAAGAGAAACAAGGTAGAGACCTGCAGGAGCAGGAAACAAGGCAGGGCAGGGTGGAAACAACAAAGGTGCAGACAAGAAGTAAACGGTGGGCAAACACAGTGAGTCGAAGAGCAGTACAACTAATCAGTCGCAAAGCAGCTGACCACTGTTTTTGACAGTTCTTAATTTACCCTGAAAGCTCTTGCTTCCCCTAAGGGCATTCATTTAGGGGTATATTCACAAGAACGTGTGCTAAACATCTCCAAAAAATGTTAACGCAACTTTACACATCGTAGCCTATCGCAGGAAAATAACCCTGTGTCAACGTGAATTCACAACACGGCGGTACCATGCGAAAGTCCGCCGAGAACACGGCCAATGTCTGCGATACAACCACCTCGATGGAGATAAAAACACAAACCTCAGTGCGAAAAAACATGCGATGTGCCCAAACGTGATGAGTAAACAGTGACAACCAGCGAGAGGCCAGCAATACCCATGCGTAATGCGGGAAAAAGCAAAAGAACAGCAAACATAAAATGCCACTAAAAAACAACATAAACTGCGGAGTACCACGGATGCACCCTGACCGACTGCAGAGGACAACATGAACCCCACAATCCCCACGGAGGAACACCCAGGAATACAGGGCCCATGGAAGGCCAATGAGAAGAGGAAGAGGAAGACGGGGTACAGTCGCCAGGAAAACCCGATTATCGCCACGGATGAACCAGAACACCACCACCAACTGTACGTCACCTCCAACATGTCATTGGCAACAAAGAGGCAAAGATGGCACACCACCTCGGACCATGTGAATGCCGTCGCATGGCAGAAGAGGACAGTGGAAGAGCACAAGAGGCCCAGGACTCATGTGAATGGCAAAACCAAGCAGAAACTCGCTGCCAACACGAAAGCAGCAACGCACCCCGGAGGAGGGGGGCCAGCAGAACACCAGGAGCTGAATGACATGGAGAAGATGGAGGCCACAGTCACCAGTCGGGAGACGGTGACAGGATTCGGGGATCCGGACACTGTCCAACATGACCCGACACCACATCAACACGGTGCGCACTGACCAGGGAGAGGGTGGACATGAGGGAGATGGGCCCACATGCACAATTAAGCAGAGAACACTGCACACCCACAATGACTCAGGAACACGTCCCTGATCCCACAGGTACACTTCAGCACACACACAAACACCACGTAGTCCCACGTACACCATGTGCCCAAAGGGGCACCCATATAACACATCAACAAGCACACAACCAACACATGCAAATGTGCGAAACACAGCAAACATGCATATATATCAGCCACACTGACAATGCAAGTGACACCACATGACAAGTAGCATGGCTGTAGTCCAATCACCATGACAATGTACACGGCACAACACGGAGATGGCTGAGTGCGGACCACAACCAGAAAGGAGCAGGTCACACTCGGAAAAAAAACACTGGCACAAACAACCCCTGACGTCAACGACGCATCTGTGGACAAACCATGCCCAAGGGCCACAACTCGACAAAGTGCACAAGTTAGCCAAGTCTGCAACACCTCAGCGCCGTGGAAGCATAGAACTGACAGGCACACCGCATGAAAGGGACCAGTGGCAGACAAATCAGAGCCGCAGGAGCGAATCACCCATCGTGCAGAATGCGCACATAAGTATAAGTGCACCTCGACATTGACAACATCCCGGTACAAATAGCAACACCTCCAAAACGGAACACAGGACACAACTGGTGCCGCAAATGTGCACAACATGGCAAATCACATCTGGCACAGGAGGAAACTGTGACATGACAATGTACAAGTACAACCTGTAACCTGCAAATATGTTTTATTCACACATGCTGTGCTTATGGACATTTAGTACTGTCCGATGATTGCCGGGGAGGGCCACATTGTCACGTGCTCATGAGAAGTCATTGTCAATGATGGTGTTCCTACGGGCAATTCCTGCCGCAGCTGCAGTGGGATGTGGGCCACCTGCCCCATCGTCCCCATCACCGTCCGGTACTTCTGGAACTGGAATCCATGGGGCATTGGTGCGTACACAGATGTCGTGCAACACACAACATGCAACGATCATGATGTCCGGGATGTACAGGAGCTTTCCACCTGTGCCGTCCAGGCACCTGAAACGTGACTTTAACACACCAAATGTGCGTTCAGCAATGCCCCTGGTGCGTATGTGGGCCGCATTGTACTGCCTCTGGGCGGGTGTGTTCGGGTCTCGGAGGGGTGTCATCATCCAAGGGCAGAGTGCATATCCTTGATCACCTGTGACAGTGCAGGGAGAAAAGAGTCAATACTTGGTTCGGCAGGATGTGATGGCAGACCCACTAATCCAGTGATGCCTGTGCTGGCTGTGTGTGGGGTGAGTGTAAGCCAGCCCTCAGGGAGTAGCTGGTGCTGCCAACAACTCCAACAGTCATCAGGCACACAGAAATGCAATGTCAGAATAGCAAGGGGGATGACTTGAGTCGCACAGGGTTAGTGGCTCCGGATGCACTGCGGCCGACCGGGCCCACTGCCACAGGACGCTGACCTGCAGGAAACTGGGGTAGGGTCATGAGGGCAGAGCAGGGTCTCATATGTGTCATAGATGCCTTCCGCGGAGTGTCACGGGGGATAATGGGAGGTTCATCCCAGGGCATGATGCAGGGTGCACATGCCAGCTGTGTCCGGCAACATGGCGGATATGAATGCCACAGACTCATGCCAGACACCAAGTCCGTACCTCTCCGTTGCTGATGATAACCCCCAGGCCACAGGCTCAGACACCAACGATGTTCGCCAGAGGCTGACGGTCACTCACGGCGCACAGGGTTAGTGGCACCACATGTCGCAGACTTGCGTTGAACAGGGTTAGTGGCACCACGTGTCGCAGGCTTGCGTTGAACAAGGTTAGTGGCACCACGTGTCGCAGGCTAGCATTGAACAGGTTTGTGGCACCACGTGTCGCAGGCTTGCATTGAACAGGGTTAGTGGCACCACGTGACGCAGGCGTGCGATATGGAATTATGCCTCACTGATCAAAGGGAGTCTGGTGCTGTGGCCGCTGCCACAGATTTGGGGTCACTGCCATTCAAGACTCAGGACACAGTTCCACATGTGGGACCTACTGGTACGAAGAGGACGCCGGTGGAGTATGGCAATGAGAAAGGAGTGATGTGTGCCAGCATCGTGGGGGCCAGCGATGGTCTGGGGAGGGTGCAGAGGTCACGGGACTGGGGCTTGGAGCTTGCACCGGCAAGGGGTGGGCCCTCTTTGACACACGATGTTGTCAGCAGGTGAGCAGTGCGGCCTTGGGGCGCTGGGGCGGGTTGGCCTGGGCTGGGTATCAGCGTCCTGGGGTGCAGCAGGCGCACCGGGTCACAGACCCCACTGCTCACGGCGTCAGCCTCGTGGCGGACTGCGAGGCGCCGCCCTGTCAGTGACGTTTTTTAGCAACCAATGGGGTAACCCAGTATCCCTCAGAACCTGGGCAGACTTCTATCAAAAACACAATGGTTCTGTCGGGTAAAAAACCATATCCTACTAAATATACAACAAAATGTCTGAGTGAGTCAGAGGTGACACAAGAACCAAAAACCAAATTTTCTAAAATTTCAGTTTTCTTATATAAATTCATTCATTTATACGTTTTATCTTCAAAGATTAATTGCAAAAGCCATCACAATACAAAATCATAACAAATAGTGACAAAAAGTGAATCTTAGTGCTCAGTGAAATAAAGTGCTAGACAAAATACAGTGTAATTGTAAAAGGTCTCAATTATTATTGGCCAGCGAACAAGAGATTTATAGTAGTCATGCGAACTAAAGCAATTCAGTAGTTTAGGCAGACTCTAATTACTGGTCCGGGGAAATTGTCGACGTTTCAACCCTGTTAGCTGCACTACTAGTAAGTTGGTGCGGGTCTTCATCAGGACAAGAGTAACATGATGATGGCCTGTGAAAAGTAAATTAACTAAAGTCAGAAGTGTCACGGGAAGACTACCACTCACAGGTAATTAAGGTGGTATCGCACTCACCTACAATGTGGGCGGGGTATTCAATCCTTTCCGCAGTTAGTGATTCAATATTAGAGTTGAATGTATCTATAAACGAGTAGAATGGAATCATAACTCATACTCGTTACACTCATAAAAGTTACAGTGTAAATAATTTAAATTCAAATGGCACTAGTGGCAATAGAAGCTCACCTCAATATTGGCCGTCGTGATTATTACTCAGTCACGAGGTTGATACTTTGTCTATTAATTCTCAGGAAAAGAATGGTCCAGGATGATCCAATCTAGAAGCCATTAAATTAAAATAAGGATATAAATAGTGTAATAAATCATATTTATATCCAATTATTCTTCGTGTATATGGCCAATTAAAAAGTGTTCATAAAAGAAGTGCTCCGGGTGCTCACATCTTAAAGCTCGAATGAGGCGAAATAACGTCACTCAAACTGCTGTTGTACTCGATCTGTTAAATAAAGATTTAGATTGAGTACACGCTATTTTAGTGTATCAATGTTTCACAAATATCACAAATATCACAGAGAAAATTCCAATTCCTATGATTACCTTGGTCCGAGTTTAAGAAAGGAACGGCATGCAAAAGTCTCAGCTCGTCCGCGTCTATGGAGAGACGCGTTCGAAATGAGCTTGCATATATATCCCCAATGCGCATGTGTCTCTGCGTCAATTAGATGTTGCTAAGGAACGACGTCCAAACACGTCTTCTCGTAATCGTTGTCAAGCGTTAAGGACCGTGCGAATCCCTAATGAATTACATGTGTCTATAAGTCAGTTAGACGTTGCCTGACAATGACGTCCAAACACGCCTTCTGTAGTAATCACTGTTCTTAGAAATAAACTACCATACAGTCCGCCATGCCTTAAAGGCAGAACCATAATCGTTTTAGTCCTAATGCGCATGTGCGTCATTTGCTCGTTGCAGGGCAACCATATCCAAACAATCATCCGTGGTGATTGTTGCATAGCAACGCGAAATATGAGCATAGAGAGCAGAATGATTTCAATCTCTGAAATATATACATACCCAAATGGGGTGCATTTCCAAAGATAAAGGACATCAGTCTTATCGTTAGCAGGCTCATTGTTTAGTACCACGGGGGCGTTTACTTACAAGCATCGAGTCATCTAGTGTTAATGTACTGCGTATATCGATGTAATTTGCTTTTCTTTTAATTACATCTTTCATAAATTAGACATTGTGTTGTGTTGTTTTATATCATGTTGTTTTTACAAGCCGTACTTAACAATTATTGTGCATACATTTGAGACGATCCCTTCAGATGCAAGTGTTACAACAATTCAGTCATGATAGATCCCATTCAGCATTACAATATTCTGGAACAACACGACATGACATCATAAACATTATTGGTCACACATAGATCTATAGCAATTTCAATAAACTCGCCTCAGGCAAGACACTCAGGGCATCATTTTGTAATGCCAGGTTCATACATTGTTGTAATCAAGCACTGCTTCACAATGTTAATTATGCGTTACATCTGCTAACCAAAAATTATACATTGTGGACAGTGTCAATATGTCCAACTGATACGTTAACATGGATTACATGAAAACTACAATTCATACAGTTGATCTTACATTTTCTGATGCCAACAAGAACAAGTGGGTATGATTATAATTGTCCCATCTGTCTTGTTGTCTCCTCCATCTCATTTAACCCCTGGTCTATCGAGTTAAGCTGATGTATCCATCTGCATTCTTTATAGTTCATACTCCTTGCAACTGAACCTCCTCTTGCGCTAGGAATGATCCTCTCGAGTACCCACCATGTAAGGTTATGTGGGGCATGTTGGTGTGTCATGTAATGATCAACTAGAGGGGCCCCTTGTACCTTACATCTTATCCTACTCATGTGCTGTAGGATCCTCACTTTGACTTTCTGAATGGTTTGACCAATGTATATAGACCCACAGGGACACCTGATGGCATATAAAACGTTGGTACTGTTACAATTTGTAAACTGTGGGAGTATATACATTCTATTGGCATGTTCAAATGTAGTGCCCACATAACATAGATGACAAGGCTTGCACTGTCCACATTTGTGGTGTCCAGTTATTGGAGGAAGACCAAAATGACATCTAAGGTCAACTGGTTTTGGGTCTTCAAAGTATGCACTGACCACTGTGTCTTTGATGTTTTTCCCCCTCTTAAAGGCGAAGATGGGGTTCTGTGTAGTCTGTATCTCACTAGCGACCAAATTCCAATATTTCTTCACGATCCCTTTTATTTCGTTACTCCTGGTGTTAAATGTAGTCACGCAAACCATTTTGTCTATTTCTTTAGGTCTCTGATTGATCTCCAAGAGTTGCTCACGAGGGCAATACCAGGCACGTTTCTTAGCTCGTTTTAACAGCCCAGTAGGGTAACCCCTCTCCTTAAGGCGGCTGGTAAGTATCTCAGACTCCTTAAAATAATCAGCTCTCCTCGAACAATTCCTTCTGAGTCTGAGATATTGCCCATAGGGGAGGTTATCTCTCAGGCTGCGTGGATGGTGCGACTGATATTTCAATAGTGAATTCCTCTCCATTGGTTTGCGATACAAATCGCTATACAGAGATCCATCTTCTACTCGGAAGGTAACATCCAAAAAATCTATGGCCTTGTTGTTACTGGTCATGGTAAACTTAATGTCGTTGGATCTCATATTCTTCTCCATTGGTTTGCGATACAAATCGCTATACAGAGATCCATCTTCTACTCGGAAGGTAACATCCAAAAAATCTATGGCCTTGTTGTTACTGGTCATGGTAAACTTAATGTCGTTGGATCTCATATTCTATGAGAATATGAGATCCAACGACATTAAGTTTACCATGACCAGTAACAACAAGGCCATAGATTTTTTGGATGTTACCTTCCGAGTAGAAGATGGATCTCTGTATAGCGATTTGTATCGCAAACCAATGGAGAGGAATTCACTATTGAAATATCAGTCGCACCATCCACGCAGCCTGAGAGATAACCTCCCCTATGGGCAATATCTCAGACTCAGAAGGAATTGTTCAAGGAAAGCTGATTATTTTAAGGAGTCTGAGATACTTACCAGCCGCCTTAAGGAGAGGGGTTACTCTACTGGGCTGTTAAAACGAGCTAAGAAACGTGCCTGGTATTGCCCTCGTGAGCAACTCTTGGAGATCAATCAGAGACCTAAAGAAATAGACAAAATGGTTTGCGTGACTACATTTAACACCAGGAGTAACGAAATAAAAGGGATCGTGAAGAAATATTGGATCTGGTCGCTAGTGAGATACAGAATACACAGAACCCCATCTTCGCCTTTAAGAGGGGGAAAAACATCAAAGACACAGTGGTCAGTGCATACTTTGAAGACCCAAAACCAGTTGACCTTAGAAGTCATTTTGGTCTTCCTCCAATAACTGGACACCACAAATGTGGACAGTGCAAGGCTTGTCATCTATGTTATGTGGGCACTACATTTGAACATGCCAATAGAATGTATATACTCCCACAGTTTACAAATTGTAACAGTACCAACGTTTTATATGCCATCAGGTGTCCCTGTGGGTCTATATACATTGGTCAAACCATTCAGAAAGTCAAAGTGAGGATCCTACAGCACATGAGTAGGATAAGATGTAAGGTACAAGGGGCCCCTCTAGTTGATCATTACATGACACTCCAACATGCCCCACATAACCTTACATGGTGGGTACTCGAGAGGATCATTCCTAGCGCAAGAGGAGGTTCAGTTGCAAGGAGTATGAACTATAAAGAATGCAGATGGATACATCAGCTTAACTCGATAGACCAGGGGTTAAATGAGATGGAGGAGACAACAAGACAGATGGGACAATTATAATCATACCCACTTGTTCTTGTTGGCATCAGAAAATGTAAGATCAACTGTATGAATTGTAGTTTTCATGTAATCCATGTTAACTTATCAGTTGGACAAATAGACACTTTCCACAATATATAATTTTTGGTTAGCAGATGTAACGCATAATTAACATTGTGAAGCAGTGCTTGATTACAACAATGTATGAAACTGGCATTACAAAATGATGCCCTGAGTGTCTTGCCTGAGGCGAGTTTATTGAAATTGCTATAGATCTATGTGTGACCAATAATTTTTATGATGTCATGTCGTGTTGTTCCAGAATATTGTAATGCTGAATGGGATCTATCATGACTGAATTGTTGTAACACTTGCATCTGAAGGGATCGTCTCAAATGTATGCACAATTATTGTTAAGTATCGGCTTGTAAAAACAACATGATATAAAACAACACGACACAATGTCTAATTTATGAAAGATGTAATTAAAAGAAAAGCAAATTACATCGATATACGCAGTACATTAACACTAGATGACTCGATGCTTGTAAGTAAACGCCCCCGTGGTACTAAACAATGAGCCTGCTAACGCTAAGAATGATGTCCTTTATCTTTGGAAATGCACCCCATTTGGGTATGTATATATTTCAGAGATTGAAATCATTCTGCTCTCTATGCTCATATTTCGCGTTGCTATGCAACAATCACCACGGATGATTGTTTGGATATGGTTGCCCTGCAACGCGCAAATGACGCGCATGCGCATTAGGACTAAAACGATTATGGTTCTGCCTTTAAGGCATAGCGGACCGTATGGTAGTTTATTTCTAAGAACAGTGATTACTACAGAAGGCGTGTTTGGACGTCATTGTCAGGCAACGTCTAACTGACTTATAGACACATGTAATTCATTAGGGATTCGCACGGTCCTTAACGCTTGACCACGATTACGAGAAGACGCGTTTGGACGTCGTTCCTTAGCAACATCTAATTGACGCAGAAACACATGCGCATTGGGGATATATATGCAAGCTCATTTCAAACGCGTCTCTCCATAGACGCGGACGAGCTGAGACTTTTGCATGCCGTTCCTTTCTTAAACTCGGACCAAGGTAATCATAGGAATTGGAATTTTCTCTGTGATATTTGTGATATTTGTGAAACATTGATACACTAAAATAGCGTGTACTCAATCTAAATCTTTATTTAACAGATCGAGTACAACAGCAGTTTGAGTGACGTTATTTCGCCTCATTCGAGCTTTAAGAGGTGAGCACCCGGAGCACTTCTTTTATGAACACTTTTTAATTGGCCATATACACGAAGAATAATTGGATATAAATATGATTTATTACACTATTTATATCCTTATTTTAATTTAATGGCTTCTAGATTGGATCATCCTGGACCATTCTTTTCCTGAGAATTAATAATAAAAGGATCAACCTCGTGACTGAGTAATAATCACGACGGCCAATATTGAGGTGAGCTTCTATTGCCACTAGTGCCATTTGAATTTAAATTATTTACACTGTAACTTTTATGAGTGTAACGAGTATGAGTTATGATTCCATTCTACTCGTTTATAGATACATTCAACTCTAATATTGAATCACTAACTGCGGAAAGGATTGAATACCCCGCCCACATTGTAGGTGAGTGCGATACCACCTTAATTACCTGTGAGTGGTAGTCTTCGCGTGACACTTCTGACTTTAGTTAATTCACTTTTCACAGGCCATCATCATGTTACTCTTGTCCTGATGAAGACCCGCACCGTCTTACTAGTAGTGCAGCTAACAGGGTTGAAACGTCGACAATTTCCCCGGACCAGTAATTAGAGTCTGCCTAAACTACTGAATTGCTTTAGTTCGCATGACTACTATAAATCTCTTGTTCGCTGGCCAATAATAATTGAGACCTTTTACAATTACACTGTATTTTGTCTTGCACTTTATTTCACTGAGCACTAAGATTCACTTTTTGTCACTATTTGTTATGATTTTGTATTGTGATGGCTTTTGCAAATAATCTTTGAAGATAAAACGTATAAATGAATGAATTTATATTAAAAAACTGAAATTTTAGAAAATTTGGTTTTTGGTTCTTGTGTCACCTCTGACTCACTCAGACATTTTGCTGTCAGTGACGTTGGCCTTTCCGGGAGAGAACCATGCTCTGCGCCACGGGCATTTTGTCCACTCCCCTGCGCAGTCCTGGCGTATTCAGGGCCAACCCACTACGCTCACAGGGGGGGACACAGCGAGTGATATTTCCACTATCTGACCTACGGCCTGGGGTGACATGGTTGCGTCCACTGTTCACTACTCTCCAGTCACCAGCAATTGTGTTCTGCATGGCGATATCTGTGGTTTGCATACCCATGTCTGTCCTGCACATCCACGCCTCACTTGTCGTTGTGTACATTCCCATTCACGGGTCACTTGCATCCTTCGCACATGGCTGCATTCCGCATCTACACACGTTCAGCTGTTGTGTGGCTGTGGTGCCATGATATAGCTGTGTTGTGTGCAGGGGTAGCCCAGGATCACCATGGAGTAGTGTTGTCGTGTCTGTTAGGTGAGCATGTTGATTGACATGTTGTATGTGGTTTGGTCACGTGTGCATTCCCACAGTTGTGCGTTGTGTGATGGTGGCTTTGAGGTGTGTGGTGTGTTGATTTGGCACTTACCAACGAGCAGTCCAGTTCCATATGTGCCATCTTGGAAGCGCTGGTTGATGATTGACTGTCGGGAGATGGTGGAATCGTGCACCCTGGCGAGGTAGTTTCCGACGACATTGGTGAGCATTCTGTTGCGGTAGTGGTGTGCAGTATCCGCAGGGGGCACAAGTGGGACATGTGTGCAGTCTATTGCCCCCAACATGGCCGGGAATCCAGCTATGGCGTAAAAGCATTGCTTGGTCTCATGCTCTTCCTGTGCAGTATGGGGGAAGTGAAGGTACTGGGGTATGAGGCTGAGGATGGCATCCAGGACAGGTGTGATGAAATTTGATAAGGCTGGCTGTGAGACCCCTCCGACTCTGGCAGTTGTTGGTTGGAAGGTACCAGAGGCCAACAGGTGCAGCACAGCCAGCAGCTTTGTCTGCGGAGGTATGTTGGTTCTCTGCTGTGTTGGGACCATCAGCCGGTGGCCGATGTGGGTCATGATGTGGATGATGGTTGAACTTTTGAGCCTGTAGTGGTAGTGTTAGGTCTGTGAGACTAGTGCGTTTTCGGTAGGTCCGCAGTCTTACTCTGCGCTGCCTCTGTGGTGGTCCGGGGGGGCGGGTCCGGGTCCTGGGGATGTTGGCAGTCCTGGGGGTGGTGGCGGTGGGTGTTGTGGCCCTGTTGGGGCTCTGAGCTGCATGATGAATAGCTCCATGGCTTCGTTTGTTCTTAGGGTATGGCTGTTTGCGGGGCTCCGTTGCCTACTGCAGATAGGCGTCCGGCTTTACACCTGCAGGAGGCAGGTGTTAAATACCTGCTGCTACCGCGGCTTATCGCGTGGTTTTGACTCGCATAGAGGATCTGGCAGTTCATTGTGAAAGTGGTGTTGTGGTTTTTCATGTGTTTTTGCACGGGAACGCCTACTCTGCATCTCATTAGGGTTAGTTGGTGGTGTCCACCGTGGAGATACATTTTGGGGCAGTTATCGCAGGAATACTGGCGTTGTCTGCAGTTTACACCAGCTTGTGAATGGGGTGTTAAATCTATCTCCACTTTTGATGCGTTAAGGTGGTGATAAATTGGAGATAAGTCCTTGTGAATATCCCCCTTAGTCTCTTGGGGGTCTTGACCTGGGAGACTTATCTGATACTTCCCCTGCAGCCACTGGCGAACCACCCACATCCTCCAATATCACTTTTTATTCTTTCCCTGTCCTGCCTGTCTCCTACTCTTATTGGTCTCATGTGACCCTGTCCTACTTGGCCCATATAGACTTCTGTTTGATGACTACATTCCAATCCCAGGACAGTATCTGGACTGGTGACTATTCAGAAGCTGGTGGCTTTCACAATTGCATGCTGACAAGAGCCTCCTTCGCTTTGCTGATTATGAGCAAAGCAGGTAAGATAACAGCTCTCTGGCTTGGAAGGAGTAGGGATATCTTCATCAATAACACCATCACCACAGGTACCTTCAGGACTCTGAGTACCTCTTTTACACTAAAGTGAATCTACTTCTTTTTTAATTACATTCTAATACTTCCAAAATGCACAGCAGCTCAACTGCCTTCTAAAAAACATCTGTAATCACATCAAACCTTCTAAGCTGCATTCCAACCAGGGATGGCCTATTATATTGTATTTACAGAGAACAGTATCATGGATTACAGAACAGCACTTGCCATAATCAAACTCTCTTTTTTATGATCATGTTCATTTCTGGAACTACAACCACTGCTAGACTCACCGAAGAGGCATGGCGCTGGTCCAAGGGTTTGATGAATGACCTAATCATCTCTCCCACCCTAGGATGAGATTTCTTTGCTCAACTTCTTATTGGAAATCTAGTTGCGGAGAGGCACTGTAGTTCTTCCTATATGCAGGCTGGTAAGATGGGTTCTTTAAAACTCTTAAAGAGGGCTGCAGACCGTAGTCCACCTCTTCAATCACTCGGCATCAGCGAGCTGGACTTTCCCTTAAAATAACTTAGGAAGACCACATGGGTTCTTCAATGGATTTGCTTCTCATTCATGCTCTCTTCTGCTGCCTCCAATGTCTCCTGATGCTTATAGGTTCCTCTGTGAACCAACCTGTCTTCTTAGCCCTGAGTTCTTTACCTGTGGACCATAGTAGGTGACATCATATTGCTAACAGCTTCTCTAACGAGGTTATAATCCCACTGGTATGCTGTTTCTAGACATGGAATGATGCTCCAAGGAATCCAAGACTACCTCCTAAAAATGGCCATTGTTATATTGTTAGAAGGTGGTTCTGACACTACGGGCCGCCCGGATTTTTCGCTTTTTGAGCACCTAATTGTTGAGCTTTTACTGTGGGGGAGCCTCATAAGTTGGGACTCACCCACAGTGAACTCAAGAGGTAAGAGACTGCATGGGGATTTTACTGGTGTTCCCCTGGCTTGACCAGGCCACTGCGCAGCAACTGGAGTAAGGGACAGCGGGCTGGTTACATGCAGACACATATGTACATGTGTGTGCACACGTGTACGGGCTGCGCAAGGGACATTCCTAGCGTGCGCAGTCCAGGAGCAGCTACAAAGTGAATGGTGTGGCAGGACTTATGCAGAATTGGGTGATGACATGGAATAGGCTTTATACACTGGAAAGAAACATGCCAGGGAAAGTCAGTGTGTTTTACTGTGTTTTTCACTTCATTACTCCCCTATGGGAATGTGGGGCCCATGGCTAGATTAACTTCCATTAGGCCTACAGATTCCAGACACACACTAAAGTCCACTGTAGCGGATGTGAAAAGAAGTATTCTGCAGAGTCCAAAGTCATATTTATTTATTTTTTTTTGTAAAACCTTTATTGACATTTCAACCAAAAACAAGTATGGGCCTACAACCCCCGGGGCCGGCCGCTAAGCAGTTAGAGTAACAAAAAGCAAATTTTGATCACATGCAGCACTTCGGGGAGCAGATTTTCCATGCTAATATACTCTTGGCCACTGTACAGCCCAAGTAGGAAACCAGGATATAAAAGGTTTTCATTTTATAATAGAGAATAGAAGGATCAGGTGCCAAACAATTTCCCAGCAGCAAAAAATGGCAGGCAGAATAGTAAACGTCAACAATAAACAGCAATCGATCAAGTCAATGGCGCTAAAACAGGAGGTTCAGGATTTGGAAGAACATCACGAGCCATTTGCGCCTGCAGTCCCCTGCCCTAAGACCCAGAAAACACCACGGAAATTGAGGCACAGATGAAAAAGCAGTGATTGACAGCAAAGGAAACCTACCGTACTGACCCCAGAAAAGAAGGACAAAGAAGGAGAGGAGAAGAAAAAGGAGGCCATAGAAACAAAGTAAAAGGCTAAAAAGTCCCCTCCCCCAACCCCCCACCCTGCACCTCTGCAGATGAGTACGGCCCCCACCCCCCAGCAGTGTGCCTGTCGCCCCAGAACCAGACCCGAAATATAGAAGAAACAGAGAAAAAGGAGAAGGAAAGGAACCCCACCTGACGGGGAAATGAAGAGAGTATTAATAAACTGGAGGAGGGCCTTCAAACATGCCCCCGGCTTCTCCCTCCCGCACAATATATTCCTCCCCAAGGTAAACAATAAACAACAAAAAGTCGACCATGTCAAAGAGAAATGGGGAGCATTATTCACCTACTACACTATTAGTTATGCCGTGAGAGCACGCAACCCCCGTGCCCGCCCGCCTATTAAATGACGACCTCTGAAGGATCAACCTTATCCTTGGCCTCTCTTTGCGAATCCACCAATGCATACCCATCGACCCATTGCCATGTCTAATGTTACGAGGAAGAGGAGCGTCCAAAAAAGACCAGGAAGCGACACACACATGGAGTGTGGACGTCGCTGAATGCCAACACAGTCATCATCATGGAGGATCATCTTTCCCAGTACTGCCCCAGGACAGGCGTTGCACCCAAGGTCCAGGAAGGAGGAATCGGCCAGAGCAGGCGACCGTTGCTTGAATATTGCCTGGGTCGCCGGAGGCTGTGCGTGGGACAAAGTCACCACCCTATGCTCAAATCCAAAACCTCCGGAACAGACCAAACCTACAGCCGGCCGACCACACGTTACCACATTGTCAGAAATTTCCAGCTGTCCCCTATTCACAGGGGCAGCCTCGACCCTTCCTTCCTGTGTGAAGTGAAACAAATCCTTGTGTACCTGGGGACAGGCAGATCGCAACTGTTCCGACGCTGACGCAATACCATCAAGCTTTCTCCCCAATACCCGGGCGCCGTGAACCAGGGTGGAATGAAGGGCACCGAGAGCTTCGAGAAGGTCACCGTACCCCAACACAGCTCCCTGCGCCCGCTCCGCTACGCTCCTCTTAGCCACACACTCCCAATCTTGCTGAGACCCCGTATATAGGATGATAGACTCCATCCTATCAAGATGGCCGCAGGGTAGGTCCACCCCAGATTGGGACCGGGACTCAGGCACAAGCGCATCAAGTTCCATGTCACTGCGAACAGGGTTCCGTGGGCAGGCCAAACATGTATCCAGTGTGTGATCACAGGCAACAGCCATCCTCACCCTGGACCAGCGCCCGCGAAAATTCGGGAGTAGCCCACGAAAATCGGGACGAGTTACAGGCAGCGTCCGAGCAGCTCACTGGCGAGGGCTCAGGCAATTACCGAGAAGTCTTGGAATTGCCACCTCGGGCATGCACTCGTTCCGCTACGCTCGGTGGTAGGAATGACCACAGCGAGATGCAGGCCAAGATTCGCGCCGCTCCGGTATGCCGACTCCACCCGGTCACCAATGGCCGCTGTTGTTGAACTGCTACCCGGCCATGTTGTCCACCCGAGGTCCCGGTTTCAGGGTTGCACAGGCCGCAAACTTCAAATGAACATTTCTCCGGCGGTACCGTCGCCAGAAACTTCAGAATCACACGATCGGTTGCCGCTCTCAACCACCAACACGGGCATGTAGCGTAGGCTAAGGATCTCATGCAGGATATCTGTGCGGGATGTGGAGGTTCACGGAGCCGGGAGCCTACGCTGCCGTCCCGATCGCCATCTTGGCTCCTCCCCCCCAAAGTCATATTTGTTCTGCTTTTGGGTCATACAGGACTGTCATATTTCTCTGAGCCAGCCATAACCAGACCCTGGCTGAGGGCTGACCTCAGCAGGATGGATTGATAACCTTTCTTCCACAAGGTAAGGCCTCCTCTCCAGGAAGAGATGATGGGTGGGGCTACAGGCTCATCCATCACTAGGTGCCAGGCACCAGGCTGCACCAAGGAGGGAAGGCAGTGAGGGGGGAAGGAGTTGGGTTTCAGAGGCCATGTGGCCAGAGACACTGAACGATGCCATTTTGAACAAACCCAGAGGCTGGACAAGAAGGAGGGAGCAGGGGCAGGGAAGTGATGTGTCGCTGTTTGATAGGACCAACAGAGACTTCCTGCCAGCCCCCTACTCAACTTTTAAAAAGTGCTTGGACAGGAAGGGAAGCTCTCTCTGGGGTGTGGTCTGCTGAGGCTGAAGGTGCTGGAGCCTGGCGCAATGGGCAGTTGGAAGGAGAGACCCCCGGACTGCCCCCAGGACCCTATCAGCACCAGAAGAAGAGCCCAGGACCGGTGCGCAGAAGCAGTGGCCTCTGCGCAGGGAGAAGAGAGGCCCAGGAGGGGAGCGAGGCGAAAGGCTGGCGCAGAGAGCCAGTGAAGACCGGTCCCTGCAGAATGCACCCTTTTAGAGACCCGGAGGGCGAAGGAGAGTGCTCCCAGTGGCTAGGGGGGGGGGCTCCTCCAGGAGCAAGAGGACGCGAGAATAGAGAAGATCGGACCCCTGGGGGCTGAGATATGCCCCCCAGAAGGTACGCAACCTTTGACCTTTGATGGGACCGACGACGAAGCACGTGGGGCTCCACCGCCGGTCTTGTAACTGCCCCCGGGGTGGGTCAGGTCCCGGGGGCTGCACCCCAAGGAAGGAAAGTCGGGGTGCGCCATCGCGCACCCAGTGAAGGTACCTCCACGGGGTGCCAGGACCCCACCCAGGCCCCTGCTGAAAAATGAAGACGGGGGGCGCCGTCGCGCTCCCCGTGAAGGCGGGGCACCAGGAGCCCACCCTGGCCCCCGCTGATGCGGAAGGAGGGCGAGCGCTGTCGTGCCCCCCGAAGATGTTCAGCCCCGAGTGTGGAGGAGGTGGGGGGAAGTGCCGTCTCACTCCCCCCCGAAGAACCGCTCCAGAGCGGACGCTGCGTGTCTGCCCGCAAATGGCGATTACTAGCCCACACCACCTCCCTTGAGTAAGCCTCAGACTGCTCTGCAACGCTACCCTCTCAGAGTCAGGCGCTACAATTGGGTGTTTGGTTCCCAGTGAAGGACAAATGTAGTCATGTTATTTGTGCAGGCCTCACAGATGCTGCCTCGTTTTCCAACATATATCAACTATTCTAAGAAGCCAGGTGGAGAGGGAAAAGGTTCATACAATTAGATACTTCTTAGACCATGAAAATTGGGCAGAGAATCAAGATATATTTTTCCCCGGTGCCAGCCTCATTCCAATAGTTCGCCCATGGTTTGAGAGCCACCTTGAAGGTTTTGGAGACGTTTATGTATTCAGTCCTGTGAGACTATTTTGTACGATGGTGTCCAGCTCAGTTTTTCATTATGTACATCACTGCCACGTCTTGGCCACTGTTAGGAACCAGGTCAAGTGACAGACATGAAGGGGCTTGAAGCGCTGGAGCACGCGCCTGTGAAGGAAGGAACACTAGACCGCTAACTCTAGGGCATGCCCGCTCACTCACTTCCTGGGTTGAGGTCATTTTCAGGTAAGTTAGGAGGGCACAGCCCGATTTAGACTACCCGAGACCTTAACCCAGTGCCTGTCAAAGTGTTGAATGGCTGCATTGGCTTTTATGACGCTTGATACAGTTCACACCTGTTGTGGCATCGCTAAAGATGTGTTTTTTTTCTCCTTTTAGTTCCCTTTGAAGTGCCTTCCTTTATTTGTCTTCCTGGTTGTTGGTGTGTAAACCTCCGTTTCATTTCCGGGCATTGCTGGATATCTGGTCGTCTCCAGGCTCGTTACAGGGCAATCTTTGCTGGTGCCGGTAAGCCTTGCTTCAGTTGGTACTTGTATGTTGTGTCACAACTGATATCCACACTGATTCTCTGCCCCGTGTCTTTCAGCTGGTCGGATCTACCCAAAATTCACCCCATCAAAGCAGAGAGTGCCGTCCCTTGAAACAGGTGAAGTCTCTGAGAGCAGCTCCAGGTCTGGCTTCTCTCTCACCCCTTTCCCCTGTTTCTGCCCTGGGTGCTGGGTCTTCTGATACTTAACCCTCTGCTCACCAGGACGGTCACTGAGGGACGGTAGGGCTTCCAGCAGGGCCCTGACCCCGAATCCTGACACCTAAGTTAGCAGCAGTGCTCAGAATATGTGGGCTGTTCCTGTTCAGTTTGCTCAAGTGGAGTCCAGACTAGTTCTTAGGCGATCCATAGTTGTCTCAGTCTGGGGAACATAAGAGGTGCCATCAGCGCAGGTGTCGGTGTAAACATGTGTCTTACAAACTGCTGTGGGTTTGCTCACATGGACTCAGATGGCACCCTAAGACCAACAGGTAATGCCTGTAGAGTTCACACTTCCCGGCGCAGGGCACCTTCACCGTTTCTGACAGATCTTTTCAGGTGCACCACCAAGAAAGATTTAAACAAATAAATTCTCTTGTGAGTCGATGCAGTATGTGATACAACACAATGTGTGTGTTAGGATGGCCAGGAGAAATGTGTGCCTGCACAGAAACACATTTCAAGAGAACATTCATCCCCATTAAAATAGTATCTTAGGCTCAGGACGAAGTAACAAACATGTTGAATGATAAGATATTACGTCATCCACATTACACATTTATTTTCAAACTGCCTAGCCTCAAATGACTTTACTTCTCTGGCCAAACAAGATAACTGAAGGAGGAGAAAATAAAATGATGCAACATTACTCATGTTACATGGCTTTTATTTGGTACCTGTTCACCAATAACTTGGTAACTTTCCCCTTTTAATAGTAGGCTGACCAGTGGCGGTCTCGACAGGTTGTTTAGGCGATGTCGTAGGACCAGGTCCTTGGAGTGGGTGTGACAATATTCATTATCCCTGAAATAGGACAAGATGGGGTACCCTGAAATACAGAAGGACCCTAGCGCGACAGGTGAGAGCTTAATGCTTCAAAAACATTGCATGGGACGTATGCTGAAATAAACATATATACTTAGCACTGAGGAATGCCCCAGACCCAAATTGGGCTCTTTGTACGGGCCGAAACATGTTGCATAAATCAGGGGTGATCGAGAGATTAACACTCAATCAGTACTGTGTATTAAGCTTTGAATTAACCCATGGTACCCTACTAATAAAAGTAGTTCTGAAAGAGTACACCTTGAGGTTATTTTAAACACTTCTTTACTCTTTTTTAACTGTTCCCTGTTTTGTCCAGATAGATACTTTATATTGAACTCCCATCCATGGTTGAGTCCGCCCTGAGGGTAGTACCCTATCAGGGTGTGGATAGGCACCGATGATGAAGCATGCCACTATCTTGCGGGTGAGGTGACTAATCCAGTAGGGTCTACAACTGTTCCCTTGACTATTTACTTTTGTTTTCTGCCCAATATCCATAGTATCATGTAACTAGGCGGGTTGTCTCTCTCTCTCCCCGTGTGAAGTAAGTCCATTCTTAGACAACGTAAGTGCAGTAAAGCCAAATTGAGTAAATGGGCTGGGAGTTTGACATTTGAACTCCACAGCTCCATGATGGCTTCAATGAATGCTAAGAAGTTTGGTATCGAACATCTCAGCATAATAAACCTACGCTGATGATAGTGCTGGATTTATTACAAAATGCACGCAGAGGGCATCTTAGATATGCCCCCTGGAAAACGACCAACTCCCAAGTGTACAGCTGACTAGTCTGCACCAGCCTGCCACACACGCAAGTTTCTGACTCCCTGAGGTAGGAGCTCTTGTCCCTTTGTGGGTCAGGAACAAAGCCTGCTTGGGGTGGAGGTGCTTTTCACTTACCCTCAAGCTGGAACAGCATTCAGGGGGGTGTGCCTCACAGGCTGTCTGCCCTTTGTTATGCTGGCCAGGGCCTCTCCAGCTGGTGGAGATACCAGCCCCTCTGACCAAGCCCCACTTTTGGCAGCAAGGTCTGCGGGAAAATTAGTAAGCAGGAGAGGTGTGTCCCCCTCTGCCAGGAAGATGAAGACCGGTTCCGGTAAAGAAGTTCTGACGTCCAAAGGCACCCCAGCATCCTCAGCTCCCCAATGTTGTGGAGCCCAGCCGATGGTGCTCAGTCATCTACAGACACCTCTACTTACGTGCCTAGCTGTTGTTTACCTTCATCCAGACTTCTGGTCTGAGCCAGCAGCCTCTTTGGGCAACTGTCATTCCCCCTTCACTTCCATTTGGCTCCAAATTCTGATATGCACACTGCACTTAGCCGCCCCTGTGCCGCTGGTGGTGTATGGTTGCTGCTGCCTTGTGGCCTGTGCTTGCCTAAACCCCCGGGGCCTGTGCCCTAAAACCGCGGGCACCTACCTGCTGCCAGCACCTCTGTGGGTGCCCCCAGTACCCATTGATTTACATTTGGATCAGTGACCTCTGCAACCGGCCTCCCCAGTACCGCTGGTAGTGCAGTACCTAGCTTGATCTGACCCTTGACTAGAGTTGGTCCAAACCCTCAAAGACTGGATGTGTAAGTTGAGTACTTGTAAATGTGCATAACTGTTTTCCTCCCATAGGATTGCATTGCATTTCTTAATATTGCACTCAGGGCCCTATTACAATGTTTGTCAGTAAGCCTTCGACCGCTCGTCAGAGGCTTACCGACTGACATCGTTGGTTTACATTCCGACCACCGAAATATAATGTCGGCTGTTGGAATATAAACCGACCAGTCAAACTGAATGGCTTCCAACGGGGGGCAGTCGGAAGCCTCACATAATCACTAACGGACAGCGTTTCCCCCATTGGGATTGGGATTATGATGTCAGTTTCCGACAGACTTTCCATGTCGGGCTTTCCAACATGGAAAGGCTGTCGGAAAGCGACTTTGGGGGCCCCTAGCAGGGCCCCTTTCTATACATGGACTATGGTTGTGGGCCTCTAGGGCACCTTAGGTGCTCCCTGTAAATCCCTGTACCGAGTGGCAGGCACCTGATGGTGCCTGCCACTCGGTACAGAGATTTACAGAAACACCCATTTCTCTTTGGGAGCTTGTGCTGCGGGCAGGTTTCAAACGGCCGCACAAGTTCTCGTAGGGGAATGGGAGTTTTCGACCGCATCATGTGCGGTCGCATCATAATTGAGGGTTCGGGAACGCCGACCGGTAGTCAGTCGGAGGCAACTCCAATCGACATCATAATGAGTCCCTTTGTGTCTATCTTTTATAATTGCTAATTAACTGCTACTGTTGATAAACACCACAAAGTATTTTCAGTATCACTGTACAGTATTATTGCCTTTGCAAACACATTCCTACTGGATTTGAAAATTTTACTAATTTGAAACTGATACCTGCAACTGATTTCTCCCTGGTTCTAAAATAAAACTAAAAAAGTAATATTCTGTACAAAAAAAAATCTGGGATTCAGTCTTTGAGTGGGTGCCTCATTTTTTGACTGTGTGTGTAAAACAAATGCTTAACACTACCCTCTGATAAGCCTAACTGCTCAACCACACTGGCAAAAGGGAGAGTAAGGTTTTATCTAATTTAGCCTCTGTAAAGCCTCTGGGGATCCACTCTACACAGTGCACGCTATACCTTACTTTGGTATAGTATATACAGATATACACACAATCCCTTTAGTGCAAAGGGGAGGGAACAGGAGGCTACGGGGCAGTCAGGGTAAGCTGGCCGCCAAAATACATGTATCACACAACACGAAGCTAACCTGACTCAGTGTCTGTTTCTTAATGAAGGAAGAGGCACACTATGCCTAAAATCCTAAAGTGGTGCTGGGCATCTCAAAAAAATGTATGGACTGTCCTCACACACCACCCGGCGTCATGCTCCATCATTGGCAGTCCTCGCTCTTTAAAAACCACGTTTGATAACGAGCGGGCCTACACCTGGAGACAGGGAGGCACTTCTATAACAAAGTGGGGGCCCGTGCTAGGAAAGTGAGTGAGTGGTATTTAAAATCGATGCAAAATAGTGTGTGGGATTTTAATTGCGCAGAATGTGCTCGATATTAAAACTAATAGTGGGGACTAGGGGGTTTAGTACCCCATCCCCATCTGTGTTGCCAACATGTTTCTGCCGTAGCGGCCAGGAGGGTCCATGGCATTCATCAGGGCGTGAAAGAGCGCTCCTATCTTGTCTCTAAGAGACTAAGATGAATCCACTATTGTAGGCTAGCTCCAGTCCAACTCTACCACGAAAATTTCGAACAACCCCAGGCAATGGGTAGGGATGTCCCATGGGAAGGGAGGAATTGAGGGACCCCTGTAGTCACACTTGCCTCAAGCTGCGTCCCTCGCGGTGCTCCTATACTCAATCCTCATTGCTTCCCCGCTGGTCAAAGCGGGGAAGTAACCCCATAGTCCCCACTATTAGTTTTAATATCGAGCATATTCAGCGCAATTAAATTCCCACGTAGTATTTTGCATCGATTTTTAAATATCACTCACTCACTTTTCTAGCACGGGCCCCCACTTAGTTATAGAAGTGCCTCCCTGTCTCCAGGTGTAGGCCTGCTCGTTATCAAAAGTGTTTTTTAAAGAGCGAGGACTGCCAGTGATGGAGCATGATATCGGGTGGTGTGTGAGGACAGTCCATACATTTTTGGAGATGCCCAGCACCACTTTAGTTTTTTCTGCATGGTGTGCCTCTTCCTTCAATAGTATATACAGAGCCAGCTACCTACAGGACCCCAGAAAAATACATGGATTGGGCCCCCCACGCTCCAGATCCAGCCAGCCCATTCACAGTGCCGGGGGGGGCCTCCTGGAGCTCGGGGGATCCCACACTGCGGGGGCAAATGTCACGCCACTGCAATGAGTAACTGTTTTGTCTCCTTACCTGGTAGTCACCATTGTCAGCCTTCTGCATCGTACCTGGTTTTGACTGCCTTTAGTGTTTCGTGGTGCCTGGCTGATTCTGCTTTTGGCGCGCTTTTCTGTACCTGGCTATCGTGGCCTTCTGTGCGTCTCTGTACCTGGTTGTCAGTCACTGCCTTTAGCGTTATTGTAATGTATGTAAGCTGGCTTTGTGTTGTTGTGGCACAGTACCTCTTCTTTCCGTCTTACCAGCAGGTTCCAGGATGACTGTGACAGGAATTTCTGTAGGGCCTTTGCCTCCTTCAAAAGCCTTGCACTGGCTGGAGTATCACTTGACTCCACATACGCCAATCGCCGAGTGCTTCACTTCGACTGCAACACAGATGGCACGCACAAGCATTTTGCTGGACGACTGCAAACTCTCAGGGAGGGCACTCTCATTACTTCGGGTTGCAGAGTCCTTAACTCGTTGTCAGTTGTAGCGTAGCACGGTAGCATGCATATGACTACGCCACACACGGAGATCTGTATTGCACGTCTTTATTCTTCAGAATGCAACTGTTAATTAACTATATGCACTGCGTCATGAACTTTATTAACCACACCCATACACACACAAACGATTACTTTATTCTTCTACGGAATTGAGCAGGGACCAGAAGGGTCCCCATATACATCCTTGCAAGACACTAAAGAGAGTACCGGCACCTCTCAAGGTGGCACTGTACATAATGGGAGCGTACCGGCACCTCTCAGCAAGGTTGCAATGCCTATAGTGGGAGAGTACTGGCACTTCTCAACAAAGACTACAATGCTTATAACAGGAGAGTACCGGCACTTCTAAACAAAGGTTGCATTGCTTAAAATGGGAGAGAACCGGCACTTCTCAGCAAGGTTGCAATGCTTCTAATGAGAGAGTAGAGGCACTTGTCAACAAGGTTGCAGTGCGTATGATGGGAGAGCACAGGCACTTCTCAAAAAAGACTGCAATGCTTATAACAGAAGAGTACCGGCACTTCTCAACAAAGACTGCAATGCTTAAAATGGGAGAGTACCAGCACTTCTCAGCAAGGTTGCAATGCTTCTAATGAGAGAGAAGAGGCACTTGTCAACAAGGTTGCAGTGCTTATAATGGGAGAGTACCTGCACTTCTCAGCAAGGTTGCAATGCTTCTAATGAGAAGGTAGAGGCCCTTGTCAACAAGGTTACAGTGCTTATAATGGGAAAGTACCTGCACTTCTCAGCAAGGTTGCAATGCTTCTAATGGGAGAGTAGAGGCACTTATCAACAAACTTTTGCACTGTTTATAATGAGAAATTACCGGCATCTCTCAGCAAGGCTGCAATGTTTATGATTGGGGAGCACCAGATCTTCTCGCTAGCAAACAGCAATCCACTTTCAAATCACCTGATTGGAAACGTGGAAGATTATTTTTGTTAAGAATGAAAAGTGGTTTGCTGTTAAGATAACCAAACCTTCAAGTGAATACAATTTCTTGATGTAGAACCAGAAAGACTGGACTGGACTTACCATATGGACACTGCATATATCTTTTGTTTGACACCTTATATTGCAACATGTGAGAGCTCCTAATCTCCCTCTAATGTACTTCAGTTTATTTTCTTGCAATCGGCGCGACCGTGCCCAGTACAAAGAAGTGACACACCCATCTGATTGCATTATGCAATTACAAGCTAGTTCTGACAGCACAGGGACTTTCTCTCTTCCTGAAGGAAGTTGGTGCGTGTGAGCCCGAGCTCGGCATGTGTAGCAGCCGTTTCTAAAATAAACTGCTCCCTCACAGAGACAGTGTTTGGGCTGGGCTCCCCTCATTGTTTCTGGGAAGGAATCCAGGCCCCGTAAACCAGCCTTAGGAATGCGCAGAGGTGGCCCATCTGGGGAATAAAAATCATTTCTTTACTGTAAAGGCTGAAGGAATTGATCGTTTTGTTCCTCTGACTTTCACACATTAAAGTTATGGGTTTTGTTTTTAGGGTGGACCAGATCTGCTGATTTCTGGAGGCAGAAGCCCCACGTCATCAGCGACATCATCAGCAGTTCTTGCCATTGTTGCCTCAGCATATTGCATTCTGGGGCATGACGTTTTGCTTCAAAATTGAAAATCCCAATATGTAATGTGCTGTGGGATAGCAGGAGAATGTGTTGCACATCACACATAGACATGTATTGGCCATGTAATGTATTTTAGAAGTAGGAGTAAAACCCACATATTATATGGGATAAAATACCCCCTTACTATTCATTGTAAGGATATTGCAGGTCACCTTGGAATTCCGTGACCAATAAAGGCACTCGGTCTGCGGCCTCATGCCTCTAAATGGTCACAAAACTCCTTAGTGACTTGGAATATCCTTATAATCTACAAAAGGGGGTATTTTATCACATATATATTGACAATTTTTTCCCAAATGCATGAGAAGTGTAAGTATATAAGTGGGAGGTTCTGTGCACGACCTTGCAACGCTGATGCCTAAGTTTGTCATTAATAGTATGAAATACTTGTGTGTAGGGGTAGCTGATAATGATTGACACGCATATCCTAGAATCGGATGAATGCTGTCAGTCGTAAGCTAATTCAGTGGATTGATACGCGCATTGCATAGATCTGTATGTAACCTGAAGGTCATATGATTGGAACCTGCTGTGTTCACTCAGCCTTTAATCCTTCTGAGGTTGATAAAATGAGCACCATTGAGTTGGGTAATAATTAAGCCTGTTATCAGTATCTGGAGACTACAGAAAGAGTGGCGGTCACTATGTAAATGTAGTACTTACTGTTTTATATATGTATTAATACCGAGAAAGACCTGTGTGCACTCAGAGAACGTCTTCTAAGCATTGCACCTCCATATGAAATGTATCGAGTGTGCTGCATGACTACAGAGTCACAGGGATGCCACCATGAGTAATTCTCCGCTGTGCAGCCGTACTCGCCCACCCTGCAGGGGGCGGGGGCATGCATCGATACAGGCAGAGGTGGAGCTGTCAAGGATCTTTTACATAACACATTGTAGAGTTGAGCTGGGATACTAGCGATGTAATGGTGTTTGGAATGCAAGGATAGAATGTGTGGACGTGAGGTGAAGGGGGACAGTAGAAGAAGAGAGGAGCTGGAGGTGACCTGTTGGACTAATACACTTGGATGTTAAATGCTTCGTGTCCAACTCATCCTTACATAGTTGGCGGCAAGATGAAGTCTGTGCAGGGGACAGACACCGAAGTACCTCCCCCCCTGTAAAATATAGAGACAGAAAAGAGACCGAAAGAAAAGTAATGCAGAAGAGCAAAGAGCTGAAGAAGTCCTACTTTTGACGCGAGGAAGCGCAACTTGGGAAGGACAGAGAGGCAGAAAGCTGTATTTATCAAGCATTGATTGCTGTAACAAACATTGGCTGCTGCAGGGGACCATTAAGTCCCAAAGTCTACATGCTGCGTTTTGTCGGAGGTCATATATAAGGAGTGAAAGAGACTGTGTTGACAAATGACTCCCTATATAAGCATCACTGACCGCATGCAGCCAACAATGCTTCATTGACTGTGTAAGCATCACTGACCGCATGCAGCCAACAATGCTTCATTGACTGTGTAAGCATCACTGACCGCATGCAGCCAACAATGCTTCATTGACTGTGTAAGCATCACTGACCGCATGCATGCAGCGAACAATGCTTCATTGACTGTGTAAGCATCACTGACCGCATGCAGCCAACAATGCTTCATTGACTGTGTAAGCATCACTGACCGCATGCAGCGAACAATGCTTCATTGACCGTGTAAGCATCACTAACCGCATGCAGCGAACAATGCTTCATTGACTGTGGAAGCATCACTGACCGCATGCAGCCAACAATGCTTCATTGACTGTGTAAGCATCACTGACCGCATGCAGCCAACAATGCTTCATTGACTGTGTAAGCATCACTGACCGCATGCAGCGAACAATGCTTCATTGACTGTGTAAGCATCACTGACCGCATGCATGCAGCGAACAATGCTTCATTGACTGTGTAAGCATCACTGACCGCATGCATGCAGCGAACAATGCTTCATTGACTGTGTAAGCATCACTGACCGCATGCAGCCAACAATGCTTCATTGACTGTGTAAGCATCACTGACCGCATGCAGCGAACAATGCTTCATTGACTGTGTAAGCCTCACTGACCGCATACAGCGAACAATGCTTCATTGACTGTGTAAGCATCACTGACCGCATGCAGCCAACAATGCTTCATTGACTGTGTAAGCATCACTGACCGCATGCAGCGAACAATGCTTCATTGACTGTGTAAGCATCACTGACCGCATGCATGCAGCGAACAATGCTTCATTGACTGTGTAAGCATCACTGACCGCATGCAGCCAACAATGCTTCATTGACTGTGTAAGCATCACTGACCGCATGCAGCGAACAATGCTTCATTGACTGTGTAAGCCTCACTGACCGCATACAGCGAACAATGCTTCATTGACTGTGTAAGCATCACTGACCGCATGCAGCCAACAATGCTTCATTGACTGTGTAAGCATCACTGACCGCATGCAGCGAAAAATGCTTCATTGACTGTGTAAGCATCACTGACCGCATGCATGCAGCGAACAATGCTTCATTGACTGTGTAAGCATCACTGACCGCATGCAGCGAACAATGCTTCATTGACTGTGTAAGCCTCACTGACCGCATACAGCGAACAATGCATCATTGACTGTGTAAGCATCACTGACCGCATGCAGCCAACAATGCTTCATTGACTGTGTAAGCATCACTGACCGCATGCAGCGAAAAATGCTTCATTGACTGTGTAAGCATCACTGACCGCATGCATGCAGCGAACAATGCTTCATTGACTGTGTAAGCATCACTGACCGCATGCAGCGAACAATGCTTCATTGACTGTGTAAGCATCACTGACCGCATGCATGCAGCGAACAATGCTTCATTGACTGTGTAAGCATCACTGACCGCATGCAGCGAACAATGCTTCATTGACTGTGTAAGCATCACTGACCGCATGCAGCGAACAATGCTTCATTGACTGCGCTGTTCAAGAAAGATTCCTCTTGATCACCGCATTGTTTGAACTTCATCTATCCCAAGCGCCAGTCCGCAATGTGAGATTCTGCATTACAATGGTTGTGAAAATGAGGCTCTAAGAAAAGAGGAATGGAGAGGTGCAATGGAAGAGGTTAATTTATTGGAAGAATTGGACAGATGCATAAATACAGATTGGGAAGGCGCAGCACATGCAGGAAGAGCAGTGGGGTGGGGTGGGGGAGTCGACAACCGGCAACAAGGGAAACTTAAATTTAAAAAAAAGTAAAACACTTACCTTGCAAAAGGTAACAAGGTAATTGGTTTTCCTTTTTTTATATGTTTCCCTCGTTGTCGTCTGTCGACTCCCCCTACCCTTCCCACCCCTGCCCCAACGCTCTTACCTGCATGGGTCACGCATGAGGTTGGGAGAATGATGAGAATCAGAATAAGGAGTTGAATGCATATCATAATGTAAAAGAGGAATTGAGTGTATATGAAGGAAAACTGATGCAAAGGAGATAAATTATTCCGCCAGAGAAACTTGGAAAGAAAACAATTCAGATTGCGTATGAAAGGCACCCGGGGAGTAACATGACAAAGAGGCGTGTGCATGAATCTTTCTGGTGGCCGAAGACGGACGAGGATATTGAAAGCAAGGTCAAGGAGTACTCTGCGTGTGCCAACAGTAATAAAACCAGGATTATAAGGCAGCCTCCTTTGGGTTGCATGCAGATACCCGACAAGCCTTGCGGAAGAGTGGCCATGGATTCGTTGGGTCCCGTAGCCAAACTGGGTACCAGATATAAGTATCTGATTGTCTTGATTGATTCTCATTCCAAATGGTTTGTGACAAAAACTGTTGAGCATATTGAGGCTGGAAATGTAATCAAATTCTTGGAAAAGGTATTCATGGATGAGGGAATCCCCAAAACGTTGTTCTCTGATAATGGGGTACAATTTACTACTAAGAACATGAGTGAATTCTTAACAAAAATGGTTGTCACGCATGAGAGAGTAGCTTTGTTCAGACCTCAGGTTAATGGATTAGTTGAAAGGGTTAACATCTCAATTATGGAGAACATTTAGCTCTCCTTGGTTAATGGATCATCGTGGAAAAATGAATTGAGAAAATTGACTTAGGCATGCAGAATTATACCACATTTGGTGACTGGTGTGTCACCCTTTATATCTGTTAGGGAAGGGAACCGGGAAGGAAGTAAATTCCAGCATGGGTAAAGAGCAGAGTGTGTGTGGGTGAATAGAAATAGTGTAAAAATAAGGTTTCAGCTCAACAACAAAAACACTAAAGAATATTATGATGCCAAGAAAGGTGCTAAGAGAATAGATATAAGAAAATGTAATTGGGTGGCTGTAAAGGAAGGTGGATTAGTCAGGAAAGGCGAGAGTACATTTTCTCAACCAATCAAAGTATAAGAAGTTAAGCAGAGTGTAGTGATTCTGGAGGATGGAACCGTGTGGAGTTTGTGAAGTGCAACAAATATTCAAACTATGATATGAGTAATTTGTAATGCATACAAAGAAAAAAAGGAAATGTGGAGGGTTCCTAAAAAGATTAATTGCAAATGTACTATGTATGTGTATGTAATTCTCTTTATGGTATTGTGAATTCCTTATTGCTATAGAATTTTATTGTGATATTACTTTCCTGTAAATGCCATCTTGGATTTTTAATATATGTATTTGAGGGGTAGATGTGTAGAGTTGAGCTGGAATACTAACTATGTAATGGAGTTTAGATTGCAAGAAAATAATGTGTGGACATGAGGTGAAGGGGGACAGCAGGAGGAGAGGATGAGAGGAGCTGGAAGTGACTTGTTGGACTGATAAACTTGGATTTTGAACACTGCGTGTCCAACTGATCCTCACACAGACATCATTGCAGGGATCGAGACTGGAGGAATGGCAACAGAGCATCAGACGGGCTGCATGAACTGGGAGGGTGTTGTGAATGAGACCCTCCTTCCCCCTCATTGTATTCAGAGTTTGCTGGGTCACGTGTGCTGGTGTACCTGTGTTTGGGTCACACCTGTGTGCACAGAGCTCCTAAAGTTGTAGGGTAGGCCACAGGTTTGGAAGTAGCCAAATGTAGCTGTCAGTCTTCTACCTGCATGTCCTCCAGCCCTGATCCTAAGATGACCCCTCCCGCTGGACTTCTACCTCCATCATATCCAGGGTTCATTTTCCACCCATGGATCTCTGTGGGGAGAAGATGGTTGAGCACCACAGACAGGCTCCGTGGCTGTCTCCTTTTTAGTTATAAGAACTTTGCACCTACTGTTGAGAAGAATCTCTGCTTCTGCTGGGATTTAGGGGAGGACTGCAGGGTGCTTGGCATTACATATCTTTATTTGTCTGCGTGTAACTGCGAACCCAACATTCTAAACCTGCATTCACTTCACTACATTACAATGTTGACGTCACAGTTCTATGGAGTCCATCATGAGCCAAAAGGGATCCGTCATTGCTAACTCACATGACACTGCACTCTGCAAATTAAACAGGAAGAACAGAAAGTCAAATACTTGCATTTGGAGCAGAAGATCTGATTCATCAATAACCTTCTCTCTGCCGCCCTATTCTTCGGGTGGAGCTCTGAACATTGCAATGTTCTAAACTGATCAGCTGTACATTGGTGGAGTTCGCAGGAGCACTCTCTGTCCACACGCTCCTTCCCGCCATCACAGTCTTCAGGCTCCGCACCCAGGGAACTCAGAGGAAGGTTCACCACCCTCATCTGCGGCACTTGATGGCCACCCATTGCTTCGGTGATGGGGAAAGTCAGCCCAATTGCCACAGAAAATGAAAGAAAAAAGTAGTCCATCTGTCTGTTTACTTTTCTCTACTTCTCTGCAACATTTGACTTACCTTCTGCATGAGTGATGTGTTAAACCAAGACACCCTGGCAGAGAAGCAAATTTTTATGTCAGCTGAACATTGGGACCAGGACCGGCTTTAGGGCAGTGCTACTGGTGCGGCCACACTGGGCGCCGAACTGTGGAGGGGGCGCTGACTGCAGGGGGGGCACTGTGTTTAGCACTAATTTAAGATTTAAGAGATGAGGGCCATTTTTGCCCGATGGTAGTGAGAGATTCCTGGGAGGCAGTCAAGGGGTGTGGAGGGGCCAAAATGTTTGTCGCACTGGGCGCCACCAGCGCTAAAGCCGGCCCTGATTGGGACAGAAAGCCATAGCTGTGTCCCGGGGCAGATAAGCTGCTTTCCAGCACCATGATGTGCTGCCTCTGTCTGTCCTATAACTGAGGGGGAAAGGTAAGTCTATGCACGCCAACCTGTAGAAACCCTCTCCTAACAGCTGGGTCTGGGAGGGGTGCACTCCTGAAGAAGAGGGTGCCCTGAAAGCATTGATGCTAGAACAGTTTTGGAAGTGGGGGTGCTGGACAGTGACATCAAATCACTAACACAAAATGTGTGTTTTATCTCCCTGGATATATACTGATCCCCAGGGAGCCTGATTCTGCCGGGTGTGATAAACAGCCTCTACTCCTCTGACAATCCCATATTCAAGGCCATAGGGTGTGAACAATCCAAATGCATGGGGTGTTTCAAAGCAGGCACTGTCCTTTGGAATACTTGAAAAGTTTACTTTGTGAACCACGAAGATGTTTTATTTACAGGTGCATTCTAACACCTCACCTTGATTTCTTTGCCTTTCATACTCTCCTGAACCCCAGCACGAAGGTCACTGGGGTCAAGTTACAGAACGCCTTGTCTCAGAGTCTGAGATGGGAAAAGTAAACACTGTAGAAAGAATGACCGGCAGCGGGTCTGAAGAAGACATCTGACATTAGAAATGCTGCCTTTGAAAAGCATTGCTTGCTTCAAGACAAGTATTCAAAAGACTCTATTGTGCATTTGAAGGTGAACTCCTTAAAGGTTATCTGGGGGTGCTGCAGCCCCCTGTTCCAGTGCCGCTGCCTGAAATACAAGCTTTCAGAAGAAAGTGCAAGGAGCACAGAGACCCAACCCAGGAACAAGGACCTGGCGCCGCCCCCCCCCCCCCCCCCCGTGCTTCATGAAGGGGTCTCCCAACACTCAGGCCATGATTAATTCCTTTATTTTACAGGTTTCTATAGGGCATGGCCAATCAAGTTATAGATGCACTTTACAAGTTAACAATAAATTAAATGCAGCAAGCAGCAATACATCAACATAAACAGGTCCAGGAAGGCAGGGAGGATGTGGGGTGATGGGGAAGAAACTAAGGGGAAGTGAAGCCTTGTAGAGGGAGCAGTAACGAGGGGGGCAGGTAGAAGGGTGAGGAAGGAGTATTCTAGAAAACCAAAACCTCCTGGACCGCTCCTAATATGGATTCCAAGCCAACCACAGCCCTGAGACGGCCATGACAGCAGCAACCGACGACATTACAGCCCTACTGAACGGCGGAGAGATGGCAGCCCTATTCCTCCTAGACCGGTCCACTGCATTCAACACCGTCTCCCATCACACCCTGATCAACAGACGTCACCACATAGGGATCCAGGGAGACGCCCTCAGATGGATCGCCTTATATCTCACTGGAGGAACTTAGAGAATCCACCGCCTACCATTCACTTCAGAGCACAAGACGATAATTTACGGAGTCCGACAAGAATCCTCCCTCAGCCCCACCCTCTTCAACGCCTACATGACACCCCTTGCTGGCAGCGTGATATCACACAGAATCAATATTATCACCTACGCCAACGACACCAACCTCATCCGCTTACTATGAGAAGATCCCTATACCACCAAAGCCAACTTCTACAGATGCATGAGGAGCATCAGGGACTGGATGATGGAAAACTGTTTTAAACTCAACACAGAAAAGAAAGAAGTCTTCATCTTTGAGAAAACCACCTAGCCAAGGAACGATTCATGGTGGCCCATCGAACTTGCCACCCTCCACCCCGACAGACCACGCATGCAACCTCAGCATTATACTGGATAGCAAGCTATCCATGAAGAAACATGTCAAAGCAGTCTCATCCGCCTGCTTCCGCAACCTTTGAAAGCGCTATAAGATTTTCTAGTGACTCCTTGCCAACACCAGGTGAACCGTCACACAGGTCCTCATCACTAGTCTGGACTACAGAAGCACACTCTACGTGGGACCCACTACACACCTCATGAATAGACTCCAGACAATTCAAAAGTCAGCAGCACGGCCCAACCTTAAGCTACCAGAAGGACCCACATCATACCCTATCTCAAGAAACAACACTGGCTCCTGATTCAGAAGAGACGCCAGTTCAAGATGCTGACCCACACCTACAAGGCCCTGCACAACAAAGGTCCATAAAACACTTGACTTTCCTCCAGCCAACCAGCCCCCTCCGATCCACCTCCTCTCTCGCAGACACCCCCCCGGATCCGCCGAACCAACAGCGGAGTACGCTCATTCCCTCACATTGCAGCCACGGCTATGAACAGCCTCCCCCTACACCTGAGGACCGCACCGTTGCTCCAGCTATTCAGGAAGACCGGCATGTTTAAATGACACTGCCACCACGCAGCAGTGAACTTCTACAGCTCCTTGAGACCCGCACAGGGGCTTTGCCTCACTTTATACATTATTGATTGATTAATGCAGAGTGAAGAGGAGGGCAGAGCAGTGTATATGCAGTTACCTGAATGTGAAAGACCAACAAAATAGTTCTATAATAATTTGTTCCTTTTAGCCACGCCTTTGATCCCGCCCCCATGCTCACTGGCCCTGCCCCATTGTGCTCAGGATCACAGTTCCCACACTTTTTTCCCACACCTGCTGCACCACCCCATCTTGCCATGCGTCTGCACAAAAACCTGGGTGCCCTGTAGCTTTATGCCAGCCTACAAGAGGGACTAGCAGCGGCTCTTTGTACTAACCATGCAAGACTGGGTAATGGAGCTCCTGATGCAAAGTGTCAATTTTCTATTTAATTTTCCCGGTTTTATTACCACAAAAAAAATAGATACTGGGACCCTAATGCCTCTTTAAAGTTTGATTTCTGTGTTGGTGAATGCTGTTACTGGCCTGACATGCGACTGACCCGGCTGCAACTCAACCGGCCTGCCACGTGAAAAACAATATCCCAGACCTGTCAGCTTCCCTGGCATAAGCCTTATGTCTCCCTGACTGCTGTTTGAACTGTGAAATACAGCAATAATCGGGGTTCAGTTGGACCCTCATGTCTCTGGGCCCCGGTGCCACTGTACCTGCTGCACCAATGGAAGCTAGCCCCAGGTCATCTGGCGAGGCTTGCTGGCCTATGGCTATGGCCTTCCAAAGTGCCTGGTGCCTAGCGCCCTCACTCCCTGCTCCCTGGCCTCTCCCTAACACTGAGCTGCACACTCGCTGTGCTAAAGAGCCATTAACGCCCCCTCCCCCGCCGAAATCAGTGCCCGGAAATGCCTGCTCTGGCAAGAACAATAGGACAGCAGGGAGGAAGGCCCCGCCCAAGGAAGCCCCCGCACCACGGCGCTGCGCCCCCTCTGCACCGGGAAGCAGCTGCCCGGACTGGACGTGACCCCACCCCGACGGAGGCGGCTGATAAGGGGACAGCCACGGAGGACGCACCCGGCAAAGAGGGAAACTTCCGGCGGCGAGATCCAGGCGCTACATTGGATGACTTCTGATGTATGCAGCGCGGCCTGCTTCCGCCTGGGCCTCGAGGCGCCTGCAGTCAGGCCGTCACGAGGCACACACTGTATACTGGCAAAATATGGGAGGGGGGGGGGGGCATTGTGATGTAAGTGTAGGATAAAAGAGAGCAGCAAAACATTGTCAAGGTATTATACACAGGCAAATATAGCATAATGTACTTATCTCCACGTATAAATACATCTCCCTTTCTGACACTTGGGTGTGGAGTTGGGAATAGTGAATGCATACTCACCCTCACATATTTACCTTCACACTATCCTGGAACTCGATATTTAGGGGACTATTTTTTGCACATGAATATTTTGCCCATGATAGTATGGTATACACCTGTGCAGCAGGTGCAGTAGCACCAGGACCCAAGGGTGTGAGGAGCCAATTTACCCCAATTAGTCACTGTTTTTTGCACTACCAGACAAGGGGGTGGGGAACCCAATTTGCTCTCCTGCACTGGTGCCCAGGTTACCTATGTTATGCCACAGGTCACACTACGCTGGCACTATCCTGGCACATGGCTGTGGGGTTACGGCCCGGTCCTGAAGGGTGGGGCTGGCATGTGCACCGCTCTGACCATGAAAGAAGAGGCGAGCAAAACTGGGACATTTTATACCCACCTAGTTCACAAAATGTTGATGATTTTATAGATATCTTTATTATCTACTTTTAAAAATGTACTGGAAAGAAATCTGGTAAATGGATGTGCAGCAGTGACGTCAAAGGCCCTTCTCGCGGTTCAGCGATGAAAGGTCCACGGTGAAATGATTCAGCTCTAACCTAGAATGCGCGGCGCGAATCAGCGTTGGATGACAAAAATCTCCTTCCCTGACTCCCCACTCTTGAGTCAACCTGTGGTCACCACTTTCCACCTAGTGACCCAGAGGACATGTTGGGGCTGGCCCCAAAAGTGTCTACCAGAAGAGCCATCCACAGCCCTCCACAGCAGTGTGCGTGACCTTCCACAGCGGCTTGAGTGACCGTCCACGGGGGCGTGCGTAACCATCCACGGCGGAGTGGGTGACCCTCCACAGCAGTGTGCGTGACCATCCACAGCGGCGTGCGTGACCTTCCAAGGCGGCGTGCGTGACCCTCCACAGCGATGTGCGTGACCTTTCACAGCTGCGTGCGTGACACTCCAGGGAGGCGAGCGTGACCGTCCACAGCGGCATGTGTGACCCGCCACGGAAGAGCGTGATTCTCCACGGCGGCGTGTGTGACCCTCCACGATGTTTGGCTGAGATCCCCCTCCTCTTATGCATGCCACGCCCACACTGCTACATTTTTAACTTTTTAATAAATGCATCTTGCAAACTTATTTCCAGTTGAAGAGCTTTGAAGTTTTGATCAACACCTCACGCTTCCTCTCTAAGTGCTGAGTACCCGCTACTCGATTTACTCGCTCTATTTATTTCCATCTTCGACCCTGTAGATTGGGCTCCTGACTTTCTGCTAGTTTCGCATTTTACAAACACTACTCACAGGTGTAATGACGGCAATATGTTCGGCATTAGGACCGGCCTGAGTGGGGAGACCAGGGCGGGCGAAAGGGAGGAGCCGAGGGCTAGTAAGGCAGTTAGCCATTAGCCCTGTATGAGGAAGGAGCTAATAAAAGAAGCTGACCAACTAGACGCTGTGTCCGTGTCTTTAGTATCTACAAGAATACTACAACTGGCGACGAAAGAGCTTCCACGTGTGCGTGAAGCGAGGAACAGCGCGACGACAGAAGTGCCCACCGGGAGTCCACCCCGGCGGCAACAAAGCAGGAGCTCGCCCCACGTGTGGAGGCTGGAGCGCGAGACGGAACGAGCCTACCGGGAGCCCACCCCGGCGGCGACTGACCGAGAACTGCTCACCCTGCGTGTGGGGTTGGAGCGCGAGACGGAACGAGCCTACCGGGAGCCCACCCCGGCGGCGACTGACCGAGAACCACAGGTGATATTGAAAGAGCCGACCGGGAGCCCACCCCGGCGGCAACAGTGAACAGTGCCCAGAAATAAAGAAAATAACCCTACCAGGCATGGTAGCGGTGTCCAGAAGCGGAGCCCCGGTGAGTGATATTGAGTAAAATCAAGCGTGAACGAGCGCGGGTCTCCGGCCATCTGAAAAGCCAAAATCTCGCTGTACACGAGATTCTCGCGGCGGCCATCTTGAAATCAGGCACGAGATTTGCCCGATCCCTTGTTAAGAACCACCGGCGGCCATCTTTAAGTCAGGCGGATGAATCAAAATGCAAACAAACACTGGTAAATGAAACGAAAGCAACAAACAAGCATTAGCAAATACAATAGAAGCAACAAACAAGCATTGATACATGCAATAGAAGATACAAACAAGCATTGGTAAAGACAAACAGAAGTACCAAACAAGCATTAGTAAATGCAACAGAAGCAACAAACATTGGTAAATGCAACAGAAATAACAAACAAGCACGGGTGAGTGCAACAAAACAAACAAACAAGCATTGACAAAGGCAATGGAAGTAACAAACAAGCATTGGTAAATACAACAGAAGTAACAAACAAGCACTGGCGAGTGCAACGAAACCAAGAAACAAGCACTAGCGAGTGTAAAGGATAACAAACGAAGTTCAATCAGCAATAACAGTTGAACAATGCCCGACCCAGCTCCCGCAAGTATGTTTGGAGCCTCATTCCTGCGCCGCCCCGAGCCACTCGTTCTTGAATCAGGTGGGGGCATGGGCCCGCGATGGCAAGAATGGATAGAAGATTTCGAGGACTTCATGAAAGCGTCCAAAGTGACGGACCTTGATGAACAACTGTTTGCCCTCAAGAACTTGATTGGCAAGGAAGTGGGCCGAATTATAAAAGAACTGCCCGCTGAGTCATCTGGTACCTATGACAAAGTTCGCGAAGCACTAAATGGCAAGTTCCTACACAAAAGGAACGTGGACTACGAGCGGTACACATTCAATCTGGCCGCGCAAGAGAAAGGTGAACAAATGGAGACGTTCGTCACACGTCTGAGACGACTGGCAAGATATTGTGACTTTGACAAGTTTTCAACTGAAGACGCCCTTCGGCTGAGGGTCATAGAAGGCTGCCTCTCTGAACCACTGAGACGCAAATTGCTCAAGAGAAGCTACTCGCTGGAAGAGGTAGTAGAAATGACGAGAATAGATGAACAAGCCGATGAACATGCAAAGAAAATAGAAGCCGGGAAAGGTGAAAGACGGGAACAAGCATTCAGGATACAGTCTCGGCAAATGCATGGAAGATCACCACCACAAATGCGATCCAAGAAACATCACCACCAGTCAAACAAAGGACACAAAGGCAGAACTCACACCAGGGAACGATCGGAGAGACAACTCAAATGCTACCGATGCGGATACGACTTCCCACATGCCGACGCGTGCCCGGCACTGGGGCAACAATGCCGAAAGTGTGGCAGAGACAACCATTTTGAAAGCATGTGCGGGGCGATACCTAAAGGTGATCAACAAGGAAGACACCGGCAACATCAGCCATCAAGCCGTCGTCACCATGTCAGAGCAGTCCAGGATAGACGAGACTCATCGACTGGGTCGTCACAATCCAGCTGCCACTCTTGCAGGACATACCAATCTCGACGGTCATCATCAAGAGAATCACGATCCACATCACCCATCGCTCAAGACAGAAAGGAATATGTTTATTGTGTAGCCGACCCTGATCGGCTGAAAGAGTACCCGAGATTGGACATCAGAATTGGTACCCACCCCACAAAGTTCGTGCTAGACAGTGGGGCCTCACTAAATTACTTGCCCGTGACAGAATACCAACGAATGAAGTCACCTCCCAAGCTGGATAACGCACATGTACGAGTATACACGTGGATGTCCAAAAAGCCACTAACGTGTCTTGGGAAATTTGCAACAGAACTGTCGTACCAAGATCGCACAATATCAGCCTATATCCATGTCATCGAGGGGCCTGAGGCCGACTGCCTCCTGAGCCTGGCCACTGCAGAAAGACTGAAACTGGTTGACATCCTATACCGAGTAGCTGACAAACCAACTATCATCCAAAAATTCCCCAAGCTATTTCAAGGCTTGGGAAAGATGAAAGGCTGCCAAATAAGACTACACATAAACGAACAAGTCACACCGGTAGCACAGCATCACCGGAAAATACCGTTCCACCTGCAAGAAGCGGTGGAGAAGGAGCTGCAGGATCTACTGGAAGCAGAGATCATAGAAAGAACAGAGGGACCAACGCCATGGGTCTCCCCGGTAGTGGTAGTCCCGAAGAAAGGGGAGACTAACAGAGTACGACTATGTGTGGATATGAGAGCGCCTAACATGGCGATAGAAAGAGAGAGACACCCAGGCCCTCACATCAGCGACATGATCACGTCCCTTAACGGAGCCAAGACATTTTCAAAACTAGACCTCAACAAAGGGTACCACCAGCTAGAACTGCATGAAAGGTCAAGATATATCACGACATTCTCGACACACCTCGGACTATTCAGGTACAAAAGACTGAGCTTCGGAGTATCATCAGCAGCGGAAATATTCCAAGAGGCAATCAGGAGAACAATACATCACATTCCACATGTCCTAAACTACAGTGATGACATCCTCGTATATGGCGCAACGACTCAAGAACACGACAAAGCGCTAGATCAGGTCTGCCATGCACTCATGGACGCCAATCTCACACTCAACAGAGACAAGTGTGAATTCCACAAACCAACGCTGAAGTTCTTCGGCCACATATTCTCCGGAAGTGGCATGAAACCAGACCCAGAAAAGGTAGCAGCATTAAACGACGCACCGAGCCCGGAGGACGTGGGAGACGTACGATCGTTCCTAGGCATGGCCAGCTACTGCTCCAGGTACATACCTGACTACGCCACGCTAAGCTACCCGCTGAGGATGCTCACCAAGCAAGGGCAACATTTCCAATGGTCCACCCAATGCGAAGGGGCGTTCCGAGAAATCAAAAGAACGGTCGAGTCGGCCAAAAACTTGGCATACTTCAATCCAAAAAAGAAAACAGAAATAACAGTGGACGCCAGCCCCGTAGGACTAGGAGCCATCCTAGCACAATATGAGAGAGAAGAAGATCAGCGACACATAGTGGCATATGCCAGCAGAAGTTTAACAGACACGGAGAGAGCATATTCACAGCCAGAGAAAGAAAGCCTGGCTGTCATCTGGGCATGTGAACATTTTCATATTTTCATATTTGGGAAACACTTTACACTAGTGACTGACCATCAAGCACTGACCACGATTTTTGGTAACCCACGAGCAAAAATGCCACCAAGAATAGAGCGATGGGGCCTCCGACTCCAGGAATACACCTACACCATCATCCACAAACCTGGAAAAGCTGCAAACCCAGCAGACTACATGTCCCGGCACCCCATCAGATCAAACGGATCAGAACAATCAATTGCGGATGAATACATCCACTTCGTAGTAGACCAAGCGAGACCTCCTGCCGTTCCACTGGAAGCCATTTGTGAAGCGACACAAACAGATGACACCTTACAAGAGGTGAAACGTCGGATTCAAACAAACAGCTGGAGACACACGCAAGACAATGAACAAAACGACCGAGAAATGGCGGCATTCAAACATGTCCACGACGAACTGTCAATAGCAACAAACGGCCTTGTGTTAAGAGACACCAGAATAGTGATACCACGACAACTGAGACAAGGAGTCATCAACTTAGCGCATGAAGGGCACCGGGGCATCGTAGCAACAAAAAGAGCACTCCGTGAGAGAGTCTGGTTTCCGACACTAGACATGATGGTAGAGACAACTCTGAACGACTGCCCGCAGTGTCAACTGGTGAGCCGTTCGGACCCCCCTGCACCGCTACAAATGTCTCCACTACCGGAGGGTGTCTGGCAACACACTGCCATTGATTTCTTTGGGCCCATAAAATCAGGCCAATATGTCCTAGTCATCATGGACGAGTACTCCAGATTCCCCATCGCGCAACTGTGCTCGTCAACGAAAGCATCGAGTACCATACCCATACTGGAGGAAATCTTTGCCGCATGGGGCATTCCCCTCGTGGTGAAGTCAGATAACGGGCCTCCATTCAACAGCCACGACTTTGCTGATTTTGCTCAACACCTTAACTTCAAGCACCGCAAGATTACACCATTGTGGCCGCAGGCCAACGGAATGGTTGAACGCTTCATGGCTACAATAAAGAAAGCCATTCAGCAAGCAGAACTCACCGGAAAGAGCGTTCAGACGGCACTCAACGAGGTACTGCGAGCATACCGAAACACGCCTCACTCCACCACAGGCAAATGTCCGGCCACTCTCATGCTGGGACGCCCAGTGCGCACCAGGCTACCGATGATGACGACGGCAGCGGACGAACAGCTTTCCGACTCTGACCATGAGGAGATGGCAGCCAGAGACAAGATAAAGAAAGAGAAGATGAAGGACTATGCAGATGGACGGCGACGTGCCACGCCCCCTCAAATACAAGAAGGAGACTGGGTGCTGGCCCGACAAGAACAACACCGGAAGACGGACAGCAAATACCATGAAGTTCCGCTGAAGGTGATACAACAAAAAGGAACCATGATTACTGCAGAGACTGAGGGAAAAAGACTCACCAGGAACGTGACGTACTTTAAGAAGTGCGGACCCACAATTAAGGAACTACTGACTGACCCAAAAATAGAGAAGAGAGAACTAGAAACACTGCCGCACCATAGTCCGGCATTGATGGAAATGGCCGACGAGAGCGAGAGTGACAACCCTGAACACCAAGCACGCCCCAGACGGATCATCAGAAAACCGTCTCGTCTCATTGAGGAACTTTGAAGAGACAGCTGCTGTGCTGGTCATATTATGTTTTTTTATTTACAGAGGGGGGAGATGTAATGACGGCAATATGTTCGGCACTAGGACCGGCCTGAGTGGGGAGACCAGGGCGGGCGAAAGGGAGGAGCCGAGGGCTAGTAAGGCAGTTAGCCATTAGCCCTGTATGAGGAAGGAGCTAATAAAAGAAGCTGACCAACTAGACGCTGTGTCCGTGTCTTTAGTATCTACAAGAATACTACAACAGGGTGGCACCACATGTGGCTACTGATGTGGTCATAAAAAAAAGTAGCAAAAGGGCGCAGATTATGAGATGAAATGTGTGAATGCCGACATGCCAACGTGTTTAAAACTGGAAAGAGGGAAAGTTTGAAAAAAAATCGGAGGGAATGTATTTTTTCCATTGGCATACTGTATTAAAGACAATATTAGGCGGAGACAACTAAAAAATAAAGACGCCTTTTCTTAAAATACCGGGATTCACCCACCTGAACCAGGTTTGTTGGCATGTAACACTACGAGAATGAAAAGCAGATGCAGAAAGGGGACTTTAGTGTGAGCATGCACTATGCGGCACCCCCAGCATCAGAGCTCACGCGCAAGGAACTGACACCATTTCCTGAAGCACGCGGGACCACCTCCAGAAGAGAGCAGGGGCCACTGGTGCCGAATGTGGCTGCGGTTCCGTCTCAAGTGAAAGGCGCAGACGGACACACAGGTAGAATGAAGGCCTGCAGCTGTTGGCCACTCTATTTATAGCGCCAACATCCATAGCAGGAAGGGAAGGGCCACTTGAGGTCAGAGAAGCACCAAAGTATGGGAGCACGGTTAAGTACAATGTGAAAATAAACCCTCTCTTCCTCACTCGTCTGGCTGAAATGTTCTGCTGGGGCCCACACAGATAGCGTGACCAGATTTTGAGAAGCAAAAACCGGGAGATGCTGGAAATAAAAGTAGGACTAAAGACTTTATTCTCACTAAAGGCCTGTCCTGGCTTAGGCGTGTTTTGATCTTTTCTGTACCTTACATGTGCACCTTATTGTCTGCTTTATGTAAAACAAATCAATGTTAATTTAGTTTATGTTTTCAAATTATCCATAATAAGATATATTGTAATCTTCTGAAGCACGACTCTATAAGTACAGGACTGTACACTAGCAACCGGATTGCTTTATTAAAGAAATAATTGTTCTATTTTTGTACATGTCTAGGGATATTGTATCAGAACCAGTTATAGCAATTCTTGATGAATGTCTAGTGTGGGTTCACGGTTTGAATGGGTAAATTTGATGGTGAGATTGCATGATTGTCGTATGAAAGGTAGTCCATGGAAATTTTCATTATGAAGGGCCAGTGTTATTGTTTCATATATTTTATTATGTAAAGAATAGATTCCTGTATTGATTTGTTGTCTTTTGAACAATAGCAAGATAAAAATAAAATGCTGTTTCAATAATTGACTCGTATCATTTTTGGTGTAAGTACATGGCTTAGTCTGAGTGATATATTAATTTAACAACTTATATGCGTTCCTACAAATAAAAAGGTAGAGCAGCTTGTTAGATTTTTGCTGTCCCGGTTTATGCCTAGCCCTGCAAATATTTGCCTACATACATACATAAATATATGTACAAATACATATATGCTTGTATATGTGTGTGTGTATATATGTATATATCTCACCACACAAGTTGCCCTGCAATGAGGACGCACTCCTCCAACAGGTGAGTTGACACAAACTTTATTGCAAAGAAACCAGCACAACGACCCACTGTTTACTTAGTCCTTGCCGACGCCTTTCGGAGCTTTCACGCTCCTTCTTCATGGGCGTTCGCTCACACCTCATATTGGCTCCCATCATTCACTGCGTATTCTCATACTTTTAACCCCTTCTGTGCCCATGACGAGCTGGACTCGTCATGGAGCACGGTCGCGCTGTGCCCATGACGAGTCCAGCTCGTCATGAACCCCGCCCGCTAATGCAACGCCCAGCACAGGGCGGGAAAGGGCGTGGCACACAAGGGGTTAAAGGACTCCAGTGTCCCAACTCCATAATGGTGTCCGCTGGGAAATGTGGTTCAATTCTGCAATAGTTAATATCCTCCAGTGGATTTGGTGCATAACAAACTAATAAAGGACTGTCTTTTACAACTCTCCAGTGGGTCCCAGGCCGGTGTTCTGGTTTCTATTTAAATCCCTGTTGCGCCGCTTGTAGATTTGCTCAATTTCAAAAACAGCGGTCCCGTGTTACAATTACGGGCGTACCATGTCATGAATGATGTAATATGTGACGTCATCAGCAGTGCATTGCGGGGGCGCGAATTATAGTTAGCTGAACTAACTATAATGGCCGAATTTCTCTGGTTTTCTACGAGTGAAATGTCCAACTAACTATAACGTCCCTGAAACCTGTGGTTTTTTCAGTGAATTTATAAGGTTTTTTAAATGCTAATTTCTAACTATAACATCCCTGAAACCTATGTTTTTTCAGTGAATTTCAAAGGTTTTTTAAATGCTAATTTCTAACTATAACATCCCTGAAACCTATGGATTTTTCAGTGAATTTCAAAGGTTTTTTAAATGCTAATTTCTAACTATGCCTACAAAGGTAAGACATGTGAAGAAAGAGGAAGAAAAGCGCAGAAAGAAGCAAGACAAATGCAAAAAGAGGCAACAGAAGTCTAGAAAGACGAAGAAAAGTGCAGGAAGAAGCAAGAGATGTGCAGAAAGAACCAACAGAGGAGCAGAAAGTCCTCCTGTGCCCCCAACTTTTTGCTGATGGGTACTGGTGGTAACTGACTCTGACTAACCAGGCCTAGAGCCAGTGCTATGCTAAAAGACACTTAGAATACAATGAAAACACCTACATACACTAGGGAACACTATGCGTTTGGGTACCCCTGTGATTAGCATGACCTCCTCTGTATTTGCCATGAGTTAATGCCTGGGTCATTGCATGAGTACGTGCGTAGTGACTGGATGATTAGAGTGTTACAAGGAGAGTGCATGGTGATTTTATAAGTGCTTGGATTTTGGCAGAGTGATTGGATAAGTACATGGTTCTGGCTGGGTGATTGGAGGAGTGCATGGGTAGTGGGAGGGCGATGGCTGGACTGCATGGGTACTACCCAGGTAATTGCAGGAGTGAATCAGTAGTGTGTAGGTGGTTAGAGGTCTGCATGGGAAGTGCTCAGGGGATTATAGCAGTGTTAGTGCCTGGGTCATTTCCAGAGTAGTACCTATGCACTCCAGCATTCCCCTTGTAACTCCCTGAGCACTCTTCCAATCACCTTGTCAGCACTGTGTACTTATCCAATCACTGCTCCAATACCCTAGCACTTATAAATTCACCATGTACTCTCTTTACAGTACTCTAATCATCCAGTCACTAACCATGTACTTATGGAATGACCCAGGCACTAACAGAGGTAGTGCTACAATCCCCTGAGGACTACCTATGCACTCCAGCAATCTCCCTGTCAGTCTTTGACCACTGTAGGTGTTATAGTTTTTTGGATTAGTACATGGTAGTGGCTGGGTGACTGGAGGAGTGCACGGAGAGTGACAGTGGGATTGCGGGACTGCATGAGTACTACCTGGGGAATTGAAGGAGCAAATAAGAAGTGTGTAAGTGGTTAGAGGACTGTATGGGTAGTGCATAGGGGATCGTAACAATGATCAGTTAGTGCCTGGATCATTGCATGAGTACATAGCTACTGACTGAAACATTAGAATACTGCAAGGAGAGTGCCTGAGTGAATTTATAAGTGCTTCGGTATTGGCAGAGTGTTTGTATTAGTACATAGTAGTGGCTGAGTGATTGGAGGAGTGCACGGGGAGTGACAGGGTGATTGCTGGACTGCATGGGTACTACCAGGGGAATTGAAGGAGCAAATGAGAAGTGTGAAGGTGGTTAGAGCACTGCATGGGTAATACACAGGGATTGTAGCAGTGCATGTGTTAGTGCCTGGGTCATTGCATGAGTACATGGGTACTGATTGGATGATTAGAGTATTGCAAGGAGAGTGCATAGTGAATTTATAAGTGCTTGGGTTTTGGCGGAGTGATTGGATAAGTACATGGTGCTCGCTGGGTGATTGGAGGAGTGCATGGGTAGTGACAGGGTGATGGCTGGACTGCATGGGTAGTGCTCAGGGTATTGTAGCAGTGCATGAGTTAGTGCATGGGTCATTGCATGAGTGATTGGGTAGTGACTGGATAATTAGAGTGCTGCAATGAGAGAGCATGGTGAATTTATAAGTGCTTGGGATTTGGCAGAGTGATTGGATAAGTACACACATGTCACATCAGGCCCCGCCCCCTTCCTTCACCACTGTGCAAACGCGCCCCCTGGTGTTTTTAAGTTGGGGGATTAATTCCCCTTGAATCCTGAGGGTCCCTGGGGGCCAACTAGCCCACCAGGTACCTCCAGTAAGGGCCACAGAGCTGCCTTGCAGAGAGGTGGTCCGAGGCCACGCCACTTTTTACAGGGACGAGTCGACTTTTAACTTTTCTGCAGGGTGGTGGATAAGTAGCACGGTCCACAGCAGAGGGTCCAGGCGGGTCCAGCCCTGGCATGGTGCTCACCACTCTCATGTATTTTCTGCTTAGAATGAATCCCCCAAACTATTGTCTTAAAAATATCGTGGTGCAAAAATATTGGGGCATATTTACAAGGATTTAACGCTCCAGTAGCATCAATTTGTTTATGCTACGCCGGCTTTTTTTATCACCATATTTACAAGTTGCCGCAAAGCCCAGTTAGTGGTACTTTTTAAGCATTAATGTCAATTCTTCACAGTGCCACTTCCCTTAGTGTGACTTACCAAAAATGAGATGCAAGGTAGGCGTTCCCGCAAAAAAACTCCTGGAAAACAAACAACGCGATATTTGCAAGGATTTGCTTGCACTTCGCTAAAAAAGAAAAACTGCAGCTAAGTCACATTAGAGGCAGCTTCTAACTGCTAGGAATAATCTAGACTTAAAAATTACGCTGACACACTTGTATAAGAGGGGCCTCATTTATGAGGTTTTGGCGCAGGGCAGCGTTGCAAGGAATCTTCCTGCACTGCCCTGCGTCAAAAGAAATAGGCAGAAGTGTGCCCTATGTTTAAGCCCCTTTCCCACAGTGCTAGTACACAATGGGCTGCCATGCGCCGATGCAGGCACCCTTGCACTATAGTGCAAGTGTGCCGTGTTTCAGGGCCGATTGATTTTTGAAGGAAGGCACACTTCCTGCACAAAATCAATCACAAGAGGCAATTTCCTCTTTCTATTTGTGCTGTAGAATGCAGCACACATAGAAAAGTGAAAAATTGAGGAGAAAGTAAAACATTTCTCCTCGTTGGGCCTCCCTACCACCACACCTGGGGGGGTGTTCGATTCTGAAAGATTCCCAGGTTTACGATTTTTCATAAATCTGGCAATGCTTGAGATTCCATGGGTATTGCATGGGAACACCCGCAGCAACACCCATGGATCGCCCCATTCACACAGTGTTCTGTGTGAAAGAGGCATAGATTTACAAGGTAATGAAGTGCCACATAAAGTGGCTTTACATGGCTTGTAATTATGCTGTAGCACATTGCACCACCAGAACGTCAGCAACAGGAAGCTGGAGACAGTGAACTGTGAAGAGCCAGAGACTCTCTAGAGCCATCGGGAACCGTGTAAGAAGGAGAGACGCACAACCAGAAACTATTGGGGGAGCAGAGATGCCCAGCCAGGAAGATCGTCGCTGAAGAAAGAATGCGCTCAGGAATGGTAGCTTTGACAAGGGAAAGCGCGTGCAGATAGTTTGAGCATCTTTTATAGCCTAGCGCTCCAGCAGCAGCACGTGGAGGTGTACCGACAATGTGTCACCATCAATTAGACCATGTGTGCATGTCTAGGGTTGTGTAGACATGTGCTATGGTTGCAAATGCAACGTACTTAATGTCTTTTGCGTAACTAATGCCCCACATGTATACAATCATTGTTGGCCATATCCAGAGTGCAGAAACATGTAATTGAGGGAACAACCACTGCCACCAGGGATTACTCAGATCAGTAGCTCACATGATCCATTGGTCAGTTAAACTACCAACATGCAGAACAGTTCCATAATACTAGCACTAGTTACACTCCAGGTGGCAGGAGATCACAGGCATCCTTTTCCAGGTTCTTCCCCACTGTCCTGGATGCCAACATAAACCTGGCAGCTAACAACAACCTCTCCAAGGGCATATAGTGAGTTTCATAGAGGAAATCTGCACTGCTATTGCCAGATCAGACACAGAATGAATGGATAACAAATATTGTCAAAGCTATGGCCTACACTGGCCTCAAGGTGTCTTGCATTACAGTGTACGTAGGATACTTGTTCAATGGTTCTGTGCAACCTCACAACACATCTATTAACGTCTGTATATAGTCCCTACAGTGGACACTCTGCACCACCATGTGTCGTAAAACATCTCACAAGGTCACACACATCCACTTCATGTCTCTTTCTCACACAACGAAACAGCAAATCCCCAATCAGAAATCTTAGGGGTAATTCATGATGAAAGGTCTGAGTCTGGTGTTGTGCCAAAACTGGTAGACGCTTTGTCTTGTCTCAACACACAGGGAGGATTAATATGTACCATATTTATGGTGCATCCCTGTCTGTGCCATTGTGCTGATGCCAACAAATCAGGGCAGTGCCAGTGCTGACATACTGGTGCCGTGTAGCAAAGGTGACTGCGCTGCATGGTTATTTATTCTGTGCATGAAGGGACACCATCCAGCACAAAAATAATCTAGAAATGGGGTTTGCCTCGTTCATGTGTGCTGCAGCATACAGCGCACAGGGAATGAGCTGAAACTCACGAGAATTACATGCATGTCTCCCACTCTTGCCGGTCTAACGCCGCATTTTTAGAGCTGGCAAATTTAACACAGCCCCAGATATGTGAATCTGGAGCCGCCTCAAAAGCTATGGATGTTGTGGTGAAATGTCCAACCCAACACCAATAGCCCGCCCCTTTGCTGTAACAGATTGTTGTGGTAAGGCAAATATGAACATGGTGGCATAAATCAAGGTTAACTGGCTTTGTGCAACCCTCTTAATATGGGGATGTTTTTAACACCACAAGAACGTAAACAAAAGTAATGTCCCATTGGTGTTTGTGCTTTGTATGCATGCCCCCAAATCTTTGACTTGCCTGACAAATATGTGTATGTCTAAACCCCATGAGAGTAGTAGACACCTTACTGAAATGGGGTAAGTACTTGCCACATAGGTAGCCACACATACAACATATGAATTACAGTATAACTTGTACAATTGCATGCATTGCCAACCAAACATTGGGAAGTATGGCGCAGCATGCATCTGTGAAGGTTTGCATGTTGAAAGCCCAACACGTTTTGTACCAAAGACATCTGACCAATGGTAGCCACATACACAACATGTGTCACATGCCATAGCCATAGACTGCTGCGAGGCATGCAACAGCTAAAACAAATGGTACAAATAGAGGTCAAATACTACTTAGCATTATTTTATTAACCGCATTACACATTAGGGTGAAGTTTTCATAGCTGAAATAAAAAAACTCACAAAATACATGAGTTGTCAATGGAAATTCAAAAATTCAAACAAATTACACTTGACTGCCACCTCTGGTCTGCAATGCTGCCTGTTGATTGCTCGCCAGTTTCTGCTTAGTTTTGTACTTGGCATCATGCTAGCGCTTCTTGCAGTCCGTCACTGTTCTCTTGACTTCTGTGATGGAGTTCACCTTGTTAACAATGGACTGCCATATATCTTTTTTGATCCTCAATGACACCTTGGAGGGGACTAAGGACTGGTGTTGATGCTCCGTTACCTCTGCAATCAGGATCTTATTCTCCTCTGACGGTATCTTCGTTTTCTTCACTTCCTCTTACCCTGGAACTCTGGCTGGTACTCCTTGCTTTTGGGTACGGTTGAGGGGGGGTGTTGTTCTGTGCTGAACGTGGTCCTAGCAGCTCCATTCTGCATTTAGGTAATTACATTATTTTTTCCTTAGCGGCATATTTGTAAGCTCTTTTTGCTGCTAGATGCTGAAAACTGATGTTGGGCTGACTAGCATGAAGTTTTTTACCGCTATTTGGCCGGCCGTTAATTTTTCCAAGCTAACATGAATATTTGTGTTGCCTTGACATAGTGTTAGGATTTGCCAATTGCCAGCAGTAAAAAAAAATGCCGCTAAACAGCGCGAAAACTGCTTAGTGGCAAATCTTGTAAATACACCCCATTGTGTCAAAAATACTGTCATGTTAAAAATATTGTGGCAGATAGCATAGAAGGTAAGAATATCGTTTTATATGTATACGATATATTTTCTTTAATACTGTTATAAATCATATTGTTTACCTAATACAGTTAAGTTAATATATATTAGTTATATTATGTTTAGATATTAGTTTTATTATCAATGTAATTCTTTTTTTTAGTATAGTGCAATACATTTTTTTTATATTGTATTAGTAATTTAGGAGTTGGTTGTTGGTTTGTAGGGGAATAGGGTGGGAAATTATTTAACTTATAAAATATTATTTTTAAGTTCTTTTTTAAATTAAATAAATATGTAATTGGTAATTAAGTATGTACATTTTTTAATTGATTAATTTCTATTTTAATAATTTAAATGAATTTTGTTCTTTTAATGTGTCATTTAAAGTTTCTAAAGTTTCTACAGTTGTATTATTAATTTATAATTCATTAACAGTTAATTGGGTTTGTAGGGTATTAGGATGGGGACTGATGGTCAGAAAATATTATTAATTGCTTTTATTTGAAATTAGGTTTTAGGTAAATAAAAAAATTACTTGATTAAAAAAATCTGTAATTTCATCACTTATGTCAAATATGTATTCTATTTTAAATAGTTGGCAATTCGTAGATAAGTGATTTCGTATTTTTTTTAAATTACCTTTTTAAATATTTGTTTTATTTTGTTTTCTTTAATTGTTTGTGATATCATTCATATTTTATTTATAATTTAATGTATTTTTTGTTCATGGCTTTTCAGGTTTGTAGGGTGGAAGCTTATTTAAAATTAATTTAAATGTATTTACTTTCTTTTATGTTTGATAAATTCATTTTTTCTATTACATTTAATTTTATTTATTAACAATGCATATATTTTTTTATCGTAAATAGGTTTCAATATTTTTGTGTTGTTAAGTATTTTCTTTAAATGGTTAAGAGTTGGAATGATATAGCTAAGCCCTCCAAGTTTAACACGTTCCCTGCTTTTGCTTAAGTTGGCATGGGAATAGTAAATCTAGCCAGGGTTGGACTGAAATATAGGGCAATCAGGAAGTGCCCTATGGGCTCGCCTGATAGGTCAGTGTATGGGACCGTTTTATGGTCTGCTAGGCCATTTTTGTTGGAGGTTTGTGGGCTGGTTTTATGGTGTTTAGCCAGATTTTACTGTTGATAATACCACAACCACTGTAAGCCGCAACTTCAAATACATGCACTCTACCATACTTTGTAAAACACCAATGCAGCGTGTCTTTACTAATTCAAAGCTGCCCCGATTTGCAAACATGTTCCACTTTTTTAGCTTTCTAATTCACGAATAGGGGTACTTTTATATTGAGGCCTGGGTCTATTTTCTGGCCCAATCTGACACTGGAAATTGCTCCGACACAGTCCAGCTCTTTCCATGCTTTTGCTTACTTTGGAGTGGGAATAATAAGTCAAACTCCTCGAAATTTTAACAATTTTCCTACTTTCACTAAATGGGAGTTAGAATAGTCAATCTGACTCCTGCAAAGTCCAACCCTTTTGCCAATATTATTTTGGATTGTTGTTATTTGTTAGTATATTCTTTATTGTTTATAGTATTAATCCAAATTTTTAAAAACTTTTTATTTAAATTATATTTTTTGGAATAGTTGTAGTTTTTAATAAAGTGTGATAAATATTTCTGTTAATATGTTTCTTAATTTTAATTTATACGGTATTATTAATATTTTTAATGCGGTTTTTGAAAGCATGTTAGATTTTGTATATATTTAGTTGACATTAATAATTAATAATATTTTTATATTTTAACGTTTCAAATGTTTTTTTATATATACGGTCAACATTCTAACTTTTACATTTTTTTTGTTGACTTACCCCAAATACGTGAGACTCCTGCGGCTGACAGATGTAGACGACACCACACCACCCACAAGGAACACTTAGGATATCCCCATCGGAATCACTTTGTGCCTTATAGTATAGCAGGATTCGTTAGGTACTCCTGGGGATGGGGAAGGGAGGGGTGGATTGTTCTGTTGTTTACATAATGTTATTCTCGGAGCACCGCGCCGCCTCTCATGGTATGCTCCCACTATTATGCCATATAAACCTGCCTATAAAAAGATTTGACCGATAAAATGGCTCTTATCATCCAAACTCAAGCAGCTAGAATCAGGGCTTTATCACTGCGCCTTTCAAACCCAAAACCCATTCTAGCCCAGCTGCACTGATGTCCTTTCAAGGAGATGGTCCATTTTAAAGTTCTCTGTTTGGTCCACAAATACCTTTTAGGACCAGCACCTGGAGTTTTCTCGTTAAAAATGAAGGGTTACCACCCACCTCGACATCTGTGATCTAATTCTCAACTTCTTCTAAATATCCACACCTTATGTAAATCCTCCTTGGGGATCAAAGCTTTATCAATATTGGTTCCAAAACTCTGAACTCTTCACCTTTGAACCTCACGAGTATCGCCTCACACTACCTCCTCAGGAAGAAGGTGAAGTGTCTGCTCTTCAGGAATAACTTGACTAACTAACTAATCCCCTGACTCCAAGAAACCTACTTATCTTCATGTAAAGTAATATAATGTGATGTCACATCACATAACATAACGTCACACAACATAACATCACATCACGTCACGTAACATAACATAATGTCACATCATGTAACATAAAATGGCGTCACCTCACGGAACATGTCACATAATGTCACATAGCATAATGTTGCATAGCGTAACAAAGCATAACATCAAATATCATAACGTCACATAACATAATATACCATAACAACACATAATGTCACATAACGTAACATAATATCACATAACGTCACATCACATAATATACCATAACAAAACATAATGTCACATAAAGTAATATAATATCACATCACATCACATACCTTAACATAAAGTCACATATCATAATCTCGCATAACATAACATCACATAATATAAAATAACATAACAGCATATAACATGATATCACATAAAGTCATATAAAGTAACATAGCACAACATCCCATAATATAAAAGTACATAACGTAACATAATGTCACATAACATAACATCAAATAATGTCACATAACACCACATAACATCACATGCAGTCACATGTCACACAACATCACATTGCATCAAATCACATCATGTAACATAATGCCACATAACATAATGTCACATAACCTGACTTAACGTCAGATAATGTCTCTTGATGCCACATCACGTCACATATCATAACATCAAATCACATAACATAAGATACCGCCACATAATGCCACATAAGACAACGTCACATAATGTCACATCATGTCATAATACGACACATAACATAACGTCATATAACATAATGTCACATCACGTCACATAACATTCATACCATAATGCAAAACAACATAAAAACAACACATTGCAACGAACCATAACATAACATAAAATACCATATCATCGTATAACATGACATGACATAACATAAAGTAATGCAACCTGCATAACATAATAACATTAAATAATATAACATAACATACATAATATATTAACATAAAATTACATAACATGACATACATACCATAGTAACATAACATGACATAAAATTACATAACTTGACCTATAATAACAAACATAACATAGTAACATAACATGACATAACATAACATATCATAACATGGCATACATAACATAGTAGCATAACATGACATCACATTACATAACATAGTAATATAACATAACATTACATAACATGACATAACAACAAACACAGCATAGTAACATAACATTACATAATGTAACATGTCATAACATATCATAACATACATAATATAAAAACATATAAGTACATAACAAAACATTACATAACATATAACATAACATACATTACATACATAACATAGTAAGATAACATGACATAACATGACATATAACAACAAACATAACATACTAACATAACATTACAAAAAATAACACGACATAACATACATAATATAACATAAAAGTACAAAACATAACATGACATAACATACCAAGACATATAACATACATAAAATAACATGACATAACATATCATAAAATGAAATACATAATATAGTAACATAACATGCCATAACATTACATGACATATAACATAACATACATAACATAGTATGACATAAAATGACATACCATAAAATAAAATGACATATAACATAACATGCATAACATAGTAACATAACATTACATAACATAACATGACATAATATAGCATAACATACATAATATAACATAAAATGACATAACATAACATGACATAACATAACATGACATACATACTATAGTAACATAAAATGACATAAACCTTAACATAACATAGTAACATTACATAACATAACATGACATAACATAACAACACACAACATATAACATAACAATAACATAACACGACATAACATAAGATGACATAACATAAGATGACATATAACATAACATACATAACATAGTAACAACATTACATAACATAACACAACATAATATGACATAACATAACATGACATAACATAACATTAGCCAATGCAACATACATAAGACAATATTATACCATATCATAAATGGCTGGTACCCCTGTTTGATGCCTGGGGCTATGATAATCTTTAAGGCAGGCTGTACAAATATTGGGAATCACGGGTAGAAATATTAATGTAGGCCTCTGTCTTCGCCTGGATCACTTTATGTTCACTATTTTGGAGCCCGTGAAAGGACCAGTGTTACTGCGAGTGACACAAAGTAAAAAGAAGTGAGTCACTTGCAATGAGCCCCTTTCTGAATTACACTTCTTGGAAGTCTGAAAAGGTTTGCAAGACAACGAAGGGAGTTTGGCTGCTGTCAGGTGGCGAATGGTGCCACATAATCGAGTTTCTGCAACAACTAAAACCTTTTTATCACTTTAAACCTGTTTAGAGCGTCTTGGTGGCCCCTGGTTTGCCACCACAGCCTTGCTTGCACTCTGATTATGGTTTGGGATTATAAACAGCAAAATGGGGTTCTCTCGCTCTTTCTATCTCTCATCCATTCTCACACTCTCACTCTCTCACTCTTTCTCACTCTCTCTCTCTCTCTCTCTCTCTCTATCTATTTCTCTCTCTCTTTCTCTCTCTCTCTATCTCTTTCTCTATCTCTCTCTCCCTCTTTCTCTCTCTCTCACACTCGTTCTTTCTCTCTCTTCTCTCACCCTCTCTCACTCTCTCACTCTTTCTCTCGCTCTCTCTCTCTTTCTCTCTCTTTCTCTCTCTCACTCTCTCTCTCACTCTCACTCTCTCTCTCACTCTATCTCTTTCTCTCACTCTATCTCTCTCTCTCTCGCTCTCTATCTTTCTCTCTCTCTCGATCTCTCTCTCCCTCTCTCTCCCTCTCTTTCTCTCTTCTCTTACCCTCTCTCTCTCACTCTCTCACTTTTTCTCTCTCTCTCTCTCTCTTCTCTCACCCTCTCTCTCTCACTCTTTCTCACTCTCTCTCTCTGTCTCACTCTCTCTCTCATTCTCTCTTTCTCTCTCTCTCTCAACTCTCACTCTTTCTCACTCTCTCGCTCTCTCTCTCTCTCTCTCACTTTCTCTCTCTCTCACTCTCTTACTCTTTCTCAATCTCTCTTTCTCTCACTCTTCCACTCTCTCTCTCCACCCCTCTTTCTCTCACTCTCTCATTCTTTCTCACTCTCTCTATTACTCTCTCACTCTTTCTCACTCTCTCTCTCTTTCTCTCTCACTCTATCTCTCTCTTTTTCTCTCTCTTTCTTTCTCTCTCTCTCTCTCACTCACTCTCACTCTTTCTCACTCACTCTCTCTTTCTCTCTCACTCTCTCACTCTCTCTCACACTCTTTCTCACTCTCTCTCTCACTCTCTCTCTTTCTGTCTCTCTTTCTCTCTCTCTTTCTCTCTCTCACTCTTTCTCACTCTCTCTTTCTCACTCTTTCACTCTCTCACTCTTTCTATTTCTCTCTCTCAATCTCACTCTTTCACACACTCTCACTCTCGCTGCCCTAGTCAGAGGTATGGCTAAAACCCATTTCTGAAATTAATTTATTGGTCTTTCACCTTCAGGTAACTGCTTATGCCTCACATTTTCAGTGAAAAATCTATGCAGATCTGTGAGAAATGCAGTAGTTCAGTTCAGAAATAAAAGTTATTTAGACCATTTGGTCTTTAAACCATAGCTCATACATTAACATTTAAAAGAGTCTAAAACATTAAAAAGTCATATTCTTAAGCAATAAAAATCAAGGTACCCATTTTAACATATTTTCCGTAAAACTTCATTCCTAACAATATTAAAACAATAAAATTTCATTTTAAATCGCAATACTCTTAGCTGCAGGTAAGCCTATAATGAAGCAGGGAACCTATTTACACCCTGTATATATTTCTCAATAGCTATCGCGATATCTACGTTTTCCATATCAGCAAGAAGCTCCCATGCTTGTAAACGCACCCTTACATCATATTTTAAAAAGATCGGGTGAAGGAATAATTTACGTAGATTTAAAAATTTTCGGCAATCCAATAAAATATTTAAAGTATTACATTTCATCCCTATCTTACACATACATTTCCCATCTGGTTGCATTAAGCGGGATTTTATTGAGCTATTTGTTAAGGCCGGGTTAATACCAATTCTTATCCTAAAACGTTCATTCTTAACCATCGATTCAGTAGTATATTTAGGTAAGGATAGCTTGTGTCTTTCTCCCAGCTATTACTCATACATTTTACAGAGTCTTTCTTACTCAGATACTTCCAGTCTATTGCTCTAGAAAGTTCCTTTCCCTGCATTTTAAGTACACTCTTTATTACGTTGATTTCCAATGTCTTCGGATCTATTTTCACATTCAGGTGGTCACAAATGGTCTGGAGTTTACTTCTTGTAGCTTTAGACCATTTGAACTCACTGGATTGAATTTCCTTCATGCACCATTGGGACACTTTTGTGACCTCCCCAAGACCTCCCCAAGACCAAAACGATTCCGGAATCTGAGTAGACTTAATTGCACCAGAACATTCCACGCCGTCAGACCTATCTAATTGCCTGGATCATTGCAGAGCTAGGGAGGGACAGTAATGATTTTAAACATTTCCCTTCATGTTTATCCCAGGAGCTTTTACCATCTATACACAAAACTTCCGAACCATATTGGAATTGCGGGGGGATCACTGCTTTATAAGCTGTTAGCAGTGGTTTATGGGACATATCACCATAGATGGGATTGAATCTTTTCAGCCCACATACCGCTAGTTGTGCTTTTATTTTCTGTGCCTCCAAATGCGTGCCCCACTTTAAAGAATTTGTAAACCATATTCCAAGGTATTTGTATTCATTTACAATATCCAGTTTGGTTTGGCCCAAATACCAGTTGAACTTCATATTCCTCTTCCCGAAGCACAACATTTTGGTTTGGTCCATGTTTACTGTAAGTCGTTTTGCCGTACAATATGCGCTGAAAGTATTCAGTTTTCTTTGAAGACCCATTTCAGTTTGGTCCGTATCACTAGGTCGTCGGCATACAGCAAACAGCACAGATGCTTTCCATTTACTTTTGGGCTTGCACCTCTAGCAGACCCCAGGATAAGGGGCAAATCTGCCAGAAATATGACAAAGAGAAGCGGGGCCAAAACACAGCCTTGCCTAAGACAATTATTTATCGCTATTTCTGGTGTTAGACCACCAAATGTATCTATAATTACCTGTGCCCAATTTTGGCTGTGCAGCTCCTGGATTACCAGCAAGAGGTCCGCAGGAAACTCATTATCTCTCATGGTGTCCCACAAACACTCCCTATCCACCAAATCAAAAGCTGCGTGAAAGTCCACGAAGCAGCAATACAACTTCCCCTGCAGCTCCATGGACTTCCGCGCCAAGGCCCATAGGGCAAAGCAGTGATCGATAGTAGAATGTCCTTCCTTAAAACCTCCCTGTTCCGCTGGCACTATCGACCGCCGCTCCACCCACTCCTTTAGTCTACCAAGGATTATTTTTGAGAATACCTTCTCTACAATGTCCAATAAATTGATTAATCTGTAGTTCCTTGGAACCTTCCTATCACCCTTTTTATGTCATGGTCTAATAATTGCCCCTCTCCAAGTTTTGGGGATATAGCCTGAGTCTATAATAGCAACAAACATATGTATGAGATAGGAAACCTGCCCACCAATTTATTTGAGTTTTAATTATGATGGCGGAGAGATTATCGGGTCCTGCTGCACGAGATAAATTCAGCTTCTTAATTGTTTCTTTTACTTTCTCTACATTGAAAGCTGTTTTTAGCGCTTCTACGGACTCTGTCCAAATGGTTTTTTCCTTATTTATTTCTGGAATTCTACTAGCTTTATATAATCTACCTAGGTAGTTTACCCATGCTGCCTCTTCCACAACGCAGCTCATGTTTCCCGGGATCCTTCCTGCGGCATCCTGTATCAACCTCCGGAATCCTTTTACGTTTTTAGTTTCTATTGTCTCTAGTAGATTTTTAAAGCATTTTTCTTTAAAAATCCCTTTCTGCTTCCTCACTAAGGATTTATATTCTTTCTTCAATTTGAGCAGAATCTCTAGGTTTCCCTGGTCGTAACTTATCCTCTGGCGTCGCTCTATTTTCCGAATGGCCCTTTTTTTATTTTGACAGGCTAAGTTAAACCACCTCGGTTGCCTTCCTTGTCTGTGTTGTGTGTTTACCTTGACCTGTTTCTTATTTTTTAGATGCATTCTGAGGCATTGCACCGCCTGTTCTATTTTATCCACGTACCGTGCTACATGCTGACCTTCAACACTATCCTTCTTTAAATTTTGTGGAAAACGTGCTAATTTCTCAACATATTCTTCCGTCAATTTAGTAGTCAAGCGCTTGGGATATACCAAATTTTGGGGGATCACTCTTTCTCATGGGCTTGTTGGTTCCCTTAAACATTCGCAATACAGAGCATTATGATCACTATCCTTACACTTGATTACCCTGAACTTTTTTACCATTGCATATGAATAAAGATGTAATCTATAGGACACTGTTGGTTGCCTACTCTAAAAGTCTGTGTAGCTGGGCGGTCTGGGTCCAGCCTGCCATTTAAGCATATTAATCCCTTGGAACCCAGAAACTTCCCTACTGCTTCATCCTGATTGGTGGATAAACATGTGGGAAATTTTGCTGGCCCCATACTATAAGAGCTCCAAATGTCCTCAAACCAGTGATCTATCTTTCCATAGTTTAATTTGTGATTGAAGTCACCCATTATCACCATTGTATATTTTGCGTACATTTCATTTAAGCTAGTTATATCCTTTTAAAAAAGCCCCATTTCTGTATCATATTCTTTTTGAGAACCCCATTGAATATACACATTTGTAAGAATTAGATAGTTATCCTTCCCTTCAATGCCTGGTTGGGTTACCTTACAAACCAACAGCCATTTACATAATGTTCTTATTAACGTAACCTCTTTCGCTAGCCTGGTTGAGGTGAGAGTCATAATCCCACCCGAAGGGCGACCACATTTTTTCATTTTACTGGCTGCTTTATGGATTTGAACAAACCCTTCAACTACTGGGGTGTTGCCGCATAACCATGTTTCCTGCAAGCAAATCATATCAACGTACTTTGCGACGTGATTTAAGCTATCCACCTTTGTTTGTCCTCCTAACCCGTTTATATTCCACGAAATTAGTCTCAGGCTATGCGGCAACTCGGTGTCCTAATCTATTTCACTAAGACACCCTGATCTATTCAGACCCCATGAGGATGTACTTAGAATACTATTGTCTGAGCTCCAATTGCCCCAATTTTTATTGGGCTCCAGGTTCTCTACCGCTATGGTATTATTTGCCTTCTCCTCGCGCCCCCCAGCTTACAACCTCACCTGCCTTTCCCCCAAACCTGCATGGAATCTCAGGAAATCTCTATCTCGCTGTTTCCCTTCTTCGAATTCTACTTCAGAAATTATCCTTATGCCCTCTTTTAGTATCTCCTTCTCAGCTTTCTGAATAGCTGCCTTATCGAGACCTGAGTAGACTTGGACCTTTGTGTATTCAGTACCTTTGTTGTTACTACTAAACCCTACCTGTCTCAAATCCTTTGTATCAATTTCTTTTAAACTTGGACATTTTGTAAAATAAAATAAAAGTTGGGAGCGATTTAAAGGGGCGATCTTCCTTTGTTTTTTCCTCCCCATCTCTTGGTCAGTAGGTTTGAAATGTATCCACATTTTGTTCTTATTGCTCTTTTCTTAAAAAAATGTTGTGTCCCAATCTCCTCTTCCCAGCCATTCCTTCTTTCTAGGTAGTGTATTGATTCTACAACCTCCAACTGCTGAACTTCTAGGAGATTCTTTCCCTCCTAACGTATTTCCACTAGAAATGCAGTATTTTACTTTATGAAACCTCTGCTGGTTAATGTGGCCTGCACATCAGTGAGCCACAGAAGGTAATCCTGGATGAAGCAGTGAGGAAGAGTGACTTCTGTATTTTTAGTGCTGCAAGGTCTCAGCCTGTGACGGACATCACTGTGAATGTGTCATTATTTTAAACGTGCATTACACACAGTACAAGGCTGACATAAAATGTGCAAACAATATTTTGGTTTAAGGTAAAAAAAAAAGTGCTGTCAAAATATAGATTTTAGTAATATGCAATTAGCCTGCACCTAATGCAGGCATTATTTTTCATACCAGTCCATTAAAAGCACTAACTCCGGGACTCATCTCAAAACACCCTCACACCACTTCTCAAAAACATGAACCTTTATCATCAGGAAGCTTCTTGTGACTCCATCAATTAAAGTCAATACCAGCCTCCAAGCAGCCTTTACATTTGCTGAGGAAGGAATGACACATTTAATTTTTGCAGACAGCAGACACCCTGTGGAGAAGGCTGGTTTCTTTTTAGCTGTCTGCCCCTCCCTTGGCTTCACGGCACATGAGATGACTCCCTCACCCTTCAGCTGAGGCATCTCGACTGAACCGTCCTGGGCCCGTGGCCCACCGATCCCTCCCAATTCCACATTTGCTGGTACCTCGTGGTTAGAAAGTAGGGGTTGGATCTCAAAAGGTACCAGCTGTGATAGGCATTAGTGGGTGCACCACGGGCCAGAAGGTTACAATTCATAGGCCTTAATTCACCTATATGCCCGTGGGAGCGGAAGTGACATCACACACACTGAGTCCCAGTTACTATGGGCAACAGGTTACTAAAATGATAGGGATAATGGAACTGACGTCTTTGCCTTTTGACCTTCAACAGCATCACAGGAAGTGGAGATATTTCATAACCTTTGACCCCATAACTACATCACAGAAAGTTGTGTCAAGTAACCAGGCTGGTATGAAAGCTGCTGAGAGCGCCAATTTCTCTCTGCATGGCGGATCCTTCCACATGGTTTACCCATGAAACTTAGAGTCTGCAGTCTAAACTCGAGCTCTAAGTCTACTTCATGTGGGTAACGTCCTTTACCACCACAGTCTTTACCTCCCAATGCCTTTACCACGCATGGTAAGTAATTAAAGGGTGATCATTTTAGAGTTTAAGGGTGGGTAGTGGTAGAGGAAGGTTAAAAGTACATTTAAAAGGGGGTGGAGGGGCACACCCCAATAAAGAAAAAAAGAATAATAATGTTAGATTAACACATGGGGGTTTTACCTACCTTAATTTTACTTACCTTGTGTGTAAATGTAATGTAAATGTAGTTGAGCTTATATAGCGCACAGCTACCCGCTGTGGGTTTCCCGGCGCTTGCTTAGGGAACCCGTCCTGGTATTCCCCTGTGAGATAGCAGGGTATCCACAAGGTGAAAGTCAGGCATCCTGCCACGAGGGGCCGTTGTGGAGATTAAGCAAGCTATTGCCCAGAGTCGCAGAGTGTGAACCCGTGAGTCGAGGAGGCACCGGGGCGAGAATTATCGAGTCCGTGGAATTTTTAGCCCAAGACCCGCCAAGGTGGGGAATTGAACCCTGGTCCAGGACCGATCTCAGCTTCCGGGTCTGCCGCCTCTAACCCCTGAGCCACACTTCTCCTGGTGAAGGAGTGCATTGTAAAGGCATCTGCGTGGTAAAGGCATGCTTGGTAAAGGCTGCATGTTAAAGCCATGTGTGGTAAAGACTGTGTGGTAAAAGCTGTAAATGGTAAATGCATGTGTTGTAAAGGCTGCGTGGTAAAGGTTATGCGTTCTATAGGCAGGTGTGGTAATGGCAGTGTGGTAAAGGCATGTGTGGTAAAGGCATGTGTGGTAAAGGCGTGCTTGGTAAAGGCATGCGTGGTAAAGGCATGTGTAGTATAGGCATGTGTGTAAAGGCAATGTGTGGTAAAGGCATGCATGGTAAATGCATGTGTGGTAAGGGAATGCGTGTAAAGGCATGAGTGGTAAAGACTTGAATTATAAAGGATGCGTGGTAAGAGCTGCACGCGGTAACGACATGCGTAGTAAAGGCTGTGTGGTGAAGGCTGTGCATGGTAAGGGCTGTGTGGTAAAGGCAGGTGTGGTAAAGGCTGTGTGGTAAAGGTTATGTGTGCTAAAGGCTTGTGTGGTAAAGGCATGTGTGGTAAAGACATGCATAGTAAAGGCTGTGTGGTGAAGGCCATGCATGGTAAGGGCTGCATGGTAAAAGCATGCATGGTAAGGGCTCTGTTTGGTAAAGGCATGCATGCTAAGGGCTGCGTGGTGTAGGCAATACATGGTAAAGACTGTGTGTGATAAAGGCATGCATAGTAAAGACTTTGTGGTGAAGGCTGTGGGTGGTAAGGTCTGCGTGGTAAAGGCATGCGCAGTAAAGTCTGCATGGTAAAGGCATGCGCAGTAAGGTCTGCGTGGTAAAGGCATGCACAGTAAAGTCTGCGTGGTAAAGGCATGCGCAGTAAGGTCTGCGTGCTAAAGGTATGCGCAGTAATGTCTGCGTGGTCAAGGCATGCGCAGTAAGGTCTGCATGGTAAAGGCTGTGCAAGGTAAAAGCATACGTAATAAAGTCATGCAACTCTCCATATGAAGCATTCAAAGCACGCTCTGCCAGGATTGACTTTATTGTAGTGTTAGAGCTTAGGAGACCACTAGACAGAATTGCTATTTGCCTAAGGTTGTTGGGGAAATATCCAGGCCCACAGACTCTGGGTTAAGACTTATATTTACTACCTTTGTTACTGCTTGAGCTCTTGTTATGCGTTAAGAATTGTTTTTTGCTTTTTCAGTGCATTATTATAACAGCATTGTGCTGTATTCTGAGTTCCTGTGCTGTGCCCAGGAAGGATTTCTGTTATGACAGTGTGGGGTTGTGTGTTTGGGATTTCTGCATCTGCAGTCGGCCTCCTCCATTCAACTCAGTATTTAGCTGTAAAGTGTGGTGTAGGGGGCTCTACATCTGGCCTGGGCAGAGAGCAGGCAGCATGTAGCAGCAGGGCTTGGAAAGGGTGCCCTGGACCTAACAGGGACAGAGTCCTGGCCACAGGGGCCTAAATGAGTGAACTGTTAGGGTTCCTCAGGGCTTAGCCCTGGGCCCCACTCTCGTTAATGTCTATCACAGACCACTGGCACAGATGGCGGAAGCCTGTGGGGTTGAAAATAATTTCCTATGCTGATGACACGCAGCTACTCTTCTCATTTAAAAAAGAAGAGATTGCACCGGACCTTATTAAATCCTCCCTAGCTGCTGTTTTTCATTCGATGTATACAAAAAAGTGATGGATGGAATGCTTGAATTAAACTCAGTCACTGGTAATTACTCAGGAATGCATCCCATTCCATCGTTATGTTGCATGCCACGCCTCCTCAGTTTGGACCCAGCCAGATGCAAACCAGTCTTGACCTTGCTCCTCATGGGAACAGTCCAGCCCAAACTGGCAAGCCAGGTCCTCCCTGAACCACAACACAAGCAATCCAGGAATATTTTTGCCCCGAAAGTTTAACATGGATACAATCTCCCCACAGTCTGGCAGACCTTTTGGCTGGCGGGGGCTTCCCTAAGAACCTGGGGGTCAAGTTGGATACCTCCTACCCTTAAAGCAACAAATCCATACTGTGGTAGGAAACTGTTTCCGCTTCCTTCGCATATTGAAAAGGTTTCTTCAATCCCTTGCTTTCCCTGTTAGGGAAACAGTCATTCACGTCTAGGTTGGACTATGCGAATGCCCTGTACCTTGATCTGCCTGACGACCTGATTAACAGACTCCAGGTGGTACAGAACGCAGCATCTCGCCTACTCCTCAATCTTCTGTTGACAACGCAGATGTCTCTCCATCTCCAGTCTCGACAGTGGCTCCCGATGAGGAAACGCATTTTGTTAAAAGCACTCGTACTTACTCACATAGTGCCTCCTCACACCGGTCCTGGTTATCTGGTTTCCAGAATTGTATCTTATCCTCCTACTAAGAATCTGTGTTACTCAAACAGAGCTTTAGCGATGGTACCCCAGATATGGGGCACCAGGGTGGGCGGGCACTCTTTTTCCAATCTGGGTTCCTCGGCCTGGAATAAGCTCCCTCAAGCCCTTCGCACAGTCGAATCTGTTTCTATCTGTAAAAAGAGGCTGAGAACATGGCTTTTATTGTCAAAGCTGTGTTGCTCTAACCTGTGAGCTTAGCGCCGGGACACTCCCAGGAGTAGCTGCACGCTTTACAATCTCCAATCATCATCATTATCCCCAGTCATCAAAGTATTGAAATCTACAGAAACTAAACTTGCTCTTTAGAGCCCTGTATAAATTCTGTTCCTGCCGCTGGCTTCAGAGAGCAAGGGGGAAAAGGGCAGTGCTTGAAGGGAGTAACGCCCATCCTGGGAACTGAGCAAAACGGACTCGAGCGGTGTACACACCGGAGCGGGGACACCTAACCCTTTCAAAAATTCTGCCGGATTGGGCAGCGGGTTGTTATTCTGCAACCTTACGCGCCATAGCAAAGAATAAGAAAAGAAGGGAAAAAGGAAAAGATTAAGCACAGGAGAGGACATCTCCAGGATTAATACTCCATATACAGAAACCCTTTTTGGGTTGGAAGTTTCCCCGAAAATAAGAGATTTCAAGATACTGATAATAGCCCTGAAGAAGTTGCAGGGTAATCCTATATAACAGCGACGAAACATGTGTTGGCTAAGAAACTAACCAAGTGAACTACAGAACATACTTTGCTTACAGATGAAATTAAATTAATGACTTGACAAAAATATAAGATTTGCCTTATTTGTGATACATGGATGCCATTTCATGCTTGTAATTTCAAAACGTGTGCAGAGGATTTGTTTTCTATGCAAATGTCCTGTACCTTGGTCTGCCTGACTACCTGATTAACAGACTCCAGGTGGTACAAAATGGAGCAGGCCGCCTACTCCTCAATCTTCTGTTGAGAACGCAGATGTCTCCCCATCTCCAGTCTCGACAGTGGCTCCCGATGAGGAAACGCATTTTGTTCAAAGCACTCGTACTTACTCACATCATACCTACCTCATCATACCTACCACATCATACCGGTGCTGGTTATCTTTTTGCCAGAATTCTATCCTATCTTCCTACTAAGAATCTGTGTTACTCAAACAGGGCTTTAGCGATGGTACCCCAGATATGAGGCACGATAGAGGGGCGGGCGGGTGTCTTTTTCCTATCTGGGTCCCTCGGCCAGGAATAAGCTCTCGCAGGACCTTCACACAGTCAAATCTGTTTCCACCTTTAAAAAGAGGCTGAGAACATGGCTTCTATTCTCAAAGCTAAGTTGCACTTACCTGTGAGCTTAGCGCCGGGACACTCCCGGGCGAAGCTGCATGCTTTACAAATCTCGATTCATCATCAGCTTCATCGCCATTCATCAAAGTATTGAAAACTAAACATGCTCTTTGGAGCCCTGAATACATTCTGGCTTCAAAGAGCAATTGGAGAAAGGAGTAACTCTCACTCCTGGAGTACCTCTGGTGTGTACATGGGGTGTCATTATTATTAGAATGGACAATCATAGGCTGCATTGGGCTGCATGAGCTGCATTGGGCTGTTCATCAAGCAGGAGCTGTGTGTCATCATTATTAGAACGGACAATCATGAGCTGCATTGGGCTGCATGAGCTGCATTGGGCTGTTCATCAAGCAGGAGCTGTGTGTCATTATTATTAGAATCGACAATCATGAGCAGCATTGGGCTGTTCATCAAGCAGGAGCTGTGTGTCATTATTATTAGAATGGACAATCATGAGCTGCATTGGTCTGTTCATCAAGCAGGAGCTGTGTGTCATTATTATTAGAATGGACAATCATGAGCAGCATTGGGCTGTTCATCAAGCAGGAGCTGTGTGTCATTATTATTAGAATGGACAATCATGAGCTGCATTGGGCTGTTCGTCAAGCAGGAGCTGTGTGTCATTATTATCAGAATGGACAATCATGAGCTGCATTGGGCTGTTCATCAAGCAGGAGCTGTGTGTCATTATTATTAGAATGGACAATCATGAGCTGCATTGGGCTGTTCATCAAGCAGGAGCTGTGTGTCATTATTATTAGAATGGACAATCATGAGCAGCATTGGGCTGTTCATCAAGCAGGAGCTGTGTGTCATTATTATTAGAATGGACAATCATGAGCAGCATTGGGCTGCTCATCAAGCAGGAGCTGTGTGTCATTATTATTAGAATCGACAATCATGAGCAGCATTGGGCTGTTCATCAAGCAGGAGCTGTGTGTCATTATTATTAGAATGGACAATCATGAGCTGCATTGGGCTGCTCATCAAGCAGGAGCTGTGTGTCATTATTATTAGAATGGACAATCATGAGCTGCATTGGGCTGCATGAGCTGCATTGGGTTGTTCATCAAGCAGGAGCTGTGTGTCATTATTATTAGAATCGACAATCATGAGCAGCATTGGGCTGTTCATCAAGCAGGAGCTGTGTGTCATTATTATTAGAATGGACAATCATGAGCAGCATTGGGCTGTTCTTCAAGCAGGAGCTGTGTGTCATTATTATTAGAATGGACAATCATGAGCAGCATTGGGCTGTTCATCAAGCAGGAGCTGCGTGTCATTCTTATTAGAATGGACAATCATGAGCAGCATTGGGCTGTTCATCAAGCAGGAGCTGTGTGTCATTATTATTAGAATGGACAATCATGAGCAGCATTGGGCTGCTCATCAAGCAGGAGCTGTGTGTCATTATTATTAGAATGGACAATCATGAGCAGCATTGGGATGCTCATCAAGCAGGAGCTGTGTGTCATTATTATTAGAATCGACAATCATGAGCAGCATTGGGCTGTTTATCAAGCAGGAGCTGTGTGTCATTATTATTAGAATCGACAATCATGAGCAGCATTGGGCTGTTTATCAAGCAGGAGCTGTGTGTCATTATTATTAGAATGGACAATCATGAGCAGCATTGGGCTGCATGAGCTGCATTGGGCTGTTTATCAAGCAGGAGCTGTGTGTCATTATTATTAGAATCGACAATCATGAGCAGCATTGGGCTGTTCATCAAGCAGGAGCTGTGTGTAATTATTATTAGAATGGACAATCATGAGCTGCATTGGGCTGTTCATCAAGCAGGAGCTGTGTGTCATTATTATTAGAATGGACAATCATGAGCAGCATTGGGCTGCATGAGCTGCATTGGGCTGTTTATCAAGCAGGAGCTGTGTGTCATTATTATTAGAATGGACAATCATGAGCAGCATTGAGCTGTTCATCAAGCAGGAGCTGTGTGTCATTATTATTAGAATGGACAATCATGAGCAGCATTGGGCTGCTCATCAAGCAGGAGCTGTGTGTCATTATTATTAGAATGGACAATCATGAGCAGCATTGGGATGCTCATCAAGCAGGAGCTGTGTGTCATTATTATTAGAATCGACAATCATGAGCAGCATTGGGCTGTTTATCAAGCAGGAGCTGTGTGTCATTATTATTAGAATCGACAATCATGAGCAGCATTGGGCTGTTTATCAAGCAGGAGCTGTGTGTCATTATTATTAGAATGGACAATCATGAGCAGCATTGGGCGGCATGAGCTGCATTGGGCTGTTTATCAAGCAGGAGCTGTGTGTCATTATTATTAGAATCGACAATCATGAGCAGCATTGGGCTGTTCATCAAGCAGGAGCTGTGTGTAATTATTATTAGAATAGACAATCATGAGCTGCATTGGGCTGTTCATCAAGCAGGAGCTGTGTGTCATTATTATTAGAATGGACAATCATGAGCAGCATTGGGCTGCATGAGCTGCATTGGGCTGTTTATCAAGCGGGAGCTGTGTGTCATTATTATTAGAATCGACAATCATGAGCAGCATTGGGCTGTTCATCAAGCAGGAGCTGTGTGTCATTATTATTAGAATCGACAATCATGAGCAGCATTGGGCTGTTCATCAAGCAGGAGCTGTGTGTAATTATTATTAGAATGGACAATCATGAGCAGCATTGGGATGCTCATCAAGCAGGAGCTGCGTGTCATTATTATTAGAATGGACAATCATGAGCTGCATTGGGCTGTTCATCAAGCAGGAACTGCATGTCTCAGGGCTTTGTGCTCCTTTGTGTACCTCACTGTGTGGGAGCTAGGACGCAGAAAATTCTGGAGTCAGTCAGCAGAATGCGGGTGTTGTGATGAGAATATCTGGGAGATGGGAACAGTAAACTCAAGGCATAGAAGTCAAGTGTTAGATGCAGAAAATGGCCAGAGGCCAAGAGTAACTGACTTACCAATAACTGTGATAGAATCTACCCCACAGAAAGCCCTTGAGGTACCTTCCATGCCCTCTTCAAGCTATTCTCAGAGACATCCCACCTCTTAACACCCCAAGGTGGGCTTGACTTATGCAACTTCCCTTCGTCCCTGGTATTACTGCAGATGAGAAGTAGATCCTGACGTAAGTAGTGCTTCATGGGAACTGCCAGAACTCCAAGCACTAAGGTGCATTAAGGTAATGGAGTCACTCCTTTCTGTAGCTACAACAGAATTACTGTACGGCCACAGGTGACTGTAGACTCCTGTCTATACATTTATTTATAGGTCCACCACAGTCATAGAGAAACAAACTCTAAATTCATTCTTAGTGATCATTTGCCTATAGGCTTGCCACAGTCACAGGAAAATAAACTCGACATTCATAGTGAAGATTCACCTATAGATTCGCCACAGTCACAGGGAAATAACTTCTACATCCATAGTGAAGATTCACATATAGGTTCACCACAGTGAAAGGGAAACCAACTCTAAATTCATTCATAGTGATCATTCGCCTATAGGCATGCCACAGTCACAGGGAAATTACCTCTAAATCAATAGTAAAGAATCGCCTATAGGGTCACCACACTCATACGGAAATAACCTCTACATCCATAGTGTAGATCAGCCTATAGGTTCACCACAGTCACAATAAATAAACTCTACATTCATCCATAGTGAAGACCTGCCTATAGGGTCACCACACTCATACGGAAATAACCTCTACATCCATAGTGTAGATCAGCCTATAGGTACACCATACTCACAAGGAATAAACTCTACATTCATTGATAGCGAGGATTCGTCTATAGGTTCACCACAGTCACAGGGTTATGACCTCTACAGCCTCAGTGAAGCAGCTGCGATCGTGGTGCCCTGGTGAATGGTTTCTACGGGAAACGTTTAAACTCTACAAGAGTCTTTAGAAGCTCATGTGATATGTGCTATTATTGCATGCCTCTGTGAAAGAGTTGCAACTAAAGAAGGGGTAAGTAAAGTTATCTATGACTCGCATCCTTCAAATATCTGTTTATAAAGTAATACACATGAGACTTTTGTTCACCTCAACATACTGCGGACAGTTATTTGCGCAATTACGTCATAAATTACATCACAACAATGTCTCTGTCCGTCCTGCAAAGAAATGATTACAGATGTCGATAACGGATGTAAAACGCCAGCGTGTGTTAGAAAAGGCGGGCGCCAGCTATAAGATGTAACAGTTGAAGGTTTTTTTTATTCCCTGTCTGAGGTTACTTCCAATCCAGGGAACACGTCAATGTAATTATGTGAATATTCACAACGGTGTTAAATGGTTCCGGGTCACTCGTCTCAGAGATATTGGAAGAGAATGAGACCCCTGCCCTGCTCCTGTTAGTCACATTTCAGCGCCATAACTAGGACCACGGAATTATGCGATTCTGCAGCAGAGGGGATTTTCCCAGAGCTATGAATTTGCCACATAACCCATCATCTGCTGCAAAACCTGCAGATTTTAACAAAAAAGGTGCCTTATTAGCTCAAACGGACCAAAAGTTACAGCAAATGTAGCGACTCTGGGTCCTGCGCACCAGAAGCCTTTTTACAAATGTTGACTGGTCGTCTTCCAGTTGTTTATTGCTGTGTTTTGGTGTTATATTGATACTAATGAGGTGAACTCTTTCCCCAGACACTGTTACCAGGTGTACAAATGAAGAAGAAAAAAAATAATTCATGCACTCTTAAAATGTGCTGTATTATGCTGCATAAGTAGCCTTTACTTGCTGCATAATTTAGTCAACCTTGCTGCATAATTTGGTCTTCTGTGCTGCATAAATCCAGTGGCCCTGACTATAACTCAGCGAGTTTATAGTATACAGTGCTAAGCATAGTGCCTTGTGAATCGGCATAGGGAAGAGGAATCTGCTATACATGTGACACTTACAGTGTCCAATCACTCCCCTTGGATGGTAGTAGTTTACCACCCACTCCAGGTGATTAGCTCTGCAGGGAGGTGACGTCACGTGACCACGTTTAAATCACGGGTGCCGGTGGAGCGCAGATGCTGACAAGCTTTTGTGTTCTTATATTTGGAGGGAAAGGCGGCGGCGACAAAGCAAACACAGGGCGGCACAATACACGCATTGTCGCATTCACGTTGGTCTTTCCACATCTCTTCACCGCACGATCCAGGCATGAGTGGGGGCTACTGAGCGTGGGAAGTTGTGCCGCATCCTGGTATTAAATCGATGCCCCCTGGGGCTGAGGGGCATCAGAGAGTGAGGAGGGGGCCCGTTCATGCCAGCCCAGCCATGCCAGCCTTGTGGGCTGTACTCTGCAGGGGGCCGCCGCCTGTCGGGACAGGTTACTTACGGAGGAGCAGAGAATCCATCGTCTCCATTACACGCCGCCTCTCATTGGCTGGTTCGGGTGTCGCTGGATGAACCCGGAGGCCCCTCCTTCGATCCAGACTTCATGGGCACAAAACATGCAGCCTCGGGCGTTGGGAGCGGGCCTGACCCACATCCCACAGCACGCTTGTCCCGCCACATCAGCCCCGTGCATCTGTCTGCCTGTGGGGGAGGGGTCCGTGGACATCAGTGGTCCATAAGCTGTGGGGTGGGGGGGGGGGGGGGGGGGGGAGGGGTAGGGGGGGGACGGGGTACAGAGCACAGGCCTGTGGCAAGCAGCTTATTCCACTACAACATTGTCACTTAAAGTCCTAAACCAACACGAATGTGCCAATATCCATGGCAGAAAGTGCCTTTGCACTGTAAAACTGAACATAATTGAAATATCTGAATGTCAAACATGTTAATGAGAGGAAATGAAAGGTGACCCTGACTATCTTTCCTGTTGAAATGTCCTGGGAGAGATATATTGGCTGACCCCCGCGTTCCTTGGGCGTTTCACCCGCTCTTTTCATACGCTGAAAAGCAAGCTGAGATTGGGACCTTATTTCACCACTGCCGTGGGCTGCATGCCAGCCCACCGGCTCACCAGCCATGCCAAGGCCCGGGGGCATACCCAGAGCCCATGGGGGCGGCAGTTACGGTGAAGGGTGCGCACTTTGCAGAGCGGGGCCGCAGCGGATGGTAAAAGAGTTTTGAATTCTACAAACAAATCCTTCAAAAGGGAATTATTATTTTTCTTGTGAATAAGCATTGGCAAAGCCAATATGTCTTGCTTACGTCAGAGCTATTGGCTTTGCAGTGTGGATGCTTTACAGCATGACTGAAAAGTTAGTGGTGTGGCATAGAGAAAGGTGACTTAGAGGAGAGTGGCATGGAGTTGAGTGGCATAGAGTTGCATAGTGTCGAGTTGTGTTAAGTAGAGTGGCATTGAATGGCATACTGTAGAATAACATGGAGTGCCGTAGAGGTGCATAGAGTGGAATGAAGTGGCATAGAGTTGAGTGGCGTAGAGAGGACTGGTGTAGAGCGCCGTAGAGTGACATTCTGTGTAGTAGAGTGGCAATGAGTGGAGTGGTGTAGTGTGGCATAGAATGGATGGCGTAGAGAAGATTGGTATAGAGTGGAGTCACGCAGGGTAGAGTGGCACGGAATAGAGTAGAGTGGCATAGAGAGGAGTGCCTTAGAGTGACATTCTGTGGAGTGGCGATGAGTGGAGTGGTGTAGTATGGTATAGAGTCGAGTGGCATAGATTAGATTGGTATAGAGTGGGGTCACGTTGGATACAGTGGGACAGAATAGAGTAGAGTATAGAGTGGAGTGGCGTAGAGAGGAGTGCCATAGAGTGACATTCTGTGGAGTGGCGATGAGTGGAGTGGTGTAGTGTGGCATAGAATGGAGTGGCATCGATTAGATTGTAATAGAGTGGAGTCATGTAGGGTAGAGTGGCATAGAGTAGAGTACAGAGTGGAGTGGCATAGAGATGAGTGCCGTAGAGTGACATTCTGTGTAGTAGAGTGGCAATGAGTGGAGTGGTGTAGTGTGGCATAGAATGGATGGCGTAGAGAAGATTGGTATAGAGTGGAGTCACGCAGGGTAGAGTGGCACGGAATAGAGTAGAGTGGCATAGAGAGGAGTGCCTTAGAGTGACATTCTGTGGAGTGGCGATGAGTGGAGTGGTGTAGTATGGTATAGAGTCGAGTGGCATAGATTAGATTGGTATAGAGTGGGGTCACGTTGGATACAGTGGGACAGAATAGAGTAGAGTATAGAGTGGAGTGGCGTAGAGAGGAGTGCCATAGAGTGACATTCTGTGGAGTGGCGATGAGTGGAGTGGTGTAGTGTGGCATAGAATGGAGTGGCATCGATTAGATTGTAATAGAGTGGAGTCATGTAGGGTAGAGTGGCATAGAGTAGAGTACAGAGTGGAGTGGCATAGAGATGAGTGCCGTAGAGTTACATTCTGTGGAGTGGCGATGAGTGGAGTGGTGTAGTGTGGCATAAAGTGGAGAGGCATAGATTAGATTGGTATAGAGTGGGGTGGCATAGAGTAGAATGGCATAGAGTGGAGTGGTGTAGAGTGGCGTGGCATGCAGTAGAGTGGTGTAGAGCAGAGTGGCACAAGGTGGAGTGGCACAGAGTAAAGTCCCGTAGAGTAAAGTGGCATAGAGTGGAGTGGTCCAGAGTAAAGTGCCATAGAGTAGAGTGACGTGAAGTGACATAGAGGAGAGTGAAGTGGTTTAGAGTTGAGTGGCTTAAAGCGGAGTTGCGCTCAATGGAGAGGTGTAGAATAGAGTGGTGTACAGTAGAGTGGAGTAGCGTAGAGTAGGGTGACAGAGTAGAGTGGAGAGGCGCAGAGTGGAGTGTTAAAAAGTTCCTTAGAGTGACATTGTGTGGAGTGGAGTGGCAATGAGTGGAGTGGCATAGAGTGGCGTAGGCTGGACTGGATTGGGATAAAGCGGCATAGAGTAGATCAGTACTCATTGGAGTGACATAGAATAGAGTGGCAGATTAGAGTAGAGTGGTGTAGAGTAAAGTGGTGTAGAGTGGCATTAGTGTAGAATGGAGTAGTGTAGAGAAGAGTGGTGTAGAGTATGGTGGCATAGAGTTGAGTGACATAGGGGGAGAGGCATAGTGTAGCGTAGAGTGGAGTTGAGTGGTATAGACTGGAGTAGAGTGACGCAGAACGATGTAGAGTGGCATAGAGTGGAATGGACTGGTATAGTGCAGAATGGCATAGAGTAAAGTGGTGTAGAGTAGAGTGGCACGGAGTAGGGTGGGATGAAGTAGAGTAGAGTGGCGTGGTGTAGAGTGGCATAGAGTAGAGTGGAGTGGTGTAGAGTGATGTAAACTAGATTGGTTTAGAGGGCTGTCTGAAGAGGCGTAACTAGAGTAGAGTGGCATAAAGTAGAGTGGCATGTAGTAGATGGGAGTGGCATAAAGTGTAGTAGAGTGGAGTGGGGTAGAGTGGCATAGAGCAGAGTGGAGTAGAGTAGAGTGACGTTGAGTAGTGAGCAGTAGAGTGGCACTGTGTGGAGTGGCGTAGAGTAGAGCAGAGTGGCATAGAGCAGAGTGGAGTAGAGTAGACTGGCATATAGTAGAGATAGTAGAGTGAAGTAGCATATAGTAGAGTGGCATAGAGTAGAGTAGAGTAGTGTGGCGTGGAGTGGACTGGCATAGCATGGAGTGGTGTGAAGTAGAGTGGTGTAGCGTAGCGTAAAATAGCATAGAGTATAGTGGCGTGGTGTAGAGTGGAGTGGTTTAGAATAAAGTGGGGTGCTTTAGAATGGCTTACAATACAGAGATGCGGCTTAGAGTAGAGTAGTGTAGCATGGAGCAGAGTTTAGTCAAGTGTGGTAAAGTGGAGTAGTGTAGAGTGTAGTGGCATACAGTAGTACAGTTGTGGGTGTAAGTAACTAAATTGTCAATAGAGACAACAGATAGTACAAAATCAATGTAAATAAGAAGGCATCTGCCTGTGTTAAAAGTTGGGAAACACATGCTGTGTCCAGGAATAATACTGAAAAGCTTATAAAATTAAACAAAATAAAGTGTGCTGCAAAAGTAGGAGAAAGAACAAGCTTGGTCCATGCTCCAGGGAGGAGATATCACAAGAAGGGATAGCCTACGGGTGCTAAACAATCGAAAGATTGCAAATGAGAGTGACAAGGAAAACAACTAATGGCAAAGCGTGCCTCTGGTGTCCCGGAGCCAAATCCCGTAGATGCTGGCATACAGCCAATGCTACTGCTTCCCCTGTAATGTTTCTTAACACCATGGCTGATACTATGGCAAATTGCCCATTGGTTTCATTATACTATTCCAAAATCTACCGCCCCCCCACAACAAGTCGTTGTTCTGACTTGCGTTATAATGGCATGCGAGGTAACAACGCGGTTGTTGCAATGACCGCTTTGTACTGGCATACGCTGAGAAAGCATACCATGTTAAGTGGCATATTCATTCTACGCATGTAATAGATGAGAAGGCTTAATCACTAAAACAAGAGAGTGACAATGGTCACGTTGGACACCCCAAAGTTGTGTCTTCTTATTAGGTATGCCTAGTATTATTAGCAGCAGTTGTGAACTGATGACCTGCACCATGTCTGGGAGGAAGTACGAGGAGAACGGTCACGTTGCATTTGCCAACCAAGGCTATAGGCTATTTTTTCCTCAAAACATCAGTTTCACCAATCAATAGCTCCAGCCACTCCTTAACAGCTTGTCTCATGTCTTGACTTCAGGCTTTTTAAAAACTTTCCACCAGCAAAATGCCTAACCTGATATGTTTTATAAAAGAAACTGTCTGTAATGTATCCAAATTGAAGTGAATGATGTGTGTGGTGTTTTTTTTTTTTATTTTGCTACAAAACAATGAATAGGGGAAGGTGTATCTGTCACATAAGAAATGTGTAATCTTTTTTTTCTAGCTGCACCAACCACCAGTGCCAGGGCCAGCACAGACAGTGCCAGCAGAAGGGGGAGCCAGCGACAGTGCCGGGCAGTGGTAAGTCATAGTGCTTGCTTATTATTGGCAATTAATTACAATTATAAGCTCACTGTAAGGTATCGTCTTGATGACTTGTGAACAACAGGTGAACACACCAGGAGTTGAAGTTGAGCAGAGTAGCTAATGGCCGCTTCTATCTTCAATTCAGCAGAAAATGTTTCATGAACAAGACCTTTAACTATGGGTTGTTGGAAAAGGGAAGGATGGAAGGAAAAAGGTTGGATGAAATGTATTATACATGACTGAAAGCGAAGGATGTGTGGGTGAAAGCGCTGTATGCATAAATAGTACTTTAGGTGGCTGATAGCTAGGATGAATGGGTGGGTGAAGTATAGATGAAAGGTTGGTATACGGGTAGGAAGCTTGCCTGGGTGGGTGAAAGTGTATGTGTGAAAGGATGTCTGCCTGGGTGGGTGATTGGAATTCTGTGGTGGTTTCTTTTGATTGAAATAAACTTAAGGACACATGGGTGGGTAAATGTCAAATGACAAATATTTGTTGCTGAAAGGTTTGTACTTGAGATCATGAGACTAGAATGAGACAGAGAACCATGTTTGGAACTTTGGATGGATGGCTATTTTCAATGGTGAAGAGTAGATTGAGAGAATGTAAAAAACTTAAATGGTGGTGAGTAGCAAAGCCAAGGGTGAAGAATACAAAATAAAATACTCGAAGAACAATGCAATGATGAATGTAAAAATCCTTGGGCAGGACAATAAGGAACTATGGTTCTACTCTGCATTGGTGTTCGTCTCACCCGTCTTTCCTGGAGTGGTTTTAACAAGGTTTTTATTATTCAAAGGGTTGAAGAGGTGGTATTTCAGACTCCTCCCTGGACTCACAGTAGTATTCAAACGCAACATTATGTATCCTTCCTACCCACCCATCATCAATCACCTCCCTCCATACACATGGCATAATTTTGTATGTGTTTTGCTAAGAGCATTGTTTACATTTTGACTGTTTTAGGTCTCGCCTACGCAACGTGCTGCATAGGAGGGCCTTTAGCCATCGTTCTTCACTTTTTCAAGCACTGCACTCATGCTTGTGGCGGCATCCACCTTGCGGGAGCGCGCAGCGGCGTGCCACATGCACGAGTGCAGTGCTTGAAAAAGTGAAGACTGCGCGCATGCGCGTGCACGCACACACCACTCCCGGGCTTGATAAGATAAGAGTTTAACGTGTTTTCTCAGGTGCGTTGTAATCCTTACCCGATGTGCTATCTCTCTATCTTAATTGAATTACTTTAAAATGAAATTGATTAATATAAATTAGCAATGACGAGCACAAGCACCAGTGCTTTAACCCCTTCGGTGCTCATGACGGAATGGTTCCGTCATGACCCACGGTTGAGCTGTGCTCATGACGGAACCATTCCGTCATGACCACACCCGCGCAAGATTCCGTCAGCACAGCGGCGGAATCTGCGCAGCATCGAAGGGGTTAAAACAGCTGCTGCTTGTGATATTTTGAAAGGTGGGAAATTACAGGTTTCCAGAACATTTGGATTCAAGTCTTCACTATAATTGTTTCTTTTATTTGTTCTGCATGTATTTATTTGCATATAATAATGTAGTATCCTCAGAGCATTAGGAATAACCACAAATCGTTATACTCTGCAAACATGTACGGGTTTTATATTCGAACCATTGTCACAATGAAAGTTGAGCTTTAGAGTACTCACCCTAACTGCAAATGCCTTGCATTAATGGCTGACTCAATCTCACTGACTAACACACTCTCACTGACACTCTCACAGACTCTCACTCTCTCACAGACACTCTCACAGACTCTCACTCTCTCACACTCTCACTGACACTCACACTGATACTCTCACTCACACTCACACTGACTCTCTTACTCTCACTGTCTCTCTCACTCACACTGACTCTCACTCTCACTGACATACTCTCCCACTCTCACTCTCTCACTGACTGACTGTCCCACTCTCTCACTCACTCACTCTCTCTCCTTGACAGACTCATTGACAGACTCTCACTGACAGACTGACTCACTCACTCTCACTGACTCACTCTCACTGACAGACTCTCACTGACCGACTCTCCCACTCTCTCACTAACTGACTCTCCCACTCGCTCTCACTCACTGACTGACTGACTCACTCTCACTGACAGACTCTCACTGATAGACTCTCACTGACAGATTCTCCCACTCTCTCTCACTCACTGACTGGCTCTCTCACTCTCTCTCACTCACTGACTGACTCACTCACTCCCACTCACTGACTGACTCACTCTCACTCACTGACTGACTCACTGACTCACTGATGCACTCTCACTGACAGACTCTCACTGACTCTCCCCCTCTCTCACTCACTGACTCTCTCTCACTGACAGACTCACTGATAGACTCTCACTGACAGACTCTCACTGACAGACTCTCACTGACAGACTGACTCACTCACTCTCTCTTAAAGACTCTCACTGACTGACTCTCCCACTCTCTCACTAACTGACTGTTGGAGGGAGGACCACCGGGGAGTCAGGGGGCCCACTCCGGGGCACCTTCCTACCGCAAAGTTATAGCTGAGCGCCGCTGAGAAGCCTCCTAGGAGAGGTCTTTCTCCTATGCTCGGACTAGGCCCAGTAACACCACCACACAGGACTCCGTATCAGTTGCTTATCTAGGTACTTTATCAATAGTAGCACATTCGAAATATTTACAGGGGGATCGAGAGATCCAGAAAGAGTCTCAATGTCTCTGTAGGGACAGGGTAGCGGGACAGTCTTAGTACCAGCCTGGTATGGGGAAGCTCTGCGCCAGACCTTGCGTTAGGCCGAAGGTGGCTCCGGGGACCGGAGCGGCAGGTGCTGGTCTCAAAGCAGCTCGGACGTGGAGAGCCGCGACGGGGTCTGCAGGGCTCGGGTGGTAGTTCCGCTTGGGTCGAGCCGCGACACAGTCAGCAGGGCTCCGGTGGTAGGTCCGCTTCGGTCGAGCCGCGACGAGGTCAGCTGGGCTCTGATGGCAAGTTCAACAAGGTCGGGCCGCGACAGCGTCAGCAGGGCCCCAAGGGTTCGTGAAGGTCTTTAAGCACGGTGGAGCCGCAACGTAGTCAGCAGGGCTCAGAGCGTGGTTCCAGGATGAGTCTTTCTCCGTAGGGTCAGCCGCGATCCGATCAGCAGGGCTCTTGACTCCGGGATACAACTGCTGTCCTGTTGCAGGGTCGCCCCAGATATAGGTCTGGAGCCCTTTGATGTCCGGACCATTGCGCCCGGGGGGGCGGAGAGGCCGGGTTGGGAGTGGCCATATGCTCAGCAGGAGAGGCGCCAGGCCCAGGAGAGCTGTGGGGCGATCGCACCTAGGTGTGGGAGGACGGTTGGGGGTCCCATCGATACTGCCCTCCGCCGGGAGTGGGGAAGTGTTCACGTGGTACCCCCTGGCCAGTTGTTGGTGCCTTGAAGTCTGGGCTTGCTGGGGCCGAGGCCGGGTTGAGCGGGGTCACGTAGGCTGGTGCGCAGAGTCACGTACAATCCAAAATGGAGGAGCCCCGAGGTGCAGGGGACCTCGTGCGGCTCGGCGAGGGGGAACAGGACCACGCCACGAGGCCGGCTCCAACACTGACTCTCACAACTCTCTCTCACTGACTGACTGACTGACTCACTCTCACTGACAGACTCTCCCACTCACTCACTCTCACTCACTGACTCTCCCACTCACTCTCACTGACTGACTCACTCACTCTCACTGACTGACTCACTCAGTCTCACTGACTGACTGACTCTCTCACTCTCTCTGACAGACTCTCACTGACTGACTCTCCCACTCTCTCACTAACTGACTCTCAAAACTCTCTCTCACTGACTGACTGACTCACTCACTCTCACTGACAGACTTTCCCACTCACTCACTGACTGACTCTCCCACTCACTCTCACTCACTGCCTCACTCACTCTCACTGACTGACTCACTCAGTCTCACTGACTGACTGACTCACTCACTCTCACTGACTCACTCTCACTGACTCACTCTCACTGACAGACTCTCACTGACAGACTCTCACTCTCTGACTGACTGACTCTCTCTGACTGACTGACTCACTCTCACTGACTGACTGACTCAATCTCACTAACAGACTCTCACTGACTGACTCACTCTCACTGACAGACTCTCATTGACTGACTCTCCCACTCTCTCACTGACTGCCTGACTCACTAACTCTCACTGACTGACTCACTCTCACTGACAGACACTCACTGACTGACAGACTCTTCCACTCTCTCTCACTGACTGACTGACTGACTCACATTCACTGACCAACAGACTCTCTCTTGCTGAGTGACAGAATCTCTCTCACTGACTGACAGACTCTCACTGACAGACTCTTCCACTCTCTCTCACTGACTGACTGACTGACTCACACTCACTGACCAACAGACTCTCTCTTGCTGAGTGACAGAATCTCTCTCACTGACTGACAGACTCTCACTGACAGACTCTCCCACTCACTCACTGACTGACTCACTCTCACTGACTGACCCACTCTCACTGACTCACTCACTCTCACTGACTCACTCACTCTCACTGACAGAATCACTGACTCTCTTCCTCTCTCTCACTGACTGACCCACTCTCACTGACTTACTGACTCACTCACTCTCATTGACAGACTCTCACTGACAGACTATCACTGACAGACTCTCCCACTCACTTTCACTCACTGATTGACTCTCTCACTCACTCTCACTCACTGACTGACTCACTCTCACTGACTGACTGACTCAGTCTCACTGACTGACTCACACTGACTCACTCTCACTGACAGACTCTCACTCTCTCACTGACTCTCCCACTCTCTCACTGACTCACTCACTCTCACTGACTGTCTCGCTCACTCTTACTGACAGACTCTCTCACTGACTGACTCTCCCACTCTCTCACTGACTGACTGACTCACTCTCACTGACTGACTCACTCAGTCTCACTGACTGACTCACACTGACTCACTCTCACTGACAGACTCTCACTCTCTCACTGACTCTCCCACTCTCTCACTGACTCACTCACTCTCACTGACTATCTCACGCACTCTTACTGACAGACTCTCTCACTGACTGACTCTCCCACTCTCTCACTCACTGACTGACTCACTCTCTCTGACTGACAAACACACTCTCACTGACTGAAAGACTCACTCTCACTTACTGACTGACACTCTCACTGACTGACTCACTCACACTGACAAACTCTCACTGACTATCTCGCTCTCTCACTGACTGACTGACCCACTCTCTCTCACTGACTGACTGACTCACTCACTCTCACTGACACACTCTCACTGACTGACAGACTCTCCCACTCTCTCTCACTCACTGACAAACTCACTCTCACTCACTGACTGGCTGACTCTCACTCACTGACTGACTCACTCTCAATGACTCTCACTGATGCACTCTCACAGACAGACTCTCACTGACTCTCCCCTTCTCTCAATGACTGACTCTCTCTCACTGACAGACTCAATGACAGACTCTCACTGACAGACTGACTCACTCACTCTCACTGACAGACTCTCACTGACTGACTCTCCCTCTCTCTCACTAACTGACTCTCAAAACTCTCTCTCACTGACTGACTGACTCACTCACTCTCACTGACAGACTCTCCCACTCACTCTCACTCACTGACTGACTCTCCCACTCACTCTCACTGACTGACTCACTCAGTCTCACTGACTCACTCTCACTGACTCACTGTCACTGACAGACTCTCACTGACAAACTCTCCCTCTCTCACTGACTGACTGCCTCACTCTCACTGACTGACTGACTCAATCTCACTAACAGACTCTTACTGACTGACTCACTCTCACTGACAGACTCTCATTGACTGACTCCCACTCTCTCACTGACTGACTGACTCACTCTCACTGACAGACTCTCACTGACTGACTCACTCTCACTGACAGACTCTCACTGACTGACAGACACACTGACAGATTCTTCCACTCTCTCTCACTGACTCACTCACTCTCACTGACTAACAGATTCTCTCTCGCTAACTGACAGAATCTCTCTCACTGACTGACTGACTCACTCTCACTGACACACTCACTAACTGACTGACAGACTCTCACTGAGAGACTCTTCCACTCTCTCTCACTGACTGACAGACTCACTCTCACTGACTGACAGACTCACCCTCACTCACTGACAGACTCACTTTCACTGACTGACTCACTCTCACTGGCTCACTCACTCTCACTGACAGACTCTCACTGACTCTCTCACTCTCTCTCACTGACTGACCCACTCTCTCTCAGTGAATTACTGACTCACTCACTCTCACTGACAGACTCTCCCACTCACTCTTACTCACTGACTGACTTTCCCACTCACTCTCACTCACTGACAGACTCACTCACTCTCACTGACTGACTCACTCAGTCTCACTGACTGACACACACTGACTCACTCTCACTGACTCCCACTCTCTCACTGACTGACTGACTGACTCTCACTGACTCACTCACTCTCACTGACAGACTATCACTGACTGACTCACTCTCACTGACAGACTCTCCCACTCTCTCACTGACTGACTGACTGACTAACTTTCACTGACAGACTCTCACTGACTGACTCACTCTCACTGACAGAATCTCACTGACTGACAGACTCTCACTGATAGACTCTCCCACACTCTCTCACTCACTGACTGACTCACTCTCACTGACAAACTCACTCTCACTCACTGACTGACAGACTCACTCTCACTTACTGACTAACACTCTCACTGACTGACAAACTCTCACTGACTCTCACTCTCTCACTGACTGATTAACCCACTCTCTCTCACTGACTGACTGACTCACTCACTCTCACTGACAGACTCTCACTGACTGACAGACTCTCACTGACAGACTCTCTCACTCTCTCTCACTCACTGACTGACTCACTCTCACTGACTGACAGACTCTCCCACTCACTCTCACTCACTGACTGACTCTCCCACTCACTCTCACTCACTGACTGACTCACTCACTCTCACTGACTGACTCACTCAGTCTCACTGACTGACTCACTCACTCTCACTGACTCACTCTCACTGACTCACTCTCACTGACAGACTCTCACTCTCTCACTGACTGACTCTCTCACTGACTGACAGACTCTCACTGACAGACTCTCCCACTCTCTCTCACTGACTGACAGACTCACTCTCACTGACTGACAGACTCACTCTCACCGACTGACAGACTCACTCTCACTGACTGACTCACTCTCACTGAATCACACACTCTCACTGACACTCTCACTGACTCTCTCACTCTCTCTCACTGAGTGACTGTCTCACTCTCACTGTCTGACTGACTCACTCTCTCTCACCTATGAGAAAAAACAAGGACCCCCCTGAACAATGGATAGTTCAATTCCTAGGACAGGGACTTGAATAGTAATGACAAAAACTCCTAGGCAATATCAATAAAGTAAACAAATTACACAATATCAATGACAATGAGAAGACCAAGGAAGATGGAAAAAATATGTTCAAAGTTGTTACTATTTTATTAATTTCTTCTCATATTATTTTAACAAATGATATTTATGCAAAACATTTAAAAAATGAAACACAATATTTAACACATTGTAAAACTGGTGACCTTACCCGGCGGGAATGGTGGAGTCCGACCTCTTCTGATCTGTCATTTCCGGCTTCTCCACAGGATCACGAGTGGGTACACGGAAACGAGACTGCTAGCGAATACGAAGACAGCGGGCCCTTTAAGTGGGCGTCGGCATACGAGGGTGAAGCCCCGACCCTCCGTGACGTCCCTGGCTCTGGATTGGTTAAAACAGGGGAAGTCCTGTACACAGGGGGTGGAGACACCGCGAGGAGGAAGGCGGAACCCGAGGAGACGGAGAAGCGGAGCACGTTGGACGCAGAAACCGGAAGGACCGAAGAAGGAGCCTCCAGAGGAGCTGGAGGAGAAGCTGAACCACAAGGCGAGCCAGGAGGCCAACGACCCTGCGGACCGCCGTGCCACACTCCCGAGGGAGGAGTGTGGCTGACACAGGTACGGCGGCGTTTGGCGGCTTGGCTAGGAAAGCGTAACGATAGCGTGTAGTGCGCAGCTGTATATAAATCTTTCCTCCATGACCTTCCACTCCACCCCCCCCCTTACCCTCACCCTACCTTTTCTTACCGTACCCCTCTTGCACTGAGCACTGTAGATACGAATAGTCACACCGGGTGTAAACCACACACTCCCTGGGCCCCCTTGGTGCAAACCCTGTAGAGGACTGTGACCTAACGGCTTTCCGTCCTGTCGGTCTTCTTTCTTACATGTGGAGAGATTCCCGACGCCCGAAGAAAGAACGCCACTTCCTGGGGAAAACGCCTATAGACGAACAGCGCCACGGACTCCAGTACCTTTGCCCGGGAGAGACTAACTTTCAGGACTCGAAAGACGTTGGTTAATAAACCTGTCAGAACTATAAAAATAAAACCTTCCTTAAACCCTACGGTTGGTGTCACGGTCGTCCCTTCACCCACGTCCACACTGGTGTCAGAAGTGGGATCCTCTCCTTCCCAAACGACCATGGCAATGGAACAAGTGATCCAAACGCTTATTGATGGACAACAAAAATTAGAATGGGCAATAGGCCAACAGATAAATACAGCTGACGCTGACCGGGACTTATTCAAAATGTCTATGACCCAACAGTTGGACGCCATCCAAAAAGTTGTACAAACTCCCCTCTCGACAACCGCCACAGACCGGCGACCAATAGGGCCACACCCGTCAGGGGTAGCCTTACAAAAATATGTGAATGGGGAAGACCCGGACGCGTTTCTGTTAAACTTTGAACGGGCCGCCAGGGCATGTGGGTGGCCGGAAGAAAAATGGCTTTTCTTTTTGGCGCCTTTACTCTCGGGAGAGGCACAAACTGCCTATCAAGTGGCAAATCAATCAGGAACATCATCGTATGCCGAGATAAAAGCGGTGATTTTAGATCACCTAGGCATGGATGCGGAAGCATACCGTTTGCGGTTTAGAAAAGAGAAGGGAATACCGGGTGAGAACCCAAAGACCATGTATCTACGAGTAAAAATGGCGGCTGAGAAATGGCTCCGGCCAGATATCCGGAGTAAGGAAGAGGTCATGACCAGTATTATACTGGAGCAGTTCATGGAGGTCTTACCATATGGGACACAGAGATGGCTAAGACAACACCCCGGACTAACGGCAGCCCAGGCCATAGAAATGGCAGCCAACTATAATCGAGCAGCACCCCGGTCTTTTCCCTGGGGGAATGAGAAAAGTACCAAAGCTATAACATCGTCAACCAAACCAGAGAAAAAAAAGACTACGCCAGAACCTGTTAAAACACGGCAGTTCAAGTATGACGGCCCCCCTACGAGAGGACCGCAGTGTTTTGAATGTGGGGAGTGGGGTCACATAGCCCGGATGTGCCCCCAAAGGAAACCCTCAGAAGAACCCATGGAGGTCGGATACATCCCAAGGGCGGTCATGTACTCTTCAGAAATGGGCCCCTCCTTTTACGTAAGGGTACGAGTCAATCAGAAGTTAGTGAAAGCCTTACTAGACTCGGGTTGTCGACAATCAGTAATTCAGGAGCGACTCTTACATCCCGATCAGATAGGCCAGGAAGGGACTGTACTAATTAGGTGCGTCCATGGGGATGTCAAACCCTACCCCATGGCCAGAATTACCCTACACCCTATAGGTAGAGATCCCTGTCCAGTAAAGGTGGGGGTCGTGAGGTCTTTGCCCGAAGAGTTAATACTTGGAGTAGATAACCCAGACTTCCTATCCTTGTTTAAAAGAGAGTTGAAAGAAAACTCTGTAGAAGCCTACCTGTCAGCAGACCCATGGGTGTTAGATAAAGGGTTTAAATTCGCACAAGTCAATGATCCCTCTCTGTTAAACGCCTGGGAAGCAGCACACGTAGCACAGACCAACACCACCAAGAACTACCCTAGGTTCAGAATAGAAAATGATCTGCTTTACAGAGAAAGCAAAGAGGGAGAACCTACCCAACTGGTAGTACCCCAGGAGTTCAGGGACCAGATACTCTTCTATGCTCACACCCACCTTACTGCTGGGCATAGCGGTAGTGAAAAAACTACACAGAATATTCTAAGACTCTTTTATTGGCCAGGAATATATAAGGAAACTGACGCATATTGCAAACAGTGCGAGGTGTGCCAAAAAAAGAATCTAACACGTCCACCAGCAGTACCTCTACAGCCTATGCCCATTATAGGCAATCCCTGGGATAGAGTAGGGATGGACCTGATTGGTCCACTACCACGTACATCCCGTGGCCACACATACGCTCTTGTTGTGGTGGATTACAACACTAGGTTCCCAGAAGCCTTTGCGCTCAGTACCCCGACTACTAAGAACGTAGCGGACAAGTTGGTAGAGCTGTTTTCAAGAGTAGGGTTCCCACGTGAAATTCTAACGGACCAGGGAACACCCTTTGTTTCACGGATGATGAAAGAGGTGTGTAAAACGCTTGATCTCCATCACATCCGAACGTCCGCATATCATCCGCAAACGGACGGCCTCGTGGAGAGGTACAATAGAACCCTAAAAACCACCTTGAAAAAACTACTGACTTCCGAAAATAAGGATTGGGACAGAGTCTTACCTCTAGCGTTGTATGTCATAAGAGCTCAGGTACAGAGTAGTTTGGGATTTTCACCCTTCGAATTGCTCTATGGCCGCCAACCCCGATCTTTGTTAGAAATCACAAGGGAAGCATGGGAAACAGAAGGGGCTGCAGAGCAGAGAAGTTTGTTAGACTATACCCAGCAATTGAGATCTCGGTTAGGTAAATTGAGAGACCTGGCATATTCAAACTTAGAGAAAGCTCAAGTTGCTCAAAAACAATGCTATGACAAAGGAAAGAAGTGGAGGACCCTAGAAAAAGGGGACTGGGCTCTGGTACTACTTCCTTCCTCAACCCAAAAATTCCGAAGTGAGTGGAAAGGTCCCTATAGAGTTATGGAAACGTATGGTCGTACAACATACAGTTTACAAATGTCCCAGAATAGGAGGCAAACTTTCCATATCAACCTTCTAAAAAAATGGATTGGACCGTGTCCACGTCAGGCCAACTTCACTCTACCGGAAGAAAAGAGTGGGTCCACCTTGAGTCAGTTACCAGTGAACCCCGAGTTAACAGAAGTAGAGAAAGAAGAGCTAAGGTCGACTCTCCTGCCCTTCTCCCCTATTTTCTCAGACACACCTGGGTGCACCCATTTGGCAGAGCATCAGATAAGAACAAAAGAGGGTCAAATAGTAAAGCAAAGGCCTTATCGCATTCCAGCTGCAAAAAGGGCTGATGTACGAAAAGAGGTACAGGACATGCTTCGCCTAGGGGTGATCAGACCATCTAAAAGTAATTGGTCCTCACCTATAGTTATGGTCCCTAAACCTGACGGGTCTACCCGTTTTTGCATGGACTTCAGAGCCCTAAATGCCGTGTCCTCTTTTGATGCATTTCCAATACCCCGTGTGGACGAACTAATAGAGAGGATCGGGGATGCCCGTTACATTACCACTCTAGACCTGACCAAGGGCTATTGGCAGGTACCACTCAGGGAGGAGGATTGCCACAAAACGGCATTTGCAACAGAAGATGGGCTCTTTGAGTTTACTGTCTTGCCATTTGGACTCCATGGAGCCCCTGCTACCTTTCAGCGGTTAATGAACAGAGTGCTGGCAAAACACACCTCATACAGTTCGGTGTATCTGGATGATATCGTAATCTTTAGTTCATCCTGGAAAGAACATCTGATACATGTGTCCAATATATTAACCGCACTACAGGCAGCCGGACTCCATGTGAATGCAAAAAAATCAAGAGCGGCATTCCCAAAGGTGAAATACCTGGGCTTCATGTTAGGGGAAGGAGTCATAGCACCCCAGGAGGAAAAGATCAAAGCCATAACGGGAACTCCTTTCCCAGCTACAAAGAAACAGTTACGAGCCTTTCTAGGTCTTATAGGGTACTATAGAAGGTTTATAAAAAACTTCGCAGATCTTTCTAGTCCCTTAACAGACCTTTTGCAGAAACACGTCAAAAACGTACTGCCAAGCCCACCATCAGACGGTGCCATCAGGGCGTTCCAAACACTGAAAAATGCCCTTACCACCAGTCCGGTTCTCATCCCGCCTAACTTTGAGAAGCCCTTTTCACTAGCGACTGATGCCTCTGACACCAGCATAGGAGCTGTGCTATCACAGGAAGGGGATGACGGCGTCGAACATCCTGTGCTCTATGTCAGCAGAAAGCTCCATCCAAGGGAACAGAAGTACCCCACGGTGGAAAAGGAGTGCCTCGCCATCAGGTGGGCCATTGACAAACTGAGGTATTACCTGGAGGGTAAATCTTTCACCTTGTATTCAGATCACGCTCCTCTCCAGTGGATGCACCGAAACAGGTCCCAGAACGCTAGAATACTTCGCTGGTTTCTCTTCCTGCAACCGTTTGCCTTCAAGGTTGTGCATCGGAAGGGGGTTGACAATGGGAACGCTGACTTTCTCTCCAGAATGCCCATTCTCCCCGATCGGGAGAATCCAGGGGGGGAGGAATGTAAAACTGGTGACCTTACCCGGCGGGAATGGTGGAGTCCGACCTCTTCTGATCTGTCATTTCCGGCTTCTCCACAGGATCACGAGTGGGTACACGGAAACGAGACTGCTAGCGAATACGAAGACAGCGGGCCCTTTAAGTGGGCGTCGGCATACGAGGGTGAAGCCCCGACCCTCCGTGACGTCCCTGGCTCTGGATTGGTTAAAACAGGGGAAGTCCTGTACACAGGGGGTGGAGACACCGCGAGGAGGAAGGCGGAACCCGAGGAGACGGAGAAGCGGAGCACGTTGGACGCAGAAACCGGAAGGACCGAAGAAGGAGCCTCCAGAGGAGCTGGAGGAGAAGCTGAACCACAAGGCGAGCCAGGAGGCCAACGACCCTGCGGACCGCCGTGCCACACTCCCGAGGGAGGAGTGTGGCTGACACAGGTACGGCGGCGTTTGGCGGCTTGGCTAGGAAAGCGTAACGATAGCGTGTAGTGCGCAGCTGTATATAAATCTTTCCTCCACGACCTTCCACTCCACCCCCCCCCCTTACCCTCACCCTACCTTTTCTTACCGTACCCCTCTTGCACTGAGCACTGTAGATACGAATAGTCACACCGGGTGTAAACCACACACTCCCTGGGCCCCCTTGGTGCAAACCCTGTAGAGGACTGTGACCTAACGGCTTTCCGTCCTGTCGGTCTTCTTTCTTACATGTGGAGAGATTCCCGACGCCCGAAGAAAGAACGCCACTTCCTGGGGAAAACGCCTATAGACGAACAGCGCCACGGACTCCAGTACCTTTGCCCGGGAGAGACTAACTTTCAGGACTCGAAAGACTTTGGTTAATAAACCTGTCAGAACTATAAAAATAAAACCTTCCTTAAACCCTACGGTTGGTGTCACGGTCGTCCCTTCACCCACGTCCACACACATTACATTTAATCAATATGTATATATAAAAGGTTAAAAAGTGGCAACATCTTTATTAACTCACTCTCACTGACAGACTCTCACTGACTGACTCTCACTGACAGACTCTCACTCTCTCACTGACTGACTCTCTCACTGACTGACTGCCTCACTCTCACTGACTGACTGACTCAATCTCACTAACAGACTCTTACTGACTGACTCACTCTCACTGACAGACTCTCATTGACAGACTCTCCCACTCTCTCACTGACTGACTGACTCACTCTCACTGACAGACTCTCACTGACTGACTCACTCTCACTGACAGACTCTCACTGACTGACAGACTCACTGACAGACTCTTCCACTCTCTCTCACTGACTCACTCACTCTCACTGACCGACAGACTCTCTCTCGCTGACTGACAGAATCTCTCTCACTGACTGACTGACTTACTCTCACTGACTCACTCACTAACTGACTGACAGACTCTCACTGACAGACTCTCCCACTCTCTCTCACTGACTGACAGACTCACTCTCACTGACTGACAGACTCACTCTCACTGACTGACAGACTCACTCTCACTCACTGACTGACTCACTCTCACTGACTGACACACACTGACTCACTCTCACTGACAGACTCTCTCACTGACTCTCCCACTCTCTCACTGACTGACTGACTCACTCTCACTGACTCACTCACTCTCACTGACAGACTATCACTAACTGACTCACTCTCACTGACAGACTCTCTTACTGACTGACAGACTCTCACTGACAGACTCTCCCACTCTCTCTCACTGACTGACTCACTCTCACTGACTGACAAACTCACTCTCACTGACTGACAGACTCACTCTCACTTACTGACTGACACTCTCACTGACTGACTCCCTCACTCTCACTGACAAACTCTCACTGACTCTCTCACTCTCTCACTGACTGATTAACCCACTCTCTCACTGACTGACTGACTGACTCACTCTCACTGACAGACTCTCACTGACTGACAGACTCTCACTGACAGACTCTCTCACTCTCTCTCACTGACTGACTGACTCAGTCTCACTGACTGACAGACTCACTCTCACTGACTGACAGACTCACTCTCACTGACTGACTCACTCTCACTGACTCACACACCCTCACTGACACTCTCACTGACTCTCTCACTCTCTCTCACTGACTCACTCTCACTGACTCACTCTCACTGATAGACTCTCTCACTGACTGACTCTCACACTCTTTCACTGACTGGCTGACTCACTCACTCTCACTTATGAAAAAAAAACAAGGACCCCCTGAACAATGGATAGTTCAATTCCTAGGACAGGGACTTGAATAGTAATTACAAAAACTCCTAGGCAATATCAATAAAGTAAACAAATTACACAATATCTATGACAATAAGAAGACCAAGGAAGATGGAAAAAATATGTTTAAAGTTGTTACTATTTTAATAATTTCTTCTCATATTATTTTAACAAATGATATTTATACAAAACATTTAAAAAATGAAACAATATTTAACACTTTACATTTAATCAATATGTATAAATAAAAGGTTAAAAAGTGGCAAAATCTTTATTAACTCACTCTCACTGACAGACTCTCACTGACTGACTCATTCTCACTGACAGACCCTCACTGACTGACAGACTCTCACTGACAGACTCTCCCACTCTCTCACACTGACTGACTCACTCACTCTCACTGATTGACAGACTCTCACTGACTGACAGAATCTCTCTCACTGGCTGACTGACTCACTCTCAATGACTCACTCACTGACTGACAGACTCTGAATGAATGAATGAATGAATGAAAAAAGAATTTGATAAAGCGCACTGTGGCCAAGCGGCTTCCTGGCGCTGGTAGCTAAGACCAACAGTCACAAGGGTAGCCCGAAGGAGTTAACAGGGGTACGCCTGGGAAAACAGAAAAGTTTTCAGTGCTTTGCGAAAATGAGAATAAATAGGGATGGATCGCATAGAAAGGGGAAGACTATTCCAGAAACGGGCAGCCAAGACAGAAAAACGTGTGCCTCCAGTTCTAGATTTACGGAAATGAGGAACATTAAGAAGGGCCAAAGTAGAAGAGCGAAGAGTGTGAGCAGGGGTGTGAGAGGAAATAAGAGAACAGATAAAAGCAGGAGCAGAACGGGTAAGAGCCAAAAAAACAAGACAACCCATTTTGAAAAGAGACCGCTGAGAAACAGGAAGCCAGTGGAGAGACTTAAGCACGGGGGTAATGTGATGAGTTTTTTTTTTTTTTTTTTTTTGTTTTTTTTTAAAAACCATTATTTGTGCATAGTAAAAGAACAAATACGGGCCTACAACCATCAGGCCGGCCACAATACGGTTGAGCACAGAGACAAACAGTACATCCCCTGTGCGTCAAGGTCAAGATTAGCAATGATTCAGGATTCATACACTGGAGGGATCCTTGACACCAGGGGAAGGAGAAGTGAAGGTTAATTTTAAGGTTTTCAAAAAAAATTTTTTATCGAGAAAGAAATCAGTAAAGGATAGAAACAAGGAGATTCGAGTCCGCGAGTCGGCTTCATTCACTGGAGAGCAGCAGCATCATTAAAACAGCCATAGAAAATCTCATACAGTAAGGCGATGCAGTTAGCTAACAGGATCATCACAGTAGTAAATACGCACCCCCTAAAAGCCGCCCCCACTCAATCCACCCCACACCCGGACCCCGAATCGAAACAAGTATAGCGCAGAGACATGAAAGAAAGAGGCCCATAGAACTAAAAAGAAACAGTAAATTACCCCCCCACCCTACACCAATGCGGAGGCTATGGCCTGCCCCCCCCCAGCATAGTGCCTGTCGCCCAATGAACCCGAAATATAGACGAAAGAGAAAGTAGGAATAGAGTAAAGAAACTAAGAGAAGAAAGAAGAAAGGAGGCGGGGAGGAGCCCACGTATCCTCGGAGCGCCCGACACCACCGGCCAACCAAGCCTCCACACACTGAAACCCCACTACACCCAAAGGCGGTCGTGTGAAGATAGCATGTAACAACAAGGAAATGAAGGCAGACAGATCGCGACGAGTGCGCACAACATATGCAAACAATTCCAGTCCCAGTCCAGCCCGTCCGTGAAACTATGATGATAGAAAGTAATCTAGCCCTGGCCCGATCGCGGGCTTACGATTAGACCCGCCCCCTCGTGAATGCCCCGCATCCCGAACAGACAAAGACAATATGGCCGCTTGGAAGAAGATGGAGAAGTAGAGTCACAAAATGGCCGCCGATCATCTATTGAGGTCCCCTTGCACACCATAGAAAATCCAGACCTGGCTTGTAAAGTACATGAGTTCCACATAAAAGGAGCCGTAGGCCACCGTGAACGGTTCCTCGAGGTCGTCAGGTGTAGTTCAGCTGGAAGGTCCTGCGGGCACGGTGAGGCAGGCAACAACAAAGCAGGCAGCAATGACCGGGGAAACAAAGTATCCGCCATTGAGCGGGAGAGCGATTGATCCTGAGCGCCGGGAAAGCCAAACGCAGACACCAGTGGAGCACCGCTACACCCAGTCGTTACTTCCCCGCAGGAGGACCACAGCACTGGCAGACTCACGTCTTGTTGATCACAAACGGGGCGCTCACGACCCGCAGCAGACAGTGTAGAGTCGAACCGCTCACTCAGCGTTTGCAAGCCGACACACAATTGCAGACGAAAGTCCCGCAGGGCAGCCAGAACGGAGCCGTATGTCAGCGGAAGCTGCGCCCCCACAGCGGCAGCAATCCGGGACGGCACTGGGGAGCCGGAGTCTGGTAGAGGGAGGGCGAAGCGGGCAGCGGGCGAGACCGGAACATCACCCCCCAGCAGCGAGCAGGCAATCAGCGCCATGTTTTACCGCTGAACGGTATCGTGGCCAGGGGGGGGATCGTGACAAGGAGGCAATTCCCAACAGGTCCGCGCCGCAACAGGTGAAAGCCAACAGTCGCTTCCCCTCCCTCGGGCTCTCTTGCAGCCGACTAGACCATAGAAGAAGGGGGTCTGCAGCCTTCCACAGCGTGGTCCACAGAGCGGGGCAGGAGACCCGTCACGCCGGGGCTTACCCTCTAGCTCCAGCCCGTCAGGTGCAGGGTGCAGGAGGTGTCCGGGCGCCTCTCCCCCGGCTCCCCCGGCGGCCGTCCGTGGCGTGAGGCGGGATCGGGACCTCGGGGCTCAGATTTGCACCAGCGGGTCCGGTGACTGCGACGCTTTCAGGGGGCCGGCCGAGGCCACAGTAGAGCAGGGGTCCAGTGCGGGGAACAAAGGCACCAAGATCTCCGGCATCCGGGCGGGCTAAGACTTCGGGAAAGCGGCGGCGCAGTCAGCGCATCGTCGCACGCGTTGGACCTCGAAAATCGGCAAGGATAGGAATCAGGATGATAGTCCGAGGCCAAGGGCCGACGGAGCCGGGCGCTCAAGCGACTGCTCCGGTCGCCATCTTGGCTCCTCCCCCATGTGATGAGTTTTAGAGAGATGGAAAATGAGACGGGCAGCCTGGTTCTGGATAGCTTGCAAGCGGCGTGTTTCGTAAGCTGGAATGCCCACGTCCAACTATTCCCGTAATCAAGGCGAGAGGTGATCAAAGCCATAATAATGATTTTAAGTGCGTCTGAAGAGAAGAAACGAGAGATCTTTCGGATAAGCCGAAGAGATAGAAAGCAAGAAGAAACAACAGAACTGATTTGGGCGTGCATGGAAAGATCATGACTGACCTGAATGCCCAAAGTTCTGACTGAGGAAACGGGAGTAGGAAGTGAACCAAAGATAGAGGGCCAAAAGGCAGAAGACCAAGGGCTGGATGAGCCACCCGTCAAGACCAACTCGGTCTTGTCCGGGTTGAGTTTGAGATGATTAGAACTCATCCATTCAGAAATAAAGACCAGTGTAGAGTGAAATTTCGAAAGAGACAGAGATGAAGAAGAAAGGTCAAAAACAAGCTGGAGGTCATCGGCGTAATTATACACCGAGACCCCCAGGTCGAGAAGAGCAGAAATAAGAGGATAGATGTAAAGATTGAAAAGCAAAGGGGAAAGAGAAGATCCTTGGGGAACCCCACAAGAAACCGAGTGAATGGGGGCAGAGAAACCAGACAAATGAACTGCCTGAGAACGACCTGAAAGAAAGGAGGCAAGCCAAGAGAATGCAGGGCCGCAAATGCCCACTGCGCTGACACGGTCGAGAAGAATGGAATGATCGACCGTGTCAAACACAGCGGACAAATCAAGGAGAACCAGGGCTTGAGGGAGAGAGGAATCAGCCTTTGATTTCAACTCATCAAGGACAGCAAGGACCACTGACTCTGTAGAGTGGCCTCGGCGGAAACCTGCTTGATGGGAGGCCAAGAGATGGTTCTCCTCAATATAAGCAGAAAGGCAAGAGGTGACCTAACTTTCTAAAATCTTGCCGAGATAGGGAAGAAGGGAAATAGGCCTAAAATTAGAGGGGAGAGAAGGGTCTGGACCAGGCTTCTTAAGAATAGGCAAAACAATAGCAGATTTAAAAAATGAAGGGACTGAGCCCAGGGCAAGAGAAGCATTTAAGAAAAAGAGAGGGGGAGAAGGACAGTTGGTAAATAATGCTATCAAGATACGAGCAGGGGCACAGTCGGCCGGAGAGCCAGACTTAATCTTAATAAGCAAAGTGAAAAATGTGTCTAAAGAAATAGGGGGGAAGGAGTCAAAAAAAGAAGAGGGTACCAACGGAGAAGGAATAGAAGAAAGAAGGGGAAGCAAAGGAATATAAGATTTGATCTTGGCGATCTCCTCAATGAAAAAATCATTGAGAGAAGAGCAGAGGTCCTGAGAGGGGATAAGACTGGGATTGGTACGGTCCGAGAACGCCAGATCGTTAACCAGAGAGAAGATTTCCCTGGATTTGTTAGCAGAAAGGGCCACTTTCTCAGAAAAATAATTGGTTTTTGCCAAGAGGACGGCTCGCTTATATTCGTTTAGGAGATGTTTATATCGAACCCGGAGAGCGGGGCAGTAGTTACGCCTCCAATGACGCTCAGAGCGTCTCAGAGCCAATTTCAGAGCTTTGAGATCAGTATTAAACCATTTATGAGCGTCATAGGCACGAACGGCCTTGGTTTTCCTAAGCGGAGCAACCTGGTCGCAGGAGGAAGACAGCCAGGTGCTGAGCGCTTCAGCTTGAGAATCCAGGGAGAGCTCAGAGAGATCAGGGGTAGAAGAAGCGAGAGAAAGAGAAAGGGAATTTAAGTCAACCCGATTCCAATTGCGTGCAACAAGATTTTTGGGTAGAGAGGGTCTATCAGGAACACCAAGAGTGATAGAGAAAGAAATAAGGGAGTGATCAGACCAAGTACAGGGAGAGATGCTAGGAGGGAAAAGCGTGCAACTTAGAGACCAGATTTGGTCAAGTATATGACCCTGGACATGGGTAGGAGCAGTGACACGAGCATGAAAATTGAGACACTGAAGAGTAGCCGAGAAATCTTTGGAAGACAAATCTTCCTTAGGGTCACCCGGCCAAAAATTGAAGTCACCCAGCAGGAGAACCGAAGAATTATTAACCACAAGTGTGGCAAGAAGTTCCTGTAGGGTGGCTACAAACAGGGGCATATGTTGAGGGGGGCGATACATGTGGACAACCGTGAGGGGAACAGGGAGGTTGAGTGAACGGGCTACCAAAAAATCCACATTAGATATAGAAGAATGTGGAAGAAGCTGAAACTGTAAGCTGGAGCGAACAATCATGGCCACACCCCCACCCATCTTGCCGTCAGGACGATCCGACCGAAGGGCATAATAGGAAGTAGGGAGGATGGCTAGGACATCAGGGAGAGAATCAGACGAGAACCAAGTTTCAGTGAGAAACAAAAAATCAAGGGACTCAGTGTGCAAAAGGTTAAATAATTCCAGTTGATGTCTAACAGCCGAACGAGTGTTAAGAAGACAGGCAGAAGCAATATTAGAAGAGGGGGAAAGATGAGTAGTAGGAGAGCACCCCAGCAGAGAAGAAGGGGCCGTGGGCAGAGTGGGGAAATCAGACGAGAGAGAGGAGTCAGGAACAGAAATACCAAGCATATCAAGATGTTGCTGTAGTGAGGATGTAAGTGGTAGAGCAGCTTTATAGGAGTGCAATTGAGCAAAGGTATAAGCCTGCAGAGACGCAGAGTCCTTGGCCCCAGGTCTCGGCCCGTCGCGGACGGGCGCAGACGGGCTTAACTTAGGCGCAACTTCGGCGCGCCTTCGTCGCGCCCGCTGCGCTCGACCGCTGCGCTGCCGAGGAAATAGTGGCATGATATAGGCTGCGCCTGCAACAAATTATGGGCGTGGCAGGGGGTGGAGGGACCAAGAGACTGCACCGCCAACCCCAGAGCGTCCAAGATGGCGACCTCGCCCGTCCCCGCTCCAGTGACCAGCCGGCAATGGAGGAGAGCGATGAGCAGAAGGCGCTCGGGATCGCGTACAGGTAAGGAGGCTAAAAACCTGGAAATGCGCAGAGTCCAGAGCGCTGACAAAGGAACTGACAGACTCTCCCACTCCCTCTAACTGATTGACAGACTCACTCTCACTGACTGACAAACTCCCTCTCACTGACTGACTGACTCATTCTCACTCGCTGACTGACTCACTCTCACTGACTGACTCACTCTCACTAACAGAGTCTCACTGACTGACTCACTCTCACTGACAAACCCTGTCACTGACTGACTCTCCCACTCTCACATTGACTGACTAACTCACTCACTCTCACTGACAGACTGACTGACTCACTCTCACTGACAGACTCTCACTGACTGACAGACTCTCACTGACAGACTCTCCCACTCTCTCTCACTCACTGACTGACTCACTCTCACTGACTGACAGACTCACTCTCACTGACTGACAGACTCACTCTCACTGACTGACTCACTCTCACTGACTCACTCACTCTCACTGACAGACTTTCACTGACTGACTGACTGACTGACTCTCACTGACTTACTCACTTTCACTAACAGAATCTTACTGACAGACTCACTCTCGCTGACAAACTGTCTCACTGACTGACTCTACCACTCCTTCTCACTGACTGACAGACTCTCACTGACTGACAGAATCTCTCTCACTGGCTGACTGACTCATTCTCACTGACTCACTCATTGACTGACTGACTGCCTCACTCTCACTGACAGACTCTCACTGGCTGACACACTCTCACTGACAGACTCTCCCACTCTCTCTCATTGACTGACTCACTCCCTCTCACTGACTGACAGACTCACTCTCACTGACTTACAGACTCACTCTCACTGACAGACTCACTCTCACTTACTGACTGACACTCTCACTGACTGACTCCCTCACTCTCACTGACAAACTCTCACTGACTCTCTCACTCTCTCACTGACTGATTAACCCACTCTCTCACTGACTGACTGACTGACTCACTCTCACTGACAGACTCTCACTGACTGACAGACTCTCACTGACAGACTCTCTCACTCTCTCTCACTGACTGACTGACTCAGTCTCACTGACTGACAGACTCACTCTCACTGACTCACTCTTACTGACAGACTCTCACTGACTCTCTTACTCTCTCTCACTAACTGACTGACTCATTCTCACTGACTGACTCACTCTCACTAACAGACTCACTGACTGACTCACTCTCACTGACAAACTCTCTCACTGACTGACTCTCCCACTCTCTCACTGACTGACTAACTCACTCACTCTCACTGACAGACTCTGACTGACTCACTCACTCTCACTGATAGACTCTCAATGACTGACAGACTCTTAATGACAGACTCTCCCACTCTCTAACTGACTGACTCTCCCACTGTCTCTCACTGACTGACTCACTCACTCATTTTCACTGACAGACTTTTACTGATAGATTCTCACTGACTAACTCTTCCTGACTCACTCTCTCTGACTCACTCTCTCTGACACACTCTCACTGACTTACTCTCACTGACTCTCACTGACTCACTCTCACTGACAGACTCTCACTGACTGACTCTCCCACTCTCTCCCACTGACTGACTCTCTCACTGACTGACTCACTCTGACAGACACTCTTTGACAGACTCTGACTCTCTCACTGACTCACTCTCAGTGACTCACTCTCACTGACAGACTCTCACTGACCAACTCTCACTGACCGACTCTCCCACTCTCTCTCACAGACTAACTCACTTTCACTGACTGACTCACTCTCACTGACTGACTCACTCTCATTGACAGACTCTCCCACTCCCTCTAACTGATTGACAGACTCACTCTCACTGACTGACAAACTCCCTCTCACTGACTGACTGACTCATTCTCACTGACTGACTCACTCTCACTAACAGACTCTCACTGACTGACTCACTCTCACTGACAAACTCTCTCACTGACTGACTCTCCCACTCTCTCACTGACTGACTAACTCACTCACTCTCACTGACAGACTCTGACTGACTCACTCACTCTCACTGATAGACTCTCAATGACTGACAGACTCTTAATGACAGACTCTCCCACTCTCTAACTGACTGACTCTCCCACTGTCTCTCACTGACTGACTCACTCACTCACTTTCACTGACAGACTTTTACTGATAGATTCTCACTGACTCACTCTTCCTGACTCACTCTCCCTGACTCACTCTCTCTGACACACTCTCAATGACTTACTCTCACTGACTCTCACTGACTCACTCTCACTGACAGACTCTCACTGACTGACTCTCCCACTCTCTCTCACTGACTGACTCTCTCACTGACTGACTCACTCTGACAGACACTCTTTGACAGACTCTGACTCTCTCACTGACTGACTCTCAGTGACTCACTCTCACTGACAGACTCTCACTGACCAACTCTCACTGACCGACTCTCCCACTCTCTCTCACAGACTAACTCACTTTCACTGACTGACTCACTCTCACTGACTGACTCACTCTCATTGACAGACTCTCCCACTCCCTCTAACTGATTGACAGACTCACTCTCACTGACTGACAAACTCCCTCTCACTGACTGACTGACTCATTCTCACTCGCTGACTGACTCACTCTCACTGACTGACTCACTCTCACTAACAGAGTCTCACTGACTGACTCACTCTCACTGACAAACCCTGTCACTGACTGACTCTCCCACTCTCACATTGACTGACTAACTCACTCACTCTCACTGACAGACTGACTGACTCACTCTCACTGACTGACAGACTCACTCTCACTGACTGACAGACTCACTCTCACTGACTGACTGACTCTCACTGACTCACTCACTCTAACTGACAGACTCTCACTGACTGACTGACTGACTGACTCTCACTGACTGACATACTTTCACTAACGGACTCTTACTGACAGACTCACTCTTGCTGACAAACTGTCTCACTGACTGACTCTCCCACTCCTTCTCACTGACTGACAGACTCTCACTGACTGACAGAATCTCTCTCACTGGCTGACTGACTCATTCTCACTGACTCACTCATTGACTGACTGACTGCCTCACTCTCACTGACAGACTCTCACTGGCTGACAGACTCTCACTGACAGACTCTCCCACTCTCTCTCATTGACTGACTCACTCCCTCTCACTGACTGACAGACTCACTCTCACTGACTGACAGACTCACTCTCACTGACTGACTCATTCTCACTCACTGACTGACTTACTCTCACTGACTGACTCACTCTCACTGACTCACTCTTACTGACAGACTCTCACTGACTCTCTTACTCTCTCTCACTAACTGACTGACTCATTCTCACTCGCTGACTGACTCACTCTCACTGACTGACTCACTCTCACTAACAGAGTCTCACTGACTGACTCACTCTCACTGACAAACCCTGTCACTGACTGACTCTCCCACTCTCACATTGACTGACTAACTCACTCACTCTCACTGACAGACTGACTGACTCACTCTCACTGACTGACAGACTCACTCTCACTGACTGACAGACTCACTCTCACTGACTGACTCACTCTCACTGACTCACTCACTCTAACTGACAGACTCTCACTGACTGACTGACTGACTCTCACTGACTGACATACTTTCACTAACGGACTCTTACTGACAGACTCACTCTTGCTGACAAACTGTCTCACTGACTGACTCTCCCACTCCTTCTCACTGACTGACAGACTCTCACTGACTGACAGAATCTCTCTCACTGGCTGACTGACTCATTCTCACTGACTCACTCATTGACTGACTGACTGCCTCACTCTCACTGACAGACTCTCACTGGCTGACAGACTCTCACTGAAAGACTCTCCCACTCTCTCTCATTGACTGACTCACTCCCTCTCACTGACTGACAGACTCACTCTCACTGACTGACAGACTCACTCTCACTGACTGACTCATTCTCACTCACTGACTGACTTACTCTCACTGACTGACTCACTCTCACTGACTCACTCTTACTGACAGACTCTCACTGACTCTCTTACTCTCTCTCACTAACTGACTGACTCATTCTCACTGACTGACTCACTCTCACTAACAGACTCTCACTGACTGACTCACTCTCACTGACAAACTCTCTCACTGACTGACTCTCCCACTCTCTCACTGACTGACTAACTCACTCACTCTCACTGACAGACTCTGACTGACTCACTCACTCTCACTGATAGACTCTCAATGACTGACAGACTCTTAATGACAGACTCTCTCACTCTCTAACTGACTGACTCTCCCACTGTCTCTCACTGAATGACTCACTCACTCACTTTCACTGACAGACTTTTACTGATAGATTCTCACTGACTCACTCTTCCTGACTTTACTCTCTCTGACTCACTCTCTATGACACACTCTCATTGACTTACTCTCACTGACTCTCACTGACTCACTCTCACTGACAGACTCTCACTGACTGACTCTCCCACTCTCTCTCACTGACTGACTCTCTCACTGACTGACTCACTCTGACAGACACTCTTTGACAGACTCTGACTATCTCACTGACACTCTCACTGACAGACTCTCACTGACCAACTCTCACTGACCGACTCTCCCACTCTCTCTCACAGACTAACTCACTTTCACTGACTGACTCACTCTCACTGACTGACTCACTCTCACTGACAGACTCTCACTGACTCTCTCACTCTCTCTCACTGACTGACTGACTCTTGCTAAAAGACTGACTGACTCTCGCTAAAAGACTGACTCACTCTCACTGACTGACAATCCCACTGACTCACTCACTTTCACTCACTGACTAACTGGCTCACTCTCTCACTCTCACTGGCTGACTCTCACTGACTAAGTCTCTCACTCTCACTGACTCTCTCAGTCTCACTGACTGACTGACTCTCTCACTCACTGTCACTGACTGACTGACTCTCTCACTCTCACTGACTGACTCTCTCTCTCTCTCTCTCTCTCACTGACTGACTGACTCTCACTCTCTCACGGACCGACTGACTCTCTCACTCTCACTAACTGACTAACTGACTCTCTCACTCTCTCACTGACTGACTCTCTCTCACTGCCTGACTCTCTCACTCACTCACTCTCACTAGCTGACTAACTGACTGACTGACTGGCTGACCTTCACCCTCCTGTTATTTATGCCCCCCCATAACAAAAAAGTGTTGGCATAGCCAATAGTTCTCACCTTTGGGACCTTATAAGTGTTTAGCCATGCAACAGTTGATGCTGTTGTACCAATGATATTGTGCTGCATAACTAAATACTTATAAGGTCCTAAAGGCGAGGCCTATTGGCTATGCCAATGCTTGTTCTTTCTTGATATGTAGCTACTCCTGCTGCTCTAAAAATACCGACCAGGCAGGAGAATGCAGCCCGGACCTGGCGGCAGAAAATGGAGTCATTTAGTAAGTTTAGTAAGTTGCTGACTATGTGTTCTTTTTTTAGAAAGTCTTGAACAATTTTGTTAATGCAGTGCGCCAAACAAAGGAACCTGAAATAGCCACCATCAGCCATGGCCTTAACTATATTACTGCCATTGTCCGTGGCAACAAAACCAATGTTAAGCCCTCTTGGTCACAGCCATTCAAAGACCTTTGCTGCCATGGTCTTCCAAAATATTTGCAACAGTATGAGATTTCTCCATGGTGAAGATGGCTACAGTTGCATATTTCCGAGCGGCATAAAAAATCTCAGTAGTGTCTCCACCTGCAGATATCTTTTCTCTAAGCCCTACAAAAGAGATCCAGTGTTTAGTGATACACATGTAATCAGTGGCTTGGCAACTGGTCCACATGTTTGTTGTCAGGTGGATAGTGTGAACAGCACTCTGCTGCAAAGCTTGTCCAAGCAATTCCAGCACGTCGTGGTGTAGTGCTGGAACAGCAAATCTGGAGAAATAGGACTGGCTGGGAACCTTCTATTTCGGTCAGATGGCTGCCACTAATTCAAGAAAACCCACTCCTTCCACAAAAGAAAAAGGGAGGAGGTCCAGCCCTAACATTATGTAGCCTGCTCCGCATTGTACAAACGTGCCTTGGGTGGTTGCATTCGTACTGCCCCTCTGACCTAAACCTGCAGAGAATGGTAGCCTCTATTTTTTTCTTTTCTGGTGCCACTGATGCAGGTTACTTCTTGACACCAGATTTTAGGCTCAATGCACGTTTTTTTGTCGCGGTACTCTCTTGCCTTGGACCCCTTGATGTCTCAGTCTGACTCTTGTGCCATTGCGATGTTGCTGATGTTTGCAGTACCACTGCACTACTGGGGATAGGGCTGCTTTGTGTAACAGAGAAAATGTATCAGTTTTGTTCACCTTTTACCGTGATTGGATCTTCTTCTTCTTCATCCCCTACACCAACAACACGTGTAATTTTTTGACCGCTAAGGCGCGCCTCCCACTGGATCCAGTGGTGTTTTCTCAGATGGGTTGTTTGGCCTCCGGTACCATAGTTTGTACCAAGCGTACCCCGACTAACACCTTGTCCACAAATGGGGCATATAGCAATGTTCACCTCCTTCTTGCTAACCGAAAAAAGATACCAAACTGGGGAGGTCAATTTTCTGACGCTCCGTTGCCACTTGCAATGTCCAATGAACTGGTAGGTGGGCGTGACATTTGACTCTCTGCAGTACCTACTTCTACTGAGGTGGTTGTGGTGAATGTAGGTAGCTGCCAGCGAAATCTGGAAGCTGGAGGTGGTGTCAGTGGTATTTGTGTTGGTGGTATCCGTGCCAAATCTCTCACAGCAATTTGGGATGGGGGTAATGTAGGTCTCCACTGGGGCGAGACTTATGCCCATGATGACTGGCTGTCCATCATCCTCCTCTTCTACATCTACCTCCATATCTCTAAGGCTTTCTGGAACCTTCTTTTCCCTAGCCTTGTCTCGTGGAGTGTCTCACTCTCAGACTGAGGTGGCTTCCAAGTGGTGTTTAGATCATCAGAAGGGGGGCTTGCAGAAGAAGTTGATGGACTAACCCTCCTTTTCCTTGCTGGGAATCTGGAAGACAATGGATCTTCTGAAAGACTGGTTTGCTCTTCTTCTTCTGCAGGAAGCTCGATCTCCTGAACTGCCCCTACTTCGGGAGGAACAACTACTATTGGAGGTGGTTGCGGCTGTTGTTGCCCACTTATCTGAGTTTCCTGCATTGATTGGCTACTAATTTGTGATAATGATGAGTCAATTTCAATATCACTGCTCGTTGGCGTTAGACTCGGGATTAGACCCGCTGCCTCTGTGACAGACATGTGCTTGGGCCTAGGTTGGTGGGGTGGGTCCACTGATGCGGGGGTGCTGCTCCCAGCTTGCTCCCCGGACACCGCTGCTGCAGGCGCAATTTATGGTTTCCCAAAAAAGGTCTTGGGCACCATACCGGTATAGGTATAAGTGCCAGTGCCTTCTTCTTACTGGCAACTTTCTTGGTACTGGAACTGGTACGTTTCTTTGGGGCCATCTTGAAGATGTCAGCAGCATGCAGTGGCACAAGATTAAGAGATGTCTGTGGTCACACATCACATGATGTGCGCAGCAGGATGTCTGTCTGGAAGTACAATGGGTAATGTTGTCTCCTCCTCTTTTGTGCATCTACAAGTAAAGAAGCAAGAAGAACATCAGTGGAACTTGGCATTCATTTTTGTGGTTCAAATACTACTAGTATAAACAAACAAATATAATATATAACTTAGTGTGTGGTCACATTTGTTAGTGTTATTAATATTATTACATTTATTACCTCAGTTATTAACAAAAATAACAACACAGTGTAGCCATTTGTGAGACTTTGACAACAACAAGGGCTTTCATGGTGTACTGTACAGTACACTCAGGAAGGATAGGAAAGAAGACGAACAACAACAAAAATACAAATGTAACGGACCCGGTTTGGCATTGTGCATCATGTGGGATGCAGCATTCAGGGAGCTGCAGCTGACAATGGATGGAAGCAATAAGCCAAGAGGAACAACGGAAAGACATGCAGACCTATGGCAAAAGCAGTAAAGCACATTAACTGTCACCACAAAATGGCCACCAGCCACATGGTTACTCACAAATCACAACAACAACAAGCAGGAGGCCTGGAAAACAATGAACTCAAGTAGGCCTATATACAGAGTTGGACAAAGAATTTACAAAAAAACAAAATATTACCCCTGGTCACATGGGGAGGCTCAGCCAAGGCAAATGCTGGCCCACTTTTACAAACACACTTACACACTGGCCAAACAAAGGAGGCATACTAAACAACATAGCTTTAATGCAACAATGCCAAAAACGAAAACCCATAGGGCTAAAAAAGGTTTGCGAGTTACAACAACCACACACATCCAACAAAAGCATTTATTAAACACACTTTGAAAAAGTGAAATGCCAAAAAAAACAAATTTTGCATTTCAATTCAATGCCATCCATACCCTAAATGATGCTTACATTCAACATGCACCACAGAAACAGTTGTGTCATGCACCTATGAGTAGCTCTGGGCCTACTGGCTGAAAGGCCTATTGGCAGGCTACTGGGCTAGTGAATTAAATAAATATTGCATATTGATTTCAAAAGTTGGAGAAAATGTAGTGAACTGTGTCGTAAATTGGCTGCAATTAAATTAGCGTTAGCAGAATCCATCTGGTATTTACAGGCTATCCTGTACATTTTGTGGAATCCATTTTGTATTTCTGGCAGCCATTTTGTCTTCCCTTGTGCTCTGTTTAAAGGACTGGCTATACTTAGACTCTGCTACCCTGCACATGCGCAGGAATATCTAACTGTCCATGCATCTGTTTTTAGTCTGTAACTATCAGGTTGTTTCTACCTGAGTCAGCAACTGCTAGCTCCTCCTATACTATTTACGGTGCATTTCTGTATGACCATCTATGTATGTAACTCTTCTCATGTATGCTTGCATCGTCCTTTTCCTGAGCCCCTGTGTGGGTATAAAAGACCCATGGTTCTTCTACTCTGGGTGCTACCTTCATTCAGCACCACAGGGTGCTGGGTGAATGTGGTTCCACCTCCTGAGGTTTAATAAACTATGTATTTTCTATTTCAGTTTCTGTGCCAACTTCTTTCTAATAGTCTGAGGACTCTGTGCAGAGAAGGGCGAACCCCTTGCACTGGTAGGCCTAGCTGAGGCCTATTTTCTACAATTGGCGCCTCAACTTGGGGCTCATCGGTGACTCGGATGCCCAAAGGATTGGTCGCGACGAAGGATTGGAATCTCGCTCTGGACGTGATCACTGCCCGATAAGACCAGAGTCTTGGCATCCACGGCGACTTTTCCTTTCTTTCTGATCTGACCATCCAGGTGGCACCGGTCCTCGACTGAGATCTCTTCTGTTGATTCACCGTGCAGTGACCATTTGGTCGATTTTAGAACTTGGCAGGATGAATCTGAACACCAAGTGATTGGTAAGTGTCTGCGGCGCTTGCTGTTGGTTTTGATGCCTGTGATTGGTAAGGTAGTTTAGTAACGCTTACTGTGGCTTTGAGTATGGTATATTTTGTGTTGGCCAACTTGGTTTGTTTTGACATATGTGACTTGCAATTCACATAGGCAGGTAATGAGGAGAATTTTCTCTAACTGAATTGATTTGAACGGCACATCGTACTAAAGGTACCTTAAGTGCTACTTTGATTATAATATTGCATATTCTGCACTATTTTTTGGCATATCTGTCTTTAGCACACTTCAAAAGATGTGTTGCCTTTGGAATGGTACCAAAATGAGACTTGATGAAGCACAACTGGCCCCCCCCCCCGGAGGGGACGCCTAATAGGGATATGTATATTAAGTATGGTCTTTCTTCTATAATGTACAGCGCATTATGGAATAAAAATACTTGTAAGTGGTGACTAGTACCCCGAGGAACTAAATATGTACATAAAAGGATCCTGGTCTGTGCACTTAGTAACATTCATAAGTGATGAGATGCAGAGCGTTTTTTTTTGGTGTTCTGCCAGCCAAATCTGGTGAATATGACTTGCAACTAGTATTTACAAATGGTTTGGTTTAAGTACAGTCTGTGGGCTGTCTTTTGTTTCTGTCTTAAGTGTTGATCTGTGGGTTAAATGTGTGTTTACATGTTATGGTGTGGTAAATTGTGTTTTGGATGTTGCTAGCACTGGAAAAAGCGTGTGATTGAATGACTGTGAATATGTGAAAGAATTCTGAGAAGTGAAATTGTTAAGGAGTAAATTTAATTTGGTCTCATCACCATCAATAAGTCGCAAAAGGAAATTGAGAGGGGTGTAGCAAGAGAAAGAGCAACCCCTGTGATTTGATGACACCCTTAATGTACAAAAGTATTAATGAAGAGTAATTAGGGACCCGTTAAAAGTTTAGCTTGAAAAAATTGTGGGTATTTCGAATTTGCAAATTGTTCCTATGCAGCTTTGTGTTCTTGGTGGTTCAGTGAGCCAATGTGCTGGGTCCATAGGGTTGTAGGTTCTAATTTAAGCTGAACCTGCTAATCTGAGAATTGAACCTAAATTTATGACCCTTGAAAAGAAATTGTATATTAAAATAAATGTTTCCATAGGGCAAATTATTGCAGTTTAGATAACATTAGGAAGGCTTTTTGTCTTTGACAGCTTCAGGGCTGTGCAAGGCAGATTTTGACCTTGCAGCTTGTAAGGTGGGGGCTAAAAATAGAGGAGAGAACCAGGAGGTGAAATCACTGCTTAGAAAGCTTCACTGACATGAAAATGTGTAATGCTTGCAGCAGGACAGCCTTGGAGAAAGGTGGGGGCTAGGAGCACTCACTGTGGCCCGGTTCTGCGCTGAGGTTTAGCTTCTCTGATGAGACAGGGCAGCTGAGGAACGAAACCCAAGGAGCCTTCCTCGGCCCTATTTTGTGCAAAGACCAGTTAGACTTTCCATAGAAAACTGTTTTTATTTTTTTTTAAAAACTGTTGCATTAATCCTACACAAAAAGTAAAATGATGCTCTTGCTTGAAATTTTAAGGGCTATATGCCTATATAAAAACAATTTTCCAATTGAGAATTAATTTTCTCAGTGGAAATTGTGGCGCAAAATTAACATGGATTATCGGATAAGAGTTTTACCTTTAGAAAGTTAAAATTAAGATGACCTGTGTAAAGAGAAAAACAAAATTGTGTGTTTTACAATAGACTAAATTCAGATACAAAATGTCACAGCATTTATCTTTTGTATAGGGTATTCAAAGGCATTCACATTATACAGCACGACAGATTTGTGTTGGCTTGAAGGGTTGACTTGCAAGGCGTGTGAATTTCGACACCTTTACGTGTTAAACAGCTGTGTCAACAAGACCATTTCTATCTCGGACTCCGGCTACAGAGAATAGTTGAAGTCAAAAACACGGAGTAAAATTCTGCATTTCAGACTGCTGTTTCCAAAGTTAGAAATGTAGTTTCATTATTTTTGCAGATTGACAGTAGGGATTTCTTTTCTTAATGCCTTTTTTTTAAAATAAGGATAAGAGTGGTTTTTGATGTTAAATAATAATGGCTGTCCTTCATTTAAAAGTGGCGCAGACTTAAGATGTTTCAAGATAAGCTTCTGTGCTTAGGGCTAAGAATTAATGTGTTTCAATATAATAGGCAAGGGATGCAGCTCGCTTTTCATATGTAGACTCATCAAAATGATTAGATTTATTAACAAAAAAAATAAATTTTGATTATATAAAAAAAAAAAAATGTTATTTCAAATAGGTGCAAAAACAAATTCGTTTTTTACTATTTATAATGCCTAATAATGATACTGTGACCTCCTAGCATCCAAATTGCATTTAAGCCGTGCTATACAGCAATAGGGGGTCAATTACATGTGAAAATGTCACTTTACCCAGGCGTACAAAACTCATTTTTATAAGGGTATACATTATACATTTTTGATGCCACATCTCTGGGATATGTAGAGGACATTCTGGGGATGACTATTATGCAAAAACATTGTAGGATGTTAATTTTTAAGTGCCCTGAAAATCAAAGTCGAAATTGGGTAAAAATTCACTATTTAAATGAGTTTTCTCCAGTCAGATCAGTTTTTAAACTGCCTTACGCCCCAGTAAATGCACATATGTAAGCATAGACCATCTATACTGCTAGACAAACGCTTGGCACACTGCTTATACATATCAATGTACAAAAATTGGCAGAAGTTATTAAGCTTACCTCTGAAATTGCTGGTAGACACACAGAGTGGGTTTTGCTGCTCTGTCTTCGGTCTTTAGGGTCACTTTGACTTGGAAGCACCACATGAAAACCTTGCATGCATGCTGGGGAACAGCTGCATAGGTTATAGGTCAAAGTCCTACATTTAGAAGCCTGTAGGGCTCAGCACAACGTTGCTTTGACATTTCGACATTTGAAAGACGAAATGGCAGGGAAAGAAAGAGGTTTTTGCTTACCCTTTTTTTTTTTTTTGGTAAAAGCAAGTTTTTGTGTGCACTCAATGCACATAGTATATGTGACCTCTCTTTAAAGGACAATGGCTCTGCCATATATATATAGTATAAATGTTTTTAGGGTTGAATTCAGGAAGCAATGGGATTCAGTTTGACTTCATGCGGCCTCATGTTGCACTAGTACATTTGCTAAAGGAATATGTTCTTTGGCTAGCTGAACTGTGCTATTTCGCTCCTCAGAGTTTGTTTATGCCCAGTTGCTACAAATTGGGGTTGATAGTGTTGACAGAATGAAACCTGGTACAGGTTTCTTACTGTCAAAACTGGGGAGTGGAGGCTAGCTCCTCTACAAATTAAGGGTAGGCAAATTTATGTGTTCTCTCTCTTTTTCTTAATTTTTTTCGAGCCTGTCTAAACTGTCTGTGAAATAACCATGAGACATTTAATTGGCTATTCAGTAATACTGTTTTCAACATTATTAGCATTAATAAAACGAATAAATATATTTTGCTATGTTACTACCCATCCTCTCTGATGGAATTATGAGAGGATGAGTAGTCTAGGTTGCTGCTTCCTTATTTGATCTTTAAGGGGAACTAGCTGTGGGTAGTTTTTGTTTGAAAATTCTCAGGTGACAACACCACTATTGTTTGTTTATTCTCATGCTACATACAGTTTTGCAAGGGCATTGTTAGTTTTATTAGCTAGTTTGTGTAAATAAACTGACAGTCCTTACTAGAACTAATGTTGCATAGTTTGGATTGTGAAAATGTAGAATGCAGGGAAGAGGTCTATGTGATCCTTAGCAAACATTTTTGAGGAAAATATTGTTTTACAGGAGCCTGTTAGTCACAAGATGTTTCGCTGGAGAACATGTACCCATTATGTTGAAGTTTTTTAGTTCTGTATGTAATAGGAATCCCTGTTAAATTAGCAGTGTTAGATTTTCCTGTTGCTCCTATAACATGAGAGCCTGGTCCTAAGCATACAATGTAGGTGCTTTAATTAAGAAAAATCATTTTAGAAGTGTCTGCAGTCCTGTACAAATAATGCAATGTTTAGGAGTAAAACGTGTATAACATTTCCTTTTTCTTGAGGGTCTTTAGAAATGAACACAGACTTCCTTGACTGCTTGGCATTGGGTGACGTATTACTCTTGTCAGTTCACTAAAGAGTTTTTATACTTGCCAATAGGTCCAGACTGTTGTTTTATTTACTCTCACATATATGAAAGTGGTTCCAGGGTGCCTTGTTAATATATGGGGCGTCCCTGGACTAGGAAGTATTCTGAGACTATCCTCTCTGTTGATAGATTATTTTTGTGCCTTGTCTAAAGACCTTTTGTTCTGTCCACCAATAGATATTTGCTGCTTTACAACCATTGCCAGAGGGGCCCGGACATCAGATCTAGCTTGGGGAGTCAGCACCAGTCCAGCTTGAAGTCAAAGTGAAGGTAACCTGCACAGGCACTGCTGGCAACCAGGACCTCAGTGAAGGTAGAAGGCCGGAAGCATTGTGATGAGCGTACCCCTGCTACTATCTTGGGCGAAAGACGGGGTCACAAATCAGAAAGGAGAAATCGTGGATCAAGCTTTTGATGCCCAGCTGAGAGTCACAGACCGACCAGGAAGGGAAGAAGGTTTTTGCTTGAGGTAACCCCCTTTGAAACAAGGGTTGCTTCAGAGATCCTAGCATCAGGCCTCTGAATCCTGGTCCCAAAGTGGCTGTAAAGGAGATACCTGGGCACACTGAATGCAATCCATGGCCCCAACGAAAGAGCAGTGTGCCAGCAGAGCAATACAGGAGTTAGGGAAGGACTTGAGTTCAGGGTACAGGTGCTGTGTCTCTGGTGCCTGTTAGATTGAAATGAAGAAAACTGGTGCACTGCCTCAGACACTGCACAGGATCGCTGAGCGCATTTGCCCTGGTGGGTGATTGCCCTATCCTGAAAGAAGAAACTTTTCCCTTGAAACTAGGGCATGATTCCTGAGTTGCGAGTTGTGCAGCTCCACCGTGGGAACAACAAGAGCCTGCCTGTGAGGCTCAAACGGACACAGGGAGAAGACTCCCCTCTGGTTGGTTGTACAGCGGCTTTAATTTCCCAAGGACTTCTTTTTCTTTTTGTTGAAAATGTACCCCATTGATCGTCCCATTTTTGAGGAGGAGCAACCCTTTGCAGCTCTTCGTCCTAATTCTCATGGTCCTCCTGGTCCCCTGGATCCAGGATCATTTTTGTAAATAATATGTCTGACTGCTTTAATGTTTGTATTGGGTATAATGATAGATACTCTAGCCCTCATAAAGGAAACACTGGAAAAGTCTAGCGAAAATGTTTTTATTAGATATGTACTGTTGGATACTTTGATATTGAAATTGATGGTAACTGAAATGCATAGGAACCTTGAAAATGTTTTTACTGGATGGTTCTAGGATTTGCTTAGGACTAGAAAGCTAATAATTCTGTTTCTGATAATAGTAATTACTCTCTCCTGCTATCTGTATGACCCAATTCCCTGTTCCCTTTGTACTTCTGTTTATACCTCATACATACCCGCTTAACAATATTTAGAATGAGAAATGCCCACCTAGCAATGAATTTGTAAATTTATGAAAAAAAAATTTTTTTATTAAAAATTAATATGCATATTTTTCATTTTTTATGGGAGATGTCTTCAGCTAACGCTAAAAGGGTCGTCTGTCGTAAATTGGCTGCAATTAAATTAGCGTTAGCAGAATCCATCTGGTATTTACAGGCTATCCTGTACATTTTGTGGAATCCATTTTGTATTTCTGGCAGCCATTTTGTCTTCACTTGTGCTCTGTTTAAAGGACTGGCTATACTTAGACTCTGCTACCCTGCACATGCGCAGGAATATCTAACTGTCCATGCATCTGTTTTTAGTCTGTAACTATCAGGTTGTTTCTACCTGAGTCAGCAACTGCTAGCTCCTCCTATACTATTTACGGTGCATTTCTGTATGACCATCTATGTATGTAACTCTTCTCATGTATGCTTGCATCGTCCTTTTCCTGAGCCCCTGTGTGGGTATAAAAGACCCATGGTTCTTCTACTCTGGGTGCTACCTTCATTCAGCACCACAGGGTGCTGGGTGAATGTGGTTCCACCTCCTGAGGTTTAATAAACTATGTATTTTCTATTTCAGTTTCTGTGCCAACTTCTTTCTAATAGTCTGAGGACTCTGTGCAGAGAAGGGCGAACCCCTTGCACTGGTAGGCCTAGCTGAGGCCTATTTTCTACAACTGTGCTACATGTTTCCTTTATAAAAGAAGAAAATTACTTACAAAGAAACAAGGCCTCTATTGAAACTACAGGCCACCCACCACAATAAAAAAATAATTTAAACGATGAAAAGTACAAAAAGATCTAGGTGCATGGCCCCACTCAAACAAACATCACCAATTTTCCAACTTACTTGTGAAATCTCAAATTCAAAAATCCTATAATCCAATGATAGATGATGCAGCAGACACACAGAGTGATCCTTCCAGCTCCAAATCCAAATGAAAGTGAACAGGAGATGGACAAAGCACTGGGAGGAGCCTGCTGGACAGGAGCAGGAAGTTAGAGACTGTGGGGCACTTCCATCATCTTGAAAAAAAAGTAAAGAAAGACAAGCATTGAAAATGCAATAGGTCTCCCCCTCGTTTAAGTTAAAGCAATTCTTTTTGTAATTAGGTGGCTTTTTAGCTTTGCTTTTATTAGTGTTTTTCAAAATGTCATGTACATTACATGCATATGTATGCATATATGTATGTGTATGCATGCATTTATATTTGAATTTAAATAGATATGCAGATGTATATATATGTTTATATATGTATGTATATATATCCACATACATATATATAAATGCATATGCATATATATACATATTTATATATATATGTGTATATGTGTGCACGTAGAGAGGTAGAGAGAGGTAGAGGTAGAGAGAGGTAGAGTTAGAGGTAGAGGTGGAGCGGTAGAGGTGGAGAGGTAGAAGTAGAGAGGTAGAGAGGTAGAGAGAGAGGTAGAGAGAGAGATAGAGAGTGAGTAGTAGAGAGTACAGAGAGTAGTAGAGAGTATTAGAGAGAGTAGTAGAGAGTGAGTAGTAGAGAGTATTAGAGGGTAGTAGTGAGTGAGTAGTAAGGGGTAGTAGAGAGTGAGTAGTAGAGAGTGAGTAGTAGAGAGTGAGTAGTAGTGAGTGGATAGTAGAGAGTAGTAGAGAGTGAGTCGTAGAGAGTGAGTAGTAGAGAGTGTTAGAGAGTGGATAGTAGAGAGTGAGTAGTAGAGAGTAGTAGAGAGTGAGTAGTAGAGTGAGTAGTAGAGAGTGAGTAGTAGAGAGCAGTAAAGAGTAGTAGAGAGTGAGTAGTAGAGAGTGAGTAGTAGAGTGAGTAGTAGAGTGAGTTGTAGAGAGTGAGTAGTAGAGAGTAGTAGAGAGTGAGTAGTAGAGAGTGAGTAGTAGAGAGTGAGTAGAGAGTGAATAGTAGAGAGTGAACAGTAGAGAGTGAGTAGTAGAGAGTAGTACAGAGTGAGTAGTAGAGAGTAGTAGAGAGTGGGTAGTAGAGACCAGTAGAGAGTGAGTAGTAGAGAGTGAGTAGAGAGTAGAGAGTAGTACAGAATGAGTAGTAGAGAGTAGTAGAGAGTAGTAGAGTGAGTAGTAGAGAGTAAGTAGTAGAGAGTAAGTAGGAGAGAGTGAGTAGTAGAGAGTGCATAGTAGAGAGTGAGTAGTAGACAGTGAGTAGTAGAGAGTAGCAGAGAGTGAGTAGTAGAGAGTGAGTAGTAGAGAGTGAGTAGTAGAGAGTGGTAGAGAGAGTAGTAGAGAGTGAGTAGTAGAGAGTAGAGAGTAGTACAGAGTGAGCAGTAGAGAGTAGTAGAGTAGTAGAGTGAGTAGTAACGAGTGCATAGCAGAGAGTGAGTAGTAGACAGTGAGTAGTACAGAATGAGTAGTAGAGAGTAGTAGAGTAGTACAGAATGAGTAGTAGAGAGTAGTAGAGTAGTAGAGAGCAAGTAGTAGAGAATAAGTAGTAGAGAGTGAGTAGTAGAGAGTGAGTAGTAGAGAGTGAGTAGTAGACAGTGAGTAGTAGAGAGTGAGTAGTAGAGAGTGGTAGAGAGAGTAGTAGAGAGTGAGTAGTAGAGAGTGAGTAGTAGAGAGTAGTACAGAGTGAGTAGTAGAGAGTAGTAGAGAGTAGTAGAGTGAGTAGTAGAGAGTGCGTAGTAGAGAGTGAGTAGTAGACAGTGAGTAGTAGAGAGTAGTAGAGAGTGAGTAGTAGAGAGTGAATAGTAGAGAGTGGTAGAGAGAGTAGTAGAGAGTGAGTAGTATAGAGTGAGTAGTACAGAGTGAGTAGTAGAGAGTGAGTAGTAGAGAGTAGTACAGAGAGTAGTAGAGAGTGAGTAGTAGAGTGAGTAGTAGAGAGTAATAGAGAGAGTAGTAGAGAGTAGTGAAGAGTGAGTAGTAGAGAGTAGTACAGAGTAGTAGAGAGTGAGTAGTACAGAGAGTAGTAGAGAGTGAGTACTAGAGTGAGTAGTGGAGAGTAGTAGTGAGTGAGTAGTAAGGGGTAGTAGAGAGTAGTAGAGGGAGTAGTAGAGAGTGAGTAGTAGAGAGTGAGTAGTAGTTAGTGGAGAGTAGTAGAGAGTGAGTAGTAGAGAGTGAGTAGTAGAGAGTAGTAGAGAGGGAGTAGTAGAGAGCAGTAGAGAGTAGTAGAGAGGGAGTAGTAGAGAGAGTAGCAGAGAGTGAGTAGTAGAGAGCAGTAGAGAGTGAATAGTAGAGTGAGTAGTAGAGAGTGATTAGTAGAGAGCAGTAGAGTGTAGTAGAGAGTGAGTAGTAGAGAGAGTAGTAGAGAGTAGTAGAGAGTGAGTAGCAGAGAGCAGTAGAGAGTGAGTAGTAGAGAGAGTAGTAGAGAGTAGTAGAGAGTGAGTAGTAGAGAGTAGTAGAGAGTGAGTAGTAGAGAGTGAGTATTACAAAGCAGTAGAGAGTGAGTAGTAGAGAGTGAGTTGTAGAGAGTGAGTAGTAGAGAGTAGTAGAGAGTGAGTAGTAGAGAGCAGTAGAGAGTGAGTAGTATAGAGTAGAAAGTAGTAGAGAGTGAGTAGTAGAGAGAGAGTAGTAGGCAGTTAGTAGTAGAGAGTGAGTAGTAGAGTAGTAGAGAGTGAGTAGTATAGAGAGAGTAGTAGAGAGTGAGTAGTAGAGTGAGTAGTAGAGAGTAGTATTGAGTAGTAGAGAGTGAGTAGTAGAGAGTAGTAGAGAGTAGTAGAGAGTGAGTAGTACAGAGCAGTAGAGAGTGAGTAGTAGAGAGTGATTAGTAGAGAGCAGTAGAGAGTAGTAGAGAGCGAGTAGTAGAGAGAGTAGTAGAGAGTGAGTAGTACAGAGCAGTAGAGAGTGAGTAGTAGAGAGCAGTAGAGGGGTAGTAGAGAGTAGTAGAGGGAGTATTAGAGAGTGAGTAGTAGAGAGTGAGTAGTAGACAGAGTAGTAGAGAGTGAGTAGTAGAGAGCAGTAGAGAGTGAGTAGTAGAGAGTGATTAGTAGAGAGCAGTAGAGAGTGAGTAGTAAAGAGTACTAGAGAGTGAGTAGTTCAGAGCAGTAGAGAGTGAGTAGTAGAGAGCAGTAGAGAGTAGTGGAGCGTGAGTTGTAGAGAGAGTAGTAGAGAGTGAGTAGTAGAGAGTGAGTAGTAGAGAGTGAGTAGTAGAGAGTGAGTAGAGAGTGAGTAGTAGACAGCAGTAGAGAGTGAGTAATAGAGAGTGAGTAGTAGAGAGTAGTAGAGAGTGAGTAGTAGAGAGTAGAGAGTGAGGAGTAGAGAGTGAGGAGTAGAGAGTAGTAGAGAGTGATTAGTAGAGAGGGGTCGCGCGCTGCAAACCTGGCAGCCTGGGGTCATGCCACAGATAAAGAAAGCTTTCACTGTCTGATTCCTCTTTGATGAGTATGTTTGGGACGCTGGGTCACGGCATCTGAAGTATATGAGGGCGCCAAGGCGCTAAAAGGTGTTCCTTGAGTCATCAAAACATAAAAGACGACTCTGCAGCTATATCGTGCACTGTGAGATTTTCACAATCTTTTATGAATGGGTGAGCTGCGTGGCTGTTGAAGTGAAAGAAAGCACGCCACAGAAAAGTGTACCACAAAAGTGTATAACATAACAGGATATAAGAACACAATACATAACAGCACATGCCATATTACAGCAGTATAACGTGGACAAACTAAAATCACACATGTTAATAGGAAGACAACGTAGGGTCATGTGTCATAAAGTAACAACGTCATATTGCAGTGTCAAATGGCATGTTAAAAATTATATACGGTAGCAAAACATATCATGACAACAGAAGAGAACCTGAATTTACATGCAATAGTATCACAATTTAGCAATAAGTAAACATAGTAGCATGTGACATAATAACGAGATAACAGCACACACATGCAAAATGACCCTCCATAATAATAGGTAATTGAACAAGCCGTAATAATGCCCAACACAACATTGATCCCCATAGCCACACATATGCAGACAGTCATTTGAAATCAAATACAACTAGACTGAAATATGTATTTGCATCTATATATATCTTTAAATATCTACATATATATTTAATTTAGCTCTTTTATTATTGGATGTCTGAGAGTTTTTTTTCTGCGCGACTCTTGTTCCGTCTTTTGGATGTTTCCGCCTCGCCTATATCTTTTTTGATCTAAAAAAGAAGTGCTTTTGTGCATTCTCCCATTCTGTTTTGCAACTTCCATTCTTCCCCTTCGCCTGAGATAACCGCGGCCTGGGCGGTTGCCTTGAACCTTCTTGTCGGAAACCACAATAACAAGGGAATGGCCGGGGGAGGTGGAGCGAGTGGGAAGTGAAGGGGGTTTTTGTGTGTTTTTTCAACATTAATTATCTCATTTAGTTGAAAGCGCACTGAAAAACGGAGCGTCTCCTTCCAAATTTATGATCCTAAAATGAGACGGCACAGGAATTTATGGCTCTGATAGAATTTTATTTTTCTCATTTCTTCTGAGGAAGCAAAATATATTCCTGCTGTTATTGCTGAATGAATGAATCTGCTGAGTCGGAAAGAGTTTCACCTTCACTAGAACGCGTGGGCGCCTTGTGTCCCTCAGAAGCGCTCCACTGTTACTGCACGCGTGAGGCACACCTCAGCAAAAGTCAACTGCCTGTTTATTTTCGCATCGCGCTTTCATTTTAGGTGAAAGCGCAATGCGAAAATAAACACGCAGCTGACTTTGCTTAAGCTGAAAGCCAAATGCCAAGAAAAAAGTGCAGTATATATGCTGGCATATAAATACTGTGTATAGTGTACTCCTACTATGCGCTCTCTAACCTAGCTGACTTGGGCGGGGGCGTTCTGCCAAGAATCACTTACTGGGTGATCTACTCCCCATTACCGGAAGGTAAGTGCGTGCAGGTCCCGTCTTGGTCATATGTTAGACATCCGTCCTCACAGAGGCTAAGCAGGAATCAGCTGGGCTGAGATTCCGATGATAGCGATGACCTCACAATGACAGCAGAGCACTCCTCTGATTTGAACACAGAAATACATGTGCATTTATTACAGAGGTGTCCCTGCTTTTGTGTCGAGGATTGAACCATTGCTGCTATTGTTGATTCTCCTGTAATAGCCATCTCACCTCATGGATGAAACACCAAATAACAACCTTTGCACAATGTATGTTAAGGCCTTGTACTAAATGTTCAAGATGGCATGATTGCGTACTCACGAAGTGGAATTTGTAAGCAATCTGGATTCAGAGAAACGAATCCTGCATTGTCACGTAAGCAAATGTGTGTCGAAAGTCATTGTGTAGAAAAGAAGGCAACTTAAGAAACGTGTGCATGTAAAAATGGCAGTGTTTCTTCCCGGGTACAACCTAGCCACGTGACACTGTTGGCAGGTTGTAAGCCGACCGAAATGCAAACAATACGTCTTGCAGCACAGTGCATGCACCGTCTAGGAGAGACCTACAAAGGAACGGCCTCGTGAATGGTTATCATTACTACGTTTCGTTAAGACCAGTTTACCAGCATTTTGTTTCTAAACTATGAGTAGTTATTGGCATATGATATTCTTTGTTATAATCGTCAATATTAACAATAAGCATAAAACAGAAGGGCCGTGATGGAAAGGGGGGACAACCAAACCCCAAATAAATCCCTTGTTATTTGGACTTCTCTTTCAAGCTGTCCTCGCCGTCTTTCACTTGAAATGTGTTCAAGGCACAGCGGATCAGACATAAATTGAAAATCACTGTCTTATAATAGGTTTTTCCAACACGTTTTAAAGGAAATGCCCTCAGGCCACACTACTATGTTTAGCTTGACGGCAATATTAAACACTTTCGTAATAAGTGTGAGAAAATATTATAATGTGGTTTTCTGTGCACACAACCAAATTATTTTGTTGAAGGGGAGGGTCAGTGGGGGCTACCAGGTGCTTGGCATCGAAATGTTTGAAATTCACTGATTTACTGGAAGATGAGTTCAACAGGAGGGGAGTAGTTGGGTTGATGGGTTGGTCTGTAGGGGTGTTAAGTGAACTGCAAGAACAGCACAAAACCAGTCACATGTCAACATCTACAACTAGGTGGAACCTGTAAGAGGACCGCGTCCACTGCGTCCCTTGTGAAAATTCGAGTGGACCAGCTAGCCATGTTGCCACCGGGTCCAGTAATTAGTGTATAGTTTTTGGGCTACTGTTGGGACAATTCCAGTTGCCCCTTGAGGCTGGTGATTGGTCATATTGGATTTAGGTTTTATTTTAGTGACCAGTGTGCCTCCCCTTCTTTTCTGTCCACTGGGATTCTAATGTCTTAAAATGCCTAGCCTGAATGCACTACTCAGTTACCAGTTCTAAGTGGTGCCCTGAGGGAGTATTGGACAGAGAGAGCCAAGCCACGGGGAACAACGAGAAAAAAATACTGCATCTGAAATTTTTCGAAAGCTGGGGCAGAGTCAGCCACAGGTAAGGGTAGCACAAGACCAGGGCCGGACTGTGAACCGGAACTGGACCTGGCAAACTGCTCGTCCGGCCCCCCTGGGGGGACAAGGGGTGTGGCCGAGCTGTTTGCTAGTGCCGGTTTCGGCTGGTTTTGTCACAGGGGACGATATTGTCGGCCCCCAGTAACAAAAACGGCCCCCCAAAGGCCCAAAACCGGCCCCCACGCTGGCGTCCCGCCGGGGAAACGCCCGGTGCCCGCTATGGCCAATCCGGCCCTGCACGAGACTGCTCACAGGCTCAGCCACAGACGCCCTCGCCTTAGAGAACCCGTCACCTCATGTGCCAGGGCGACAGCCGGAGGTGAGAAAAGGGTGTGAGAGAGCCAGGACTATAACAAAGCCATCATAATATTATTCATAATAATAATACATTTAATAAGTCCTCTAACCCACTTAATTTGAGAGCTTCACCCCTAGCTGCGGCTGGTGCTGACATCCATGTATCTGGTACAATTAGGTCTTAACTTGGCGAAACGAGGAGAAATTATTAATTACCCCTCGTTTTTGCTGTTACTATGTGGGCTGCATTTTGCAGCCCACATAGAAACAGCAAATCACCATGAATGATTGTTTATTTGCAGGAAAGGACACCTTCCTGCACATAAACAATCATTCCCTCACCACAGGCAAGGATGTCTGTGTTGGCACTAGGCAGCTTAATTTAGCGCCAATGCTAGGGGAAACACAGGGGTGCGCTGTATCATTGTAAAGACAGCGCATCCCTGCGTTTTTTAACTGACGGAGCGCAGCGTTAGTAATTTTGAAGCTAACCCGCGCTCTGCCAGTTCATTGTACATATGCCCCAAGGTTTTTTAGGCACAGGAAGATTATGGGATTTACCCAAAATCACAGGATGGTGAGCCGCAGAAAGAGCTGGAATGTGGTTCTCCAGTACCTAAAGGCGGCAGCTCTGGGTGTGACATCACATCCTCTGATCACGTTACCTCTATCTTTCTCATTCTCGCTCTTTCTCATTTTCTTTCTTGATATTTCTCCTCTTTTAATCTCTTGCTTTTACTTTCTTAGTCTCTCAGTCATGTCTTCAGTCCTCTCTCGTTTTTTCTTACTTCCATTCTCACTCTCGCACCTGCAGTACAAATCAGACATTTTTTCCTGCTTGAGAATGCTTTACTGAAGTAAAATGAAGAAGTAAAAATTAGAACAACCTGGTGATCAGGTTACTGGATACCAGAAGAAAATGGATGTAGTCTGGAATATACAAAAGGAATAACAGAAATATTCCATACATCTTACAAAGGCATGGTACTGTGAGAAACATTAAACAAGAAAAATAGCATTTTATACATGTTAGGAGAAATACATGTGTGAGAGAAAAGTAAAAGAGAGACTAGCGAGGAAAGAGAAAATGAAAAACCTTAAAAGAAAAAAACAGTATTAAGCATATACCAATCCAATCATAATACTTAACAAATTTATAGTAAATTTGTGAAGTCCTGGAGGTTCAAAGGTCATGTGTGGATCAGGAGGATTGGCAGGGTGTCTAGGGAGGGACAAGTCAATCGATTTAAATATTTGCTTTATCGGCAAGACCCATTGATCTGTAAATACTATCAAACCCTTACAGGTTCTTACGTAATTGGCATCATTTTACGCCTCCACATGGGTCTTCTGGTCTCTGACGATGTCTCAGCCTGGCAGGTTTCCTGCTCTCCCCTCTGCCAGCTCTGGTTCATCCCTCAGGAGGACGTGTGGACCTCTGTTCGCCCTTTAGCCTTGTAGAGTCACTGACCTTGGGGGATATTTCCAGGAATAGCAGTTCCTATTTCTTCATATTGGTGGCAGTGTGTGAGGAAGTGTGTGTGGGTTTCACTACTGACATCACTGGTCTTGTTCTGCTTTCCATCTCTGTCTGCTACACCCTTTAAATCCCTAGTTGCTGGCCTTGTGGTCTGTTTGGAGTTCTTCAGAGAGAGCAGCTATTCTGCTAGGCTGTAGGTCCTGTCTGTTAGTTTGTATTGTGCCCTGGGTTTCCTACTAGCCAGTCTCATCCTGTAGTTGTAAGCGCTGCTTCGCCGGATCACCGCCGGAGTCACGCCAGAGTCCAGCCCGTCTGTGCCCGTCTGTGCCCGTCTGTGTCCGTCCGGGCCCAGACGGGCTTAGGGCCAGATCCTCTGGCCAATCCTCGAGACAGGGTGCCTATATATTCGCGTGAGGATATCTTGTTACTACGCCCTCCTAAGAATACCTCATGCAAGTATATTTATAAGGGCCCTAAGCTATTTACCGGATGTAAGATTTGTCAATCGACTCACGTAGTGAAGGGTAAGAATGTTCTGTCTATGGCCCTATTGAATTGCCGCTCACTCCCAAGCCACTCATTAGAAATCTATTTTCTTTTACAGGATCATGACATGGATGTTCTGTTTTTGACAGAAATGTGGTTAACTGCGGACTCTGGGGTGGACATAGTTCGTGCTCTCCCACCAGGCTTCCTTATCTTCCATCTGGATAGGTCTTGGGGGCGAGGTGGCGGTATAGCTATTATATATAAAGATACTTTTGTATGTAGGGCTCAGAGGGGGGGGGGTGGCAGACTGCGAGAGCTGTCAGTTCTCCCTACGGATTTCTAATACGGTGTCAGTGTCGGGCCTACTGGTTTATCACCCACCAGGCGGCGTTGGGAATTTTGTCGGCTCGTTGATGGAAACAATTACGTTACTGGCTTCCTCCACGGCCAATTTTATGGTATTAGGGGATTTCAATCTCCATTTTAATGATCCAGCGGACGCTGTGGCAGTAGATCTGCAGTGTGACCTGAAAACCTATGATTTGAGCCTAATCAACGCGGGAGCCACGCATAACAGGGGTCATTTGCTGGATCCCATCTTCTCCAATATATCCCGTCTCAGAACTCTGCCTTCTTATTCTCTTCCTTGGTCCGACCATTTCTTGGTTCCGGTAATGTGGCAAGTAGATTCATTGGCCACCCCCCTCTCTAGGGTCTACACTTTAGAGAGAGTTTGGTCTAGATTATCAGTGGATGACTGGACGATTACCCTTGAAGAGATGCGTCCTCCCTTGGTGTCAGATCCGGTCATCGCAGATACCAATTTTAACCAGTGGCTGACTAGCTCTCTCGATGTTATTCTCCCCAAAAAAAGATTGCATAAGAGGGCGAAGAGAAGGGGTTCGGCACCCTGGTATTCTTCTGAGTTGAGATCTCTTAGGAGGGGCTGTAATAGGAGGGAGAGGGCGTGGAGAAAGGAGGGGAGGGAAGACAGACGAATGGAGTACCGTTCTGCTATTAGGATGTATAAAGTCGCTCTTCGCCATGCGAAGGTCCAATTTTTTGAGGAAAGAATAAAAAATGCCTCAAACTCATCCAGAGAGACCTTTAGAGTGGTAAAGGAACTTCTTATAGCTCCCGAGCCCTTGGTATCTCATGATAGTCCTGGGGAGAAATGCAAAGAGTTGGCCAACTATTTTCATAGGAAAATTGAAAGTATTCTAAGTGCCCTCCCTCAGGCTGGCCAGAGTACTATCACGGACAGTATGACTTCAGGAGACCTTGCATATCTGGACTCCTTTGGGGCAGTATCAGTGGATGAAGTCCTTAGGGAACTGGGCTCTATGAAGAGTGGATCTCCTAGGGATCCAGTGCCGATGAGACTTCTTAAGCAGGTAGCTACTACTATTGCGGCCCCGATGGTGCACTTGATCAATGCTTCACTTGCCCAGGGTTTGGTGCCATCTAGCATGAAGAAAGCAGTGGTAAAGGCGCTCCTAAAAAAGCCAAATCTAGATCCAGCTGATTTGGCAAATTTTAGGCCTATTTCCCTGCTTCCTGGACTTAGCAAAATCGCTGAAAGACTGGTAAATTGTCAGCTGTCGCATTTTATGGAAACCAATGGCCTGCTGCGTGATTCCCAAACGGGATTTCGACCCGGCCAGGGCACCGATACCGCTCTGCTGGCAGTCGTGGAGGAAGCGAGGTGCATTCTTGATGCAGGGGGATCAGTGGCAGTGATCCTCCTGGACTTGAGTGCGGCCTTTGATACTGTGAACCATCAAGTGCTGATCCAGCGGCTGTCAGCTATAGGGGTTACAGGTGTTGCCCTGAAGTGGCTTACATCATTTCTTCACGACCGGACTTATCAAGTTTGGGAAGGCAGTGCTCACTCGGCCTCTATCCCCCTCCAGTGTGGTGTGCCACAGGGCTCGTCGCTTAGCCCGACATTGTTTAATGTATATATGGCCCCTCTGGAGGACGTGGTGGCCCCATTTGATTTCAGAATCGTAAGCTATGCTGACGATACGCAGTTAGTGATTGCTCTTTCCCATCTCAACGACAACCCAGACTCTCTGCATTCCTGCATGTCCAAAATTTACACTTGGATGTGTGACTCGACTTTAAAGCTAAATGGCTCAAAAACGGAGCTCATAATGCTTGGGAATAAAACCCCTTCTCTCCCTTTGACCTGCTGGCCGTGTTGTATGGGAGCTCTTCCGAGTCCTCGAAAGGAAATTAAGAGCTTGGGGATTTGGCTCGAGCAAGATCTATCTTTCAAAACGCAGGCAAAGAAAACGGCGGGAGCCTGTTTTGGCCTTCTTCGTTCTGTACGCAAAGTTATCCCTCTGCTTCCCTGGACCTCCAGGAAGTTACTCATTCAGGAGCTTATTACATCCAGACTAGACTTTAGTAATATCATTTTCCTAGGCGCCCCTGAAGCGACTCTTAAGAAACTTCAGCAGGTTCAAAATGCTGCTGCGAGGCTGCTTATGAACACTCCCAGGACGCAGTCAGCTAAACCCGCTCTGAAGGCCCTGCACTGGTTGCCGGTGCGGGAAAGGGTTAAATTTAAGGCCTTATGCACAGCGCATAAAATTCTGCAGGGGAAGGGACCCCCTATTTTGAGGAACCTAGCTGTCCCTTATAAGGCTAACAGAGATCTCCGCTCCAACCAGAATCATCTGCTCCAAGTTCCTAGAGTGAGAAGGGCGCGGGCTGGTGGACGCAGATTTTCGGTTAACATGACTTACTTATGGAATGCGCTTCCGATTGGTTTGCGCTCTGAAACGAGCTTGGACCGGTTTCGGAAACGTCTAAAGACTCTTCTTTTCCCTGCCTGACGCTGTGAACATCTGTAGCTGTTTTGGTGGTTGGTCGCCCTGGACAAGCGCTGGGATGCCCGAGGGTAACTATGCGCTATATAAAAAACGCATTCATTCATTCATTCATTTCTGGGGCTAGTAAGGCTTTGTAGTAGTGGCATAAATCCTCTCCTCTGGAGGTGTGCCCATCATTTTGCTGTCTGTTTTTGAATTTATGTATTAATTTATATCATTTATAGAGCACAAAAGTGTCAAACAAAACTGTTACCCTGGTACGAAGATGCTTATAGCTAGCTACAGGCTGCCGACCTTTAACCATCAAGGGGAAATGGGGAAAGGATTATTTGGCTAAAAGCCATGTCTTCGGAGCTTTCCTGAAATGCTGCAGATCCGTTAAGGATCCAACGGATAGCGGCAGCTTGTTCCAGATTTGGGCCGCTTTGACTAAGAAGGCCCGACCCCCTTGTCTGGCCTTCCGGAACTTTTTAATACAAACTAAGTTTGCGGTGCTGGAGCAAAGATATCGCCATGGAATATATCCCTACAGCCTTTGTTGTAGGGGGGCTGGACCAGGGCTTTGTAGCGCCTTGAACGCGATGCGCGTGGCTTTAAAGAGGATCCTCTGCTTCAGAGGCAGCAAGCGCAGGTCAATTAAGGCATTCGATGCCTATGATCTGCGAGGCCTGTGTAAGGACTCTATGGTCTATTGAGCAAGTAATCAGGGGCCCCAAGTAACAAGGCATTACAGTAGTCCAGTCAACCGAGTATGATGCTACGCACTACAAGCAATTTACCTGAGTAGCCAGTACTAGAAGCATCTTTCTGAGACTACATAAAAGTGCAAAGCATGTTCTTGCTATCATTATGACATGGCGCTCCAGGGATAACTTGTTATCAAATGTGACCCCCCAAGTTATGGACTGTGTTTGATTGCACCAGCTGGTCTCCAGATGAAAGGAGCCAAAGGTCAGGGGTCAGAGTCATGGGAATCTTACTCACTGAACAACAGAGGAATTCAGATTTGTCCCCTTTTAATTTGAATTAATTTTCATTCATCCAGCTGACAATATCCAGCATGCCTTTCTGAAATGCCGGTACTGTCGCCTCTTGATTATTATTAAGGGACAGAATCATCTGAGTGTCGCTGGAATTGTCAACCAACCTAATGCCATGCTCCTTTATCGAAGTAATAAGTGGCCTCATATAAATATTGAACGAAATTGGGCTGAGTGCTGAGCCCAGCGGCATTTCCAGTTGAAATTTTTTTAAATCAGATCGGCATCCAGGCAAGCCCACAGCCTGACACCTATCCAATAGGAAAGACTCCCTCCACGTTAATGCTCTACCTGCAACTCCCATTGAGGTTAGTCTGGAGAGAAGAATTTTGTGGTCAACCATGTCAAAGGCAGCCGACAAATCATGCATGATCAGGACAGTCGACTGCCCACCATCCACCTGCATCCGTAACTCATCCCGAATGACAACTAAGACTGATTCCGTACCATGTCCAGGTCGAAAACCCAATTGTTTACCCAGAAGGAGAAACTGAGATTCCAAAGAGTGCAATGATGTCCTACTGACAACTTATTCTAGAATCTTCACAGGAAAAGGCAGGCGTGAGTTGTACCAGAAGTTACTCAGAACCGATGGGCCAGCTGATGATGTTTTCAGGAGGGTGGTGACAATTGCGTTTTTCCATCTCAAAGGTACCGTTACCGTACCCAGTTCCAAGCACTGGAATGAATGGAGAGAAAGCTCGTCTTCCCAGATCCTCAGAGGTATGGGGTCCCGGGGAGAGTCTGAGGTAATGGGCCTTGCAATATCTAAAAATGTCTCTCCTGAGATGGTATCAAAGGTCTCAAGCCTACAGGTGATGTTGTCACCAGCCTCAATGCCCTTTCGGGTCATAGTGGAATCTCGCACTGATGCCTCGGTAGAGCTCTGACTGCTGGCCTCTCCAATCACTGTCTCTAGATTGTCATCGTCATTCATTTCAAGGGGCGTTGTCTCAGTAGAGGCACCAATGTCTTCCAGGATGTTGCTGATCTTTTTGTCAAAGGAGTCGGCAACATCATCACAGAGTTCCTGAGAAGACGGAAATTCTTGCTTAAAACAGTCCGGGTCTGTTAATGAGTGTGTTTGGTTCAAATGTGGGGATGGGTACTGGAAGAGGCTGACTGGAGTTGGGTAAAGCAGAGAGTCTGGCCTTTAGGCTCTTCTTGGCACTAACAGGCCCCAACAGGTAATGCCATAGCCTGTGTCTTCTCTCAGCTGAGGGTGCCTGGATGGTAGGACACCCTAAGGAGTTTGAGTGAAATGGAGGAGGTGGAGGAGGAGAAGGAGGCAAGAGCCTTCCGGGGGGAACCATTCATGTGAACTACTTTAGAGGTGGCTGCTAGGAAATACAATGATGGCACCTCTGAGTGATGGCTTCTGGGAACTGCAGTGATGTCACTTCCTGTAGAGGGGAAAGTCGTGAAATGACACCCGTTGTCCAGCTTCTTTTAAAGATGGTGTTGGTGAGAAACCAGTGAAGTCACATTACCCGCTCTAGGAGCCAATGCGATCAATTACTTTACTACACGTAGTGTGCAGCAGGTTCCACGCGTACTCTTAGTAATACAGCAAGGATTCCTTTTCTGCAATAGTATTGCAGTATTTTCCCATGATTTCCACATAATGCCTTCACACATGCTACTATTTCCACAGACCCATTAACTTTTCCTGAGACACTTATATGTCATACTCTCAGTTTCAAGCCGATACAACATGCTAAACCGCTGGCCAACTCTTTCGATTCCTGCTTCGCGAATGGGCAGCGCGACTAGAACTGCCTAAAAAATAACACTTTTCATTGTTGCTCCACCCTTTCAATTTACATTTGTTAATCAATGAGAAAGCTCAGAGGCACTCTAGCCATGAACAAAGCATGTCTGTTGTAGCTACAACATGGAAACCTTTATCACATCAAAGAGTGCAGCTTTGGTATCATAACTGGACAGTACTTGAGCTCATAATTGTTACCCGCAAAACCTCCCAACCCTAATACCACCACCTATTTCAACACTACTAGTACCATAATGCATTGGGAGGGTTAGGGTAATTGTGTGTGGTCTCTGAGTACCTGGCAACGAATCAAAATGCTCCTGTCTTTTGGTCATATGATGTTGAACAACCAATTAGATTACATGCAGCCTTTGAATTGAGAAACGCCCCCTTCACTCATTGCTCGGCTTCTCCAATCTGTTTGGACATCCCTGCCTGTTCGGAATTTCTCTGCAGTTCGTTGGAACTATCGAGTCTCGAAGTTTGCCCGCTGTGGCTCTGTTTCCTGTATTCCAGCTTGGGAGTTGGGTATGCACGCTGACCTCGGCGTCCTTCTGCTTACCTGACTCAACATTCGTCTGTGCACCCGTGTGTTACCCGCCGATCCCGGCGTCCTCCTGCCTACCTGACTCGGCATTCGTCTGTGCACCCGTGTATTTACACGCCGCTCCCGGCGTCCTCCTGTCTACTTGACTCGGTGCTTCTCCGTGTGCCTTTCACGGTGTTGTATCCGTACATCAAGCCCGGCTTCTCCTGTCTACCTGCCAAGGCGCCTGCCTACGTGCCGTTCTTGGCGTTTTGCATGCACACCATTCCCGGAAGTACACCTTGGTGTTAGAGACTGTTCATTTCAAATACAACAAACTCTGTTCCTGTCAAATCAAGGAGTGATACAATTTTACAAGCAAGGCAACTTTGATGCAGTGGACTCACGGAGCTATACAATTCTTGTTTTCAACCTTGCCTTTCGGAAACGGAATTACATATAAACTTTTCATTTCTGGCACTTCCACGACCGGACATTACCCGCTTGTTTCTCAGCTCTAGTGAATTGCTCCAACCTCACAAAGATTGTTCCGGAAAATGATATCATTCTTTTGAGAGTCCATTGGTTCATGTTGCTTATATTTGGTAAGTGAGATCTCACACAATTCCATGTTAGCCTCACATTTAGATTCCCTTACGCTTAGATCTCTAACATTGATTGTCCTTTTTTGTTCACAGTATCTTCTCCTTGGTGCCACGATCCCTCCTGCATTACACATACGTCGTGGAAGTTTCCGAGTCTGATCATCGCTCCCTGGGAATACTTGCAGGGTTCCTGTTATAACTATCGGGAGACTTGCAGTGTTCTCGGGGAAGGTGAGACCTAGCTTCGCTCCTGAGGATCAAAGGGTACAACGCCTCCTGCCGTGACAGAAAGCCGAGCCCACGTTTATATTGATCCCCCGAGCGAAGTATGGATAAAGAGACTCTGGCAACTGGGGCAGCTGCCTCCGAACTAACCATGGCGGATCTCGCCAATGCGTTAGTCACTTTGCAAACAGAATTACGAGAGGTTAAAGCAGAAAATCAGCGACTAGTCTTAGAGGTTGATATGTTGAGAAGTCAAAGATCCATGGGTTTGGATAGTGGTACCCCATATAAAAAACCCTACATACAACCCGCACGCTTTCAGGTTCCATCCTTTCCAAGCACATCATCCCTGGACAATACTACATCCAACCCGGTGAATGTCACTGTAGTCACAGCCCCACAAACACCATTAGCCATGCCAGAGAGATTCACGGGTGATAGTAACAAATTCGCCGTCTTTATGAACCAATGTCACTTACAATTTCTCAGTAAGGCAGCAGCTTTTCCTGACGATGCGGCTAAGGTTGCATTTATCATATCATATTTATCAGGGAATGCGGCTCTGTGGGCCGTTACCTTAGTTGAAAATGACGACCCTATCTTATATAATTTACCTCAGTTCAAGGAGAGCATGAGAAATCTCTTTGCCAGACATTCTTATATGCAGGCCAGCGATAACGAGTTACTTGGTTTAAAACAAGGATCCAAGGATCTATTAACATATATTATGACATTTAACCGCCTCGTTACGGAGACGCAATGGCCTGAGGCTAAAAGAACCTCATTATTTTACAGGGGTTTAAGAGACGAATTAAAGGATATCCTGTCCCAAATTGTCGACCCCCCTGAAGATTGTGCCTCTTTCATAGACCTAGTAGTGAAACTAGACCACAGATTACACGAAAGAAAAGGGGAAAAGGGGAAATTAGATTATCCACGATTCCTGAATTCAAAACATGACAAAAAGGAAGTGAAAGATTCTAGTGAGCCGATGCAAATCGGAGGGGTTAGAGGACCTTTAACGCAAGAAGAAAAGGATAAGAGGCGAAAGATGAATTTATGTCTCTACTGTGGGAAGGAAGGGCATTATGCCCAAGATTGTCCAGTTAAACCCCGGTCAAGTAAAAAGACTCCCCTGAACAAGGCAATCCCCGTGGTGCACTCGGAAAACGCCTAGACTTGGAAGGTAACGAGACCGTTCTTCCAAGTCCTGCAGGTCTACAGGTCTCACCTTTTTTGGCAAAAACCTCATCCCTGATACCCAGACATCTGACCATATCAGTGGTACTGCTGTTATCCCCCCAACATAGAAAATCCTTACCTGTTATGGTAGATTCTGGAGCCACAGGTAATTTCCTTGATATCGCCTTAGCTAAAACGTGTGGAATCGAGTTTATCAGAAAGTCTCAGCCCGAGAAAGTAAGAGCTGTTGATGGATCCGATTTATCCTCAGGATTGGTAACTTATCACACACCCGAGTTACTTATGACCTGTGACAACGGTCATACGGAGAAGATAGTTTTTGATTTAATCGATACTCCTCCTTTTGGAGCAATTGTGGGAATCCCCTGGTTACAACAACATAACCCCAACATAAATTGGGAAAACCGAACAGTCACACTGAATTCAACTTATTGTGTAGAACATTGTTACAACGAGATGATCCATATGCATGTCCCTTTATATTGTGCAGGATCTACTTATCCCTCTACTCTTCCAGCGGAATACCAAGACTTTGTCACTGTATTTGACGAAATTAAGGCTGTTGAACTACCCCCTCACAGATCCTATGATTGTAGAATAGATCTGGTCCCTAGGGCTGAATTACCCCTTAGCAGAATCTATGCCCTAACTGAACCTGAAACAAAATACTTACAGGAATATCTCAACGATATGCTTAAAAAGGGATTCATCCGACACTCGACCTCTCCAGTGTCCTCGCCCATCTTTTTCATACCCAAACAAGAGGGTGGGTTGAGAGCTTGCCTGGATTATCGCGCCTTAAATAAGGTGACGATAAAAAACAGATACCCTCTTCCACTCATCTCCACACTCCTGGATCAGGTACGCAAGGCCAAGATTTTTACCAAGCTGGACCTCCGTGGCGCCTATCATTTGATACGCGTAAGAGAAGGAGATGAGTGGAAGACGGCTTTCCGCACCAAATTCGGCCTATATGAATACTGTGTGATGCCATTCGGGTTATGCAATGCCCCTGCTGCATTTCAATTCTTCATAAATGAAGTATTGAGAGAATATCTCGATGTATTTGTGATAGTATACATCGATGATATTCTTATTTACTCTCAGAATGAACAAGAGCATATTATTCATGTTAAGAAAGTCCTTCAATGTCTCCAAGATAATCATCTATTTGCTAAGTTAGACAAATGCCTTTTTCATGCAAATAAAGTGGATTTTTTGGGGTTTGTGATATCGGAGGAAGGATTACAAATGGATCCCGCTAAAATAACTGCCATCCTCCAGTGGAATAGTCCAAAGAATGTGAAAGAAGTACAATCCTTCCTTGGTTTTGCAAACTTCTATAGGAGGTTTATAGACCATTTCTCTGATCTCGTACGTCCAATCACAAGACTCCTTAAGAAAGGAATACCCTTCTTATGGGATGAGACAGCAGAAAAATCCTTTCAGGAGCTAAAGAACAGATTTACCTCCGCCCCCATAATGCGTCATGCTGATGAGAATCAACCGTATTTCATCGAGGCTGACGCTTCACAATATGCCGTAGGGGGAATACTTTCTCAAAGAGACACCAAGACAGGAACGATGCACCCCATTGCTTATTTCTCCAAAACTTTACTACCCGCCGAACAAAATTACACCATTGGCGAACGCGAGCTCTTAGCAATTAAACTCGCCTTTCAGGAATGGCGCCATTATCTCCTTGGCTCACCCCATGTGATTACAATCTACTCAGACCACCGAAATTTACAATTCTTTAAGTCAGCCAGAGCCCTTACACCAAGACAAATGAGATGGGTGTCTTTCTTTAGTGAATACAATTTTATCATCTCGTTCCGTCCTGGAAACAAACATGGCAAGGCTGATGCCTTATCTCGAATGGGAATTGAGTCTAAACATTATGTTGATAAACCGGTACCCCTCATTCCTGACAGTAAAATATCAGCCATAGGTGACAAGAAACCAAAAGTTCCTGATTCATTGTTAACAAAACTATCCCTTGCATATTCCACTCTATTGCCTGAAGAGTGGTTAAACGATCCTCTCAATACAATCAAAGACGGCATCTATTTTCATGACAATTGCATCTATGTACCTACTGAAGAACTCCGTAAGACCCTCCTTCAATGGTGTCATGCTCTACCCTTAGTAGGACACCCCGGTAAAGAAAAGACCCTTCAACTATGCAAAAGATGGTTTTGGTGGAAGGGTATGAATCAAGACGTCTCTTCCTTTGTGGGGGCATGTCCCACATGCGCTCGACAAAAAGCAGTACACAGTGCTCCTGTTGGCCTTCTCCAACCATTACCTATTCCACCAGCCCCTTGGCACTCAATCAGTCTTGATTTTATCACGGACATGCCTGAATCCCGAGGGTATACCACAATTCTCGTTGTGGTAGACATGCTCTCTAAAATGTCCCATTTTATTCCCTTGCCTCAGATACCCACAGCCCGAGAACTAGCAAATATTTTTATTGAACAAATCGTCCGGTTACACGGATTACCTTCTATCATTGTGTCAGACAGAGGTCCCCAATTTGTGTCCAGATTCTGGCAAGGGTTATGTCAGGCATTACATATAGACCATCGTCTGTCCACAGCATATCATCCGCAAACAGATGGGCAGACTGAAAGAACTAACCAAACACTAGAGCAATATCTTAGGTGTCTACTTAGTACTTTCTCTAGTGATTGGGCTTTTGCCTTAGCTCGCGCTGAATTTGCATACAACAATTCCATGCACTCAGCCACCAAGATGTCACCTTTCTTTTTCTCTCATGGGTATCACCCCAAGTCCTTACCGCTAGATCTCCCACCACCACTAGTAGATATCCCTGCTGTTCTAGAGCATCATGCAAATTTACAAACCATATGGATTCAGGCAAAGAATGAGTTACAAGCAACAAAACAACAGATGAACAAACAAGCGGACAAACATAGACAAGAAGGTCCTAAATATGACATAGGGGATCAAGTATGGTTAGCAACAAAGAACCTCCGACTAGCGGGACCCAGAAAATTGCAACCCCGATACATAGGACCCTACCAAATTGTTGAGGTTATCTCTCCTGTAGTGATGAAGCTTGCAATACCCCCGGAAATGCAAATACACCCAGTATTTCACATCTCTTTATTAAAACCATACCTTCAGCCGTCTTGTCCGGAACCCCCACCTCCACCCATAACAATAGAAGGAGAACTAGAGTATGAGGTTGAGAAAATCATTGATTCCCGAATACATCAAGGGAAACTTCAATACCTGGTAGATTGGGTGGGTTACAATGCAGATGAGAGAACCTGGGAAGTAGCTGAACATGTGCATGCTCCCACGCTAATACGCAGATTTCATGCTCTCCACCCTGATAAACCACGCTCGGTTAGACCACCTTTGAGGGGGAGAACTGTTACCCGCAAAACCTCCCAACCCTAATACCACCACCTATTTCAACACTACTAGTACCATAATGTATTGGGAGGGTTAGGGTAATTGTGTGTGGTCTCTGAGTACCTGGCAACGAATCAAAATGCTCCTGTCTTTTGGTCATATGATGTTGAACAACCAATTAGATTACATGCAGCCTTTGAATTGAGAAACGCCCCCTTCACTCATTGCTCGGCTTCTCCAATCTGTTTGGACATCCCTGCCTGTTCGGAATTTCTCTGCAGTTCGTTGGAACTATCGAGTCTCGAAGTTTGCCCGCTGTGGCTCTGTTTCCTGTATTCCAGCTTGGGAGTTGGGTATGCACGCTGACCTCGGCGTCCTCCTGCTTACCTGACTCAACATTCGTCTGTGCACCCGTGTGTTACCCGCCGATCCCGGCGTCCTCCTGCCTACCTGACTCGGCATTCGTCTGTGCACCCGTGTATTTACACGCCGTTCCCGGCGTCCTCCTGTCTACTTGACTCGGTGCTTCTCCGTGTGCCTTTCACGGTGTTGTATCCGTACATCAAGCCCGGCTTCTCCTGTCTACCTGCCAAGGCGCCTGCCTACGTGCCGTTCTTGGCGTTTTGCATGCACACCATTCCCGGAAGTACACCTTGGTGTTAGAGACTGTTCATTTCAAATACAACAAACTCTGTTCCTGTCAAATCAAGGAGTGATACAATTTTACAAGCAAGGCAACTTTGATGCAGTGGACTCACGGAGCTATACAATTCTTGTTTTCAACCTTGCCTTTCGGAAACGGAATTACATATAAACTTTTCATTTCTGGCACTTCCACGACCGGACATTACCCGCTTGTTTCTCAGCTCTAGTGAATTGCTCCAACCTCACAAAGATTGTTCCGGAAAATGATATCATTCTTTTGAGAGTCCATTGGTTCATGTTGCTTATATTTGGTAAGTGAGATCTCACACAATTCCATGTTAGCCTCACATTTAGATTCCCTTACGCTTAGATCTCTAACATTGATTGTCCTTTTTTGTTCACAGTATCTTCTCCTCGGTGCCACGATCCCTCCTGCATTACACATACGTCGTGGAAGTTTCCGAGTCTGCTCATCGCTCCCTGGGAATACTTGCAGGGTTCCTGTTATAACTATCGGGAGACTTGCAGTGTTCTCGGGGAAGGTGAGACCTAGCTTCGCTCCTGAGGATCAAAGGGTACAACGCCTCCTGCCGTGACAATAATCCTATGAGCGCTACTCATATTGCATCAAAGGAGTGGCACCAGGCCTAGGGAGGAGGACCACACCAGACTAAATCTAGAAAAGATACATTAAAAGAATGACTAGATAGAAAGAGGTGGCAGATCCATCCTAGATGTCTACACCTTTGGCTGTACCGACTCCGGTCTTTCTTCACCCCAGACTGTCCTGATATTGACACCCTTACCAGGTGACTCCACTTTGGTGCTAGTGAACTCTGTCCTTCCTTTACCAGGTTGACCTCAGACTGTCCTAATGGGGACATTTTCACCAGGTGAATCACCTTCAGCTGTAGTGACTCCGGGCTTCGTTCACCTGGCTGCACCCCCAGACTGTCCTGATATTGACACCCTTACCAGGTGACTCAACTTTGGTTCTAGTGAACTCTGTCCTTCCTTTACCAGGTTGACCTCAGACTGTCCTAATGGGGTCATTTTCACCAGGTGAATCACCTTCAGCTGTAGTGACTCCGGTCTTCCTTCACCTGGCTGCACCCCCAGACTGTCCTGATATTGACACCCTTACCAGGTGACTCAACTTTGGTTCTAGTGAACTCTGTCCTTCCTTTACCAGGTTGACCTCAGATTGCCCTAATGGGGACATTTTCATCAGGTGAATCACCTTCAGCTGTAGTGACTCCGGTCTTCGTTCACCTGGCTGCACCCCAGACTGTCCTGATATTGACACCCTTACCAGGTGACTCAACTTTGGTTCTAGTGAACTCTGTCCTTCCTTCACTAGGTTGCACCTCAGACTGCCCTAATGGGGACATTTTCACCAGGTGAATCACCTTCAGCTGTAGTGACTCCGGTCTTCCTTCACCAGGCTGCACCCCAGACTGTCCTGATATTGACACCCTTACCAGGTGACTCAACTTTGGTTCTAGTGAACTCTGTCCTTCCTTCACTAGGTTGCACCTCAGACTGCCCTAATGGGGACATTTTCACCAGGTGAATCACCTTCAGCTGTAGTGACTCCGGTCTTCCTTCACCTGGCTGCACCCCAGACTGTCCTGATATTGACACCCTCACCAGGTGACTCAACTTTGGTTCTAGTGAACTCTGTCCTTCCTTCACTAGGTTGCACCTCAGACTGTCCTAATGGGGACATTTTCATCAGTTGAATCACCTTCAGCTGTAGTGACTCCGGTCTTCCTTCACCTGGCTGCACCCCAGACTGTCCTGATATTGACACCTTCACCAGGTGACTCAACTTTGGTTCTAGTGAACTCTGTCCTTCCTTCACTAGGTTCCACCTCAGACTGCCCTAATGGGGACATTTTCACCAGGTGAATCACCTTCAGCTGTAGTGACTCCGGTCTTCCTTCACCTGGCTGCACCCCAGACTGTCCTGATATTGACACCCTCACCAGGTGACTCAGCTTTGATTGCAACAATCTCTACTGTAGGCAGAGCCACTGAAATTATGCAGCAGAGCTCAGTAAATTAAGTGGCAATAAACTGCAAATTATGCGGCAGAATGCAGCACATTTTGTAATAGTATTACTTCTGTATATCGTCATTTTTAAGCTTGGTTCACTGTTTGGGTATTGGTTGCACCTCATTAGTAACCAAATATAGCAATACAAAGGTGATAAGTCCAGCTTTGCAAAGGGCCTTTCACTGAGGGACAACATGTGTCACTGTATTTTTAGTAACTTTTAAACCATTATACCTAAAAATATATTTTTTTGTTAATACCTGCAGATTATGCGGCAGATGATGGATTATGTGGTAAATGAAGCAAATCTATAATTATGCGAAAATAACTGCGGTCGAACAATCGCATCTTTCCAGTGGCCCTGTCCAAAGGTGATCGGAATATACCACCTCTCATGGGCTGGGCCGGGACGTGTTGGGAAGTGAAAGAGGATTTTTGGAGGGCCATCTTCCTGTCTCTGACAGTCACAAGCATTGTGATCTGTAGGGAGCCCACGCTGTCCCCCTTTGACACTGCGAGGAGGTCCCCACTACGTCAGGATTTTGCAAAGCCAGGCAGGTCTCCTCTATTTCGCTCTCTCGTTACCATTTTCTATTTCTGTTGTTTTCCTTTCGCCTTACCTTCTCTACTTTCAGTCTCAATTATTCTTTGCCCCTCCCCTTTCTGCGCCCCCCACACTCCCAGCCACCCCCATCTGTAGAAGAAGCAGATTGTAACATAGAAAACAGAATTATGCAAATCAATATTTGATTTCTTGTTATCACTGCTGGCCAAACTCCTCACATTCTGCCTCACGAGTAGTGCCCAGCCCTGGCATTAATGGACCGCGGGGGAGGGGGCGCTCTTTGCCAGCCTCCTGTTGCATGGGCACCGGTGACTGTGGCGCGTGCCAGGGTGACGCACCCGCTCTCCGAGGACCAGCTCTACCCAGGCTTCTCCTTGAGCCCCGGTGTTCTTGCGATACGGAGGGGCACAGAACACGTTTTACAGATATTTTAGAACCTTGAATTTAGTATTTCTCTAGTGGTTCATGTCTCTCTTATTCCCACTCCTTCTTTACTCTCTACGTCTCTTGCCTTGATTTGCTTCTTCTCATCTCTGATTTCGTATCTGTTTCTCTGGCTTCTGCTCTTTCTCTTTCCTCCTTTAGTTTCTTTCTCTGTTTCATTTCCCATGTTTCACCCTATCTCTAGCCTTTATGCGTTGTGGCATCACCCCTTACCATTTTAATATTGTTCTCCACCTGATTTTAGTTTTTTAGGTTAGGTGAATTCTCTTGTATTTAATATATCTTGAAAGGGGGCTCTTATCAGATCCCATTGCTGAAGCCGAATCCCTGTGTTCATTCGCTTTTGTGTGGAACATTTTTTTTGTTAACTTCCCCCGGCTGCATGCATTTATCATACTTCTACTAGAACTGGTCACACTGTGTAAGCCCCATTCACTATCAAGATAAGATCTCTTGCTACGGTGAAGGCAGACAGCTTCTAACAGTGGGCTGGAATACATGCATTTTAATACCTAGCTGTGTAAAGCAGATCCTTTAGCCTTAGAGCATGTGTGGCATTTCCTATTTATGTCTCAGTACTTTTCTTTGCACTTATCTTTAATCTATTTAGTTATTATGATCAAATTATAAATGTTGTAATAACATTGCGCGCTAAAAATAAAGTTAATATTCAAAATCTATGCTATATTTTGCAACTAAACAGGAAGCCACAAGTGGAGTTACCTTGCAGAGATCAGGGTCATGATTTGAATGGTGCAGCAGGTGCAGTAGCACCGGGCCCAAAAGTTGTCAGAACTCCACTAAACACAGATCAATCAATCAATCAGGGAATTTGTATAGCGCACTACTTACCCGTGAGAGTCTCAAGGCGCTGAAGGGAGGGGGGAACAGCTACTGCTCGAAGAGCCAGCTCTTGAGATGTCTTCTGAAGGTGAGCAGGTCCTGGGTCTGCCGTAGGTGGGTGAGGAGGGTGTTCCATTTCTTGGCGGCGAGGTAGGAGAATGATCTGCTGCCTGTGGTCATTCGTTGGATGCGGGGGACAGCAGCGAGGGCGAGGGCGAGGTTTGCTGAGCGGAGCTGGCGGGTGAGGGTGTAGAAGTTGAGTCTGTCGTTCAGGTAGGCTGGTCCGGTGTTGTGTAGTGCTTTGTGTGCGTGGGTGAGGGGTTTGAACGTGATCCTCTTGTCGACGGGGAGCCAGTGCAGGTCTTTCAGGTGGGAGTGATGTGGCTGCGTCGGGGTACGTCAAGGATCAAATGTGCAGAGGCGTTTTGGATGCGTTGACATACTATTTGACTAGTAAACAGGCAGTCACAAGTGTATTTACCTTGCAGTTAAAAGGGACTTGATTTGAAATGTGCAGCAGGTGTAGTAGCACTGGGGTCAAAAGCTCTAGGGACCCCACAAGTCCCAGATTATTGCTATATTTTACTACTAAACAAGACAGTCACAAGTGTATTTATCTAGCAGGCAATAGAGGCATGATTTAAATGGTGCAGCAAGTGCAGTAGCACCACAAACCAAAAGCTCTAAGCACCCCACTAAACACCTAATATTGCTCTATTTTACTTAAACAGGCAGTCACGTGTGATGTTACCTTGCAGACAACAGGGTCATGATTTGAATGGTGCAGCAGGTGCAGTGGCACTGCCCCAAAAGTTGTCAGAACTCCTCTAAACACATAATATTGCTATCATATCAATTAATCCTATTATTTCCCTCTTTAATGTCATTTTCAAACTTTTGATATTACTTATCAGCACTATACCGCTGCAATATATTGCTTTTTTTAGATAAACAAGTCATAACACTTTAATAGACTTTCTGTTACTTATATCAGACAACTACTCAACAAGCTACAAATTACAACAAAAAACAGCTTATTATTAATCACATAGGCAAAACCTCATGCATTTACCAATGCTTGTTCTCTTTGTCTCTGCATTTTATTCAAATCCACCTCTCTCCGGCTTCCTTTTCATCTGTGTCCTGGGTCCACTAGCCTCTGCCGTTCTTCAGACCCCCTTTCAGTCATTCTTCTGAACTCTCCCCCTCCCCCCGTTAGTCATTACATCTGTTATGCACCATCTCCCTTTTCAGCGATTCTCCGACTTCACCGTGGCATGTAGCTGACCCTGGCCCATCCCTGCAAGCCTTTCAGACACCTGCCTGCGGGTATACCACCAATATACAGAGACATTTGGCTCGGAAAGACCACCATCTTGTATACCGGACGTACACGTCTCCCCCCGACGCCCCCTTCATTTCCCTCCCCAGTGGACAAGGAGGCCTTAACACCCATCCTTTGGTTTTAAAAAAGAGTAAAGCGCCTCGTGCGCTGGCTCGCATAGCTGTCACTAACCACAAATTGTCTCATCTCAGTGATACCACGTATCACGTTTGAGGGGGGTGGTGACTGCCTATGCCCGGCACGAGGAGGGCCCCCAGGGATGCTCCGCTTCCGTCAGAGTGGTTATCTGAGAAACTCACTCACTTGCGGTCAGATCAAAGTGGCCCCTGGGCATCGCTCGGCGGCAGGGCCTCAAGATGGAGTCCAGCCTGTGAGGGGCGCGAGCAGACAGCACTGCTGGTGGACGGGGTGTGAGGCAGCACGGCTGGTGCACAGGGAGTGAGACAGCACGGCTGGTGCACAGGGCGTGAGACAGCACGGCTGGTGCACGGGGCGTGAGACAGCAGGGCTGGTGGACGGGGTGTGAGGCAGCAGGGCTGGTGCACAGGGTGTGAGGCAGCACGGCTGGTGCACAGGGAGTGAGACAGCACGGCTGGTGCACAGGGCGTGAGTCGGCACAGCTGGTGCACAGGGCGTGAGTCAGCACGGCTGGTGCACAAGGAGTGAGACAGCACGGCTGGTGCACATGGCGTGAGACAGCAGGGCAGGTACACAGGGAGTGTGTCAGCACGGCAGGTGCACAGGGCGGGAGTCAGTACGGCGGCTGGTGTACAGGGCGTGAGTCAGCACGGCTGGTGCACAGGGAGTGAGTCAGTACGGCTGGTGCACAGGGCGTGAGTCAGCACGGCTGGTGCACAGGGCGTGAGTCAGCACGGCTGGTGCACTGGGCGTGAGACAGCACGGCTGGTGCACAGGGCGTTGGACAGTACGGCTGGGGCACAGGGAGTGAGACAGCACGGCTGGTGCTCAGGGCGTTAGATAGCGTGGCTGGTGCACAGGAAGTGAGTCAGCACGGCTGGTGCACAGGGCGTGTGACAGCACGGCTGGTGCACAGGGCGTTAGACAGCACGGCTGGTGCACAGAGAGCGAGTCAGCACGGCTGGTGCGCAGGGCGTGAGTCAGTACGGCTGGTGCACAGAGAGCGAGTCAGCACGGCTGGTGCACAGAGAGCGAGTCAGCACGGCTGGTGCGCTGGGCGTGAGTCAGTCAGTCAGTCAGAGTATGCTTTATTCGAATTTCATTCATAAAAGCCAAAACACAATACAATAAACAAACACAAATACATACAATTTAAAACAAAATTAAATTTCATCGATGACATCAATTACAAAGCACACTTCATTTATTAACTGAAATGTTTAATCCTATATGCATGTACTGTTCAACCTATGTTAATAAGAATAAAATAATTAAAAACCATGGCTTAAAATAGTTGTAAAATGGCTAATAAGACACGAGAATAAAACATGACAGAGAATAGTCAATAGCTAGCAGTCTCTGTAGTAGTTGGGAGAGTAGTTAAGTACCTAGCAATCTCCTTCTAATTGACCACGCCCAACCTAAATACTTTGCAGTGGCTATTAAAACCCATGTCAAAGTGCTGGTGCGTATAATACGCAGGGCCACAGTGCTGCTAACTGTCCCAAGATTTTTGCACATTGGGGACAGCCAAATGCGCCTTGGTGCCGCATAGGGTTTACAGGAAAATAAAAAATGGCCGATGGTTTCTTTAGTAATACCACAAACAGGGCAGGTGTCACAGGATCCACCATTCCACTTAGCTGTCAGAGATTTAAGTGGGAGTGCACCTGCTCGGAGTTGGAAGAGGAGCTTCCTATCTCCAGGCCTGGTAATAGTGTCCCAGTACGATTCTAAACAGGGATACATTTTTGCCTCTAAAAATTCACCAGACATTGAACCAGCGCTAGAGCTTCTCCAATGTCGAGAGGCAACCATCTCCCAATAAGCACTTTTTAGAATATTTTTGGAGGGAAAGATTGCTCTCATTGGATCTTCCCAAAGTTGGGACATACCAAGCTCCATAAGGGATGTCTTTAATAATTTCAACCATCCAATTTTGTGGTAAACATCGGAACTCATAATATCTAAAAAACCCTCGGCATAGTGTTTCAATACAGGGGTAGTCCACAACCTGTGCCAATAAATGATTGGTCGTAATTTAACTAAATCTGTGACTGCTCTTATACCCAAATCATATCTTAGGGGCAATAACGGGGTGCTTTTGGGAACACCAGTTATACCCCTGAGAAATTTATTCTCCGAGGTTTGAAGTGCAGCCACCTTTTCAAAACCCCAAAGCTCAGCGCCGTATAGCGCGGAGCCTAAAGCCTTTGCTTCATAAATCTGCAAGGCGGGTTTAATAGGTTTAGTTAAGGATTTCCTATGCTCTGCGCAGATGGCACCAGAGAGTTGTCTATGCCTGAGTGTTGCCAGATCAATATGGTTCCACCAGGTCTTCTCTTTAGATATATGAATACCTAGGTATGTAAAGGTTTTCACTACCTCTAACGGACGATTATTCAAAATAATTTTAGATTTAAAACTTCGGTGGGGGTTAAAAATCATAAGCTTAGTTTTGGCAGTATTAACCTCTAAGCCATACTCCCCACAAAATTGATCAAAGATTGACAAGGCATGTTGTAGACCACTGGGAGTTTTCGATAGGATGAGCGTGTCATCAGCGAACATTAAAATAGGGATTTTAGTCCCTGCTAAAAAAGGGGCATCCACTTGGGCTGAGAGCAAGCGGCTCACAACGTCATTGATGTATAATGTAAAAAGTACAGGAGCCATCGAACAGCCCTGACGAACTCCCCTTTCAACCGGAAAATCCGCGGTTACCGATCCCATCCCCCCCCATTGAATTCTAGCATAATTCGATTCGTGAAGTCTCATAATGAGGGATAATAATTCATTTGGGAGTCCCTGCTTCTTAAGTACCACCCATAACATAGAACGAGGGACAAGGTCGAAAGCGGCCCTTAAATCAACAAAAGCCGCGTAAAGACTTCCCTCGCCTAGCAATACGGTTTTCCACTGTATCAGTGTAAATCGGAAAACCTGATCGACTGTACTGGTAGAGCGTCGGAAACCTGCCTGGAAGGGTGAAAGAGCATTAAACTCCTCCGCCCAATCCAGGAGCCTATTGACAATAACTCGTCCCACAATTTTTTGTATAGTGTCTATGAGACTTATTGGCCTGTAGTTGCCTGGCTTAGACCGGTCACCTTTTTTGAAAATGGGGATGATTATTGCACCTTGCCAGGAAGTGGGTACCGGCGCGCCCAAGGCAATGGCATTCAGGAGTAGGTGAATATACTTACTCCAGCGTTCTTTGTCATTAATAAATAGATCCGCTGGCACTCCATCAAGACCAGGGGCACGGCCACTTGCCACTGAACCAAGGGCCTTCAAGATTTCAGAGACACTAAAAAAAGTTTCCTGGGGTTGTTCAACTATAATTTCTAGCCCCAGGCTAAAACTATTTGGGTTAGCATACTGTGCTCTGAAGAATGTCACCCATTCTTCCTCAGGCACATTATTATATGGGGTTTCTGGGAAACCCGATTTTCCCCACCTAACAATGTGCCAGAAAGACCGGGAGTCCCGCTTATTACTGGCCACCAGTAACTCGGCCCAATGGTGTTCGTCCCACGCTTTCTTAGCCTTTGATATGCTGGTCTTATAATCCCTTCTAGCTGATTGAATTACTAGGGGTATACCACCTTTAATAGCATTACCCAGTGCTAAGCGAGCTTCTCTACATTGTTTATTATACCACTTGGCAGGCTTAACGATTCTAGCTCCGTTATTTTTTATAGGTTTAAGGAAATGATTTTTAATTGTGGAAAAAAGAGTGTTATGTATTCCTTCTACCGTTTCTAAACCGGTGTCAAGTGAGTTAGAGAGCTCGATTGCCAGCATTGCTTCGTCGACCTGGTCAGATATATCAGCAATAATTTGAGAATTAATTGCTATCTTTTCCCACTTTAATCTGCGTAGATCGTTAGTTGGAACGATCACAGGAGGAACCAGCTCAGGAAAACCAGCGTGCATGTTAGATAGGGACCACCATTTGTGTCTAATACACAAAGGATTATGGTCGCTCTCAATCCTCACAACAACCTCCATGTCGCTTATTGTGGGCCACAGTCTAAGACTACATAAAACGTAGTCAATTCGACTACTATAACGCCCATTGTCAAACGTATTGGCTCCATTCCTGTCACTGATGGACCTTCCATTCAGAGCTCTTAAGCCCTTCTCATAACAGATAGAGTTTAAGGCTATGACGTCACTGGTCCACCGTGCAACCGGTTTGAGCTCTAGTTTGGGGACTCCCCATTGGCTATCCTCTTCCTCCCCAAAAAGATAGTCTTCATTAATCAGTGGCTCAAATGTTCTGTTAAAATCGCCAGCAATGACAATGTTGTTATTTGGAGAGTGGGTGTCAAGAAGGCTGCTCAAAACTGTTAGAGTCTCTAGTCTCCCTCCCTTGTTACTCCGGACATAGATGTTATAAATATCCAGCATACCTAAATTTTCTAGGTTCACTTTGATTAGTTGGATATCTCGATTGTTAGTCTCTACAACTTTAATGGTTAGTTTTAGAGTCTGACGGACCCATATGGTTAGTCCCCCCATTGGTCTTCCTCTCGGTCCCTTTAATGCAGGTACCGAATAATTCAGGTATCCCTGCACAAAAAGAGGTTCGCAAAGCCAAGTCTCCTGGAATATGCACAAATCATAGCGATTAACAAAAGCTATCCAATCCTCAGAATCCATTTTAGAGGATAGACCAGCAATGTTCCAGGAGAGTAGGTTCCCCAGAACTGTCTTAGTACCCACCAAGCTGTCAACAGGTGGTAGAATATCTGGGGCAGGGGGATGGCCATTAAAAGTATCTGAGCTTACTTGTAATAATACTAGCTCGCTTGGGTCACTGGAGGCTAGAGGTGTCACGGAGGATGACTGTTCTAGAGCCAAAGGGGGGGCTTTAGGGCTAACGAGTCAGTCCACATCCTCAAGACTAGCTAGTGCCTCATAACGATTTCTCAGCGGGATAGGAGGATTAAATTGGTTAAGATGTGGCGCCTCAAAATTAATATTGGGAACTATCTCACTTCTAGGATAAAAAAAGGTCAGTTCCCAAGTGGTAATACTAGATCTCGTGTAATTAATATGCCAATTAAGAATATGACTGACAGCTCTGGGATCCCTGAAGTTAATTAAAATAATATCACCATCTATCTTTTTTTGTGTATTTCCCAACCATGGTAAACGTCGTACATGAAGAATATCCCCATTAATATGTGATGGAAGAGGGCGGTTCTGGGAGAGCCAATGAATCACCTTGTTTTTTAACTGAGAATAACCCTCTGTTATGTCATTTTTTAAGGTAGGAACACCCGCAAGAACTACCACAAGGGGGACAGCTTCCGGTGGCAAGTTAATAAAGGAAGCTCGGTGTGGTTTGACAATAGGAGCTGGCTTGTGACTTTTTCTGTCACTCGTTGGGCCATTTTGTGGCAAAACATTATCTCCCAAATAATTACTAGTGTTTTTCGAAGTAGTGGGTTGCATTGTATCACCATCTACATTTGTGCGAGTTATCTTGCTGGTACTCGACTGAGCTTGGGAAGTGGTCTCTAGACGTGGGGCAATATAAGGTGTTTCTGCAACGCCTGGTCCAACGAAAGGAACTGTGTACGATGTACAAAGACCCACAATTGATTCCATTTTGCTGGTTATAAAGAGTTCCACTTTCTCCAACCTTTTTTCAATTACTTTTAAGCTGTCGACAACAGGTAGTAAAAGAGATTTCAATAACTGATCTATATTGCCCATTAACTCTTCAACATTTATGTTATGTGAAAGACAGGATGTAAGCTTACCAGAAGAAGATGAATTGGCTGCACAATGAGTGGGATCATTTTCAGTGATTGACATTCCAGAATTACGGCTACCTTTTGTCTTTCTATTCTTTGACAAATCAGGATCTATCCTTCTCCGTTTGCTAGGCAAGGGACCCATTAATTTGAATTTCCTAGATGAATTAACCTTGTGGGGAGGGGTCTTACCAGCTTGTGGGGGCCCATTACAAACTGCTAATTCAGCCGATTGACTCGAGGATATATGTAAAACAGTTGGGGATAAATCAATTAGTGTCTCAACAACACATACACTTTGGGGTTGTACAATTGAATCAGTTTTACCAGGAGGGATTGGAGTATCATTAGGTGAATACCCACTCTCAGCTGGAATTTTTACCAAGTGCTGTGGGCTCGTGACTAGAGGCGTACTTTTAATTAATTCAATAGAATTGCGACGCCTCACTCTTAATTCAGCAAGTGTTGCCTCACGATCTGAGCCCGTGGGAATTTTCAATAAATACCCATCAAGTGTACCCCTATTAGCACAATCAGCCATATCAATGTAACTAAATTAAAAAACAAAAGTAAAACACCGCTGTATGGGCATATACAACACTACTAGAAGAAATTATATCACAGTCCAACAGTCCAGCGATGTCATACAAAAATAAATAAATATGTGAACAGTACCGACAAAAATTAAGGGGGGTGTGCCCGGCCCGGCCTCCTTCGGCTCCTGAGGGCTACAGAGGGCCCGCCCTTGTCCCGGGCTTCTCCCGGCGCCGACCCGCGCGCGATCCCGCGTCGCGGGGGCTCCCGCTGGCTTTATGCGCCTTCAAGCGCGCTGTGATTACGTGGGCGGGTTCGTCCCGCAAGGGTTGCTGGGAGCAGTAGTCTCCCTGCGCACAGCGGCCGTGTAGGTGGTAGATACGGCAGCGGCAGGGAAACGCTGTAGTGTGCTGGTATGGACGTCCTCCGTTGTTGCAGGGACAGCGTGGCACAGGGAGCAGGTAGGCTATATGGCAAGTTCAAGAACAGTCTCAAAAAGTCACCGCGTGAGTCAGTACGGCAGGTGCGCAGGGCGTTAGACAGCACGGCTGGCGCACAGGGCGTTAGACAGCGCGGCTGGTGCACAGGGAGTGAGTCAGCATGACTGGTGCACAGGGCATGAGACAGCACGGCTGGTGCACAGGGCGTTAGACAGCACGGCTGGTGCACAGGGAGTGAGTCAGCACTCCTGGTGCACAGGGATTGTGTCAGTACGGCAGGTGCGCAGGGCGTGAGACAGCACGGCTGGTGCACAGGGCGTTAGACAGCACGGCTGGCGCACAGGGCGTGAGTCAGCAGGGCTGGTGCACAGGGAATGAGACAGCACGGCTGGTGCTCAGGACCTTAGACAGCGCAGCTGGTGCACAGGGCGTTAGACAGCACGGCTGGTGCACAGGGATTGAGTCAGCACGGCTGGTGTACAGGGCATGAGTCAGCACGGCTGGTGCACAGGGATTGTGTCAGCAAATGGACGGAGGAGCATCTCAGCTGGCAAAGATGGTCCTGATGCTGCAGATCCTCCCTCCGAGCCACCGACCAGGACCTCCTTTACAGCCCATACAGCTGAAGAGTGAGAGTTGTTTGTGCTTTGAGAGGCTTATCCAAAATGGGCACAATGGGCTCCCCAAAGACCCTTTGAGGAGAGAGTGAGACAGGCCCCGATTGTAGGACAAACCTTCAAAATGTAGGACTGTTGGCCACCCTTTTCACAGACCCTCCAGGCTGTCCTTTTCCACCCTACCCATGGCACTCTCAGACCCTGTGACCTACAGGTGCTGTTACTCTTCTGCCCATGGCCCTTTGGGCTTTGTTTACTGATATATGAATGGCATGTCAAATCAAATCAAATCAAATAATCTTTATTCGGTGTGAAAAAAATCTCACCATAAAAGAATACACTCACAGAATATTTATACATATGCAAATACATCGTTAATTCATGTGAATACATTAAATGAATTTTAAAAATACGTAAAAGATAAAATAGGGAAGTCAAGGTATCCCAAATTGTCACAGGGTGCAGTATAACGTATAAGATTTGTCCAAGGAACAATACATTTATCTTTTGGGGGGGAAAGTGCTAGTGCTAGGATGTGCAGAGTTGAATCAAAGTAGTGCAAAACATTACATCTTAAAATTCATATATTTACATTATAGTTAAAACAATTAACCAATTAAAAGGACATTATGTCTATACAACTTACATTTGGATCGATTTCCTACACCTAAAAACTTTTTTTTAAAAGGTTGTTATAGAGGCTATCACATAAGGTGTCTCTAACTGTTGTAAAGCTATAAGGGCTGGTCGACATTGCCTTAGACCAAGTAATTTTAACAGAGGAATAATCCATAGGTTCCTCTGCACTGAATAGAATTTACAAAAGAATACCACATGAATGGCATGTCAATAGCGCAGAGTGTGTTATCGCAGCGCTTTCCATTGCCCAGGGGTGACCATCGCTCCCTGGTTCTGATTCGGCCTCTGAATGGGGGGCTGCCATGTTGCCGTGTTCTTATATTAGCTTCATTGGATGCATAAGCATTGGCCCGGCCTAAATTGTTAAAAAACTAGAGTCTAGCTCTGGACCTGGCAATCCAGCCCTTGTCCCGCCCCCAAGGTCTACGGAAGTGGGCACCAGCCAATGCCTGCGGATAAAGCACACAGTTTGGGTGTAGGCTTTGATAATAATGTGTCAGTTACTGCCCAAATATGATCTCTAAGACCGTATTCCTGTGCCCCACTGCATTTAGAGAATCATCTTGTTTCTCCTTGTGGTAATGTCATGACTAGATTATTACACACTAGTCTCACCAACATATATCTCAACACTCTAGAGAGCTCAGAACTATTCACTAGGGGCGGGCGATAAATTCCGCTCTACCGGCGGACTTTTGTCCACTCCCTGTTACGCTTGTAACGCGGAGTTTCGGCAAAACTCTGCTAACTGCCACATAATGCGAAGGTCCGGCAAAACTTCGCCAACCCCCACGTGGTGGAGTTTTTCTCATGCACAGCTCGCCAATGGTAAGTTGGTGAGTGCAAGCAAGAATTGGTGTTCCCTAGCACGATTTTCAGGCAGCACCAGGTGAGATTTTCTCAACGCGCGTGGTCGTGGACAGTCGTGACCATTGACGGTGAGAAAGCTGCTGCTTGAGTAAAAAATATACTTAAGTGGCAGCCACGAAGCAGCACCCTCTGGCATGCCCCAAGATGCCGTTCTAGCTGATTTTGCAACCCACAACAAGCTCCCAGAGCAAAAAATCAATGTGATGTGATGATTCCGTCCACTAGTAGAACACCGCATAATCTTGCAGTTTTCATGAAACTCCACAAGTACCGTCCACCCCTACTATTCAGCTTGTCTGCCATGCCTGACTCTAGCAGGGGGGGGATATGGGAGTCCTCCACCCAAGTATCATCAGTAGGCCCCAGAGTGCCAAATCACAAAAACAGACTACAGTACACTGGACTATGGTCAGCCAATCAGATGCAGACCCACGCACTAGAAAAATCTGTTGTTTTAGATAATTGTATTCACTTATGTGGGCAGTCTGGATCATTAAGTGCTAGAGTGCTAGCGACAGAACACTAGTGTTAGATCAAAATGGAGGTACCACTTAATGAAGTACAAGGGAGTCTGGGAACAGGTAAAAACAAAAGGTAAAAAAAAAATGCCAGCCCGGGCCAGTTGGTACTCAGAGGAACTCGGACTGATGAAATGCCACTGCAAGCAAGTGCAGTGCAAACAGAGAAGGAGCCAGGACAGTGCAGACAGGAGCACATTCAAATAAGCCCTGAGATGCCACCAACAACTTATCCGGACCACCAAACATGCTGTCTGGTGGACTGCATTGATGTCACTACCTTCAGAAGCAAAGAAAATGGCACCACATGAAGGATTTCACCTCATCAGCGGTCGCCTTTTACTCATTCACCCCCTCACAGGATCTCTGCAAGAATCTCTGTGAATTCTTCAACAACAAAAACACAGCAACTTACATCAACTTTAATCTGCAATGGAACTCAACAGACCTCGTTAAATGCCTCCTGATCTTATCCAAACAACCAATGCTCGCCACATAGCCTGTCACCACCCTAGAAGACATCACTGCCGCCATGAAGTCTATCCACTCAGGGGCCACATCAGACCCCCCCCCCACTACACCTACTCTAGAGGACTGCAACCCATCAACACAGTCCCAAATCCATTCTAAATGCCTTCGCTTCTTCCCACAACCTCCCCAGATGCTTGCAAGCACGCAACTATCCTCCTATTTCTGAAAAAAAACTCCACGGACACTTCAATGCTATCCAACTGCAGACTGTTCTCCTTGCTACCATCCCTGGCCAAGGTCTGAGAAAATATATTCAACAGCCACTTCACCAAAAAAAGCTCAGTGATAATGAACTCCTTGACACCTCTCAGTCTGGCTTCAGACACAACAACGGCATGGAAACTGCCCTCATTGAGATGACATCCTCCTGGACCTCTCTGCAACTTTTGACATGGTCTCCCACCCCATCCTCATCCCACGCCTACACAACATCAGCATCCAAGAACATGCACTATGATTGATCTGCTCCTTCCTGACAGGAAGGACTCACTCAGTCATCCTGGCACCATGCACTTAGGATGCCCTCAACCTCATCTGCTGTGTTCCTCAAGGATCCTCCCAGAGCACGACTCTCTTCAAACCATACGTAATTGTTTTAGCCAGCATCATCTGGTCTCACAACATCAATGTCCTCTCCTACGCCAATGATACTCAACTCATTCTCTCTCTCACAGACAAGAGGACCAGCACCCGGATCAAGTTCAATGCCTGCATGGCTGAAAGTTGAAGACCAACCGTCTGAAGTTAGACACCAACAAGACTGAAATCATGCTTTGTTTTTGGAAGATCACTTAACTGTGGGACTCCACCTGTTGGCCAACAGAGCTAGGACCACCTCCCACATGCAAAGAACCTCAGGAGCGTCATCAACAGAAAAATCAACATAAACGCCCAAGTCAACGCATTCACCACCACATGCTTCCATACCTTGAGGACGCTGGAAAACTGTCACATACGCAAGCCTTTCTTCACAAGCAAGCTGCACTATGATAGCACCCTCTATTCCGGTATCAACAAAAAACTCACCAGAAGGCTGCAGACCAGTCAGAACACGGCGGCCAGAATCACTCTCAACCTATTCTACTGTACTCATATCACCCCACCGCTCCACTAGCTCCCCAGACACAAAAAAGCACATTTTAAAGTCCTCACTCACACTTCAAGGCACTACATTACAATGACCCAGCAAATCTCAACTATCGTTTCTGCTTTCACAAACCTTCCACATGCCCCTACTCACCGTACTTGCACACGTCCCATACACACATCTCACGCATACGGAAAACCAGATCTGGGGGTGGAGTCATTTCCTACATCGCTCATAAAGCGTGGACCGACCTGTTACTACACACAAGAGAATCCTCCTCACATCTTGAATTCCACAAGAAGCTGAAGACACGGCTTTTCGAGAACACCCTGGCCCTAGGTTTGATTAGACTCACACCTGCTCAGCGCCAGGGTACCCTCCCGGGTGATAGTGCATAACATAACATACCACAACCAACAAAATATATAATATACCAGAAACACATAACAAACAAAACATAGCATAACATAAATACACATAACAGAACAGAACATCTCCTGCTGAAGGGGCTCATTTGCGCCACCTGTTCCTTGTGTGATGCTTGGATATCTCAGAATGACTATGAGTTCAGTGATGTAACATTGATGGCGGCTTCCCCAGTCTGAAAATGGTTCCAGCACCGCTGCCTACCAGGGCCACAGGTGCTCTTACAGCGCCGGGACCCTGCTGTGAGCTCTGTCTGATTCCCTCAACTGTATTAGTCTGACTCAGACAGCAGAATCCACTGAAGCACCTGCGGGGGCACTGCGAAGGGGTAATTGCTTGCGCTCTCTGCGGGCGAGCAGTGCGCATGCTCACTTTTGTAAATGCAGTGTGCCGCCAGCAGAGGTGAAAGAAGCAGCTACGCCCGCGCTTTTGCATAGCTCTGAAAACAAGACCGTCGCAGTAATCACTGCGTTCAGCCTGGTGGGTGGTGGGCAGACGATGGCTGTTAGTAAAAGAACATATACCTATTTAGGGCAGAGTTTCTGGGACTGGGAAAATGAAGCGAAAATGAGCGCTCGTTGCTTCATTTAATGCTGCAAAAATGCACAGGTAAATTTAAAACAACTTCTTGGGCTGCTAATGCACAATTCTTCCTTATTAAAACCAGAAGTAGGAATAGTTATCATTCTGAGAGGCTTGGAAAACAGCCAGAATCTCGGAGTAAAGATGCTGCTCTTCAGAACGAGATTCTGAGAGAGGGAACTCGAGTAGCTGTTATATTCAGTGCAGCACTAGAGGTGGATGAGCCAACAAATTAAGAGGGAGAGCCGAGCCAAGGGTCTGTCTTGGCTCTGAGTACCCCTCTTGGCTCTAAGAGCCCAGACAGGCGCTGAGCTATGGGAACATTTGGCATGGAAATCATACAACAAATATTATATAAAAATATAATAAAGTGTCTTCAAAATTAAAAAAATTATATTTAACAAGTGTTTTTTACTTAAGACATTCAATTATTTCACTGAATTGAGAGGTATTTTCTAAAGGGTTAGGTTTTAGACATACATTTGAAGCATTTATGCCCCCAATCCCAGCCCAACAATTCAATTCGTGAACTAAGAGGCAAGTCCATTGTCATGTGCACCCTATATCTGGGCTACATTCTTATTTTACAAGGAGCCATATTATCATCCATGAACTCAAACATAAAGGAGTTTTTTGTACAGCACACATGCTCACCTATTTCAAGGTTTTCTCATATGCAATAATGAAAAAATAGGGGGCACGATAAAATAACCATAGGATCACACGATTTGGTTTGGTGGCTAAGACGGGACTGATCCCAGGTTTTCTGGTTTCCATTGTGTCATAATTCAGCCACTAGATCGAGATCCCTATCTTGCTCCTGTTTGACATGCATTACATTTCCTTTTTGGTGCTTAAGGCTAGAGCGGGGGTAGCAGGCAGAAGTCACTTGAAAGCTCAGCTCCTTTTAGGCTCAAGGACTCAGGAGGACATCGAGCGGTACCCGAGCCTGGCATCTAGCTCGGATCTTTAGTAACTCAGACACCTCTAAATTTTTCTCCGTATTCTTCGCCTGAAATAAGCTTAGAAGCCGCTCTCAGTGTGATGTCTCTTTGGTATGTGAGGATATTTAATGTTACAAAAGGTCGGGCAGTTAGTTGATCAGCTCACCTTTGCCCAAGGAGGTGTTCCCTTTCTTGTTAAAAGAAAACCCCCCAAAAAAAGATTTATGGACAGAAAGGTCTCACCGACTTGTTTGTGGCATGCTTCATCATAGGGCAGTCCACCCCACCATGTTAGGGCAATGCCAAGGATGAATAGACTTCAGTGTGCAGGGCCGGGCACATGTACAGTTGCACACATCTACCAATGATTGGCAATGCCAAACAGCTTGGATCTTGTCAATTGAAAGATGTTCACAATCTTGACTAATACACAGAAGAAACCGCTCATGGGCAACCGTAGTGTATGCATGTTCCAACAAACACACAAGAGACCGCTCTTGGGGGACCGTAGTATGTGCATGTTCCAACATACACAGAAGAGACTGCTCATGGGGAACCGTAGTGTGTGCATGTTCCAACATACACAGAAGAGACCGCTCATGGGCAACCGTAGTGTATGCATATTCCAACATACACAGAAGAGACCGCTCATGGGGAACCGTAGTGTGTGCATGTTCCAACATACACAGAAGAGGCTGCTCATGGGGGACCATAGTGTGTGCATATTCCAACATACACAGAAGAGACCGCTCATGGGGGACAGTAGTGTGTTCATGTTCCAACATACTCATAAGAGACCGCTCATGGGCAACCGTAGTGTATGCATATTCCAACATACACTGAAGAGACAGCTCATGGAGAGCATTAGTGTGTGCATATTCCCACATACATAAAAGAGACAGCTCATGGGGAGTAGTTGTGTGTGCATACTTTCACATACATAGAGGCACCAGCTCTAAGGTGGCAGTAGTGTATACTGATACCCACATACACAGAAGTGTAAATTCATGGGTAACACTAGTGTATGTATATTCCCTCATACATAGTAGAGGTAGCTCATGGGTAGCAGCCGTGTATGCATATTTCCACATGCACACAAGAGACAGCTGATGGGTAGCAGTAGAGTATATTGCTTCCCACATACACAGAAGAGATGGCTCTTGAGTGGCAGCGCTGTATGCATATTTCCACATACACACGAGACAGCTGATGGGTAGCAGTAGAGTATATTGCTTCCCACATACACAGAAGAGATGGCTCTTGAGTAGCAGCGCTGTATGCATATTTCCACATACACACAAGAGCCAGCTGGGGCCCTATTACAGATGTGGAGCATTTCCCTTCATTCTGCTGGGTGCACCTTTTTAAAAGTGCGCCAAGCGCAATGAAAGGAAAACCGCGATATTACCCTGAGGGCTTCTTTGCCTCTGCGCCTGCAGCTGTAATATAGTTCGGGCACAGAGGCAAAAGGATTCCCTCATTTGCATGGGGCATGCCCCCATGCAAAAAGGGAACGCCCCCTTGAAGATAGCGCTGGCGCTGTATGTGTGCCAGCACTATCAACATTACAGAAGGGGCCACACAAGCGTCTGCGCCCCCTTCTATAATACCAAATTGCCCCAGGGGTGCGCAAAGCGGGCGCAAATGCCCTATGCACCCCCGAGGCACATCGCGTAATACGGCCCCTGATGGGTAGCAGTAGAGTATACTGCTTCCCACATATACAGCCCATGAGTAGCAGCCATGTATGCATATTGCCACATTACACACAAGAGACAGCTGATGGGTAGCAGTAGAGTAGACTCATTTTCACATACTCAGAAGAGATGCTCACGGGTAGCAGCCATGTATGTATATTTCCACATACACACAAAAGACAGCTGATGGGTAGCATTAGTGTATGCTCATTCCCTCAAATACAGAAGAGACAGCGGATAGGTAACAGCAGTGTATGCATATTCCCACATACACAAAAGAGACAGCTTATAGGTAGCAGTAGTGTGTGCATATTTACACATGCCGGGAAGAGACAGCTCGTGATTAGCTGTAGCGTATACTGATTGCTACATTCACAGAAGAGACAGCTCATAGGTAGCAGTAGTCTTTGCTGGTTCCCACACGCACGGAAGGGACAGTTCATGGGTATCAATGGCGTATCCTGATTCCAACACACACAGGACATGGGGGCATATCAGCAACAACCGGCGATAATTATCTCTAAGCGCACTTAGCGCTAGGATAATTATCGCCGGCTAGCGTGGATTTTTATCGCTGAGATAGCGTGCTATTAGCAACGCTTATCTCAAAAGCGATAAAAATCCTCACGCTAACTGCCTAACGTGAAATTATCGCTGGAAACCCAGGGATAATCTCACGCAATGTGGCGTTAGCTTGATGATAGGGACTCACAAACTTAGCCATGATATCCACCTTCCATAGGATATCATGGCTAAGTCAGTCCTGAAGGCGGCGTAAGGAAAGTAGCGATAACAGGGATTATCACTACTTTTCTTGCCGCTATGCTTCATAGCGTGGGGCTTGATGATATGAGAAATGGCGCTTAGTGACATTTCTCCTGTCATGTCAGGTCAGGAACGCCCACTTGGCATCTCATTAGAGATGCAAAGCTGTGCGTTAGGAATTCCTACGCTAATGCAAGTTTTCAATCGTTAGCGTGACTTTGCTAATTAGGCGATAAAATTATCGCCGCTTTTCGGCCGAAAATGGCCGCAAAAGCGGCGATAATTCTATTGCCTCGCCTTGCTGATATGCCCCATAGTTCTTGGGTATCAATAGAGTATGCTGATTCCATTTTACACATAAGAGACAGCTATTGGGTAGCAACAGTGAACGCATAATTCCATGTATGACTTTTGTATCCAACCGAAAGAATGGGTAATGCATTTTAGCCAGCTGTACCCAGACAAGCTTAAGGCTGTGAATGCTAGTGGTATGTCAACAGACAATGGTGCAGTTCCTGAGTCCAGTAGCATGAAATTTTCGCTTAGTGAAACTATAAAGGCAATTAATTCTTGTGTCCCAGGCCGAGCCCCAAGCCCTGACAGAATACCTAGTGATTTGTATAGAGAAAACCCAGAAATTTGGGGGCCATAGATAAATCTGTCTCTAATAGTATTCTAGCTGGTATGGCCATCCACCACTCCTGGAAGCTAGCCGAAATTGTCAACATATTTAAGAAGGGTGATCGGGCACTACCAGCCAATTACAAGCCTATCAGCCTGATCGATTCCCTTAAAAACACAATTTTGTAAACAGGTGCTTGAACATCTTCAGGGCTGGACCTCCGAAGAGAATATTATATCAGATTGGCAGGCATGATTAAGATCAAATGTGAGCACGATAAATCAGATTTTTGGGTTCCCTTGTATCTATTTGAAGGAAGCGATTATCGACAACAGACTATATGTTGCCTTTGTTGATCTCTGATCAGCATTCGATATGGTACAGAGAGATAAGTTATGGGGAGTACTAGAAGTAATGGGAGTTCCGGCCCCCCCTCCTGAATAGCTTGGTAAGGCCACATGCAGACACTTTGGCTCAAGTGAGGTGTGGGGAGGACGGGGCACTGACGGACTCTATTTATATTGATGAAGGGGTAAGGCAGGAGTGAGTAATGTCACCAACACTGTTTACTCTATATATTATTATAATTATCAATGAGTTTTTAAAAAAAGGTTGGATGCGACGCTCCAGAAATAGTAGGACGGAGTTCCCCTGCACCTCTTTTTGCAGATGACACGCTGATGATTTCTCAGTCATCCTGGGGCTGCAGCGGTTGTTGAACCATTTTCAGGAGTTTTGCCTGGAGCGGGGTTTGAAGCTTAACAGCTCCAAGACCAAATGTATACTTGTTTTCCTCCAGACCAAAGACTCAGTGTAGGAGATAGATGTTTGTGAGCGGTACTCCTTTAGAAGCAATGGCTGAGTTTGACTATTTAGGTATAAACCTCGCAAGAAACCTAGACAAGATCCCACAACTAGAAAGGGCTCAGCTGTGTCTCTTTCAACAGACGGCAAACAGCAAAAATTCACAGGAAAGCTAAATCTAGAAGGGGGGCCCCTGCGCTAGAGATTTACAGTGTCAGGGCTCTAGGGGCAGACGTATATGGTGCGTAATTATGGGGCTATAAGAAACTGAATAATTTGACACTGATAGAAAATAAATTCTTTAGATCCTTACTAAATCTTCCAATGAGTATCTCACTGGCTCCCCTTTAGTTAGACTTGGGGCAGAAAACAATGCCCTTAAAATGGAGCTTAGACTGCTTATGTATTGGCACCAATTATGGACCACAATGGCCCTAGCATCTTATATGGTTGGACTTTGTGACCTAATGTCACTACAATGTGTAAGTAAGATTCTACAGCTGCGTACTGTAAAGGCTCTCTTGCAGGGGATAAGCCTTGATACATATTGGGACTTCCCACAGACTTTGGGTCAAATCCAAAAGCCCAGCCTTAAAGCTGTTTACTGGGTTAGTGTTGCGGGGGCCAATATTCAAAACTGTAAAGGTTCACTGTCTGTTGCTTTTATTGGGTTTAAACCGACTCCATTGTATGAGAGTACCATTGATGAGATTGTCCCACCGCTAGCAAGGAAGCTCCAACAGTTTAGGTATGGATATCTATCCATACAAGCTTTCAGAAGGAAGTGGCATAAAGATATGGATACGGTAGATGAGCATAGTACCTATTGCCAAGGAGTACCTGAGACATTTAAACATGTTGTCTTTTTTTTGTCCCTTGGATAGACAGTCCCGAGGCAAATGGATAGCCGCCCTTTGTAGGAACCTGGAAATTGGGAAGCACCAGGAGGCGTTCGGAATACTGCAGACAGATACAAATCATATCGTGGTATTCTGCGAGGACAAATTCCTAATGGCAATGTGGATTAAATGCGACAAGTGTATACTTGGTAATCTTTAAAAGCCACTCCTCTCGGGAAGATTTTACATTGTTCTTTTTAATTCTGTTTTTATAACAAATTAATTTTTAAGGTTTGTTTAATCGAAAATGTTCTCTTCTTTGCTGATATTTGAAAAGGACTGATGAAAGCGAATGTAATGTTTTATATTGTATTGTCTTGTGTTTGTAAATGCACTGTTTTATGTAGTACTTTTTTTTATCTAAAGTGATCGAAATAAAGTTTCCATGATGATGATAAATTCCACATGTACAAAGAGATAGCTCTTCTGTAGCAGTACCATATACTGATTCCCACAGAGACAGACCAGACAGCTCTTGGGTAGTAATGCTGTATACTGATTCCCACAGACATAGAGGAGATAGCTCTTGGGTAGCAGTACCGTGTACTGATTTATGATTCTCACCGACACAGAGGAAAAATCTCTTGGGTAGTAGTACCGTATACTGATTCCCACAGACAGAGAGCAGCTAGGTCTTGGATAGCTGTACCGTATACTGATTCCCATAGAGACAGAGGAGATAGCGCTTCTGTAGCAGTACCGTATACCGATTCCTACAGACACAGAGAGACAGCTCTTGGGTAGCAGTACCGTACACTGATGCTCAGAGACACAGAGAGACCGCTCTTGGGTAGTTGTACCGTGTAATGATTCCCACAGACATAGAGGAGCTAGGTCTTGGATAGCTGTACTGTATACTGATTCCAATAGAGACAGAGGAGATAGCGGTTCTGTAGCAGTACCGTGTACTGATTCCCACAGAGACAGACCAGATAGCTCTTGGGTAGTAGTGTTGTATACTGATTCCCACAGACAGAGAGGAGCTAGGTCTTGGATAGCAGTACCGTATACTGATTCCCACAGAGACAGAGGAGATAGCTCTTCTGTAGCAGTACCGTGTACTGATTCCCACAGACAGAGAGGAGCTAGGTCTTGGATAGCTGTACCGTATACTGATTCCCATAGAGACAGAGGAGATAGCGCTTCTGTAGCAGTACCGTATACTGATTCCCACAGAGGAGATAGCTCTTCTGTAGCAGTACCGTGTACTGATTCCCACAGACAGAGAGGAGCTAGGTCTTGGATAGCTGTACCGTATACTGATTCCCACAGAGACAGAGGAGATAGCTCTTCTGTAGCAGTACTGTATACCGATTCCTACAGATACAGAGAGACAGCTTTTGGGTAGCAGTACCGTACACTGATTCTCACAGACACAGAGAGACCGCTCTTGGGTAGTTGTACCGTGTACTGATTCCCACAGACAGAGAGGAGCTAGGTCTTGGATAGCTGTACCGTATACTGATTCCCATAGAGACAGAGGAGATAGCGCTTCTGTAGCAGTACTGTATACCGATTCCTACAGACACAGAGAGACAGCTCTTGGGTAGCAGTACCGTACACTGATTCTCAGAGACACAGAGAGACAGCTCTTGGGTAGTTGTACCGTGTAATGATTCCCACAGGCAGAGAGGAGCTAGGTCTTGGATAGCTGTACTGTATACTGATTCCCATAGAGACAGAGGAGATAGCGGTTCTGTAGCAATACCGTATACTGATTCCCACAGAGACAGAGGAGATAGCTCTTCTGTAGCAGTACCGTGTACTGATTCCCACAGGCAGAGAGGAGCTAGGTCTTGGATAGGTGTACCGTATACTGATTCCCATAGAGACAGAGGAGATAGCGCTTCTGTAGCAGTACCGTATACTGATTCCCACAGAGGAGATAGCTCTTCTGTAGCAGTACCGTGTACTGATTCCCACAGACAGAGAGGAGCTAGGTCTTGGATAGCAGTACCGTATACTGATTCCCACAGAGACAGAGGAGATAGCTCTTCTGTAGCAGTACCGTGTACTGATTCCCACAGAGACAGACCAGATAGCTCTTGGGTAGTTGTACCGTATACTGATTCCCACAGAGACAGAGGAGATAGCTCTTCTGTAGCAGTACCGTGTACTGATTCCCACAGGCAGAGAGGAGCTAGGTCTTGGATAGCTGTACCGTATACTGATTCCCATAGAGACAGAGGAGATAGCGCTTCTGTAGCAGTACCGTATACTGATTCCTACAGACACAGAGAGACAGCTCTTGGGTAGCAGTACAGTACACTGATGCTCAGAGACACAGAGAGACCGCTCTTGGGTAGTTGTACCGTGTACTGATTACCACAGACATAGAGGAGCTAGGTCTTGGATAGCTGTACTGTATACTGATTCCCACAGACACAGAGGAGATAGCGCTTGGGTAGCAGTACCGTATACTGATTCCCACAGACAGAGAGCAGCTAGGTCTTGGATAGCTGTATCGTATACTGATTCCCATAGAGACAGAGGAGATAGCGCTTCTGTAGCAGTACTGTATACCGATTCCTACAGACACAGAGAGACAGCTCTTGGGTAGCAGTACCGTACACTGATTCTCAGAGACACAGAGAGACAGCTCTTGGGTAGTTGTACCGTGTAATGATTCCCACAGACATAGAGGAGCTAGGTCTTGGATAGCAGTACCGTATACTGATTCCCACAGAGACAGAGGAGATAGCTCTTCTGTAGCAGTACCGTGTGCTGATTCCCACAGGCAGAGAGGAGCTAGCTTTCGGATAGCTATACCGTATACTGATTCCCATAGAGACAGAGGAGATAGCGCTTCTGTAGCAGTACCGTATACTGATTCCAACAGACAGAGAGGAGCTAGGACTTGGGTAGCAGTACCGTATACTTATTCCCATAGAGACAGAGGAGATAGCGCTTCTGTAGCAGTACCGTGTAATGATTCCCACAGACAGAGAGGAGCTAGGTCTTGGATAGCTGTACTGTATACTGATTCCCACAGAGACAGACCAGATAGCTCTTGGGTAGTAGTGCTGTATACTGATTCCCACAGACACAGAGGAGATAGCGCTTGGGTAGCAGTACCGTATATTCCCATAGAGACAGAGGAGATAGCACTTCTGTAGCAGTACCGTACACTGATTCCTACAGACACAGAGGAGATAGCTCTTCTGTAGCAGTACCGTGTGCTGATTCCCACAGGCAGAGAGGAGCTAGGTTTCGGATAGCTATACCGTATACTGATTCCCATAGAGACAGAGGAGATAGCGCTTCTGTAGCAGTACCGTATACTGATTCCAACAGACAGAGAGGAGCTAGGACTTGGGTAGCAGTACTGTATAATGGTTCCCATAGAGACAGAGGGGACAGCGCTTGGGTAGCAGTACCATGTACTGATTCCTACAGAGGAAATAGCTCATGGGTAGCAGTGCCGTATACTGATTCTCACAGACACAGAGAGACCGCTCTTGGGTAGTTGTACCATGTACTGATTTCCACAGACAAAGAGGAGCTAGGACTTTGGTAGCAGTACTGTATAATGATTCCCATAGAGACAGAGGAGACAGCGCTTCTGTAGCAATAACGTATACTGATTCTCACAGACACAGAGAGACAGCTCTTAGGTATTAGTACTGTATACTGATTCCCATAGAGACAGAGGAGATAGCTCTTCTGTAGCAGTACCGTATACTGATTCTCACAGAGAGACATCTCTTGGGTAGTTGTACCGTATACTGATTCCCATAGAGACAGAGGAGACAGCGCTTCTGTAGCAGTACAGTGTACTGACTCTCACAGACACAGAGAGACAGCTCTTGGGTATTTGTACCGTATACTAATTCCCATCGAGACAGAGGGGACAGCTCTCGGGTAGCAGTACCATGTACTGATTCCCACATATTGTTATTGATTCTCCCTGTGTTGTATGCTGCTGAAACTCAGTAAGTATTGTTCACTGTATGAGAATTAAAATAATTGACACTATTGGAACTGTTGTGAGAGCAATACATGGTTCATGTGAGAGGATGAAATGAGGGCAAAAAGGGTATGGGAGACTGGAGCAGTATCCACATACGGTTCGAAGGCGGTTGGGTAACAAGCCTCCAGTGTAGAGTCCAGAAAAGTAGACGGCTGTGCAGTAGCCAAGGGAGGAAGGAGCAGCACAGGGTTTTGGAGGTGGGGATGAGGGCAGGACCGAGAGTGAACCACAAGTATAGGGGAGAAGCAGAGTTGTGTCCCTGAGAGCAGCACAGGATTGAGAGGTTGAGGAGTGTAGGACACAAGGAGTTGGGAGCAGTGCTGGTTCTGGGGGCATCCTGCCTTGGTAAGGAGCTTACATACCAGGCAGCAGCAGTGCCATGCTCCATTTCTCACTAAACAGGCCGGGAAGAGCAACAGCAGGTTCTCTCCCTCACACAAAAGGAACAGCTTCCCTTCCTTCACAGAACAAGGACTTCAGTCAGCACTAGGAGTGACCAAGGCTTGGAGTGGTTCTTGTAAGATCCTGGGGAGGATGGAAGGATCACTCGAATGCCAGGTTGTACACAAGAAATACAGGTTTATTGGTAGGAAGAAGAAACCCATCCACAGCTCCACATCCAATAAAGGTAACAGCCTTCAACATTTCAAATCATACATTCTATCACCTGGGAGACCAGGAGTCATTACAGAACTCCTAGTGACAGCAAACTATGACATAAGCAGAGAAGCATACTGAAGCATGCCACACACCTTCCCCCGATAACCGAAGAAAAAACCCCAAATATAATACATGGGAGGGAAGAATAGAAGCAATAGAACAATACATAAATTAGGATACAAAGTATTTTAAATAACTTGGATTTTAACATTCCTAGAAGAAATGCGTGGAGAAACAGAACCATCACCAGCATCCTTCGCAGTTACATATCGATCACAGAACTCACCCCGTTTGTACACAGAAACTCTGTTCAAATTGCAAACCCTGTGATCCTGAGTTCTGACAGCATTTTTGAAAACTTTCATGACTCGTATGGGCTTGGAAAACTTAACCTTAGTACCAGGTTGCCTGATGACAACTAAATCATCAACAGAGACCTTGGTTTCTTTAGCAGATTTCTTAGAATCAAAGTATGCTTTCCTGGATAAACATCTAGCCTCTTCCCTATTACGCCATTCAGGAGAGATTTCCTCAAATGGAGAGACAGAGGCGGACTCTTCAAGATGTCTTACCCAAGAGGACTCAACCAACGTACAAGGAGACCTGCCCCTAAAAAGAACAAAAGGTGACTTTCCAGTAGTACTGTGTGGTGTCACCCTATAACTTTCAACTTTCTTAGGAACCTCCTCCTTCCAATTGAGACCAGCACTCTTTGACCAAGAGATGGTTTCTTTCAAAGCCCTGTTAAATCTCTCCACCATACCATTAGTCTCTGGATGGTAAAGAGAACACTTCTTATGCCTGATGCCACGATTTTTGAGGAATGTCTCCATCTCACGTGAGACCAATTAAACACCATTATCAGTGAGAATGGTATCAGGATAACCTTCTTTGGACATGAGAGATTCTAAAAATGTAATAACATAAACAGTTTCAATGTTAGTAGTAAAATGGACTTCAGGCCAGCTAGAGAACAGATTAATAAGCACCAAAACAAAAACGTGTTGACCATTGGCATGAACTTGCCCAAGTATGTCCAAAGCTACATCTTTCCAAGGCCCAGATGGGAGATCTCTTACAACCATTGGCTGAACCCTTGTAGATTTTGACTTTTCGCTCATGGAACATACGATACAATCCCTCACCACTCTTTCAACATGTAAGTCCATACCTAGCCACCAGTACGAGGAGCGAAGCCTCTTTTTAGTTTTCGACATTCCAGAGTGTGACTTGTGTGCTAGCTCTATTAAGGTTTGCTGAAGTTTTAAAGGAGGAACAAGTCTAGTACCCCGTAAAAGCAAACCATCACAAACAGCCAACTCATCTCTCAGACCCCAAAACTTCCCAGCCTCTTCTGATACTTGTTTCCTTGAGTGCCAATCTTTATGGATAAGAGATAGCAGTTCTGAAAGAAGAGAATCAGTAGAAAGTTCTAAGCGCAATTGGTGCTCATCAATAATCGCATCCTCAACAACACAGACATGAATATCATCCTCATCATTATCCTCATCCTGGACACAATTCTCAACCTTTCTCACAAGTCTTGAAAGTATATCAGCTATGCCATTCTCTATACCAGGAATGTATCTTATGTCAAAATTATACTCCTGGAGCACTATGACCCACTTGGTTATTCTGCTAGATACCAAGTCTAACCCTTTCTTCCTGAAAGTTTCACAGAGAGGCTTGTGATCAGTCTGTATTACAAACTTGGAACCCCCCAAAAACTTTTTACGTTTCTTAACAGCCCAGAATACAGCCAAAGCTTCCCATTCAATTACGGAATGGCGATACTCAGCATCCTTCAGACAACGAGAGAGAAACATTATAGTTTGCATTCCCCCCTCACCTTCCTGCTGGAGAACAGCCCCCAGTCCTTTGAAACTTGTGTCAGTTGTAATAAAGGAAGTCTTGGAGGAATCAAAACTTTTGAGTTTTGAAGCATTACTGAGGTTTTCTTTAAGGGAATCAAACTCAAGATCACACTCTTTAGTCCATTTGAAATCTACCCCTTTTTTCAAGAGAGACCTCATACAACAACTTCTTTCAGCAAAATTCTCAATACATTTATTGTGATACTCTATCATCCCAAAAAACCTCATGAGCTCCTCTATGGAGGTTGGAGCAGTCATACAAGTAATGGTGTCTACAAAATTAGCCCTAGGAGCAATACCCTCACCTGACACAGTGTGTCCCAAATAGTGGATGGAAGATGTTCCAAACTGACATTTTTCAGCTTTAATTGTGAGATTAGCTTCACTCAAGCTACGTAAAACACTGTACAGACGATCCTCGTGTTCTCTGTGATCCTTAGCAAACACCAGGATATCGTCTTGATAGATACAGACCCCTTTGCAATCCTTGAGAAGTTTTTCCATCACACGTTGAAAGACAGACGCCACAGGCACAAGGCCAAACAGCATGCTTACAAATCTGAATGTCCCAAAGGGTGTTATGAAAGCTGTGTAGTCCCTTGAAGCTTCAGCAAGTTCAATTTGGTGATATGCCGAAGCTAGGTCGATGGTGCTGAATACCTTAGCTCCCCCTAACAAAACCAGGAGCTCTGAAATGTTTGGAAGGGGATATCGATCAACTACCACACATTTATTAAGTTGCCTCAAGTCCACACATAGGCGGAGAGATCCATTGGCCTTGCGGACTGCCACCACCGGAGCCAACCAATCGGTCCTTTCCACTTCCTCAATTATACCACCCTGCTTGAGTTTGTCTAACTCATTTTTCATTTCCTCCCTTACCGACAAGGAAAAATTTCTCACTTTGCAACTAGAAGTTTGAGAGTTGTGACGGAGATGAATATTGAGCTTAACCCCTTTAAGACACCCAAGTTCATGCCTAAAAACAGTAGGAAAAATTAGTTTGATCTTACTTGCAATATTAAGATCAATTTGTTTATGAATTGAACTCACATGTTCCTTCAACTTAATGGGACAATCACTTCCAGGATCAAGCATGACTCCTAAATCCCACTGGTGGAACCAGCTAATAATGCTATCCCCTTTTTCAGATATGTAAATTTCCCCAGAGGTATAGTGGTCTTTATATTCAATGAGTCCCATGAAGTACCCACGCAGTGGAATAAGCTCACCCCCATATGCCAGAGGACGTATATCGGGTTTTAGAAGAGAAGTCTTGTGAGCCAACTTGTTTTGAAAGAAAACTCTTGAAATGATGGTGATTTTAGCACCAGAATCGAACAGAACTCTGGTGAGTTCACCTTCTACCTTGATCTCAACCAACGGGGAAGACTTATGTTGTATACCAGAGTCTACTTGAACAACAATCTGACCACATACAAAGTCTTCTTCTGAAATCTCCGTTTCCACACATTTAACGTTAGAAGAGGAACTCTTGGTTTTACAGACAACGGATAGATGACCTTTTTTTTTACATTTGGCACAAATAACATTTAAAGCACGGCAATTCTTATCGTTAGCTAAATGTCCTAATTTATCATGACGGAAACAGTGAAACATCACAGGTTTATTTTTAGTTTTAAAACCACCCTCAGGTTTTGACATAGTTTTCACATCATCTTTTACCACTTGAACAGTAGTTTGCTTATCTTGTTTATCCTTTTTCATAGTGTCAACACACTTGCTAGAGTGTTGTACTCTTGTTCTACTTGAACTACTTCTTCTAGTGAGGGTTCATCTCTCAACCAGAGCTCTTCACGGATTTTTGCAATGTTGCATCCCAACATGAATTGTTCTCTGATCCTCTCATCTAACAATCCTGCAAACTTTCAAGATGAAGCCAGCTTCCTGATTTGAGTGATGTAGATCTCAACAACCTTCATTTTGCAAATTGATATCTCTCTAATATAGTGCTAACTTTAGGTAGATAGTGTTTGTCAAGTTTTTTCATGCGTATTTCAAACTCATTTAAATCTCTCCCTTCTGCGTCACTGAGTTCAGGAAGATGATCAAAGACATCTTGTCCTTCCGATCCCAAACAGTGAAGCAGAAGAGAAGATCTACGCTCAGCACCAAGGCTGACTCCACAAACTTTGGCATAGCGTTCAAATACCTGTTTCCACTTCTGCCACTTAATAAGTGGCTCCCCTGGCGCCATAAGGAAGAAAGGAGGAGCGGTAACATTCTGCATTGTAAATACCACTATAAGCAGCAGTAATCTTTAAGAGAATAAAAATTGGAAAGCAATAAATGAGGTAATTGTAGTACTTAAGATGTCTCTGTCGCATGGGTTTACTTGAAAAACTTGGATGAAATCTGTGCGTATCACAGAAGAGACACGCAATATGAATATGACCTGTAAAAGTAAAAAAAAGTAGAAACTTCTCGAATCCTTTAACAAATCCACTCTAAAACAGTGAAACACACAGTTCCAAAGTATAACGCACTCAGAAGAATCCAAGTAAAAGAGTCTAAAGTGACGCTTCTGTGTCAAATACGCAGTGCGATGCATTCATCTAAAAGACATGCAGTGTCCTCACACAACCGGAAGACCGGGATGAATGTCAACAGAGTAGGCACATGTATCAACCATACTAAGCGTAGGAAATCTGACCATGTGAAATTCCAGTACCGAGTCATTAAAGTGACAAGAAAGAGACAAATAGGTAGGCTCCTCGAGTTACTCAAAGTAGACTCACTTCCAACAATTAAAATGAAGAAGCACAGTAGCTGAGGCAGGAGTACTACTATAGACGTCAATCAAATGTAGAAGATGTAGTTGAGGGGCTTGTTGAGCTCTTGTTATTTTGCTGCTGCTGACTACGCCAGTGTAAGATCCTGAGGAGGATGGAAGGATCACTCGAATGGCAGGTTGTATAAAAGAAATCCAGGTTTATTGATAGGAAGAAGAAACCCATCCACAGCTCCACTTCCAATACAGGTAACAGCCTTCAACATTTCAAATCCTAGATTCTATCTCCTGAGAGACCAGGAGTCATTACAGAACTCCTAGTGACAGCAAACTATGACATGAGCAGAGAAGCATACTGCAGCATGCCACAGTTCTGGCCAGTGGCGTAGCTAGACCATGTGGCGCCCGGGGCTATCCCTCAGATTGCCCCCCCTCCCCCGGGGGGGGGGAGGGCATGCACTTCAAAGAGGTCCGAGAGACACGTAGTATCGCCGCTAATAGTTACCTTGATCATGCAACTTACATGCACATACATGACACGGATGAGGCAGCTTAAAAACAGTCACCACCACAGAGCAATGCCACACAACAAACATGCACAAATATTCTTGCCACACATCAGGCCCGGCTCCAGGAATTTTTGTTTGGGTGGGCCAAGGGTGTATTTGGGTGGGCCACTGCGGGCTCGATTTGTCGCATATATGTCTGGGCAGGCCTGCTTCAGGGCCCTCCTTTATCTCTTCTTAGTCTTATAAGAACCAGTAAAACTCACTCTTTTCCAAATCTCTTTCTAAATATTATCACTTTCCATGTAATCTTCCTTTGATGGGAAGAGGAGGTTTCCGAGGTGGGAGTATCAGGCAAGTAATACTACTCAGGCTCCATCTGTTCGAGCCTTCATGGAGGATCCCTCTTCATTACTACCTCCACCAGACCCCGGACTCTGCAACGCACTCCCTTACAGGCTCCCTCTGTGCGAGCCTTCAGGGAGAATCCCTCTTCATTACTACCTCTACCTGACTCCGGACTCTGCAACGCACTCCCTTACAGGCTCCCTCTGTGCGAGCCTTCAGGGAGAATCCCTCTTCATTACTACCTCCACCTGACCCCGGACTCGGCAACGCTCTCCCTTACAGGCTTGATTATCCACTACTCCTCTCTCCAGTGCACCTTATCTCACAGCGGACCTTGGGCCCCAGCCCCATATCAGGCACCATCGGGCTCCACTTTGCTTTTTCCCGGTAAAAACATTAGTTAAATCACCTTCAAACTTAAAACATTGAATATAGCAGTAAATATAATTAGCACGCACTTTAAAGTATGTTCCACAGTAGCCCTTATGACCCGACTGATAATTAAATAAACAAAAACAGAAAGGCCATGACAGGGCCGGCTTTAGCGCTGATGCGAAAGTCTTTTTTGGCGCCACTCTAATAACCTCTTTCTCCGTAAATACCTTTACTACCACCTTCCAACAGTGCCCCTCATCCCTCCATGGCCCCCCTAGTGACCTCCTCCTCAGATTGCCTCACGCCACAAGTGCCCCTCATCTCCCCATAGCCCCTCCCCCTCATGACCTCCTCCTTGGACTCCCTCACTGCCACCATCCACCAGTGCCCCTTATCTCTCTGTAGCCTCTACCCCTCATGACCTCCTCCTCAGGCTCCCTCACTACCACTCTCCACCAGTGCTCCTCATCTCACCCTAGCTCCCCCTCCACACCATGACCTCTTCCTCGGATTCCCTCACTGTCACCCAGGGCACAAGTCCTAAAAAAAGAAGTGGGGGGACGCTGACATCACAACAGCAAGTGATGTCACGAAAGGTGGCTTGCACCATCAGACTCATTGCCTCCCCTCGCTCACCCCTTAGATGCCATTGCATTAGAGAAGCCAGCGTGTGAGCAGCGTTCTGAATGAGCTCCGATCTCGCCCCAGAGAGGCCAAAGAGTAAATGCGTGGCTCCATTTGCTCCAGTAATCGAGCTTCCCGTTAAAATAAGTGAGGGGACGCCATCCACCCGCCTGGTACCCCGACTCGAGCCCTGCAGTCACCCTCCACCAGTGCACCTCATCGCTCCACAGCCCCTCCAACTACCTCCTCCTCAGATTCCCTCACTGCCACCCTCCACCAGTGCCCCTCATCGCTCCGTAGCCCCTCTCTCATATGCATTTGTTGTTTAGCGCTACTCATATCAGTGTAGTGTGTCAGCACTTTACACCATGAACACATTATACAGAGACAATGAATCATACAAGTATGTAAATCAGTCTACAGGGAATGTCACATAAGCCAATGAGGATTACAAGGTGTAGGAATCACATGTCATCCATACTGGTGGGCAGTATATTTTGAGAGGGTTTGGTCTGGGGAAACACAACCTTAGGATTTAAAAGAGTATTCCATGGGGGTCAGCTTTACTGATAAAAATGTATCTCTGCCCAAACATACTCATTTTAGCAACATTAGAATGATGAAAGACTGAGGAAGTTCTAACTATATCACAAAACAAATCTATACCATTCATGTTTTTATGCAGCTCTTTGGTGACAGTTCATTGGTCACTGTCCTATGTTAGGATTGTAACTTCTGAACTGCAAGTAACACAAGGATCTCTGTGGCAAAGGCAGCAACCCACTGAGCTTCCACACAAAATACAGTTCATCTGCATTTAAAAACTACTAACAGACAAATAATTGCTCTCCAGCGGATCATTAATCACCAGCGTTATTGGGGCATCTTTTATTGTCTTATTGTTGTCCTGCATCGGCCATGATAATGATAAAAACTATTTAAATGAAGCGCACACGAAGTACGTGTCCTGCTGGGCCTGCGCGCATATTTTTAAAAAGAAAAGAAACACATTCTCTTACCTGCTACTGCACCAAAACGAATTAGCCACGGACGCAGCAGAGCAGACTGCCCCAGGCCACAAGGTCCTCACGAGAGTGCGTAGTGGTGAAGCGCGTGACGCGTCACCGCTACGTTCTCATCGCAAGGGCCGGGCAAAAATGTAGCCCAGGGCCATCATTGGTAGCGCTGGCGCGCGCTCTCCACGATTGACGGCCCTGGAGCAGGCAGCAGGCTAGGATGCGACCAGTATACGCGGGCGGCGCCGCGCGGGCAGATTAACGGTCTCAATCATTATGGTGGCAATTGCAGCAGCAGGCGCTGACGCACTGGCGCACTCAGCACTACAACCAAGGTCAGTGCGCGCAGTGCGCAGCGCGCTGCTTGCTGCACTCAAACTGGGCCGCCCGGCCGCGCGCGCCGTTGCGGCCGCGGCGGACTTTATAATTTATTTAGTGACACTGTGTCCCTAAATAAATTATAAAGGCTGCCGCCATAAATATAGTGCCACCTGGGACGGTCCGCCCCCACCGCCCCCCCCCCCTAGCTACGCGCCTGGTTCTGGCATCCTGGACTGAGGGGCAGAGGAGAGCACCAACTGAAGGCATTGTTGGAGACACAGAATAGGTCTCCACAGTCAAGGCTCCTAGCTGAGCAGGTCAGAATGGGATAAGTAAAGCTCTACTCTTTGTCCAGGAGTAGCAGTCACCCCTGACCTCATATACAGCTAGGAACTGAACCTGACCCCTGCAAAGGCCTCTAGTATAGTAAACACGTACAGTTTTGCAAGACCACTTTCGCATAACGACTCGCCTCACCCTACTGTGTCATTTACCGGTTGGACTGTCCCCAGAGGATGGTGGGAGGGAATCACTGACAGAATATCAAAGGTTAAAATATCGACCTACAAAAATATCGCAGCAAGAATATCGAAGTCAAGAATATCGACATCCTATCTACATCATGGTAAGTACAAATATATCGGAAAAAAAATATCGTGGTCAAAAATATCGTTGTTAAAAATATCGGGTTTTTTTAAGTTAAAAAAATTATGTTATTAAAATAAACATAGTTTCAAAAATATTTTAAAATGTTTAAAACTTATAAGTGTTATATATAATTTATAAATACATTTACTATATACATATAATATATAATATATACACTTACTTATTATTATGTATTAATAATTATTTTAACAACTTTATTATTTCATTTTTTGTATAAATTATAAATACATCTATACACATAAAACAATAATATAAATAAAAATGGAATAAATATATGTAACAAATTAAAAAAATAAAAATTATTTTTAATCTTTTTAAAATTAATTATATACTACATTATCTAAAATACTACAAAAAATATTAGATAGTGGAGGGAAAAAAATTACTATTCCAACTACAAACAGTGCAACAGTAGGGTAAATGTTGGATAGCATAGGTGTTAAAATTACTATTCCCACTCCAGTGAGTGCAACAGTAGGGAAAGTGTGGGATAGCGTAGTGGTAAAAATGACTATTCCCACTCCAGAGAGTGCAACAGTAAGGAAAGTGTTGGATGGCGTAGGGGTAAAAATTACTATTCCCACTCCAGTGAGTGCAACAGTAGGGAAAGTGTTGGATAGCGTATGGGTAAAAATTACTATTCCCACTTCAGTGAGTGCAACAGTAGGGAAAGTGTTGGATAGCGTAGGGGTAAAAATGACTATTCCCACTCCAGAGAGTGCAACAGTAAGGAAAGTGTTGGATGGCGTAGGGGTAAAAATTACTATTCCCACTCCAGTGAGTGCAACAGTAGGGAAAGTGTTGGATAGCGTAGGGGTAAAAATTACTATTCCCACTTCAGTGAGTGCAACAGTAGGGAAAGTGTTGGATATCGTAGGGGTAAAAATTACTATTCCCACTCCAGAGAGTGCAACAGTAGGGAAAGTGTTGGATAGCATAGGGGTAAAAATTACTATTCCCTCTTCAGTGAGTGCAACGGTAGGGAAAGTGTTGGATAGCGTAGGGGTTAAAAATAACCTACTTATAATTAAAATAATTTTGTAAAATAAAAATTTGTTTTAATTTCTAAATAACAATAAATTAACAATCAATACCAACAAATAATTATTAAATATTAATTACCAATTAATAATTAATTAACAAAAAATTAATGATAAACGCCAATAAATAATAATTATTAACAATTAATTAACAAATAAAAATGAATTAACAATAAAGAAATTTTCAATACAAAAAATAATACTTTTTAAAAAGTAATTCCCAATTAATAATTAATTGACAAAAAATTAATTTTCAATACCCCCAAATAGTAATTATTACAAACATTAATTTCCAATTAATAATTAAAAAATAATTATCAATACACAAAAATAACATTAATAATTACTTAATTAAAATTAAATTACTTCCCACCCTATTCCCCTATAAATGCCCAACCTGCCCAATAATAAATGAATACACTTAAAATAATTATCAATTAATCAATAAATAAAAATTAATGACCAATTAATCCAAATTAATTACTAATTAATAATTAATTAAAAATAAATTAATTAGCAATACCAATAAATAAATACAATTAAATTACTTCCCACCCTATTCGCCTATAACCCCACAACCCGCTGGAGTACTAAAACGCATAATTTAATTAAAATTAATGAATAATTTCTAAAAATGATTAATTAATTTGCTATAAATAAATTACTTCCTACCCTCTTCCCCTATAAACCCACAACCCGCTACAGTACTAAAACGCATAATTTAATTACAATTAATTAATAATTACTAAAAATTATTTATTAATTTACTATAATTAAATTACTTCCCACCCTATTTCCCTATATACCCACAACCTGCTACTGTACTAAAACGCATAATTTACTTCAAAAAACTTTACTAACTTCTAAAAAATGTATACATATATTTAAAGACAAGTACAAAACTTAACAAAAAGTATATAGCAAATAATTATAAAAATACATAATAAAATACATAACACTAATTTAAATATCGATATTAGTTACATCGATTTTTTTGCTATCGATATTACTAACTTCGATATTAACAAAAACGATATTTCTTACCTTCAGGTCAATATTCTGGTTGTCGATATTCTTGATTTCGATATTCTGTCCCTACGATATTTGCAACTCGATATTTCTGTAGGTCGATATTTCAAAGTCGATATTTAGACTGTGGGAGGATCTACCTCACTAGAGGTGGACCAGCCACTGAAGGCTTGAGTCCAGCTCCAGACAGATACCTGGCTCTAATTCGGCTCGAGGTCCTTAAAGAACTTCAAGCCACAAAGAAGCCAAGCTGTGCGTTGCTTATCCACCTATTGTGTGAATAAGAGATGGAGGGCAAAAAAATTGATGAGTAATGGGTAGATGAGAGCAAGGGGAAAAGAGACAGAGATTGGTGAAGAAGAGACAGGCATGGACAAGGAGAAGCGATAGAGATTGCAGAAGAAGAGACAGGCAAGGGAAAGAGAGACAGAGATTGGTGAAGAAGAGACAGGCGAGGGCAAGAAGACATGACAGAGATTGCTGAAGGAGAGACAGGCAAGGGGAAGAGAGATAGGGATTAACGAAGGAGAGGTGGTTTGAGGGCACCACTCGTAAGTTACATGACGCACCGGCCCGACCCACACCGCAGCCTTGGTCCACCGACATCGGTGCTATCGACTCCAGTTCATCAGACGATGACAGCACTTTAGCAACGACGATGCCGCAGCATGCACCCGGACCTGCTAGCACCTTAACGAGCACCGCCTCACTTCACACCGCAGGCATGGTCTCTTCGGAACTGCTGGTTGGCGTCACCGAGCCACTACCTGCACCGTGACCTGAGGGTACTGCACCACTGCACTTTCCATCGGAGCCCCGATGCCCGCTGACGCCGACGCTCCCGACATCAACCGCACGGGATTCGACCTACAAAGCATGTGACTTTAAGGGCCTGATGACTCCTGCACCAACATCCGGAACCGACGCCTGATGACTGGCTCTTCAGAGTTAACCACGAGGTCCCCAACGCCCTGCATTTCTAAAAGTACCATTTTGTGGGTCTTCCTGACACTTTAGCTGGTCTGTGACACCGCGGTCAGCCAGAACTCTTGGATTTCTTTGTTCACGATGTCGTGCTAGCTCAGCTATCGACTTCAAAGAAGTGTTTTTTACTCCTATATTTGCCCTATGAGTATTTTGAATAACTGTATTATGCATTCTTATCGTTTTGGTCTTGTTTTATACAGATAAATATTGGCTATTTTTCTAAAACTGGTGTGGTATCCTTTTGTAGTGTTTTCACTGTATTACTGTTTGTTATGTGGAAATACTTTACACACTGCCTCAGAGATAAGCCTGACTGCTCGTACCAAGCTACCAAGTGGGTGAGCAGGGGTAATTTTAGAAGTGTAACTCCCTTATTCTGACTAGGAAGAAGGGTCCCTACTTAGACAGGTCAACAACCTGCCAACTAGAGACCCCCATTTCTAACACCCAGCTTTAGAGGAGCAACAGAAATTACTGCTGAAATCTGTCCCGAATGGGGGAATTGAACCTGTTGGTTGGCTATCATAAATGGTCTTGCCCCCTTGTAATCTGTTGAAATTCCTGGTACAACATGGAAAACGAATCTCTGGAACAGTATAAATTATGGAAGCTCTGAACGATTTTGCCAGCACAATAGAAATGTAATGATCAAGTACCGAGACGTTTAACATATCTTAGTACTTTAAATTTTACTTGTAGTGCAAGACAGCACTGTGATATCCGTCAGGATGAATGACGCGCTTTACAAATACAAATACAGACCCGATATTTAATTCTTGGCACCAATGAAAATTGTATCTGTCTTTTACATTTTATCCTCTTAAGATTGCTCAGTTTTTCTACTGTTAAATACTTTATAAACATGTATTTTATGAATGTTGATAATGCCTCTTCAGCTCAACCATCGGCATGAAGAGTGTGGGAGCATTTGCAGGTATTGCAATAGTAGTGTGGTAGGCACCTACTTACTGCATGACGACGGCAAGCGCGATAAGCACTTTACTAACAGGTATAAAGACATGTGGCCTTCAGGAGAAAAAGCGCAAAGGAACTCTAATGAAGCTCCTGTGGACTTTTAATATTTAATTCGATTAATTTGACTGCATTTGCAGGTATCATAATAGTAGCATGGCAGGCACCTGACTGCAAGCACAATAAGCACTTTACTAACAGGTATAAAGACATGTGGCCTTCAGGAGATAAAGCGTAAAAGGGCACTAATAAAGTTGGCTCCTGTGCACTTTTAATATATTTAATTCAATTAATTTTATTGCTGAGGAAATCCTGAAATTGTATAGTTGTAATGGTTAGTCAGGTTCATTTTAAATTGTAATTGATCGAATGTTATTTGGTACTGTTTTTAATGTGTTTTTTTTAGTCGGACATGTAATGGTTTTAATTAACTATGAATGACAAACAAATAAATAAATAAAAGGTTGGAGCCGCCCGCCCGCCTGCCTGCTGAGACCTCATATCCTGTAGGATCAGGCTGACAGGAAGCGGTCACTCCCTCCCGTGGGTCTTAATGTGCGTAGCTGCTGGGCTGAACCCAGGTGAAGGCACTTGTGTATAGAAGATGAGAAAGGGGCGGGCAGGGGCGTAGCTTTAACGGGGTGTTTGGTGTGTTACCCACCCCCTAATAAATGTATTTTCTGGTAACTAGTTGGATACAGGTGCTTTCAGTCGGGTTTGGTGAGGTGTCTGTCATATTTCACCAGGAATTTTTACATAAACACAGACAAAAACGCACGTACACTCTCTTCCACTCTGCTTTGAAAGTCTTCAAAAATGCTGGTTATTTTACAAAATATAGGTCCATATTAGCAAGGACTTACGATAATCATCGCAAAGTGCGCTTAGCGCTGTATTTTTTATCACCGGCTATCGCTGGTTTAGATCGCGGAGATAACGCGGTATTATCAACGTTTATCTTCAAGGCGATAATAAACCAGCGATAGCGGCGACGATTCTCCATCAATAACGCGGGAATACCAGCGGTGAATTCCCATCGCTAAGGAAAAGGTCGCTAATAGGCAGGTGAGGTTTCAGCCATAGAATCCACCTCCCATAGAAAACAATAGCTAAGTCAGGATTTTAGCAGGTGTTAAAATCCAGCGATATTCACGGTTAGCACAAGTTTTTTTATCGCTTCGCGGGCATTGCTGATAGGGAGAAGTTGTGTTAGCGACTTCTTCATATTACTTTTAGTGAGGAACGCCCACTTTGCATGTCATTAGCGATAAATATCGCTGACATGCAAAGCGGTAAGAAAACGGCTGCTATCGCCATTAAGCTGTCACTAACAGTTGTTAGCTACAGCTTGCTAATAGGGCGATAAAAATATTGTCGCTTTATCGGCAAAAAGTGCCGCTAAAGCGGCGATACTGCCTTTGCTAATATGGCCCATGGTGTTTTCTGTTAGTTTGTACCCCTACAAATCCGCATTCGTCGCCCGGCCCTTTTCACTGCCCCTTTAGACACTCTTGTGTGCCTTACTTGTCCTATAATGTATTATAACATCATATGCCAGCGTGATTGTCAGGAAATCTGAAGCCCCCTCCCCCCAATCTAATGGACCAATCTACGCCCCTGGCCTGGGCGGGGGGCTGCCCACAAGAGGCGCAAATCATCACAGACCTCAACCTAAAGGTGTGGTCCTAACCAACCCAGGCGGTCCCACTCACACAACAGGGGGGGCTTTTGACGAGTGAACAGCCATAGGCACTTGGGGTAGGCTAACAATATAATTAGCTATTACGAATAATTGTTTTCAGTTTATTCATGTATTTATTTATTTTATCTCATTTGATGTCCCACTTTAAAAGCTTCCTAGGAGATCGCCTAACTCAGCTTTAAGGCCCTCGGCGAATCGGGCCAGTACAAGTCCCTCGTCAGCCCCATCAGTACCGCTCTCTAAGTCAGGCCCGGTTCTCGAGGGGGGAGGGGGGGGGGGGGCGGGCCCACCAAAACATGAGCCTGGCCCACCCAAACGTGAGCTTTGTTCCTTGCAGTGAAGGCGCAAAGGCCAATACAAAACGGCATCTTTAATTTGAAACGTCACTCCTAACGTTGTTTCCCTTCCTGTTCTGGGAGCTGAGTAATTTGGAGTGGGCTCTTTCTTACAGCCATCCCAAATCCCCCAACCCCTTTTAGAAGGTGGGCTGTGTCCTGCAGGAACAATAGGGGCATGGCAAGGGGGACACATTCTTTATTTGACACCGAGTAACTTTTGCCTACCTTCCTGCTGTGTGGATATTTCCTTTTCTGTTCAGCACTGGAGAAAGTAAGTTTGTTTGTTTATATTCACCTTTCCTGGCCCCTGCAGCTGCTTCTCAGATGGGGCTGTGACACAAAGTTTGACTAATGGAGTAGGTAAGAGAATGTGTGGCTGTTTGTGTTTATTTTTTAAATCGGCACAGGCCCCACTAGGCACATACTTTGTCGATGCTTCATTTAAATAGTGTTTATCATTATCATGGCCATGGATGCAGGACAACAATAAAAATGTCCAGATAACTGGTGATTAATGATCCTGCTGGCGAGCAATCCTTTGCCTGTTGGTAGTTTTGAAATATGGATAAGCTGTATTTTATGTGGATAGCTCAGTGGGTTACTACCTTACAGAGGTTCTTGTGTTACTTGCAGTTCAGAAGTTACAATCCTAACGTAGGACAGTGACCAATGAACGGTCATCAAAGTGCTGCATACAAACATGAATGGTATATTTAAAACTTTACTTTTTTTGTGTTACTATATAGTTAGAACTTCCCCCAGTCTTTCATTATTCTAATGTTGCTAAAAAGAGTTTGGGCCGATATACATTTTGATTAGTAAAGCCAACCCCCAACCACTGGGGTATGCTTTAAATCCTGAGTTTGTGCTTCCGCAGCCCAACCCCTCTTAAAATATTCTGTCCACCAGTATGGATGACGTGATTCCCACACCTTGCAATCCTCATTGGCTTATGTAGGATTCCCTATAGACTGATTTACATACTTTTATGATTCTTTGCCTCTGTATAATGTGTGCGTGGTGTAAAGTACCGTGACACCCTACACTGATATGAGTTGCGCTATACAACAAATGAAATGCATATGAGAGAGGGGCTACAGAGAGATGAAGGGCGCTGTTAGAGGGTGGTAGCAGTGGTATCTGCGGAGAAAGAGGTAATTGGTGGAGCGCCAAAAAAGACTTTGGCACAAGCGCTAAAGCCGGCCCTGTCATGGCCTTTCTGGTTTTATTTAATTAGCTGTTGGGTCATTAGGGCAACTGTGGAACATATTAAAGTATGTGCTAATTATATTTACTGCTATATTCAATGTTTTAAGTTTGAAGGTGATATTACTAATGTTTTTTACGGGAATAAGGCAATTGGAGCTGGATGGTGGCTGCTATGGGGCTGGGGCCCGTGGTCAGCCGTGAGATAAGGTGCTCAGGAGAGGGATGGTAGAAAAGTAGATACTCAGGCCTGGAAGTACTTGTGTTGAAGCCTGGCCTGTTGGACTTTGAGGGTTTGCACTTAGGTCCAGACATTGAAGAAATAACTCTCCACATGCTCTATATACACACAGAATCGATTCATTGTATCGTGGTGACTGTTTGGAAGTAGATATGATGTAATCTAGGACTTGTAGGCTACCACAAGAAGCGACAAATTTGGCCCGCAGTGGCCCACCCATATGCCCCCTTGGCCCACCCCCCAAAAAAATCCTGGAGCCGGGCCTGCTCCAAGTTAGTGTTAGCTGCAAAGCGGAGGAATGGGAACAACCCACAACTTCTATCACGACTACCTCTACTTCACAAAAGACCCCATAGCGCCCAGCAGCCCGTGACGCTATATATAGTCCAGGTGCGCCTTGAGGCAGCCTTTCCGGATGGTTTGTTAAGAGCACGCCCCAGTTTGTTGTACGTTTTTGTGTTCTGCTTTGCTATGTGTTTCTTTACTCCCCCTAAAGGACTGCTTGTTTGTGATGCTAAACCCTTTCACATGGCCCCTGGGCGCGCGCAGAGGGCGCTGCCCCCTCCGCGGAGCTTGGCTCCTGTACCTGGCATCGGAGGCCCAGCCTGGGCGGCTCTGGCCGTCTGTCCTCTATCGAGGCGCTGCAGGCGAGGCAACAACAACATGTGCCTTTGAAGCAAGAGTTGGAGGCTGGCCCCACCTGGCACGGCGGGTTGGCTCACGCTGCTCCTGGCTCCCTGGCACCTCTGCCAGACAATCTCCTGGCCCACTGAGTCCCAGGCGGCCGCCCTGCTGGGCGCCCCTCTCATCGCCAGCCCGGGCCCAGCTGCTCTAGGCTGCCTGCCCCTGTGTTCCATCGTGGGCACGGAGAGCGCGTTTCACAAGGGGCCACCTTTAGATTAGTCGTGGGCATCATATCCTGGTGAGGAGGGGTCAGGGAGAGCTCTCGCGCTCTGACGGGTCTGAGCATCATGGTCCGTTGTCGGGCTTGAAATACTGCTGCAAAGGAGTCATTGACTCGGACATTCACTCGCCATGTCCCGGAAGAACAACATGTATATATAAAGTTGTTTCAATGCGCGAGCGAGGGTATCGGAGCGCTTTACATGCTGTCAAGGGGGAGAAAAAGGGAAAACAGATAACAACATAATCGCGAGTGGAACAGGATGTGGCGGGTCCCAAACTGAGGGAAAATACCGCCACAGTGTCCAGGCCACCAACTCAACACATGATATCATAACAGGCATGTCATTTGCATGCGTGTAGGCATGTGCCCTAATGGGGCCAGCGAGTAGAACTGGTGAACTCTCAGGCAAAAACGTGTTCATTCGTAGCAATGTAACGGTCTCTTTAAATGATGCGTGAGGGAGTCAGTCTGATTTCAGGGGGAGCGAGTTCCAAATTCTCAGCCTTGGTTGTGTGCTTTATTTTGATAACATTCCTGTGGTTAGTATCCAGGTGCTGTGCTTCCAGAGGATCTGCAACCGCCCCATAGCTCCAGTTTTAGCGCGAGGCACCGCGGGGTGTTGAAGTGTAGGGCTTTGTGGGTCATGCAGGCAATCCTTGCCTCGTATGGGAGCCAATTTAGAGACGGTCGATCAGGAGTGATGTGGTTGTATCTTTTAGATCCTGTGGTGAGCCTGGCTGCAGAGTTAAGAGAGGCCCTTAGTGGAGCCAACTTAGATCTAGTTGGGCCTCAGAGGGTTTTACCTCCACAGTCAAACCTGAAACCACTAGGGCTTGAACAGCTGATTTGAAGTTGTTGTGGGGGAGGAAGTGACTTATTTTACCTGGGATGCTCATTTACGGACATGACCGATGGGTACCACATGTATCTGTTCTGGGCCCTGAGTAGATGACCCATGGGTGCCACCTGTATATGTATGGAGGTCGAAGTACATGATCCGTGGGTTCCACTTGTATAGGTATGGAGGCAATGGGGCTAAGAAGACCCAAGGGTGCCACCTGTGTCTGTATGGAGGTCGGAATACATGATCCGTGGGTCCCACCTGTATATGTATGGTGGTCAGAGTACATGACCCATGGGTGCCACCTGTATCTGTATGGTGGTCGGAGTACATGATCTGTGGGTCCCACCTGTATCTGTATGGAGGCAATGGGGCTAAGAAGACCCATGGGTGCCACCTGTGTCTGTATGGAGGTCGGAATCCATGATCCGTGGGTCCCACCTGTATATGTATGGTGGTCGGAGTACATGATCCGTGGGTCCCACTTGTATATGTATGGAGGCAGTGGGGCTAAGAAGACCCGTGGGTGCCACCTGTGTCTGTATGGAGGTCGGAATACATGATCCTTGGGTGCCACCTGTATCTGTATGGAGGCAATGGGGCTAAGAAGACCCATGGGTGCCACCTGTATCTGTATGGTGGTGGGAGTAAATGATCCATGGGTCCCACCTGGATATGTATGGAGGCAATGGGGCTAAGAAGACCCATGGGTGCCACCTGTGTCTGTATGGAGGTCGGAATACATGATCCGTGGGTGCCACCTATATCTGTATGGAGGTCGCAGTGCATGATCCGTGGGTCCCACCTGTATCTGTATGGAGGTCGGAGTACATGATCCGTGGGTCCCACCTGTATATGTATGGAGGTCAGAGTACATGATCCATCGGTACCACCTGTATATGTATGGAGGTCAGAGTACATGATCCGTCGGTACCACCTGTAGCTGTATGGAGGTCGGAGTACATGACCCATGGGTCCCATCTGTATCTGTATGCAGGCAATGGGGCTAAGAAGACCCATGGGTGCCACCTGTATCTGTATGGAGGTCAGAATGCATGACCCATGGGTGCCACCTGTATCTGTATGGAGGTCGGAGTACATGATCCGTGGGTCCCACCTGTATATGTATGGAGGTCAGAGTACATGATCCATCGGTACCACCTGTATATGTATGGAGGTCAGAGTACATGATCCGTCGGTACCACCTGTAGCTGTATGGAGGTCGGAGTACATGACCCATGGGTCCCATCTGTATCTGTATGCAGGCAATGGGGCTAAGAAGACCCATGGGTGCCACCTGTATCTGTACAGTTGCCAGAGTAGATGCGCTGTAGTACCTCTTGTATATGCACCGAGGCCTGTATTTATAACAAGTGAGTACCATGTGTATTTGTGCCATGTACCACAAATCACATATATCTGTCCTGGGGCCTGAGGACTTGACCCGTGGGTGCCACCTGTATCTGTACTGGGTCATGAGAACGCAATGAGCGGGTGCCACCTGTATCTTTTTTCTGGCATGAGTAAGTGACCCATGGGTGCCACCAGAATCTGTGCTGGGTGCCACAAGTAATTGTATCAGGGACCACATGTATCTCTACTGGGGCCTGAGTACATGGCCTGTGGGTGCCACGTGTATCTGTACTGGTGCCTGAGAAGATGACCAGTGGGTACTGCATGTATCTGTACTGGTGCCTGAGAAGATGACCAGTGGAAACCATGTGTGCCTGTATCAGGGCCTGATTAGATGAGCTGTGGTGTCACTTGTATCTGCACCGGTGCCTGCGCATGTGACGAGTGAGAACCACGTTTATTTGTACCGGGTACCACATGTATCTGTACTGTGGACAGAGTAAGTAACCGGTTGGTGCAATGTGTATTTGTGTCAGCCGCAGTCGTGGCCGGTCCTATTGGGTGGCGGGGTCACGCCCCCTCATCTTTTTCCCAACATAAAGAGTGTCTGTCAGGCTGAGGAAAGGTTAGCCTGACAGATACAGGTCAGGCAGCCAGGAGCTCGATCTGATCTAAATGCATATGGCTGCCTGAGCTGAACTTTTCTGGGCTGAAGATATCACAGCTGCTGTGGGCTTGACCTCTTCAGCATGGCAAAGCACCTTGAGTCTCTACCCCTCATGACAAGGGGGAGCGTTACTGACTACCTCACTCCTGAGTGCTTCAGTTTTAAGCCCTGGAGATCCCAGGGCCTAGTGCCAATCACTGACACCTCGTCACAGAGTGAAGTGAGGTCAGTAACTCTTACTGATGCCATCCCACCCTGTGAGGAGGTAGGGACTGCTGTCTCCACTCATTGGCTGACCTAACGTCATCGAATGAGAGAAGGCAGCAGTCCCACCCCTCCTGGCACCCATGAGGCAAAGCTGAGCTGGAGTGATTTTTGTAAAATTAATCTTTGGTGCAGGTATGCATGTATGTATACATATTTGGGAGTGCGTTTTGTGAAAAGATGTGCATACCTATGTGAATGCCTGGGTGTGCGAGTGTGTATGTGTGTGCGTGTGTGTATGTGTGTGCGTGTATCCTGTAACTCCGCCCTACAAAAAATTACTGACCGCCTCTGATACCGGGTATCCCCTGTATCTGTACTGTGGCCTGAGATCGTGACACGTGAGTGCCACGTGCATTTGTGCCAGGCACAACATGTATTTGCACTCCGGACTGCGTAAGTGACCTGTTGGTGCCATGTGTATTTGTACCAAGCACAACATGTATTTGTACTCTGGACTGCGTTTGTGACCTGTTGGTGCCACGTGCATTTGTACCAGGCACAACATGTATCTGCACTCTGGACTGCGTAAGTGACCTGTTGGTGCCACGTGTATTTGAACCACACACAACATGTACCTGTACTGTTTGTGGCCTGAGTACATGACCTGTGGGTGCCACGTGTATTTGTTTCGGCCTCCACATGTATCTGTAATCTGGACTGAGTTAATTACCTGTTGGTGGCACATGTATTTGTACTGGGCACAACTTGTATCTCTACTGGGACATGAGAGGACGACCTGTGAGTGCCACTTGTATTTTTACCAGGCACCACTTGTATCAGTACTGTGGACTGAGTACATGATCCATGGGTGCCACACGTATTTGTACTAGGCACCACCTGTATCTGTGTTGTGGGCCTGAGTCCATGACCTGTCAGTGCCACGTGTATTTGTACCAGGCACCCCCCTGTATCTGTACTGTGGACTGAGTACATGACCAGTGGGTACCACATGTATTTGTACCGGGCACCACTTGTATCTCTACTGTTGACTGAGTACATGACCTGTGGGTGCCACGTGTATTTGTACCAGGCACGCCCTGTATCTGTACTACGGCCTGAGTATATGACCAGTGGGTGCCACGCCTATTTGTACTGGGCACCACCTGTATCTGTACTATGGACTGCGTACTTGACCTGTGGGTGCCACGTGTATTTGTACAAGGCACTGCCTGCATCTGTACTATGGACTGAGTCCATGACCTGTGGGTGCCACGTGTATTTGTACCAGGCACCACCTGTATCTGTGTTGTGAGCCTGAGTATATGACCAGAAGGTGCCATGCCTATTTGTACCGGGCACCACCTGTATCTGTACTGTGGACTGAATGCATGACCTGTGGGTGCCACGCCTATTTGTACCAGGCACCCCCTGTATCTGTACTGTGGACTGAGTACATGACCTGTGGGTGCCACGTGTATTTGTACAAGGCACTGCCTGCATCTGTACTATGGACTGAGTCCATGACCTGTGGGTGCCACGTGTATTTGTACCAGGCACCACCTGTATCTGTGTTGTGAGCCTGTGTATATGACCAGAAGGTGCCATGCCTATTTGTACCGGGCACCACCTGTATCTATATTATGGACTGAGTCCATGACTTGTGGGAGCCACGTGTATTCTTATCCGGTTACCAGCTGTATCTTTACTATGGCCTGAGTACTTGACCTGTGGGTGCCACGTGTATTTGTACCGGGCACCACCTGTTTCTGTACTGCGGACTGAGTCCATGACCTGTGGGTGCCACGTGTGTTTGTACCAGGCACCACCTGTATCTGTACTATGGACTGAGTACATGACCTGTGGGTGCCACATGCATTCGTACCAGGTACCAACCGGATCTGTACTATGGCCTGCGTATATGACCAGTGGGTACCACGCCTATTTGTACTGGGCACCACCTGTATCAGTACTGTGAACTGAGTACATGATCCGTGGGTGCCACGTGTATTTGTACTAGGCACCACCTGTATCTGTGTTGTGGGTCTGAGTACATGACATGTGGGTGCCACGCCTATTTGTACCGGGCACCATCTGTATCGGTGTTGTGGGCCTGAGTACATGACCAGTGGGTGCCACCCCTATTTGTACCAGGCACCCCCTGTATCTGTACTGTGGACTGAGCACATAACCTGTGGGTGTCACTTGCATTCGTACCAAATACCAACTCTATCTGTACTATGGTCTGAGTATATGACCATTGGGTCCCACGCCTATTTGTACCGGGCATCACTTGTATCTGTACTATCGACTGAGTACATGACTTGTGGGTGCCACGTGTATTTGTACCAGGCACCACCTGTATCTGTACTGTGGACTGAGTACATGACCTGTGGGTGCCACGTGTATTTGTAACAGCCGCTGCCTGCATCTGTACTGTGGACTGAGTACATGACCTGTGGGTGCCACGTGCATTCGTACCAGGTACCAACTGGATCTGTACTATGGCCTGCATATATGACCTGTGGGTGCCATGCCTATTTGTACTGGGCACCACCTGTATCGGTACTGTGGACTGAGTACATGATCCGTGTGTGCCACATGTATTTGTACCAGGCACCACCTGTATCTGTGTTGTGGGTCTGAGTACATGACATGTGGGTGCCAAGCCTATTTGTACCGGGCACCACATGTATCTGTGTTGTGGGCCTGAGTACATGACCAGTGGGTGCCATGCCTATTTGTGCAAGGCATCCCCTGTATCTACTGTGGACCGAGTACATAACCTGTGGGTGTCACATGCATTCGTACCAGATACCAACTCTATCTGTACTAGGGTCTGAGTATATGACCAGTGGGTGCCACGCCTATTTGTACCGGGCATCACCTGTATCTGTACTATGGACTGAGTACATGACTCATGGGTGCCACATGTATTTGTACCAGGCACCACCTGTATCTGTGTTGTGGTCCTGAGTACATGACCTGTGGGTGCCACGCCTATTTGTACCGGGCACCACCTGTATCAGTACTGTGGACTGAGTACATGATCCGTGGGTGCCACGTGTATTTGTACCAGGCACCACCTGTATCTGTGTTGTGAGCCTGAGTACATGACCTGTGGGTGCCACGCCTATTTGTACCGGGCACCACCTGTATCAGTACTGTGGACTGAGTACATGATCCGTGGGTGCCACGTATATTTGTACCAGGCACCACCTGTATCTGTGTTGTGAGCCTGAGTATATGATCCATGGGTGCCACGTGTATTTGTATCAGGCACCCCCTGTATCTGTGTAGTGGGCCTGAGTACAGAATCTATGTGTGCCACATGTATTTGTACCAGGCATCGCTGCCATCAGTACTGTGGGCCTGAGTCAATGACCTGTGGGTGCCACGTTTATTTGTGTAACATGCACCACCTGTATCTGTTTTGTGGGCCTGAGTACATAACCCGAGATAGTGATCTTTGTTGGGACTGTAATTTAGTAACAGGCACCCATCAACATATGTTTTTTGAATGTACGTTATTAAATTCTTTCTGGGACCTGATACAGAAACACTTCCTATTCTTTAAGATATCTCTAGACCTTCTCTTATCTATGATTCTACTGGGTCCATGGGCTACAGCTATTTCTTTACCCCTTGACGATATGGATCTGAAGCTATTAGATTTACTTTTATACATTGCTGTTAAAATTATACTAACAGAATGGAAATCTTTTAATCTTCTATCTTATCATACCTGGCGGGCATGAGTCTCATACCTTCCTGGAGTTCATAATTTTGTTGAGAAAAAACACTACTCGACTTCCATTTCTAGTAATATTTGGTGGTCTATGGAAAAATATATTAATTTTTCTACTCAGGGGTTGGCAACTAAGTATCCTTTGGATTCCATTTCTTAATTTATTTCTTCCATTGGAGCAAATGTCCCCTCCCACCTCCTTGACTCCTATCTTTTATTTCTTTTGTCTTTTCCTCAGTATTCTTTTTCCCCCGGCAAACCGTTTTCATTTATTACGCAATACAACTAGTATATGTTTTTGCAATGAAATATGTAGTTGCTTTGCCTGATTCATATCTCTGGGAATTATATTATTGTTTGATGAATTTTGTAACATCTACTGTATGTCCTGATATTTATTTGCTCACTTTTTAAAATAATGATACGTTTACCATTCTTTTTATCCCAGTCCACTGACTCTTGCTATGGAATTTTTTTTATTCTTAAAATTCTTGGGAACTAATTTATTATATATTTGACTCTGATCTGTTGTACTGTTAGTGTATTACAAATGTATTTCTTTATTAAATAAGCAATAAAGATATTTTAGAGAAAGAACTGTGGAATTTTCTCCCGTCTGTGCTTAGAAATAGTCCCAATTATTTGGCCTTCAGAATAGATCTTAAAACCTACCTGGCTTATCCATATTATGGCAATCATTCTATGTTTCTGCTTCATGAGGCACTTCCGGGCATTCCCATGTGCGCCTAGGTCCGCATATCTTGACCAAAAGCCCTTCGCAACCTCCTCAAACGGTTGCACTTACTGTTGACATGGATCAAGGGGCAGATCATGAGTCCATGAAGCTATGTGAATCCCTTAGTATCTTGAACCTAATTCCCTATGTCTTGCTACCTACTCATGAAAAAGGTCATACATTGGACCAGATTTTTTCATCATCTAAGATTGCAATAGACTCTCCCCTCACTATCATCTGGTCTGATAACTTCCTGCTTCTCTTCCGAATATGTGAGGAATCAGGGAGACCTTATTTTCAGTGCAAACCTAGGGCCAGCAGTTTTAGGTCCTATGCACAGTTCAGTCCGGAGGCGGTAGCCACCATACTGAGGCAGCACCCCATTCCTTTCTGTGGCCATGTGGAGGAGGATGTCCGCTCACTTGAAGGCTGGCTCTTGGAGTGGGCTATGCCACTAGCTCCACCGAGAATGCAGGCAGCTAAAACAGGCTGTGCCACTGCCCTTTTGTTCGAGGAAGCACTAAGGAAAAGTAAGAGTGCATGTAAATACCTGGAAAGATTATGGAGAAAGAAATTTGATCCCATCATGAAAACTACTTATAAACTGGCTTTGAAGGCTCAACACGTCAAAGTTCGAGAGAGGAAAAAACTCTTTTTGGCCTCAAAATTGAACAAGCTGGGAACAGAAGCCTGGAATTGTTAAAAATTGTCAAGGCCTTCTCCTGCCCGAATGTAATTACGCACCCTTTCACCCCTACAGATAAATGGATAAGCCGCATGGCGCAATATTTTTATTTTAAAATTAAAACTATCCAGGATACTTTCGGAACTGGGCCTCAAGCCGACGATGGTACGTTAGCCCCACCCCTCCCCGCCTACTCTGACCTAGACGAGACCCTCTTGGAGTTTCCCCCTAATCCTATGGCCACGTCCCTTAAAATAATGAAAGCACTGAAATCTGGCTCCCCCTTGGATCCTTGCCCAGCCAGAGTGCTAGCCTCGATTGCAAATGTGACCATCCAGCAGTGAACCTGGTCCTGGATCTTTCTCTATCTGAGTGCTTGATGCCAGAGTGTTGGAAACACGGACGAATGTTGCCACTTCTTAAAAAACCCTGGCAGACCACTCTATAGTCAGCAACTATAGGCCAATAACATAGCTACCATACTTCTCCAAGGCTTTGGAGAAGTATGTGAACACTGTACTCACTGATTTTATAGGGACTACCCATGCACTGCACCCTAGCCAATCTGGGATCAGAGCTGATTATAGTATGGAGACGGCGTTATTGGAAGTCTCTGACACCATTAAAACCACTCTGGACAGCGGTGGGAAAGCGGTACTGATACTGCTGGACCTTTTGGCGGCTTTTGATACCGTGCCCCATGATCGACTTCTGCACAGACTTCAGAACTGTGGTATCGGGGGCACGGTTCTGAAGTGATTCGCCTCCTTTCTGGAAATCCACCAGCAAACCATATGGTCCCCCTTTTCACTGCCCCTATCCCTTCCATGAGGGTTGGAGTGCCACAAGGTTCGGTTTTGAGCTCAACTTTGTTAAATCTTTATATGGCTCCCTTGGCACTCCTGGCAGAGCATCATGGGGCAAAAGTCATATCCTACGCCGATGACAGGCAGCTGCTGTTTACCTGCGAGAAAAATACTGTGTTGAGAGGAGATGATATTAACAATTGCCTTTCCCAGGTGCTTTCCTGATTCAGGCAAAACCAACTGTTATGCAACTCCGATAAGTCCGAAATCATCTGTTACGGCCGTAGTTCCGGCGTGGAATGGCGTAATTGGTGGCCTCAGGACATGTCCCCCCCCTACTTGCCCAGTTACCACCGTAAAAAATCTTGGGGTAAAAATAGATGCGGACATGTCCATGAAGGCACAAGTTCAATCTGTGGCCACCACTTGTTTTGGGCTACTGAAAATGATGAGGAATTTTCTCCCTCTCCTCTCGGTTTCTCATAGGAAAACTGTGGTTCAAGCCTTGATAACAACTAGGCTTGACTACGCCAACATTCTGTACCTCGGCCTCCCTGACTACCTACTGGGATGCTTGCAGGTGGTACAGAACGCGGCAGCAAGGGCCATCCTGTTGGTTGACTTCAGAACTCTTATGACGGCTCTTCTGGCTTCCAGTGCGGTAGAGGGTGATTTTTAAGGCCCTGGAACTAGTCTTCAAAGCCTTGCACAATGTCGGAGCCCCCTACATTAGGAGCAGAATCCAGCCCTATGCTCCTATCAGAACCCTGCGATCCTCAACCCAGAGGCTCTCGGTGGGGCGGACGCTCATTCCAGGTGACTGCTGCCAAGCTTTGGAATAACCTGCCGCTTCTCCTGAGACAGGAACAAGTTCGCCTCAGCTTTAGGAGAAAGCGAAAAACCTGGCTGTTTCAATAAGAGTTGAGGCACCCGTAGCCGCTTCCAACTGTTCTGTCAATAGGGTTAAGTCAGCGCCAGGACACTCTCAGGAGAAGACGTGCGCTTTACAAATACCTATAACATATCTCCTAAACTGTGCTCCTGCTAAGTCCTGCGACTAACGTCGGCTTGTTCTAGCGCCAGGGCGCCCAACTGTGAGTAGCTGAGCACTTTATAAATACGACCTAAATATATGCAAGCAGTTCTTTCAGTTTCCCCAAAATGTGCACGAATGATTTAGACTCTTCTGCTTGTACATTTGCACATTTCCCGTATGCCACTTGTTACCTGCGCCACAGTTACAATCCACTTGTTGCACCTCTGCTCTGTTCCCTTTCCTCCATGGTCCATGATTGATGTCACTTTGACATCAAGAAAAGTCAATACCATTTCCTCTGTTTCACATAACTCTCAGGGCTCTGCCCTCACTCTCAGCTCCCAAATCTACAGCTGGTAACTGTGGCTTTGAGTTGTCGATGCTCCATGCACAATGCTGTGTAGCAACCTCCTTAGGCAGCCCTCAGACCTTCTCTAGTGTTTATGCTTCACAGAGACCTGCCTCCCTGACATCTCTGCTGCTTCCTGCATCCCACTGCAGAAGGCTGGAGCAACAGACCCTTAAGAGGAGAGGTCCCCGTTGTCTCTTCCAGTGATCTGTAGATGTGCTTCTTTGTCTCTCTGCCTCCACTCTTCGAAGGGTCACCATTCATAGTTAATACCTCACCTTCCCTCTGCAGTATTCCATCCCTGTTACCATCCTCCCAAGATGTCTGGCTTGGTGACATGAACAGACGCGCCAACAACTAGACAACTCCATGATCACACACGCTTCACATCCTGTGCGACATCCTGGCTCTGACACTGACGCCCATCGTCCACACCAACTCTACACATACATAAGTGATGTGATTCATTCCTCCCAAGCAGAGCCATCCATTGTAGCCAGCCTCTTACATGCATGAAGATACGCCCACCATGAGAGGGTCCTTATGGGTGGGGGGACTTTGTCTATCACCAAAGAGTCCCTGGTCCTTCCCTGCTTCTCCATTCACATACGCCTCTCCTCACAGCTCTCAAAGTCTCCCCCGCACCCTGGCAGTCACCCAGAGAGCATCTCTTTGGTCCTCCAGTTGGTCTGGTGGAGATCAGTGCCCGACCCAGGATATCTTTCTTTCGTGGCTTTGAAGGGAAGCCAGATCCACACTCTGCTGCACAGGAAAGACAGGGATGTGAAGGGAAGATCTCCACACCTGGATACCCTCACGGGCGATTAGTGCACTATGCAAATCTACATAACATAACACTCCACTGCACAGGACAGTCATAGGGCAGTGGAAGGAGGCCAAGTAACCACACTACTGCACAACAAATTCATAGGACTGTGGAGGGAGGTGAGAGCTCCACGTTACTGCACAGGAAAGGCATAGGGCAGTGGAGGGCAGCCCTCCACTCTGCTGCACACAAAGGGTGAAAAGGGACCCAGAGAGCAGGTAGCACACTGGAGGGGACCCAGCAGTCTTCTGGTGCAGCTGTATATTGAGGCCCTGGTCTGGAAAAGACATAGGTCAACCTATCTCCACGCCAAAGAGACATGGAAAAGGAAGTGGGGTAGGGCACGATCCCTATTTGACCTGATGTAAGGGGGCCACATGACATCATCAGAAAGCTCCAGAATTCTCCCACATGGGTTGGATGCTCTAAGACATGGCCATCACTGGACCGAGCTGCCTACATACCACTCCCTGCGGCTTAGAATTACCCTGGGAATGGGAGAGGGTCACACACTCGCAGACCAGTGACCATTACAGATTCCCATCCAAAGGCGGAAGCTGTGACCTGTTGATCAATGCGTATACGCCTGGATGTCCACCTCACACTGCCAGCCATAGGCACCAAGGGTTCCTGGCTCGACAGCACCGAGTCCACTGCAAGATGACAGCATGGTCCCCCTCTCATCTGGGAACCCCTTAGTCCACCTGCTCAGGATGGCAGCATGACATCCCTCTCACCTGACACCCCCATACTCCACCTGCTCAGGATGGCAGCACTATATCCGTCTCACCTGGGACCCCATAGTACACCCGCTCAGGATGGCAGCATGCCATCCCTCTCGCCTGGGACCCCCATACTCCACCTGCTCAGGAAGGCAGCATGGCTTCCCTCTCACCTGGGAACCCCATAGTACACCAGCTCAGGATGGCAGCATGCCATCCCTCTCACCTGGGACCCCCATACTCCATCTGCTCAGGATATCAGCATTGTATCCCTCTCGCCTGGGAACCTATACTCCACCTGTTCAGGATGGCAGCACGGCATCCCTCTCACCTGGGACCCCATACTCCATCTGCTCAGGATGGCAGCACGACATCCCTCTCACTGTGACCCCATAGACCACCTGCTCAGGATGGCAGCATGGCATCCCTCTCACCTGGGACTCCATACTCCACCTGCTCAGGATGGCAGCACAGCATCCCTCTCACCTGGGACTCCATACTCCACCTGCTCAGGATGGCAGCATGGCTTCCCTCTCACCTGGGACCCCATACTCCACCTGCTCAGGATGGCAGCATGGCTTCCCTCTCACCTGGGAACCCCATTGTATACCTGCTCAGGATGGCAGCATGGCTTCCCTCTCACCTGGGAACCCCATTGTATACCTGCTCAGGATGGCAGCATGGCTTCCCTCTCACCTGGAACCCCATAGTCCACCTGCCCCCTCATCAGTGGATGCTGCTGTCCATGCTGCGCTGTAATGCTGGCCTGTGTCCAGGTGAGGATTACATGGTCTGCTGTGATGTACCTCTTGAGTGCCAGGGAGGCTTTCCTCCTGGCCTTGGAGAGAGTCCTTCCTCCCAGCGAGGGATACTCAGGCAAGACACTCCTCATTTGCTCAGAGTCATTTTAGGAGGGTTGCACGCCCTCAGGCAGCTTTACTGTTCATTCTTTTTATCATTCACCCTTAGACCTCGGTCTATCTTTTTTTTATGTGAGCGAAGGTGTCTCTGAGACCCCACCTGAACGGTGTTCCGCCCAGAGAGTCTCAGCGGGGGAAGGGCTAGGATTGATTGGCCTGAAACCCTGGCCCACATTTACCTGTATTGCTCGAGAAAACTCAGGCTGCAAACACTGTTGTATGTGATGAATGAGTGATTTGTGATACAGTGAGGTAGACAGTATTGTCAGGCAACAGGCTTGTAGTGTTGTGGCCCTGGGCCTGGTGGCGAAAACACAAGAAGCCTGACGGCACGTATGTAGTTGTGGCCAGTACGTAACTCAACCACGCCCGAGGTCTCCGGGCTATATATTAACTCTTACACGCGTTGGCCGGACGGACGCCGGACCAGTCCATTGCCTTACGCCAAAGGGGGTTTAACTAGGGCCACCCCTCATTCAGTGCACACTCCTTACATTCCTCCTTTACCAGGAGAACAGCAAACCACATACAGAATAATGGGGGAAACAGGGACAACAGAGAAATTACAGGATACTTATGGAACAGTCTTACGTGGTCTGCAGACACAGCCACTTCCTCTGCCTGGAGGTCTACAGCAGGCCACAAAGTCCCGATACTTCTGGGACGGCTTCGGACAGGGCCGCAGGCAGTATCAACTCTGACTGCTTCTCGCAGAGGGGGTGGGTGAACTCTCAGGAAGGCTGTCGCTGTCTCTGGATGACTAGTCTCCTCCGAGTTCCCTGTCACGGGTCTTCTCTAGAGCTGGGGTGCCCTGGTCATCTTCTGTGGTGGAGGCTGTGGGTCGGCTGATTTCTTCCTGGGAGTCGTGAGGACTTTCCGGGTCAGCCGTCCTTTGCTCGTCAGGTGGCAGAAACTCTTCGTCATCGTCATCTGGGACCCTCTTAAAGAATGATACATGCGAGTTACACTTTCGTGTCCCCTCGAGGCTATCACCATTGTACCTTTGACTTTGGTTACAGTCCAGGGGTCTAGTTCAAAGGGCAGCCTGAACTTTCCTCCGGGGTGGCGGTCCCGCACGAGCACACGTTCACCGATGGTGATTAGGCTCTCCTTCGCATGTCTCCTCTGGGATGCCTCGTGGTTGGCCTTCGTCCACCTTGCAAGCGATTGATTTGGGGGGTTCAGGGTCTTGGCCCGCAATGGGTGATGTGGGATGGTGTCTGTCACCGCCAGGCTCGGGGAAATGACGATAGTGCAATGAGGGGTGAGACAGTATTCTCGGAGAAACTGGTACAGCGCTTGTTCCAGGTTGTGGCTGGTGGCCAAAGCTATTTGGATCGTTTTGTTCAGAGTCCCAATTAGGCGTTCAACTTCCCCGTTCGCTTGGAGCCACCTTGGGGTTATCCGGCGGTGCTTGATCCGATGGGAGGCCAGGTACTCGAGTAGCTCTTCACTGGTGAATGGCGGACCATTGTCAGTACGGAGTTCTCCAACTAGCCATGGGTGGCCATGATTTTCTACAGTTTGGGAATGACTTCTCCTGCCGACGTGGAGGAGACGAACTCGACTTCCGGGTATAACAAGAAGTCGTCCACGACTACCAGCATGTACTTTCCTCCTGGTAGGCTGCCGAAGTCTGCGCTTGCTCTTTCCCATGGGGTGCCGGGGGCTACTTCTGTGATCACTGGCGCAGGTCTGCTAGGTAAGCTGGTTGAGAGGCAAACTAGGCAGCATTGGATGATTGATTCGATCTGCTGATCTAGGCCGGAGAACCAGACTTTGCTCCTGAGGCGGTTCTTTGACTTGACAATTCCCTGGTGTGCTCCGTGTGCAAGGAGGGCCACTTGCTGGGTCAGGCTTTCCGGTAGGACGAGGCTCAGGCCTCTCAGGGAACAGCCATCGGTGGACACAGACAACTTCTGGTGCACTTGATGCAGGGCTTTCAAGGTGGCTTGGGCTTTTGCTGTGCGGAATTGTGTCGGGTTCTGTAACGACTTCCAGTCTCCCGAGGTGATTGCCTGGATGGCGATCTGGAGGCAGTCATCGTCTTTTGTGGCCTGTATCACTTCAGCCAATGAGATCGGGAGCGGCCTGGACCGTTCGATGATCATCCGCATGTAGTCCTCTGTCGCTGTTGCTTCAGCAGCTTCTCGCATGCCTGGATAGGAGGTCCGCCGGGTTCCGGGTGCCTGGTTTGTACTCCACAGTGAATTGGAATTCTTGCAGCTGCAGTACTAATTTTTCAATCCGGGGTGAGGGCGCGATGATGACCCTTGAAACAGCGGGATGAGGGGCTTGTGTCAGTTATGACTGTGAACGGATGCCCGTACACGTAGATGTGGAAATGGCGGCATCCCCACAGGATTGTGATGGCTTCTTTCTCGATTTGAGAATAACGTTTTCCGTGGCCGTAAGTGTCCTGCTGGCGTAGGTGACTGGGGCCCATTCTCCACAGATCTGTTGCTGGGCTAAGATCGCGCCCAACCCCGTGGGGCTGACATCCACCACCAGCTGGGACTCATGTGTGGGGTCGAAGTACACTAGCGTAGTGTCAGCTGAGAGGGCTGCTTTCGTGTGGCGGAAGGCTTCTTCTTGTTCTGATTCCCACACCCAGTGGCTAGTGGCTTTGGTGAGGTCACGGAGGGGTCCTGTGAGATCTGAGAGGTTCTTGATGAAACGCCCGCAGTAAGTGACCATGCCCAGAAAACTGCGGACACGGACTTCGGGTCGGGGGCATTTTAAATATCCTTCACTTTGTCTGGGTCTTGGCCAATGCCTTTGTCTGAGAACCGATAGCCAAAGAAACTGATGCCTCTCCTGAAGAACTCGCATTTTTCGCGGTGTAGGGTGGGTCCACTGTCCTGGAGGCGGGAGAACAATGCTTGGAGGCGCAGGACATGTTCTTCCAGCGTGGGAGCGTGCACCAGAATGTCGTTACTCACGTTGAGCACTTGTTCCAGCCCCTTGAGGACATTCTTAACGATGTTCGGAAACACCTCGGCTGCGCTTGAGATTCCGAAATTGAGGCAAGTGTAACGCCAAAGTACTGCTTGGGTGGAGAAAGTTGTGATGGGGCGAGAGTCTGGGTGGAGCGGAATGGTGGTACCATGAGTGAAGGTCTATCTTAGAGAACCAAATGGAGCCGGCTAACTCCCCGATGATGTCGTCTACTGCTGGAGTAAGGTGGCGTTCACATTTGATAGCGAGGTTCGAGATTCTCATATCCACACAGATGCGGACCGCCTCCGGCTGCTTCGGTTTTTTCACGACAATGATGGACGACACCCATGGAGTGGGGCCTCTCACCCATTCAATGATCGCTGCCCTCTCCAGAAGGCGTAGTTCTGCCTCTACTTTAGGATGGAGGTGGAAGGTAATCCTCCTGTGACGGAGGGCTATCGGGGCCACGGACTTATCGATGTACAGCCGGGCACTTTAGGCATCCAATACCCTCGAACAGTTTCGAACCCTTGCAGCAGGCAGTCCAGATCGTGGGCATGCACGGTGAACGCAAATCTGATCAGGTTGAGATCTTGCGTGGTGCGGCAGCTGAGCAGAAATCCAAACCCTTCTTTCGACACATAGACTTTGGCCTGCTGGCATGCGGCATCATGAGAGAGATTGGCTTGAAGTACGCCACACAGTTTGAATAGGGAGTGATTGCCGAATGCATAAACTTGTACCTTGGTATTGCGCAGTGCTGGAGGGTTGGGCAGGCTCCTGTAGATGCTGGTGGCCATGAGGTTGATGGTGGCTCCTGTGTCGATGAGTACAGCCACAGTATGATCCTGCATGTTGACTTTACACATGGGCGCGGCATGTTGGGTGGCTGTGAGAGCATTCAGCATGCTGACTACATGGACGGTAGCACCTTCAGTCTCATCGTCACCCATGTCACTGTCGGGGGACCATCGGGGGTGGTTCAATTGTGTGAACTCGCCGTGGAGGGCCATTCTGCCTCCTCCTCTGTGCCGACCGGTATACCTTGGAGAAATGGTTAACGTTACCGCATGTGCTGCAGGTCTTGCCGTGTGCGGGCAGGCCCCTTCGTGGAGGTATGGACCCCCACACCACCCACATAGGCGACTTCGGGAGCTCTGTTGGGAGGCTGGATTCTTCGGCCTTGTGCTTTTCTGTTGCGTTTCTTGAGTGTCGGTGTGAATGGCACAGATCGGCACTTCTTTGACCGTTGCGGTTGTCTTGGGGTCCATGTGCCCCACCCTGGCTTTGGACAATTCTTTGGAGCGGCCTAGCGTTAAAATGTCTTTCATAGACATGTTGTGCTCCTGTAGGACAAGTTTGCGCAGTTTGGAGGACGCGCAGCCTTGGATAAACTGGGCCCGGATTTCGTCGTCCTCGTCCGGGAGGGTGCAGGTGCTCGCCAGCTCTTTCAGCCTAGCATAGAAAATATCCACTGACTCCTCCAGCAGTTGGCGCGCCTGGCGGAGCAGGAAGCGCTCGTAGTCGGGGTAGGCCGTGATGGCGTCACACATCGTAGCGATCGTCCATCCTCACGCACAGTTTTAGATATTTTATGGATGTTTACACCTCCCAGATGAAGGAACGTGGGTCTTCTCCTTGGAGCAGGAATGTCCTCAGCATCGAAGTACGTTTCTAGGTACTCGACCCATGCCTTCCAGCATGCTGCCTGGGAGGGTGGGGGCCCGTGATGGTAAAGGACTCCAAATGCAGCACAGACGTCATGTAGGCGAGGCGGCTGGGCTTGGATCACGCACCGTTGGATCCCAGCAGGCAGGGCACGTGCTTAAGAGTGGCACTGAGTGGGGCCCTGTTTGGTGGGGCAGGCAGTGAATCCTTGACTTTGCCGGCGTGGCCGTAATGGGGCGAGGCTCAAAAGGTGGGCATGGCTGCCACAGGAGGGCGCTCTGGTGTAGTCTCAGGCGAGTATGGCCCAGCGCCACGTATGTGGGCAGCAGGAGAACGCGCTGTACTGTGAGGCCAAGTGGTTCGTGGTGGAGGTGGCAGAGCAGGCCTCAAATGCGGGTCAGCACCCTGACAGGGCTCTGGTTGGAGGCTCATGGTGATGAGGGAGCTGGGAGGAAGGCGTCCGGGAGCAGGCGTCACTTTCCTTTCTGGATGCTGGAGCCGCGGGGGATCCGCGGTGTAGAGGGCTTGGCGCTGGTGGGCCCGGGAAGACCCTGCACATGCATGCGCCCGCAAGCGGGTGCAGTGTGCGGAGCGGCAGCTGTGAAGGGCGAGGTCCCCAGTAGTGAGCGGCGCCGGGAGCTGATGCAGGGTCTCACAGCGAGGGCTGCAGGTGCTTGACAGGGTGCGCTGTGCAGAGGTCACAGGAGACGTGGCTGACGCACTCCCGGGGTGACGTTGTGGGCGGCAGGCACAGCAGGTGTGAGGCGGCATGGTAGGGTGGGAAGACCACCTCGTCGCCAGTGTAGTGTCGTGGCCCTGAGCCTGGTGGCGAGAACACAAGGCGCCTGACGACACGTATGTAGTGGTGGCCAGTACGTAACTTAACCACGCCCGGGGTCTCCAGGCTATTTATTAACTCTTACATGCGCTGACCCGACGTACGCCGGGCCAGTCCACTGCCTTACGTCTAAGGGGGTTTAACAGGGGCCACCCCTCATTCAGTGCACATTGTGGGGCTGTCCAACAGTACAACATTACAAGGCTCTGGGCAGCAGCAACAGCGCAGCGTCAGGCAGAGCAGGTCCGTGTCAGTTTTAGCATGTACTCTGGTTAATAATCCAGCTCCCTCTTTCATCATGCACCTCATCATGGGGTGCTCCTAGGGGGCTATGAGGAGTGACTAATGCATTTTAGTGTGGTGATGTGGACAGCAGCATTAAAATGGGTTAGTCTAACTCCCTATGCGTGGTACTGGGCAAGGCTGGTTCTCTACCCAGCTGTCTTATTCATTGAACACGTTAACGGCCTGTCCATACTTCCGGTTCAATGACTTTAGTATAACAGGCTGCCATCTTTTAATAGCCGGAGTCCCGGGCTACTGCACCAAAACTTGACACCACTGTGCTGCCCATCACCTACCCCAGATGCCACTGCAGAGTCCTCAAGAGCTAAAACATGGCTGCCATTCATGCAGCCCCCTCTACCATTCATGCAGCCCCCATTTCATTCATGCAGCCCCCATACCGTTCATGCAGCCCCCATTCCATTCATGCAGTCCCCATACCGTTCATGCAGCCCCCATTCCATTCATGCAGCCCCCATACCATTCATGCAGTCCCCCATACCATTCATGCAGCCCCCACACCATTCATGTAGCCCCAACACAATTCATGCAGACCCCATCCCATTCATGCAGCCCATGAAGCCCCAGGACACAAACAATGGACAGGGCCTAACAGCGCACCAGCAGGCCCAGACTGTTGGGTTAGAGGATTGTATTGATTGGCACAGTAGTTGCTATCTGCCTAACCCTTTCCTCTAATAAAGGAGTGTTTAGATACGGTTCATGGTCACACACTATGTCCAGTGCTGTGGGAGTAATGTTTACGGTACTGTGTACTACCAGGGTAGTCCCTTGCTCTCTTAGTGCCTTCCTGGTCTGCATCTTCCTCTCAGAGGTTCCAACCGAAGCTGAGGCACACTCATGAATTAGTAGGTACTAGGGTGGGGAGCTCTGTGGTACATCCCATGGAGGCAGTGCTTAATTTGTAAAAAAGTAAGTGCTGTTTTCAAAGTTTTCCTCAGAAGCCCGCGACTGGTGATAATTGAAGGTTGAGGTGCTGAAAAACAATGATGCATAGTCTTGATTCCACCTCATATCTCTTTAACCCGCCGCGGCCCATACAGGTAAAAGCGGTGGGGCCAGGGGGAATTTCAACAGACGATGACGAGGGAAAATTAAATAAATAATTACTTTTCCCTCGTCGTCGTCGTCTGTCGATATACCCCCACACGGCCCCACTGCTCTTATCTGCATGGGCCACGGCTGCTTTAACCCACAACCAGGCATTCACTGTCCCTTTATCTCATTCTTGAAGGTTGTTTCTCATCCTTGCTTTCTCCCTCTGTCTGTTTTCCATTTCTCAGTCCCTCCCTCTTTCCCCCTTTTGTGGAGTTCTCTCTCTTGCTCTGGATCAAACGCTGTTGAGGACAAATAAGTGCTGGTCCCCAAAACTGAATTCTGGTGGCCCCTACCTGGAAGCAGTGGTTCAAATTAAGCACCTCGGAAATTCAAGACGGGGGAGTAAGAACAATATGGGTTCACTCAGCTTCTTCTTGCAATAGCAAAAGTATCAACGGGAGGGAAACCACACCGTTCTAGTAACCAGAGTTGCATAAAAAATGGTATCGAGACTCTCGACCACTAGTTTCTATCAATGGTATATATCTTCTCCACTGATGTACGAGTAGCAGATCAATTCATTATCGGCTCTTACCTCCACCAGGAGGAAGAGTTTCTGGGTATAGAGACGTGGTGGGTGTCGCCGTCCAAGTGTCCTCAGAGTCGCACGATGCTGTAAGGGGTCCACCTCCCGATAACCCCTTGGTCTGATATATATAGAACATACACAGAAGGGCGATCAGGCGAGGGAAGGAAAGGAAGGGGACAGCAGGGAGGGAGATCTGAAAGAGAAAGAACAATATGCAATGGTTAAATCAATCCCAAGCTTTCTATCACCCTGTTCTTCCCTAACTCCCCCTTATACCTGTAAAAGAAAGAATGCACTCTGGAAACAGGAGACTGGAAAGACCTGATCGCAAGGCAACTGGAACCCTACAGACAAGACACTAATCAGCAGATGTCGTAATACTCTTACTATCACACCTCGTATTTTCCCTCAGCTACCGGACCTATCATGAGTTCTGGATTCTTCTCTTTACAGGGGGGAAGGACGTATGCCAGCAGTCACCTTTTCACCCCTGTAGGGAGTACAAACGAAAACATAAAATGCAGCAGGGCACGTGATAAGGATAATTCTCCTGGTCGCCCTACAAGGTTTTCAGAACGAACCTTTTTCTCACTGTTACAAGACTCTTAGGCAGTGTTTAAGAAATACAGAGATGAGACCATAAGATCCCTGATGCGTCCATACTCCAATGTATGGGTTTGCCAACAACACCACCGCGAGTATATCGCGCTTGGAATGTAGATACAGCCCTCCGCCCTATTAAGTGTCAAGAGGCGGGTTCGAGCTGCTGAGAGTAATGACCGAACACACACTGTTCCTAGGTGTTTGCGATCCCGCACGCCTCAGCGCGGCATCCAACGGGGCCACCGAAATCAGGCATGGAATAACAAGGCTATACTCCGCCTTGCTAAGACAGAGGGACTGAACAAACACTGTTCCTAGGAACTTGCGACCCCGCACGCCTCAGCGCGGCATCCAACGGGGCAACCGCAATCAGTCACGGAATAACAAGGCTAAACCCCGCCTTGTTAAAACAGAGATATCAGCGAACAAAGAGCGTAAGAAGTCAGCGAAGAACTACAGGTTTGGTGCTGAGCACCCCTACCAGAACGCTGTTCTCCGTCCGCACTTCTGACCTGGAATCAAAATAACCGGCACCCGACTGATGCCGGATGTTCCCTTTTCTTCGACTATGCGTCCAGCGCGCTGACGTCACGAGCGTCCGCACGCATTGCTCCATGGGAATTGTAGTTCCCATTGTGTCCGCCTACCGCGGTTGGTTGCCGCTCTGAATGGCAGGGCTCTTCTGCGCAACCTGTGGGCCACAACAGTACATCCCTCCCCCGAAGAGCACTGACATAAACAAGCTTTCTTAGGATATTTCTTGTGGAACTGAGCTACCAGTGTAGGGGCGTGGACGCTGGCAGCTGGTTCCCAAGAGTTTTCCTCATCCCCGTATCCCTTCCAGGCCAGCAAATACCACAACTTGGAGCGATATATCATGGAATCCAGTACCCCTCTCACTTCGTATTCTGCTTCGCTATTTACTATGACTGGAGCAGGGGTCTTAATCGGTCCCACCAGAGCTGGCTTCACTAGGGACACGTGAAAAGCCGGATGTATTCGCAAGGAGGAGGGCAAAGAAAGCTTAACCACTAACGGATTCACCAATTTCACCACCCGATAGGGACCTATGTACTTGGGGTTGAATACGCTATAGCGCTTGAAACGAATGTTTCTTGTGGACAACCACACGTAATCTCCCACTTTATAGACTGGGCCAGGCCTTCTACTCTTGTCGGCGGAAGCCTTGTATCTGCACTTAGCCTCTCGCAAATTGGTTTGTGCCACCTGTAAGGTTGTTTGAATGCGCTCTATTCTGCTCTGCGCCTCCGGAACCTTTGTTGCTTGTATCGGATTAAGGAAGGGCGAAAACCAAGGATGGAAACCATAAGTGCAATAATAAGGAGTACGTTTGGTGGAAGCATGCGACGCGCTATTATACGCCACCTCTGCCAACCATAGTAAGTCCACCCAATCGTTCTTAGAAGCGCTGGAGTAACACCTTAGGTATTGCTTAAGGGTTTGATTGACCCTTTTGGTCTGTCCATCGGTTTGCGGGTAAAAACTAGTGGAGATGTTGGACTCTATCCCTAACGCCGAACACCAGGTCTTCCAGAAGTTTGCTGTGAACTGGCCTCTTTTACCTGCTCCAGCAGAACATTAATTAGTGGTAGAGGATACCTGTTCTTCACGGTAATGGCGTTTAATGCCCTGAAGTCCACGCATGCGCGAAGTTCGCCATTGGCCTTAGGAATAAAAAAGAGAGGCGACGCAGCTGGAGATTTCGATACTCTTATAAACCCCAGGCCCAAATATTTATCCAAATACTCCCTGAGGTATTTATGTTCTGGCTCTGTTAGGGCATACATCCGTCCCGCGGGAATGACCGCCCCAGGTATCAGGTCTATTTGACAATCGTACGACCTGTGAGGAGGCAAGACTTCTGCATTGTCTTCGTTAAAGACATCATCGTATTCTTTATAGACCTCGGGTAATGCTACTGCTTGTTCTACAGCGGTCGCCACCTGGTAACAAGTTGCCAATGACGTGGCAGGGTTCCTTGGGGGAATGTTGCAGTTAGCTAAACAGTAGTCGGATGTAAACATCAGAGTTTTTTCGAGCCAGTTTATGAGAGGATTGTGGAGGCGTAACCAAGGCAACCCGAGTATTAATCCGTAATGGGGTGCTGGAATAACATTAAAGAAAATCAACTCCTGGTCCTCCTTCCCCTGTTTTACCGATAAGAGTCCAGTATGGAATCTCACTGGTCCCGAATCCAACATTTTGCCATCAACCGCAAACACCATCTCAGGCATACTTTTCTCTTGTAACGTTATTCCAAACCGTACCACCTGATCCTGATCCATAAAACACCCTGTGGCCCCAGAATCCAATACGCCCGGACTGGCAACCACATGTCTTGCACCAAAATGTGTACTTCCACATAAAAATGGTTTCTTTCCTTGGTCTTTAAGTCTTCCAACGAAGGGATGTACATCGCGCTCAAAGGGTTCCCTTCTTCCTCCTTTAAGCTGGAGCGTTTCCCACCTCTGAGTGGGTGGTTCTGGTAACCGCAGCTTTCTGTTCCAGTCGTGGAACTTTGGGCCTCAGACTGCATTCGCGTATGAAATGTCCCTTCCGTCCGCAATACAAGCATAGGCCTCTCTTCCGCCTATACTCTCGTTCTTCGGAGGTGAGCGGGGAACGGACAGCTCCGATTTCCATGGGCTCTGGTTTTGAGGGAACTTGGTGGTTTGCCGACCTAGTAGGTTCCACACTAGGCACCGGTCTCTCCCTCCGTCTGTGATCCCCTTTTCTCACGCCTATGCGGTGATCCAGCCTTAACACCAGACTGATGAGAGCGTCACAGGTGACAGGTTGCGGGTCGATCTGAGCCAACACATCCTTCAGGTCTTCGCTTAACCCTTGATGGAAAAGGGCCGCTTGCTTCTCTTCTGGCCACTCGGTTTCCGTGATCAATCTCCTGAAGTCGTTAAGATAGGAGATAACATCCCTATTGCCTTGTCGCAATTCTAGCAGATCTCTGTCGGCCGAGAGCGTGGCTGCTCGGCGGTTGAATGTTTTCTCGAATTCCACCAGAAAGGCATTCCAATCATAGAGGAGTTGATCGTCCCTTCTCACCAATGGGACTGCCCATTGAGCTGCGTCCCCAGATAAATACGAGAGAAGAAAGGCGACCTTTGAATGGTTGGTGTTAAACGCCCTAGCCCTACAGGTAAAATGTAACATTACTTGTGTGAGAAAGACTTGCAACTTCCCACCTTCCCCGCTGTACCTTTCAGGGGTAGCTAATGGAACTGGCGTGGGAATCTCCACAACTACGGGAGCCGCTGGGGTGGCGCGTTGTAAGCCTGTATCAAAGGGATTGCGTTCCATGCGATCAACCTGCGCCTGTAGTGTTGCTGTTTCTGTTCTAGAAGCAGCTACCTCAGCCTGCAACAAGGCCAAAGCAGCTATGACATCCTCTAAGGTGGCCATCCCACCGTGCGACTGGGAGGACAGTTATCCGTGGGCCGGTTATTTTGTCGCCGTCCAAGTGTCCTCAGAGTCGCACGATGCTGTAAGGGGTCCACCTCCCGATAACCTCTTGGTCTGATATATATAGAACAGACACAGAAGGGTGATCAGGCGAGGGAAGGAAAGGAAGGGGACAGCAGGGAGGGAGATCTGAAAGAGAAAGAACAATATGCAATGGTTAAATCAATCCCTAGCCTTCTATCACCCTGTTCTTCCCTAACTCCCCCTTATACCTGTAAAAGAAAGAATGCACTCTGGAAACAGGAGACTGGAAGGACCTGATCGCAAGGCAACTGGAACCCTACAGACAGGACACTAATCAGCAGATGTCGTAATACTCTTACTATCACACCTCGTATTTTCCCTCAGCTACCGGACCTACCATGAGTTCTGGATTCTTCTCTTTACAGGGGGGAAGGACGTATGCCAGCAGTCACCTTTCCACCCCTGTAGGGAGTACAAACGAACACATAAAATGCAGCAGGGCACGTGATAAGGATAATTCTCCTGGTCGCCCTACAAGGTTTTCAGAACGAACCTTTTTCTCACTGTTACAAGACTCTTAGGCAGTGTTTACGAAATACAGAGATGAGACCATAAGATCCCTGATACGTCCATACTCCAATGTATGGGTTTGCCAACAACACCACCGCGAGTATATCGCGCTTGGAATGTAGATACAGCCCTCCGCCCTATTAAGTGTCAAGAGGCGGGTTCGAGCTGCTGAGAGTAATGACCGAACACACACTGTTCCTAGGTGTTTGCGACCCCGCACGCCTCAGCGCGGCATCCAACGGGGCCACCGAAATCAGGCATGGAATAACAAGGCTATACTCCGCCTTGCTAAGACAGAGGGACTGAACAAACACTGTTCCTAGGAACTTGCGACCCCGCACGCCTCAGCGCGGCAACCAACGGGGCCACCGCAATCAGTCACGGAATAACAAGGCTAAACCCCGCCTTGTTAAAACAGAGATATCAGCGAACAAAGAGCGTAAGAAGTCAGCGAAGAACTACAGGTTTGGTGCTGAGCACCCCTACCAGAACGCTGTTCTCCGTCCGCACTTCCGACCTGGAATCAAAATAACCGGCACCCGACTGATGCCGGATGTTCCCTTTTCTTCGACTATGCGTCCAGCGCGCTGACGTCACGAGTGTCCGCACGCATTGCTCCATGGGAATTGTAGTTCCCATTATGTCCGCCTACCGCGGTTGGTTGCCGCTCTGAATGGCAGGGCTCTTCTGCGCAACCTGTGGGCCACAACAGTGGGATCAGTAAGTGTAGAGTAAAATTACTTCCTATCCCAAGGGAATGCTACTTTAATAAAGCTGGAATAGGGGTAAGGTTAAAAAGCAGTTGGATGTGTTAGTGACAAGTTATAATTATTCCATATCTCACAGCATGGTCAACATGTTTCAGCCATCTTGTGCCTAGATAAGTTGCAAGCTTTCTTCAGGACCTATGAGTGCCAGATCCCAATATAACCAATCTGCTGGGACAGTTCCTACTGGAACTTAACATTTACTTACATACAATACATTTTTTTTAGAGAGTCTGGTTCCTAGACCTAGAGTGCTGTGATTTCACTCTCCTTGATACTTTTGGCTTCAAACTGAGCACAACCTGGAGGTAGTTATCACCTCCCATGTTGAACGTTCATATGCACAGCTCAGGTCTGAAACACCTCACTCGGCCAAGCGCCCCAGCAAGAACAGCAAGCAGAAACTCCTGTCACTAGCCATCCCTCTGCAGAGTGTCAAATACCCACTAAACTTGAACATACCACCTCCTTTTACCCTTTCACCTTCCTCTTCGAAACCCAAAACCAAAGGTCACTGTGTGTCATCTCTCAAGTATCCAAGAGAAGTAAAGTCAGTTTCTGACTGTCCTCTCTGCTGTAACTCTGACCTTCCAACCTCCCCAACCCTTTCCTGGCCTTCAGTGGGCACTCTTCCACTACCACTCAATCACATAGCTACAGAGGACCACTTGCAAAAGAAAACTGTACATCTTATCCTGGATCACCCCGCAGAATAAAGACATTGAACAAAAAGGAAAGCCATAGCAGAATGCTATACAGTGGCACCTACCCCAAACCATAAAGCCACCTTTTCAGCCAGACCAAACTACGTAATGAAATGCCTTATTTTGCATGATCTCACCCAACGCTTTGGACCGATGCTGCTGTTTTTTGTACTCTGCACAGAGGCATGCTAACCAGACCCCAGTGACAGTGTTTAGCCCCTTACAAAATGTATGTTGAATTGACTGCCCCCATTTGGCATACACTGACTTACTTATATGTCCCTAGTAAATGATACCCTGGGTACTCAGGCCATGTAAGTTACAATGCCCCCCAAGGCTGCAGAACTGGTTGTGCCTCCCTGGGTGAGACCAAAGTACAAAATAGCTAACAGCCAGCCACTACAGCCTGAAAGGGCAGTTTCAAACGGCTAGTTTGACTTTGACATTTAAACTAATGGCAAAGCCCCCACTTCCCTTAACAACATATATGTCTCCCTCAAGGAAGGCCTATCAAGCTCTAAGGCAGTGACTTGTTTATTTTCAAGTGGGACATGTATTTTAATATAGCTTAACAGTAAAACTTCCAAATTGTAGTTTTAGTGTGGAAAAGCTGGTAGCCCTATTGGCTAGTACAAAGTTACAGTACAGGCTGACAAGTCAATCCCGTTAACTTCTGAATGGGACCACCAAAATAGGTTCTTCAATGTGTCAAATTAACCATGGCATAAAACCTGACTTGGTGCTCAAGTCGAAGGAAGACCTTTTAGAAAGTTGGGACCCTGCTGCCCAGTTTTTCTGTTGGCCTTTGCAAGTTGCCAACCACAAGACAGCCTTCTGCCATCCTGGGGAGTAGTGTGAATGACTCATAGGCTTAGGAAAAATAGATGCCTACCACAGAGGGAGGTGTTACCTGGCTCTGGCAGGAAACCACACAGGGTGATGGCCCAAAAGCTGAGCTTCAAAGGAGAAGCCGCCTTTGGTGGACAAATGGCAATCACACTCAGTGAGTTTTGAATTCCCTTTAAACAGCTATATGTCCAGAACCCTCTGGTGGGCTCTGCTCCTCTTGCTGTCAAAAAATTCATAAAAATCGAATCTACTTTTATAATTTGGTGTCAGATTTCTTTCATGCTTCGACTTTTTTTTTGGAGCTTCTAAATACTTTACACTAATTCCTTTATTTAAGCCTTGCTACAGGAAGCCACAGCTACTCATTGTTGAGCAAGAGGTTTTACAAACGAGCCTTACTGGACCCAGGATGATTTTGTGAGCATTTTATACAGTGAGGTCACACAACCACACCATATCAGAATCCTCACAATTAGCCAGATTGAATCTCCCACCAACACTTGTGAAAATCTTTTTCCACCGTTCACGGCCATAGTAAGCGTAATGTGACTTGTTTGAACATTGCACCACACAGCAAACTGTGTGGACCTTAAAACCCTTTGAACTAATAAGAGTTGAAAAGTCATTCTTTGACTGTGACTTCTGAAAGCAAGCTGAGCCACACATCCCACTTTACATTAGGCACTTGCTCTTAGGACTGAATCCACTTAAAATCTATTTCTCTTTTATTTACTGCCTATCACCACCTGTTTTACCTTTTACCAGGATAATAAACCTCCCTTTAATGCTCCCCGTCCTCTCAATTCTCTTTCAGCCTGGCTCATACTATTATTATTGGATTCTTGAAAAATATTCGTGCTTCCCTGGGAACTGAGCAGCCATTGCTCCACTGCTAACCTTCCATTACCAACTAAACCAATCGATAAAGCATTGTGCGCGAAACATCAATACTTCCTAGAATCCAGCTCTCTCCTGCAGAAGCATCAATGTGGCTTCCCTCTCAGACAGAGCCACTGGTGACCCTTGCTGTCTGGAGCATGATTCTCTCCTCCGCCAACAATCTATGCTCTCCTGATCCATTCCTTCATTAGTCTCCTTACTCTTTTACCCACCCTCTGCCACCCTTCATCTGTCTCCTCAGCATGGAGAAAGTGTTAATCAAAGGGGCATATTCACGAAGAAATGATGCAGCGATGAGGCAAATTTTGCAGCACCGTGGTGCGTCATTTAATTCGGCGCACCCCTGTGTTTTCTCTAGCGCTGGCACTAGAAATAGCTGCCTAGCATCAACTCAGACACCCTTGCAACATAGTGCAAGGGTGCCTGCATTGCAGGGAATGATTGTTTATGTGCAGGAAGAGACACCTTCCTGCAGATACACAATCTTTAATGGCGATTTGCTCTTTCTAAGTGTGCTGCAGAATGCACCACAAATAGGAAGAGCAAAAACAAGGAGAAATAAAAAGTATTTCTCCTCATTGCGCCAATCTAACACCTGCTTTTTGTTTTTGTTGCTGCCTCAGATATACTCATCCTTGTAAATTTGGGGCAGCATCGAAAAGCAATAGGTGTAGCAGTGGAATGCCCACAGCAACACCCATTGCATGCCCCTTTCATGCAGATACCTGCCTGAGACTGTACCATATTTACAAAGCAGGGTTAAGCCATAAAAAGTGGCTTAACACTACTTTGTAAATATGTTGTAGGGCACTGTGCCCACCCACGGAATGCCGAAAAAAGTGGTGTTCCGGTGGCGCAAACCCCATGTAAATATGCCCCAAAGCCTGAGCCTTTTAAAGATTTTTATTCTGACCGATCCGAACTTCTCTCCTCACCCCATCACGTGATGCAAGCCAACTCTTTGTTTTAAAATATTTACCTTCTCCCAATTTTTACTAGGAGTGGGCGGTAAACTCCGCTCCACCGGCAGAGTTCACAGGAGATTTTGTCACTTTGAACGCCACATGGAGGGCGGAGTTTGGCAAAAACTCTGCCTATGCCGTGTAGTGGAGTTTACCAGCACCCACCACTAGAGTTAACGTTTTAGACCGTTGTTTTACTTTTTATGCACTCTTTCTATATCGTTTTGTGATTTTGGTTTGTTTTTAGGGACATTTCAGGTTGTTGTTATGACTTGACATGCACTGCCTACCCGGGAAACTGGGTTACCCTGAAACCTGGGGCTTAATAGGGAGGCGGTAGCATTGTTAACTCACTCACCTGTGCCTGACCGCCTAAGACTGGGACAGAGCAGGAGGAGGAAAGGCCGAGGGCATTGTTGGAAAGATGCGTGAAGGACGAGTGTGCCGTGAAGGATGAAAGGAGTTCTATAAAAAAAGACCAATTACATGACAGGTACCTGCCTGCTTTTGTGGTTCTATGATGTGCTCATCCCACTTGCTTTTGTAAACAAATCACTTCAAAGGCACAGCAACTACTGTGCTGTAACACTGACAGGACATGCCGATATAAACACTCATACCGTGTCCTACATCTGCAGCAGCAAAACAAAGGTATGAATGCACAAGAGCAGCGGGAGGGTACATGGGAAACGTTCTAACGAGATGAGGATTACTCATGAAAATGTAGTGTAAGGAAGGCTGGGGGCTGGGTCGGTTTGTAGGGGGCCAAGTGTGAACATTCCTGTTTTACGGGTTGGAAATGGGCAGAGCTGCGTGAGAACAGAACCAAGGGGCATATTATCAAGACAGACAATACAATTATCGCCGCTTTAGTGGCAGCAAACTGCCGCTAAAACGGCGATAATGGGCTTGATAATATGCTCTATGGAATTCCAATTGAAGCCCAGGTTAGATGTGAAGGATATCTAACCTGAGCTTCAATTGGAATTCCATAGAGCATATTATCAAGCCCATTATCGCCGTTTTAGCTGCAGTTTTCTGCCGCTAAAGCGGCGATAATTTTGTCGCTTGTCTTGATAATATGCCCCCAAGGGTGGAAAATATACACACTACGCCCCTGCCTCTCAGGCAGAACAAGAATTGGGCAATAGGGGGCTGTCTAAGCCAGTGAGCTCCTTCACAATGCTTCATAAAAATTGGAGTGCCCAGAATGCATCGCCAACATGGAGATGCAAATGACACAGACCTCTCACATTTCACAACCCGTATACCTCTAGTTTCAGCACAGGTAGGATGAGCCTGAGGCGATGGCCCCTTGGAGTCCTAACACGGAAAGAGGCCAGAAATAGTAGTGTCATGTCCCCCTTCACAGCCTAAATCACCATCACAGTCTCTCCACTATGTCATCAAAGACGTAGAAGCAAGAGGCACACACTCCTAGCTACTCATAGCCTAAAGCTAAACAAAATGTTTAAAAAAGCCGAAAGGGGGCATTACAGGTATTCCGCAGATTGGGGGTTTGAGAGAGAGATGAAGGTCTGAGTGAGATTGAGATATAGAGAACGAGTTTAGCGTGAAAGAAAGAAAGAGATAGAGAGGTGGCTTTCGCTTGAATGAGAAATTAAGAGGGAACTGAAGAGAAAAAGCAAAAGAAAAGTGACAGATACACGAGTAAAGGGAGGTTGCACGTGTCAGAGTGACATTGAGAGAGAAAGTGCTTAACCAGTAAATCGAATCAGTGATTTCATGCCATTAACATTAAGAAACATAATAGATTTAAAGTCAAGAACAATTTTCCACAAGAGCATTTTACTTCGAAGATTGCCCATTGCCAGTGTTGGAGATCTCGCTTCGTGGAGCTAGTCGGAATATTCTTATAAAGCAGTCAAGCAGTTGCGTAACCCAAGAAATGAAAACACAGTAAACACAATAACAGTGGGAACAACACTTTAAGATCCCTCTTAAAGAGGGCCTCGCGGGTAACCAATGAAAAGTCAGGCTTGCATACTTAGGTGAACTCCCACTCAACAATGAAGGGCCCTGCCTTTGATGAGACCTGTTGAACTTTACAAATCTCTGTGCATCCACTGCTCTTTGATCTTGGACTCTTCGCTTTAGCTTTGCTCTCCCTTTCTTCCTGTAGTCACCTGCTTTCATCCTACAATTTCTCTCACTTGCTCTCCACTTATTCGCCCCTTCTCTGCTCACTACAGTCACCACTGTTTGATCATCTGCTCCTCTCACCGCTATCCCCGCTCGCTCTGCCCCTTACTACCCCCCTCCATTGACTCCCCAGACTCTCCTTAGCACAGAAAGAAGTGGCCCTTTCCAGCAGCATCTCGACAACTACAGAATGAAGGGAGTATACTATCAGTGAGCTGTAATGCACCTGTATCTGCTGTGTCACTATCAGCGAGCTGTAATGCACCTGTGTCTGCTGTGTCACTATCAGTGAGCTGTAATGCACCTGTATCTGCTGCGTCACAATCAGTGAGCTGTAATGCACCTGTATCTGCTGTGTCACTATCACTGAGCTGTAATGCACCTGTATCTGCTGTGTCACTATTAGTGAGCTGTAATGCACCTGTGTCTGCTGTGTCACTATCACTGAGCTGTAATGCACCTGTATCTGCTGCGTCACAATCAGTGAGCTGTAATGCACCTGTATCTGCTGTGTCACTATCACTGAGCTGTAATGCACCTGTATCTGCTGTGTCACTATCACTGAGCTGTAATGCACCTGTATCTGCTGTGTCACTATCACTGAGCTGTAATGCACCTGTATCTGCTGTGTCGCTATCACTGACCTGTAATGCACCTGTATCTGCTGTGTCGCTATCACTGAGCTGTAAAGCACCTGTATCTGCTGTTCACTATCAGTGAGCTGTAATGCCCCTGTATCTGCTGTGTCACTATAACTGAGCTGTAAAGCACCTGTATCTGCTGTGTCACTATCAGTGAGCTGTAATGCACCTGTATCTGCTGTATCACTATAACTGAGCTGTAATGCACCTGTATCTGCTGTGTCACTATAACTGAGCTGTAATGCACCTGTATCTGCTGTGTCACTATCACTGAGCTGTAAAGCACCTGTATCTGCTGCGTCACAATCAGTGTGTTGTAATGCACCTGTATCTGCTGTGTCACTATCACTGTGCGGTAATGCACCTGTATCTGCTGCGTCACTATCACTGAGCTGTAATGCACCTGTATCTGCTGCGTCACTATCCGTGAGCTGTAATGCACCTTTATCTGCTGTGTCACTATAACTGAGCTGTAAATCACCTGTATCTGCTGTGTCGCTATCAGTGAGCTATAAAGCACCTGTATCTGCTGTGTCACTATAACTGAGCCGTAATGCACCTGTATCTGCTGTGTCGCTATCAGTGAGCTGCAATGCACCTGTATCTGCTGTGTCGCTATCAGTGAGCTGTAATGCACCTGTCTCTGCTGTGTCACAATCAGTGAGCTGTAATGCACCTGTATCTGCTGTGTCACTATAACTGAGCTGTAAAGCACCTATATCTGCTGTGTCGCTATCACTGAGCTGTAAGGCACCTGTATCTGCTGTATCACCATTACTGACTATAATGCACCTGTGTTGGAAGGCGTTCCCCGGGGAGGCTGCGGAATGGGTTCCTGACCACCCTGAGGCCCACCTTTCCCAGAATTAGGCCGAGCAAGAGCAGGGAGGCCCTTCCTGGAAGGGTCTCGCACCTAGGATCGCACGCGCTGCGCTTACTCTCTCTTCGGATAGAGGAACACCACACAGTAGTTCGTTATAAGGCAATAAGCTTTTATCGGTAGTTGTCAGGGATCTTTATGATCCGGCAGGCAGGTGCAGAATTAATGCCACAAGCGGCAGCGATCTTCTGATGATGGGAAAAAGGGGTAGCGGGACAGTCTTTCAATCAGTGTCTCTGCGAGGTATCCGGCGCACAGCTCTCAATCCTCGAGCTGAGGGGATGTTGCTTCTCTCGGCAATCTCTGCCGATTCTCTTGGAGGAGCGGGCCGCGAGTCACTCAGCAGGCACCGGAGGGTCGTAGTTCAGGGAGCCGCGACGTCGTCAGCAGGGCTCAGATGGTTCAGCGTTCGGGGAGCCGCGACGGCGTCAGCAGGGCTCAGATGGTTCAGAATTCAAGGAGCCGCGACGGCGTCAGCAGGGCTCAGATGGTTCAGCGTTCGGGGAGCCGCAACGGCGTCAGCAGGGCTCAGATGGTTCAGAATTCGAGGAGCCACGACGGCGTCAGCAGGGCTCAGTTGGTTTCAAAGTTCGGATAGCGTTTCTTCTGTTCGGTGAGCGATCGAGCCGCGACCAGGTCCGCAGGCTCTCGTCAGTCCAGGTCTTCCCTGCCCTCGTCCCTTCAGCACCCCTTGTTATACTCCCCCTCCTCTTTGAAGTCCGGAGTCCTCGCGGAGAGGGGTCTCGTGCCTGGGGGGCGATGTGTCGAGGTTTTCTGTCGCTCAGCCCCTTGATCTATCCAGATGTGTCCGGAAGGGACCCCAGACGCCCAGCAGGAGAGGCGCCCGCTCACCGGGGGCCTGGTGGCCGATCGAAACCTCCCTCGGGGAAGAGTCCAGAGGTGTGACAGAGTCGGCGCCTCTCGGTCTGGTTTGGGGGGGGGGTTTCGTTCTCCCTCGGCCGGGCATGCGTGTTGGGGATCTGGTCGGCCCTCGGGATGTTGGTCCACGGGAGCCGGAAGGCCGTGTCCACGAGGTTCGGCGTGGTTGTAGTGTACTTTGCTGGTCGGGAGGGCCCACGCCACGAGGCCGGTCTCACACGTGCCCCCCCCAGCTGAAAGGCGGGGAGAACTACCCATCCACTTGGGAGTTTTCCTCGCTAAAGCGGAAGAATCGGGACAGGCCGTCCGCATTGGCGTGGTCAGTCCCGGGGCGATGTTCCACAGTGAAATCCATCCCCTGGAGAGAGATGGACCAGCATAGCAGCTTGGGGTTCTCCCCTCGCATCTGCATCAACCACCGCAGGGGTCGATGATCTGTTTGCACTCGGAAGTGTGTTTCGAACAGGTAGGGCCGTAGCTTTTTGAGAGCCCAGACTACGGCGAACGTCTCACGTTCAATCGTGCTCCACCGCTGTTCCCGGGGCAGTAACCTTCGGCTGATGAAGGCTATGGGCTGATCTATGCCTTTGTCGTCGTATTGTGAGAGGACTGCCCCGATGCCGTGTTCCGAGTCGTCCGTCTGGACCACAAACTCCTGGGCGTAGTCGGGTGCTTTGAGTACTGGAGCCGCGCACATTGCGGCCTTTAGGGTGTCGAACGCCTTCTGGCAGGCGGGAGTCCAGTGTATTTTCTTGGGGTGTTTTTTGGAGGTTAGTTCTGTGAGAGGGCCTGCGATGCTGCCATAGTTTTTAATGAACCTTCGGTAGTAGCCGGTGAGGCCCAGGAAGGCTCGGACTTCCGTTTGGGTTGTAGGGGGTTCCCAGGACAAGATGGCGTCGATCTTCGGCTGGAGGGGGGAGACCTGCCCACTCCCCACCTGGTGCCCCAGATAAGTTACGGAGCCGTGCCCAATTTGACATTTGCTAGCTTTGATGGTGAGGCCGGCTCGGCGCAGAGCCAGCAGGACTTGACGGAGGTGCTGGAGGTGCTCGGTCCATTGGGAGCTGAAGACCGCTATGTCGTCAAGGTATGCTGCGCTGAACCCCTCTAGTCCGGCCAGGACCCTGTTCACCAGCCGCTGGAAGGTGGCCGGGGCATTTTTCATTCCGAACGGCATCACCCTAAAGCGGTAGTGCCCATCCGGGGTGGAGAAGGCGGAGCGCTCCTTGGCTCCCACGGTGAGGGCCACCTGCCAGTACCCACTGGTTAGGTCGAAGGTGCTGAGGTAGCAGGCGGCCCCAAGGCGGTCAATGAGTTCGTCGGCACGGGGGATAGGGTGAGCGTCTGCTCGGGTGACCGCATTGAGGCCTCGGTAGTCCACGCAGAATCTCAGCTCGGGGGCAACACCCGGGGTAGTCGCCTTCGGAACCAGGACTACCGGGCTGGCCCAGGGGCTGTCGGAGGGTTCAATCACCCCAAGGTCTAACATCTTTGCCACCTCGGTCTGGATGCAGGTCCGGACCCGATCAGGGACCCGGTAGGCCCGATGTCGCACTGGCGGGCTGTCTCCGGTGTCCACGTCGTGGACACACCAGCTGGTGACCCCGGGGGTCAGGGAGAAGAGATCCGCGAACTGCCCAAGTAGCTGGCGGCAGTCGTCGGTCTGTTGGGCTGTGAGGGCGGTCGACAGTCTCACTCCCTCCACCGATCCATCGGTTTCCTTCGCCCCCAGGGGGTCTGGGAGGGGCTCGGTGTCTTCTTCGGTCCCATCGTCGGTGGCCAGGAGTAGACTTAATTCGGTCCGCACAAAGTGGGGCTTGAGGCGGTTCACGTGGAGAACCCGGAGGGGGTTCCGCGGGGACTGCACATCGATGAGATAGGTGACTTGGCTCTTCCGCTCGATCACCTTGAAGGGTCCAGTCCATTTATCCTGGAGAGCACAGGGTCTCACCGGGGCCATGACCCAGACTTGTTGGCCTGGCTGAAACTCGACCAGCGTAGCATTCTGGTCATACCAGCGCTTCATCTCTTCTTGACTGGCCTCGAGGTTTGCTTCTGCGAGTTCCCTGAATTTTCGGGTCTGGTTGCGGAGCGCCAGGATGTATCGGAACACGTCTGGAGGGGACCCCGGGGGGTTGCTTCCCACCCCTCCTTGACCAGGCTCAGGGGTCCTCGGACGGGGTGTCCATATAACAGTTCAAATGGGCTGAACCCCAGGGATTTTTGGGGGACCTCCCGGTAGGCGAACAGGAGGCATGGGAGGAGGACGTCCCACCTCCGGCGTAGGGGTTCCTCGAGGCCCATGATCATCCCTTTCAGTGTCTTGTTAAAGCGCTCGACTAGGCCGTTTCCTTGGGGGTGGTACGGGGTGGTGAATTTGTACGATACTCCGCACTGCTGCCAGAGGGACTTCATATATCGGGAGATAAAGTTCGTCCCCCGGTCACTCACGACTTCACGGGGGAACCCCATGCGGGAGAAGATCCCCATCAAGGCCCGGCCCACCACGGGGGCCGTTACGGTGCAGAGAGGGATGGCTTCGGGGTAACGGGTGGCATGGTCCACCAGGACGAGGATGAACCGGTGGCCCTGGGCGGTCTTAGGGTCCAGTGGTCCGACAATGTCGATTCCTACCCGCTCAAAAGGGGTACTGACGACGGGGAAGGGTTGGAGCGGAGCCTTGCGCTTGCCCCCACTCTTTCCGCTGGTCTGGCACGTGGGGCAGGACTTGCAGTGGGCCTCCACATTTGCTCGCATCTTGGGCCAGTAGAAGTGGGTGACGAGTCGCTGGTATGTCTTATCTTGGCCTAAGTGTCCGGCCAGGGGTACATCATGGGCCAGGCCCAGGAGGAGACTTCGGAAGCGTAGGGGTACTACTAGTACTCGGGCCGATCCCAACTCGGCCGACTTCTGTTCACTGTACAGCAGTCCGTTCTCCCAGTATACCCAGTGGGTGCCAGTCTGGTCGCCTGCTCCTTGGGCCTCGGCCTGTTGTCGGGGTCCAATGAGGGACGGGCAGGTGGATTGTTCTTGGCAGAACTCTTCACGGGAGGGGCCCCCTTCGCAGGGCCACGGGGCCAGTTCTGGCAAGTCCCCGAGTTTGGTCAGGGTTGCGGGGTCGGAAGGCCCGGATTCTTCGCCGGGAGCGGTTGGTTCGTCCAGAAGGGGGTCGTCGGCCTTTGGTGGTGTATCCTGGCTCTCAGGGATGGTGGCGGTGTTCAGGGGCATGGCCTCTCCCCCCTCGGAGGAAGGCGCCCGGAGAGTCATCGAGCGCGTGGTGGCGCATACCCACTCGGGTAGGCCCATCATCTCGAGGTGGGCCCTTCGTTCCACTTGTCCCCACGGGGAGTTCTCCAGGTCGTTGCCCAGGAGGCAGTCCACGGGCTGGGAGGTTCGGACCGCTACTTTTAACTTGCAGGTGACTCCCCCTCATTCGAAGGGGACTAGGGCCATCCGGCAGAGGCTCTCGGAATTGTCTGATGAGATGACGGGGCAAAAGGCGTCAGGCAGGATCTGATCCTCGGAAATCAGGTGACAGTGGACCGCCGTGACACTCGCCCCCGTGTCCCACAGCCCCTCGATGCAGTGACCGTTGACCGTCACCTGCTGTCGGTACTTCTTCGTGTTGCGGACAGGGGCGTGCCGGGGACCATCTCCCGGTCCCCTAGGGAGACCAAGGCCATGGCGGCTGGTTCCCATTCTTCAGAGTCTTCCATCTCTTCCCCCAGGGCTACAGAGGCCATCTGTCGAGCCGGCGGGGTTGTGGTGGTGGTTCGCTGGTACAGGGGACACTGAGGGTCACTGGCATAGTGTCCGGTCTGCTGGCAGCGGAAACATGTGATTCTCCCTCGGGGTCCCGGCCTCCCTGGGGGTCCGGTGCTGGCCGGAGGCGGAGCTGGAAAGGGTGGAGATTGTCCTCTGGGAGGGCTGAGCGGGGATCCCCCCGGGAGCTCCCTTTGCCGGCCTTGGTTCCCTCCGCCCCTCTGGCGGGGGGGTCCCTGATGGTGGCGACCGTAGTCTCCCACGGGGCCCCGGGAGGTCCGGGTGTTCACCCACCGGTCAGCCTCGACGGCCAGTTTCCGAGGGTCTGTGAGTTTGCTGTCCAGGAGGTGCTGGCGCAGCTCTACGAAGCAATTAGCGGCCAAGTGTTCCCATGCGATCAGGTCGAACAGCTCCTTAAAGGTGGAAACCTTGCTGCCCTTGATCCATCCGTCCAAGGCCCGGCTGTAAAAGTTCACGTACTCCACCCATGTGGTACCGGGTATCTTTTTGCAGTCTCTAAACCGTTGCCGGTACATTTCAGGGGTGAGCCCATATCTGGCTACCAGGGCCTCTTTCATGTGACTGTAGGAGTTCATCACGGTGGAGGGCAGGTCCAGCAGGGTATCTCTCCCCTCGCTCAGGAACCGGCCCCACAGCTCAGCCCCCCAGTCTTTCTGCGGGACTCGGTGGGAGGTCATGGCGACTTCGTAGGCCTTGAACCATTGCTGAATATCGTCGTTTTTATAATATTCTTTCACCACATCCTTGGGGATGTGGACCTTCGGTTCCACGGTGGAGGAGATGGGTTGCGTTTCCGAGGGTCGGGTCTCCGCCCGCTTGGCCTTGAGCTCGATCTCCTTCAGGCTACGTTCGTGCTCTAGTTGGAGTTTCTTTTCTTCGTGTTCTCTCTGTCGTTTCTTTTCCTCTAGTTCTCCGTGTAGGCGTAACTGTTCTACTGCCAGTTTTTTCTCAGCCAGTTTTATCTCTCCTTCGATTTTTTGCTTTGCTAGTTCCAGTTCGTGGTTGCGACTTCTTTCTCGGTCCGCTAGTTCCTCTGGGGATAGGCCCCCCTCGGGGGCGCCGTTCCTCCCTGGGCTGCTTCGTGGTTCGTTGGGGTGCTCTCCTTCTGCTTGTGACCGGGGAGTTTCTGCCTCGACCCAGGTTTTTAATGGCCCCTGCTAGTCCTCTTTCGTGCTTAGTCCGGTGGTAGCGATTCCAAAGTCTTTGCAAAATTGTTTCAGTTCTCGGTGCGTATACGATTCTAACTGGTCTTTTTGAAATGCCGTGCTTGGGTTGGTGCCTGCGGCACCTAGGGAAGTTTCTCCTTCCATTCTTCTCGGTGGTGCGTAAGCCGTCTACTGCACGATCTCCAGGTGTTGGCTCGGATCCCGTCGCCTGCCACCAAATGTTGGAAGGCGTTCCCCGGGGAGGCTGCGGAATGGGTTCCTGACCACCCTGAGGCCCACCTTTCCCAGAATTAGGCCGAGCAAGAGCAGGGAGGCCCTTCCTGGAAGGGTCTCGCACCTAGGATCGCACGCGCTGCGCTTACTCTCTCTTCGGATAGAGCAACACCACACAGTAGTTCGTTATAAGGCAATAAGCTTTTATCGGTAGTTGTCAGGGATCTTTATGATCCGGCAGGCAGGTGCAGAATTAATGCCACAAGCGGCAGCGATCTTGTGATGATGGGAAAAAGGGGTAGCGGGACAGTCTTTCAATCAGTGTCTCTGCGAGGTATCCGGCGCACAGCTCTCAATCCTCGAGCTGAGGGGATGTTGCTTCTCTCGGCAATCTCTGCCGATTCTCTTGGAGGAGCGGGCCGCGAGTCACTCAGCAGGCACCGGAGGGTCGTAGTTCAGGGAGCCGCGACGTCGTCAGCAGGGCTCAGATGGTTCAGCGTTCGGGGAGCCGTGACGGCGTCAGCAGGGCTCAGATGGTTCAGAATTCAAGGAGCCGCGACGGCGTCAGCAGGGCTCAGATGGTTCAGCGTTCGGGGAGCCGCGACGGCGTCAGCAGGGCTCAGATGGTTCAGAATTCGAGGAGCCGCGACGGCGTCAGCAGGGCTCAGTTGGTTTCAGAGTTCGGATAGCGTTTCTTCTGTTCGGTGAGCGATCGAGCCGCGACCAGGTCCGCAGGCTCTCGTCAGTCCAGGTCTTCCCTGCCCTCGTCCCTTCAGCACCCCTTGTTATACTCCCCCTCCTCTTTGAAGTCCGGAGTCCTCGCGGAGAGGGGTCTCGTGCCTGGGGGGCGATGTGTCGGGGTTTCCTGTCGCTCAGCCCCTTGATCTATCCAGATGTGTCCGGGAGGGACCCCAGACGCCCAGCAGGAGAGGCGCCCGCTCACCGGGGGCCTGGTGGCCGATCGAAACCTCCCTCGGGGAAGAGTCCAGAGGTGTGACAGAGTCGGCGCCTCTCGGTCTGGTTTGGGGGGGGGGTTTCGTTCTCCCTCGGCCGGGCATGCGTGTTGGGGATCTGGTCGGCCCTCGGGATGTTGGTCCACGGGAGCCGGAAGGCCGTGTCCACGAGGTTCGGCGTGGTTGTAGTGTACTTTGCTGGTCGGGAGGGCCCACGCCACGAGGCCGGTCTCACAACCTGTATCTGCTGTGTCGCTACCATGGAGCAGTAATACACCTGTATCTGCTGTGTCGTTGTCATGGAGCTGTTATATACTGGTGTCTGCTGTATCACCATCACTGAGCTATGATATACCTGTATCTGCAATGTCGCTATCACTGACTAGTAATACACCTACATCTGCTATGTAACTACATTGAGCTGTAATATACCGGTATCTGCTGTGTATATAGTAGTACATCTGCTCCAGTACTGCTCTATCTACGTCATTTAATTTATTTGGAAAGTTTGCATATCTATTTTGCCCTCTCGACTAAGCAGAAGCACAGAGTATTCACTGGTCAGTTTCTCTTGAAGTCCTGCTGGGGGACTCCTTTTCCCTCTCTCCCTCCCGCTCGCATTCCCCTACCGGTTTCCTCCCAAATCCCAGGACGGAGCTGTGTATTATATTCCACCCCACCCAAGATCTCCCTTCTTCACCTCTGACTCTTCCCACTTCCCCCAGACCTCCACTGTCCCCCATAACTACATCTCAAGCTCCCCTCAATCTGTCTACTCCTCCAGCTAACATAGACACACCTCATCCTATCCCCATGAATGACTCACCCCTGCACCCCACTAGTGTACTTCCACTAACAAAACTAGCAGTGAATGATGGGGATTCGCAACACTCAAAGAATAACCAAATACAAACTACTCTCCTGCCCGACTACCACAGACCTGGAGTCTGGAGTAGAGTGCTACTCACCAGAGAGCACCACAGTGCCTCTTCAGGGGGAGTGAGCTCCATATAAGGACAGTTACAATCAAGTGTGGTATCACTCACCAGAAATAATATTTGCATTTATTGTGAAAATACTGAGATCTTTGGATAGCTCAGTGCCTGCTCACAAACTCGAGGTAACAAACAAACTCCAGGAGATCTGGTCTCTGTCCCCCAAGGGTCTCTATTTCCTTGCCTGCGAGACTTGAGATGCAGTTTCCTTTTCAATTAATATAAGGGTCTGTTGGGGGAATGCCACGGCTTCTAGCATCCCCTGCCCCAGAGTCACCGGTCACTTTGCAGTGTCCCTCTTCTGGGGCACCGCAACAACAAATATGCAAATGTTTGGTTTGCCCCAGTGGCTCATGGGAAGCTCCTACACACGAAGGCCATTGTAGTATCCCCGTGGATACAAGAAGACAAGGACACAGGGTATATGTGGTCAGCCTCTTTATTAGCTCCTTCCTCATGCAGGGCTAACGGCTAACTGCCGTTCCTAGCCCTCTGCTCCTCCCTTTCCCGCCCGCCCTCGTTCCCACTCAGGCCGGTCCTAGTGCCTGACCTGCTTGGTCTTGGTGCATCATTACATCTCCCCCCTCTGTAAATAAAAAACAAAGTATGAACAGCACAGCAACTGTTTTAAAGTTCCTCAATGAGGCGGGACGGTTTTGTGATGACCCGTATGGGGCGTGACTGGAGTTCAGGATTGTCACGCTCGTTCTCGTCAGCCAGTTCCATCAATGCCTGACTGTGGTGAGGCAGTGTCTTTGGTTCTCTCTTCTCCATTTTCGGTTCAGTCATTAGTTCCTTAATGTTGGGTCCGCACTTTTTAAAGTACGTCACATTTCTGGTGAGTCTTCTTCCGTCAGTCTCTGCAGTGATCATGGTTACTTTTTGTTGTATCACCTTCAGCGGAACCTCATGGTACTTGCTATCAGTCTTCCGGGGCTGCTCTTGTCGCGCAAGCACCCAGTCTCCTTCTTGTATTTGAGGGGGCATAGCACATCGCCGTTCATCAGCATAGTCCTTCATCTTTTCTTTCTTTATTTTATCTCTGGCTGCCAGCTCCTCATGGTCAGAGTCGGGATACTGTTCGTTCGCTGCCATAGTCATCATTGGTAGTCTGGTGCGCACTGGGCGTCCCAGCATGAGGGTGGCAGGACATTTGCCTGTGGTGGAATGAGGCGTGTTTCGGTACGCTCGTAGTACCTCGTTGAGTGCCATTTGAATGCTCTTTCCAGAGAGTTCGGCTTGCTGAATGGCTTTCTTGATCGTGGACATGAAGCGTTCGACCATTCCATTGGCCTGAGGCCATAATGGTGTGATCTTGCAGTGCTTGAAACTGAGGTGTTGAGCAAAATCAGCAAAGTCATGGCTGTTGAATGGAGGCCCGTTGTCTGACTTCACCACTAGGGGAATGCCCCATGTGGCAAAAACCTCCTCTAATATTGGTATGGTACTCGATGCCTTCGTTGATGAACACAGTTGTGCTATGGGGAATCTGGAGTACTCATCCATGATGACCAGGACACATTGGTTCGATTTTATTAGCCCAAAGAAGTCAATGGCAATGTGTTGCCAGACACCCTCCGGTAGTGGAGACATTTGTAGTGGTGCAGGAGGATCCGGACGGCTCACCAGTTGGCATTGCGGGCAGTCTTTCAGGGTTGTCTCTACCATCATGTCTAGTGTCGGAAACCAGACTCTTTCACGGAGTGGTCTTTTTGTGGCTACTATGCCCCGGTGTCCTTCATGAGCTAAATTAATGACCCCTTGTCTGAGTTGTCGTGGGATCACTATTCTGGTGTCTCGGAGGACGAGACCATTTTCCGCTATTGACAGTTCGTCGTGGACATGTTTGAATGCTGCCATTTCTTGGTCGTTTTGTTCATTGCTTTGCGTGTGTCTCCAGCTGTTTGTTTGAATGCGACGTTTCACCTCTTGCAGGGTGGCATCTGTTTGTGTCGCTTCACAAATGGCTTCCAGTGGAACAGCCGGAGGTCTCGCTTGGTCTACCACGAAGTGAATGTATTCGTCCGCAATTGATTGTTCTGATTTGCTGGATCTGATTGGGTGCCGGGACATGTAATCTGCAGGGTTTGCAGCTTTTCCTGGCTTGTGGATGATGGTGTAGGTGTATTCCTGGAGCCGGAGGCCCCATCGCTCTATTCTTGGTGGCACTTTTGCCCGCGGGTTTCCAAAAATTGTGGTCAAAGCTTCATGGTCAGTCACTAGTGTAAACTGTTTCCCAAAAATGAAGATGTGGAAGTGTTCACACGCCCAGACAACAGCCAGGCTTTCTTTTTCTGGCTGTGAATATGCTCTCTCCGTGTCTGTTAAACTTCTGCTGGCGTATGCCACTATGTGTCACTGATCTTCTTTTCTCTCATATTGTGCTAGGATAGCTCCTAGTCCTACAGGACTGGCGTCCACTGTTATCTCTGTTTTCTTTTTTGGATTGAAGTAGGCCAGATTTTTGGCCGACTCTACCGTTCATTTGATTTCTCTGAACGCCCCTTCACATTGGGTGGACCACTGAAAAGGTTGTCCTTGCTTGGTGAGCATCTTTCCCGCCCGCCCTCGTTCCCACTCAGGCCGGTCCTAGTACCTGACCTGCTTGGTCAGGGTGCATCATTACAGCCATGTTTCCCATTTCATGCGTCAGCATGCGAAGCAGTTTCCTTTTCAACGGTAGATTTGAGGATTCCACCCGAGCCGCGTTAGGGGGAGTGTTTTTACTTTCTTTGGGCACGTGCACATTTTCGCGGTTAGCCATGGAATGGCTCCTTGCTTTCCCCTATAGGACCAACACTTGCCAGCTGGCATCTGGACCACCCCCTCTGTGCAGGAATTCAGAAAGGGTCTGAAAACCTGGCACTTCCACTGACTACAATGAGCAGCAAAACACCCCAGCGCCTGGATACCCTCACAGGTGAAAAGCAGCGCTTTACAAATCCCATTTGATTGATTTCTGTCCCTGTACAGTGAAGCACTTCAGGGCACCCCAAGGGCACCATTACCCACACACATGACATGCACAATGCACACACTATGTCCATATATGTCCTCTGCATTCTACGCAAGATCCCTTACCCTAGCGGTTTCCAGTGGCGTGACACAAAATGATGGGGAGGCCCTCTGCAGAATGGGATGAGGGGCTCCTGAGTCGAATATATTTATTGAGAGATAATTCATTGGCCTCTGGCTAAATAGGGGGTCCCCTTGGGTTTCGAATCCAATTTAACCAGGTTTGACAGAGACTCCAGTTGCCCCCCCTCCTACTCCCCCCCCCCGCACCCCACAAAACAGAAGTTCAAACACCAGAGGTCAGAAAGCAAAATAACCTGAGAGGTTACAACAGTTATTGTCTTTAGCGAAATATGTCCTCAACATTTGTATATTTCACACCTACCATCTGTATGGCATCCCACCCTGGGCGCCCAGAATAAAGAACGAAACAAGTGGTCCCACTGTGGCTTTGTGCTGCTTGCTAATAAAGGAAGCAACTGGCCCTTTAAATATTGGGTGCCCTGGTGGCAGTGTGGGTTTCCAGCGCTGCTCAGTAGGACATAGGCCCAAGCCAGGTCTCCATAATCTTACCCAGTGCAACTTATTTTATCAAGTGAATATTTCAGTTGCGGATTGCACATTGCCCTCCAGAGCCACATTCAACTCGCTGAGCTGCATTAAACTCCCCAATGCTGTGAATCTGCCGTTAGGCAGGCTTGCAACTCCATTTGTTAATGGTGCTGGGTGTGCAAATCCGAGCCCATTTGAATCCGTGAGCCAGAGAAAGTGCCAGATGACTGGCGGAAGGAAATGGCTTCTTGGCCATGAACACAGCCAGGGAGGAAGGAAAGCGCTGCTTGGCCATGGGCCCTGCGAAAACACCCTTAATGGCGATGTGATGATGGAAGCGCTTTCAGAAGATGTGCCTGGCCAAGTTCCCACCGCATCTCCTGTGGCCACGCCATCAGGACTAGGCAGCCTTGGTATTTATCACACCAGCAATTAATAGCGCTTGTCGCAGGCTTCTGAGCACAGCTTTGGGCACCGGCACTTTTCCTTTACAGATTTCGCACTGCGTCTCATCTGGTTTTCGATTACTCTTGTACGTGGGCTACGTAAGCAAGGACGTCAGCACTTCTGGTTGGACTTGTTTTCCTTAAAGAAAAGAGACCAGAGGGGGGATTTGAATACCATTTTTTACAAATACAAACCCTCCCTGTCAGGATTTGGCGAGGATCCTGTTTACCCACTAACTGGCACATGCATCAACAATGCCATTTGCGATTCCTTCATAGCGAAAAATAAGGATTCGCTAATAAGGAATCGCAAAAGCCTATGCATGTAGAAATCGCTTACAAAATAGCCGTTTCTAAATATTTCTTAATTGCGAGTCGCACATTGCGAGTCGCAATTAAGGAATACCTCCCCATTCATTCCTATGGGCCTCGAGGCCCATAGGAATGAATGGGAAGACGTTCTCAATTTGCGATTCTCAATTAGAGAATCGCAAATTGAGAATGCAATTTCAAGGGTGCAAGGGTGTCAAAACGACACCCTGTTGCACCCCTGAAATCGATCTGTGTACAAATGTTGCGCACACACATGTCCAAAGGACATGTGTGTGTGTAACCAACCACTTTGAAAAATGCACTTTCGTACATTTTTCAACGTTTTTGCAAATTACCATGAAGTTCAACTTCATGGTAATTTTCTCTCCCTATTAGCGAAATCGCTAATTTTTTTACTTTTGTGCATTGCATTTAAGGAATCTCTATTCGAGATTCCTTAAATGCAATCGCAATTTAAGTAATCGCAATTTAGAGATTACTTAAATTGCGATTTTTGCATTTGGGATGATGCATCCCAAATGCAAAAATACTGGTCGCAAAGGGGCAGATTCTGAGAATCTGCCCGTTTGCGACCGGTTTTTGCTTTGATGCATGTGGGCCTTTGCTCCCTGAGCTGGGAGTAAATAAGTAAAGCAAATCAAAGTAGAGAAGTTTCTTCATCGACATTGGAAAGGGTTCATTGATTTTGCCTCGCTTTTCCCACCGTTTCGTGAGTGCCTTCTCCATGCTTTTCCCGTGCTTTCACTGCTTTATCCTCCCTTCTTCCCCCGTTTTTATGTGTAGCTTCTTAAATTTACCTCATTTTCACTGCTTCTGCCTTGCTTTTTTCCCCGTTTTTTGAGTGTCTTCTCCTTGCTCTTCCCACCTTTTTACTCCTTATTAATTTGTAAAATATGAAGTCCAGGTGCTCTAATGTTTGTTGGAGGCCACACACCCTTTCCCTGGCTTCACCCACTTCATCCACTGGCTCCACCCACTTACTCTATAGGCCCCACCCACATCCTCAAATGGCACTGCTGAAAGTCAAATGTAATACCCGATCTGAATTTCAGCAAGGGAGCCTTCCTTCAAGTAAGGTTTTGATAGGAATTAAATAAGGTAATAAGCTGTCACGGGTCAGTGAAATGCCAAATAAATACAAAAAATTGGGATATTTTGCTTTTTCTTGCCACATCACTAACTCCGCCCACTGACCCAATCCTCAGGTTATTCCCGCCCTCTGGTTCTCTGCCCACCGTTCCCCTACTTTTTATCCCCGACTTTGACCACTGGTGAGGCTTCAGCGTGATACATATTTAATGTGTCATTAGAATACCTGTTTTATCGCCAGGACAACAATCGGCTGTTACCTCAAGTGAGATTTAGGAATCGGACCTGGAGAGGGTGACATTTGACAGGTCAATTAAATGCAGGTGTCAGAGTTACGTCACTGTGGCACAGAGAAGTGGCACACCTGTCCTACCTCTCCTCTAGTACCTACCGTACCGAACATGCACACAGATCTGCAGGGAGTATATCTTACATCTGTCCTGGGTGGAGGTTTTGTGTCCAAGGAGCCCGTTAGCGTTATGGGAGCTCTAGAAAGAGTATAAGCCACTACAGCCTGTATGGGAGAAGTGCCAAGCACAGCTTTTTAAAGGCATGAAATTCGAAGGACATTCTTTCTTTAAAAATACGGAGGCCTGTTGGTTTAGTTAATTTTCATTTTGGTTATGTTTGCTTCCTTTTCTTCAAACCAGAAGCCATGGGTCTGGTGTGGCTTCAAAGCTTGGAAGAGTTCTTTAAAAATCACACAGCAGATACAATACTCTCAAAGCGTCTCCTGCATATGCATTTCTGTTATGTACATGTAGTTGCGACGTATAGCCTAGAGAGCCAGAGAGGAATGGATACTACTGGAACGATGTCACAGCCTAAATCGGTCCCTACATCTCTAAAAGTACAGACGTACGCTGTGAGAGGGAGCTGCATGAAAAGCAGCAATGCCGAGGGAAAATGCAATCCCACGTGACTCCCATGATGACAAAACACTGCCCCCCTGTCGGCCCACAGCGGCAGATGGCACGTGAGCAGGGTGCTGAAATAAGCAGCGGCATCCACACGGACTCAGTCACTCCACAGACCAGTCTGCAGTGCTGCTGGCACTACAGGCCTTTCCACCCTCATGCATGAAAATAAAACAAGCATTGGCATAGCCAATAGGTCTCGCCTTTGGGACCTTATAAGTGTTTAGCCATGCAACAGTTGCATAACTAAATACTTATAAGGTCCCAAAAGCGAGACCTATTGGCTATGCAAAGCGGCCATGCGGCCCCGAAAGTGAGAGTGATCGCGATCAAACATCAAAGCGGCCGTGCAGCCGCGAAAGTGAAAGTAATCGCGGTAAAGCGCGGTAAAGCGAGGCGCGCGCGCCCGCGCACATGCACTGTAGCTCCAGGCTGGCCTGGTAGCACTTTTTAGAGCCCTCTCAAAAAGTCTCGCCAGACCAGCGCATGCGCTGGGTCAGGCGAGACCTAAAAAAGACCCTGCCCCAAACAAATTATAGAAGGTGCCTGTGGCTGTGCGTTGGGTTGTGCTCTGACTACGGAGGTGGCCATGGGCTGAATCATTGTCTAGCATCGCTGCTCCACTACCAGCAGTTGGGGGTGTCTCGAGGGCAAAGGCTGCACCTATCCACATATCCCAGAACTGGAACCACTGACTGCACAAATAACAGCCACGAGACGTCATGTAGGAAATGAATAAGCAGAAGTTACATTTCAATTTTCACAGTCACAGGCTGACACACATCATCGGAATACACAACCGCCACTCCCCGCCATAATACACACTGGGGACAACGGTGTCAGACTCGGTTTACAAGGGTTTACCAACATAGGTGACGATGCTCAAGAAAAAAGAAGCATTGGTTGGTGTGATTACTTACTGGGTTACTTAGGCTGCAGGCTCTGCCTTTATAGAAGAATGAGGCCTGCTCCAGCACACTGCAGCACCACACGCTAGCCGCTCCTGCTTCAAAAATAGTGTTCTCGGCGTCGTTGATGCGCTGAACTTCCAGGCCATGACTCATGCAGTGCGTGTGGCATGGAATTTTGAAAAACGTTTACACACACGCTCGCTACCGCGGCTGCCTCATACCCTACCCTACAGAACAAAATCCAGCCCAAACAGTGGCCCACCCACTGGCAACACTGAACGGGTGGGAAATGGTGGCATGCATTCATTATCGGCTGACGGCTCAGCAGCACCAACACTCTTCACCAGGGACTCAGGAGAAAGTTTGCAAAGTCAATTCTACTTACTGCGACACATAACGTGTCATTGGCGTGAGGTGGGAGTGGGACTGAGATGTAGACCCAGCCCTGCTAATTTACTGCTGGTGCTAAGCACCGGAAAGCACCGGCACAAATTAAGCACTTTTTTTTACTGCTTTCTCTTTGTTTTTCCCTTGTTTTTCACTGCTGCTTCCTCGTTTTTTGTGTCTCCTCTCCTTGTTTTTACCTTGTTTTCACTGTTTCTGCCTTGCTTCTTCCCTTGTTTTTTGAGTGTCTTCCCCTTTGCCTTTCCCTCGTTTTAAGTGCTATCTCCTTGTTTTTACCACATCGCGACTGAATGAACAGATCACCACGAAACATTGAAGCCTTGAGACCCTCACGGGTGATTTGCCATGCTTTATGACTCCACGATTGATTGATCATTCTAGTGTGAACTGTGAAAGAGGTGCCCTTTAGCAGTTATTGTTACCTCTTCCATCAATATGTTGGAGTTCAGGTTGGATGATTTGGCGGGTGTGTTGGTTTGCCTGAGATTGTTGCAGACCTTACATCTCACACGGTGCCACCGTGTGTCACACAATAGCAGCTCCCATCACATGGTAACCTAATGAGGAGCCAATATTGCACAGTGTGCACACAATTAGCGAGAAACCCCTGCAAAAAGCAGGCTTCCAGCTACTTGTTTGAAGACTCTGCTCAGTCGATGTCCATTAAGAGGTGTGAACCATGCCCAGCACTTCGGCTGCAGCCTCGGAAGCTTTGTTTTTTGGTGCTGGAGGGAGAGGCAATTAAGTTAAATTGCCTTGAGGTGTGCTCGGCTCTAAGACCCTCCCCCATCAAGTCCCAGCCACCCTCCTCACATGGTAGAAACACAAGTTGGTAGGTCTGTTACAGATGTGAATAAACCCTCATTTTTAGATCATATACCCTGAAGACTGGCAGGGATAGAACACAGTGGATCAATTGTCAGGCCCTAGTATCAGTAGGGTGTGAGTTTGTGAGTAGGAGGTTGGGGACAGCTGTTCACTCATGGGGTGCTACCATTGCTTGTTCAGTAAGCATAGTTGCCCCCATTTTGAAACAAAGTGGTCTCCAAACTCAGAGTCACAAGATATAGGCAATGGAAGAAGAGGAGGGAAAGAGCACCTTACATCAAACTCAGAGGTGGGCGGAGTTTGGATAATGAGACACATCGCCATCCACTCTTCTTGGGTAAGGCGTGGCTCTAGAATCCTGACCTGAGTGGCCTGTCCCAAATGTGACATACTCGGTCCACACTCTTACTCCTGCTTCGAAGTGATGTTACAGGAACTGATGTGGACTACAGTCCATGCCCATTCTAAATGAATCCACTGTCCTCATTTGACAACAGTCCTACGATGCAATGCGTATTGAGTGATGTGGCAGATTGACCCCTGCCATTCTTGTCCCTGATTGGTCAGTTCACACCCACCAATGCACCTGATGGGAGGAAATAACATCACAAGTCATTGCTGTACAGTAAGGCAATTCTGACTCAAACACAGGGATGTGAGTGATCCACTCACACCCCTCCAATACACTGTGCTGGAAGTGATGTCACCGAAAGTGATATTAAAGGGCCTGCTGCCAAGCACTGAGCCCAAAGAATCCATGCCCATTTCAGGTCAATAGACACCTTCGCTCACACTCCTACAAAGAAATGTGCACAAAGTGACATCACTGAGAATCACTGCATGGTAAGCGAGGCAAAGGCGCCCACATTGTAGAACAGCAACTTGGGAGATGTTGAAGATAAACATTGGGAGACCGTATTTTCCCCGTTGACTTCTATTGAAGCAGACGCAATTTTAGGCGGGAGAAAGACAAAATAAAGCCGTTTTTGCTTCGCAATTCGGGAAACGTAGAGGTAAAAATTGTCCACTACAGTCTATGATCTTCGTCTGTCAAGTCGCAGTCCCAAATTCACATACACTGTTCACAATGCAAGCCTCTGCAAGTGATGTCACAGGAAGCAATATGACAGGGAGGGATGTAGGCTCCTAACTATCCAGGCGCCTATGAGGTCTAGCCACACCCACATTCACCTGCAACGCCACAATGTATTAAGTAGTGTAGGCTACTAATCCATGCAATCCACACCCATTCAGCATTCAAACACACCCACAACCCCGGAATGCAACCTGCAGGAAGTGACGTCAGAGGATGTAACTATACTACATGTGATATAAGAACCTGAACTATAGAATCCTGATCTTTGCGGGTCAATCTAAACCCCATTCTTGCAAATCACAATGAAGTGCTTGAGAAGTGTATCCACAGAACAAGAAGTGATGTAGGATTAAGGCTCGAGCCCAATATCCATGCCCCTGTGATGTCAATCTACACTCTATCCACCCATAGACACTCAGTGCATTCAGCAACAAGGGATATCCCATGGGTTGACATAAAGAGAAACGATGAAGGCTTCCCACGCCTACATTTAACATACCTTGTGGGCAATAACCACACCTCTTTGTACTAACATTGACCCAATACAATGCACAGGGGGTGCCGGCGCATGAGGCAATATTAAAGGAAGTGAGGTAGTCTACTGACCTCAGCATGCCACGTCTACTGGGAGATCAGATGCTCACAACATGCGCTTACATGTCACAATACAATGCACACATGACGAACAGGAGTATGTTGTATCAGCAATTTGGATGTTTGTGTGCCACAGTGTCCACCACACCAGGAGCATCCAAGGATGGATGTGACCTGGGAGGCCCTTTTAGGAATGTAAGGCCCAACTCACAAAGGTGAACTGAGACGAACGTCTAACTTTACGACTTTCGGTATTCACAAGGGGCATTTATGAGTAGTAAAGTTAGACTCAGTTAAACTAAAGTTTTGGTCTTGAGTTTGAGATTAAAAGGCCTTAGATTCACTGACAAAACGCAAAGTTAAAAGTTAGGTAATCTTTGGGTGAAAATGTTGTTCATTTAAACTAATAAAAAAACACTGAAATTCACCAGTAATAGTTACCTGAAGTTAACTACAACTCGTGCCCCTGCCATGAACTGTGTGTTCAACAATCCAATTGTCATCAGAGATGTTATCAATGATGTCATGGAACATGTCATGAGTGATGTAATACGGGAGGTCATAAGCAGTGCATGATGAGGGTGCGAGTTCTAGTTTCTTCAGTAAACCATAACTGGTGAATTTCAGTGGTTATTTTAATCTGAAATGTTATGTTTAAACTGACATTTTCACTTACCTCATGTCACATTAACCTTTGTTTTTTTAGTGAATTTTTAAGGTTTTTCTCAATGTAAAGTAAGATATTATTACCATAACATAATATTTAAATATTTTTTAAAGGTTAATGAACATTTATATTTTGACCGTACTTTTCCATCGAGAAGTCTCCACCTCGGGGGAAGAGTTATCCACCAAGGTGTGAAAACCCACGAGTAATGACTCTACACTCGTAAATCCTTGTGCAGGAGACTCCACCAGGGCGTGGAGACATGTAGGTGCCCATCTACGTTCATAAATGGTGAAGAGTAACAAAGTGGGGGTTTACACCTAGGTGTCGTAGGGAATATACAAAAGTAAATATGCCCAAGTGTATTTACCTTTGGAAACCGTCCCTTTCTACTAAAAATGCTGTATGTTCAGCAGAGCTGGTCTGTTAATGCCTGCTACTTCTGCAAATGGCTGTGACTTTGAGGGGGCAGCAGAACGGCCACTGTGATGTCTGATTGTAGTTGACTGCTCGTGTCAATGTTGACAAACTCAGGGGCATATTATCAAGAAATGGCGTTAAAATTATCGCCGCTATAGCGGCAGAAAACTACAGCTAAAGCGTTGATAATGGGCTTGATAATATGCCCTTCAGAAGCCCATGTTCTAGTGTCAATATGGGCTTCTATTGGAATTCTCTGCGGCATATTATCAAGCCCATTATCGCCGCTTTAGCGGCAGTTTTCTGCCGCTAAAGCGGCAATAATTTTAACGCCGTGCTTGATAATATGCCCCACATTCACCTGCAGTTCTCCCGCAATGCTTTGGAAAGCTACCATGAATAAAAGGTGTGTGCGCACCCAGGCTGTAAAATATGGTGCATTTGAGAAATCCAGGGAGAGAATGATACAGACTCACCTTCCCCCATCTGCTGGCATTATTTAAACTCTGAAATGACCACTCCCTAAACATTTTTTTGTTCCCGAACAGCAACTGAATGAGGAGCGTGGATACCTGGAAGAGGCAATGTCTCCTGAGACTTTATTTATTTATTTTCAGATGAAGGACAACAAAGGCCACAACCATGCCCTACTCTCACACATCTCAAAATAGTAATTAGTGTTGTCCTATGTATTAAAAAAGCAGGTCCCGCTCCCTCCTAGCATTGCCCTCCATGGTTTTGGGCTTTTAAAGTGGAAGGTCAGCGGAAACTGGCCACTAGTTTTATATAAAATGCGAGTATAAGGGTCGCAGCGCTGCTCTGATACAGTCAATAATAACAATAAATATTATTTCGAGATCTTAGTCAAGACCTCTTGATTTAACTTAAAATATGTATGTAGTATTCTTATAGAGGGTTTCAGCCAGCCCTCTTCATCTATAGGCCTGTCGCTATGTCATTCATATTGTTCTTCAGCCTACTACAGCTTACATTATGGTGTAATGGAACAGCCCACTTCAGTCATTGGCTATCCTTTCTGTCACTGATGGATTTCCACTTGTTCACAAGGGCACATCTGCACACATAGTAGTTCCCTTCGGTGCACAGAAATCCAAGGGCAACTCATTCTTTTTGAGACCCAAAATTAATTTGTTTTAGCCAACAATTTTTATTTTTTATTCTAATACATTGGCATGGGTCTGGCAACTCCCCGAACAATGAAGCTTTAGCAAAACCATTACAAAACAAAATAAGCATTGACAAAACCAAAAGACTAGTAGCAGAGTTCAGACTTAATGTCTTTGCCAATGCTTGTTTAAATGTATTTACTGTTTTAATTCTATCCAATTAGTCCAAAAATGAATTAATAGACAAGACCTGTCTGAAAGTAAATAAATGAACATCTCAAATCTTAACCATCACAGTCTGTTGTCTCAAAAATGTCACGCTGTAATCACGTCACAGGACTTATAATAAGGTATAAAATTGCATCTTAGGTGCACAAATGTAGGTAAAATTAGCATTGAGGTTGTGTTCGATAATAGCAGGTTCACTGTGATGCGTATGGCATGGTGTGCCAGGGGCCCCATATGGAGACTTTTCTCCAGGGCCCTCAAAACTTCTGCCGTTTATGTTTATTGGTTGTTGTTTAATAGAAGAAAAAATAAACAGAAATAGAAACAAAATACAGAAATAAGAAATAAAAGTTACAGTGGTCTATGATGAATAGCAAAATATCAATAATTCAGTACATTATGCAGAGGGATAAGCAATAATGCATGTTGGAGTGATAGATATTGGACCATCAGTATTACTTCGTACAAATCACTATGAATACAGAGAGACAAAGTCGTGCAGCGAGCACTCCGATAGCAATGGTAAAAGACTCTCCTAGCAGTAGGAAGATCACGGTCAAAACAGATAGCACCTGAGAACAACAAGACCTTGGTTGACACCAGTAGCACTTGAGAACACTAAGAGTAGGGGGCCACAAGAACCCATCGTTACTCGTGGATCATCGAGGTTTATGCGAACTGAAATATGTATCTAGGCTACCCCACACGTGTCTAGTGGTGGTTTTCCATGGGGAGTTTTGGAGAGCAATATTGTCTGCGCCCCTAAGGGGAGAGATCCAGTTCAACCGGCACTTTTTGTGTGCCCTTCCAATTATTGAGGGTGATTTTAACAGCGGCTGTAAGTATAAGGTCAAGTAGGGCTTTGTCATCATCGTTTAGTGTATCTACACGTCTAATGCCGGTTATCAGAGTGGATCGTTCTTTCTTAAGGGTGCAAGAAATTAGTTTGAATCTAAAATCAAATACCTTGTTCCAGTATGACGCCACACATTTACAGTGCAGAAGTAGGTGGGCCTAGTCTCCCTTTTCCTCATTACAATTCCAGCAACTAGGATCATCTCGTATATTATGCAGGAGTAATCGGGCCGGCGTCCAATACGCCTTGTGAAGGAGCCAGAATTTAGTCTGTGAGAGGACTGGAGATAGTTTATTACTGAAGGCAGATCCCCATGTTTGCAACCAATCTGCTTCAATGAGCGGGATGGAAGAGTCTGATTCCCAGAAGGATGTAAGATTCTCATTAAGGGCTGAGTGCTTAGGGTGAATTAATTTATAAATCCAAGAGACCTGATGGCCCAATTTATTAATTTTCATGACAATGTTTAGTAAGGAGGGGGTTGATGTGTGGAGTTTAGCCTTCGTCAGTGCTGCCTTAACTTTTAGAAAGTTATAAAACTCTAAATTGTCCAAATTATATTTAGTTTGAAGATCTTTAAAAGTGATAGGGAACGCTGAGTTTCCCAGTTGATGGGGAAAAAAGATCCCTATGTCAATCCAGGTATCATATTGTATTGTTTTCTCTTTATATAATATATTGTGATTGTCCCATAGCGATTCGGATTTAGAGAGTCTCATACTGATGTCTATTTTCTCGTTCAATTTCAATAGGGCTACTTTAGTGTTTGTAAAAATAGATTTGGAGCAGCTAATATTCGTATGCTAGGAAGTAAGTAGGGCTAATGTGTCAAAGTTATTAAGCAAAGATTTTTCAACCTCCAGCCACACTGGAGAATAATTAGCGGGGGGTAGGACCCAGCACGAGCCTTTTTTTTTTGCTAAGAAGACTGTTTGATACGTTTTGAAGTCGGCTAAACTAACTCCGCCAAGTCATTTATCCAGTCTTAGTTTTTTTAGACTAATTCTAGCCTTTTTTCCTTGCCACAAAAATTTAGATACAAGGACATCCAATTTGCGGTGGAAATCATCAGTCAATAAAAGAGGGAGCATGGTGACTAAATAATTCACTAAGGGCGTAATCATCATCTTGATGGTCTCAATTCTGCCCCACCATGTCATACATTTTGGTGACCATGCGTCTAATAGGGTTTTAATCTTCCCCAGTGTCGAGGATTCGTTTTGTTGCAGTGTATCAATAATTTACTCCCGAATTCAATACCTAGATATTTAATGTATCCAGGTAGCCACGCAAGGCCCAAGTCTCCCGGCACCTCCCTAGTAAAATGGACATTTAGGGCCTTAACTTCTGATTTACCCCTATATAATTTGTATCCCGAATGAGTCGAGTACTTCTCCATGGTTAGCATCAAGGCACCAATTGAAGGGCCAGGGTCCTCCGTAACTATATCGTCCACATAGGCGGCTAGTTTAACAAGAGTGTCTTTAAAACGTACTCCTTTATTCTCCTTGTCGCAAAGTCATCCTGTGCCCTGGGCACCCCCCAACTTTTTGCTGACTGGAACTGGTGGTAACTGACTCTGACTGACCCTGGGCTCTGCCTAACCAGGCCCAGGGCCAGTGCCAAGCTGAAAGGAACACATTAGATTTATGTAATAGGGCAGGGGGTTGAAACTACCTAGAGGTCCCCAGTATCCTGGGGCATGGCAGTTTAGAGGCCAGCAGCTTTTCTGCACTTGCATGTGTGCTCTGCTGAAGCCTGGGGTCAGTTTAAAACCAGCCCTGGTTGCCAGGACTGCTTTTAAAAAGTAAAGAGCTGCTCAAATTCGACTTTGATGCTAGAAAACCTGGTTAAGGACGATCTGCAATATTTCTGCAGATTCAGAACCCCTAAAGTCTCCCTTAGTTGCACAGGGGGTGGGGGTCCTGTAGAGATTAGGGAAATACTTATAAAATCTGTTTTTATAAGCCCTGGTGCTAGAAAACTGACCCAAGTCATTTTCCCCATTGCAAACCCCATGGCCCATAGGTTAACATGGTAGGAAGTTAAAGATTAATAAATAGTGAAAGGAGAGGACTAGCCGGACCATTCAAAGACTTCCCAGAATGGTAGTAGTAAATCCAACAATATTATATAGTTGAATTCCTCCTAAAGTGAACATACAAGAAGTTATAAGACTTTCTTGTTTGTAAGTCCAAATTCAGCCTTCCAGTGGTCTGCCCTGATTGGTCAGAGTTAAGTGGATTAGGCAGGCTGCTTTGAAGAGGTGATAAAGGGACACTCTGCTAGGAGGGCAGTGTGCTGGTCTATAGTTATTCCCGGCCAGGAGGTGGAGTCGTAAACTATGCTCTTCAAAGGCAGAGGGGAGGCCTGGGTGTCAGTTTCCCTCTGACACTCTTGACCAGGAGTCAGGGCTAGGCTTAAGGAAGGTATGTGCCGATGGTAGGGGGAGAGTCCATGGAAATAAGCCATCCCAGGGGGTGTGTTTAGCCAGCTCTTACCTCCTTGCTGGAAAATCAGCCATTATGGATTTGGAAGAAAGATGCACTCTGGGACAACATAATGCCACACTCTGCCGGATGTGGTCATAACTATGAGGAGTTACCCTGCTTTCATTGGTCAGAAGTGACCTGTGGCTTGACCCAGAGAATTGTGAATAAGTATCTGAGAGGGGCAGAGCCCTCCAGATCTGCTGCTTGAAACTTACTTGAAGCAAGACGTGCCCTGCTGCGAAGTTCTGCTGTGCAAAGACTTCTAAGGCCTGACCTCTGAAAACTGCGCCATCTGAAAACTGCAGCCCTGTGGATTACCTTGCTACAAAAGGACTAAGAAGTAGACTCCCTGCAAGCTACAGGTTAACAGAGCTCACCTGGACATCCCCACAAAGAATCCCCAGCCCGGAGAACCGGTGGATTTGAAAGGGTTTTGTTCAAGTGGATTGCGGGATTGAAGTTTCACACTTTCAAGGACCCTCTTGGAGATTCCAGAACCTTGGACTGTGTGTTGGATACTTTGGAACCCGCAGGCAGAACTTCAGGAAGGAGTTCAAACTGGACCCGGCCTGCTGGAGAAGGCTACACAGTGGTGAGATATTCTTCAGAACCGTTTCTAAAGGTGTGTCCCTGTCAGAGAAAACAAAATGACTAAAAGGGGCACTGTTGGTTTCTAAGCACTAGAAAGTGACTAATCTTTAAAAATTTATAACTCTGGTTCCCTACAGTGGATTTATTTCGTTTTGGTGTCATTTAAAAGATAAAAATATTACATATGTTTATAAATTGGTGTTGGATTTTTATTTTGTGTTGTGTCTTAATTATTTACTGAAATGGTGTTTTTGAATGCTTTACATACCTGTCTTTGAAGTTAAGCCTGTCTGCTCGCAGCCACGTTACCAAGGGTTGAGCATAGGAATAATTTTCTAAGACCTATGCTGGGTCCTATTATGTGTTGGTGGCCTTATTGCTAGTGGCAGACCGACATTTGCCCCTACCAATAACCCACCTTCCAACACTCCTTTCACTTTTTATGTCCCGTATTAAGGGCTCCAGGGCTAATAGAAATAGTGATGGAGAAAGATGGCAACTCTGTCTCGTACCTTGTTCAAGAGTGAAGGCATCCGATAGAGACCCATTAATCGCAATCCGGCCAGTAGGAGTTGAGTACATGGCCATGACCATGTTAATATATGATTCACCTAGATTGAAGGATTGCATGCAATGTTTTAAAAATGGCCACGATACTCTGTCAAACCCCTTCTCAGCGTCTAGTGTAATTGCGATGGTCGGCTCTGGCTTCAACTTTGCTTGTTCTAGAACATGGCATAACAAGCGGGTTTGTCATTGGACATTCTATGTTTAAGGAATCCAACCTGTGAGTTACTTATCAGCTGTGGAAGAACCAGGTTTAGTATATTGTCAAGTATTTTTGCATAGATCTTGCAATCAACGTTGATCAGAGATATCGGCCTATAATTTTTCGGTAAAAGAAGATCTTTCCTCTCCTTGGGTGTAAATATAATGTTGGCTTCTTTCATTGAATTGGATGTATGACCTTCCCGGGCTATAGTGTTAAATACTTTTAACATGGTTGGTTGAAATGACCCTCCAAATGTCTTATAGAAGGTTGCTGAAAAGCCATCCGGGCCCAGAGCTTTATTACTTTTCAAGGACTTGATAGAATTGGATAGCTCCAGCTCAGAGATGGGTTTCCCTAGTTCTAACTTGTCTGCATCCGACACCCGGGGGACATTCAATTTATCTACGGATCGAGCGCATTCTTCCGAATGAAGGGTTTGTTTGCTCTTATACAAATCTTCATAGAAAGACTTAAAGGCGTTTAAAATCTCTTTTTATTTAGTCTGTGCAATGTTGGAATCTTTAATTGAAGAGATGGTATGTTGTTTCTGTTTCTGTTTTCGGTAGGAAGCCAATAGTTTGCCTGCTCTGTTGGCTTCACACATTTTAAGGGCCTTGAATTTATTGAGCCACACACCCGCCCGATTGCTTACGATTTAATTATATTTATATTTTTTCTGTACCAATTGGTTAAGGATGTTGTTGTTATCCAACGCTTGGGCATGAGAGGTTTCTAGAAGCTTAATTTCCCGTTCTAACTCTATTAGTTCAGAAGTGAGTTTTTTTTATTAATCTTCGCTTTAACCCCAATGAGGACACCCCTAATGGTTGCTTTCAGCACATCCCAGATGTTGAAGACGTCAGTCTCAGGGAGATCATAGTGTTTAATATAGTCCCGGATTGTGTCGTCAATTTTGTTTTTGTCTTCCGGGATGGAAATAACATCTTTATTAAAATGCCATCTTTTAGTAGGAGGTGTTGTAGGGGTACCAGCCAGTTTGGTGTTAATGCAGGAGTGGCCTGACACTAATATGGGTGCAATGTCTATTTGGTCAATTAAATGAGTGAAGGAACCAGATATTAATATGTAATCTATCCTAGTATAGGAGTTGTGTGGAGCCGCGTAAAACGTACAGTCTCGAGAGTCCGGGTGTTGAAGTCGCCAAGTGTCCTTAAGATTGAACATAGAACAAATGTCATGGGGTCGAGTAATTTGGTATTTGCACTTGGATTGGCGGTCAATTATAGGATCCAGAGGCAGGTTAAAGTCACCACCAACTATGATAATGTCATCTTGGGGAAAATTATCTATGGTTTTTTAAATGTTATACCAATAGCTGGGTTCATCAGCATTAGGGCCATATACAGTGAGAACATGAATTCAATCATCAGCTTTTTTCAGATGTGTAACTAGCACCCTTCCATCATCATCATCATGTCATTGTGATTGAATGGAAATGTTTAATTTCCTAGCTATAAAAGTAAGAACTCCTCTTTTTTTATGGTTGGCCGGCGAGCATGAGACGTGTGAGATCCAGTTATATTTGATTAAGGCAGCATGCTCCCCGGATAATTTTGTTTCTTTGTAACTTGTAGAACTTGTAGAAGTATGATATCGCCTTTCGTTTTAGCTAAGTAATCAAAGATTTTTCTGCGTTTAACTGGGTGGTTAAGCCCCTTTACATTTAAGGAAACAACATTAAGGTCTTCCGCAATTTTATTATATCTAACTTGAGGCATCAATTAAGTCAGTGTTGGCGATATTAAATGCCCTCATTACATATCTGTAAGTCCTAGTCAACTCTCCACATTTTGGTACGTGTTGTTCTAACTGGGTATTGTGCCGGTAAGAGAGTCTCATACTGAACCTAAATACTATTGAGGTCTTTCTACTATGTGTAGAGAAGTGCATACCTGTCAACTCAAGATGGCCATAAAGAAGTATCAAGAAAACATACAGAAAAACAGAAACAACCAAGTGAAATTTTACCCACAATCCCTCTACCCTCACCCCTACCTGAAAGACTCGAATCTAGGAGCTGAGACAACAAGAGCGTCGATCTGGCAGCATGGAGGGAATTAACATGGATCTTAGCAATCTGGAGTGGCGCAAAAACAAAAACATGCACCTCCTTACCCGTTGCAATTTATAATTGATAGGTAAAAACTTCCTCAACTAACATAAGTACTGGTCACTACAACAAGGGCCAGTTGTACCTTCGTAACTAATGCAAATAAACTGTATTTCCATCCTAGTAGCAACAAGAACATAAGTTAGACAAAACTCTCTACTGTGTCAAGCAAAGAATATCACCTGTTTTTCAGCTAGAGTGGAACGGTGTGAATCGCCAAAAGACAAAGCACCTAAGTTCTATGAAGATTTAGTAATACGGAGTTAAACTTGACATCTGGAAAATGAACTTCAGATGAATATATCACACAAGAAAATTTGCAACATCAAATTGACAGTGTCAATTAATTAGCATTAATCAAGAATAGTGAGCAAGGGTAACATCAAATCACCCACATAGATGTTGACAAAACTGAGTTACATCCTGAAACATATACAAGACCTAAAGGATATCAAGTCTTCCTTTTATTCGAGGCCGCTGAGGATAGCCCCATTTCTTGGGTTGATGATGCTCCCAAGTACGTAGTCAGGTCTTTTGGATTCGTGAAGAAATGTGGCTTGCCATTGTCAAAGATTCTGAACTTTGCAGGACCTGTAAAAGTAAATTGAATGTTCTTATCTCTCAACTTGTCTCTTAGTAAGAGGAAACCCTTCCTCGTATCTACGGTGGTTATTGAGTAGTCCTGCGAAAAGTTTATTTTTTGGCCTTCCCAGGAGATATGGGGATTTTTCCTGGCAAAGTTAAGGATGGCTTCTGTGTATTGGTATCGCAGTGGTTTACGGATGATGGGGTGGGACATTTTCCTATTTGATGAGTTTAACGTAGGGACTCTGTTAGCCCGGTCCTGCTCCAGACTTTGATGAAATGCTATACCTGTGACTGTGGAGATCCAGGCTTCCAGAAAAGCCACGCAAGACCCTGCGGAATCCTCTGAGCCCTCCGGAATCCCAAAAATTAAAATGTTGGCTCTCCTGTTGCGGTCCTCCAACTCAGCTGCATGTCTTTTGAGTTCACTGGGAGTGTCCAGAAGGTATCTTATTTCCTTTCCGGCCTGCGAAGCGACGTTCTACATATTGCTTATTCTTTGTTCTGCATCGTTAACTTTTGAGTCAATTGTGCTCATATCTGCACGTATGGCGGTGAGTTCCAGTTGCACAGAGTCAGTGTTCTGTTTTGTTGACTTCGCCAGGTCATGAACTTCGGCTAATTTCTTCAGAATCATGTCCATAGTGCTATTGATGTCCGATTTGGCTTTGATCGGTGAGTCAGAGATCGTTGGTTCAGCCTTAGATTTTTTGTATTGTGCCCTGGTCTCTTTATACGCCATCTTGCAGCAGAGGGGTAATGACCGAAGACTGGTCGTAAATAAGCGAACACCTGTGTTTACTTGATCACCACATAGCACCTGGGCACTGAAAGTCCATTTCAGCACTGGTCAGAAGGCTATGGCTTAGCAAGAAACGGAACGAATGGCCGGCAAGGACGTCAGTTAGTGATTGATACTGACAGTAGTAATTCGGCTAGTGGTGGCGGCTGTAGTGGTAGTGTTGGTGAAACTGATACGATTGGTGAGATTAGAAGGAGAAGCTGTGATCAGAAGAGGAGCCACTAAAGCATCTGCAGGAAGGACTTATTATCCCCTCAAGTGGTCACCACCTGGACAGAGGGTCATATTGCGTGCTTCATTGGATGGGTAGTGATGGGTATTGACATCCTGTTAGCGTAAAGCAGTATTGGGACTAATGGCAAAGATGGCAGTAGCGTGAGGGAAGCAGCTCGCCTCTCATGTGGACACCCAGCCATCCAAGAAACAGCAAGCACCCCAGTCATAGTGCAAAAATAGCGGGTTAATATCTACCTCTCGGGCTCAGCGCTGCCTCAGTATTGTAGTTGGCGGTGAAATTGCGGATCAGAGATCGGAGTTGAAGACACAGACACACTCCTACTTATCTTCGAGTTGTGGCAGCGGGTCCGCCATGTTAGGGTCAGGCACAACCTTCCGAGGGAGAGATCTCATTACTCTGCCAGGAAAACAATACCCTCACTGTCAGATTATGACATCATCAGGCAAGTAGGAGTAGATTGAGTTAGCATCCCCTTACTCTAGGAGGTCAGAATCGCCATGGGGCTAACCAGGGTGCAGCGCCATTTTGGGATCAGGAAGCCCAAGATCGATGTTCCACTGCAATAATCGCAGCACCAGCAAAAGAAAGTCAAGCAGCATGCAACAGACCTTCAGGCTCGCTGTACACGGGGTGAAGACGAATTCTAGGTACTCATTGGTCTCACTTGCAGTTGAGACTATAGCATAATAACTTCACCAGCTCCTTTGCCGATCAGCCGAGTTGCGGTCGCCATTTTGTGGAGCAGGAGCTGCCGCTACACGCTAAACCTCAAATCTGATTATCGGGCATAAGAGATGTCAATCATTACGTTTAAATAGCACCCCTTGCTCCGCTTTTCCTAATGGAGGGATAGCATGCTTCAGGTCCTTAAAACACACGCAAATGCTCCAGATCGGCGGAGAAATATCCCCTCCTCACACCGAGCGACGGGATCAGCCAGCCATTCGCTCTGCCGTCCAACTAGCAGAGTTCAGACTTAATGTCTTTGCCAATGCTTGTTTAAATGTATTTACTGTTTTAGTTCTATCCACTTAGTACAAACATGAATTACTAAACAACACCTGTCTGAAAGTAAATATATGAACATCTCAAATCCTAACCATCACAATCTGTTGTCTCAATAATATTACGCTGTGATCACGTCACAGGACTTATAATAGGGTAGAAAATTGCATCTTAGGTGCACAAATGTAGGTAAAATTAGCATCGAGGTTGTGTTCGAGAATAGCAGGTTCACGGTGATGCGTATGGCATGGTGTGTCAGGGGCTCCATATGGAGATTTTTCTCCAGGCCCCTCAAAGCTTCTGCCGTTTATGGGTTTAAAGGGATTTATTTGTAGAATACTTTGAATTTGCCAAAAGCTCTCTTTTGGTGGGATTACCCTTTTGGTGGAATGGGTGTGTGATGCCACCGATCACACCATGGAAGGGTATAACATTCTGACCTTGCTAGGCCAGCTTGTCTTTATATCCTATAACGCTCTATTTTGAAGCACATCTTGCTCCAATCTAAGTCGAACATTTTTCTTGTAATGTTAGTTAATGGGATATTGGCTTTTAAGGTGTTTCGGCAAACCTACAAATTTCACCCTTTACACCATTAGGAGTGGTGCATGAGGTGGGCCTGCCTGTGTTGTGGGGGTGCAGAGATGTGTATACCATGGAATTAGGGGTGCTGATGCTGTGGCGTTTTTAAACAATAAAGCTCTTGGTTACTTTCTTTCTATCGCAATTTGTGATATTTAGGGTATAGGTGACAACTAAATGTCGTGGAAATGTAACCTGCGGTCATCTAGGGTGGTGATTTTTGTAGCTACTAGAAAGTATCCCACTAACTGGATCAGTTGTATCCTCAAGAGCGTGCACTATAAATTTTGGATCAGATGTAACTAGACTTACGTTTGCGATTTCCTAATAGGGAATTTTTGCGCTTCGCTATAATCGCAAACAGCTATGCACAACAGTGTGTCTTACACTGTTTGCGATTCCCAATAGGTCAGAAGGGCCCTGCCTCATCAAAATTCAATATTCATGAGGTAGATCGCAATTTGCGACCTATTGCAAATGGCTGACACTCACAGGGATGGTGGCCTCCTGGGGTCAGCAGACTATCATGTCTGTTTTTCATTTTGAAATGCAGCCCGTTTTCCATACTTTTCCCACTAAAGGTAACATTCAGGACATACCATTTAAGCTATAAAAACAGCATAATATCACTGTAATAATTGCCAATCATCGCTCACACGGGGTATACACGGTCACCAAATTAGGCACAGAGCACTGGTATAACCGAATTCACGGATAACACCCAAAAATACATTTATTATACCAAAATAGTTTATAAACAAGGGAACATTACACAATAGGTTCTTGTTGCATGAGTGTTTGGAGTTAAAAACTAGGAATCACTTACATCATTAATAAGTTTGCGAATTACAGCAATTACATTTATGCACCGGCCATGACTGAGCTCAGGTTTCTTCTGACTAAGCCCCTGATGAAGGGTAACGCCCGAAACGCATTGGGCGTATTTACGTTTTGAACGCATTCGTTTGATTATAATGATTCAAAATGGATGTTTGTAAAGGAAGAAAGTAAGCAAATGATAAAAAGAAAATGAAATAAATAAAATAATTCTTGAAAAATACTACACAGCTTTTGAACAAACTTTGTTGAATCTACATTTGAGTGCGATTTGGAGCGCCCCCCCCCCATAACTTGGGGACAGCGCAGCAAGCAAAAGAAACATGATGACATCACTCTCATCCTGATGCAACTGCATTGGCTCGCCTTCCAAACCTGCACCATCTTCAAAACCAGTGGCATCATTTAGAAATCCACCGTGACCAGGACTCCTGATCATCTTGAACACAAGCTCACCTTCTCCTACGGTTCTTGGCCCACTTGAAGACAAGACACTATAAGACTGGAGACTAGGTAGAATAACAAAGAAAAAACAAGGCAGGAGGCCTCTTTCTTCTATGCACCCAGGATCTGTAACAACATGCCTGTTTCCATCAGGACCACAGACCACACTCCAGTGTGCGAAAGAGCTGAAAACGCACCTCTTTACAGAACTGTTTCAAATTGGGTTGTTAGTTGAGAGAGTAAGTACCCACCTCAAGTAATAATCACAGTCCTTGCCAGGATGAACCACTAAAGTCAATAAATATACATAAGGTCAACCACCTGATTGCCATGGCACAGAGCAGAAAGGCTTAATTTAGAGGCAGTGTGCAAACGATTTATGCAGTACCAAAAGAGTGATACATTCAAACTGCAAAACAATAAAAATCCCAAAACAAGTTAGAGTAAAATGCAATAAACAAAATGACACCAGAATGACAAAACTCCAAAAAGGGGAACCGGAAAAATGATTTTTTAAAGTTTTAAGTAGAAATAGCTCCAAGAAGCACAAAGTGCCAATGATGGTCAATAGTCATGGTAGAAGAGGACCTAGGCAATTTGACGCTGACCGTGATGAAGTGCAGGGCAGATACGCTAACCAGGTTTGTCCTGGTCAAATTTTTTAGCTTCTGACTTTAATCTCTTAATCCCAATCCACAATGGGGTACACTTCTAAAGCCTCCCACAACCTCACAGTAGGCACTTAGTACCTTGCAGTGTGTTAGGCAGAGACCAACAGGAGGGTCTCGTCCAGGTCCAGTTGTCACTGGCTAGCTGGACAGTTGCAAGAAAAAGTCCTTTGTGGCTTGTTACGTTCCTGTAGCTTTATCAGAAGGTCAGTCTTATGATCCTTGCAGTCCCCTTCTTTGTCCTGGCTACAAGAGAGAGAACAGGTACAGTCCTCCAGCCCTATTCTCAGGTTGGAGAGAGCAGGTACAGTCCTCTTCTGATCTACCACAGACTCAGGAGTGTTCTGACGTGTGCGCCAGGAGATGTCACATTTATGCAACGCCCTAATCAATGGGGTAAAGGGTCCTGGGGCTAACCCTACCCACTTAGGGCATTTCCAAGATTGGCAAACTCTTCTGCCACACTAAAATTGGGCTCTGAGGAATAGGTGTGTGTGGGGGGGGGGGCAGTGTACTATGGTAATCAGAGTATCTTTTCACATCTAATACAAAATACAAAAATCCAGTTTGGTGCAGTCACCGTACCCACAACATCTTCAGAGTTAGAGGTACACACACATTGTTTGGCATTCTCTTTCCCTTCTTTGAAGTGCACCGCAAATGTTACATGTAAACCTAGCAAACCAGTTAAACAGGGTGTGACACTGTCATGTCAAAGGAGGCCTGCTGTGATTGGGGCTGACTGGCTGGGAAGACAATGAAGGGACCTGCCAGGTTTCAGCTAACATTCCCCTGTGATAGAGGATTCCTCTATGAAGTGAGTCCCAAGTGTCATATGAAACTATCAAACAGGATGTGACATTCAAGCACGATTTGACACTTTACTTTCAAAAAGGATACTTCCAGTCCTCTTCCTTATTCTGTCAAGTTCACAGGGGTCACCGCTGCCCATCCAGGTCAGCCTACTTTTTTTTCTCTTGGGAGCAAATTCACACCTATTTAATTGGTGATTACTGGCTGATCAAAGTGAGAGAAAAAAAGGAAGGTTTAGTTTCCAGGGACTTCCAGTAGGGCAAAGGTAACTTTTTTGAAGTTACTTTTCCATAATTTTAGAGCATATCTTACTTCATCTTGTAATTGTAATTTTTCGAACTATTAAACATAGGTTTTTAATTATTATTCTAGCTAATCCCATCCCCGTGATGCAGTACAACCATTTAGTATTGCATCCCAGTGTTTTCCTATAGCCAAACCTTCTACAGTGAAAAATGCTTTGAGGGTATTTTCCCTGTAAGGTCATGTTTATCAATAAATCTTTACATAAATACTATGCACTCTGATTTTATGGGCAATAAGGACTAATCAGGGTCAATTTACAAAATATTTAAAAGGACGGTGCAGGCCTGTCAAACTGAGTTATTTTGACAAGCAGAATTTGAAGTTAGAACCATCACAGCCAGGATACTGCTGGCCTGTCACTATAGTGGATGGCACAACGGGTGCTGCCGTCCACTTGTGACATTTAACATACAGGCCTTGGGTACACTTTGGTACCGTATACTATGTTATGTTAAGGTATAATAATTTCGAACAAGTACCCAAAGGTGTCTAGGTGCTGCACAGTGGGAGAAAGACAACACGTAATGTGATTTATTTTAGGGAAGAGTCAAGTCTTTACGTTCTTTCTGAACAAAAGCAGAAACATGACCTCATTTTTGGAAAAGAGTTGTTGGAAAAAAGGGAATTTGTATGATTTATTCAGGAAAGATTCAAGTTTTTAGGTTCTTTCTGAACATAGACAGTTTGGGATTGACCTGATAGAGAAACGGAGTGTGTTCCATTCCTTAGCCGTAGAGTTTACAAAACCTCTTCCTCCCCAGTTAGATGTTCGAACCTATTGACGACTAGTTTTCGGGTCCCCGTGGACCTTGAGCTTCTTCCTGGAGTATACCATTTAAATGCGTGTTTAAGAAAGTCAGGGCCAGCTCCATGGAGAGCTTTGTGGGCATGGCAGACAACTTTAAATTTGAGGGGCTGCCTCACAGGCAACCGGTGGAGATGTTTAATAGCTTGTGTGACTGATTGATGTTTAGGGATTCCGGCAAACAATCTTGCCGTTACATTTGCACAACCTGCAGCTTATTAAGGTGTTGCTGCTGCATGTTAAGATATAAAGCATACATCCTCTAGGGGCAAACCAATCTTGTCTTACTCATCCAACCCATATTTACCTTAACCCACAGGGTTCTACCCCTCATCAAGTGAAAAGGACTTTGCACAGAGAAACTGCACTTCATAACTCTGTATGCCCAAAGTTTCTTTAATCTCCTTTCTCAAACCAAATTGTTGCTGTTAGATAACTATAAAATAACTGTGATTACCCAATTAAAATGTTCTACACTACCATTCCCTTCTGGATAAAACATTGAAGTAGTTCTATGTTCTACCCTCAATTTCCCAATGATTTCTTAAATCCCTCAAACACAAAATGACCACCATTGGCACTGACAATGGTCTTGGGTAAACCTTCTCTGTGAAATATTTCCTTCTAAAAATTCAAAAACACTTTTTAGGCCCGATTACAAGTTCGGTGGTGCGAAGGTGGGAGGTACTCTACCGTTGTGCCCCTGCACCGCCGAGACTTGCCATCACCTTACAGCCAGATTACAATTTATTTGTAGTATTGTGGGTGGGCAGTGTGTTGGACAGCAACAAACTAAAATGTTTTGGTCAAAACGTTTTTTTGTTTTTTATGTGAGGTTCAGTTTGGGGACAGAATACTGTTTGGTCTCTAAATATTTTCCCTAGGACCCTTTGTTTAAATAATTTGTGATACGAACCCTATGGGAACGCCTCACAAGGTTCCTGCACGGTATCGTTCGCAAAGTCCATGCCATGCATTAACTGTTGTGCATGCACACAGGGGGGCACATGTTATGCCCCCCTGTGTGCATGCACAAGTAGAGGAGGCACAGGGGGCCCTATAAGGCTCCAAGGCTCCCATTATTACCTCTCTGCCAAGTTTGACAGGGAGCAGGAATATGCATGGTGAGACCGCGGCAGTCCCGCCAAGCATACTGCTGTGCCTGACTGTCGCACCACCTCCAGGTAACGGTGGTTCCCTAGCGGTGGTCTCAGGGTGGTCTGACTGCCCAACTCATGATGGGGTGGTCGGACCACATGTGTGGTGGTGGCTGGCCCGCCACTGTTGCACCACCAAGAGTCTGGCGGTCCTCGGACAGTCAGACTCATTATCAGGCCCTTAGTGTCTGCATCATTCACTACATTTACCTCTAGCCATTTGAAAAAAATGGACACTGACTACAATAGCACCATTTGTACCACCATTTTTACCTTGTACAGGACCAAAGATACCTACTTCCACTGTTTACCACTGCATCTGTAGTGCCTTGATAGAATGTAGTAGCAGTTTAAAGGTGACTTGAAATTTATCAGAGTTGACAAACTTCAGAAATTGTTTTACAACATCTTTAAATGCTCTATCAATGCCTGCCATCAATAAAATGGCTTTCATGACACTAGCAAAAACAACAGTTGATGGACAGAATACAGAACAATGTCATACATTCACCCCAGTACAGAGATCTGGGCCTAAATCCACCGTTTTTTGCCCACCATTCCATTCCAGTTTGAACCCAGCCATATGCAAATCAGTCTTGACCCCGTGAATCATGGGAACAGTCCAGCCCGAACTGCCAAGCCAAGTCCTCCCTGGACTGGAAACAAGCACCCTAGGACCGGTTTTGGGGTTTCATCCCTCTTCAGCCAGGTTAGCTTGATTCCAGTGGCATGGAGAGCACGGGACCCACGTCTGGGCATACCCGTCCCACTCGGGGTGACAAATGCAAAAACAACAGTTGATGGACAGAATGCAGAACAATGTCATACATTCACCCCAATACAAAGATCTGGGCCTAAATCCAGGGGAGAATGTTTGCATTGTCAGCATTCCGACAATCATTTGTTTGCTGGAACACTTTTCATGACACTAGGGCATGATTTTGTTTTCTAAGATACAAGGAGGCACCAAACTCCCACTCCTGATTCACAACTCATTTTCTACTAATAATTCATTCATAACTTTCCAGAAATGTAATAACTCACTCTCCAAATTCTTTTTTCTGGCCATCCTTTGTTTACATACTCTTTCACTTTAGGCAATACACCATCCAGATTCTTCTCTGCTGTCCATACTTTTAAGACAGGCAGGCTGGATTAGTGTGGTTGAGTTGTTTTTTTCAAGACAGCAGGAACAACCCCTTAATACGTCCTTCCTCTCCAGCAACCCACGCTATCCTTCTGCTGGAATTCCCCTTTCAGAACCCCACAGTAGAGCTAGCAACGGTTACTAGGATACAACACATACTCCTATATGCATACCTTGCCATTCCACATCTGATAAACTTGCCACCTGCCATTCACCCCCATCACTGCTGGCATCTTCCTTGTCAGGCAAAGATAGTCTGCTAAGAAAGTCAGCAACCTTATTACAAGCACCAGGTACATATTGAACCAGAAGGTGCATTGTCAACCTAGCTGTTCTTGGTGAAGCATTTACTGAGACTTTAGGTGGTTAGCACCTTAAAGAATGCTTTGTGATTGCATCTCAACACCACGTTATCGCCATATTAATTGCTAAAGTGTATGAGACACCAAACACAACCCACGGTCTCTCTCTCTCTCTCTCTCTCTCTCTCAATGACTTTATTCTGTCTGTGTAAAGGCTCAAGATGCAAAAGCCATAACCGGTTCGTTACCAGAACCATTATCCTGGGACAATGCTGCCCCTAAACATTTTTAGGTTTTGGTCATAACCACATAAGAATGGTGCTTCACAAATGATTTTCTTGATAGTATCAAAAGCTTCTATGCGCTCTTGGGAGCATACAAATTTGATCCCATTCTTAAATAACTGCATGATGGCATAGGTTTTACTTTGAAAATTCTGCACCAATTTAGACTAAAATTCTGCCAATCCCACAAAAGCACGCAACTGAACTTTGTTCTGTGGTGGTGGTTCCAGCTTAACTGACTCAATCAAATCTTCCTTTGGTAATAGACCTCTGTAACAGATTTCATGTTCAAGATAAATGACTTTTCTCTTCACAAATTTTCACTTTGATAATTCTGCAGTTACACCATATTTGTTTGAAATGTTTAACACAATCCTCAGTTTCTTGTTGCTTTTTCTCCTGTTTTTTCCCATGACTAAAATGTATTCTTGAAAGAATGTGTCATCCTTCACACCCTTGAACAAGTTATGCATTAGCCTTTACACTAAGGGTGGGCCGAACTCGTGGGGTTTCACTAGCGCCGGGAGCTTGTACCGCACTGCAAAGTCAGTGCGTACGGCACCATGCAGCATAGCAAATGGTGCTGCTTCATTGCTGAGGCTTGAGAAGATTTTCTACTTGAGCAGCAGCTTTATCACCGCAAGCGGCAGCTTTCTCACTGTGAATGGCCACGAATGCCTGTGACTGCCCGCATTGAAAAGATCTCACCGGGTTTCATGCTAGCGCCCGAAAGACACGCAAGGGGTTGCCGATTCTCATCTGTCAACTTAACGTTAGCAAGACATGCATGAGAAAAATCTCTGCTATGCGGCAGTTGGCCAAGTTTTGCCAGGACTCCACATTACAAGCGTAACGCAGAGTGAGCATAACTCTGTGAACTCCGCCGGTGAAGCGAATTTATCACCCAGCCCTAGTTGACACATCGCTGCGGCTAAAGCCAACCCAAAAGACGCCTCTTGCATTGTTAACAGCCAAGCGACGTGATAACTGTCAGGGTGTAAAAGACAATTGATGTTACACAGACGTCAGGCCAATTGTGGAAAACAAATTCATATCTTTGGTTAACGATAAAAGTTTGTTAATGCAGGAAAATGGAAATTGATCAATGTAAATGTTCTTAGTCCAATATTTCTTAAATCAACATACAACCGAATTATACCATTAGCCTTGCGTGCTACCCCCAAGGGTGCGAGCAAATCTGATAACTCTACTTATTGAATCGCTCCAGCATTCTCAAGTGTATCTAATTCTGCGATCACTCATATACCAAGTCGTATACTTTGGACTTTGTGTACAGATGGCCTCGCATCATCTTTAATTGCTTTCTGTAGAAAAAACTGTAACCATCAATATCAATATATACTGGTGGGAAAAAATACGCATCAAGATCTTCTAGAGTATGATAAAAAAAATCCCATTTATCAACTAATCTAGGGTATTTTTTTATGCAATTGTAAACTTTTAACCCACCTGCATCTAAACAATGTAGTAAAATGTTCTTTTTCATGTCAGGTGTAAACCTTTCTCTATAGTAGATAGAAAAATAGTTTATAAAATATTTTTTCCATCCTTTATTCTTCATGTATGGTTCACCATTCCTTACCATTAAAGGTTGAGGAGATTAAAAGTTCAATGTAGAAAAATTGTGAAATGATATGAAACCAAATGCAGTCTATGAATTAAGCGAAAACCACTTATTAAAGATCTACTCTGCGGTAATGTATACTGCTCCTTTAGATAGGGTACTGCCTATTCACAGAAAGCTCCAGAAATTGCATAGATGTAGCATCTGACTCATCCACAGTGCTAAAGTTTTCATCAAAGGAGGTAATCCTTTGTGAGTAAACCCTTCAAAAATATGTGTTTGCACAAAACAGTAAATATTTCTCACAGACGGATGCTGAGTTGTTGCCACTTATAATATGGAAGTACACCCGCTACTCCAAAACAGAATGTACTTGTTTCTCGTAATTTGGCTACGCGTGTATCCAATATCCAGTGCATAGCTCAATGCAAAATGGCCGCCCAACGATTTAACAGCACTACAGCCAATGTAGAGCGTTGGTGTGGACGCCCAATGCCAGCGCAGCACACAAAGAAATCCACACATAATGTATCACAAAGGATAAGAATCATGAGAAATATGCAGCCAACCTGCGAGAGAAAGGTCCAGGGGCAAGGAGCAATGCACACAACTATGCTGAGCAAGCGGAGAAACAGTAAACAGGCGTGTGCTATGGAGTGCGTGCTTATAACCACGTAGGGTTAAGAAATGCTGTAAAGTTTCAAGAAAACGTGCCCCAACTCACCGACAAAATGTTGTTAGCGTATGTTGTTCTGATAGAATCCAATTATGAAATCCAGTGCCTGAGAAGAAAGGAAGCCTGGGTAGAGTGCTTGAGTCCGCTTTCTGACAGATGTGTTACTTCGCTGGGTACCCAGTAAATGTTCCACACAAAACTTGGGTTCACAATTTAATCTCTAGAAACCTCAAGTCCTCCACCAATTACTAATCCTGAATGCCAAAGTCATGCTGTGCCTGCCAGTTCAGCCTCTAAGCTGACCATAGCTGCCGGACTCATCAGAGTGCTAGAACGTGGAACGCAGAACGTGGTCAAAAGAACACACAGGGGGGCAGGGGCAGCTACACCTTCCCCCAACTCCTCCGTTGCCTTGCCCAACCGCTCTAGCCACTTTATTCTGTTGGTGGAAGGGAGATGGGAGAGGGGGCTTCAGTTCCATCAACAGAAGAAATGAACAAGGAGGCGCGGATTGGAAGGACTAATATTGCTCCTAGATCCTCCTCTTGCAATCAACATTTCCTTTTCAGTGTCACACCGCTCTTTCTTCTCCCAGTGCTTCTCTGTCTAAGAACCCTTGGAGGAGGAAGGAGCTGTGTCGCTGTGCCACAGCAAGGGGTCAGACTCTGTTTGGATTTGTTTCGTAAAACACACAAAATGTCTGGGATTGCTGGTGTTTCTTTGAAGGAGGGCTCGCCTGACAGTTCCGGATAGAATGTTTGTTGGCTCATATATCCCATGTTATGTTATTTTGTAGACAGTGCTTAATTTGAGCCGGTGGTTTCTGGTGAGGACCACTGGCACTCATTTTTGGGGGCCAATTCGAGTTGCACTGAGCAAGAGAGGGAAAAACAAACTAGGTGGAGTGATGGAGATAAAGCGAGATGGAAAAACAATCACAAAGGAGAAAGAAGAGACATGCAAAAGGGAGGAAGAGGGGCAGGATGTGTCTAGAAAGGGAATAAAGATTCATGAGGAGGATTGGTCAATAGGCTTATTTAGTCCCTCCTTAGTACCGCCTTGTCTCATTTTGTAACTTCCCATGAGGACACTCCCTGTTACACGTGTTGTTACTCGGTAGGCTTTAATTACAGCCTTCGGTCACTATTTTGTGAAATGGTTTTCACCTGCTGCTGTTGCAGGCAGGACACGCTCTCCTGTAACGCTTTTTTTTTTTGTAGCACGGCACGCCACTATGATACAGCGGCAGCAGCGCCTTTGGTTTATATGTGGCGCTGAACGCGGCTACATTTTGTTTTCTGTTTCTTCACTTTTCTTTTTGTTTACATTCGCCCCATGCGACACTTTCAAGTTAATGGCAGCCGCACCCCTTTCTTTAGACGAGTTGTGTCAAATTGAGAAACAGATGCCCCTACCGTGCTTTCACTTCCATGGCGGCCCACCTAAATTAAAGGGCATAGCCGCCATTAAAGTGAAAGACCGGCATGGATCTCTTTTACAAAAAAAAGCATTTGCAATGCAATATGTCTAGCATTTGCAAGAGTTTACGCTATTGCCATTGTAAATGACAATGCCTTTTTGTATCTGTTTTAAACACACCACATGAATAAAAGGCTTTGTCTTTTACAATGCCAATTGCTCAAACACTTGTAAATGCGAGACCTATTGCATTGCAAATGCTTGTTATATTTGTCTCCACAGGTTAACCTCCCTTCCAGTTTCCTGTGTCTGCTCCCTTCTCACTCCCCATTATCTATGCTCTCTCCTCTAGCACTGACCTCCTTCAAACAGTAGTTTTAGAGGGTCATGGGCAAACGCCTGACTGTGCATCAGTGTCTCTCAGTGCCACAGTGCAGACTGTTATTGGTTGGGAGTGAGGACGCTGAAACGGGGGATTGCTTAGGGGAGTCAAGAAGTGAGATAGGTCACAATGAACACATTGGAGAACATGCAAGAGCAGGACACACATTCCTACCAAACATAAGGAGAACTGCATTAAAATCGCTTTTCAAAGTCTGAAAAACACAGGGACTCTGCCACAGTGCGTCTGCAGAGGAATAACCAATCTATTGTCATAGAAAAAGTTAACACTGTCAGATCCACCCAACAGTGTGAAGATTAAAGCAGGTCTCTGCATAAAACATCACACTCAGAGCTTGCTAAAAGAGTACTAACAAAAGGCACAAAGCATTGCCCTGTAGGCAACAACACTGTATTTTTAAAGACACTGTGACAACTAGACTGGAGCATCTGTTGTCCTGTGTTTCAGGCAGCGCTTCTAATTGTGTTAATGGTTATTAGGCAAAAACCCAATTCTGAAGATGTCGTTTTCGCTCCTACTAACACTGCCTGGCTGTTTACACCTAAATATTTGATTTTTATGTATTCATATTATTCTGGATTGCTATTACTGTGTTTTCAGTTGCGGCAAAGGAACATTTGACCACAGTATTTCAAGAACCGTGTATTGGACTTTCACGGTTCTGTTTTCATTTCACTGGGTGTCAGAATTGGTTAATAAACACAAACCTCTGTGTTGTATACAAGTAAAACTAAATGCCCAGTCATCTGATATAGAATACCCTCATGTATTAAGTCCAAAAAAGTATGAACTCTTAGAGTAATGTCACCTTTTGTGGCATTCACCTTCTGTGCAAAGCATTGTGGGAGGGGGCTATGTGGATGCAGTGTCTTGTTACCCCAGGAGTGTGGAATTTAGGGATCCCTAATGTAGTCTGTATCGGTCTTGTAATTTCACTGACTGTGACATCACTTCCAGTGTCTTGCATTGTACTGTGACCTCACTTCCAGTGTCTTGCACTGTACTGTGACATCACTTCCAGTGTCTTTCATTGTACTGTGACATCACTACCAGTGTCTTGCACTGTGAGGGTGTAGATAAATGCGGGTTATACTGTGACCTCCCCCCTCCTATGGGGACACGCTTTGAGAACGTCACTAGCCTACATCACTTCCTTTATTGTCACTTCCTGCACGATTTCTTTTGGGCTCTGCCTGCTGATAGGGGTTGTAGACTCACTTTGCAGGGGTGTGGATTTTAGTGGCTACTACATTAGGTCACTTACTATATAAGTCAGTTCCAGTGCTTAATTTGTAAAAGAACAAGCGCTGGGCCCAGGTTTGGTTCAGAAGCCTTCAGCTGGCACAACAGAATGTTGGGGATGGAAAATGCCAACGCTGCCTTTTCCGGATTCCACCTCATGCCTCTTTCATCCAACACCCTACATTTCTTGTCTCTTTTTCTAATGAATAATGAGGCTGCCTGTTCTTGATTCCACCTCATACCTCTTGTATCCACCACCCTACACTTCCTGTCCCTCACAACCCCTGCATCCTTCCTTTATCACTCTTTTTCTGCCTTACTACTCCTTCTGTCCCCCTTTTTATGTATTCTCTCTCTTCCTCTTAACCCCAGATGAGTCTGATGAGGAAACAGAAGTACCAGCACCCAAAATGATTGGAGGTGGGTACCACCTGTAACCACCTACTCAAATTAAGCACTGTTCAGTTCCTGTTTTTGCTCTTCCTCTACATTATATGATGGGAATGATTGTGAGTGGGGGGTGTGAGATTAAGTGGCCAAAATTATAAGTCTGCTCATGTAATGTCACTTTCTATGATGTCATTTCCTTTGCATTTGCATTGTGGGAGGTGTTTTTAGATGAGGTTTGTGAGGGATTGTAAGGTTCAGCAGCCTAAATAATTTTCTGGAATGTCACTTAAGGGGCGGGAATTCTTCGTCTTCGTCAAGTTCCATAGAGGCAGAAAATAACCCAGAAAGGAGTCGGGCATCTGACACATTATGCCAACGCCACCCACTTTTCAGCTTTTTGCACTAGAAAGGTGGCATTCTAGCATTTCTAGGGAGGAGGGGACCTTCTTTGCATTGATCAGTACGTAATGCTCTGCGCAGGCGCAAGCATCACTTTTGCTAGACTGCTCCCAACTAATAACCGAACTTCCTTGATCTATTCATAACCTTTCACACTGCTCCAGATGTGTCAAATGCCAGGAGAGGACTACTTCCTGGACTGCGTCTCTGGGTGGTGGTGTTTTGGCCAGTATGCTACAGATCTGTTTTTCTGCTCTGCTTGAGCAAAGTCACTTGCTTTTTATAAACAGACAGCTTTTTGTGACTCCTTGTATGAATTGATAACTATTACTTTTCTTTACAAAATAATAGTACTAGAAATAAAAAGATGTGGCTCCCCATCAAGACAGTGCATAGACTTGAGGAATGGGTTGAACAACAAGCATGTCTGTCTCTGCATGAGAGGTACTTGGAATCAAGAACCCATACCAGTGTAGTCTCTACTGATGGCCTGTTACAATTGAACCCTGTCTGATGTGCTAGGAACAGAGCTGAACAAATGAACCTCGAACAAGGGAGTGCAAGAACAGAACTTTCATCTAAGAACTATGCCAATGCACACTGAGCTGGAGGACTGTGTCAGTGCAGCCGACACTGCAGGGCTGTGGACATGGAACTTGAAAAAAGAAACATGACACACGTATCGCCACAAATGTGCCGCTCACCTTGGGAGTCCACAGAAGCACTGCACCAATGGCTCCACTCCATAGGACTCCAGTAATATTACCTCCCCTGGATCACTGCAAGAGTGGAACCTTCCAACGGAGAAGCATGGCAATCGGGACTCCGCTAGAGGAGATGTCACTGGAGCCAACATCAAAGCCCATGTGTTAGGGAAATAAATACTCTTGGACCCTCCCAGGAGCAATGAAAGAACCACAAAATACAGCAGTTTGCTCAGGAACAAATGAAATGTATTAGTCTGTACGCATGCAGCAAGGAAGACGTCAGGGCACCAACTGGTGCTCTAAGTCTGCTTCTTCCCTGAGTGACTGGTTTCTGGGTCCGATATACATTTAGTAATGCCACCCTAGCAGAACCAAGAGGGACATGGTGCCAAATGTGGTCAAGAGAGAAATGCGAGATTAGCACCATGCCAATTATGCTACAGACGTAAAAGATGCAAAATATAGGCAGAAGAGAAATGTACGATCGGCACCGAGCCAATTATACACGGTGTCAATTGTACTACAGACATACCGTGTAAGTAAAATGAAGAACCAGATAAGCAAACTAACATGGACGTCAGGCAAAGTCAAGTGACCTCTATGTTGGTTCTGAACAGCTGTTGAAGCTTGTCCAGGCAAGGTCAGATGTGTATTCAGTGCCTACATATGGGGATCTATTTATTATTCCTCCACACTATGCCTTCTGCCAAAGGAACTTGTGAATAGGCCTTCCAGTGACGAAGTAGGAAAATTCACCTGCGCCAAGGACTGCATCAGTAGAACCTTCTCCGATAGGCTCAGCCAGTAGAGCTACCTTGAAGGACTGTGCATGCAGAACCAGTGAAACACTGCATCAGATCAATGAAATATTCATCAAATGAATTCACCAACAGAGCACACACCAATATATTCATGAAAGGAACTTTCACAAACATCTTCCCTGAAGGACTCCACCCATAGAACCTCGACACTGCTAGAACCCATACCAAGAACTATATCAATGGAACATCCAGTTGAGAAAGATGATGACAGAACGGTCACCAAAGGAATGCATCCTTAGAACTTCCAGTGAAGAAGAGTGAGACTAGAAGCTCCACCATGAACTCCGGCAATAGAACCTTCTCCAAATGACTGTGCCAACATAACTTATAAGAAGAACCAGACTGAAAGGATCTCCACCAAAGAAATGCGTTTATAATCCTCCAGTGACGAAGCATAGGAAGAGACCGTCCACCAAGAACTCCAGGACAGGTTCAGTTGCCCTCTTCCTTCAGGAAAACTTATCTTCTCTTTTTTTTTAAGTCCTCATACTATTTCCAATCTTTAGTATCAGGCACTGTATGAATTGTGGCAACCCATGTGTCTGTCAGATTGGAAATTCTTCTTCTAGCATAGATTAACTGGGATATTGTGGGTATCCTTTGCCTTGTGCCCACTGCTATGAGAAGATGTAATCATTGAACAGATCGGTTATAAGAACAAGAAGGTTTATATTTTATGTATGTGCAGTGAATCCTAAGAACCATTACCCCCTCGTTTCTTATCTTCCCACCTGTCCATCCTCTCAAAGAAGGTCTCTGAGTTCTTCCATGCATGCCATGAGGGTGCAGAGGTTTGGGTCCATAAGTTACAAATTTCCCTTCTTGCAAACAAGATTAGGTAGAACATCAAATTTCTTTGTTTTATATGCAGACATGATCCCCTCAAGTCTTGCTGCCTAATCCCAAGCATAATCAGGACAGTGCTTACCTCCACCTTGGCGCCCAAGGCATCGGATATGGTCTTACCCACAGCTAACCAGAATTCGTCTAGCATCAGGCAAGTAGAAAACATGTGTATGTCACCTGCCTCATTACTTCTGCAAAGCTTACATTTGGAGTCGCCACCTCCCCTTATTTTCACCAGTCTTTTCGGGGTCCAATAGACTATAAAGGGTATAAAAGTGGTTCTTCTTTAATGCATCAGATTTAACTACTTCTCTTGTTGCAGCGTTCTTGGTGGAGGTTCTCCTGGTGCAGTCTTGGTGTAAGTTCTGCAACAGAATGCACCATAGACCTTCCACCAAGGCTGCACCAGTAGACCTCCACCAAAGGACTACACCAGTAGACCTCCACCAAAGGACTACACCAGTAGGCCTACACCAGTAGACCTCCACCAAAGGACTACACCAGTAGACCTCCACCAAAGGACTACACCAGTAGACCTCCACCAAAGGCCTACACCAGTAGACCTCCACCAAAGGACTACACCAGTAGACCTCCACCAAAGGACTACACCAAGAGAAGAGAAGTTTTCCTGAAGGAAGGAGATAACTGTACCTGTCCTGAAGGAATTCAAGTGTGAAGCCATTAGGCAATAACTCCAAGTTATGCCTGAAGAGCAACTTTGCTGCTTATTGTCTCACTTCTCAAACAAATCATTCACCGGTGAGATGGAAATGCATGGAATCGTTATCTTTACTGATGCCGTCGCACAAGTTGGACAGTATCCCATGCATAACATTAGTTCCTTATAAAGAGAAGAAAGAATGGAAGGAGGGAACAAAGCAAATGGGAAGGAGAGAATGAGACAGCGATAGGCGACAGATGGAGAGAAGAAGAGAGTGAGAAGAAGAGAAGAGAGAAGGAATAAGAGATAGAAGGGTCGCAAAAGAGGGATAAAGAGATAGAAAGGGAAAGAGGATTTGTAATAATAATGAAAAACTACTTCAAATGTTAGAGTTAGTCCTTACAAACATGTTGAAAAACTAGTCAGTACAAGCATGGATTAGGGTAAGGTATGGGGTTAGGCAGAAGTTCGGGGTAAGGTTTTGTTTAGTTAGTTATGGCTAGAATAAGGGTTGGTGTATGAAATGATGTAAGGTAAGTTGCACAGGTTATGGTTAGAGCCATTTTAAGGGAAGTGGTTTAGTATTGCCCTAAGAGATAAAACGGATAAAAAGAAATTGGCTTAGGATTAATTTTAGGGGTACTTTAGAACTATTGTAAGGAATGGCAGATTCTTCTTGATCCTTAGGCACGCAAACCTACCAGCTCGAGCAGGAGAAACTCGCAGGCTGTGACCCGTGCACCTTCCACAACTTACCTGGTGACAACGCATATTGTGTGACTATCAGATCCTATAAAAGACAGGAATACATTTTATTTTGGTGAATTACTAGAATACCTTTCCCCAAAGAAAGCACACAGACAGGATATCCACACTATAATTAAAAAATTCTTTATTTATATGTTAAAGCCCTGTTTTAGTGGATATATGAAAAAGCATAATTGACGATCTAAGGATTATGGTGAGCAAGGCAATACATTGAAAAATATAAACATTGGGAACATAATCGATGATAATTTTTGATTGAATTTTTGATGGAGTCCCTTCTTCTCTTGAAGGAATGTAAAGCAGCTTGTTTTACCAGAATATCACCTCCTAAATGATTTAATTAAGGGAGAACCACACAGTGTTTATATAAAAATATCTATTTATTAATATGACACTCTCTACTAGTCTCTACAAGAGACTAGGGCAGAAAGCACACAATACTAAATCAATAGAACATTAGTAAATAGCAAAATACACAGCGGGCTCCAGGGGAAGACTGAACCATATACTAAACAAATGGTATAACAACAAAGACTTCAATAGACACAGTGCCGAGAGCACGTAGAATCGCTGGGACCCCAAGGAACCACCCAGAGGAGTGACACAGGGAGCCCACAGAGGACGGGTGCAGTGAGGTAACACAGACGCATGCTCCGTACAACTCTATGGGAAAGTCGCGGTTGGAAATTTACAAGTTAAGGACACTTCTAAGAGGACTTCGAGCAAACCCTTTGGAACTTAGCTGGTTCTAAGGCCAACCCACCAGTGAGTACTGAGGCACCCGTGTCACCTATCCCAGAGGAGCTGGGTGCATAGGGGTCAAGTGGTGTCGGAAACCTTCGTCGTTTTCAATGGAGAGCTGCAAAGAAGTTCTGCTGCCAGGAGGGCGAAGAGTGTCCGGTGGAATCCAAGCCTGGATTCAAGATGAGAAGAACCTGAAAGCAGAGGGGACAGAGTCTGGGTCACTTCTGGTGACCAGGGATTCGTCAGTTGAATGCCCACCGATGTCAGGTGCTTCAGGGGCAAAGAAGGGTTGCTTGACTCTGAAGCCACAGGGACCAGGAGATGTCAAGGACAACCAGAGTCCGGAGGTGAGCTGTCCCACGAAGGATGTCAAGAGCTGAGGGGCCGATGGAGCAGCAACAAGCCTTGGCAACTGCAACCCACGCAGTCAGAGGAAACAAGTTACGGTGTGGACCAGCAAGGTCCAGCGGATTCTCCAAGCAATGGAGAGTCAGGGCAAGTCTGGAGCAACCAGGTAAGCCCAAGAATTAGCAAGGTGACCCTCGCAAGGACCCACAGGCCAACGGACCATGGATCGCAAGGAGACCTCAAGCAAGTCTGTAAAGCACCATCCCATAGGACACTCGGAGAGTGGAGGCCGGATATCTTTGGTGCAAATACTGCCCGGGGTCAGGACTACACAGAGTCCAAAGCACAGACTCAGGAATTGTCACTAAGCACATGCACTTGCAAAAGTACGTGGTACACAGGGGTTTGGGTTGGACAGTCCCCACAAGAGATACTAGTCTCAGAATCGCTGAGAGGGCATATCGAGCTCAGAGACCTTCGGGAACCCACCTCCTGTGTTACTGAAATCTTCGGAGTCCTCAGGAGCTTGGGAGAAGCAAACCAGTCAGATGCATTTACGTGCCTGGTTTTGCAGGGGAGTAACTCCTTTACTCCAAGGGAGATTCTTTAGTCATCCAGCGTCGTGCAGGCAGTCGAGGTACTTAGTTTCTTCTTAGCAGAATCTTGTCCAGGTAAAATTTAAAGCCCTATAGTCAGGTAACACACTTTATATCCATGGGAAGTGGTTGAAAATATTCTGTGGACCCTTCCAGGGGAGGAGCAGGACAGAGGGGTGGCTACCCCCATGTCCTTTCTCCAGTTTGGCGCCAGCGCAGGAGCAAATGGCTCCTAGAACTGGTTTGAGCTGGACTATGCACAGGGACACCAAATGTGCCCCCAGTACAGACTTTCTGGCACTCTAAGAGTGCACCCACCAGCCCCAATACACTAAATCCTGTCTGGGAGGTGGTTACACCTCCCTGTGACAGGATGCCTATTGTCATGCCTTCCTCTGCTCGAGCTTGGCGCAGCAGCAGGAGAGCAGAATCGTGTCTGTGGCTGGCAGCATCCATTTTGTGCTGCTCCGGTCGAGAAACCTGGTACTGGGTATACCGGTGACCCACATATGTCTCTTCAGAAGGGTGGAATCATACCTCCCACACCAGTTACTGGCATGAAGGTATGATTCCAAGGTGTTTGACACCAAATACGACATGTTTCTAAGCAGCCGTTTTAAAGTTAGCATTTACCGCGAGCTTATAATGCACTCAAACATATATGTCTGGCTGCATGACAGACAACCCCAGAGAATGGTCTCCGAAAGCTGCAGAGGGGCTCTGCTCATGCAGGGGCACGCTCTCACGTAAAAAACAGCACCCTGCCTTCAGGATTGTTAAGGGGTGACTGATAGGTATTTAAGTGTAGTGATTTAGATAGATATAGTGAACCTATATCTCAGTAAGTGGTGCAAGCACCACCTTACACAGTCTGCAGTAGCAGGCATGTCGTGTCAATTTGGATGGCCTCTCAGGGGTGGCATAATACATGCTTCAGCCCATGGGAGGCCTCTAGGGTACCTGTGCCCTGGGTACATGGTGTACCATATACTAGGGACTGGCAAGGGTATTTCAGAATCCAATCTGGAGTGTACCTAAAGTACATGTATATCAATTTACAGGAGAAAGCAGATAGACTGGGGTCCTGGATAGCAGGATCCCAGTCAGACTGGGCCAAAAACAGTGTGACATCAGCAAAAAGTGGGGGTAACCATAAGAAGCAGATCCTACTTCCCTACAGTGTTTTGTTAATGCTCCCACACAAGCCACATACCAAGAGAGAAAGGGTGATCTGGGCACAGTCTGTCACAAATAGTCCGTCTGAAGTGTCTACAGGTCCTCTCTCCCTGAGAGACTCTCACGTGAGCTTCATATATTATTTCCCAAAATGAACCCTGTAATCCATGATGTATGGTGATAAGATTAACTTTTTTAAAGCAATTTCTTGCACATTGGTTTTATTTCACTTCACTTTTCTGCAAATGTGACAATTAATGAATACCATATGAGCTAGAAGATGTATATTATGAAAGAATAATAAAATATTATGGTACTCTAAATGCAAAGGTACAGAAATCAAACAGCACAAAGCAGTTGTATATGTTCAAATGTACCCCAAAACGAGTCTATCGAGCAAGTATATTTTTGGAGGACGGCTCAAGAACATGACTAAGTCAAAACATACAACTAGGTTTTAAGAGTTCGTGGTTACGGTTATGTCTGTGTACAATTCACAAAGGTAGGGGGTACAAATATTTTTTTTACTTTTACATTTTTGAGTTTTCATCAGATATGCGTGTTAGCCACAACTGTTTTTAATCACTACCTTTTCACTTCTACTTCTTTTTAAATGTCCTTTTTTGCAACTTAAGTGTTTTTACATACAAAGAAAAAAAATGAAAAAGCGAAATGGAGAAAGAATTGGAAGCTGATACGAGGCGGAGCTAAAAAAGAGAAAATGACAGAGAGGAAAAGGCGAGAGAGATGGAAAGTGAAAAGGAGAGCAAAATAGAGAGTGAAAGGGAGAGATGGAGAGAAGAGAAGTATAAATATAGAGAGATTGGAAGAGAGAAAGAGACAGAGTGAGCGAATGATACAGAGCAAGAGAGGAAAAAGGTGTCAGAGAGCATGATAAAAAAGAATGAAAAGGTAAAAGTAGGAGATAAAAGAGAGAGACGGAAAGAGAAAAAAAAGAGATAGAGGGAGAGACAGCAAAAGAGTGGCATAGCGAAAGAGAGGAAGAGATACAGAAAGAAGTTGGGAGAGATTGAAGGAGAGTACACACATATGAAAGAAAGTTGGAGAGAGTAAGATAGGGTTATAGGCTGGCCACCTTCCAGGAAACGAATAGCACAGCTGGCTCTTCCAAATACCTCCCAGTGCAATAATACATCTGTATGGGGGCATTACATGATCCCCCACAGCCCCTGTGGTGCTGGCGGTGTCTGATTCAGGAAAGACCCCTCATCCCAACGTTGCAGTGAGTGTGAGTACCACCATGGCATGGCATGCTGGGCACCAGACTGCTGTGTGATGTGCCTTTCTGCACGAGCATCAAGCAGCCAAGTTAGTCATTAATGATTTATAATTTATAATGCAAGGAAGTGTGCAATGACTGTATGAAAACCGATCTAAGGGCAATATCACTTCTCAAATGTAATAAGATGATTCTGGAACACTGCAATTAGTTAACGCTGTCGAGTTGTGATGTCACAATGCTTCCCGCCAGAGCCAGCTGCCAGTGAGCACTTCAGATATCACTGACAAAATCGTGGATGCAGCGAAGTATGAGGGCTACAGCCAGCTGCACCGCTCTTCCTGCCCAGCTGTTTGTCTCTGGATGTTTTCTGCCATCCACAGAACAGAAGCCTTTATGGCTCCATATTTATTTATTGTACCGCTGGAATTTTATACAAGAAAGAAGAAATCTACTTACATGTTACCAAAACATGTAAATTACAGACGCTATTAAACATGACTTACATTTAGCTGCTTAGAAAATATTTAGGAAACTAACTATAAACTGCATTGTAACTTGTTTAATTTCCCAATACATATTTCGTATTTATTCTCTGTCTCAGCAAGCATTGCATCTTTTTCGTAACAAGCAGCAAGAAATTATGGGCTATATTTATAAGCCCAGCGGCGCGGCGCTTGCACCACGCAATGTTGTACATGCGCAATGCAATTCAAAAATGGGATTTATGAAGCCATGCAACGCCACGTTGCGTGGCGCTGAGTGGCTTCATAAACCAGGAGAAACGCACCGCAGCGCAAATTGCTGCGTTGCATTACTACGCCCTGGAAGGCGTTCCATGAGCATTGCGTGGTGGTTTCCATGCAACTCCCATGGTTTTTGACGCATTCCAAGATTTATCAGACCTGGGATGTGCCATAAAGATACGCCCTATCAGTGGAGGAGTAACAAGGTGAAATATCTCTATTTCTCCTCTTACTCTCAGGATTGTTTTGTGCAGGAAAGTGCCCCTTCCGGCGCAAAAACAATCCTGCATGCAACAGAGGCATCCTTGCACCATTGTGCAAGGGGGCCTATGTAGGTGCGGGGCTGCCCGTTGTGCGCCAGTGCTGTGAAAGGGACAGGAATGCGCGGTATTGGGATAAATGCAGTGCATTCTAAACCTTTTACTCTGATGTTGTGCAGCAAGGCGACGTATTGGGATAAATGCAGTGCATTCTAGACCTTTCCCTCTGATGCAGTGCAGCAGGCGACGTGCCACAAAGTCATAAATATGCCCCAAATGATTTAAAAGAGAGTTAGGTTAAGACAAGTAGTATCACGGCCTTTTATTATAAGAAATAAACTACCCTCTACCATATGTTGTAAGACTTTTATAAGACACCTCGGAGTTCTGTGACATTCTCGACCTTTGGCTGCATGCCCATATATGGTCATGGAACGCCTCTATGACTTGCAATCTCCATTTACTGTACATCTATAGCTACATACGTCCAACGTCCATATATTGCCACAGAGATGACCTCGAGAAAAGATGCCTTACTATCTCTCATCATCACAGAGCATGTGAGCTGAGAGAAGAGAGAAAAGACACCATAGGTAAACGTGGGGACTAGAAAAAAGTGGAAAAAAAGAAACAGCAGAGGAGAAGATGGCACAACAAAGGTGAAAAAGAGACTGCTACGGTTTTGTGAAAGGGACAGAAAAACACAACAGAGGCAAGAGAGTTAGAGGGAAGGAAAAGCAGAAAGAAGACCGGAGGAAAATGGGAAGAGAGAGTAGTGGCAGCTGGTGATCTTTGAAGGTCGCGAGGTGTAACACCTTTTCCCAAAGTGACGCGGGTGGGTGAAGCGAGCTAGCCTTACTTCATCAGGGGGATGAGGGAAAGACCCCCTCCATGGGAACATTTAAAAAATCCAGTTAAGAGGTGCATTTAAAACTCAGTTTTCACATGCATGTTGTAATTGCATTTATATAGCGCTACTACCCCTGATGCAGCTTTGAACCGCTTTTTCTGCAAGTAGCACGCTACTCCGGAACTCAAAGAGGATTAGCGGTGAATTAGTAGAAGAAGTTATGAAATTAATTTGAGCGGTGGCCATGTGAGTCTGTTATTTGGATTGAAAAGGGATAGTGTAGGGATAGAAGCGGGAATGGTTTGAATGTATACAGTGCATAACCCCAGGCTTTGTCAGGGCACTCATGGCACACTGGAGCATATTCTTGGTGCCCCTACCAAGCCTGACTCCCGCCAGGCGAGCCTCAGGCTCAGCCTGGGAAGATGGTTGCCAAAGTGGCAATTCTCAGCACAATCTCCAAAGGAAATATTTAAAAAGCTGTGGGTGCCTCAAGACGTTCAGAATCTTGAATTTTTAATGGGCTGCACCCCTACATTTCACTTCCTTTCCTTTTCCATCGTGTGCCTTCCAGGAAGATGCTGGGTCACGTGGTACAACTGACTATCTACTCTGAAGGGACAGCTGTAAAAATAAAAAATACGTAAACCTTGTAAGTGTAATGTGCAGTATGGAAGTGATAGGGAGGCTTTACAGCCTCATACGGCACTGCTATCGCTCGCGTTATGGTCAATTTACAGGTTCAGACAGCAGAGAGTATACTAATCTGACAGATTCCGACTCTGACTGCGCTAGTCGCTATCTCACAAACATCTGCTCCAAATAATTGTAAATGCATTTTTTACCCACAAACATAAGACTGACAGTTTACACGGGCAGACTGTGTCAAAACTCAAATTTCGTTCGAGAAAATCAAACTAAGGAAAATGACAGATAGATTCTACCTACGTAGCACCCTGACATGGCATGGGTCCCCCACAACATGCCAAGCACACAGAAGCTACCACAGGGTGTTAGGCACCACTTTTTAAAAATACCTAATAAATAAAAAATAAATGAAGCCTGTTAGGAGCAGCGTTTCTGCCAGTGGCACCAGTCCTCTTCACACTGGTCCTGCTGGTATTGTTCGGATCCTGTCCGAGCCCATGAAGGGAGGGAGTGAGACAGGAAGTGGGACTGTGCGGGCCTAGGAACTGGACACGCGCGTCACAGTCATGCACAGATGCACTGGTATACCAGTGGTGTATGCCCCGAGGGTGCCTGTTGCTGCCCATGAGGTACACGTGCACATTGCCCATGCTCTGGAAAGCTTGGGCCTTACTGGTGCATATGGTGCATCACCAGACATGCACGCTTGCACAAGGGCAGCGCACAGGTACTAGGGAAGTGTGCATTACACGTAGAGCACGGGAAGGGAGTCACTCTGCTCTGGGCGACCGGCACATCAACGGACTTTGGGGCATAGAATCTAGCCAGGCGATAAAATTATCGCCGCTTTAGTGGCAGAAAACTGCCGCTAAAACGGCGATAACGGGCTTGATAATATGCTCTGTGGAATTCCACTTGAAGCCCATGTTAAATGTGAAGGACATCTAACATCGGCTTCTATGGGAATTCCATAGAGCATATTATCAAGCCCATTATCGCCGTTTTAGCGGCAGTTTTCTGCCACTAAAGCGGCGATAATTTTATCGCCCGGCTTGATAATATGCCCCCAAGTTTTACAGTCTCCACATTTTTCCACCTTTTCATGTTTGCTGCTCTGTCCAACTCGCATACAAAGTCTCAAAAGTATTAAATCAAAGGGGCATATCAACAAGCAGGCGATAAAAAATTATCGCCGCTTTTGCGGCCGTTTTCGGACGAAAAGCGGCGATAAGTTTATCGCCTAATCAGCAAGGTCACGCTAACGCGTGAAACCGTGCTTTAGCGTCAGGATTCCTAATGCCCAGCTTTGCATCTCTAATGAGATGCAAAGTGGGCGTTCCTGACCTGGCATGACAGGAGAAATGTCGCTAATCGACATTTCTCGTATCAGCAAGCCTAACACTATGAAGCATAGCGTCAGGAAAAGTAGCGATAACCCCTGTTATCGCTACTTTCCTTACGCCTGCTTCAGGACTGACTTAGCCATGATATCCTATGGAAGGTGGATATCATGGCTAAGTTTGTGAGTCCCTATCAACTAGCTAACGTGAGATTATCGCTTGTTTTCCAGCGATAATTTCACGTTAGCCAGTTAGCGCTAGGATTTTTATCGCCGATGAGATAAGCGTTGCTAATAGCACGCTATCTCAGCGATAAAAATCGGTGCTAGCCGGCGATAATTATCCGAGCGCTAATTGCGCACAGCGATAATTATCGCCGATTGTTGTTGATATGCCCCATAGTTTGTTCTGGAGGGGTCCCCTTCCAGTGAAAACCCTCTGTGCGACAGAATGCACACATCCTTGCAGTGCGGTGCAATGGTGTGTGTGTTGGTGCAAGGTAGCCAAAAGTGCGTCAGCACAGAGCAAGACAAACACAGCACCATATCCTAATAGATCCATAGATCTGACGCAGTTTTTCTCTCTCTTTGACGCAACGCCAAAAGTTACTCAACTTTCCCCATCGGATGAGTTTTCTACGGAACGTATTTTTTCATGGTAACTGCGTATTACTCTTGGTGGGTGAAATTACCATAATTATGCTAAGATGCTACTGTATATAATTACTTGACTTTTGCATAAAAATATACCACTAATGAGCAGTTTTCTGTAACAATTTGCACCGGGATCAACGTGAACCGCAAAGCACAAGCACCTGTTGTTGAAAGTATCTCTGTTTTTTTTGCACTACAATTACATAGCAAAATGCATCCTCTAGTGTCTAGTCCAAAGTGGGCACGAGGCTGTATTTCCAGCTAAAATACAGCGTCAAATTACAGTTTTGTACATTTTATAATTAAGTACAACTCTGCATGATTTTGCTGAAATTTAACATAATTCCGCATAAGCAACTGACACGCAATTTGCAAAACTCTAATATTAACTTGATTTAAACATGGCATATTATGAGTTAGTGCTGGGAGTTTATATAATAAGTAAGGCGGGCAGTTTCTAGTTTTGTTGATTTTATATCTACACACATGGGGAAACACAACCTATTTCCAAGTCTGTATTTAGTTTTAAAAATTGAAATTGTCATGTCAGCCCGGGCTGCGTCACCAGCAATATTTCAAAACAAGGATTATATGTCCTAAGGAGGTTTCAGTACACGCGGGTATTCACATGTGCTATTATCAAGACGCTATATTCTCAGGTGAATGTATGGTTTGTTGTTAATGCCTGCTTGGCTCCCTACAGCCCCACAGCCTTCGAAGTGTGACAGGACTGCGGAATATAGACTTATTGGCTTAACATGACTGTAGCAGGAGCAGACATGTTCTTGATCAGTGTGAAAGCCATGCTTCCGAGGTGTGCATGCTTCTGACATGTGAAGAGGCACTCTCGGGTCTGCCATCATTGGTGAGAATTATGAAGAGCTTGCTAAACTTTGAAAGTTGACTTCCTTGCCTCTGTGTGAATTTCAGTGCGTTACATTGCACACTTTAGTTTCGGTTTCATCACATGCCCTCCTTTGGAGATGTTTACTACTTTGTGCTCCATATGTCTGCACTTTCGCTTTTTTGCTCACATGGTGCTGGGACTTTCCTTTGTTGCCCAATTCTGGAATTCACAGATAATATTCATTTTGTTTATATACATTTTCAGACTTCACACTCGGTGCCAGTCCAGATTTCTTTCACGGTACAATTATATAGAAAATGGGTTAATTTTTTCCCTACCAAAAAATTATTGGGTAATTAATAAGATGAGCATGAATAAAAATGGATAAATGTAGACAGAAATTGTAAACTAAATACCATAAACACAGAACCCTAATAATAAGTTAAATTAATGCTCAAATCAATGGCGATCAGGTTTCCCACCAAAGATGGGGTGATTGGTTGTGTTGCACCGGAATTGGAACCTGAGGATCCAGGTGACATGTAGTGGGTGACTTAACCCACTGAGCTGTCTTACTAGGTTAAGCAACCTCATTACTAAACTTTACCCTTTATGTTTGTGGCCTGAAGGTTTATTTTGCCATCACTACAAGATGCTTCCTGCGACTTTAGGAAACAAACTCCTAAGGGCCTGATTTCGAGTTCTGTGGTTACGGAAAATGCCCCAACTTCTGGACGAGATCGCTCCCTAGTTCAGAGGGTCACAGGTGGAGTCCCAGTGCTTTGGGGCTCCAGGGCTCTTTGGGTGGTAGGCTACAGTCAAGCCGTGGAAGCTGTGCTGGGTGGCTCTCTAGTTCAGAGGGTCACAGGTGAAGTCCCAGTGCTTTGGGGCTCCAGGGCTCATTGGGTGGAGGGCTACAGTCAAGCCATGGATGCTGTACTGGGTGGCTCTCTAGTTCATAGGGTCACAGGTGAAGTCCCAGTGCTTTGGGGCTCCAGGGCTATTTGGGTGGTAGGCTACAGTCAAGCCATGGATGCTGTGCTGGGTGGCTCCCTAGTTCATAGGGTCACAGGTGAAGTCCCAGTGCTTTGGGGTTCCAGCGCTCATTGGGTGGTAGGATACAGTCAAGCCATGGAAGCTGTGTCGGGTGGCTTTCTAGTTCAGAGGGCCACAGGTGAAGTCCCAGTGCTTTGGGGTTCCAGCGCTCATTGGGTGGTAGGCTACAGTCAAGCCATGGAAGCTGTGCTGGGTGGCTCCCTAGTTTAGAGGGTCACAGGTGAAGTCCCAGTGCTTTGGGGCTCCAGGGCTCATTGGGTGGTAGGCTACAGTCAAGCCATGGATGCTGTGCTGGGTGGCTCTCTAGTTCAGAGGGTCACAGGTGAAGTCTCAGTGCTTTGGGGCTCCAGGGCTCATTGGGTGGTAGGCTACAGTCAAGCCGTGGAAGCTGTGCTGGGTGGCTCCCTAGTTCAGAGGTTCACAGGTGAAGTCCCAGTGCTTTGGGGCTCCAGGACTCATTGGGTGGTAGGCTACAGTCAAGCCATGGATGCTGTACTGGGTGGCTACCTAGTTCAGAGGGTCACAGGTGAAGTCCCAGTGCTTTGGGGCTCCAGGGCTCATTGGGTGGTAGGCTACAGTCAAGCCATGGATGCTGTACTGGGTGGCTCCCTAGTTCAGAGGGTCACAGGTGAAGTCCCAGTGCTTTGGGGCTCCAGGGCTCAATGGGTGGTAGGCTACAGTCAAGCCATGGATGCTGTGCTGGGTGGCTCCCTAGTTCAGAGGGTCACAGGTGAAGTCCCAGTGCTTTGGGGCTCCAGGGCTCATTGGGTGGTAGGCTACAGTCAAGCCATGGATGCTGTACTGGGTGGCTCTCTAGTTCATAGGGTCACAGGTGAAGTCCCAGTGCTTTGGGGCTCCAGGGCTCATTGGGTGGTAGGCTACAGTCAAGCCATGGATGCTGTGCTGGGTGGCTCCCTAGTTCATAGGGTCACAGGTGAAGTCCCAGTGCTTTGGGGTTCCAGCGCTCATTGGGTGGTAGGATACAGTCAAGCCATGGAAGCTGTGTCGGGTGGCTCCCTAGTTCAGTGGGTCACAGGTGAAGTCCCAGTGCTTTGGGGCTCCAGGGCTCATTGGGTGGTAGGCTACAGTCAAGCCATGGATGCTGTGCTGGGTGGCTCTCTAGTTCAGAGGGTCACAGGTGAAGTCCCAGTGCTTTGGGGCTCCAGGGCTCATTGGGTGGTAGGCTACAGTCAAGCCATGGATGCTCTGCTGGGTGGCTTCCTAGGCCAGAGGGTCACAGGTGAAGTCCCAGTGCTTTGGGGCTCCAGGGCTCATTGGGTGGTAGGCTACAGTCAAGCCATGGATGCTGTGCTGGGTGGCTTCCTAGTTCAGAGGGCCACAGGTGAAGTCCCAGTGCTTTGGGGTTCCAGCGCTCATTGGGTGGTAGGCTACAGTCAAGCCATGGAAGCTGTGCTGGGTGGCTCCCTAGTTTAGAGGGTCACAGGTGAAGTCCCAGTGCTTTGGGGCTCCAGGGCTCATTGGGTGGTAGGCTACAGTCAAGCCATGGATGCTGTGCTGGGTGGCTCTCTAGTTCAGAGGGTCACAGGTGAAGTCTCAGTGCTTTGGGGCTCCAGGGCTCATTGGGTGGTAGGCTACAGTCAAGCCGTGGAAGCTGTGCTGGGTGGCTCCCTAGTTCAGAGGTTCACAGGTGAAGTCCCAGTGCTTTGGGGCTCCAGGACTCATTGGGTGGTAGGCTACAGTCAAGCCATGGATGCTGTACTGGGTGGCTTCCTAGTTCAGAGGGTCACAGGTGACGTCCCAGTGCTTTGGGGCTCCAGGGCTCATTGGGTGTTAGGCTACAATTAAGCCATGGATGCTGTACTGGGTGGCTTCCTAGTTCAGAGGGTCACAGGTGAAGTCCCAGTGCTTTGGGGCTCCAGGGCTCATTGGCTGGTAGGCTACAGTCAAGCCATGGATGCTGTACTGGGTGGCTCCCTAGTTCAGAGGGTCACAGGTGAAGTCCCAGTGCTTTGGGGCTCCAGGTCTCATTGGGTGGTAGGCTACAGTCAAGCCATGGATGCTGTACTGGGTGGCTCTCTAGTTCAGAGGGTCACAGGTGAAGTCCCAGTGCTTTGGGGTTCCAGCGCTCATTGGGTGGTAGGATACAGTCAAGCCATGGAAGCTGTGTCGGGTGGCTCCCTAGTTCAGTGGGTCACAGGTGAAGTCCCAGTGCTTTGGGGCTCCAGGGCTCATTGGGTGGTAGGCTACAGTCAAGCCATGGATGCTGTGCTGGGTGGCTTCCTAGGCCACAGGGTCACAGGTGAAGTCCCAGTGCTTTGGGGCTCCAGGGCTCATTGGGTGGTAGGCTACAGTCAAGCCATGGATGCTGTGCTGGGTGGCTCTCTAGTTCAGAGGGTCACAGGTGAAGTCCCAGTGCTTTGGGGCTCCAGGGCTCATTGGGTGGTAGGCTACAGTCAAGCCATGGATGCTGTGCTGGGTGGCTTCCTAGGCCAGAGGGTCACAGGTGAAGTCCCAGTGCTTTGGGGCTCCAGGGCTCATTGGGTGGTAGGCTACAGTCAAGCCATGGATGCTGTGCTGGGTGGCTTCCTAGTTCAGAGGGCCACAGGTGAAGTCCCAGTGCTTTGGGGTTCCAGCGCTCATTGGGTGGTAGGCTACAGTCAAGCCATGGAAGCTGTGCTGGGTGGCTCCCTAGTTTAGAGGGTCACAGGTGAAGTCCCAGTGCTTTGGGGCTCCAGGGCTCATTGGGTGGTAGGCTACAGTCAAGCCATGGATGCTGTGCTGGGTGGCTCTCTAGTTCAGAGGGTCACAGGTGAAGTCTCAGTGCTTTGGGGCTCCAGGGCTCATTGGGTGGTAGGCTACAGTCAAGCCGTGGAAGCTGTGCTGGGTGGCTCCCTAGTTCAGAGGTTCACAGGTGAAGTCCCAGTGCTTTGGGGCTCCAGGACTCATTGGGTGGTAGGCTACAGTCAAGCCATGGATGCTGTACTGGGTGGCTACCTAGTTCAGAGGGTCACAGGTGAAGTCCCAGTGCTTTGGGGCTCCAGGGCTCATTGGGTGGTAGGCTACAGTCAAGCCATGGATGCTGTACTGGGTGGCTCCCTAGTTCAGAGGGTCACAGGTGAAGTCCCAGTGCTTTGGGGCTCCAGGGCTCAATGGGTGGTAGGCTACAGTCAAGCCATGGATGCTGTGCTGGGTGGCTCCCTAGTTCAGAGGGTCACAGGTGAAGTCCCAGTGCTTTGGGGCTCCAGGGCTCATTGGGTGGTAGGCTACAGTCAAGCCGTGGAAGCTGTGCTGGGTGGCTCCCTAGTTCAGAGGGTCACAGGTGAAGTCCCAGTGCTTTGGGGCTCCAGGGCTCATTGGGTGGAGGGCTACAGTCAAGCCATGGATGCTGTACTGGGTGGCTCCCTAGTTCAGAGGGTCACAGGTGAAGTCCCAGTGCTTTGGGGCTCCAGGTCTCATTGGGTGGTAGGCTACAGTCAAGCAGTGGAAGCTGTGCTGGGTGGCTCTCTAGTTCAGAGGGTCACAGGTGAAGTCCCAGTGCTTTGGGGCGCCAGGGCTCATTGGCTGGTAGGCTACAGTCAAGCCATGGATGCTGTACTGGGTGGCTCCCTAGTTCAGAGGGTCACAGGTGAAGTCCCAGTGCTCTGGGGCTCCAGGGCTCATTGGGTGGTAGGCTACAGTCAAGCCATGGATGCTGTGCTGGGTGGCTCCCTAGTTTAGAGGGTCACAGGTGAAGTCCCAGTGCTTTGGGGCTCCAGGGCTCATTGGGTGGTAGGCTACAGTCAAGCCGTGGAAGCTGTGCTGGGTGGCTCCCTAGTTCAGAGGGTCACAGGTGAAGTCCCAGTGCTTTGGGGCTCCAGGGCTCATTGGGTGGAGGGCTACAGTCAAGCCATGGATGCTGTACTGGGTGGCTCCCTAGTTCAGAGGGTCACAGGTGAAATCCCAGTGCTTTGGGGCTCCAGGGCTCATTGGGTGTTAGGCTACAATTAAGCCATGGATGCTGTACTGGGTGGCTTCCTAGTTCAGAGGGTCACAGGTGAAGTCCCAGTGCTTTGGGGCTCCAGGGCTCATTGGCTGGTAGGCTACAGTCAAGCCATGGATGCTGTACTGGGTGGCTCCCTAGTTCAGAGGGTCACAGGTGAAGTCCCAGTGCTTTGGGGCTCCAGGGCTCATTGGGTGGTAGGCTACAGTCAAGCCATGGATGCTGTGCTGGGTGGCTCCCTAGTTTAGAGGGTCACAGGTGAAGTCCCAGTGCTTTGGGGCTCCAGGGCTCATTGGGTGGTAGGCTACAGTCAAGCCGTGGAAGCTGTGCTGGGTGGCTCTCTAGTTCAGAGGGTCACAGGTGAAGTCTCAGTGCTTTGGGGCTCCAGGGCTCATTGGGTGGTAAGCTACAGTCAAGCCATGGATGCTGTGCTGGGTGGCTTCCTAGGCCAGAGGGTCACAGGTGAAGTCCCAGTGCTTTGGGGCTTCAGGGCTCATTGGGTGGTAGGCTACAGTCAAGCCATGGAAGCTGTGCTGGGTGGCTTCCTAGTTCAGAGGGTCACAGGTGAAATCCCAGTGCTTTGGGGCTCCAGGAATCATTGGCTGTTAGGCTACAGTCAAGCCATGGATGCTGTACTGGGTGGCTTCCTAGTTCAGAGGGTCACAGGTGAAGTCCCAGTGCTTTGGGGCTCCAGGGCTCATTGGGTGGTAGGCTACAGTCAAGCCCTGGATGCTGTACTGGGTGGCTCCCTAGTTCAGAGGGTCACAGGTGACGTCCCAGTGCTTTGGGGCTCCAGGGCTCATTGGGTGGTAGGCTACAGTCAAGCCATGGATGCTGTGCTGGGTGGCTTCCTAGTTCAGAGGGCCACAGGTGAAGTCCCAGTGCTTTGGGGTTCCAGCGCTCATTGGGTGGTAGGCTACAGTCAAGCCATGGAAGCTGTGCTGGGTGGCTCCCTAGTTTAGAGGGTCACAGGTGAAGGCCCAGTGCTTTGGGGCTCCAGGGCTCATTGGGTGGTAGGCTACAGTCAAGCCATGGATGCTGTGCTGGGTGGCTCTCTAGTTCAGAGGGTCACAGGTGAAGTCTCAGTGCTTTGGGGCTCCAGGGCTCATTGGGTGGTAGGCTACAGTCAAGCCGTGGAAGCTGTGCTGGGTGGCTCCCTAGTTCAGAGGTTCACAGGTGAAGTCCCAGTGCTTTGGGGCTCCAGGACTCATTGGGTGGTAGGCTACAGTCAAGCCATGGATGCTGTACTGGGTGGCTACCTAGTTCAGAGGGTCACAGGTGAAGTCCCAGTGCTTTGGGGCTCCAGGGCTCATTGGGTGGTAGGCTACAGTCAAGCCATGGATGCTGTACTGGGTGGCTCCCTAGTTCAGAGGGTCACAGGTGAAGTCCCAGTGCTTTGGGGCTCCAGGGCTCAATGGGTGGTAGGCTACAGTCAAGCCATGGATGCTGTGCTGGGTGGCTCCCTAGTTCAGAGGGTCACAGGTGAAGTCCCAGTGCTTTGGGGCTCCAGGGCTCATTGGGTGGTAGGCTACAGTCAAGCCGTGGAAGCTGTGCTGGGTGGCTCCCTAGTTCAGAGGGTCACAGGTGAAGTCCCAGTGCTTTGGGGCTCCAGGGCTCATTGGGTGGAGGGCTACAGTCAAGCCATGGATGCTGTACTGGGTGGCTCCCTAGTTCAGAGGGTCACAGGTGAAGTCCCAGTGCTTTGGGGCTCCAGGTCTCATTGGGTGGTAGGCTACAGTCAAGCAGTGGAAGCTGTGCTGGGTGGCTCTCTAGTTCAGAGGGTCACAGGTGAAGTCCCAGTGCTTTGGGGCTCCAGGGCTCATTGGCTGGTAGGCTACAGTCAAGCCATGGATGCTGTACTGGGTGGCTCCCTAGTTCAGAGGGTCACAGGTGAAGTCCCAGTGCTTTGGGGCTCCAGGGCTCATTCGGTGGTAGGCTACAGTCAAGCCATGGATGCTATGCTGGGTGGCTTCCTAGTTTAGAGGGTCACAGGTGAAGTCCCAGTGCTTTGGGGCTCCAGGGCTCATTGGGTGGTAGGCTACAGTCAAGCCGTGGAAGCTGTGCTGGGTGGCTCCCTAGTTCAGAGGGTCACAGGTGAAGTCCCAGTGCTTTGGGGCTCCAGGGCTCATTGGGTGGAGGGCTACAGTCAAGCCATGGATGCTGTACTGGGTGGCTCCCTAGTTCAGAGGGTCACAGGTGAAGTCCCAGTGCTTTGGGGCTCCAGGGCTCATTGGGTGTTAGGCTACAATTAAGCCATTGATGCTGTACTGGGTGGCTTCCTAGTTCAGAGGGTCACAGGTGAAGTCCCAGTGCTTTGGGGCTCCAGGGCTCATTGGCTGGTAGGCTACAGTCAAGCCATGGATGCTGTACTGGGTGGCTCCCTAGTTCAGAGGGTCACAGGTGAAGTCCCAGTGCTTTGGGGCTCCAGGGCTCATTGGGTGGTAGGCTACAGTCAAGCCATGGATGCTGTGCTGGGTGGCTCCCTAGTTTAGAGGGTCACAGGTGAAGTCCCAGTGCTTTGGGGCTCCAGGGCTCATTGGGTGGTAGGCTACAGTCAAGCCGTGGAAGCTGTGCTGGGTGGCTCTCTAGTTCAGAGGGTCACAGGTGAAGTCTCAGTGCTTTGGGGCTCCAGGGCTCATTGGGTGGTAGGCTACAGTCAAGCCATGGATGCTGTGCTGGGTGGCTTCCTAGGCCAGAGGGTCACAGGTGAAGTCCCAGTGCTTTGGGGCTTCAGGGCTCATTGGGTGGTAGGCTACAGTCAAGCCATGGAAGCTGTGCTGGGTGGCTTCCTAGTTCAGAGGGTCACAGGTGAAATCCCAGTGCTTTGGGGCTCCAGGAATCATTGGCTGTTAGGCTACAGTCAAGCCATGGATGCTGTACTGGGTGGCTTCCTAGTTCAGAGGGTCACAGGTGAAGTCCCAGTGCTTTGGGGCTCCAGGGCTCATTGGGTGGTAGGCTACAGTCAAGCCCTGGATGCTGTACTGGGTGGCTCTCTAGTTCATAGGGTCACAGGTGAAGTCCCAGAGCTTTGGGGTTCCAGGGCTCATTGGGTGGTAGGCTACAGTCAAGCCATGGATGCTGAACTGGGTGGCTTCCTAGTTCAGAGGTTCACAGGTGAAGTCCCCGTGCTTTGAGGCTCCAGGGCTCATTGGGTGGTAGGCTACAGTCAAGCCATGGATGCTGTACTGGGTGGCTTCCTAGTTCAGAGGGCCACAGGTGAAGTCCCAGTGCTTTGAGGCTCCAGGGCTCATTGGGTGGTAGGCTACAGTCAAGCCGTGGAAGCTGTGCTGGGTGGCTTCCTAGTACAGAGGGTCACAGGTGAAGTCCCAGTGCTTTGGGGCTCCAGGGCTCATTGGGTGGTAGGCTACAGTCAAGCTGTGGATGCTGTACTGGGTGGCACTCTAGTTCAGAGGGTCACAGGTGAAGTCCCAGTGCTTTGGGGCTCCAGGTCTCATTGGGTGGTAGGCTACAGTCAAGCCGTGGAAGCTGTGCTGGGTGGCTCTCTAGTTCAGAGGGTCACAGGTGAAGTCCCAGTGCTTTGGGGCTCCAGGTCTCATTGGGTGGTAGGCTACAGTCAAGCAGTGGAAGCTGTGCTGGGTGGCTCTCTAGTTCAGAGGGTCACAGGTGAAGTCCCAGTGCTTTGGGGCTCCAGGGCTCATTGGGTGGTAGGCTACAGTCAAGCCATGGATGCTGTACTGGGTGGCTCCCTAGTTCAGAGGGCCACAGGTGAAGTCCCAGTGCTTTGGGGCTCCAGGGCCCATTGGGTGGTAGGCTACAGTCAAGCCATGGATGCTGTACTGGGTGGCTTCCTAGTTCAGAGGGCCACAGGTGAAGTCCCAGTGCTTTGGGGCTCCAGGGCTCATTGGGTGGTAGGCTACAGTCAAGCCGTGGAAGCTGTGCTGGGTGGCTTCCTAGTTCAGAGGGTCACAGGTGAAGTCCCAGTGCTTTGGGGCTCCAGGGCTCATTGGGTGGTAGGCTACAGTCAAGCCATGGATGCTGTACTGGGTGGTGTCCTAGTTCAGAGGGTCACAGGTGAAGTCCCAGTGCTTTGGGACTCCAAGACTCATTGGGTGGTAGGCTACAGTCAAGCCGTGGAAGCTTTGCTGGGTGGCTTCCTAGTTCAGAGTGTTACAGGTGCAGTCCCAGTGCTTTGGGGCTCCAGGGCTCATTGGGTGGTAGGCTGCAGGCAAGCCATGGAAGCTGTGCTGGGTGGCTTCCTAGTTCAGAGGGTCACAGGTGAAGTCCCAGTGCTTTGGGGCTCTAGGGCTAATTTGGCGGTAGGCTACAGTCAAGCCATGGAAGCTGTGCTGGGTGGCTCCCTAGTTCAGAGGGTCACAGGTGGAGTCCCAGTGCTTTGGGGCTCCATGGCTCATTGGGTGGTAGGCTACAGTCAAGCCATGGATGCTGTACTGGGTGGCTCCCTAGTTCAGAGGGTCACAGGTGAAGTCCCTTTGCTTTGGGGCTCCAGGGCTCATTGGGTGGTAGGCTACAGTCAAGCCGTGGAAGCTGTGCTGGGTGGCTTCCTAGTTCAGAGGGCCACAGGTGAAGTCCCAGTGCTTTGGGGCTCCAGGGCTCATTGGGTGGTAGGCTACAGTCAAGCCATGGATGCTGTACTGGGTGGCTCCCTAGTTCAGAGGGTCACCGGTGAAGTCCCTTTGCTTTGGGGCTCCAGGGCTCATTGGGTGCAAGGCTACAGTCAAGCCGTGGAAGCTGTGCTGGGTGGCTTCCTAGTTCAGAGGGTCACAGGTGAAGTCCCAGTGCTTTGGGGCTCCAGGGCTCATTGGGTGGTAGGCTACAGTCAAGCCATGGATGCTGTACTGGGTGGCATCCTAGTTCAGAGGGTCACAGGTGACGTCCCAGTGCTTTGGGGCTCCAGGGCTCATTGGGTGGTAGGCTACAGTCAAGCCATGGATGCTGTACTGGGTGGCTTCCTAGTTCAGAGGGTCACAGGTGAAGTCCCAGTGCTTTGGGACTCCAAGACTCATTGGGTGGTAGGCTACAGTCAAGCCGTGGAAGCTGTGCTGGGTGGCTCCCTAGTTCAGAGGGTCACAGGTGAAGTCCGAGTGCTTTGGGGCTCCAGGGCTCATTGGGTGTTAGGCTACAATTAAGCCATGGATGCTGTGCTGGGTGGCTTCCTAGTTCAGAGTGTCATAGGTGCAGTCCCAGTGCTTTGGGGCTCCAGGGCTCATTGGCTGGTAGGCTACAGTCAAGCCATGGACGCTGTGCCGGGTGGCTCCCTAGTTTGGAGGGTCACAGGTGAAGTCCCAGTGCTTTGGGGCTCCAGGGCTCATTGGGTGGTAGGCTACAGTCAAGCCATGGATGCTGTACTGGGTGGCTTCCTAGTTCAGAGGGTCACAGGTGGAGTCCCAGTGCTTTGGGGCTCCAGGGCTCATTGGGTGGTAGGCTAGAGTCAAGCTGTGGATGCTGTACTGGGTGGCACTCTAGTTCAGAGGGTTACAGGTGAAGTCCCAGTGCTTTGGGGCTCCAGGTCTCATTGGGTGGTAGGCTACAGTCAAGCCGTGGAAGCTGTGCTGGGTGGCTCTCTAGTTCAGAGGGTCACAGGTGAAGTCCCAGTGCTTTGGGGCTCCAGGTCTCATTGGGTGGTAGGCTACAGTCAAGCAGTGGAAGCTGTGCTGGGTGGCTCTCTAGTTCAGAGGGTCACAGGTGAAGTCCCAGTGCTTTGGGGCTCCAGGGCTCATTGGGTGGTAGGCTACAGTCAAGCCATGGATGCTGTACTGGGTGGCTCCCTAGTTCAGAGGGCCACAGGTGAAGTCCCCGTGCTTTGAGGCTCCAGGGCTCATTGGGTGGTAGGCTACAGTCAAGCCATGGATGCTGTACTGGGTGGCTTCCTAGTTCAGAGGGCCACAGGTGAAGTCCCAGTGCTTTGAGGCTCCAGGGCTCATTGGGTGGTAGGCTACAGTCAAGCCGTGGAAGCTGTGCTGGGTGGCTTCCTAGTTCAGAGGGTCACAGGTGAAGTACCAGTGCTTTGGGGCTCCAGGGCTCATTGGGTGGTAGGCTACAGTCAAGCTGTGGATGCTGTACTGGGTGGCACTCTAGTTCAGAGGGTCACAGGTGAAGTCCCAGTGCTTTGGGGCTCCAGGTCTCATTGGGTGGTAGGCTACAGTCAAGCCGTGGAAGCTGTGCTGGGTGGCTCTCTAGTTTAGAGGGTCACAGGTGAAGTCCCAGTGCTTTGGGGCTCCAGGTCTCATTGGGTGGTAGGCTACAGTCAAGCAGTGGAAGCTGTGCTGGGTGGCTCTCTAGTTCAGAGGGTCACAGGTGAAGTCCCAGTGCTTTGGGGCTCCAGGGCTCATTGGGTGGTAGGCTACAGTCAAGCCATGGATGCTGTACTGGGTGGCTCCCTAGTTCAGAGGGCCACAGGTGAAGTCCCAGTGCTTTGGGGCTCCAGGGCCCATTGGGTGGTAGGCTACAGTCAAGCCATGGATGCTGTACTGGGTGGCTTCCTAGTTCAGAGGGCCACAGGTGAAGTCCCAGTGCTTTGGGGCTCCAGGGCTCATTGGGTGGTAGGCTACAGTCAAGCCGTGGAAGCTGTGCTGGGTGGCTTCCTAGTTCAGAGGGTCACAGGTGAAGTCCCAGTGCTTTGGGGCTCCAGGGCTCATTGGGTGGTAGGCTACAGTCAAGCCATGGATGCTGTACTGGGTGGTTTCCTAGTTCAGAGGGTCACAGGTGAAGTCCCAGTGCTTTGAGACTCCAAGACTCATTGGGTGGTAGGCTACAGTCAAGCCGTGGAAGCTTTGCTGGGTGGCTTCCTAGTTCAGAGTGTTACAGGTGCAGTCCCAGTGCTTTGGGTCTCCAGGGCTCATTGGGTGGTAGGCTGTAGGCAAGCCATGGAAGCTGTGCTGGGTGGCTTCCTAGTTCAGAGGGTCACAGGTGAAGTCCCAGTGCTTTGGGGCTCTAGGGCTAATTTGGCGGTAGGCTACAGTCAAGCCATGGAAGCTGTGCTGGGTGGCTCCCTAGTTCAGAGGGTCACAGGTGGAGTCCCAGTGCTTTGGGGCTCCATGGCTCATTGGGTGGTAGGCTACAGTCAAGCCATGGATGCTGTACTGGGTGGCTCCCTAGTTCAGAGGGTCACAGGTGAAGTCCCTTTGCTTTGGGGCTCCAGGGCTCATTGGGTGGTAGGCTACAGTCAAGCCGTGGAAGCTGTGCTGGGTGGCTTCCTAGTTCAGAGGGCCACAGGTGAAGTCCCAGTGCTTTGGGGCTCCAGGGCTCATTGGGTGGTAGGCTACAGTCAAGCCATGGATGCTGTACTGGGTGGCTCCCTAGTTCAGTGGGTCACCGGTGAAGTCCCTTTGCTTTGGGGCTCCAGGGCTCATTGGGTGCAAGGCTACAGTCAAGCCGTCGAAGCTGTGCTGGGTGGCTTCCTAGTTCAGAGGATCACAGGTGAAGTCCCAGTGCTTTGGGGCTCCAGGGCTCATTGGGTGGTAGGCTACAGTCAAGCCATGGATGCTGTACTGGGTGGCTTCCTAGTTCAGAGGGTCACAGGTGACGTCCCAGTGCTTTGGGGCTCCAGGGCTCATTGGGTGGTAGGCTACAGTCAAGCCATGGATGCTGTACTGGGTGGCTTCCTAGTTCAGAGGGTCACAGGTGAAGTCCCAGTGCTTTGGGACTCCAAGACTCATTGGGTGGTAGGCTACAGTCAAGCCGTGGAAGCTGTGCTGGGTGGCTCCCTAGTTCAGAGGGTCACAGGTGAAGTCCAAGTGCTTTGGGGCTCCAGGGCTCATTGGGTGTTAGGCTACAATTAAGCCATGGATGCTGTGCTGGGTGGCTTCCTAGTTCAGAGTGTCATAGGTGCAGTCCCAGTGCTTTGGGGCTCCAGGGCTCATTGGCTGGTAGGCTACAGTCAAGCCATGGATGCTGTGCCGGGTGGCTCCCTAGTTTGGAGGGTCACAGGTGAAGTCCCAGTGCTTTGGGGCTCCAGGGCTCATTGGGTGGTAGGCTACAGTCAAGCCATGGATGCTGTACTGGGTGGCTTCCTAGTTCAGAGGGTCACAGGTGGAGTCCCAGTGCTTTGGGGCTCCAGGGCTCATTGGGTGGTAGGCTACAGTCAAGCCATGGATGCTGTGCTGGGTGGCTCCCTAGTTCAGAGGGTCACAGGTGAAGTCCCAGTGCTTTGGGGCTCCAGGGCTCATTGGGTGGTAGGCTATAGTCAAGCCATGGATGCTGTGCTGGGTGGCTCCCTAGTTCAGAGGGTCACAGGTGACGTCCCACTGCTTTGGGGCTCCAGGGCTCATTGAGTGGTAGGCTACAGTCAAGCCATGGATGCTGCACTGGGTGGCTCCCTAGTTCAGAGGGTCACAGGTGAAGTCCCAGTGCTTTGGGGCTCCAGGGCTCATTGGGTGGTAGGCTACAGTCAAGCCATGGATGCTGTACTGGGTGGCTCCCTAGTTCAGAGGGTCACAGGTGAAGTCCCAGTGCTTTGGGGCTCCAGGGCTCATATGGGTGGTAGGCTACAGTCAAGCCGTGGAAGCTGTGCTGGGTGGCTTCCTAGTTCAGAGGGTCATAGGTAAAAGCCCTGAGTCTGGGGTTCTCAGATGCATTGCACAGTGGGATGAAATCAGGCAGTGGACCTTATGTAGGGTGGCACGTTAATTCACACGCTCGCAGCTAAATGCCCAGTTTTGAGGGGTTCCAAGGCTCATAGCCTGGTAGGGTGCAGTCAGGCCTTGGACCCTGTGTAGGGTGACTTCATAGTTCCGAGTGTCAGCCATACATAATAGCCCAGCGCCTAGTGGTCTAAGACTCATTGTCCGGCAGGCTAAAGTCAGGCCTCTGATCCTGTGTAGGGTGGCTCTCTAGTCCAGAGGGTCACAGGTGAAGGCCCTGTGCCTAGGAGGGTCTACGGCTCATTGCCCTATAGGCTACAGTCAGACCTTGGATCCTGTGTCGGGTGGCTCCCAAGTTCAAAGACTGGGAGCTTCAAGCATCATTGCCTGGTAGGCTAAAGTCAGGCCTCTGATCCTGTGTAGGGTGGGGACCTTTATAGTTCACAGGGTCAAAAGATCCAGGAGGCTCTAGGGCTCATTGCCCGGGAGACTTCTGTCAAGCCTTTGACCCTATGTAGGATGGCATCTTAATTCAGAGGGTCACAGCTAAAGGCCCCGTAAACTGCTGAAACGTTTTCCTGTGCTCGATCTTTGTCGATTTTCATTGAAGCATAGTTCGGTTGCACAGCACTGCTATACTGAGTATAATATTGGGGTGTATTCCTACACTGAAGTGCAACACTAAGAGCCTGATTACGAGTCTGGAGGTCCTCGGACTGCCAGACTCGTGGTGGAGCGGTGGTGGCGGTCTTACGGCATTACAACCCTAGTGATCGTGCCACCCTGGGATTACCAACTCCGCCAGGGAACCGCCATTCCGTGGCGGTGGTGCGACAGTCCAGGGGCATCCATATGCTTGGCAGGACCACTATGTCCTGCCAAGTATATTACGAGTTTCCTCTCCACCCACCAGGGGTTTCATGGCAGTTTATCCTCCATGAAAACTCTGGCAGAGAGTATATAAGGGGGCCCTACAGGGCCCTATTGTACCTCACGCCCTGTGGATGTACACAGAGGGGGCATATCATGGAACCACGATCTGTGCAGGTAACAGCGGTGGGGCAGGGGGGCTGAGTGAGGGTTGATTTGAGGGATTATGCAGAGGGAAAATTAAATAAATCATTTTCCCTCGAAATCCCTGCTCACGCAGCCCCACCGCCCCACCGCTGTTAACTGCACAGACCACGGCTGATAACATGTGCCCCCCTGTGTGCATGCACAGAAGTTCCAGCACGGCATGGACTTTTCAGTCCATGCCGTGCTGGAACTTTTTTTGACGTTCTCATTGTAGTGCCTATTTTATAGGCACTGCTCTGGGAACGCCAAAGAAATCGCCCGCCAATGACAAAAAAAGTCATTATTTGGCGGGCGGTTCTCACACGGGTTTGGCGGTGCACCGGCAGGGCGCTCCCACCGCCGCACTGTCAAACTCGTAATCGGCCCCTAAGGATCGCCATTCCATCTAGACCCACAGAACCTCTGAGAGTAGACTTTATCTGGAAAAAGGCAAATTTTTTAAATATAAAACAATATATTTGATTGGAAAAATTTGTCCAGGTGTAGCTTTTACGATGGGCAATCTCTAACTGTGGTTGTTTTCAAATGATGCAACCTCTGGAATTACACAAACTGGGCTTAAGCTTTTGGAATATAAATATTTACGTTTCTGGTACATGGTACATCCCCTGACAAAATGATTGTGTCCTAAATATAGTTTATTTAAAAATCACCCTACAGGAGTTCATAACAGAAAAAATTCAACTCAATGGAACAATATTTCTCTAAACAATTTTTCGGCCACGATGTTTATGTCAGGTGATATCTACTCATCAATCTGTTCACATACACCCGTTTCTGGGCCTTCAGAGGACTCATGCTCCAGAGCAGTGCTGGAAATTGGTGGTGTGTTAAATGATTTATTGATGTTACTATGAGATCAGTACAAAAGGGGGTGGTGATGGACGGAGCATCAGAACCAATCAAACACTCACACCCAGTCAACAGATCCGGGTTTGATCCATCACCGTTCTTTAGCCCACTCTGCCACCCCAGTTCAGACATAGCCATATGCAAATCAGTCTGACCCTGTGCCTCATGGGAACATTCCAGCCCGAACTGCCAAGCCATGCCTTCCCTGGACCGGAAACAAGCTTCCTAGGACCGGTTTCTGGCATTTCAGCCGTCTTCAGCCAGGCTTGCTTGAATCCAGTGGCAAAGTGAGCAAGGGACTCACGTCTGAGCATACCCTGCCAACTTATGGCGAACAAAGCGGTACAAAAGGGGGTGGAGATGGACGGAGCATCAGAACCAATCAAACACACCCAGTCAACAGATCCGGGTTTGATCCATCACCGTTCTTTAGCCCACTCTGCCACCCCAGTTAAGACATGGCCATATGCAAATCAGTCTGACCCTGTGCCTCATGGGAACAGTCCAGCCCGAACTGCCAAGCCATGCCTTCCCTGGACCGGAAACAAGCTTCCTAGGACCGGTTTCTGGCATTTCAGCCGTCTTCAGCCAGGCTTGCTTGAATCCAGTGGCAAAGTGAGCAAGGGACTCACGTCTGAGCATACCCTGCCAACTTATGGCGAACAAAGCGGTACAAAAGGGGGCGGTGATGGACGGAGCATCAGAACCATTCAAACACTCACACCCAGTCAACAGATCCGGGTTTGATCCATCACCGTTCTTTAGCCCACTCTGCCACCCCAGTTCAGACATGGCCATATGCAAATCAGTCTGACCCTGTGCCTCATGGGAACAGTCCAGCCCGAACTGCCAAGCCATGTGTCAGATGAAATACCAGAAACCGGTCCTAGGAAGCTTGTTTCCGGTCCAGGGAAGACATGGCTTGGTAGTTCGGGCTGGACTGTTCCCATGAGGCACAGGGTCAGACTGATTTGCATATGGCCATGTCTGAACTGGGGTGGCAGAGTGGGCTAAAGAACGGTGATGGATTAAACCCAGATCAGTTGACTGGGGGTGAGTGCTTGCAATGTTCAACACTCCGTCCATCATTTCCTTTGGTTTTTGCTTTGTTCGCTATAAGTTGGCAGGGTATGCTCAGACGTGAGTCCCTTGCTCACTTTGCCACTGGATTCAAGCAAGCCTGGCTGAAGACGGCTGAAATGCCAGAAACCGGTCCTAGGAAGCTTGTTTCCGGTCCAGGGAAGACATGGCTTGGTAGTTCGGGCTGGACTGTTCCCATGAGGCAGAGGGTCAGACTCATTTGCATATGGCCATGTCTGAACTGGGGTGGCAGAGTGGGCTAAAGAACGCTGATGGATTAAACCCAGATCAGTTGACTGTGGGTGAGTGCTTGCAATGTTAAACACTCCGTCCATCATTTCCTTTGGTTTTTGCTTTGTTCGCCATAAGTTGGCAGGGTATGCTCAGACGTGAGTCCCATGCTCACTTTACCACTGGATTCAAGCAAGCCTGGCTGAAGACAGCTGAAATGCCAGAAACCGGTCCTAGGAAGCTTGTTTCCGTTCCACAAAAGACATGACTTGGTAGTTCGGGCTGGACTGTTCCCATGAGGCACAGGGTCAGACTGATTTGCATATGGCCATGTCTGAACTGGGGTGGCAGAGTGGGCTAAAGAACGGTGATGGATTAAACCCAGACCAGTTGACTGGGGGTGAGTGCTTGCAATGCTCAACACTCCGTCCATCATTTCCTTTGGTTTTTGCTTTGTTCGCCATAAGTTGGCAGGGTATGCTCAGACGTGAGTCCCTTGCTCACTTTGCCACTAGATTCAAGCAAGCCTGGCTGAAGACGGCTGAAATGCCAGAAACCGGTCCTAGGAAGCTTGTTTCCGGTCCAGGGAAGACATGGCTTGGTAGTTCGGGCTGGAATGTTCCCATGAGGCACAGGGTCAGACTGATTTGCATATGGCCATGTCTGAACTGGGGTGGCAGTGTGGGCTAAAGAACGTGATGGATTAAACCCAGATCAGTTGACTGGGGGTGAGTGCTTGCAATGTTCAACACTCCGTCCATCATTTCCTTTGGTTTTTGCTTTGTTCGCCATAAGTTGGCAGGGTATGCTCAGACGTGAGTCCCTTGCTCACTTTGCCACTGGATTCAAGCAAGTCTGGCTGAAGACGGCTGAAATGCCAGACACCGGTCCTAGGAAGCTTGTTTCCGGTCCAGGGAAGACATGGCTTGGTAGTTCGGGCTGGACTGTTCCCATGAGGCACAGGATCAGACTGATTTGCATATGGCCATGTCTGAACTGGGGTGGCAGAGTGGGCTAAAGAACGGTGATGGATTAAACCCAGATCAGTTGACTGGGGGTGAGTGCTTGCAATGTTCAACACTCCGTCCATCATTTCCCTTGGTTTTTGCTTTGTTCGCCATAAGTTGCCAGGGTATTCTCAGACATGAGTCCCTTGCTCACTTTGCCATTGGATTCAAGCAAGCCTGGCTGAAGACGGCTGAAATGCCAGAAACTGGTCCTAGGAAGCTTGTTTCCGGTCCAGGGAAGACATGGCTTAGTAGTTCGGGCTGGACTGTTCCCATGAGGCACAGGGTCAGACTGATTTGCATATGGCCATGTCTGAACTGGGGTTGCAGAGTGGGCTAAAGAACAGCGATGGATTAAACCCATATCAGTTGACTGGGGGTGAGTGCTTGCAATGTTCAACACTCCGTCCATCATTTCCTTTGGTTTTTGCTTTGTTCGCCATAAGTTGGCAGGGTATGCTCAGACGTGAGTCCCTTGCTCACTTTGCCACTGGATTCAAGCAAGCCTGGCTGAAGACGGCTGAAATGCCAGAAACCGGTCCTAGGAAGCTTGTTTCCGGTCCAGGGAAGACATGGCTTAGTAGTTCGGGCTGGACTGTTCCCATGAGGCACAGGGTCAGACTGATTTGCATATGGCCATGTCTGAACTGGGGTGGCAGAGTGGGCTAAAGAACGGTGATGGATTAAACCCAGACCAGTTGACTGGGGGTGAGTGCTTGCAATGCTCAACACTCCGTCCATCATTTCCTTTGGTTTTTGCTTTGTTCGCCATAAGTTGGCAGGGTATGCTCAGACGTGAGTCCCTTGCTCACTTTGCCACTAGATTCAAGCAAGCCTGGCTGAAGACGGCTGAAATGCCAGAAACCGGTCCTAGGAAGCTTGTTTCCGGTCCAGGGAAGACATGGCTTGGTAGTTCGGGCTGGAATGTTCCCATGAGGCACAGGGTCAGACTGATTTGCATATGGCCATGTCTGAACTGGGGTGGCAGTGTGGGCTAAAGAACGTGATGGATTAAACCCAGATCAGTTGACTGGGGGTGAGTGCTTGCAATGTTCAACACTCCGTCCATCATTTCCTTTGGTTTTTGCTTTGTTCGCCATAAGTTGGCAGGGTATGCTCAGACGTGAGTCCCTTGCTCACTTTGCCACTGGATTCAAGCAAGTCTGGCTGAAGACGGCTGAAATGCCAGACACCGGTCCTAGGAAGCTTGTTTCCGGTCCAGGGAAGACATGGCTTGGTAGTTCGGGCTGGACTGTTCCCATGAGGCACAGGATCAGACTGATTTGCATATGGCCATGTCTGAACTGGGGTGGCAGAGTGGGCTAAAGAACGGTGATGGATTAAACCAAGATCAGTTGACTGGGGGTGAGTGCTTGCAATGTTCAACACTCCGTCCATCATTTCCCTTGGTTTTTGCTTTGTTCGCCATAAGTTGCCAGGGTATTCTCAGACATGAGTCCCTTGCTCACTTTGCCACTGGATTCAAGCAAGCCTGGCTGAAGACGGCTGAAATGCCAGAAACCGGTCCTAGGAAGCTTGATTCCGGTCCAGGGAAGACATGGCTTGGTAGTTCGGGCTGGACTGTTCCCATGAGGCACAGGGTCAGACTGATTTGCATATGGCCATGTCTGAACTGGGGTGGCAGAGTGGGCTAAAGAACGGCGATGGATTAAACCCATATCAGTTGACTGGGGGTGAGTGCTTGCAATGTTCAACACTCCGTCCATAATTTCCTTTGGTTTTTGCTTTGTTCGCCATAAGTTGGCAGGGTATGCTCAGACGTGAGTCCCTTGCTCACTTTGCCACTGGATTCAAGCAAGCCTGGCTGAAGACGGCTGAAATGCCAGAAACTGGTCCTAGGAAGCTTGTTTCCGGTCCAGGGAAGACATGGCTTAGTAGTTCGGGCTGGACTGTTCCCATGAGGCACAGGGTCAGACTGATTTGCATATGGCCATGTCTGAACTGGGGTGGCAGAGTGGGCTAAAGAACGGCGATGGATTAAACCCAGATCAGTTGACTAGGGGTGAGTGCTTGCAATGTTCAACACTCCGTCCATCATTTCCTTTGGTTTTTGCTTTGTTCGCCATAAGTTGGCAGGGTATGCTCAGACGTGAGTCCCTTGCTCACTTTGCCACTGGATTCAAGCAAGCCTGGCTGAAGACGGCTGAAATGCCAGAAACCGGTCCTAGGAAGCTTGTTTCCGGTCCAGGGAAGACATGGCTTAGTAGTTCGGGCTGGACTGTTCCCATGAGGCACAGGGTCAGACTGATTTGCATATGGCCATGTCTGAACTGGGGTGGCAGAGTGGGCTAAAGAACGGCGATGGATTAAACCCAGATCAGTTGACTGGGGGTGAGTGCTTGCAATGTTCAACACTCCGTCCATCATTTCCTTTGGTTTTTGCTGCGTTACTATGAGATCGCCAAGTTATTTTGGGAGTGGATTATATGTGCTCCAGAAAATCCAATCGTGTATAGAGCTACAAAGTGTGGCCTGAGAACTATTACTCTTCCAACAGAAGAGCTATGACTATATTTTCCTAACCTCGAGTGGCCATAGCCAATGACAGGCCTTCCACTAAAGTGAGAGAAATAAGAATAGAGGCAACAGGAAAGAGAGGGAGATTGCGGGAGAGAGAGAAAGAGGAAGAGTTGTGGTTCCGTGAATTCTGAACCCATTCAATGAAGGTTGTCATATCGTGATGGTTTTGGTATCAGCGAACTGCGACTGACAAGTGCGGTATGCGTAAGCGTTTTCGTCATGCTACACCGATGGATTCACTGTGTATTTGACGATCTAGTCTGCACCCTTGGGTTCCATTTTGTGCATAACCGCCATTTTGTGTTTGCCCTCAAATAGGCTAATGACTACAGGATGACTGTGGCCAAGCGAGCCTCTAGGGACGCATACACCTTAGCTTGAGTTTGTGTTGACTCCTGTTTGACCTGAGTCAACTGACCCATTTGCCCGAGGCTAAACTTGTTGAGCCAGTTCCTTGTTAAGCAGCTGGTCAGATAGAGATCTAAGAGCAGGACATTATTGATTCTATGGCACACGCACACACCCCTCTATCTTGCTTCTCATCTGTTTCTGCTCCTTCCTTTTATGGCCCTATGGCCTAATTATTAATTTGGGTTGAGGACTTTTATGATGGGCCCGTCCGGCCTGTTCGAGCAAGAATGCTGGATTTTTACCTTGTCATTGGCGGTGGGTTGGATAACTGAAAGTGGGTTTGTCGTTATGTGATGCCTCTGTAAATATCATCCTCTGATTGGTCAAATTTGTGAGTAATTGATGCTAGCCAGGAACATGGTTTTTGGCATAAAAGACGATGCTCCGCTCTATTAGGTTGAGCAGTCTCCTGAGAACATACACCGTGTTGTACTTCTAGGATCTCTGTTACTGGCTGCAGCTAATAAAGTTGATCTTTGATGTCAACAGAAGAATCCCGTGTCTCTGTACTCTAAGACAGGTGAACCCGAAGACTTCGGGCGTGTCCCCTGCGCCGCTGGGTTTAAATCCCGGTTCTTCAGCTGGCGCCCAACTCTGGGGCGACTGCAGCGGTACTGGTCCAAGCCTGAAGATCGTGAGGAGCTTCGTGTGAAAATTCTGGAGGGAGGCCTACCACTTCATCGACCCCTGTATGTCGTTGTGGTCCGAAAGTCTTTGCTGCGAAGTTCCCCGCATTCCGACGGCTACAAAGGACTGCTGCCCTGACTGTCGCCCTGTCTTGGAGCCCTTTGATGACTTGTAAAGCGAGACGATAGACGGGTCTTCTGGCGACGTCATCGATATTTCAGTTAAGTATGAGTGGAGCGTCTCCCAGTCCTTAGTTTGTTTTGGTATACTTCGGGATCGCTTTGATTTGGTACCTGCAGGCCCCAAAGCCGAGGGACTCGTGTATTCAAGAGGCTATCATTTTGATATTCCCTTGAAGTTTGAAGCTAGACTAGTGAGCGAAGATGCCTGGTCTTAGCAGACTTGGAAAGATATTCTGTTATGGTTGTAATAGGGATTCCCGATTGGAGGACTCGTGTCCGGTGCCTCCGATTGGAACTCCGACCTATGAGCCCTATTTAAAACACGGCGTGGGCCCCATCACGTATAATGATGTATGGATTAGGTATACTAGGAAGGATGGTGTCCTGAAATGACCCCAATATGGTAGTTATGACACGGAGATTTTAGATAATTTAGAAGTTAGACTCTTGAAAAAGAAAGCCCGGCCGGCAATGTTTGACTCTTTCCGCCTTTGGCGAAAAGAAGCCAAACAGAAGGAAATTAAGTTAGCGAAACGAAATAAGCGTGCACGAGGTATGTCGATGGTGCAGGCTGCTATACAGTTCAAGGATAATGAGGAAGAGCAAGAAAGCGAACAGATGTTTAGGCAACGTCAATTAGCGGTAGACAAATGTTATCCAGCTTTGCCGCCTCAACAGCAAGAAGAAAAGAAAGATCTTGCGAAAGATCCTTTAATGTCGCATCCATTAAGTTCACCACCCCTTTATGCTCAGAGTGCTACTGCACCTCCGCCACTTGTAGTTGCGCAACCCCCGGTTGTTTTAACTCCAGTGGTTCCTCAACAGCCAGCTCTCCCTCTACTGGCTACTACTGCTTCGGCGCAGCCTTCTCAAGGGCCGCCGTCTTTGCTACCTCCTTCGTCTGCTACTCCTATACCTGTGTTGTCTGTTCCTTCTGTTACTGTTCCGACTTCGGTTCCTTCTCATTCTGCTTGGTCCCCTGTTCTTTTGTCACCTTCTCCTTCTGCTCTACGGAGAATGACTGATGCGGTTGCTAGTCTTTTTTCTCCTCTAATGGGTTCATTGGGTATGTCTCCTGTTGTAGAGCGTAAGCAATTGCGTAGTCAATTGCCTGGTCCTGATGAACGGACAGTGTTGGATCACTTGGCGCGTAAATGGGTTACCTTTCCTTCGCACTATGATCTTAAGGGTGTTATGGATGTTTTCCATCAATGGGAAGCACCGAAACAGAGATACGTATTTGATATGATGTGTTCTTTCCGTGCGTGAACAGTGGGAAGATAGTGAGGTAGGGCAGACTCCGCCTGAGTTGTTCCGTGTGCGGTCCGAGTTTGCGAAAGGAACTATAGTGGGTCTTGATGTTGAAAGAGCAGTCGCGACATTGTTGTCGTTTAGGAGTGAGTTTCCTTCTAAGTCATTATTTGAGCCTGATTCTTCAGTTAGGAGAAAGGCACGTCAATACCCGATGCGTGAGGTTCCTCCCGTTTGGAGACCTGGTGATGCGAATGCTAATCCACCTGTTCTGGCACATTTCCAGCGCGTTTGGGTACATGTTCCATGGAAGCGTGCCGAAGTCCTAGCTCTAAAGCAGACTCTGCCTGATCCACGTAAAAATCCTGCGGGGTTTTATAAGGAGCTATCTCAAACTGCAGGTTCATGTATTATGAATTTGGCTGATATAGATATGTTATTTGGGAATGTTGTTCCACAGCCTATATGGAGTAAGATTCGTCATACGGATCATGCGCAGGAATTAGGTGATACATGGAATAACCTTAGAACTGCAGATGAAAGACAAATAGGTGGTGCTAAACCCGAGAATGTGATTGCTGATCTCCCTGGTAGAATTATTGATTATATGAAGACTTTGATGCCTGCTATGCGTGTCAATTGGGACAAGTTGTCTGCATGCAAGCAGAAGAAAGACGAAACTGTGTCCGACTTTTTCACTCGATTTGAAGAGACATTTGCAGCCACAGTGGTCAAGACATGAGTACAGAAGGTGGTCAAAGGTTGTTCGTTGACAAGTTTGTGCATAATTTGCTTCCCGAGTTGTGCAATAGGTTGAAGGATTCTGAAAGTGCCTGGGCTGTTTCTTTGTCAGCACAGATATTGGCTACTGCCCAGTACTATGAGAATAGAAATAAGGATGAGATAGAGAAAGCGGATAAAAAGACTAAAGAATTGAAGACTAAGGTTCTTTTGCAGCAAGCATACCCGCCTCGCAACACCCAGCGTGATTATCAGCAACCCCAACAATATCAGAGAAACTCGCAAAGGTTCGAGTCTTCTCAACAGCGTTTTTCTGTAGGCCCTAATCAGTGTGCGTATTGCAAAGAAGAGGGTCACTTCAAGAATAGTTGCCCGATTTTATTACAGCGCACGAATGGTGTTTCTGGTATGAGAGGTCGAGGTGTTCAACAAGCTCCGCGAGGTCGAGGACGTGGTATGTCTCAGATTGCGCGTTCCTTGCCTCCGCAGAATTCGATGAATTGTTTTGATCAACAGAATGGTGCGTCTGGTAGGACGGCTCAGTACTATGCGGATGATTATTACGTTGAAGGTGAGAATATGGAAGGTAATGATTGTTAGGACAGCCACAGACAAAGAGAGGGAGTTGTTTCAGTTCCAGTAGATCAGAGTGGACCTTATGTTGATGTGATTGCATCAGGTGTGTCAAAGCCTTTTCTGTTGGACACTGGTGCTTAGAAGAGTTCTATCATGCACTCTAAACTCCCTGGCGCACCTTTGTCTGGCTCAAAGAATGTTTCAGTAGGTTTTTCTGGCGCCCCGGTTAGAAATGCGATTTCTAGTCCGTTGTCTCTTTCTGTCGGACATTGTGAATTCGAAGCACCCCTCATTCTGACGACAGGTTGTGGTGAGAACTTGTTGGGATTGGACTTGTTGAAGAGATTGCATGCGACGCTTTATTGTTCTCCTTCAGGAGTGCAGCTTACATTGGGAAAGAGAGTGATCTCTCCGATGTATTTGGCTAAAGACCAACTTCCAGCTGAATTGTCTTCTCTTCCTGATTCTCTTTGGGCTACTGGTCCTAATGATGTGGGTCTCTTGGAGATTCCGCCATATGTTGTGACATTGAAGGCGAATGCTAGATTGCCACGCATTCCACAGTATCGTATCTCAAGTGATGGTGAAAGAGCACTTTTGGCGATCATCTCTGATCTAATTGAGAAAGGTGTGATTGAGGAAACAAGAGGTAATGTGTGCAATAGTCCGGTGTTGCCTGTTCTGAAAAGAACCGATTCTTCACAACCTCCTGTATATAGGTTTGTGATCGATCTTCGCGAGGTGAATAAGATCGTTGTTCCACAATTCCCTGTTGTGCCTGATATCACCGCTTTACTGACTTTGATTCCGGCTACAGCCACGTGGTTTTCGGTGATTGTGAGAAGTTGGCCTGGTATATGATGTTCACTAGTTAAAGTGACCACCTTGTACCATGCCAAGCAACCCTTATGGTGTGGTTGAAGTCAACCTTAGCGTAGGCTAAGCAGTCTTTCAGGCTAAACTCGTTTAGGCATGTGAAGCAAGCTGTTTTACCATATGTAACCCCCTTTTATACCAATGAAAGGACACCACACAGATATATATTCAAAATATATATGTATTTATTACTCAAAGTATCCCCTAAACTCTTTATGAGCACAGGAGCACAAATCGTTAAACAAGAAAGTATTACAATATACAGAAGTTGCACTTTATATGGATAGGCCCTGGTGGCCGCTCAAACCATATACTAAAATAGTGGTATAAGTACCACGAACAGGAAAGGGAAAAGGCCTAGGGCCTCTAGAATCGCTGGGCCTACAAGGAGCTAACTTCAGTTAGTGACCAGGAGGTCCACGGGTCGCGTGTGCAGTGAGGAAAGTTACACGTGGGCTCCCATAGGTTTTCAATGGGTGCGTAAATGTTCAAAAGTTACTGCTAGAAGGGTCTTCTGGATGGACTACGAACTTAAGACTTAAAACACAGACACTAGAGATGTTTCTCTATACTTGGGCACCGGAGTGCCAGCTTTACCTCACCCACAGGAAGCGGGTGCATAGGTCTCGAAGTGCGTCGGGTTTCGTCTATCTGTTCAATGGAGCCTGATGACAAAGATGCTGCAGGCGGTCGGTCCAGAAGAGATGCGGTGGATCCCAGGGTGGATCGGAGTTGTAGAAGACCTGAAAGCAGAGGGGACAGTAATCACAGTCACTAGCCAGTGACCGGCGTGGCACCAGGTAGGTACCAGGCGATGTCGGGTGCAAACAGGTGAAGAGGTGTAGCTTGTCTCTGCAGCCACGTGGTCCCTGAAGGTTGACGACGTCCAGAAGTCGGTTCACGAGCTGTCCCACGCAGGCTCTCGCTGTCGGCGGTGTCAGCGACTCAAAGGAAGCAAACAAGCCTTGGCAAAAGCAGGAGTCGCAGGAATTGAAGAAAGCTGATTACTCTGACCAGCAAGGTCAGAGGGGCTGCTCCTTTGGAGGGAAGCAGGGGCCAGTCTGGAGCAACCAGACCAGCATCGTAGTTTTAAAATAGGTTTGCCAAAATGGCCACTAGCCAACGGGCCAGGGACCGGGCAGGCGCATCGAGTCGCAAAGTGCAGAGGGGCCCCACGCAGATCGTGGAGATGCTGGAGGGCTCACCTTTGATGCAGATGCTGCTCGGATGTTGGGCTTCTCAGGACCCAAAGCACAACTCGGAGGGAGCCTCTGTTGTCGCGCTTGCAGCTTGTCGAGTGTCTTCCAAGATGGCTGGCTCCACGTGTCTCGGTGCCTCCACGGGTTCCTTCTTTGCAGGGACTGTGGATCGGGCTGTGAGAGGTCTGGAGGTCCAGTTCTTGTCACTCTCTGGGCTCGGGCTCCGGCGGGAGGCGGCAGCAGAGCAGACATCGATTCGCTGGTTGGTGCTTGCGTTAGCAAGATGGTCACTCCCTGACCATAGGGGAGATTTCCTTCAGTCCTCTGTGCAGCAGAGCGTCGAAGTTCCCGTCTTCTTCTTTGTGTTAAGTTGATTCCAGGATGTCTGAAGTCTTAGGACACAGCTCCTACCTTTAAGCGGATTCTAGGGGCCGGACTACCTGCTAGGTCCCTCCCTAAGGGTGGGACCAGGAAGGGGGGTGGTTACACCCCCAATCCTTTGTCCAGCTCGCCCCAGGTCTGGGGCTGGTGTGCCCCAGGACCGGTTTGAACTGGCATATGCACCGAGGCTCTTTGTGAGCCTCAGGCATGTCTGATTCTATTCAAGCCCTACCTGACCAATACACAAAATCCTGTCTGGGGTGGTGCACGCACCTCCCCTGGCAGGAAACCATTTGTCCACGTCTCCCAAGCTGGAAGGACTCCCAGCAGCAGGAGGGCAGACTTGTGTCGGTGGTGGCGGCGTCCATTTTGTGGAGCTGAGGCTGTGTCTGATTTTACCCGGGTTTCAGGTGCTGTACATGTCGTGTCCCCCTAGAAGGGTGGAATGCTAACCCCGTTGCCAGAATTGGCGAGGGGTTAGTATTCCAATTCGTATGACACCTTATTCGACATGTTTTGATAAAGCCAAACCAAAGATAGCATTTAACCGCGAGGTTCATAATGCACTTAAGAGTATATGGTATGGCGATATCTGGAAATGGTAGAAGGAAGTTGTTCCGACCACTGCAGACAGGCTCAGCTCATGCCAGAGCACCATCTCACATGGAACCAAGCACTCTACCTTCAGGATTGTTAAGGCCTGCCATAGGAGTGACTTATAGGTTAACATGTGTCCCATTTAAGGTTAAGTATAGGTATACTACACCTAAGTAAGAGGTGGTTACACCAACTTACCCCAGCTGAGTGATCAGCCAGTTGTGTCAAATTGTTAGGCCAGGCCAGGGGTGGCACAATACATGCTTCAGCCCCTGGTAGGCCTTAGATACACCAATGCCCTGGGTACCTAGTCTACACTGGTACAGGGGCTCACAGGGTGATCCAATTCCAATTGGTTATGCACCTAGAGTGCATAGTGTCAATTTAGTAGAGAGAACAGCAGGCTGGGGGTCTGATTAGCAGGCCCACAGCCTCAATATGTCAAAAACCAGTGAAGCAAAAAGCAAAAATTTGGCGTGACCAAAGGATAGCAGACCCTACTGTCCTACACAACCCCCCCCCCCCCAAACGCAGGGACATTAAACTAGCCTGGACCAGTCGTGTCTTCATGTCCTAAGTGGAAGTACCTGGAGAGACCATCTGCATTCCCATGGTCTGTACCTGGCCGGTGCTCCACTGTAAAGTCCATCCCCTGTAGGGAAATGGACCACCTAAGCAGTTTGGGGTTTTCACCCTTCATCTGATTTAGCCACAAGAGGGGCTTATGGTCGGTCTGAATCTTGAAGTGAGTGCCAAACAAGTATGGCCTCAGCTTCTTCAGGGCCCACACCACAGCAAAGGCCTCCCTCTCAATAGCTGACCAATTCTTCTCTCTGGGGGTCAACCTTCTGCTAATAAAAGCAATGGGTTGGTCTTGACCATCTACATTAAGTTGTGACAGCACAGCTCCCACACCCAACTCAGAAGCATCTGTTTGGACAATAAACTCTTTGGAGTAGTCAGGACTTTTCAGGATAGGTGCAGAGCACACGGCCTTCTTCAGGTCATCAAATGCCTTTTGACAGCTTACTGTCCACTGAACCTTTTTGGGCATCTTTTTGGATGTCAGAGGAGTCACAATGGACCCATAGTTCTTAACAAACTTCCTGTAGTACCCAGTCAAGCCCAAGAAAGCTCGAACTTGAGTCTGGGTGGTTGGAGGGGACCAGTCCTTGATGGATTGTATCTTACTCTCCAGTGGTTGAACTTGGCCTCCACCTACAAGGTGGCCCAAGTACACAACCTTACTCTGCCCTATCTGGCACTTAGTAGCCTTGATAGTGAGGCCTGCCTTTTGCAGAGCCTCAAAAACCTTCTTCAGGTGGATCAGGTGATCCTCCCAGGTGGAGCTAAAGACAGCAATGTCATCAAGATATGCTGCACAAAAGTCATCCAACCCAGTAAGGACTTGATTCACCAACCTTTGGAAGGTGGCAGGTGCATTCTTCAGACCAAAGGGCATCACCAAAACTTGGTAGTGCCCACCTGGGGTTGAAAATGCTGTTTTGGCCTTAGACTCCTCAGCTAACCTGATTTGCCAATAGCCAGTTGTCAAATCAAATGTGCTCAAAAACTTAGCAGAAGCCAGTTTATCTATGAGCTCATCTGCCCTTGGAATAGGATGTGCATCTGTCCTAGTGACAGCATTGAGTCCTCTGTAATCCACACAGAACCTCATCTCTCTCTTGCCATCTTTGGTGTGAGGTTTGGGGACCAGAACCACTGGGCTAGCCCAGGGGCTCTCTGAGGGCTCAATGACACCCAGTTCCAGCATTATGTGTACCTCAGCCTTTATACAGTCCCTGACATGGTCAGGTTGTCTGTAAAGTTTGTTCTTTACAGGGAGACTGTCACCGGTGTCCACCACATGGGTACACCAATCAGTTTGACTAGGTATCAGTTAGAACATATGCTGAAATGATTGTAGAACTTGTCTACATTCAAACTGCTGATGCTCAGTGAGGTTGCCTCCAAGGGTCACTCCTTCAACTTGAACCATCTTCAGGGTTCTGAGACAACAGGTCTGGGAGAGGGTCACTCTCTTCCTCCTGTCCCTCATCTGTAGCCATGAGCAAGCCCATGTCTGCCCTGTCAACATATGCTTTTCACCTGTTAACATGGAGTACCCTGTGGGGACTCCTGGGAGTGCCTAGGTCCACCAAGTAGGTAACCTCTCCCTTCTTTTCCAGGATTGTATGGGGTCCAGACCATTTGTCTTGGAGTGCTGCTGGGGCCACTGGCTCCAACACCCATACCTTCTGTCCTGGCTGAAACTCAACCAAGACAGCCTTTTGGTCATGCCAAGCTTTCTGTAAGGCCTGGCTTGCCTCAAGGTTTTTGGATGCCTTCTCCATGTACTCAGCCATCCTGGAGCGGAGACCAAGTACATAGTCCACTATGTCTTGTTTAGGCTTTTTGAGAGGTAACTCCCATCCTTCCCTTACTAAACACAGTGGGCCTCTTACAGGGTGCCCAAACAACAATTCAAAGGGGCTGTAGCCAACTCCTTTTTGTGGGACCTCTCTGTAAGCAAACAGAAGGCAGGGTAGAAGGATGTCCCATTTTTGCCTGAGCTTTTCAGGTAATCCTTTGATCATACCCTTTAGGGTCTTGTTGAATCTCTCAACAAGCCCATTGCATTGTGGGTGATAAGGGGTGGTGAACTTGTAGTTGACACCACATTCCTTCCACATAGCTGTCAAGTATCCTGACATGAAGTTGGTACCTCTGTCAGAAACCACCTCCTTAGGAAACCCCACTCTGGAGAATACTCCCAGTAGGGCCCTGGCCACAACAGGAGCTGTTGTGGTCGTAAGGGGAATTGCCTCTGGATACCTGGTGGCATGATCCACTACCACCAGTATAAATCTGTGCCCAGATGCAGTGGGGGGATCCATGGGACCCACTATATCTATCCCCACTCTTTCAAAGGGAACCCCCACCACAGGTAGTGGTATTAGGGGGGCCTTTGTTGTGCCACCTGATTTGCCACTGGCTTGGCAGGTCACACAGGAGCGACAAAACTCCTTGGTATCTTCATTCATGTGAGGCCAGTGAAAGTGAGGGACAAGCTTGTCCCAAGTCTTGTTCTGGCCTAAGTGTCCTGCTAGAGGAATATCATGGGCCAAGGTAAGAAGGAAGCCCCTAAATTGCAGAGGTATAACCAACCTCCTGGTTGCACCAGGTGTTGGGTCTCTAGCCTCTGAATAAAGGAGCCCATCATCCCAATACACTTCATGGGTACCCTGAGCATTCCCAGCAGCCTCAGCAGCAGCCAGCTGTCTGAGGGGTTCAAGAGAGGGACAGGATAACTGAGCCTGCCCCAAGTCAGCCCTGGAAGGTCCCCCTGTCCCCAGAAACTCAACCTGGTCAGGTTCAAGCTCTTCAGGAACAGTTCCTTCAGGGTTCTCAAGATCATCTTCCTGGGAAGGCTGATCATCACTTGGAGGCAGGAGGGAAGGCACAGCCTTAACCCTCCTGTTCTTCTTCTTGGTAGGTGCTTGGTCCATTGTTCCAGGATCCAAGACCTGTGGTTCAGTAAGGCACTTTTTGGCCTGTGACCTGGTCACAGCAAGGACATGTGGTGATATACCTAACATCTCTGCATGTGTCCTGTACTCCACTTCTGACCATAGAGAACTCTCTAGGTCATTGCCCAACAAACATTCTACTGGGAGGTCTGCACTAACCACAACCCTTTTGAGGCCAGTTACCCCTCCCCATGAGAAGTTAACAATAGCCACACTATGAGAAGTAGTGGCATTGCTGGCATTGGTCACCAGGTAATTCTCACCTGGTATGTACTGTCCAGGATCCACAAAGCCTGGTGTCACCATAGTGACACTGGCACATGTGTCCCTATAGGCTTGAGCCACTTTTGCATTTATTAAAGGAGTCTGTCTGTACTTGCCCAGGTTACTGGGGCTCACAGTCAGGGACAAATCCATGTCCCCATCACAGATCAAGACTGCCTGTGTAAGGGTCCTGTCTAAGTCAGAATCTCCTTCAGTTCTCATAGTGATTCCCACTACACCCTTTGTCTGGGGACCAACACTGCTAACAGTAGTACTGGGAGCAGGTGCCTTAGGGGCAACAGTGTTGGGGGCTCCAGCCTTCTTACAATCACTAGTCCAGTGAGTTGTATTCTTGCAAGATTTGCACCAGGGTTTCTTTGGACCTTCTTTCTTCTTCCCTTTAGGTTGTTGGGACCCACCCTCATTAGTACTAGTTTGGGGCCCTGTTGAAGACTTCTGGTCTTTGGATTTCTGATCACCCTTTTGGTCTGTTTTCTTCTGATCACCCCCTTGGCCCTGGTTCTGGTTCTTTTGCTTAACCCTGGTTCTGAACCATTTGTCTGCCTTCTTTCCCAATTCTTGGGGAGAGGTCAGATCTGAGTCAACCAAGTGTTGATGCAGTTGCTGGTTCTGACAGTTATTTAAAATCGGTTCTCTCATCATCAAATTGTACAATCCTGTATAATCAGACACCTTACTTCCCAGCAACCAACCCTCCAAAGCCTTAGTGGCACATTCAATGTATTCAGACCAGTCTGAGTCTGTGTCTTCTGGGTATCTCTGAACATTAACCTGTATGGTTCAGTGGTTAAGCCTAACCCATCAACCAGGACACTCTTCAGGGCTCTGTAGTTTCTGACATCCTCCTCTCTAACAGTGAGGAGTCTATCTCTGCCTCTACCTTCAAAGGAGAGCCATAAGATTGCTGCCCACTGGTCTTCAGGAACCTGCTGCACTTTGCAGGCTCTCTCAAGAGCAGTCATCCACTTGTGTATATCATCCCCACTTTTGTAGGGGGGCACAACCTTGGACAGGTTCCTATTATCAAAGGCCCTATCTTTGTCCCTAGGGACAGTGCTGCCACCAGTGGGTATAGACCCACTCTCTCTAGGTTGCCTAGCCTTGCTCAGTTTCTCTTCCATCAGGGCTACCTCTAGCTCCTGCTTCCTGATCCTCAGCTGGGCTTCCTTCATTCTGGCCTCATGCTCCCTCCTCTGAGGGCTGGTCATCCTTCTTCTGGAGTGACCTTGAGAGCCTCTAGAGGCATGAGAAGCATTAGAGTCACCTGAGTGATTCCTCTGTCTCCCAAACCCCTGGTTAAGTCCACTAGGGAGATTCAATGGGGGGAACCCATTGTCAGTCCCAAGTAGTCTTAAGTTAGCTTAGCCAGGTATAGCACCTGGCACTGGGCTATCTCTCCCATCAGCACTACTACTACTGTCAGACTCACCCCCTTTGTCATCCCAGTCCCTATGCTGATTCTCATCATCTGTAGTCTGATTCTCAACTAAGGTGCGACTGTTGGAAAGGGGTACTTCAGTAGCATCTTCAGAAGGAGGGCCTCCTGTTCCAGTCCCTGAGGGGTCTAACTGGGAGGCTTTCTTGAGAGCTCTCTGATCTTCATCAGCTTGTAAGAGTTCTCTGAGCTCAGCTGATGTAGGGTTTCTGGGTTGTTTAAGGCCCCTGATATTAGCCAACTGCCTGAGCACATTTTGGTTTAGGGTAGCAAAAATGGATGGTGCCCTCTGGGGGTCACTCTCGACAGAGATGGGTACGTTGGACCCCTCTGCCCCAGCCATTGCTCTTAAGTGTGGGTGGATGTGTTGCAACTACCTACACTTGGGTTTTCCTACTAAACCTATCTAGTAGTTGTAGTCAGGGTGTGCTACTCCCTTTGCTCTACAACAACTAAGTTCAGTAGAACTTAAGTATATAACTAACTTGTTTTATATGTACCTAAAGGTACCTGTATGATCTTTCAATTGGTAACAACGAGATTACAGAGGTAAAACAACAGCAAGCTCAAATCCCAACCGCTGCTCACCAATGTGAGAAGTTGGCCTGGTATATGATGTTCACTAGTTAAAGTGACCACCTTGTACCATGCCAAGCAACCCTTATGGTGTGGTTGAAGTCAACCTTTTCGGACCAGCTGCCCTAGTGGTAGCGTAGGCTAAGCAGTCTTTCAGGCTAAACTCGTTTAGGCATGTGAAGCAAGCTGTTTTACCATATGTAACCCCCTTTTATACCAATGAAAGGACACCACACAGATATATATTCAAAATATATATGTATTTATTACTCAAAGTATCCCCTAGACTCTTTATGAGCACAGGAGCACAAATCGTTAAACAAGAAAGTATTACAATATACAGAAGTTGCACTTTATATGGATAGGCCCTGGTGGCCGCTCAAACCATATACTAAAATAGTGGTATAAGTACCACGAACCGGAAAGGGAAAAGGCCTAGGGCCTCTAGAATCGCTGGGCCTAAAAGGAGCTAACTTCAGTTAGTGACCAGGAGGTCCACGGGTCGCGTGTGCAGTGAGGAAAGTTACACGCGGGCTCCCATAGGTTTTCAATGGGTGCGTAAATGTTCAAAAGTTACTGCTAGAAGGGTCTTCTGGATGGACTACGAACTTAAGACTTAAAACACAGACACTAGAGATGTTTCTCTACACTTGGGCACCGGAGTGCCAGCTTTACCTCACCCACAGGAAGCGGGTGCATAGGTCTCGAAGTGCGTTGGGTTTCGTCTATCTGTTCAATGGAGCCTGATGACAAAGATGCTGCAGGCGGTCGGTCCACAAGAGATGCGGTGGATCCCAGGGTGGATCAGAGTTGTAGAAGACCTGAAAGCAGAAGGGACAGTGTTCACAGTCACTAGCCAGTGACCGGCGTGGCACCAGGTAGGTACCAGGCGATGTCGGGTGCAAACAGGTGAAGAGGTGTAGCTTGTCTCTGCAGCCACGTGGTCCCTGAAGGTCGACGACATCCAGGAGTCGGTTGACGAGCTGTCCCTGCAGGTTCTCGCTGTCGGCGGTGTCGGCGACTCGAAGGAAGCAAACAAGCCTTGGCAAAAGCAGGAGTTGCAGGAATTGAAGAAAGCTGATTACTCTGACCAGCAAGGTCAGAGGGGCTGCTCCTTTGGAGGGAAGCAGGGGCCAGTCTGGAGCAACCAGACCAGCATCGTAGTTTTAAAATAGGTTTGCCAAAATGGCCACTAGCCAATGGGCCAGGGACCAGGCAGGCGCATCAAGTCGCAAAGTGCAGAGGGGCCCCACGCAGATCGTGGAGATGCTGGAGGGCTCACCTTTGATGCAGATGCTGCTCGGATGTTGGGCTTCTCAGGACCCAAAGCACAACTCGGAGGGAGCCTCTGTTGTTGCGCTTGCAGCTTGTCGAGTGTCTTCCAAGATGGCTGGCTCCACGTGTCTCGGTGCCTCCACGGGTTCCTTCTTTGCAGGGACTGTGGATCGGGCTGTGAGAGGTCTGGAGGTCCAGTTCTTGTCACTCTCTGGGCTCGGGCTCCGGCGGGAGGCGGCAGCAGAGCAGACATCGATTCGCTGGTTGGTGCTTGCGTTAGCAAGATGGTCACTCCCTGACCATAGGGGAGATTTCCTTCAGTCCTCTGTGCAGCAGAGCATCGAAGTTCCCATCTTCTTATTTGTGTTAAGTTGATTCCAGGATGTCTGAAGTCTTAGGACACAGCTCCTACCTTTAAGCGGATTCTAGGGGCCGGACTACCTGCTAGGTCCCTCCCTAAGGGTGGGACCAGGAAGGGGGGTGGTTACACCCCCAATCCTTTGTTTAGCTCGCCCCAGGTCTGGGACTGGTGTGCCCCAGGACCAGTTTGAACTGGCATATGCACCGAGGCTCCTTGTGAGCCTCAGGCATGTCTGATTCTATTCAAGCCCTACCTGACCAATACACAAAATCCTGTCTGGGGTGGTGCACGCACCTCCCCTGGCAGGAAACCCTTTGTCCACGTCCCCCAAGCTGGAAGGTCTCCCAGCAGCAGGAGGGCAGACTTGTGTCGGTGGTGGCGGCGTCCATTTAGTGGAGCTGAGGCTGTGTCTGATTTTACCCGGGTTTCAGGTGCTGTACATGTCGTGTCCCCCTAGAAGGGTGGAATGCTAACCCTGTCGCCAGAATTGGCGAGGGGGTAGTATTCCAATTCGTATGACACCTTACTCGACATGTTTTGATAAAGCCAAACCAAAGATAGCATTTAACCACGAGGTTCATAATGCACTTAAGAGTATATGGTATGGCGATATCTGGAAACGGTAGAAGGAAGTTGTTCCGACTACTGCAGACAGGCTCAGCTCATGCCAGAGCACCATCTCACATGGAACCAAGCACTCTGCCTTCAGGATTGTTAAGGCCTGCCATAGGAGTGACTTATAGGTTAACATGTGTCCCATTTAAGGTTAGATATAGGTATACTACACCTAAGTAAGAGGTGGTTACACCAACTTACCCCAGCTGAGTGATCAGCCAGTTGTGTCAAATTGTTAGGCCAGGCCAGGGGTGGCACAATACATGCTCCAGCCCCTGGTAGGCCTTAGATACACCAATGCCCTGGGTACTTAGTGTACACTGGTACAGGGGCTCACAGGGTGATCCAATTCCAATTGGTTATGCACCTAGAGTGCATAGTGTCAATTTAGTAGAGAGAACAGCAGGCTGGGGGTCTTATTAGCAGGCCCACAGCCTCAATATGTCAAAAACCAGTGAAGCAAAAAGCAAACATTTGGGGTGACTATAGGATAGCAGACCCTACTCTCCTACAGTGATTGATTTGAAGAATGCTTTCTTCAGCATCTCAATTGCCGTGGAGAGTAGAGATATCTTTGGCTTCTTTTTAGGAGGCCGAAGTTTCCGGTTTAAACGCGCTCCTCAAGGCTATTGTGAGAGTCCATCGATCTATAGTCAAGCTTTGAAGACGTAACTTGATTTGTTGGTTTTACCTGATGGTGCCGCCCTTATTCAGTATGTTGACGATCTATTAGTCGCTGCTGACAATGAAGAGACTTGTAGAGAGGCTACTCTGTCGTTGTTACGTCACTTGTCTGATTTCCATCATAAGGTTTCTCTTTCGAAGTTGCAGTATTGCCGACAAGAAGTTACCTACTTAGGTCACCTCTTATCGAAGGAGGGAAGATTGACCCCAGAAAGAATTCAAGCGATTGCGAAAATGAGTGTGCCTACGACACAGAGAGAAGTATTTATTTATTTATTTTATTTTTCAGATTTGTAGCGCGCATAGCTGCCCCAGCAATAGGGCGTCCCAGCGCGATCAGAGACACGAGTGAGTAGAGGGACAGGAGGCGAATAAACAACGGCTGGGAAGAGCCAGGTCTTGATTGCCTTGCGGAAGGTGAAATGAGTCTGTATTTGTCTGATGGAGAGAGGGAGTTGATTCCACAGTACCGCTGCAAGACGGCGGAATGAAAGCCCCCCGGCTTTTGCTCTCACCGTCCGGGGTACAATAGCCAGCAGCTGATTGGATGATCTAAGAGATCGCTGAGGTATATAAGGTTGAAGTAGCTTAGATAGACCCAATGGAGCCTGTTGAGAGAGAATTTTATGAGCAACACAAAAGGTTTTAAATTGAATTCTTTTCTCAACAAGCAACCAATTCAGCTTGGGGAGGATGTGGGCAACCGATGTGGATCTCGGAAGTGCCACTAGCAAACGTGCAGCGGCATTCTGAGCTCTCTGTAAGCGCATGATACAGGATTTGTTTGCCCCAAGATACAATCCATTCCCATATTCCAGTCTCGATAGTATAGTCGCCTGGATGATGGTCTGGCGATCTCTAGGGGGAAAAAAGCCCAGTACTGGCTTCAAACCTCGCAGTAGGCCAAAACACGACCCCGCCACAGCCTTGGCTTGCACGTCAAAAGTCAGTCCGCTATCAATCCAGAAACCCAAGTTTTTAACCGCTTCTTTGGGCACAGGGGCTGGCTTAAGGTTGTCAGGCCAGCAATGATCAGACCATAGGTCCCGATCTTTTCCAAATACTAACACCTCGGATTTCCCGGTGTTAAGTTGCAGGTAATTGCAGGCCATCCAGTCTGCCACCCCGACCAGATCTTCCCTGAATCTACTCAGATTGGCGGTGTTCTTTTTGGAGTAGGCAATTACTAATTGGGTGTCGTCAGCGTAAGACACCATTGACAAACCCCTCTTCCGAGCGACCTGGGCCAGAGGTTGCATGTAGATATTAAACAAGAGGGGGCTCAGGATAGACCCTTGAGGCACTCCTCGTTGTAAGGCATACCTCTGGGATTGAAAAGGTGGCATCCAAATCTGAAAAGATCTTCCCGTTAGAAAGGATCGGCACCAATCGAGAGCCAGATCCCTCACTCCGATATCAAATAGCTGCTTCAGTAGGATTTCATGGGAGACCGTGTCAAAGGCGGCACTTAGATCGAGAAGAACTAAGGCCGCCCAGTCCCCTACATCCAGTATCCCTCGGATTTCCTCCGTCACTGACAACAATGCAGATTCAGTGCCATGTCGGGCTCTAAAGCCATTCTGCGACGGGTCAAGGATAGTGTTCTGTTCAATGAACTCCGTCAAAATAGTCTGAACATGTAGTTCCACCATTTTCGCTAAAAAAGGAAGTTGCGAAATGGGGCGATAGTTACCCGGCTCGGCAGGGTCCAATGACGTTTTTTTCAGCAGAGGGATAACTTTTGCGTGTTTCCATGTTACAGGTACTATAGCTGACTCTAAAGAGAGATTCATCAATTCAAGATACACTGGAAGAATAGATGGCATGACTTGAGAAAGATTTTTTGGGGCCAGAGGATCAATAGGGGAACCAGATTTAATTTTTTGGAACAAGACCTCCAGACTTGTTAGAGATAGCGCTGGAAACGAAAGCAAGCAATTTAGACCTTGGGAGGCCAGGACGGTGGGCCAAGTCTTCGTAGCAGGATCAGAGGCTACCGGTAGATTTTGATAAATTTTATCCACTTTGTTGATAAAGTAGTTGGCCAGTTCATCGCATTGGTTGTTGGAGGAAATGGGAGTACTTTTAGCCATATCACCGTTCTTCATAATCTTAAGCAAGGAAAAAATTGTTTTAGATGGATTTGAGCTTGTTAGGATAGTATTTCCTATATACTCAGCCCTGGCTCGCCGAATTTGCTTATGATAAAGATTAATGGCTGCTCGATAATTAGATTTCCCCACTGCATCGTAAGAGCGTCTCCAAGTACGTTCTAGCTGTTTACAATGCTTTTTTGCCTTGGAAAGAGACTCGTTGAACCAAGGTTTAATTTAGTGCGTGCATTTCTAGGTATTACATCGTACTGTAAACAGTGGATTGCTAATTTTTCGTTGCTTGCAAAACCTTTGATAGCTCTTACTGTTAAGGATACTCTGAATCCTATTCCTTGGACTGACGAATGTCAGAAGAGTTTTTCAGAATTGCGTGATGCCCTGTGTTCGGCTCCTGTGTTGGGTACCCCCGATTACAGTAAACCTTTCACATTGTATGTCCACGAGAGAGAGGGATGTGCATTGTCAGTTTTGACTCAACAGTTTGGCGATAAGCAACGTCCATGTGCTTATTTTTCATCGACTTTGGATCCGGTAGCTAGAGCGTTGCCGAGTTGTTTGAGAGCTACAGCGGCAGCGGCTGTTTCAATCCGACAGTCTGCTGGTTTGGTGATGGACAATACACTGACTGTGATGGTTCCACATGCAGTGGATACCTTGCTGAACCGTACCAAGACACAGCACTTAACTAGTGCTCGGTTGTCAGGTTACGAATTGACCTTGTTAGCAAGTCATGTACATATAAAAAGATGCAACACGTTGAATCCAGCCACGTTGTTGCCGATCTCAACTGAGACAGATGATACCGAACAGCATGATTGTTTTCTTAGGACTGAGGAAGAAACGAAAGGGAGGGTAGACCTTAGGGACACTCCTCTTGCAGAATGTGATGGTACTTTATGGGTTGATGGTTCGTGCTTCAAGCTTCCGAATGGTGATATGACTGCGGCATATGCGGTTACGACTTTGCATACGATTGTTGAAGCTGCTCGTATCCCACATAATTCAGCACAAGCGGCAGAGTTGATTGCATTGACAAGAGCGTGTGTGTTGTCGAAAGGGAAAAGAGTGACTGTGTACACTGACAGCCAGTATGCGTTCAGTGTTGCCCTTAGTTTTGGACGATTGTGGAGAGAACGTGGGTTTCTGACTTCGCATGTGACCATGATCCAACATGGTCAATTGGTGAATGAACTTCTTGAATCTCTTACTCTGCCGTTGCAAGTTGCGATCATGAAATGCAGTGCGCATAAGAAAGTCACGGATGATGTTGGTCGTGGTAATGCGTTTGCAGATGAAGTCGCGAAAGAGACTGCGAGAGATGTGATGAGTCGAATGTATGTTGCGGGTTCGGCGAGATGGGTTCCAGATAGAAGTATGTGTGAAGATACGATTGAGAGTGTGAAATCCATCCAAGCTGAAGCTACAGAGAAAGAGTTGAATGAATGGAGAGAAAGCAAGGGTAAATTGGACTCGAATGGTGGTTGGGTTGAGTTGTCAGAGCATCAGCGATGGTTGTTGCCTGATGTGTATGTACTTCCAGTGGTTACGATGGCACATGGAATGGCCCATATCAGTGTGAAAGGGATTTGTAAGTTGTTGGCCCCAGTATGGCAAAATGCTGGAATTCCTAAGTGTGCAGAGAATTTGGTCAAGAACTGTATGGTTTGTTTGATGTACAATCCTGGTAAGGGAACTCCAACTCCAGCTGGTCATTTTGCTCCTCCCACGTATCCGTTTGAGGCTTTGCAGCTAGATTTCATCCACATGGAGAGGTGCAACAACCTGAAGTATGTCTTATTGGTTGTTTGCTCTTTTTCTAGATGGGTGGAAGCCTACCCTTTGAAGGACAATACTGCCTTGTCCACAGCTAAAGCCCTTATTAAGGAATTTTTTCCTAGGTATGGGTTGCCGAGAATGGTCTGGAGTGACAATGGGAGTGAATTTGTGGGTCAAGTGATGAAGAGAGTGTGTGATGGGTTAGGAATCCGGCAGAAGTTCCACGCTGCCAATCATCCCCAGTCAGCTGGTCTAGTTGAGTGCTACAATGGCACGTTAAAATTGAAATTGGCCAAAATTCAAGCGAGCTCTGGTCTACAATGGCCTGATGCTTTGCCGTTAGCCCTTCTGTCCACAAGAATGACTGTGCATTCGCGAATGGGTCTGAGTCCTTATGAGGTTGTGTTTGGTCGCCCGGCAAATATTTGGGGAGTGCAGCGGCCGACAAAATTTAGTGAGATAGAACACCCTGTATTGCTTGACTACCTGTACGAATTGATGGCTAAATTGCGTGTTCTGCATCAACAGGTTCATGATACTTTGCCACAGGTTTCTGAAGATCCAGGGCACACCATTGAACCTGGCGCGTGGGTGCTCGTGAAGAATTTTCAGCGAACCAAGAACGAGCAGCCCCGCTGGACAGGACCTTACCTGGTGTTATTATCTACCCGTTCTGCGGTACGAGTGCACGGTAAAAAGAACTGGATTCACGGCGTATATTGTAAGAGGGCCCAGTTGCCTCTGCCGTACGACCGGTGGGTCCAAAAAGGACTTCCTGATTCCGAGACTGAGACCGTGCCTCGTTTTCTGCCTTTCAGCGATGCCCGTTTGATTGGAACAAACACTGAGCCAGAAAGCGATAATCTTCTTCAAGAAGCTGTGCCTCCATCGAACCGTTTGAACACTGTTAAACCTGAGCTACTTTTCCGAGAACAGACATTGACTGGCAAATTTGCGACCAAGAGTCGCGGGACAAATAACAAATTAAGTTCCTTCTTTGCTTTTTTTTTAAGGTTAGCTCCCCTCCGAGAAACTATTTTGATTTTTGTTTTTCGAACCACCATCCGGGTTCAGCTGTAGGGTCGCGGTGCCAAGTCCTTGGAGTGCAAGCCGAAGACGTTAGGTCGAAGGTTCTGGTTGGTCTAAGGGCGTTCCCTGGACCGACAGTCGCATTCCTTAGCACGGAACACCCATCCGCCGCGAGCAGCACGATTAGAGGATGGAGTTTTTCGGGATGGAGAGACCTACTAAAAGAATGAGCTTCAAGAACGAAATGTGTATAATAATGAGTAGAAAACGTTTTTTGATATTATGTCTGTTTATACTGTTTAGTTTAATGATGTTTTTAATTGGATATGTGACATTCTCTATTCAAGTAACATTCATGCCCACTGCACAACCCATGCCTCCTCCTACTGTTTCTTCGCATTCTTTTCACCCTCTGCCCGAACATGAGTTCATTAGGAGAATGGAATTCGCTAATAATTCCTTTGTTCAGCTTCTGCACCAACACCAGCTAGTAGTGAACACAACTAATTGTTGGGTGTGTGGCCTTATGCCCCATACTACCGATAAAAGTATTCCTTACCTGGTCCTGCCATTTAGCTACAATGGTTCTGTTTGGGCATACAGAACAATGATCATTTATGCCCGTGAAGTTAACCCCCTACGTTCTGTGAAGGATAATCCGAAGAATAGTGCTCTGGTCAAGGGAATGGTCGACATGATTAGAGGAATAGGTTCTTATGAGACTATCCCGAGAGATGAGACGCTAGCGTATATTGGATGGAACGTTACTGGATATGGAGCTAGTCTGAGTGGGAACCAGCGAGCGAAGAGATCCTCTCCGATTTGGATAGTACCCCATCAGGGTCATTACTGTCTGCAAGGTAATGGCAAGAATCCTAGAGCTCAGCTAGGGAAGAGTGTTTGCATTGAGACATATGTTTTTGCATCCCAGACTTCCCCACCGTTTCTAGCAGCTAAGGGTACCTACTTCATTTGCCATGACAGAGCGTATACATGGTTGCCCCCTGATTTCTCGGGCACATGTTTTGTCTCGTTCTTGTTACCTCCTACATTTACAGCTGCGGCAGATTACCACAAGAAGAGAGTCGTTAGAGGTGTCTTCAGAAAGGAAGATACCGCAGGACAAGAATTGGGAGATTTCTTGAAGGGTTTTCTGCCGTTTTGGGGACCTATGGTTAACAGCAGGAGCATACGGCAATTGACGAGAGTAGTTGAGTCCACCATAGTCGAGACTGCCGGCGCCCTTAGTAATTTGACTGCTGAGCTCCAGTCAGATCGCCTTATGACTCTTCAGAACAGAGTTGTGTTAGATGTCATACTTGCAGATAGAGGAGGGGTCTGTAAATTGATCCAATCAAGCTGTTGTGTTTTCATTCCAGACAACGCTCCGACAGTTTTCCAAGCCATCTCCAAGCTACATAAGCTCTCCGAGTCCGTACATGTGGACGAAGGAGATTGGTCGTTAATGGGATGGTTCTGGGGATTGTTATCCACCTGGGGATGGAAGATTCTGATGGTCATTGGGATGGTATTAGCTATCCTTTTCCTGTTCTGCCTTTGTATACAGTGTGCTCCTGCTATCTGTGGCCTTTTTGTTACCTCGTGTTCGAGGAGACCTGTCCAGAGAGAGTTACTAAGTGCCAGGATGATGCTACAGCAACATCTCAATGATCTGATGAATATAGACCTGGATTCAGATTGACGTGAGTTTAGGTTATTGCCTATGTAAGGGCAAAAGGAGGGTCTGTGGTTCCGTGAATTCTGAACCTATTCAATGAAGGTTGTCGTATCGTGATGGTTTTGGTATCAGCGAACTGCGACTGACAAGTGCGGTATGCGTAAGCGTTTTCGTCATGCTACACCGATGGATTCACTGTGTATTTGATGATCTAGTCTGCACCCTTGGGTTCCATTTTGTGCATAACCGCCATTTTGTGTTTGCCCTCAAATAGGCTAATGACTACAGGATGACTGTGGCCAAGCGAGCCTCTAGGGACGCATACACCTTAGCTTGAGTTTGTGTTGACTCCTGTTTGACCTGAGTCAACTGACCCATTTGCCCGAGGCTAAACTTGTTGAGCCAGTTCCTTGTTAAGCAGCTGGTCAGATAGAGATCTAAGAGCAGGACATTATTGATTCTATGGCACACGCACACACCCCTCTATCTTGCTTCTCATCTGTTTCTGCTCCTTCCTTTTATGGCCCTATGGCCTAATTATTAATTTGGGTTGAGGACTTTTATGATGGGCCCGTCCGGCCTGTTCGAGCAAGAATGCTGGATTTTTACCTTGTCATTGGCGGTGGGTTGGATAACTGAAAGTGGGTTTGTCGTTATGTGATGCCTCTGTAAAGATCATCCTCTGATTGGTCAAATTTGTGAGTAATTGATGCTAGCCAGGAACTTGGTTTTTGGCATAAAAGACGATGCTCCGCTCTATTAGGTTGAGCAGTCTCCTTAGAACATACACCGTGTTGTACTCAGTGGCGTAACGAAACTTGAGGGGGCCCCCCTGCAAAGCACATGGAGGGGGCCCCCCCGGCGGCCCAGCACACCACCTACCACTTTGCCCTATCACCGAGAAATCTAGTATATTTTGATTTAAAACCTCCAACATTTAAATGAAATGCCTCTATATTGTCTTTCTCTAAGTTCTAATGAGAAAATGGGAAATACTCTTAACATACAAGCTATGCCATTTGTATCAATACTGTCAAAAGCAGATTATTTGACTGAGGCAGCAATCAGAACAATGCCAAGGAGCGATCCTATTGTCTCAGGAACTGCCTATGGCTGAAGAACAAAGAACAACTATGAAGGGTCTGAAATAGAATTGACATTAATGGACAATAATTTGAAATTTTGAAAGACAAAACCAAACCTGCAATTCCATAAAAACTCGACTGACAATATACATGAGAAGTACACAAGATATAACTCAGTAGCCTATTAAAGTCAAGAGAAATAGACTGGTGAATTATCTGCATGCCACACATTAGTGACTGTCAAGGGTTGTGCATGATAATAACGTGAACTGAGGAAGCAATTTCAATCTCTACCATCATGTCTTTATTAGTAAGCATTGCAAAACAGGCAGGCAAACAAGGTCGAGGAAGAAAACTGTTTGGATGCTTCAGAACATTGATGCAGATGTTTGTCTGTTTTAATTTATAATTTCTGTAATGTAAACAATGCTAAATACAAGATTTCAGGCACACATATTGCACACCATAAATAACACTGCATGTAGAATAAAAACAATCCATATCAGCAAGAACCCAATGACAATCTATACAAACTGTAGTTGGTAAAGCAAAAGAAAAAAAGTGTAAATACTTTCAAGGTGCATAATAAAGCAATCACCAGTCCAGCAATATACAAAAATCAAGCACGTTTTGTAAAACAATCGACTTTCTTCTTGCAGCAAGGTGAAAATACTTTCAAAGTGCATGGTAAAAACAAGTCCAGCAGTATGCAAAAATGAAGCCAAGTAAGTCAAACAATTCCCTGTTTGGTGAGCGCATTAAGGCACATATATTTCAAAGCAACTGGTAACCAACAACAACTACAGCTCCATACAATAATCAAACCAGTTTAAACTAACAATTCCCTTTTTGAAGGCTCAAATAAATCAAAGTGACTAGAAAAACAGTAACAAGTACAGCAGGCAGCAGCATGCAAATATCAAACCACTTTAGTCAACCAATGTGCATGAAGGTGCAAATATTTCAAACTGACTGGTAAAACAAGTACAGCAAGCACCAGCATACATAAATCAAACCTATTTAGTCAGACTAGTTCTCCTTTTGTTTGTGCCTAAAGGCATAAATATTTCAAAGTGCCTGGTAAAGCAATAACAATTTAGCAGCATAAACATCAAACACATCCAGTCAAACAATGCCCCTTTTATTTGTGCATAAAGGTGCAAATATTTCAAGGCAAGTGGTAAAAACGAAAACAAGTTTAGCAGCATGAACATTAAAGAAGTCGACATAGTACGCCCCTTTAGTTTGTGCATAAAGGCCCAAATATTTAAGTGACCAGCAAAACAATAATATGCTCAGCAGCAAAATAAACAAAGCTGTTTACTCAAATGATGCCCCTTTTGTCTGTGCAAAATAAAGTGTCAAGGGGGTGCATATAGTCAGGTTAAACTGAATACATTTCTTCTTGCCTCTATAAACGTATGTTCAGAATATTGAGGTAGCCTATATATAAGCGAACAATATTTAAAGTATGAAATACTGGCAGAATGCCATATTACTTACTGCTTCCTCATGGGATTGAAAAGACAGATACATTTTGAGACTCACTATCAGCAGGAACAGTACTTGCAGGAGCCTGATGAAGTTAATTGCAGAGTTTGAAGGCTGGTAAAGCAGAAAAACAGTACTTAAAGAGTGGACACAAGGCTGAAGACTGCTTACACGAGGAAGAGGAAGTGGCAAATTAGACTGGTGGCTGAAGGCTACTACTGCTTGGTTCACTGAGTTGGATAGATGCACTTGACTGAAAGAATGTTTGCCTCTTTGCCTTTCTTCGTGCAAACTCTTCCGTTAGAGCTTTCACATTTAAGTTTTTTGCCAGATCCCTCTCAATGCTTAAATTTGCAAGCCCTGACAGCCTTTCCTGCGTTATTGTGCTTTGGAGATAGTTCTTGATTAATTTTAACTTTGAAAATGACCTTTCTGCACTGGCTACAGTAACTGGAATTGTTAGAAAAAGTTTCAGTGCTGTTGCAACATTCAACACACTGGGAAGAATTGCATGGTTTCTCAAAAATAAAAGGTCAGCCAGATCCTTTATTGTGCCACCTGAGATAAGTTGTATTTGTTCTGTCAACACAGCTTTGAAAGCGATGAGTTGTTGTGGAAACTCTAGGGACAAGTCTTTTTCGTAATGAGCTGCCAGGGTCATGGCTGCTTCAAACAACTCATCCTCACTAGCTCTGAGGATTTCTGAAGGCATCATGAAATGAAATTGTTCATACCAGCAAATCGAGTTTTTATCTGATTTACAACAATATCTATGTTAGCATAAAACACAGACACCTTAAAATTGTCTTCAGGATTGCACAGCCTTTGGTCTTCACTGAGTTCATCGAAGTGCTTTTTTTTGCGTCGTGGTCGTTTTTGTGTAAATTAAATTGAATTCCCCATGCAGCTGCAAGTGAAGATGCTGAGCTTTTAACATCTTCAAACTGTTCTCTGAAACTGGCAAATGTATTCGCTGCGCTACTTAACATATTTGATGCTTGTAAAAGGTCCAGATCTTTAGACTGAAGCTCGTGTGACTGCAGGGTGAACAGCACAAGTGCATTGCGAGTGCAGAGTGAGGACGGTGAGTGCAGGGTGAGCGGGTGAATAGTGTGAGTGCATTGTGATTGCTGTGAGTACAGGGTGAGCGTAAAAGTGAAGGGCGAGAAAGAGGAGTGAGTTGTCTGAATGAAGGGTGCATTCCCGGACACTTGAAGTAACTCAGCAGGTTATTTATGGCAGCGTAGGGCTTCAGGTATAAGTTAAACTATTGTTATTTTGGCATTAATAGGGATCCAGGGTGTAGGAAATAATGTGCTGATATCAACAAAACTTCCAGTCTTATGATTAGGGTTGCCAGCTCATTTTGATGCCCCCTACAGGACAAAAATAAAGCAGTCACCTAAAGCCATATTTTCAGCGCTTATCTGTGCATACTTCAAATAGCAAATGGAAAACACTTAATTGTGTTTAAGGGCTGCCTGAATGATCCATGACTGATAATTAAAGGGGACAAAGACAGAAAAGTCACATAACAAATGAATACATACATTTTTATTTATAACCCTAGTTAGTGTCTTTAAACAACACATGGCTGGCATTTTTCTTTTGGCAACCCTACTTTATATTCCTTTTCATGAAATGCCTTCTCACACTATAGCAGTAAATGTGAATTTCAAATGTAAGGATTAGGCCCAGGGGGTACTGCATGGAACCAGTAAAAAACTAAGCCTATGTAACCAGTTTACAAAAGTATGCAATGGTACATTACATAATGAGAAGTTGGTTCTGTGCATAAGATAAATACTGCATCCTGTACATTCTGTGCTCCTCAGCAAACAAGTAACCAACTAAAATCTTAACAGGGCCTACTTGGCCTCTCATCTTTCTGGGATCAAAACACTGTGACTCATTACATACTAATTGAAAGTTACTATAAGTAATCAGAGGACAGGTCTATTGCACAACACGTCACTTTGTGGTCACTGCCTAGCCCTTTATTATACTCAAAATGTGCATAGTGACATTGTAGGATGGTTTAGCCACTCCCTATTTACAATGCTAAGTTAGCACAACCGCGTTAGCTGTTAGAAAGCCATCTTGCCGCTTCTGCTGCTTTTTGCACGCGACACTGTTGTCACATGTTATTGCTTGAGAACTGCTGACTCGACTTTGCTTCACATGAGAACTGTCTGTTGTTTAACATCCTTAACAGTGAGCAGTGACCTTGGTATGTACATCGCGTAAAGAACAAGTCTGGGTCACTAGACGGTGCATGTTGTTGTGTGCAGGTTGATCGTACCACCTTTTAGCCATAACATGCACGCAGCTGCAGATACCTGAAAGACGAGTGCTTTAATATTGCAGAGCAGCATGTTTTTAGATTCATTCGAGGAGAAGAGCAGTTGCAGGAGCGAGCCAAGCTGATCCTGTGATGTGATTCCACTAAGCTGATCTATACGGTATGGGGTCCCCCATTCGAGCCTAGAGACCTTCTATTAGTCTAATAATAACCTATTAGTTTACTAGAGAAAGCAGGGTGTCTGATTTCACTGTCATTTTATTATGATTGCTCCTTTCATTTTCTATGGTATTGTAACAATGCTGATGGTTCTGATCTTGACCATTTGTCTGCTTATGTTAGCCAAGTTACTGCATCTTAGGACGCGAGGTTTATAAAATAAACTCTTTAAACTTTACCGTGTCTTTGTTATTCTGTTGTGGACTGATATAATCATACGAACGGGTATTTCCAATTCCCACCATTCCTGAGAATATACAAAGTCGCTTGTTCTGGGTTGTCTATACATTGGGACCGCCAAGCTAAATCTCGGATAACGAATGGGACACTAAGCTAGTCGGATAGGGGTTCTTGGTTCCGAGGGGAGTTTCTGGTACACCACAATTCTCTGAGGTCCTGGTTTCCTGCTCATAGTTCTGTGCATAAGCAGAATCCCTGCAACAACATCTGTTGCTGATGGTGATATGAAAAGACGCATCTGCGGTCATAAACACTACATACAAAAACCGATTTTTAGGAGATGAAGGGGAATCACTAGGGAGAGAAAGGATGAGAACTTGGAGGAGAAAAGAAGAACCAGATGAGGGGATCTTGAAGAGGGGCTGAGAATGGACTGAAATGATGGGAGAGCCTAGAAGATTAAAAGGAGGAAAGGGGTGAGAAGGTAACAACAATGACACAAGTGAGCAGTGCAGGTAGTGGGGATAAAGATGATGATGATGAGCGGCAGTCAGGATGGGGTATAATAGGAAGATCTAATGAGGAATAAAAAGGAAAACAGTGTGGAGATGTGTGTTATCTCATTTATAATGAAGAGCCTCTCGGAGGACCGACCGGGCCCGTACGCGCACACACTATTTAATTAACTAAGAGGCTTATATGTCAAGATATGTCAGGCTGTGAAAGTACTGTAATATTTAATGTGCCCTTTCAGAGGCTTTGGCTTTTGAGGAGATTTCTGTGAAAGCTGTACTTTAAAACGCACTATTTGAGCCCATTAAAAAATATATGAGGAGAGAACCTCCCCTGCGTCCACCCACCCAGACCAAGTCAGGCTTGCGTTCTTCCCTCGCTGTATTTCTTGGCAAGTATTACACCCCACCGCACCACAAACACAGATCTCCCGCCGTCACCGGTATTTAAACAACTGCCATGGACACTTGTAAGGTCGCGTACCAGCCATTATCATGTCAAGAAAGCGTGCCAATGTAAACATAATTTGGCTATCAAATGAGCTAATTAATTGAGGGCCATTTCCACAGACTGCTCAGACAGTGACTGCGCTGCAGTTAATACATTCCAGCCTCCACCTTGCTGCTCTGCTCAGCCTCCACCTTGCTGCTCTGCTCAGCCTCCACCTTGCTGCTCTGCTCAGCCTCCACCTTGCTGCTCTGCTCAGCCTCCACCTTGCTGCTCTGCTCAGCCTCCACCTTGCTGCTCTGCTCAGCCTCCACCTTGCTGCTCTGCTCCGTCTACTCGCCTCCCCTCTGCCAGTTTGTTTGTTACAAGCTACTCATGGAAAAAATCCAGACGTCTGAGGGATGCGTTTATTGCAATTCGTTTTCTTCATGTCAGCACCATGAGATCTGGAGAATGCAGATGCAGTTTCTAAAAACATGCGCCCGGCCTACACAGATGGAGAGGCGGGAAATGCTTGGGGAAGGCAAGAGGAGGATACTCATGCAAGATGAAAGGAGAATGCTGCTGGCTCACTGGATAGAGAGTGGGTGAAGTATGGAGCCGTGCGCACAATTAGTGGCTGAGAAATACCAAATAATGTAACAAGATTGTGATTGTGGTGATATTTAGTGGCTGTGCCAAAGTAGCACCGCAAACTTCGTCATAATCGGGGAAAGTTCATTAGATATTTGTTCTGCATTTAAACCCCTGGGAGCAAAGCAGCACACACGGGAGCACGTTTTATTTTCCATTCTGGTTTAATTTATCCCCTCACTTAGCTCGTGTAACTGCCTCCCTGGCCTTTAGCAACCCCCCCCTCTCCCCCCCCCCACCCCAACTGCTGCTAAATAGATATACAAGGCGTGATTCATGCTCTCCGGCCCGCGTTTGAAAAGGGCTATGCTGTGTGACTGTGCATGTTTGGTTTGTGAACACAAATGTCACGTTCAAGGCCTGATTATTGATGTTCTCTGTTCGGTACCGCAGCCTTCAGGTAGCACTAGCAGTAGAATCATTTATGATGAGGTGATCGAGCAGTAGGGAGGCTAAGAAGCCAAGGAACAGACAGGGAGGTGAGCTGAGCATAAGACACACCATGTTATCTTTTAAAAGGTTTATTGCCGGTCGGGCCCCACCATGATGCCCTCCCTGATAACAGACCAAATTTACAGATTACCACCCCGTCACCCACTGAGACTCCGACGGTCCTCTCCACCACCCACGAACCACTCCTCCTGCCTACTAGGCTCAGACCGTCGGACGCAGACTCACCTGACCTGAGGGCTGGGCCTGGCCTGCAGCTCAGAGTTAGGCGCGAGGCCGAGCGGGCCGGGGAGAAGGCAGGGGCTGAGGGCAGGGCAAGGCTAGCCAGGCAGGGGCGGGGGGCAATTTAAGTTGTGGATAAAGGCCGGTGACGGACTTCGGACAGTCCTGACCTGCGTTGCGTAGGAGCGTGGCTGGGTGAGGGTCTTCTTGGAAATGGACGCTGCACTTTTAATTGCGCGCGCGCTAAATGCGCATGTCCTGACAAATGCAATCAGGGCATTGGTCACCAGCCCAGCCCCCACCCTGAACAATGCGGATACGCGTCCCGGAAGGCAGCAAGTGCGCGCTGCGGGCACCCACCCTGTCCCGCCATTTAATATAAAGAGAGCCTCAGAGGCCCCGACCGGGCCCACGCACCATTATTAGGAGCCTCAGGGGCCCCGGCCGGAGCCCATGCACCTTTTATAAGAGCCTCGGGGGCCCCGGCCGGGGCCGTGCACCATTTATAAGAGCCTCAGGGGCCCCGGTCGGGGCCCGTGCACCATTTCTTAAGAGGCTCAGAGGCCCGGTCGGGGCCCGTGCAACATTTATTAAGAGCCTCAGTTCTTGTTTAAGAGGAAGAGGATCGGAGATTGAGTTCTGAAGCTCAGCGGGGGCCAGGCATGCACGCCTTGCGCACCATTTAATTTATGGAAGAGGCTGAAGAGGCCGGGCGTGCTGTGCGCACAGCGCACCACTAAAGGAAGTGAATCAAGTGAGGGGGCCCCTGGAGCGCGGGGGCCCCCCCGCAACGCGGGGGCTGCGGGGGCCTGTGTTACGCCCCTGGTTGAACTTCTAGGATCTCTGTTACTGGCTACAGCTAATAAATTTGATCTTTGATGTCAACAGAAGAATCCCGTGTCTCTGTACTCTAAGACAGGTGAACCCGAAGACTTCGGGCGTGTCCCCTGCGCCGCTGGGTTTAAATCCCGGTTCTTCAGTGTGAGAGAGAGAAACAGAGACTCATTTGCCACCACTGGTAACTATCCATGAAGGTACGAACTTTTCTTTTGGAAAGATTCATGCCGATTCATCAAATTACGCCACAGTTATTAGCAAAACAAAGTGGGGCCGATTTATGAGCCCCTTGCGCCACTTTTGCGTCACTTTTCCCATGTTAAAAGTGACACAAAAGTGGCGCAAGGGGCTCATAAATCTGCCCCAGTGTTCTTTGCATAGAACCACTGACCTAACAATAACTACAACTGCCACTGTGCAATGCAATAGATAGCAAAAATGAAGTCCCAAAATCCTGTTCGACATGAAATATATTCAATTAGTTTATGACTGTGACTGTCGTCAATAACACAAAGTGTGCATTCAATCACCTGCAACGTCAGTTTAAAGGTAAACTCAAGAGTCTGAGTTCAAATCCAACAAATTGTCACCCGTGTCTTACAGATTTTGTACCATCCGTTCTAAAATACAGATATATTTGCCAAAAATATCTACAACAAATAGGCATTTTACTGTTTCTATGTGTGCTGCAGAATGCAGCACACATGGAAACAGGAAAAAACAAGGAGAAATTAACATATTTCTCTTCATTAAGACTCACCCCAGGAAACGTACAGATTTGGCGCTTCCCCAGGTTTACATCACTTAGTAAATCTGGGGCAGCTTTGAATTCCGTAGGTGTTGCATGGGAACCCTCACCACAACGGCCACGGAACGCCTCCTGGGCACAGACTAAAGCAATGCAGCGATTTGCACTACATAGCCTTACTCATGATTTATGAGGCCACGCAAAGCCGAAGCAAACACAAGGAGATGATGGACGGAGCGCTGAAACTTTTCAGACACTCACATCCAGTCACATGTCTGGGTTGAATCCATCATCCTTCTTTAGCTCACTTTGCCACTCCAGTTCAGACACATCTATATGCAAATCAATCTTGACCCTGTGCCTCATGGGAACAGTCCAGCCCGAACTGCCAAGCCATGTCTTCCCTGAACCGGAAACAAGCATCCTGGGACCAGTTTCGGGGTAAGAGGTGTGGCGCCGCGGCCAGGGCGACTGACTCCGGAATCTGCGGCGGCAGATTAGCACAGCACCATGTGACTCTGGGCAATAGCTTTCTTAATCTTCAGGACGGCCCCCAGCGCCTAGAGACCCATATGGGTGATTATTTGCGCTTTACAAATGTGGATTATTATGGCTTGGCAGTTCAGGCTGGATTGTTCCCATGAGGCACAGGGTCAAGACTGATTTGCATATGGCCATGTCTGAACTGGGGTGGCAGAGTGGGCTAAAGAACGGTGATGGATTAAACCCAGATCAGTTGACTGGGGGTGAGTGCTTGCATTGTTCAACACTCCGTCCATCATTTCCTTTGGTTTTTGCTTTGTTCGCCATAAGTTGGCAGGGTATGCTCAGACGTGAGTCCCTTGCTCACTTTGCCACTGGATTCAAGCAAGCCTGGCTGAAGACGGCTGAAATGCCAGAAACCGGTCCTAGGAAGCTTGTTTCCGGTCCAGGGAAGGCATGACTTGGCAGTTCGGGCTGGACTGTTCCCATGAGGCACAGGGTCAGACTGATTTGCATATGGCCATGTCTGAACTGGGGTGGCAGAGTGGGCTAAAGAACGGTGATGGATTAAACCCAGATCTCTGACTGGGGGTGAGTGTCTGAAAAGTTTCAGCGCTCCGTCCATCATCTTCTTGTGTTTGCCACACAAAGCCATGCAGGGTGGCTTTGTGTGGCTTCATAAATTGAATGAGCCCCCTGCGTCATGCATGTACCACTTTACATGGTGCAAAAGTGACTCGGAGCTCCCATAAAAAAGCCCCAAAGGCTCCACAGAAAACAGAGAATTCACGAGAGAAGCGCTGGCAACCAACACTCTTCCCACCCGGAACCAGAGAGTGCTGACGGCAAGAGGGGGTGTCTTCCGAAGCTTTCTCTAAATGGTGCTTGACTTCCCATTTCACAATTCCAGCGTCAGCTGCCCAGTCTTACTGTTATCACCTTACCCCAACCACGGTGAGTTATTCGCGGCGCATCCTGACACTGACACATAGAATAGCTTCACGTGGCTGGACCAGGGCCATGCTTCAGACACTGGTAAGTTGAAGCAGGTCAAATGCTGCTGATCTGCTACGACCATCCATGGAAGAACAACGAAAAGTAAGGCAGTGAACGAACCGCAGACAGAGTGTACACTGCCCTCTTGGAGGAAGATCATGCATGGACGTCCATTCACCAAAATGCCAGGGGAAGCAGAAGTGACATTACATGTCATTTGTTATATAGAAAAGAGGGGGTTTTCCAGAACTATTAAGGATTAGAGCAGGATGGGGATCCGTTTCCCCCACCGGTACCTTCCATGTTGCTTTCGCCCCTGGCCCTCCGTGTTGATTATTTGTTTTGCAGATTTATATAGCATGAACTCGACCCGAAGGTATTGGAGCGCTTTACATGAGCACCAGTTGCTTATGGTAGGCGCGGGGAGAGTGCGTGATTTGCCCAGAATCACAGGATGCTGAGCCGACGCCGTGACTCGAGCCCGGTTCCCCTGCTCTAAGGTCGGCACTTCCAGCCGTAGGGCTGATTCTGCCCCCTCCACCTCCACCTGCCCTCTGTGTAGCTTCCACCTACCAGTTCCCTTCTTTTGTTACAAAACTTCCCACCCCCACTCCGCATTCTTTCCACCATTCCCTTGGGGGGGGGGGGGGGGGGGGGGAACACTTTTACTCTACTTTTTAATTTTTTTATTTTCCGATCAAACTCGGATCAGTACATAAAAAGAAAAAGAAAACCCTACCTGTAAGTGTGCCCAAGCGTGGCGCGCCCCTAGAAAATGACTCGGCCAACCTCTCCGTAGCCTTTATTTTCTCCTCCTTAGCCATGCTGCAGAGCATCCCTAAAAACCATTGGCAAAAACAATAGGTCACATAGCTGAGATCCGTTGACTTCGCCAATGCTTGTTATTTCTTCACAGGCAAACATGGTTTTTTTCCCAGGACAGAAAGCACTCCATTAAATCCGGTGGCTCCCATGCGTACTTTTCGCCTCACTCTCTGATCGCCTGGCTCTCTTCCCGAGACAACACCGAAGGGGTCATTAGAAATGAGCCCCAGGACTGTGGTTAACCCCGACACGAAAGAGGTCAGGATTAAATAACCTTTGACCCGTGCCTCCTGCACTGCCAGGCACGACTTCCTGCGGAAAGGTATTCGAAAACAATTAGCGTAGAACAAATCATGGCCTCAAATACTGCAGAACTACCACCACACCCGACCCCTCCCTCCCGGCCCAGACCGCCAGCGCTTAAAATAAGATAGAGAGAGACAGAAAGCGAGTGTGTGTGGGGGGTGGGGGGTAGTGAGAGAGAAGAGAGAGAGAAAGAGAGTGTGAGGGGAGAGACAGCAGGAGAGAGACGAGAGAGATAGAGAGAAAGAGTGAGGAGAGAGAGTGAGAGAGAGACAGAGAGAGAGAGCGAGCGAGAGAGAAAGGGAGAGGGGGGATGAAGAGAGAGACAGAGAGAGAGAAAGTGTGAAGAGAGAGAGTGAGAGAAAGAGGGGGTGAAGAGAAAGACAGAGAGAGAGTGAGAGAGGGAGGGAGAGAGATGGAGGGATAGAGAGAGTGGCAGAGGGAGAGAGAGAGAGGGAAAGTGTGAAGAGAGAGAGAGAGTGAGAGAGAGAGAGGGGGTGAAGAGAGAGACAGAGAGAGAGAGAGTAAGAGTGAGGGGGAGAGAGGTAGGGATAGAGAGAGTGGCAGAGGGAGAGAGAGCGAGAGAGTGAGCTTCTGTACTAGATCCTACTGCATTTCTTAGTGAGAAACGTGTACCTCGCCCCTTCCCTCTCTCGAATGTACGATCGCTGGTTCTCACCCAAACCACTAGAGGCGCAGCCCTGAGGCTGTTATGAGTTATTAGAGCCCCCGCCTGCTGACTGAGCTCCATTTCTGACACACCCAGTTTCCCAGAGTGGACACGCTGTTCTAATCGTGGCTATTAAAGCTAGCTGTTGTACCGGAGAGTAGCCCACCAGAACCATATATGCGTAGTGTCCTACGGGACAGTCATGCATCAGGCCAGCAGCCCCTCCCTAGGGGCGTCTAACACCCACCTCTCCGAATCCCTCACCCCTCCATCACACACGTCACCAGTCAGGCCACCCTGATCATAAAATGGGTGGGGCGAGACGCCTGTTTCCAGGTCGGTTCCACCCACCAACTCCTTGTGTGTGCCATCTGTTTTGGTAGCACGCGAGCTTCGGGCCCAGACACCACAGTACACATTGCATATCTCTCCAAAAACCGGAAACAGCCCCACCGTCCCACGCCTCAGGAAGTGTGTCCTACACACCCCTCCAGAAATGCAAATAGCATTTCATATGAGCTGGGACGTAGCTACAGTGCGGTGTTTGGGGTGTTACACACCCCTAATAAGTGCATGTCTTGTGAGGCACCTGGGTCCAGGCTCTCTCGGCCCTGTGAGCTGGTGGCAGAATCTCATTCGCGTGGAATAGAAGCGCCGGAGACAGAAGCTTGTCTCAGAAACTGTGAAGTATTTATTTAAACCAACCTGTCCTTTCTACAAACCTACAGGCACACTCGCGTGCAGACACTCCATACTTTTAAAAAGAAAGGCCTAATTATGGGCCAAATTATGACTTTGGTGGTCTTGGAGCCGGCCACAACGCCAGCGTCCTGCTCTTAAACCGCTAAAGTCGATTGCCACCCACCCACCAGATTACAAGTTATTTTTAGGTCTGGCGAGCGGGCGTCGTAGCGGGCCCGCGGTGGTGCAGTACAAACGCTCATATGTCACCCTTAGACATGCACCGCTGTTGGCCAGCCAATGCCCATTTCTGCACGGCATGGACTGTGCAGTCCATGCCGTGCAGGAACAGGGGTGCATGCACACAGGGAAACAACATGTGCCCCCATGCATGCACCCCCATGCCCATAGGTATCAGTTTCATGGCGTGAGAGCTGACATGAGACTGCTGGCAATGCAGATCTCACATTATGCTTGACGGTGACGCAGTAGCACCACCAAGCATACTGCGGTCTCAAGACCGCTGCACGAATCCAAGGGATCATGGATCCCTGGCGACTGCGCCATACCCATGGAGGTCTGACCGCCCATACTCGTGATACGGCAGTCAGACCGCTGGTGCGTCGATCCCCGACTGCCACCGCACCGCCACCGCGGGTTTGGCGGTCCTATGGAGCGCCAAACTTGTAATTAGGCCCTAAGTCATTTTGAACTCTGATTTTTTTGTAATGCCTCAACATGATGCTATCCCGACTTCCTTTCATTTTTTTTGTTTTTTTGTAATATATTTCAACTGGCCCAGGGCTCGCCAACAGAACTGGAAATAGTGCTTGAGAGGAGGCGTCACCGATGGAATGTACAGTGATAATACACCTCCTCCGATAGGCGGCCCAGAAGGGCAGACAAAGGTCACCTGGAGAACACTACAGAAGCGCCCAGCAAAAGACAACAAATACCCGTAAATGGGCGGATTTTTAAAGAGACCTTTCTGTTCAGGATCTTTCATAGACATTAGTGGGATGACGTAAGCTGACGTGGGCCTGCAGCAAAATATAGTGACGGCCCTGCAATCCTAACTCGAGTTTACAGCAGTGCTTCAAATGGGCCGGGACTGTCCGGTACGAAGTACCGGCACTTTTTTATTTCGAGAGGGAAAGTACCGGCCCTTCTCAAGAGAAATGCTATACTTTTAATTGAAGAGTACCTGCACTTCTCTGTCTTGGGCAATCAGGGTGCTGCCGCTAAGAAATGTAGTCCCCTGTACTGCAGGGACTGGGAGTTGAGGAGTGCCGGACCGCCCTTTACCATGTGCGAGCTGGGCCTACGCACAGGGCGCTGACTCTAGAGGGGAGCAGGAGCTCCGTGGAGCAGTCTCCCTCTGACCAGGGTCCAAAGACATGTGGGGTTAAACCCTGTTTCTAAAGTCTGCTGGCACCCTTCCCACATTTTGTCGGTCTTTCTTTGCATGGCTCTCCTTAATATTACCCCCCCCCCCCACACACACACACAGTTCCCTAGTACTCCCACATTTTTTACACAACATTAAAACAGGCCAATAGGTGGGGAAGGGGCGAATTTGGTTTCGCCTCGGAGGGCTATCTGACCAAATAAAGCTTCAGTGCACTGTGAGTCTGTAAGACCCGTGAGAAATACGTCTCATGCACCAGATGGACTGTGGGCAGGCCCCTGCAGCTCTTTCGGGGTGGTGGGCTACCCTTCAAGGGACCCCCTTTCGACCCCAAGCTATGAATCTTCCCGGCCTCTCGCCACATAGTGACCACACCATCATCCGCTCCACTCAACACGCATGCACAGACGTCACCCAAAGATTAAACTGACACATTTGTTATGGGTGAAGAACTGCTGCAGGTTTATTTCATACAACATAAGTATGACGATAAGTGGGTTATCTTACGGGCGATCCAGGGCAAGCAGCCCCTCGCTGCTCCGCCCGCCTTGCGAGCCAGCACGCACGGTGGGTCGATGCCCGGCAGTGCAGCACATTTTTTTCAAATCCTCCTTTGGATCACGTGATCTGTCTAATACTCCCGCCCCTTTAACGGGGCGGAGCGTGTTATGGCACACCCCCGGTTGGTCAGGCCCCCCAACCGCCCGAAGGACTATCGGAGCGCCGTCGCGGTCTTCCCAGAACCTCCTTCGGCTCCCAGACCTTGGCTCGGGCACCCTTACTGTGCCGGACAGGGGTACCCTTACTGTACCGCCTGTCGCAGAGGTACCCTTACTGTACCCTTCTGCCTCCAGATCGCCCTGTAACGCCGCCTGCAACGCAAGAAAAAACATTACAACACTCCAATAGCGCGCTGCCTCCGCCGCGCAGGGTAAGCGGAAAGGGTGGGAATTCACGTGGCCAAGAGGAGCGCAGGAAGCAGAGGGCGATCTGCGGGGGTGAGACGCTTAAAAGGGGATTCTAGCCTCGCCCAGCCCCGCGGCGCGCCTCCCCAAGCCATGCCCATTGGGGCCTCTCCTCCCCGAGGCGCGGCCTCACGAGAGAGAGGCGGAGCGGGGGGGGGGGGGAGGCTCCGACGGGTGGCCACTAGAGGGCTGCCCTGCTGATGTCCCCCTGCGTGGGACGCGGGCAGCGGCATAGTGACCACACCGTCATCCGCTCCACTCAACACGCATGCACAGACGTCACCCAAAGATTATACTGACACATTTGTTATGGGTGAAGAACTGCTGCAGGTTTATTTCATACAACATAAGTATGACGATAAGTGGGTTATCTTACGGGCGATCCAGGGCAAGCAGCCCCTCGCTGCTCCGCCCGCCTTGCGAGCCAGCACGCACGGTGGGTCCATGCCCGGCAGTGCGGCACATTTTTTTCAGATCCTCCTTTGGATCACGTGATCTGTCTAATACTCCCGCCCCTTTAACGGGGCGGAGCGTGTTATGGCACACCCCCGGTTGGTCAGGCCCCCCAACCGCCCGAAGGACTAACGGGGCGCCGTCGCGGTCTTCCCAGAACCTCCTTCGGCTCCCGGACCTTGGCTCGGGCACCCTTACTGTGCCGGACAGGGGTACCCTTACTGTAACGCCTGTCGCAGAGGTACCCTTACTGTACCCTTCTGCCTCCAGATCGCCCTGTAACTCCGCCACAGCTCTGGGGAGGCTCCCGTCGCTGCCAGAGCCCCCCCTATCCCTCCTTTGCTGTTACTGATGCCCTGCCCCTGCGAGCGCCTCTTGCACGTCCAGCAAGAACATGTCCATCCCTACCCTGGACAAGTGTACCCCATCAGGCTCATAGAACCCCTCCACCTTCTCTTGGATCAATGCATGTCTGATAAAACCCATGCCCCTGCGTTCCATGAATTTCTGCATGGACCTATTGACCCTCCTGCGTGACCGATCTACCGCAGCCGGAGACCTGGCTCCCCTCCAAATCCTGCGGGGGACGATCTCGGACCACCACAGTTCGCATGAGCCCAGTGCCTGACTGATGGCTGCCAAATCCGCTTGCATGGACTGCAGCAGGGCCCTCCTTCTACTGGCAACAAGGTCATTCCCCCCAAGGTGCAAGATGAGGACCGACGGCTGGGCCCCCCCGGCCGCCAAGCGCTGTTCGATTGAGCCCCGTGCTTCACTCCATTTCATCCCTGGGGAGCCCAACCATACGAACTGTGTGTTAACGAAACTCTGCGACCAGTACCTGTGCGCTGCCCAGCGTTCCAGCCTTGTGATGTAAGAGTGTCCCATCAACCAAACCTGGTGGCCTGTCAAATGAAACGATGAAGCAGCTTTAGGCAGTCGTATATTTATTTGCACACAAAACTCTTGGGGTATACACGTTATAGAACACTCAGAAATGTACATATGCTTGCACCTATGTCTTGGTCCACACCTGCCAAAATACTGCGGCCTCAAGGTCGGACATATCTTTTAAAACAGTCGGAGTTCCAGCGCCCCACACCCTTAACGCCCTCGGGGCCCATGCCGGCCTTGGCAGCAGAGGTGGCGGCGCCAATTCGGAAAGAGTAGGAGGAGAATCTGCGCCCACTCCCTGATAAACCCCCTTTTGCAAGGGCGGCCCCCAAAATGCGATCAAACTGAAACCTGGTGAGGGGGTCCCCATCCGCATGTATCAGGAAGGGCCCCAGGGCCGCTGGGCGCAAGGCCAAGTATTCTCTGACTGTATGGACCGGGCAATACCTGGTGTCCCCCAGCGCTCGTAGGACTACTGTCGTTCCCCTCCCCGCCTGGTCTGTCTTGGATTTCCGAATGCGGAGTTCCAGTGATACATTGAGACAGACATCTGCTATTCCCAGCGCTGTGCCAGACAGGTCGACCTTGGATTTCGCCACCAGTTCGCTAACCCTGAAGGCCCCGAAAAAGGCCAGGCAGAATGCCATTGCGAAGAGCCTCGCTTCGAACGGGGAGTGGGTAACCAGGGGTACTGCGTCTAGAATGTGCTGTAGGTCAACAAATTCAATGGGCGCCCTGGTGTCCGGTTGTCTAATCTCCTCCCTGGCCCAGCCCTTCAGGGCCGCCCTGATCTTGAAAGACCCCGTTGGGTCGGCACCCCCATCTAGCTTGGTATCGTGGCGCACGGCGGCCAGGTGACCACATGTCCATGAGTGGCTCTTGCCATTCTCCTTGGCCCATACTACGAAGCTCTCCACCTGTTCCTCGCTCCCCGAGGCTTGACCACCCTGCGCCTCCACTACTGCTCTAAATGTCGCTAGCTGGGAGCTGTACTTCCTCTGTGTCGCCGGCGCCAGGGACCTCTCCCCCATCTTCCTCAGTCGTTCCCCAACCGTAGCAGACGCCAAAGGGGTGCTGGGAACGGTGTCATCTCCGCCCTTGCCCGCGGCCATGCCTCTCGGAACCGGAGCCACTGAAAGCGAGAAAGAGCATCAGCGGCCACATTCTTGACACCCGCGATGTGCCGCGCCCTGAACTAAATGTTGTTGCGCAGTCCTGCCTTCACCAACTCTCTTAGCAGGCTTAGAACTAGCGGGCAAGAGGCGGTAAGACCGTTTATGGCGTGCACCACCGCCATGTTGTCCGACCAGAAAACTACTTTCTTGTCGCTTAGCGTGGCCCGCCATAAGTGCAGAGCTACAAGGATGGGGAAAAGTTCCAACACTGCGATATTGCTTGTTACTTTCTTTTTACGCCATGCATTCGGCCACCTCATTGCACACCACTCTTCGCCCAGGATCACGCCAAAACCTTCCCTACCAGACGCGTCTGAGAACAGGCAAAGCTCCTGGCTGGCTATCCACGGGGCCCTCCAAATCACCTTACCATTGAAATCGATGAGAAATTCCGCCCACATCGCTAGATCCGCTTTCAAGCCTGAACTCAACCTTACAAAATGGTGCTTCTGTAGTACATTGGCCGTGGCCCCCGCCAGCCTCCGCGAGAATACCCTGCCTGCTGGTATCACCCTCGCTGCGAAGTTCAACTTGCCCATCAGGCTCTGGACGGCCCCTAGAGTCGTTTTGTCCTTGCCCAACAGCGCCTGGATGTCCTGCAAAAAGCCCTGAACCTTATCAGCGGGAAGCCTCGATTCACCTTTAACCGTGTCAAGCTCCACACCCAAAAAGGTCAGTACATGCGCCGGCCCCTCGGTCTTACCTGGGGCAAGGGGAACCCCTAGGAACTCAGCCACCTCCTCAAAACGCCTCAGCCCTGCCGCACACTCGCCTGTCCCAGCAGGGCCAAAAAACAAAAAATCGTTTAGGTAATGGGTCACCTGCGTGATCCCATGGAGGTCCCCCAAGGCCCACTGAAGGAACGAGCTGAAGGCTTCGAAGTAGGCACAAGAGACTGCGCAGCCCATCGGCATGCAGCAATCGTAGAAGAACTGCCCCGTCCACTTGAAACCCAGCAGGTGCTGGCTTGCGGGGTGCACCAGCAGCAGGCGAAATGCGGACTCAATGTCCGCCATGGCCAGCCACGCCCCTTTTCCCGCTCTACGTATCATGTCAATGGCCATGTCCAGAGAGCAGTATGACACAGAACATTTCCCTTCATCCAACCAATGGTTCACCGAATTGCCCTCGGGGTACGATAGATGGTGGATCAAGCGATAGGCGCCCTGCTGTTTCTTCGGTACCACCCCCAGCGGTGAAACCAAGAAATGTTCAAGGGGAGGGCTGCTGAATGGCCCCGCCACCCTCCTTGCTGACAACTTCTTTTGTATTTTTTGGGCTACCACCCCGGGCAGGTCCCTGGCTGACTTTAAGTTCAATGCGTCCCTGGACTCCAGTGGCCCCTTGTATGGAATCTTAAAACCATCGAGGAACCCTCCCGCTAGCAGGGCTCTGTCTTGCACTAATGGATAGCGCCTGATGAGTGGAATGAAATTATCCATGATGATGGGGGATGGGCCCTTGGAGGGCCCGGGGCGCTGCGCGGGGGGCCCGAGTGCGCGAGGGGTGATGGTGGGGTCCCATTGCGGTGGGGGGGCGCCCCCTGTGGTCTCATTGGCGTTGCGTATCTGTTCTGTTGGGTGGGGTAGGCTGGGGCGCGCCCTGGCTGGAGGTGCAGGTGTTTGCAGGGTGTTGTGCACCGTACTTGCTGCAGCTGTGTGTAAATTTGCATGCCCTGCCCCAAGTGCAATTGCCCCCGTTGTAAAGCCGACATGTGCCTGAATTGAAGCGCTTGGAGCCTTGCCTCTGCCCTCTCCCCCTGCCCCCCCGAAATGACTGCTTGAAGGGGCGCCTAGGGGAGAGATCCTTCCTCCTGTTATCTGACTCCCCTTGCCCTTTGTACGACTGGTCCCTCCCCTCCTGGGTGGGCCGGCACAAGTGTTGGACCCATAGTTGTATCTGTTTCTGGTCCCACCTCAGGTCCGGGCATATGGCCATTCTCTTGCGGAAGTCTTGATCATAATAAAACCAGCCCAACCCCCCAGAGCGCCTCGCCTCCTCCTGAATTGTGCTAGCGTATTGCATGAGGGCCTCACTCTGGTCTGGGAATTTCTGTACAACCACTGCCGCTAATATGTTGAATGCTGACGTCCAGTTCTCAATTGTCTTATCAGGCCAGCGTTGGTATCTGAATTTTTCCTCCTCCTTACGACCCATCTTTCTAGTGTCCATGCCTGCTGAACCGTGCATAAGTAGTGTAAGGATATCTATGTACTCTCGCCTCCATATCCCCTCCTTCGCGGCCTGCGGTACCATCCACGCCAGGGAACAACGGCCAGATGCCAATGGTGCCTGTGTGACAAGGGGTCTAGGAACCTCCCCTGTGCCCTCCCCTACTGGGACAGCAGACCCTGGGGCCACGGCGGGCAAGGCCGGCGGTGCCGCCCCGCTCCCTGCGCTGGGATCGAGAGCAACGTTGGCGGTGGCCGGACCATTAGCAGGTGGGGAGAGTGAGGAAACCGGCGCACCACCCATGGGTGCAACCGCTGTAGTAGCTGCGAGGGGACTAGCATTCCCTGTGGGTGTCAACACCGGACCCACCCCAGGCTCACCAGTACGTGTTTCCACGGCTGCGTTCTGTCCTGCCCAGACTTGGAGCACGGGGGCATGAGCTGCCGCGGGCACCGCCGCTTGGATCACTTGTGGCGGGGCAGATAAAGCGTCCAAACGGCTCTGAAATACAGTCATGAGGCTCAGCATGTGGTCCATGGCCTTACCCATTTGCGCCATGTCCGTGATACCTGAGGCAGAGTCATGCACCACCGGTGTTACAGCGGCCGGCACGGTGCTACGTGGTGCTGCCGCCTGCCGTTTCTTTGTTGGCGGGGCCTCCGGCATGTCTTTGGTTGTGGGCTTGCGTACCCGAGTGGACCTCTAGGGCTCTGCCCCCGGAGGGCCGGGGATTACCTCGACAGGGGGGGATGCGACAACCACGCCTGAGTCGTCCTGCCTGCGAGCTTCGATGAAACCCTGAACCCATGCCTGCCCCTTCTCACGAGCGATCGCCATGAATTCCGCCCACATTCCGTCTTGCGGTGCGCTCGACTGCGTCTCATCGATCGACGTCTCCTGGGAGAAAAGTGGACCCGGTGTACCGATATCCTCCATGTGTGTGGTGCTCGACCTTTGCGGTCACAGCTTGCACTCGTTCACCCTTTGCGCTTTTCCCGCGGTCCCTCGCTCCTTATGTTTGCGTCCCCCCGGCGATCTGTTCGGAGAGAGAGAAACGTCAGTAGCACAGTGCAAAAGCCCCCCAAATGTAAGCTGCCTGCGTTGTGTACGTATTAATAGATGAACGCTCGAGGCACGCCGTTGCATGTGAGGACCTGTAATCAAAATTTTTGCAAGTAACAGAAGGATGCATCCTTCGCAGCAAGCACATAAACAATGCAATCCCTGCCTCAAACCACGGCAATCTAGGCAGCCAGCCACTACCTGCTGCATGTTTGTATAGCGCGAATGTGACCAGAAAGAATTGGAGCGCTTTACGTGACCGCCGTATTTACATCCACATCGCAGGACAGGGGGCTTAGCATGCTCAGTTACGTAGCGTGCGTTCGGCCAGAAGGTATTGGAGCGCTTTGCGTGAGTGCCGTGTTTAACTCGCACCCCACGGCACGGGGGGGGGGGGGCTTAGAATGCCACATAAATATAGCCCGCCGGCCCAGCTCGCATATTTATCCAGCGCAACTTGACCTGGCGATATTGACGTGGCATTCGCGCAAACAATGCAACCTGCGTAAAGCATTGCCCTTATTGGCAGCCCGCCCCCACATACTGCATAATTATAGCTCGACATCAACCCGAAGGTATTGTAGCGCCTTACGTGAGCGCCGTAAGCAAATCGCACCTAGTGCAATATCCCATGCTTGGTGTCCCCAGTCCCGATCCTAAGCACCATATTATCACGCAACAAAGCACGGGGGGCTAGGGTGCACTAGTGCCATGCACTGATGTCCCCAAACACGGGGGCTCTGCACTCGCTGTTGGGACGAGACCGCTCGGGCCCGAAACCGAATGTACACAACCGCTTCCGTTCGCAGGTTGCATCGCCCACCACTCAGCCCCCACTCCCCTAACCCTTCGACAACGCACTCGCTTCGAAGCGCCTGCACCCAATGGCAGCCCTCTCTCCCCTGCACGTACTGCATTGCAGCCACCGGAGGGGGCGGCGACTAATCTCGGCAGCGACACTCGCGATCCGCGGGGGGGCCACACGACTCCCAACCTTGTGTGGGGGGGGGGAAGGGGCCCAGGACCCACGCACGCGAGAACACGCGATGAGGCCCACACTAGGCGATATCAGGAGGATAGACTCGAACCACCAAATCGGCCGCGCAGTCCCCTATGCTCCGCTCTGTGGGACTCAGACATGCGCCAAACCCATTCCACCCTTGAAACTTTATACACTTGAAACTGTATACAGGCTACACGCTTCTTCGTGGCACGGGGCCAGGGCAGAGCGGCTTCTCCGCGCGTGCAATACTCCGGGACGACGACCCAAGCACGAGACGCGAACCGCCCCCATTGTTGCCAAGGCGAGGTAGGCGACAATTCTCCAAAGGGGGGGATGGCGGGTAAGTTGAGGTCTGAGACGCGCGAGGCACGATTCGACCCATGTGGCACATGCTACATTACCAAAAGCACACATGTTAAACCTTCTACGGCACATGATCACAGAATGCTTACGCCGGCGCCGGAACTCGTACCTGGCCAGTCGTGCCAACCACTACCGTGCCGATGCCCCCTCTAGGCAACGTCCCATCCCCCCCTTCGGAACGGCCCTGCGGCCTAGGGGCGCCCACAAGCGCACTTTGCCCGCACGCCCCTGGGCTCTTACTTCCCGCAACGCAACTGGCCCTATACGATATCTAGGCGCAGGACACCACTTGCGCCCCCCCCCACCTGTGGCCATCCGGGCCACAGGGCCCCGTCAACCTGGTACTGCCCAGGGACATGGCCGGGGCGGGAGGGGGGTTTGCAAGACTCACCGTAGCTCGTTGCTCGTAATCAGGTCCCGAGAATCACACGACGACGGAGAGGCCGGGATCGCAACACGAGGACGACGACCGAGGGTGCCAGAGACTGCGACCAATAAATTCGCGTGGCCAGGAGGAGCGCAGGAAGCAGAGGGCGATCTGCGGGGGTGAAACGCTTAAAAGGGGATTCTAGCCTCGTCCAGCCCCGCGGCACGCCTCCCCAAGCCATGCCCATTGGGGCCTCCCCTCCCCGAGGCGCGGCCTCACGAGAGAGAGGCGGAGAAGGGGGGTGGGGGGAGAGGCTCCGACGGGTGGCCTGCTGATGTCCCCCTGCGTGGGATGCGGGCAGCGGCATTCTTTTACGTCCCTGCTGAACCCGGACATACAGCTGGGCTGACTGGTTTGCCCAGGGTCATAAGCCTGGTGAAGGGAACGCTGGGATTGGGACGAGCGGTTCGGCAGCTGACAGTCCCGCCACCAGACTGTATCTCCTCCCATCACTGACAGAAGGCCGGCGAGGCGGTGACAACCGACGGGTCAGTGCACACCGCCAGCAGGCCAGGCCCAGCCTTCAGAATCAAACGCTGCAAATTGAATCAGTGCAGGATGCGTGCAGTCCCCGGGGGCGCGGCCCTCGTGGCCCGGACGGCTCTGCTCGTTTCTCTCCAAGGGTTTCCTGAAACCAGATAGGCTGGCATTACCGCCATTAACCTCCTGGCCTCTGTGTGCCCGGCTGATGCCAGGTTAGCCCCCAACCCCGCTTCCTGGTCTGGTTATGGTGAAGTTGTTCAGGTAGCCACCGCTCGTTTAGTTACGGCGTCTCATAAGCACTTACTCGGAGATACCTGGTCCCTACATTATCCCCGGGGAGCCTTCAAAGAGGATGCTGTGACCGAGGCGTTCTGTAGTCAAGGTCAACAAACGTTTGTAAATGCCCTTCGGCTCAACCATCTCCCTCTCTCTGGTGCCGAGAACCACGAGGAAGGTTTGTGCAGAACGACTTGCTCATATATGTAATTTTTTTACGGTTCTTTCTTATTTTTGTTCATGTCGACACCCCTCATTCCTGGACATGACAGGCATGTAGTGAGCATGAGGCCAGTGTGGGTACCCTGCTGAACGGATGGGATGTTGCAGAGTCGGGTCTGTACTAGTGTAGCATCACTCACGTGAGCAACATGTGGTTTAGTGTCAGCAAACACAGGGCGAGCGTACTGCAGACAGGTCAGATTTAAAATTATTTTCTTGGAATAAGTTAGCTGAATATTAAAAAGTATCTGGCGATTTAAACACGCTTGAAGCTTTCCAACAAAGAGATGCAGGTTAGATGTGCTTTTGAGCTGCCACGGAGTTATAATGTTTTAAATTCGATGCATACACATTTTTTAAACTCGATGAATATTGTTTTAAAGTACACTATTTTTTATTAAGTTCCGCAATAGTATGTTTCCTTCATGTAAGCGCCTTTGGTACAACAGTAGCATGCTTGGCGGTTTAATGCGTGCTGATGGTGGCGTCATCGTAAAGATGTGCCACCCGGGTGTCTGTGGCAGGGTCCTCTCCACAGAGGGCCTGCGCCTGCATCAGGGGGCGTGTGGCAGCAGCATCTGCGGTGCTTAATTTGTAAAAGAATAGGTGCCAGGGCCCTCGTCAGGCGGCCACCCCAGCTTGCATCACTCGTTGCCCCTGCCATGCTGCCAATAACAGTGCCCACAGAACTACTAACCATCACACTCCTACAAGTGTGACACTTCTGACTGCTCCACGCCCACAAAACTATAGGAATGGCTTGGGTGGCGGGTATTAGTTGTTTTTAATGAATATTGAATTAATAAGCAACCATTGTTCTACTAATCTTTCAATGGCACATACAGCACCACCATGTTCCAGCTATGATAAGTGCTGATGTTAACAATCTAGGGCCTTGTCGGAATCGATTCCGACCGACTCGGGTTCGGAGAGTCCAACTGACCGATTACGATGTTTCTTAGCACCGTTCGGTCAGACTTCCATTAACTTTAATGGGAGCCTGTCTTCCTACCAACAACACTGTCTACCATTTAAGCAAGCATTTGCAATGCAAATAGGTCTCACATTTGTGAATTAGAGCTATTGACATTGTAAATGCCAATGTTTTTTACCTACACGTTTTATTTTTGGAGTGAATGTATGTAGTGTGCAAAATCCCTTTGAAAAGGTCCTGCACTTTGTAATGAATATATTGAAAAAGACGCAAAGTGTGGATTGTGTCAACAATTGCTTAGTACGTACCTCATGGGTGAAGTGTTGCCACACATGCACACCGTGGTGCTTTACTAATGCGAAACTCATTAAAAGTAGTGCTTACAGACTAACCAACGCGATCAGGATCGGAGCATGTGAATCCGAATCCCAGCTTCTCTTTCATTTTCTGGACTATTTGACTCACTCTCCTGCGTCTTGGTTATCCCCCAAACACTGGGAGACAATGATGTTTGCCAAGGGGGCGGAGGGCAGGGGGGCTTCGGGGGTACATTAAAATGTATTAATTGCCTAGTTGTCAAAGGTCGCCCGGTGCTATTAGTGCAGATTTCATTAAGATATTAAGACTACTTTACTCGCATCTATGAGAAAATCGACATTAACTAAACAAAATGCCAGAATGCTTGTCAGTTTTCACAGTGTTTTAGACAGTACTGGTTGCTTAGTTTCATTGCATTAATTTTTGTACTTACACTTTTACACAGAATCCAAAGTAGGTTACCTAACCCCAGAGCCCCGAGTTGTTAAATGGTCCATAGAAGGGAGTGTTTTACAGTTGAGCAAATGTGTCCAAATGTAACTTTGGTAGTGCCATGGAATGATCAGCCAATGAGGTACTCGATAAGTAGGTATTTAACTACACGTTCAAAACGTACGGTATTGTGGCTGTTGTTTGTTTGTACACAACCACCTCTCTGAATGTGTTTATTAACACAGAGCTTCATCTACCAGACAGTACTCACAGAGGGGCGACTAAAGCACAGAACAAAATGTATTTATTTATCCTGAGTGTGAAGGCACCCGGAAGGCTTAGGTGCCCGCCCGGAGAGGCTAGGGATCCCAGCGCTTCTACAGACTCTGCCGTGCTCCTCTGCACCAGCAGGGCACAGCTCACAATCTGCAGCTTCTGCTAAGAATAGGTGAGGGGAATGAGGTTGGGGCATGCAGGAGTTGCCGGCAGATTTACAGGTTATTGAAAGGGATGATTCTGACGTGACGCAATGGAGATTGACTTTGTCTGTCCCAGTCTATTTCTCTACCACTGTCATGTATCCATTCATCTCTCTTTGTTAGAGGTGCATGAGCCAATATATTAATTAACAGGTAGAGCCAGCCTGGAAGGAGCCAAGAGTATAAGAGCCAGTGGGCGAGCCGTGAAAATGATCGGCATGTTAATCATACAGTAAACATGATGTAAATGTGCGATAATGTCTCTTCAGAATTAAAAAAAGTGTATTTCTTTAGCGCGTCACCTCAGTACACAAGATTATAGCACTGAATTGAGAGGAAGTTATTAAACATGCTTGTTTTAAGCATGAGTTAAAACACTGCCGCTCCTCCCGCCCGACAACAATGCCATTTGTGAACTAAGAGGCGTCAGTTGCACTGCATACCCCAAATGTTGCCTAGAGTCTTATTATATTTAGAGTAACATTAAAATCTAGTTAATTAAACACGAGAAGTTTTGTACAGCACGCATCTTGAACTCGCATATTTCAAGGTGGCAATAATAAAGACGAAAACGGACGTGCCGGCAGGCAAGAAAACACAAACGGGAGTGGCGGGGGCAGGGGAGGGTGAGAAGTCACAGACTGAGGGAGGGGGTGGTTGGGTGGGGAGACATGGAAGAAAATAGTGTTAAGAGTAAAGGGGCCAATAGCCGTGGAAGGATACAAGTGATGAATGAGGAGGGACTAACAAGCCTCAAACCAATTGGAAGGCAGCATTTAAGACAAAAGCCAATGGGCAGAGAGTGGGCGGAGCTTCCACGAAGCTTCCACACTACAGTATATACTGCATGTCTCGCAAAGCGATGGCAGCGCATTCGCGCTGTAACGCTAGGCGAGATCTAAAAGAAAAAACTGTCAGGAGTAAAGGGGCCAATAGCCGTGGAAGGATACAAATGATGAATGAGGAGGGACTAACAAGCCTCAAACCAATCGGAAGGCAGCATTTGAGACAAAAGCCATTGGGCAGAGAGTGGGCAGAGCTTCCACGAAGCTTCCACACTACAGTATATACTGCATGCCTCGCAAAGTGATTGCAGCGCATTCGCCCTGCAACGCTAGGCGAGACCTAGAAAGGGCTGGTTGTGGAAAACCTTTCACCCTTTCGCAGGCACCCCATAGTGCCTGCCACACTGTGCATGGTTGTAAAGAGGGGACCAATGGGTACCACCACCGGCCGCAACCGGAGGCCTCTGAGTGAAGAGGGGCCATCTATGGGGCCCCAAATTCAGTTTCTGACAGCCGTTCCCTGTCGGACAGACCGATTCAGAAAGGCTGTCCGAATCTGACATCGTAATACGTCGGTCAGAAACGCAGTCCATAGAGTTGTGCGATTCTGCTCTGACTGACTCGGATTATTCCGAATGCTGGTCGGAACCGATTTGGAATGAACAAACGGTTACCTTCATCGTAAACGGACATTCGGAAATGTTTCCAAATCAGTTGGAAAAATGGGTTCAGACACGGGTTAGGAAAATCTGAATGCCGTTTGAAGCTTTTCCGACCAACATCGTAATGTCGCCCTAAGTGTTGGTGCCAAGCACCCGAAATCACTGTCTCAAATTAAGCACCGAGCCTGTGGAATCATCTACAATGGTATCAGTTTACTACGAAAGACCTAACAATTGTCTTTTGTCAGTGTTGTGCAGCATATGCTGTTTTGCCCATAGTGCTGAAAAAACCCACACCAGTGCTGCAAAGGATTATGTGAAAAGAGAGGTTTTCTGGAATACCTTGAATAGGTAGCGGCTTGGCTGGGCTTTTACTGCTTGCCAAAAGAGTACAGAAGGGAAGTTTGTTAATTTTCAACAAAAGAGTACAGAAGCCAGAAGCTAAGCATAAGCAGGGTTCTGCCTCCGTGTTTGGTACATCTTGACCTAGGAGAGGATGGAGTGTTACGGACAAGGCTGCCGACTATGGAACTGTTGAACCAGGTTTGAGACCTGGCTTCAGCTCAACAACCTGTGATTCTGATCAAACTGGACCCATGACATAATATCATGGAAAACAATATTGACTCTCATGAATATCGTCACAATAATATTGTTGACAAAAATATCGCCATCCCATACTTAAGTCACAAAAAAACACAAACAACAATAAGAAAAATATTGCTGTGCACAAAATATCTAATTTAAACAATATCATAAACACAAATATCAGAAATAAAATTATCATAGCCTTTTGATAATTATATACAATAACGAAAATAACGAAACATGCAATATTGACTGCAATAGTTTTGCTAAAAAATAACCAAAAATAGCAAATTAACATGAAAAGGCCTATTTAAACAATGAAAGAAATATAAAGTTAAGAAAAATACACGCCATCAAAAATAATATTAGTATACCAATACATTAAAATTAACATCAAGTCCGTATTAAAATAAAAAAATATTTACCTTAAAATAAATACTCAAAAAAATATATAAATATGACAAAAAATGCTAAACAAAATGTAAACTTTAAAATATGACATTTAACACTGTAAAATATATTCATAATAACACAAAATACTGTAAAAATACATTTAACATTATAACAGAAACAGTAAGGGCCTAATTACGAGTCTGGCGGTCCAAAGACAGCCAGACACATGGTGCTTCAGCGGTGGTGGTCCAGCCACCGCTGCACCAGCAGTCTGACTGCCCTATTACGACTTTGGCGGTCGGGCCTTAATTGGACCTGCTATTGCCTGGCAGAGTTGCGGCAATCAGGGGCTATGTTATATACAAGTGGTGCTGCTGCGGCACCGCCATGTATAAGATAAGTTTCAGGACAGCCAGCTGTTTCATGGAGGTCTTTACTCCATGAAGGGCCACCTTTGTTTCGGCACTGCCAGCCTGGGGATGTATGCAGCAGGGCACAACCGGTGCCCCCTTGTGTGCATGCACCCAGGTTGCTGCTCGGCATGCATGTTAGACTCCATGCCGTGTAGGAACCCCATGTGGCGTTCCTATTGCAGTGAAAGACGCAAGGCAGCAGGACCGCCATGCTGCGAACCCTCCAAACCACAAAATTGGTCGTAATCTGGCGGGTGACAGCGACCTTCAGCGGAGCAGTGGTGTGGTGGTTGGCCCGCCGCATCACTGCTTCGCCAAAAGTCGTAATTAGGCCCTAATTAGTGTCCACCAAAAAGTTAATAACTGGAAAAACTTCAAATTACACTCAAACTAACCAATACAATTATTGAGTTAATTAAAAAAACAATAAGAAATGAACAGAAAGAACTCACTATTATTTACAGAACAAATATTGGGGAGAGGAGTTGGCCTAACGGCTAGGGCAGTCAACCTCAAATCTGGGGAACCAGGTTTCGAGTCTCGGCAAGGAGGTGCAACATCCTGTGATTCTGGGCAAATCACTTAATCTCCCCGTGCCTAACAAACAAATGAATGTGTCCTCGTGTAACACAACTGGTGCACGTGTAAAGCACTCTGATACCCGATACCTACGGGTCAAGTTCATGCTATATAAAACTTCGTAAAAACAACTATAAAAAAAATCTGCACGAGAATGTCACTCTGCTAAATTACCAAAAGAACAGCAAAGAGAAAAACTGCAAAAAATCATTACCTACCTTAAAAAGCAAGGTAAATTAAACTAACTCAGCGTAACCTGAATTAATTGAAAAATTTAAATGTATAAATAATCAAACAAGATCTAAATTTTTATCTGTCTATAAATCTTCAGACCCTAAACGACAACTGCACCAAAATCAAAGAATTGAACAATGATTATTTAAACTCCACACTCGAACACCTGGATAAAGGCACGTTAAACTTTGGTTAAATGAAGACATTTCTAAATATCAAGTAATCCTTGTACGTAAACAATAAAACTAAAATCCAACAACTTTTACAAACAAACTAAACATAAACGTTTACATTTGTTAATAAAATTAACTTTGAAAATATACTCCAGATCATTTGCACAGATATACACTATACATGGTGAATATCAAAACACTAACATATCCTTCATTTAGGCACTCCTGCCTAACAAACAAAGCAGTACTTACTCTGAACTATTACATTACTACAACAACTACTCCCCACATAAAAGTATAATAGATTTTGAACAAGCAATGATACAAACAAAACCCATGGTGGCGGTCCGCCTGCCACATTACGACTGTGGCTGTTGGACTGCCACAGGACCTTTGCTGCCACCAGGGATCCTCAATCCCTGGTGGTGGCGCAGCGGTCTCCGACCCCTAGTATGTTGGTGCTGCCACTGCGGCACCGCCAAGCATATTAGGAGTCTCCTCACCACTGCACTTATTATGGGGGTTGTGAGAAGTTGGCCTGATATATGCTGTCCACTAGTTCTAGTGGGCACCCTGTATCAGTCCAAACAACCCCTTATGGTGATAGGTTAAAGACAACCTTTATTGAAAGCTATCCTAGTGGTAGCTATGGAGAGCAGCCTTCAGGCTAAGTCTTGAAGGAATGTAAAGCAGCTTGTTTTACCAGTCTATAATCTCTTGAATGACCAAATGAAAGGACAACCACACCAGGTATATATTTAAAATATTTGTATTTAAGATAAAACACACCCCTCTAGTCTCTTTATGAGGCTGGAGTTCGAAGTACTTAATTTACAAGTTAGCAATCAACAGTAATAGCACAAATACACGTTTGGGCCTAGGGGCGTACCAAACCATATACCAATAAAGTGGTATAAGAACCACGACTGAACTAGACACAAGGCCTAGAGCCTGTAGAATCGCTGGGACCCAAGGTAGTGACACAGGGGACCCACGGAGGCCGTATGCAGTGTGTAAATACAACCGCGGGTTCCCGTTAGCTTCTAGGGGCAATGTTGCGGTTGGAAATTTAAAGATTAGGGACACTTAGAATCGAGTCAGGGACAAACCCTTTTGGACTTAAGAAGTTCTAGGGCTAGCACCCACGGGAGGACCGGAGTACTTGTGTTATCTCACCCAGGGAAGACGGGTGCATAGGTGTCTTTTGGTGTCGCGTCGCGTCGTCGATTACAATGGAAGATGGTGAAGAACTGCTGCTGCCGTGAAGAGGAGCAGTGTCCAAAGGGATCCAAGCCTGGATCTAGGATGGAAGGAACCTGAAAGCAGAGGGCACAGAGTTTGGGTTACTTGCCAGTGACCGAGGGCAGGATGGACCAATGCCCACAGATGTCGGGTGCTTCAGGTGAGTTGACGGGTGTCTTCACTCTTCAGCTACGAGGTCGAGGAGACGTCGACGAAGTCCATAAGCCGGATTCGAGCTGTCCCACAAAGTCTGTCGAGTGCTGCGGTGTCGGCGACCAGAATGGACCCAACAAGCCTTGGCAACGCAAGTCTCATGGAAAGAGAAGATGGACATCGGTGCAGACCAGCAAGGTCTGAGGGACTCACCCCATGAGGGTAAGTCAGGGCATATCTGGAGCAACCAGGGAAGCCCACGCAGAAAAGTAGTTGCCTTCGTGGGGACCCACTAGCCAACGGGCTAGCGATCTCGAAGGAGCCTCGAGCGGTCGCACTGGAACTCGGCCCACAGGTCACTCGTGGAGTGGAGGCCAGAGATCTTCGGTGCAGTCAATGCTCAAGGCTCGGCTACTTGGAGCTCAAAGCAGAACTTCAAGGATAAACAGGAAGTCGATGTACCAGCAATAGTACGCGGTGCACAGGGATCACGGTTCCTCGTCACCCACGATAGCCACAGGCCTCAGCTTTGCTGTAGTCTCAAGGTAGCCTCGTGGAAGCCAGGAAATCCACCTCTGGTGATGCAGAGACTTCGGCGTCCAGCCGGAGCTTGAGAATTGCAGACTGGACAGTTGCTTCTCCCTTGACTCCCAGGGAGATTTCATCAGTCTTCTAGTCAGGATAGAACGTCGAAGGTCTAGGATATATGTTGCAGAGTTTCGTCCAGGGAAATCTAAAGTCGCAAGGACTGGGTTCCCATACTTATACTAAGTTTGGGGGTTGGACATACTCTAGGGACCCACCTATGGGAGGGTTTGGAAAGAGGGGTGGTTACACCCATTTCCTTTGTCCAGTTTCATGCCAAAGCAGGGGCAGGTAGCCCCTGCAACCGGTTTGAACTGGAATATGCACAGGGACACCAAAAGTGTGCCCCCAGTGCAGGACTTCAAAGCACCAGAGAGTGCGCCCGCCCAGCCCCAATACACATCTGCCTGTCTGGGGAGGTGGTTACACCTCCCTGCGACAGGAGACCTATTGTCCAGGCCTCCCCTGCCGGAGTTTCGGTCAGCAGCAGGAGGCCATACCCGTGTCTGTGGCAGAGGCATCCATTTCGTGAAAGACCTACCGGGTTAGACCAGTGTGAACATGTCTCTCCGTCTAGAAGGGTGGAATGTTACCCCCGCCGCCAGAACTGGCGGGGGGGGGGGTAGTATTCCTAAGCGTTTGACACCAAACACAACATGTTTCCGTGCACCCATACCAAAGTTAGCATTTACCGGGAGGTTATAATGCACTTAAGAGTATATGGTCAGGCTGCACCACAAACAGCATCAGAGGAGATACTCCGTAGGCTGCAGAGGGGTTCTGCTCATGCAGGGGCACCCTCTCACATAAAAACCAAGCACTCTGCGTTCAGGATTGTTAAGGCCTGCCATAGGAGTGACATATAGGTTTTATATGTGTGTGCAATGGTAGTGATATATGTAGCCTATACCACTGTAAGGGGTGCACGCACACCCATGCCCAGGTTGCAGTAGCAGACCTGTGGTGCCATTTTGGAGTGCTTCCCAGTGGTGGCATAATACATGCTTCAGCCCCTGGTAGGCCTCCGAGGTACCTATGCCTTAGGTACATAGTATACCATATACTAAGGGCTTATAAGGCACTCCAGAATCCAATTAGATATGTACCTAACAGTAGCGGCTCGTGGAGGGAGTTCGGTGAGTCAGTGAGGCGGGGCGGGGAAGGGCAGGGTGGGGAAATGTAAACGCCGGAATATGGATGAACGGATGTAAGTACACATTTAAATAAATAAAACGAATTCCTTTGCGCGCGCTTCATCGCATTTTGAGATGCAGCGCGCGCAACGAAATTCGTTTTATTTATTTAAATGTGTACTTACCTCCGTTCATCCATATTCCGGTGTTTACATTTCCCCACCCTGCCCCTCCCCCGCCCCGCCTCCCTGCCCCACCGAACTCCCTCCACGAGCCGCTACTGGTACCTAATGTACATGGAAACCATTTTAGAGAGGAAGCAGCTAGGCTGGGGTCCTGATTAGCAGGGCCACAGCCAGACTAATGTCGAAAAACAGTGAAACACCAGCAAAAAGTGGGGGTACCCATGTGAAGCAGATCCTACTCTCCTACAGGGGTGCGACCGTCATGAAAAGTGTGGAGGTGATTAAACAAATGGGGTCCTATAGGGCCTCCTTGTGCCTTTGTGCCATGGGGTGCATGCAGGGGGGACACATGTAGTGCCCCCTGTGTGCATGAACCCCTAGTTCCTGTAGGGCATGGACCTGACAGTTCATACCCTGCAGGAACTGCCTTTGACGCACCCATTGAGGTGCCCTTTTTAAAGGCACCGCCATGGGACCCCCAAAGAGCTTCTCGCCAGAGTAAAAATAAATGGTACTCAGGCGGACGGTTGTTTATGGCTTTGTCGGGCTCAAAGCGGGGCAGCAGTGTGCCGTCCCCGTTCCGAGACTGCCAAAGTCATAATAAGGCCCTTAAGCTATACCCAGATTGAGCCATACAAAGCTGCTATTACCATTTTAACCAAAGCATTTGGAGGTATCTCCAAAAATCTGCACTAAGGGCCTTATTATGAGTTCGCGGTTTGGGGGCTGCTGTAGCTGCGGTCGTGGTTCAACTGCCGCAAGCTCTGCGGTCCAGTCCCCCCCTACATAGCAGCATCTTCACCCCAAGGAATATGACCCCGTCTGAGGCAAGGCATAGCTAGTGCATTTTATACCATATACCCAATGCCACGACTACCCACATATGGGTCAGACTCCGTCAATGGGTAGGTGGTATTTTTCCATAAGTGTCATGCCTATGTGTGCATTTGACACATATTCAGTTGAAATGTACACACAAGCATCAACAGATATGGAAATACATTCACCACCGCCGCAGCCACACCACAGGCATGGTGGTCAGCGCATTCTACGGCGATCAGAAGACGGCCAGTACGCGGATTTTTTTGCGTCCCCAGTTTTTGGGCAGTCGGTCCGCAAAACTCGCACTCAGGCCCTAAGTGTAGAATATGCAACAAACATCCAGTCTGCCTTTTAAAGAAATAAATAAATGCACTGGTATATTCCTGTAACAGATGTCACTAACCACTGCAACATTGTCATAGAAATCCGATTTTACCAACAAAATGAACAAAAATGAAGTCCCCTAATGAACTATTTTCAAGACACTTGATTTGGCAGACTGCACTGCTCTGGACACAGACGGCAACCCAAGTTCCAAATGCCATGGAGGAACTTCTACAACAGCACTGTGGCTCAAGAAGCCAAAACCATCATCAATGCGGTAGACGGATGGCACAATGCCTTCCAAACCACACTAGGAAAGACACAACCAACACTCTACACATTTGCAAAGGCCCTCAAAAAGAACAAAGCTACCAATAACTAAGGATAGAGCAATCAGTAAACCACATCAAACCTAAAGTTATTAAGCAAACTAGTATAATGTGCAACATTCTGCAATGTAAACTGAAAATCTTTATGAATAACGAAGGAGTAGACTGGTTAGAAGTAATAGCAAAATCCCTATTATAAATAACCTACCTAACATACTACGAAGCAGCAAAGCTAATCAAAATAAAACCCCGCCATAACATAACCATTTTAAAATAAATATTAAACAATGTATTTTTATAAATCAGTCCAAAAAACTAAATAATAAAATAGAATAGAAGACTGATATTTTTTTAATTACTTAATCAAAAATCTACACAATAACCACAAAGCACAATGTAAGAAACAGATACAATATGAAACCAATTAAATCACACACGTATTCCTAATCTATGATACTCCATGAGTTTCATTTAGAGATTCTTAAGTGTTTGTAAATTGACTTACCTCATTAATATTAATGTGGTAGGTCGCAATTTGTGACCCCTTAGTAATCTCTAAAATCACGGGGATGGTGGCCTGCTAGGGTCAGCAGGGCACCATGTCCGTGATTGCTTTTCAATAAAGCAACCAATTAAAAATAATGCAGCTTGTTTTCCTTAAAAGAAAATGTCTTGCGTTTAAAAGAAAAACATGAAAGGTTTTCTTTGCATTTTTTAAGAGACGGCATAGGTTCGTGGGAAGGACGAAGGTAGCCCCTTGGGGACCCCTTTCCATTTGCAAATGGGTTACTACCAATTTGCAGTTGGTGGTAAAATGCAAATGTTCTGCAGCTGCATTTACGGTCACAAAACATTCATGCATACCACTGTGATTTAGAATTTAGAAGGGATGACCTAAACACGGCCATCCCAAATACCGAATCGCAAACCCCTTTGCAATTCAATAGCAGGTTACCGAATTTCAAAATAGGGTGTCATACATAGGACAAGCTTTTTTGCGTTGAAGAATGGAGGGCCGATTCTGTGAATTGGCCTGTTTGCGAATGCAAAATAGGTTCATACATGTGGTCCATAAACAATAACCCTTACTAACTTCATCTACCCCGTCCCTCTACTTGTAAAACCTTAAAGAAAAACTAAAATTGTCTTACTTTATCTGTTGCACAGGAGCAGATAATCGTTAATAAATCCCACCAAATCCTCCTCAAAATGACATTAGTAGACTACAAAACACAGAAGGAAAAAAAATAACAGCTAAATAGAAACAAAAAAATACTATCCCCCTATAGAAAATAATAGATGTATATCTCAAAAGTTTTAAAAATGTTTTTTAAATATATAACAATGTTATAAAATTATTTTAAAAATCTAGAAATGTATTAACAAACTGTAGATGAATATGTAAAGTAATATTTAAATAGCACTATAAAAACATAACAATATGTATAGTAGTATGTATTATATACTAAAGAAGCACATTAAAGTATATTAATTATGTACCATTTATGTAACAATGTTCACAATTGGAAATATATTAAAACTGTTTAAAAAATAAGTCAAATATTTTAGGGCCTGTTTATGATTTGTCGGTCCGTAGGACCACCGTACCTGTTGTGGCGGTCTCACAACCGCTGCATAGCGGGACTGCCGGCAGTATTACAACTGAGGCGGTCAGACTGCCATGAGACCACCAGCACCTCTGGGATCAAGGATCCCGGTGGGCTGGCAGTCTTTTCCTGGAAGAAATATGCTGGCTGTGCTGCAGCCGGCACCGCCAAGAATATTCCAAGTTGCCATTCACCACCCTTTTCATGGCGGTGAACCCGCCATGAAAAGGGTGCTGGAATGGCAACAAAGGGGGCCCTTACAGGGCCCTCTGCCAGATTTGGTCCTGGGGGTGTTTGTAGGGGGGCACATGTAGGTCCCCCCTGGATTTGCAGCCCCCGCTTCCTGCACGGTGTGGCATACATGCCACACCGTGCAGGAAGGTGCAGTCAGCGCTCTGAGTGCAGCGGTCTGCCTGTTAGGCTCTTTTATGAGCCTGACAGACGTCCGCTCTCAGACCACCGCAGGACCGCCCGCCAGACAAGCAAAAACTCATCTGGCAGGCGGTCACACCATGGGTTTGGCGGTCCCACAGCAGACAGCGCAACCTAGGACTGCCAAACTCGTAATCGGGTTCTTAGTTTGAGTCGGTGTTATAAATGTACCACTATCATAATTAATAGGTTTTTTTTAAAGATAGATATGTTTGAATAAAAGTAAACATACACATTAAATGAAATTTGAGAAACAAAATAAATTACTTTATAAAATCCATAACATATGTTGTTCAAGTTAAAAGAATACACAATAAACAGAAAAAGGACAATGTTTTTAAAAAACAATTTAGATACTAAAGGTGTTACATCAAATAATGACACTCCAATGTTATACATTTTGATAAATATGTTGGACACTAAAGGATCAGATTTACTATTCCCACTCCAAACTAATTACTTTTTGGGAAGGTGCTAGACCCTGAATGGGAGAGATGAACTAATTCCAGCTTCGGCAAATCGAAATGACCTAGTCCTGCAGTACGTAAGAGAGGCGGACAGTCGTCGCCAGGAGCTTCTGGAGCCGGAATTCACAGAAGGTGGGTTAACGGGCAGTGGCTGTATATAGTCACTTCCTGGTATGGATATAAAAGATGTACTATGCGTCATTTGTAACTCCTGTCATGAAACTGCTTCTCAAATAAAAACAGTCTATTTTCTCTAAGCTCCCGAATGTAAATAAAGTAATTCTAGCATACAACCTTTTACGCTCTGGGAGCGAGATGCAAAGTAACATGGCCCCTGGATGCCGAGGGCTTCGGGGCGCCCATCCAACACACGGGGATTCTCACAACATTAGTTTCCAGAATGCAGGACTTTAAGTGGGCCGGGTCTCACCGGTGCTGAGCACCTGCAGTTTTTAGGTCGAGACGCTGCATCGCTAAACACTTAGAAGGTCCCAAAGGCAAGACCTATTGGCTATGCCAATGCTTGTTTAATTATGTAGTCTATGTTATACTATGTGTAAAAGATTTATAAATTGTGTTCTCACAGTGCTTTCTGTCAGAAGATGAGATCCGATAGCATTATAAATATGCGGTGCTTTGCCCCAGTGCAACAATCAGGACTTAAGTCTGTGAACCTGCAGTGACACACGCGCATCTGAAGTCTGTAGCAATGAAACCCAGCTTCTCCACCAAAACAATGCATTCCACATGTTATAGGGCTGACAAGTTCTCAGCCTTCTTACTTATGGTATTACTGGTTTTGCGTTGTGCTTACGTGTGCATTTTCATAGTTTATCGGTGACACTACGAGTGATACTCCATCGTAAAATGTATTGAGCCCAGGCATGGTAGCAGCCTTAACAGCAAACATTACCACCTTCAGTAGTATATTCAATTACATTCAAGCATTAAAAGTGTTGCCTGCAGTGTCAGCCACACACCCAGCTGTAGAATGTTGCCAGATAAGTGGACATGAAGCAAGCGGACTGCCCCAAGTGTCTGATTTACCATTTCCATGTATGAGGAGTTCAACCACAACAGGACCTGTCTTTGCACTCTCTTGCCTGTTGTCCTGAATTTATCATAGAAATGAACGCAGGTCCCAGACTGCAAATACAAACCTGGAATGGACCTCCCCACCCTCATGAACTCAACCCTGTTATGCTCCTGTTCTCAGCTCCCATACCTTTTCTAGGTCCTAACTCAGCTTTCACCCATGAGCAGGCATGCCTTGATGACAGTACAAGCGTAACTGCAGGTGTGGCCTGTGCAGGTAAGAGCGGTGACATGGTGGGGCAAGGCTAACATATCCAGAAAGTGCATCATAGGGTGAAACTAAAGATCCTGTGCATGAGCTGGTGGGTGAGGTGTCCAATCAAGGCAAGAAAGGAGTTGATAGAGGATCCAAAATAGGAGTGTAAAGATGCAGGGAAACCCCCAGGCGGGACAGATGTGATAGCATGATGCATTTGGCTTAAAGTAAATATGTCCAGCTGTGAAACGAAGAAGCAATGCTTCTCATTTTATGGGCAACTTTGCAAAGGTTTGCAAGAAAAATAGGACAAAGTCAAGTCTGTTAGATATGAAAGGGTGGTAACCTGTGAAGAGAATGAGAATTTTGTATAAATACTTATGAATATGCTTGACACAGTGGTGCTGGGTGTAAGTGATGGTTTTTCCAGAGGCAACAAACCCAAGAGTTAGATGTCCATTGGCAGAGTGGGTATTAAGAGCTATTCCGACGCAAGCTCTCCTTGGGATGTATGGGAGGACGGGTTTGCTAGAATAATTGTTAGGGGAAACAACATACAGCCGGAGGGGTACAGTGGGGAGACCATCAAAATGTTGGAGTTTGGTCTCCAGATTCAAGAATAAGAAAACTGTTGGCAAGTTATATTTTGCCAAGAAAAGACCATCTGCTTTGTGATGCCCTGATCAGAGAAGCCCTCCCATTGTTTTTCATCCTACTGGTAAAAAGAAAATCTTGTTCGTAGATGAGGGCGAGAGGACAGGAAAGGTGATGTTGGGAACATTTCTTCAAGTTTCGATGGTGCAATTGGGAAACTGATTGGGTTTGAGAATAGGACATTGTTGAAGGGTGATGCACAACCTAAGGTGCGCAAAGCTAGTCATGTTCCTCTCTTATTTAGGGATAAAGTATCCAAAGAACTAGAAAATGTGATGTCAGCTGACATTATAGAGCCTTCGGAAGCATCTGATTCAATTTCTCCACTCCTGATTCCAAGAGATAGACATAGAAAAATTAGATTATGTGTCGACCTTTGACACTTAAATAATAATACTGTTGACATAATTCCATGGGCCATAGTTACAGAGTTATTTGCTATGGTTATGGATGCCAAATGGTTCTCGTCAGTTGACTTATCTTCCGCATACCATCAAATTCCCTTGGAAATTAGCATCAGGAGATACACAGCCTTTATACACCAGAGCGATACTTCCAATTTATGATTTAAGCCAATGCCATTTGGATTCACATCGGCTGCTGCTTTCTTGAAGCCTTTGATAGTATAAGTGTAGTGATCAATTCACAGTCAACCAGTACGATGCAAATGTCAATCAGCAAAAGAATACTATTAGTGCGTTTCCGGAACCTCCGTTATAGTACGATCAGCACAGTTCCAAGAGGAAAGTGTCACTCTGCAACTATTTTTCTCTGTCTAGGAGAGTACTCCGTCAGTATTAGGGGTCCTGGTGTGTATAGAAGCACACCAGGACCCCTAATACTGACGGAGTACTCTCCTACACTTATAGGCCCTGAGGAAGTCGTGGGGGTTTATTACCCCAAGACGAAACACGTGTTGGCCGCATGCACCTTTGGCGTGATGCTGTTGAATATGTGATCAGGACAACTAAGAAAATAAAGAACAGATAAATCCTCACACAAAAGGATTGGACTTGATTTTGTCAATTGTTTCACCTACACTGGACAATTTGACTTTACCTATGCTCGGGAACAAACCTCGTGAAGATCTGGGGATTCTTTGTGGTTGCTTCCCCCTGTTCCCTTGAGCACTCTCTCTATGACCCTTTGATTTGTGATATACTTTATTTTGATTTTGCGCAATTTACAACCTAGCCACAATTTGTGTATCCAGTATTGATAAACATGTATTGTCCTCGGAGGCCTGCGTCTTTACTTTGCCCCTGGCATTTCAAATGCTTTGTCTTTCAAATTCACAATAATTGGAGACTTTGGGGGGGATTTATTTACAAGCCCCTTGCGCCGCCGGTGCATCACTTTTTGTGACACACCGGCGGCGCAACCTGCTGCCCCATATTTACAAGGACACGTAAAGCCACCCTGTGTGGCTTTTCGTGTCCTTGTAAATATGGCCCGTTTACATGCAACACTTTGCGTGAAAGGGGCGTGCCATAAGTGTTGCTGTGCGTGTTCCCACACAACACGCATGGATTCTGCCGAATTTCCAGATTTACGATAAATCGTAAACCTTGAAATGCGTCAGAATGCTACGCCTCCCCAGGGGAGGCGCAACGAAGCAAAATATTTTTACTTCTCGTTTTTTTCCGCTTTTTATGCATGCTGCATTCTGCAGCACACACAGAAAGAGGAAATCACCTCTGGTGATTGTTTATGTGCAGGAAGGTCTCCCATCCTGCACATAAACAATTATAACAAGCATTTAAAATGCAATGGTCTCGGCATTGTTAAAGTTAGAGCTATTGGCATTGCTCACGACATTATTTTTGTTTTTAAAACATATAAAGAAACGGCATTATTATTTACAATGTCAATAGCTTAATCACTCTCAAATGCGAGACCTATTGCATTTGCACCCACACACAGAGCCACACACACAAAGCCACCCACACACACAGAGCCACTCAAACACAAATAGAGCCACCCACAGAGCCACCCACACACACACACACACGGTTATTAAAAGGTGTTTCTGATGGCGTGACAATCGTCTGCTCTAAATACACAAACACAACCGGTACAGCCATTTGCCACAAAGCACGGATACACATTAGGGTTTTTATTATCTTTAATAAAGTTTTATTTTCTTACAGCCTCACAAGCACGCACAAGAAACGCACACAAACTTCAACAAACACACATTTCTGCATATGAGTGCAACTTAGTTGGCATAAGGAACCGCGCTCAACGCTTAAACGCATTTCTATATCCAAAATGATCATAACACAATAGTTAACACAACCGCAACGCATGCGTGCATTTCGCAGCACACATAACGGCATAACACTGACACCACACACACACCGGTAAATGTGAACCGGTGGTTGCAGGTGGCACTCCCGACACTCATTTTTTAGGAGAAAACCTTATTTTACCTAAGCATACCTTTATCCAAAGAAGAGAGAGAGAATTATACACAAGCATTTGCAATGCAATAGGTCTTACATTTACGCGAGTTTGAGCTATTGACATTGCAAATGACAATGCCTTTTTAATTTTTGTTTTTAAAACATAAATAAAAGGCTTTGTCATTTACAATGCCAATAGCTTAAACTTGTGTAAATTCTTGTTTGTAGTAGCAACTGGTGACACTGGATATCCTCAGGAAAATAGACTGAACAGGTGTCTCACTTTACTTTTGTGTGCAAGTACATAGCCCACATACAATTTTCACATAGAAGTCCGTCCAGCATAATTCGACTAAGAAACTGACATTTATTTCACAAGGAAAAAAAATATACAATGCTGCCTACTTCTAACTGCCATCGAACAGCATCACATGTTACAAGGGACACTTGACAGCAATGGGCATATTCAATCAACTTCCTTACTCCTTTCCTGCATTGTTTCTCTCTTTTTTTTGCCCTTCTTCTGTTGCCTCCATCCTTGCTTCTTCCCTTTCCAGCTCTCTCTCTCCTTCTGTCTTCCGTCCCATCTCTCTCCCTACTGCTTGTTTCTGTCCCTTCTCTCTGGACGCCCTTCTCTCTTGTGCCTCCAGTCGTTAACTAGTTAGGCGGTGGCCACCATCCCCTCCCTGCGGCTGCCACTCAAGCTGCCAGTCTTGCTTGATCGCCTTCAGGTGTTGTTTTGGTTGTGGAAGGGGCGGGTGCTGATGCAAGGGACTCCCAGTGGGCTCTGGCGGGTGGGGGGGGGGGGCAGCAATCTGGTACCTGCCCTCTCGGACTGAGCTGAGGAAATAAGCCATCTGTCAGAGAAGCAGAGGCACCTGACTGCTGCCTCTGCCTAGAAGCAGGGAGGTGGGTACTTCCTAGAAAACTCTCTAAAAGCAACCGTGGGCGAAGGAAAACCTGGACTGGATTCTGTGCCGGTTGTGACTTGGGGATAAGGTAACGGACTGGATTTTGTTCCACCGTAACCTCTTTGTAAGAGTTCACTGGCGAAAAATGCTACGTCACCCGTAATGAACTGTTGGTAAAAGTATTTTTAATTGCACAAACCTTGCCTTAGGGGGTTACAATGGGCCAAGCCTAGTCACACGTTTTTTGCCCAAGACACAAAGGAAATCAAATGATTTGCTTCACCCTATGAAAACTATACCCGCGCCCCCAGTGCCCTGTCATATTATCCGCAACCCCCATGCCCGTGAGTCCCCCTGTCTTCACTCACTGTGCGGCTGCCGAGCTTTTGAAGTAGTCAACTGTATAGTTGCCGGTCAGAGAGGGCCTGGGAAAAGCCGGCTTGGCACCGCCCACTCGCTCGGAAGTTACTTAGCAGTGCGAAAGCCGGCGGTGGCCAGGCTAAAAGAGTGTAGGGGCAGGGCGGGCTCGCAGGGTCCTGGGGGTGGGATGGAGCATGGGGGTACACTCTGGGGGATCAGAGGGCGAGAGATGAGCACCGGCCATGGAGGCACGGACTGCTAGGGGGCGGCACAGAGCACACCGACATACACTTTGCGAGAGACTTGCCCTGACCCAGCTGAGCCGCGCCTCCATTAAAAAAAAAAAAAACCACTGGCAGACACTTTTCCAAAAGCCGGGCAGCTTTTACAGCCTCGTCAACGCATTCCAAAACATTTAAATGCGTACATAGAATAACTTTTAAAGTATATGTTTACAGATAAAAACTAAAGACGTACCAGATTTGGGAGCCAGGTCTTGCCAGAGATAACCCGGAGTGGGAGGAGGGATAGTCCCTCGTTTGTTTCTATGACCCGGGCAGGGGTTCTGTGGAGCCAATGCCTAGACCAGCATTGTATTACTTTTAGGGAGTTATCATGGGGTAACGGTGAGGCAAGGAGTGGGACAAGGAGGAACACGGATGAGGGGGGAGTTGCGTGTTCCATTCTGCTCTCCAGGGATGGGGTTCCCCACTCTGAATGTCTAGGCGCTAGGTGAGAGTGAGCGCACCCGCTCAAGGTTTCCCCTGCGCCCACTGTGACCCCCGTGCATGGAAGACTGGACTCTCTCATCTGCCAAGGACCAGGGAGAGGGCTTGGGGGGGCTCAGTCTGCCAGCACTGATTACCGCCGCTCCCGGCCCCGCCTCTGGAAGGTGCAGCCGATTCTATCTCACCGGCTCCGGATTTAAATCACCTGCATCCGGCACAAAAGCGCCGTGAGAGCGTGGCACCGCCTCGCAGCGCACAATCCCCGCTCTCGGCTCGGTTTCTAAACAGCATCTCTCGCTGAAGACACGAATAGTGGCTTGCTGCTGGCTCCTATCACTTTAAGGCGTGCAGTGACTAGTGCGTCACGAGCAAGGCCCCGTTTCAGTTTCACCAACCACCATTCGAAAACTATAGAGTGCGATTCAGAAAGTGACCTCAAAGTAAGCGTTTCTTCCTAATTAAGGACCTCCTCCCCGTTAGAACAGCCGCCCAGGTGTACATGCTTCGCCAAAGGTGGATTAAGAAAGTGAGCTTGCATTCCATCCGGTCGCCCTGCACTACTGTTCTCGTTAGTCCTCCAAGTAACATCACTATCGTAACGCATGCTTTGAAGTTTTTAAGGCGCGTACAGTTGTCCATCTTTCAAAAGAGGAGGTAAATGGACTACATTTTAACACCCAATTTCCTAGCAGCCTAAGGTCACGAGCAAGGCAGTGAAGAGCCGGTCGACCTTTACGACCCTGTGCCTTGCCTCACGCTGATCTGCAGCGCTCTCGTAGATCCCTGGGCAAGGCGCTTTCAGCAGCGCCTCTGCTTGCAGTCTCCTCTCTCTGCCATCTGAGAGCAGGGGGAGGAGACGAAACCGCGTCGAAGAAACAGCGAGTCATTTTCGGATTGGGGGGTGGGTTTTTCTTTCTCTCCTCTTGCCATTGGCTGGAATGTTTACATTCCAGAGGAGAGAAAGAATCGAAAAAACACGCCCCCGAATCCGAAAAAGACGGGGCTTAAACGGACAGACGTCCCTCTCCTCCAATGGCTGGCCTCCGTTTAGGAAGCCAGCCAATGGAGAAGAGGGGCGGGTTCAAGCCCCGTACTGAACTCCGTACTGAACTCATTAAATCTCGCGAGCGAGACTGCGCAAGCGCAGCCTTCGCTAGCCGAGACCTAAAAAATGAGGTTTTGCAACTTCTATGGTTGCTTCATTAAGCAGCACACATTGAGGTTTCAAAACGCCATTTCAGATTGTTTATGTGCAGGAAGAACACCTTCCTGCACATAAGCAATCATTCCCCTCAATGCAGGCTCCCTTGCCCTATGGTGCAAGGGTGCCTGCATCGGTGCATGGCAGCTAATTGTGCACCAGGGGAGAGCAATGGGATCTGTCGCAATGTTGCAGATATGACGCCACTCTGTGCTTCAGAATTAACACGATGCAGCGAAATAGCTTGCGGCACCGCGCTGCGTCAATTCCTTGTAAATAACAGCCGTGGCACGCCCCTTTCATGCACAGTGTTGCGAGTAAAGGGGCCATATTTACAAGGACACGAAAAGCCACGTAGGGTGGCTTTACGTGTCCTTATAAATATGGGACAGCAGGTTGAGACGCCAGTGCGTCTCATAAAGTGACGCACCGGTGGTGCAAGGGGCTTGTAAATAAGCCCCAATGTATTTAAATGTTTATAAATTTTGTGTTAAAAATAGCACAAAAATACAAAAGCATCGCAAACAGCAGCAACTCATATACTCGATGTTCGTGTTGCTCCTGTGCATTTGTGCTGCGAACTATGTGTAATTTTGTGACTTGGCGTAATGGAATCATTTCGCATAATGCAAAATTACCAAAACGAATTTGAGAATAGCCTGCTTAATGGACATTTCACCCACTCAAAGCCTGGGAGAATATGAAAATGTCAGAAGTGAAAGTGGTGCCGCTGTTAAACTTCAATGGACACATTATTGTTCAACCTGTAAAGATGGGACAATTATGGTGAATATGGCATGAAAATGAATGTTATTTTGGAATGCGATGGTTTTCGGAAACTGCTTCATGGTCGAAAAATGAGATTCGAAATTAGTTGTGAATCAACTGAAGCTAATTGGATTGATGAAAACAAGGACCTGTTTCTTGTGAAGACAGAACCATTAACACCAAAAGGATAACATCAGATATAAGTAGAAAGACCGACAGATAGGAATAGAGCGCATGATAGGAGTAGAAAACAGTGACGTAAAAGTGGCGCAAGGGGCTTGTAAATCTGCCCCTACATCCTAGAAACCGGAAACTTCAATGAGTAGTTATGAAATGTAAATGTATTAAATGTTTGTGCACTGTACTGCTGTGTCTAATATGCTGGTCCAGACCACCAATCCCGGGGGAGCCCCGCTAGCCCCCCATCACGGTGATGTACAGCAGATGGGTCGTGATTCACACAGATCGTGTCTGCTGCTCAGCTGCACTGTCCCTTCTCATTTTAAACTCATGCACTGCACATATCCGATGGAGTATTAAAAGATGTCCCGTCTGCTGTCTGCATCCTTTAGACATACCCTTATGATGCTTAAAGTCTCTCGTGTCCCCCCCACGCCACTATAATTCATCTGCGGTACTTCATCATCTTGAATATTTCCGCCGTCCATCCCCTCCTGAACGCATAGACTTGTGGTATTTAAACATCTTGCAAAGGTCTAAGCTCTTTCCCATTCTATTTGTGCAGCTGACACTTTTTCCAGCTGTCTCATCCTTGTCTTGTTTTCAACCTGAAATTCTCCCTATATTTTTAACTGTGGCATGGCCGGGTGGTACCTAATGTACAGATCCGCCCATACAGAGGCCTCGGTGCTGCCCTACAAAGCCCACTGTTGCCATGAAGTACATGCCACTGGGTGAGGCTGGCTTGTGAGCCCCAGTTTAAGGGAAGAAAGCAGGTATTCACAAAGTTTACGCCTGATAACTCCCCTGTGTAAAAGGTCAGCACCCCACTTACAGAAGGCCCCCACCTCGCACCACTAAACAGTGAGGCCTGAAACAGCGCGTTTAAACGGCGCCCTTTCAATCACGCCTGTGGTCAAATGCGCCCTATAAATCACGGCTGTGTTTAAATGCGCCCTGTCAATCACGGCTCTGTTTAAATGTGCCCTTTGAATCACGTCTGTGTTTATGTGTGCCCTTTAAATCACACCTGTTTTAAATGTCTCCTTTAAATCACGCCTGTGTTTAAATCGGCCCTATAAATCACGCCTGTGTTTAAATGTGCCCTTTAAATCACGCCTGTGTTTAAATGTGCCCTTTAAATCACGCCTGGGTTTAAATGTGCCCTTTAAATCCCGCCTGTGTGCGTGACGCAATCGTGGGTGGGCGGCTCCTGTTGCAATAACATCTTCTGGTCTGAAGGAGACTCTCTCGCGCAGCTCTTCACTGCGCCCACGAATAAAGTCCCAACTGGGGCCGATTCACGTAGACTGGCAACAAACGCTGCCAGAGGATGTGCCTGCCTGCCTCCACGGAACACTGTATCGACATTATCACACACAGAAATAATTGTGACGGGGAAAAAAGTAAAATATATTCCTAATAAATCTATTGTCCAAGTACAAATCGGCCAACACGTGTTTCCCAATAAAAATCGCTTCTTCAGGGCTTATTTAGCAGTTCGAGCGTGCAGGAAATCACTCAATTTGCATTTTCAAAGAAGATTTCCATAATAGCAGAGATGTAGACAAGTTTTACATCAAAAGCAGTTCTAGTGTAACGAGAAGAGTAAGTGGGTAGTTCCGTTCCACGATCAGCGTATCAGCGCTGTGACCCACTCCCGCACTTTTAACTAGTCTATGGGGGGGTCACTCTGCAACCATTTCAGCCCAGACAGTTTCCACAAGCAGGAGCAGGAGGGAATCCTGAACTCTCCCGAGCAGCCCTTGGACTGCACCACTGAGGGACCGCCGTGAATGCCAGCCCTTCCTTCTCATCTTGCATCGTTGCCCTTTAGTTTGCATCTGACACTTACTTTACAAAAAAGTTCTTGGAATCAAAATTCATATAAAAATATGATTTCTTTTTCTAAATTGGTCTTGGATTTATTTTGAGTGTGAGTCGCACTCATTTATTGCCTCTGTGAGTACAACAAATGTTTAGCACTACCCTCGGATAAGCCTCAACTGCTCGACCACCGTAGGAAGGGGCCCATTTTGACATGGTCACCCCCACTTTTTGCCTGACGTTTGATGTGATTTCGATTGGAAGTGCACGGGGTTCCTGCAAACCAGGTCCCCAGCGCCAGATCTCTTTCCCAAAACTGTGCTATTGCTTTTCCATTTAACTCGATTTGGTCCAGGTTGGTAGAAGAGTGGCCTGGTGTGACACAAGACCCCACCACCCCCACGTTACTGCTCCCACTCCCCGTGGTCAGGAAAACAAGGATCTGTCTGGACACTGCTCCCACAAACGGACAATGAGGTTCATATAGACACTTTGCTCCATCAGAAAGGTACTGTGCAGAGGGAGAACACAGGGGTCAACACTCTTCTTACCATCAGGAAAGGTAGAATACTAGAATGTATAGTTTTATACCCAGATAATGGGAGAAGAATACGATGTTAAACTTTCATTTGAGGGGAGCACGGCTATCAACCAACCTGCCCCCACAAAGTGATCGATTGCGCTAACATGAAGAAGCCTGCATGCCACATCAGTTACCCTTACTGTTAATGACAGCAATGAGGAATATACGAGAAAGTGCTGGTTGCTAAATCCTGAAGAAGGCAACTTCACAAAAGCGACTTGCCGAAACATTGGTTCGAAATATCCCTGCCCTTTCATTCTGAAGGACCTTTGCCTTTACTCAGTTGCTTCTTTTTCCGGGCACCGAGTCAATAAGCGTGTACTCGGTGAAGTCTAGTGTTCCTCTGCTACTACCACGTTTCTTAAGTTTACTACTGGCTTTTGTATTCCCATTGGAAGCCTCCGCACACTTTCCTGGATGGGGAAATACAATGTCCATCTAAAGCCTCTGGTGGTACATGCGCTCCTCGTTGGTCGCCTCGGCATCAGTTTGTGTCACTCACCAGTCACCACCCTGCTCTATCAACCTAAATTCTCTTGGGTCAAGGGTAAATTCTCAGTGGGTGACACATAGGTCTTAATTGGGAATCTCTGTCCATTTAAGCTGTAGCCCACAGCATCTGCTCTGTGGATTCAACAACAACAGATCTTTTCAGGGATTGAGGTTAACTACCGATAATGTACATAATTTCATTTTAGAATAATTTGATGAAGGTTTATCTTGTGTAGATTCATCTGTTTACGATCTTACCCTCCGATCTTGGTCACCCCTAAAAACATAACCCCTTCTAGGCCCAGGGTGTTATCTGGAACCCTTCAGAAGTCCAGTGGGTGTGGTAAAATGGGTATGAAGTCACATCAAGTGACGGCTGAGGTGCTAGTTTTAAAAGCATTGTCAAAGCCAATAGGTCTAGCCTTTAACTAATGTTTTTTTGTATTTGTTTACCGATCAGAGTTAGATTGCTAACTAAAAAGAAAAAACGTAGTGTGGGCAGGAGAAAGAAACCCAGCTGCGGGATAAGCAACGCACATGATGGAAAAGCGCATTGAGGGTGGACGTGGTGAAGCAACAGGAGGGCGGGGGAAGCAGAAGGAGGCAGAGGAGCACCATGAGTGCAGGTGTGGGTGCAGGACATAAATACATTTATAATATTATGAAAATAATTGTAATGGGTGAAGTGGACAATACGGTAAGTGGAGTTTATTTTTATTTTTATTTTAGCGATTTGTATAGCGCCTGGTGACCCAAGGGCATCCCCGCGCTGTGAAAAGGTTGTTTTATCCATTGAGGGAAGGGAAGAGAGTAAGGACAATTATTTCGGGAATAGGTGCGTTTTCAGCTTTTTGCGAAAAACCAGATAACTAGATTCCAGTCTCAGGGTGCGTGGGAGGGAGTTCCATCCCTTGGCCGCTTGAACCGAGAATCGTCGTCCTCCTGTACGTGCCCTTTTAAATTTGGGGATGTTGGCTAAGTGCTCATTCTCCGAACGGAGGGATCTGGACGCTTTGTAGGGGGTGACCAAGCTGCTGAGGATCGCAGGGCCAGATCCGTTTATCAGTTTGTGTGTCGTGCACATGGCTTTGAATTCCACCCTTTGGCGCACAGGGAGCCAGTGCAAGGCCTTGAGGGCTGGTTTTGCTGACACCCTCGAAGGAAGGTTCATGAGCAGACGTGCCGCAGCTTTCTGTGTCCGCTGCAGTCTCGTCAAGGTGGCCTCTGGGGCTCCCAGGTAGACCATATTGCTATAGTCCAGACGGGACAATACTAGTCCCTGGATAAGGAGTTTCCTGGAAGCAGGAGGTAGTAAGGGGAGAATCTTTCGGGTAGTGCGCATGAGCCCAAAACAGATACCCGCAGTTTTGGCCGCTTGCGTCTTCATGGTGAGCTCCGGTTCGAGCCATACTCCAAGAGTCTTGATTTCACGCTTCGGGGAGGGGATTTCTCCGAACACGTCAGGCCAGACTGATGGGGGGATGGTCGCCCATTGTTTTCCCAGGAGCATCACTTCAGTCTTAGACCCATTTAATTTTAATGATGAATCACTCATCCAGCTGTGGATTTGTGTGAGACAAGTAGCCAGGTTCTCTGGGTGGTCGACTAGTTGGGATAAAGAGACGACCAGTTGAGTGTCATCAGCGTAGCTTACCATTTTTATGCCAAATGGTGTCACCACGTCTTCAAGTGGGGCCATGTATGCATTAAAAAGCGTCGGGCTCAGGGAAGATCCCTGAGGGACCCCGCTTGTAAGGGGGATGGTGGATGAGTGGTAATTGCCGTCCCATACCTGGAACGTGCGTCCGGTGAGGAAGGATTCTATCCAGCTAAGTGCCGCCCCGGTGATCCCTGCTGCCGCGAGTCGATGGAGAAGGACACGATGGTTAACTGTGTCGAAGGCTGCACTGAGATCCAGGAGGATCACTGCCACTGATCCTCCTGAATCCAGTAAGCGCCTTGCCTCCTCGATGACGGCGAGGAGGGCAGTATCTGTGCCATGACCCGGGCGAAATCCAGTTTGGGATTCCCGTAGGACTTTGTTTGTTTCAAAGAACTGGGACAATTGTCCGTTGACCAGTTTCTCAGCCACCTTGCTGATTGCCGGGAGGAGTGATATTGGTCGGTAATTTGCCATATCTGCTGGATCGAGCTGGGGTTTTTTAAGGAGTGCTTTTACTACCGCGCTCTTCCAGCTGGTAGGGACAGATCCCTGGGCAAGTGAGCTGTTAATGAGCTCCATGACCGTGGGAACGATGACAGGGGCCACGGTTTTGAGAAATCTAATGGGAGCCGGATCCAGAGGTGATCCGCTTCTCATTTTGGTCATGGTTCGTTCTACCTCTACGCATGTAACTGGCCTGAATGCCGCAAGTTGAGGGCGGGGAGTATTTTCGGTCCAGCTGGGAGATGGAAGATTGTCCAAATGGCTGGCGGGACCAGGAGAGGGGAGGGAAGCTAGAATACGGGCGATTTTGTCATCGAAATAAGTGGCTAGTTCGTGACTTCGGTCCACAGGAGGGGAACTGGAGGAAGAAGAGTTAAGTACTTTGAGCAGCTCCTTTACAATTAGGAAGGATTCCCTGGCCGAATTGGAGGATTCCGTTATCCGCGTGTCATAATGGGAAGCTTTGGCGTGCCTGATGGCATCTTTGTAGAGTCTGACTGTATTGTGATATGCTTCCTTGCTGGTGTGCTGCCAGTCTTTCCTCCAAAGCTGTTCGGCTCTTTTACAGTGTTTACGGAGTAGTCGGAGGTCCGAGGTATACCACGGGGCGGACCCGGGTTTTCCGTTTTTGTCCTCCCTAGTTCTTAGTGGAAGTACGGAGTCCAGGGTGGTGGTGATCCACTCTCTGAAGTCGCTATCGGCGACAGCCGGGTCTTCTGCATATGCAGGGATGGTGTTTTTAAGATTCCTGGCCCATTCTTCGGTGGGAAGTCTGGACCAGGTCCTGTCCCTGATGTAAGTAGGCGGTTTATGAGGTTTCCTGAAAGATCCTGGTAATAGGAAGGAGACTAAGAAATGGTCTGTCCAGGGTAGGGGAAAGGCCTCCTTCATTTGCATCGAAGGGGTGCTAGTAAACACCGGGTCCAGCAGGTGACCCTTAGTGTGAGTGGCTCCAGAATTAAGGAGGTGGATGTCAAGTGCTGCCAGATCAGAGATCAGGTCGGCTGCTGCAGGGTCGTTGGGGTCATCAAGATGGATGTTTAGATCCCCTATGATCAGGAAATTTGCTATGGAGTGAGCCTGGGTCGCTACAGTGTCCAGGAGAGAGCTGGCGAAGGGTCCTGGATGCCCGGGAGGGCGGTAAACAAGGACTCCTGTCATTGTGTTGGTCGGGTCTAGCTTGATTGTGAATTGCAGGCTTTCAGAGTCAGGGATCTGCGCATCACCGGATTTGCAGTGAAGGTAGTCCCGGTGAATGATGGCAACACCACCACCTCGGCCTACGGGGCGGGGTAATGACTGAATGAGGAAGCCCAATGGGGTAGCTAGCACCATATCTGACTCTGAATGTTGGGCGAGCCAGGTTTCCGTGAGGAAGAGGATGTCAATCTCCTGATCTTCTATGAGGTGGTTAATCTGCGTCGCGTGTTTAGGGTTTAACGATGCCAGTTTAAGGGCAGCAGGCTTGTGAGGTTTTGTAGGTAGTTTAAGCTGGACTGGCTTGCAGAGAGAACAGCAAATGAAAGGTCCATTAAGGTCATGAATGTATTCACACGGGGAGGTGAGGGGTCTAAGGCATAGTAGTTCCCGACGGGAGTAGCTTACCTTAAAGGCAGCTGTATCCGGCAGGGATTGTGGCCCAAGGCCCGGTCGTGGGCGGACGGGCGCAGACGGGCTTGGCTTTGGCGCGGCTTCGGCGCGCAAACGGCGCTCCCGCTGCGCTCGTCCGCTGCGCTGGTATGACCGGCACATTTGTAGTTGGTGATGAGGGCGTGGCCTCGCAGTGGGCGTGGCTTCGTCGTTCTGACCGCACTGGCGGTGTGGGCGTTTCCCAGCAACAGCGCTGGGGTCGCTGTGTCAGGGGAGGGCTAGGAGGGCTGTGAGAGCGCTCGTGATTCAGCGCTTCTGTGCAGGTGAGCTCCGTGATGTTTTAAAAACAGCACACGAAAGTAATACAAATTTTTAAAATGAATTGTGGGCACAGTCCTCCGGCTTCCGCCTCAGAGGATGACAAACAAACAATGATGCGACGCGCTTGGTTTCAGCGTTTTGTAGTCAGAGGGGCGTGGCCTCGCAGTGGGCGTGGCTTCGTCGTTCTGACCGCGCTGGCGGTGTGGGCGTTTCCCAGCAACAGCGCTGGGGTCGCTGTGTCAGGGGAGGGCTAGGAGGGCTGTGAGAGCGCTCGTGATTCAGCGCTTCTGTGCAGGTGAGCTCCGTGATGTTTTAAAAGCAGCACACGAAAGTAATACAAATTTTTAAAATGAATTGTGGGCACAGTCCTCCGGCTTCCGCCTCAGAGGATGACAAACAAACAATGATGCGACGCGCTTGGTTTCAGCGTTTTGTAGTCAGAGGGGCGTGGCCTCGCAGTGGGCGTGGCTTCGTCGTTCTGACCGCGCTGGCGGTGTGGGCGTTTCCCAGCAACAGCGCTGGGGTCGCTGTGTCAGGGGAGGGCTAGGAGGGCTGTGAGAGCGCTCGTGATTCAGCGCTTCTGTGCAGGTGAGCTCCGTGATGTTTTAAAAACAGCACACGAAAGTAATACAAATTTTTAAAATGAATTGTGGGCACAGTCCTCCGGCTTCCGCCTCAGAGGATGACAAACAAACAATGATGCGACGCGCTTGGTTTCAGCGTTTTGTAGTCAGAGGGGCGTGGCCTCGCAGTGGGCGTGGCTTCGGCGTTCTGACCGCGCTGGCGGTGTGGGCGTTTCCCAGCAACAGCGCTGGGGTCGCTGTGTCAGGGGAGGGCTAGGAGGGCTGTGAGAGCGCTCGTGATTCAGCGCTTCTGTGCAGGTGAGCTCCGTGATGTTTTAAAAACAGCACACGAAAGTAATACAAATTTTTAAAATGAATTGTGGGCACAGTCCTCCGGCTTCCGCCTCAGAGGATGACAAACAAACAATGATGCGACACGCTTGGTTTCAGCGTTTTGTAGTCAGAGGGGCGTGGCCTCGCAGTGGGCGTGGCTTCGGCGTTCTGACCGCGCTGGCGGTGTGGGCGTTTCCCAGCAACAGCGCTGGGGTCGCTGTGTCAGGGGAGGGCTAGGAGGGCTGTGAGAGCGCTCGTGATTCAGCGCTTCTGTGCAGGTGAGCTCCGTGATGTTTTAAAAACAGCACACGAAAGTAATACAAATTTTTAAAATGATTTGTGGGCACAGTCCTCCGGCTTCCGCCTCAGAGGATGACAAACAAACAATGATGCGACGCGCTTGGTTTCAGCGTTTTGTAGTCAGAGGGGCGTGGCCTCGCAGTGGGCGTGGCTTCGGCGTTCTGACCGCGCTGGCGGTGTGGGCGTTTCCCAGCAACAGCGCTGGGGTCGCTGTGTCAGGGGAGGGCTAGGAGGGCTGTGAGAGCGCTCGTGATTCAGCGCTTCTGTGCAGGTGAGCTCCGTGATGTTTTAAAAACAGCACACGAAAGTAATACAAATTTTTAAAATGAATTGTGGGCACAGTCCTCCGGCTTCCGCCTCAGAGGATGACAAACAAACAAAATATATAAATGTCCGCTATTCAATGTGCTTACTCCGATCTCTATTCTCTCCCCACTCTCCCCACAGCGTACAAAGCGTCTCTAGGAAGTTCTCTCCTCGCTAACCAGGCCCGATAAATCCTGCTGCTCATGAGTTAACACATGAATTTTCCAAGAGTGCTTAGAAAAAGCATGGCTAAAGAATTGCTAAGTAAAAATACCTAAAGAGTAAGAAAAGAAATGTGTACATAGAAGAATAATGAAGGAAGGCATTGGATGAAATGGTTGAAACGTTAAAGCACACAGGAGAGCACTCAAAGGGTAAAGCTGCATAGATGGAAGCGTATGTGAGAGTGGCTTGAAAAACAACACTGTAGTTAATGAAATATATTGATAATGTGAAAAGAAATATGCTGGGAGAAGTGGACAAACACATTCATTGGTTACATTACATGCATTTCTCCTACGTCGACGACACCCAGCTTATCCTCTTCCTCATCAATGAACCCACAGTCGCCAAGAGCAACTACCATGAAGGGATGAAGGCTGTCGCCGCCTGGATGGACAGCTGCCTCAAGCTCAACTCAGAGAAGACCGCAGTCCTCGTCTTGGGTCCACCCCCTCTGCTTGGGACGTCTCCTGTTGGCCTGCAGATCTTGGGCCTCTCCACACCCCCACAGACCAAGCAAGAAAGCTTGGCATCACCTTGCCCAACTGGACCTGGCCGCCATCCCACATATCTGCAAGACCACGGCCGGGGGAAAACCCTTCTCGTATCTCACAGCAAAGATCTGGAACACCCTACATCTCCCCCTAAGGCAATCCCCGTCACCGCCCAAATTCAGGAAGGATCTCAAGACCTGGCTCCTCGACTGAAGCACAGCGCCTTGCGACAGATCTACAGTTGTCTTCCCCCCTGAGACCCTTACGGGACAGTAGTCGCACTTTACAAGCCACTTGATTGATTGATTGATGTGCGTCATATCGTGTTTTCACTTTTGAGGCTGCACCAAAGCACGACTGGGCATACCCTGCCAACTTAGGACAAACAAAGCAAACACAAGGAGTTTTTGGACGGATCACTGAAACCTTTTCAGACACTCACCACCAGTCACAGACTTGGGTCATTTGTGACTGGGGGTTAGTGTCTGAAAAGTTTCAGCGCTCCGTCCATCATCTCTTTGTGTTTGCAGTGTCCAAGAATTGACATGGACATCACCAGGGCATATCAGCTCAGGCAGATATGTCCTCACATGTAATATAATGCACCCTGCCTTAGGGGTGACTTACATATATTGCATGCAGTATCTGTAGGCATAGCACACAGTAGGTGTGCCATGTCGTGTCTTCACTTTGTCTGCACTGTGTCATGCAGCCTGCAAAGGCAGTTTGCATAAGTATGCTGAGGGGTCCCTTAGGGTGGCACAATACCTGTTGCAGCCCTGAAGGACCCTCTTTAGCCTCCTTTCCCTCGGGACTGGGGGTACCGTTTACTAGGAACTTATAGCGGGTGCTAAAGGTATAGCCAATTGGGGAAACAATTGTACAGTTTAGGGAAAGAGATCTAGCACTGGGGACCTACATAGCAAGAACCCAGTGCACTTTGGTCAAAATTGTATCAAATACCTGGCAAAAAGTGGGGGTGACTATGTCTAAAAGGGGCAGTTTCCTACACACACTCTCCCCGGTTCTAGATCCAGAGTTTTCGTGGTGGATGTCAGGTGGCAAATGCTACAATTGCCAGACTCATAGTGTCCCATGACATCAGGAAGGCCCCAATTATTGAGAACGGTTGTCCTCCTTTCAATATTCCTTTTAGGGTTGGTGAACACTAATTATCCTTCAGGCTTCTTGCTCTTTTGTAGGATCATAATGGACTGTCCCATTTTAATTTTCCTGTCCGCAGAATGAGCAAATGTTTGTTGATCCCCTCCCTAACTTGATTGGAGATGGTGTTGAAGGCAGTGATGGGTGTAAGGGGGATTGTGGTATTTATGTGGCCATGGTTTTCTAACAGGGCTTCCATGTTTTGATTCCTGGCACGATTATGAGTTGTTTTTTATAATCTTCTCCGGATAATCCTGGGCTCATCATTTCTACGTGAAGGTCTTAGCTTGGAGGTTGAAATCAGACGTTTAATACAGTACCTCCTGAGTCTAAGATATTGTCCGTAAGGTAGGTTTTACCTCAGAGTTCTAGGATGGAAACTATTAAGATTTTAGCAGTGTGTTCCTATCTGTAGGTTTATGGTACTTTTTGTTTCGTAGCTTGCCCTGCTCAGCGTAGATATTCACATCCAAGAATGTGATTGACTCCCTGTCCACTCTAAGTGTGAACTTTAAATTGTTGCCAGAATTATTAAATCCAGGTCAGGAAGGGAATGGTGGAAGCGTAAACCCCTCCCAAATGATCTAAATGTCATCTATGTACCACTTCCATAGCCTTTATGTTATTTCTATAGGGTTTGCTGGTATGTAGGATTTATTTGGTTTCAAAATTGAACATGTATAGCCCTGCCACCGTTTTGGCAAATGGGCTTCCCATTGGAGTACCAAATGTTTGTAGGTAGAGTGTTCCTTCAAACTCAAAGAAGTTACTCATAAGTGCTAGATGGGTACAGTCAACAATGAATGATGTTGGAGTATTGTATTCCCACTTGCCTTGTACCAATGCTTCTTTAATCACTGTAAGTGTCTCCTCCTGCGGGAGGCTTGTATACAAGCGTCCAATGTCCAGACTTAGCAGTAAGTTCCTTTCTGGATTATACTCAATCTCGTTTAGCAGGATCAGAAAATCCTTTATGCCTCATTTTTAAGCCCACTGCGGTGTTGGTGCGTCACTTTTTTCAATGCATCGGTGATGCAATGGACTTGCCCATGTTTGCAAGGCCGCGTAAGGTCATGGCCTTGTAAATATGGGCCCTTTGCATGCATTACTCTGCATGAAGGGGCTTTCTATGGGTGTTGCTGCTGGTGTTACCACGCAACATCCATGGAACCTGATTTTGTACAGCTGGGCATGCGTCAGAATCCTACGCCGCCCGAGGGGAGGCGTAGGAGTGGAACAATGAGGAGAAATACTTTTCCTCTTTAAAAGAGGAAAATGGCATCAATTATTGTTTTTGTGTAGGTAGGTGTCCCTTCCTCGACAAAAGCAATCATCCCTGCAACGCAGGCCCCCTTGCAAAATGACGCAAGGGGGAGCACACAGATGCGTTATATTGTTGTTAATTTGATTCACCCCTGTGCTTTGAAAATGACGCAGCTCGGCGAAGCAAAATGGCTTGCGGTGCCGCGCTGTGTAAATGAGGCCGTTAGTATCCTTGAGATACATGGAAGTGCCTTGTATTAGGGGTTTGAGAAAACAATTGCAGAAACAGGACGAAGGTTCCAATAGTGAGCCTATTCCCGAACAATAAAGCGTCCCGAAGGAGTTTGGCTCTTGGGGAATATATAAAAATAGATTTCTAAGTATGAGATGTATGCTCCATCATGTCTGGAACACAGTGCTTAGCGTGTGCACAGTGCAGCGCCGCCTAATCCTGTATTTACTATTGCAATCTGCTACCATAAAACTCAATTGATGTCTCTCTCATTGTGTTCATCACCACCGATAATCACATATAGTGATGAAGGAATCGTAAGTCACAAATTAACACACCAGTACTGCATGTCTTAGTGCACATGTGGTCACCAATCAGGGATGTAATGGTCCTGAAGAAAGCCATATTGACCCTGTGGTTATTTGACTAAATGGCTGAAACATGTAGACAAAGGCCGTGGGAGAGCCGCACTATCTCACACTCATCCACTTTCGCTTTCAACATTAATCGAGGTTCCCATTATTAAAAGTGCCTTGAGTGGTGGGGAATCCCGAGGCCATTTTATTTTACTGATTCCCACGATGCCCCGCTCCGCTGTAATTCAGGCGTCGCTGCACGCCCAGATTTGCAAGGCCTCCCAGTGGGAACCCTATGATGAAGCATGCCACTAGCTAGTGTTAGTGGGTGAGGGTTCTTTTAAAAAACCTAATGGGTTTCCCTACTCATAAGAGTGAGGGACATAGCAAGATGTTTTGAACTTCGGAAGCGAGCTCCTTTCCATTGGTTGTGTGTCTAAAAAATAAAACCATTGAACAGAAACAAGAAAATGAAAGTGTTGAATATAAAATCCTGTGGCAAGCAATCGGCAGAGCTGCTTTCTGGGTCAGCTACCAACATGTCCCTAATAAGTCTTTTGCAATTAAACAGCTGCACTGTCTGGCAGGAATCGACGCAAAAACCACTCGTGTTCTTTCCCAAAGATTGTGTGCATCAGAGGGTGGCATTAGAAGGTTGAACAGCGCCCTCTGGTGCACAATTTGTGAAATGGCTTGCTTGTGATGAGAGAGAAAATAATTTACGAGGCACACTCCACAAAACCATTTTTTCTTTATTTTTTAGAGTACCTATGTGTTTGAGCACATAGCAAGAAAATATAGCATGAATACAGGTCGTGGAAACCCGAGCCACAGTGGGAAGAAGGTTGGTGGCAGCTGATTTGGTAATTCACAAAGGCGGGTGCATAGGGGCGCCGCCGGATTCTTTTACGAGCCACGAAAAGAACCAAACTGTGGCACACGAAGGACTTGGGGTCAATAAGAACATTGTAATTACGGCTCCGTCCTTCCCGTTGAAGAAGGGAAACCTGTAGTAAGCCATACTAAATCTGTTGACCTAAGGTGCCAACCAGTCCAGCGTATCCTGCAAGTGGGATTCGGCCCTATGCAGCCATTTCTGAAACAGATTCTCCATCACAGAGAGGGACACCTTAGCAAGTGCAAACCAGTTCGTGTTTTTTTCAAATTGGGATTTGGATCAACGCAACATTGTGCAAATAGTTTCTGCACCTTTGAAAGTAGCTCATTAGTAGATGTTTTAATTCAACGAGAGTACATTAATCCGTAGTCTTGAAAAACAGGGTTCAACCAGAATAGACCTTCGAAGCGCGCCGATGCCTTTTTGCCATAAATCCACCAATCTTATGTTACCCTAGATGCTGATGGACTGCAGTGCATCGGGGTTAATTTGTACAATTCTCAGTGTTGGTTATGGTGCTTTATGACAAAGATCAATGTCTGCTTTAACTTTTGTGTTGTGTTTTTAATTTTGTTTTATATTGTGTCTGGAATTGTTGCTTTTTTAAAGAATTTTTTACATTTCTTCTATGAAATGCTTTTTAACCTTTTGCTATATTTTTAATAAATTGTGATTTCAAATGTACAAACTGTAGGTTTCTGTGCCAATACATTGCGAGGATTGGTCTGAACAGTGATCCCCTAGACTGGATGATGGGTGGTTGAGGTATGATTTTATGCATGGTGAAGTGTTGTTAAGTGAGGCTAAAAAAGCACTCCCAGGGGACATTTCTTTTAGTGGCAGCTGATGAAGCCAGAAGATGGACTGAAGAAAGGTCCCTGAGAGCCCGCCTGGAGAGGTGCTCCAGCCTTACCCTGTTGTGAGGGCTTGGAGCCTGCCCGCTTCTCCCAAACGCAGATGCTGCTCAAGAGATATTTTGATTGAGTGCCGAGAGGACATTATGTTCAGAACCAGGACGAATATGTTCCATTGAGGGCGCGTGAGGACGAGAGCTGTAACTCTAGGACAAGGCGCAGGTGTGGATTGGCAGGGCGGGTAGACGGGCATTGTGTGATGGACTAATGTCTGTGGCCCACCTGTGCTTTGGTTTTATAGATCTCGCCATCAGACCTCCTTTTGATCGAGTATCCTGACTGGAGGTGGCCTGGAGCATCACACAAATGAAAATGCAACGGAGGAGTAACACAGGCACACAGCTTGGCGTCTCTTCCAGGTACTTAAGAGAGGCCTGCTTTTGACTTTGTTCAGTCCCTATATACAAGTGCATGCCCTGTGAGAATGTCAGATGTGCTAGTCTGTCCCAGTATTTACACAGATAACAATGTAAATAGCACTATTTTATTCCTTTTATAGCACTACTCATCCCAAAGCAGGGTATCAGAGCGCTTTACATATCATACACATTATACAAAATCACATAAGTGTGTAAATCAATGTATTAGATGCGTTACATGAGACAGTGAGGGTTACAAGGTGTAGGAACCGCACGACTTTCACAGCTCACTGTGCTATATTAGAAAGATTATAATTTATGAACTGGAGGTAACAAAAGGATCACTGTGTTCAAAGCAGTAGCCCCCTTTCCTGGCTCCCTAAAATACAAATCTAACATTTGCATGTTACGTAATGTGCTTTGTAAGAGACACATTAACCCTCTATGCTACTGTGATTCGAATCTGGGATTACACAAAACACATATCTCGCCAGAGTTATCTCATCATTAATATTATTTCCTGAGATTTTCTGGGACGACTGCGACAGATGCCTTAGACCCGTAACATATTTTAAAATGGAGACTTTGCAACCATTTACGCCCAACAGATCTACTCTCCCTGCTACCAATGTCTTATCGGGAGGTTTTGGTTTTTAAAAAGCATTAGTTGAGGCCCTGATTTTGCACCGGGGCTGCACCAGTTTTTTGGCACATCCCCGATGCCAAATCTCATTTATTACATCCCATAATGCTCTTAAATGTACTCATGATAGACCTGATAAACAGATCTCTGCGGTCTTAATAGCTGATGTCACTACTTGTGATGTTACTTCCAGTGATGCCACGTGCAATGTCACACGTTGTGACGTCATGCCTGCGAAGGCATGCGTCATTAATGTCACTTGTATACTGCCTAACCTTGTTAGACCCCCCCACTTCTTTTTATAGGACTTGTGCGCTGGCTTTTAGACCATACCAAAACTTACAATGTGCGTAGGTCCGGCCCACCTTGACTACCACTGGTTGGCCTTCTTCCCATTCTCATTCTCTTGTTACGAGTGTTTCTTCATCTGTATGTCCTTCCCATGGAATATTATGTCTTTACTATCATTTTGATTGAATGACTTGTGCGGTTCACCTCCCCGCGTTCAAGGAATTACTTTTCCCTTTTAGCAATTACTGAACATGCACCAGTTTTTTAATGTTATTGTGTGCAGCTTCCCCCCTTAAGTACTTCCCCCGTGTACTCCGTGCGGCTCCCTTTTACCCTACCCCCAGCTCGGCCATTGATACTCCCAGCTTTTTAATTTTCACTTTTTTAAAATTTTATTATAGCTGCCATGGTTTCAGATTGCTATGTGTGACACTTTCATAATGTCTGTGTAATTATGAGTGACATTTCAAAGACTATGAGAGACACTTTCTCGCGAGCAAAATCATGCAACGAAGAGAAAGGAAACATGTACACATCAGAAATCACACCCATTTGAGCAACTCATACTTCTATCTTGACACTTCTGCAAAGCACCATGAATGGAAGGGCACGAGCCGAGTGCCCTCGCAACCTGATCGACGGGTGTGTGTGCTGTGTGTGCATGTGGGTTGTGCAAGCACATTTATTAGGACCGCCAGCTTTGGAATGATACACTGGGCACTTACTTTTCTGCAGCGTCGAGAGGGCTGGCGAGAGCCTGCCAGGTTGTGGCCACCTGCCGTGCACGATTGACACGTGCCTCGCTGCAGGCAGGCTGGTGAGTTGTGGGCATCTGCGCACCACTCAATCCTTCGGCTCCAAGGTTCAAGCAGGGAAAGCCATCAATACACAAAAGTGAAAACTAACTCAGTCACCCCAAGTGCGTCATAACACCCAAACAAAAAACAATGGTCAGGAACGCAGCGCTTATAAAACAGAGCTCAGCATTCAAATCCATTATTTATTTACCATTGGACTCCTGAATGGACGGAAAATAACATCACAAACCATCGTCGCCTCTTCTAGACATACCCTCGATAACAGTTGTTACAGGAAAAGGCGTGGGGAATGGATGCGCTCCAAAGTGTGGCCACGGCTCCGGCGGCTGCCAGTCCGTGGTGGGGTCACTGGCACCGCGTGCTCATGCGTAGCCTCGAGCTGCGCTGCTGCCGCCGTGCGGGGACTGATTCATGACAGGTCTGTTAGTAACAGGGTAGCAGTAGCTACTAGAGCTCGGACAGCCCCCGGCCTGCCGGGAGCAGCGCACGCTGGCACTACGACTTTCAGTCACTAACTGGGTATTAGCAGACAGCGCTCCGTGCGGCTTGACACTTGAGGAGACGCTATATGAGTGACTTTATATATCAGGGGGGTGAAGAGAGAGAGTTTAGCCAAGTTATAACTTCTTTTGCCGGGGGGACGGAGAATGACTTTAGCCAAGTTATAACTTTTTTTTTGCCGTGGCTTGACATCAAATTAATTTGCGTTTATACAGCTAAGTCAAAGCCATTATTTAGCATTTTGACTGTTTTATTATAAATAAATAAAGAGTTCCACTTCTGCCTATTAATAGTACTATTTACAGGCCAAAGTGTAACATTTTAACGAATTGCAACTCTCCAAAGGTTGTAGCTTGAATAAAAACCCCTTTCGAGCAGTCTGCAGTGAGCGAGGTATGCGGCCTCCCACACGAAGGCCCAGCCAAACCTCTCACTCTTCATTCATACGCAATGGGAACGATGGGGAAACAAAGACACGTTTTTCTGCAAAATGGAACACTAGCGCCCCCTGCCGCAAATCATGGGATCCGAATCTCTTGGCGAGTGCGGCTCCTTGTTACATCTACCCTGACAGCAGCAGCAGCTCCGTCCCTGCATCCGGGGCAGTAATACCCGAGCAGAAATTATTGGCTTCTGTATAGCAAAAAGAATTTCCCAAGCTGCATTATGACAAATAGAAAATGTATCACGTAGGCATCAGTAGTGCAATGACCCTTGCATAAGTAGTCATGGGCAACAGCATAGTAAGCTTCTATCGTATACATAAACAGTTAGGACATGGGCCTTAGTAATACAAGCTTCTCCCAGATACTCAGAGATCACATGAGCATCAGCAGTGCAAGCTTCCATCTCACCCACAGATAGGTAGGACATGGGCATTAGTAGTGCAAGCTTCCATTGTGTAAACAAACAAGTAGCACATGGGCATCAGTAGTGAAAGCTTCCATCGTGTACACAGAGAGGTAGCACATAGGCATCAGTAGTGCAAGCTTCTATCACACACAGACAGACAGGACATGGGCCTCAGTAGTGCAAGCTTCAATACCACACACAGACAGGTAGCACATGGGTCCATCCAACACAGACAGGTAGGACATGGGCATCCGTAGTGCAAGCTTTCATCCCACACACAGACAGGTAGGACATGGGCATCCGTAGTGCAAGCTTTCATCCCACACACAGACAGGTAGGACATGGGCATCAGTAGTGCAAGCTTCCGTCGTGTCCACGGACAGGTAGCACATGGGCATCAGTAGTGCAAGCTTCCATCCCACACACAGACAGGTAGTACATGGCCATCAGCAGAGTAAGCTTCCATGGTGCACAGAGAGGTAGCACATGAGAATCATGAGTGTAAGATTCCGTCATGTCCACAGCCAGGCAGCACATGGACATCAGTAGTGCACGCTTCGATCTCACACACAACCGGGTAGGACATGGACTTCTATCGTGCACATAAACAGTTAGGACATAGGCCTTAGTAATTCAAGCTTCTCTAGCATACTCAATGATCACATTCGCATCAGCATTGCAAGCTTCCGTCTCACACATGGACAGGTAGGACATGGGCATCAGTGGTGCAAGTTTCCATCGCACCCACAGACAGGAAGGACATGGGCATCCTTAGTGCTAGCTTCCATCTCACACACAGACAGGTAGTACATGGGCATCAGCAGTGCAAACTTCCATTTTGCCTTAAATACGGTGTATTCTGGTCTTTCCCTGTCATGCAGTGCAGCACCCCAAGTCACCTTCCTGCACTGCGTGAGTCGGCAATAAATATGGCCTTTTGTTCTTTGTGTTCTCCCAGCTACGTAGAGTTGTGGTGCTTGGTACCCACAGCTGTCTTACAAAGAGCATAGATCACTAGAGCATCAATTTAACAAAGAGAAATGTATCCGGGTGCTTTTTTAACAGCTTTATTAGATCGGCTAAAGGGGGTGGGGCCACGAGGAGTGCATGTTGAAAGATAGCCTGCCAAGTGTTGGGGTCTGGGGAGGCCGCCTTCGAATACACCTTTAGAAAAAACACATCTTAGGAAATAAGTGATGAAGAATAGGAGATCTAAAAACTTAGACATAAAACTGTTTATTGGTTTAAATTTTTTTTTATTATTGTCGTCTAGATTTCCACCTAGTCCCACCAAGAACCACGGGCCGTTGGGGTGGTAAGCATGCTGTGTCAGCAGTGATTTACAAAAATGTACAACCCAACCAACCAACCCAACCAACCTTTCCTCCTTCCTGCCCCCTCCTCTTCCGGGATCTATAATAAATCGAGTAATTTGCACTTTGAACACATTAACGGCAGAAGCAGAGGACAAAAACATTTGGGCCTAGAGTCTCTCTCGGTGTAGACAACTATAGAGTGCTGTTCACAACTTAATGTGTAGTGTAGTGTGATACAAAGCACCCTCTAATATTTGGGACACACACGTTTTCTAAAATTCTGTGATAGGAACTTAGTGACAGTTTCTCCATGCCTAGGAGTTGCCATAATCCCTTGAGCCGGGACCCATATTTTTGGGGGGAGGGGAGAGACCTACCTCTCCACAATGGTCTAATTCTATTTTATTCTATAAAGCACTTATAGGGTGCGTAGCTACCCATGGGCATCCCAGCGCTAGTAGTGTGGCACAGACTCGTTGAGGAGGTTTAGAGGGATCGGTCTTTGAAAAGCCAAGAAATAAATGATTTTCAAAAATGGAGTCCATTTTTTATCAACGCTCTTTAACTGGGAGCAAAAAAATGGACTTTACGTAAGCTACAGTCACTTCAAAACATAGCAGCACGCTTACTGCTCAAAAACCCTAAGTTCAGTCCAATGTCACAAAGAATTCGGGACTTTCATTGGCTGCCGGTTCAGGTGTGGGTTCAATTTACGTCCTTGTGCATTGTTCACCAGGCCCTCTACGGCGCCGGCCCTGCTCATTTTAACAAATTCCTCAGATGGTACATCCCACTACGTAACCTTAGATCATCTACTGCCTACCTACTGGACATCCCTAGGGCACAGACTATAAAATGGGGGAGGGGGTAGAAGCTTCTTTCATCTGGCCTGTAAATTATGGAATACTTTTTCTTTTACACTGAGGACCCAAACCAACAGACAGATGTTTAGAAAATCCCTAAAACATGGCTCTCTCTCCCTGTGCCTGCTCCTCATTGTACAATCACAATGGCGGTCCCTGCGCTAAGATGCCTAAGCATTCATACGCTTTATAAAACTTTTTATTCATTCTTTCACCAATCAAACTGAAGGGTGATGCTGTTACACAATTTGGCGGCATTGGAAGCGAAAGATCGTGCTCCATAACTTACGTTCTTGATAAATCTTGGCCAAATGCTCATTCGAGGATCGCAAAGTTCTCCCAGGAGTGTAGAGAGGTAACAGTGAGCGGGAGATCAAAGGGTTATACTGGGCAGTACTTCCTGCCAGTATCAGTTTAGATTGGGGCACCGCCTTAGTAAGTGGATCAGTAGTCCCGTGCCCCTGGAATTCCTTCAGCAGGGGGAGGCCTTAGTAAGGCTGATATCAGGGTATCCATGCATGAGCCACACATGGCAGAAGGGTGGGCTTCATGAAAGATATCAGCCAATTCTTCTATAGGTCTGTGTGAAAGCATTCCAAGGAAGAAAACTGAGAGGAAACCATTATTAGACCTTTGCCCCAACAAGCCCCAAGCAAGTCAAGTTATAAATTATAAAGAAAATTAAATAAATAAATGTTTTTTTAAACCACACTTAATAAGTCAATAACAGCATTAGCACAATCCGAAGTCAGTCTGACTGTTGAGGCCTCTTCACTTTAGATGAACCCGTTGAAGATCACTCAAGAACAATATGTTAATATTTTGTTTTCAGCACATCTTTACTCTTCTGGACGTCCCCTCATGTTTTGCACCCTAATTTAGTAAACCACCAAACACCTCCTACAAATACTGCAATTTTGGTAAATGAATAAAGCTCATCCTCAATTATCTGTATAGTTGATGAGTAGAAAACCAAATGTTACCTCAATTAATAATCAATTGTGAGAAGGAACCTTCAGAGAAAACTGGGAACATATGAACCTAGATTACTATATGTTGTGTTTAAACAATGTTCTTCAAGCCGTAATTTAGTTGTCGTGGAAACAGAGTATAGCTAATGAGAATATCTTAGAAACACAAACTAAAGAATTAAAAACACTGTCTGATATGAAAAAGGTATTTGATAAAGGATGTCCAGGCAATATTTTCTTTTCTACATAAGGACAAAAACAATGTGATTCAAGTGAGATACAAACACAGCGAGTGATGTCTAAAAAATACCTAAACCAACCCTTCATGATGGAAAATTGAGATCCGAGGGGTAAAGTATAAATTAGATAGAAGTATGAAGGGGAACAGCATTGTGATAGAAGACGGGGATACAGAACATTTATAAAAGATAATTTACTAATAACGATGAACAAGTCTGTCCCAGAAAGAGTAAGAAAAATGACTTGTGTAGTGAAGACTGCTATTTATATACGTACGCATGGACGGCTCGATGTATCCATCTGGCCTTCCATTCCAAACTTGAAAGCAGAGTTCAACAAGATGAGCAGAATAAGGGCTCTATTGTCTCAAAAAGAAGTCGCGTTGACTTCATCCCGGGAAACATTTGTCCTTCACGTAGCAAACACGCGCACAGAGGTGCAAGCGCTTTTGAATACTGATCTCCCACTTCATTTTGGAGCCCTAATCCAGACTATCTTTAATGCCTCGTCAACAAGTGGCCTGGCACATTTTTTTAAAATTGTGGGCTCCAGCCTCGTTACCTCCTTTCAAACTATTTTTGGTGTGATCCCGGCATTTTTTCATTCTATTTTTTCCAGTGTCTTTAGAGGTCTCCCTTTGATTCTCGCCCTCGTAGCTGGGGTACTTTTGTTGATCTGCATACTACGCTATGGATGCACAACTTGCGTCACACGACAGCATGTCCCGGCTGCTCCATCTTCGTAACCGGATGCTTGAATACTATGGAACATTACCACTGGCAACCTTGAGCATAGCCTATGGGTTGTCCTTCCGGTTTCCCTACTTTACTTGCGTACTGCCTGTCTTTCATTGCCTAGAGTGTCCGTTCCAATGGGCTCTGAATTTGTGCTTGTCGAACTCGGTGTTTCCCGCCCCGGATTATGATCGGCTAATGAGCCCCTTAGTGGCTCATGAGTTGGACTGTTCTGGTGTCAGGATTATGGCCTGTGGAGCAGCACATGGAGTCCTAGGGAATTGGGACATCGGAACGGCTGCAGCCGAATTCTTGTCAAGAAGTTATCTTGAAGAACACGCCAGTTGTCCTCTGATGGTACTAGAGGCTCCGGTTGTCGAGGAACATGTGTGTTCATTCCCCTTGCTGAATTGGATGGCAGATAGTTTTGCAGAACGTTCCAATGATTTCCTCTTGGAAGCCGTTGAAACTTATTGTGCTTATACCTTGATGGATTAACTTGGAAGTCATCCGAAATTCCTGTGGGATGCCTTTTTTTTTTTTTCTTCACCTTCTCGTTCACACTCCATCGATGATATTTTTTTTCCCCTTTACATGGTTTTTTTCCTCTCTCTTTTTTTCTTCGAACTTTTCACTTACCTTCCATGGATTCACAATTTGTGCCCTTGGTTCTGTTCTATTGAACTTGAACTCTGCGTTCTTGAAATAGGCGCCCCTACTGATTAGTGGTCCGATCAAGAGAGGGTGTAGTGAAGACTGCTATTTATATACGTATATTGCTAAGTTAGCACAACCGCGTTAGATTTTAGAAAGCCATCTTGCCACTTTTGCTGCTTTTGCACACGGCACTGTAGTTACATGTTATTAATTAAGAAATGCTTGCTCGCCTTTGCTTCACATGAGAACTGTCTGTTGTTCACATCCCTAACAGTGAGCTGCGACCTTGGTCTGAACATTGTGTAAAGAAACAGTCTGGGTCGCTAGACCGTGCATGTTGTTGGGTTCAGGTTGATCGGCCCACTATTTAGCCGGAACACGCACGCAGCTGCAAATACCTGAAAGTCGAGTGCTTTTAATATTGCAGGCTGCATGCTTTAGACACATTCGGAAGAAGAGCTTTCCCAGGAGCAGAGTCTAGCTGATCCTGTGATGTGATTCCACTAAGCTGATCTTTATGGTATGGGATTCCCCATTCAAGCCTAGAGACCTTTTATTAGTCTAATAATAATAATATTAGTTTACTGGCGAAAGGAAGGTGGCTGTCATCCACTGTCATTTTATTATGATTACTCCTTTCATTTTCTATGGTATTGTAACTATGCTGATGGTTTTGATTTTAATCATGCGTCTGCTTATGTTAGCCAAAGTACTGCATCTTAGGACACGAGGTATATAAAATAAACTCTTTAAACTTTACAGTGTCTCTGTTTATTCTGTTGTGGACTGATATGAGAATAATTACGAACAGGTATTTCTGATTCCCACCATTCCTGAGAATACACTAAGTCGCTTGTTCTGGGTTGTCTATACATTGGGACCGCCGAGATAAAACTCGGATAACGAATGGGACACTGATGCTGGTCGGATAAGGGGTTCTGGGTTCTGAGCTGAGTTTTTGGTACACCACAATTCACTGAGGTCCTGGTTTCCTGTGCATAGTTCTGTGCATAAGCAGAATCCCTGCAACACTTGCAAGGCTCAAAAATATATTCTATCCAGTTTGTATCCTTTTGAGGCATCTTTTATCTTCGGTTGCTCCGACTGTATCCTGAGGCTAGTTTTAGCTTGAAGGAATCTGGAGTATTCTGTACTTAATATTTGGGCGCAGACATTACTTGTGCTACTTTGGGTAAGGTTCCTGTGTCCATCCTATTTCTAAAGCATAAGGTTTCTGGTAAGATAATAAGTGGCTTCCTCCAGTATTTCTCCAATTCTCTCTAACCATTGCCCCAAAATCCCTAGAGAAGCATCTAGGCCGGTTTGTCATTCAGGTTAAGAGCAGAGCTTAGGAGAAGTTGACGATTAACATTTAATGTGTCTGCAGATTTTTCGGGCTGGACAAATCCAACATCAAATCAAAGGATATTATTTTGTTAATGATAAGGTGGGGATGGAGCCTTTCCACAATATGGGAATCCTATAAGGCGGTGATTTGAGGCACCTTTATTGCTTAGTCTGCCGGGTTGAAAACGATATATGAAGGGGTTTTCTAAGACCATAGAACATAACACGGGAAGACAGTGTCCCAAAATCAGGTTCAGGATGCTTGGCATGAGGAGTCAGATAGAGCTTAAAAGAGGAGAACATGCCTCTGCCAAAAATACTATGTCAAAGGGAGCAACAAAACAAATACAGGCAGCAAAACTCAGGTTGCAAAGATCAGGGGTGAAAGCTGTGTTGGATTCCGCAGGAACGAGATACGTTCGATGCCCTGCCCGCCATGGACATGGTCAGTGGATTTGTACCATTGATAAAGTGAACGTTCATGAGGTGAGAGAGTACATTAGAAGAGCGGGACTAGCCTCGGTAACAGAGAAGGAAAGGGAGGACCTCCACAGCCCTATTACCCAGAGAAGGTATCCGGACCATCAAAGGCTGTATGGGGCTTCAGTGTGGCAAAGATTGAGAGGAATCATGACCAAGCTGGACGAGTTTACATCAGCTGGGAAGGCAACTCCTGTGATGGCAGATGCCAGGAGGGTATCCGTGTTAGTGAAAGCCGGCAAGGACCCCGAGGATGCAGCTCATACTGCCTCATTTCACAGTTGAGCTTCAATCTAAAGATCTTTCTCAAAGGCCCTTGACACTCCAGTTAACGATTTGACGCCCCCTCTGATGCATCTGGTCCAGACAGGGTTCATGGAAAAAAACGAATTCACCTAGTGGCTCTTGTAAATGACGTTGCAAGAGTGGGCCACTGCTGTCGCCAGGTGCTGAGAAAACATTCCACCGAGGTGATTGGAGCTTTGTCACTGCAGGTGTGAGGTTCAGAGGTTTCTGCCCTAGTTTCCAACCTATAGATCGAGCTAGATTAGCATCACTGTATCAAAAGATGATTGACAGGTGTTCCACATAGATTTCAATAGAGCATGGGACCATGAGGACCGCCTTCCCCTTCACTGTTGTTCGTACTTTATCCTTAAGCCTCATGTACAGATGGTGAGGATGGCGATAGATCGCAACAGGCCCGGTTCTAGCGGATGGGCCAGGTGGGCCAGGCCCACCCAAACTTGAGCCTTGGCCCACCCAAACATGAGCCTTGGTCCTGGCAGTCAGGGCCAGTGCTAGGTATTGGCAGCGTGGGCAGCTGCCCAGGGCCCCGTGTCTGCTCGCAACTGTGGGGCCTCGCACCTTCAAAGACTTCAGTGTTTCGTGGCCCAGGGGGCCCCCAAAGACTTTAAAGGTTTTATCAATTTCCCCTGCTGGTCCCTCTCTCAGAGCCTAATCGCGGCATCGGCATGATGATGGCAGTGATTTGATAGGTACTTAAACTGCCCTTATGTGTGAAGTGCGCCCTGCCCCTGTATGAATGAAAAACAGGATAACCTGCAGGGCGCAGAACAAAGGATAGAACGACAATGCATCACAGGAAAACTACTCACATAGGATGAGGGAAAACTGGGAAAGGAAGCATAGAGGTGAGAAAAAAGGGTAAGACAAACGGATTAAAGTGAGGGGAAAGAGCAGATAGGTGTGAGCATGGCAGTGATGCAAGGGGTGGGGGCAGAGGAGCGGACACAGCATAAACAAGAGCCTTTATGTGTCTTAGACCCGGCAGTAAATTAGAACGGATATTGAAACGGGCCCCGTATCTGGTCCTATATTCATGTCCTTACTTGACTTGCATAAAAACTGGTCTAGTGTCTGCACAACACGTTTGCAAGGTCGGACTGACCTCTAGGGCAATCAGGCTGTGCCCGACGGTCTAATCTGTCAGGTCAGTATGCAGGCTGTTTTTTTGGCTGTTTATTCACCTGTTATGGTCATATGAGCGTTTTTTTACTGTCGATTTTCGTGATACTGAAACAAACATTTCTTGCATCAAACTCAAATTTATGCAGTCTTCCATACCTTACAAAATCGTATACAGCATGTCTTTACAAGTTGAAAACTGCTCTAATTTGCAAATTCGGTGCATTTTTCTAGCTGCCAAATTCACTAATGGGGACCACTTTTATTTCGGGGCTGGGGCCTATTTCCTGTCTCTGACAATGCACGTTAGGGTAATACATGGCAGCAAATTAGTTCCTGTTTGTAGTTCGCATGCTTCACTTAATTTTTCATTCCTTCAGAATGTTAGGTATTTCTAGGATGTGTGTTTCTGTGTATTGTTTCACAGCATATTACTCTTGTATTGTGCACACTTTATACTGAGTCGCCTCCAGGTGTTTATAACAGGCTACAATTGAGAGCTTTGAAGTTTAGGCTGAAGGCAGTTCAACTTTCACACTGTGCCTACATGTGGGTCAAAAAGGTGTTCAGAATGCATGATCATTCAATACATGGCCTCTCTGCAGAGAACACAGAGCAACAGTACAGTATTCAAGTTGCAGTTGTGATTCTGTGAAAATGTGTGTGAAGGAGATACTCATTGGTCAAAACAGTGACAAGGTGAAAGAAAAATAATTTATTGTTGTTACTCATTTATCCTAAACAGCTAACAAGCATTGACAAAATCAATACTTCTGGCTGTTTTTAGGTGTATGTCAGTGGTTGTGTTATTATTTCTGGATTCAATCATGGAAAGTCCAGAGAGGAAACAAAGTACCAGTCAGATGAACTCTATGTGGAATCACAGGTATTTAGATTACCTGTTTAAGCTACACCTTTAATTACATAGACCACACCCCTTTTAGAGATCCACTTATGTTTTTTCAGCCAGCTTAAAGGCCTGGCTGACAGAAAAGGAGACAGGGAAGAGGAGAGATGGATGTAATGGGCAGAATCCATGCAAACAGGCTGGTAGAGAGGTGAAGAGACGAGGTGAAGGGCATTACATTCAAAAGCCAATGATGCAAGAGGGGTAGAATCCATGCAAAATGGTAAGAGGCAGGAAAACTTGTGAACTTTAAAATGCAGAGGTTCCTAATGAAATAGTCAATAATTTGTTGTGTGCCAGGCATGCCTCACACTTCCTAGTGGTTTTGGGGTTTCACCCTCCTCAAGAATACTTTGAAAAATTGCAGATGATAGTATTTGTGGTCCATTTTCCATAAAAAGTGGTCCAGAGGTCACGTGTGACCTATTCTAAAGAGTCTGCACCACTTTCTTGTGCCTCATTCTCATGTAAGAACTGCACTCCTGTCTTTTTCTTTCTGTAATCCCCCCTTTCCCATGTGCACCATTTTACCATTTCAATCAACACACTTCCCTGTCTGCACATTAGCCCCCATTTATCACCTCTCTTTATTGTGTAATGTTCTCTAGTGTACAACATTCTGCTCTCTAAGTTCCATTTTTCTTTATAACACCATTATAATCCCATGTGTACTGTGCCTACGTTGTCTCCTCTCTTCCTAGTGGACAAAACATGAGCAAGCACCATTTGCATGTGACTCTTATTGTAAACATTACTGCTAATTCAGGTGAAAATTCTTTTTGAAAATAATTCTGCCATAATTGCAATGGTCAGCAGGTCACAAGTTTACAGAGTGGCAAATGTGTGAAAGTAAACGATTTATAAAAAAGTTATTATTCCATTTACTTTTATTTACAATTGAAGCAGTTCCACCCCTTGAAATGTGTTCTTCCTCAAGGGTAGACATTGCCAGTCTAAAATAGTTCAATCAAATTAATAAATGTCTGCTTTATACCAAGGACTCTCACTGTTTTTCACAAAATATACGTTTATGTTCAAACTCGGAAACAGGATATACTGCAACACAGGAGGTGCATGAGAGAATAGTGCCAACAAACCATATTGATCCATTGTCCTAGCTTTTAAAATAAACTCAATGTACAATTATGGTTACTACTTATAGAATACATCTTTATTTACACATGCAATAAGGCTCTGTCATTCGACACTCAAAAAGTCAGCATGCCATGACAGTCTTCTCAGGTAGGTGACTCTGTATGATCATAGGTGATTCCCAGCTCAAAGATTTTTCACACAGTGTGCTCACAGGCTAAGAAAGCTGACCCAATGTGTGACCACCTGTACAGCATGCTAAGGCTTTAGTGTGGAAACACAACCAGGCCAGTGGTGAGCAAAACGGACAGGAGAAACCACGAGCAGTGGAAACAGTCCAACTTACCAACTGGTACCGAGACAGGTTTCAACGTACCAGCTCTTCTCTTCTGGTTCACTCAGTCCTCGAGTCTGTGTCTCCACCATGAGTTTGCTGACAGGATAGGAACAGGGGAAGACCCTTCTACAGCCCTACCGTATCATGGCTTCTGATAGGGCTTGGGGTGACAATGCTACAAATGCATCACCGCCCAAGCATGCGCATGTGTTTCACAGATGTGCATTTCATGGAGCATGCTCAGCTTCTCTATGGCTTGTGAATGTGTGAAGAGTGCGAAAGGAGCATAGTACTGACAAAAGCAAACACGCAAACTGACTGTTAGTTTAGGAGTTTATACTTTTTGCCTTTCAAAGCTGTTCAAAGCAGCTTCTTTTTGGCCTGCTGATACTAGGCAGCAATGCTCTCGCGGCCTCAGGAATCAGCTGGCACTGGTAAAAGGATTGGGGATAGAGGAAGGGTAGAGGTGGATGTAAAGAAGGAGAACAAGTAAAACAAAATAAGAGACTGGGGGAAGAGTGGTGAAGATCAGCACATGGAGAGCAGAAGTAAATGTTAAAGGGTCAGAACCAGCACAAGGAGAGTAGAGATGGGGGAGAGCTGAAACATGAGGAGTAGAACATGGAGGGAAGAGGTGGATCTAAAGAGTGTAGAACCAGCACAAGGAGAGTAGAGATGGGGGAGAGCTGAAACATGAGGAGTAGAACATGGAGGGAAGAGGTGGATCTAAAGAGTGTAGAACCAGCACAAGGAGAGTAGAGATGGGGGAGAGCTGAAACATGAGGAGTAGAACATGGAGGGAAGAGGTGGATCTAAAGAGTGTACAACCAGCACAAGGAGAGTAGAGATGGGGGAGAGCTGAAACATGAGGAGTAGAACATGGAGGGAAGAGGTGTATCTAAAGAGTATAGAACCAGCACAAGGAGAGTAGAGATGGGGGAGAGCTGAAACATGAGGAGTAGAACATGGAGGGAAGAGGTGGATCTAAAGAGTGCCGAACCAGCACAAGGAGAGTAGAGATGGGGGAGAGCTGAAACATGAGGAGTAGAACATGGAGGGAAGAGGTGGATCTAAAGAGTGCAGAACCAGCACAAGGAGATTAGAGATGGGGGAGAGCTGAAACATGAGGAGTAGAACATGGAGAGAAGAGGTGGATCTAAAGAGTGTAGAACCAGCACAAGGAGAGTAGAGATGAGGGAGGGCTGAAACATGAGGAGTAGAACATGGAGGGAAGAGGTGGATCTAAAGAGTGCAGAACCAGCACAAGGAGAGTAGAGATGGGGGAGAGCTGAAACATGAGGAGTAGAACATGGAGGGAAGAGGTGGATCTAAAGAGTGTAGAACCAGCACAAGGAGAGTAGAGATGAGGGAGAGCTGAAACATGAGGAGTAGAACATGGAGGGAAGAGGTGGATCTAAAGAGTGTAGAACCAGCACAAGGAGAGTAGAGATGGGGGAGAGCTGAAACATGAGGATTAGAACATGGAGGGAAGAGGTGGATCTAAAGAGTGTAGAACCAGCACAAGGAGAGTAGAGATGGGGGAGAGCTGAAACATGAGGAGTAGAACATGGAGGGAAGAGGTGGATCTAAAGAGTGTAGAACCAGCACAAGGAGAGTAGAGATGGGGGAGAGCTGAAACATGAGGAGTAGAACATGGAGGGAAGAGGTGTATCTAAAGAGTATAGAACCAGCACAAGGAGAGTAGAGATGAGGGAGGGCTGAAACATGAGGAGTAGAACATGGAGGGAAGAGGTGGATCTAAAGAGTGCAGAACCAGTGAAAAAACACGTGAGGCTGGAGAGAAAAATAAAAGGTGCAAGATATTGCATGAATGGGAGCAGTAGATATAAAAGAAAGCAGAAGCATTTGGAACGTTTAAGTAGCAGGAAGAGGGGAAAGTGAGAGGTGGATGTAAGAGGTCAGAATCACCAATAGAAGGTAGGAGGCTGGGTAGGGAGGGAGGGGAGAAGTAGCCATTACAGGGGCAGAATCAGTGAGAAAAGATTAGAGGCTGGGGATAGATAGGGGGTGAAAGAGAAGCAGAATCAGTGAGGAAAAAAAGTCAGATGGATGTAAGAGATTCAGAAACAGTGAGACAAGGTACAAGGCTGGAGTGAGAGATGAGAGGTGAAGGGTAGCACATGGATGGGAGCTGGTCAGAGACAAAGAACCAAAATGGAGGGAGAGAGAGAGGGACTAGTGAGAGGTGGATGTAAGAGGGGCAGAATCAATGGGTACTCTAAGAGTCAGGCAGAGAGATGACGTGAAGGGTAAAGCATTGAGGAGAGAGAGAATACCTCATTGTCTAATGTTTACATAAAACTATATACAATAATTACTTTACATAAGACTTCCCAAAATACTGATAAAAAGCACCATTAAAACTAAACACATTTTAATTAAAGATTAAAGAAAAAGTTAAGTATTTTTCTCCTAGAGCTTAACCGTGTCTCAAGAGCTTTACAAGGTTACCCACCACTTTTACAGAACCGCCTTTAAAGCACAATAATACAGCCTCTGGTATTGTTCTTATGACCTCACCATTAAACATTGACTTTTAATATATGTTCCGCATGTCTAGTAGGGCTGGACATAGGCACATTTTATGTTCAATGGACTCTTCGTTTAACTTGCACATCCTACATGACTTGTCAGTGCAGCCCTTTAGTTTCCATGGACCGCCAAAGCCTTAAAAGGGAGGTAAAAAAAACTGAATCTCAGAAATGCGTTTTTTGTTCTGAGACTGCAAATTAAAATCAAAGTAAGGTTGCTTTAAGCTAGAAAAGGTGTCTGAAATATATCTGCTATGCTTATATCAGGAGGCTGCATCTATGTCACAACTCAAGAGTAGGTTTTTCACTCCCTTTTTTTAATACTAATTTGCATACTGCTCTTGGCATGTATGCTAGTGCCACTATCGAGGGGAGCTTTTATTCTTACAGTAGCTCTTCCAGTCGCTTTTCTCCATTGAGGAGATAGGTGGATATAAGAGATAGAACCAGTTGGAAATTGGATGAATTTGGGGGCATGGGAGAGATGAATGTAAGAGAGACAGAATACACATGGTAAGGTAAGGTCGGAGTCTGAGAGAAAGATGAGAAAAAGGGTAGAGCATTGAGGGATAGGTGATTTAAGAGGGACAGAATCAACAAGAAATGTTCAGATACTCGGGGAGGATGGAAGTGGAGACATGGATATAAATAAAGCAGAGCAAGGAAAGAAGTTATGAGGCTGGGGGAGAGATGAAATTTGAAGGGGAGCATGTGCATAAGATGTGTGTGTTTACAAGAGACAGAACCCGCAGGGGACCATAAGCAGAGTGGAGAGAAGTAGTGGTGAGAAAGAGGTCAATAGGGGGGTCTATGGAGAGATGAGGGGCACTGGAAGAGGGTGGTAGTGAGGGAGTCCGAGAAGGAGGTCAATAGGGGGGGCTACGGAGAGATGAGGCGCACTGGAGGAGGGTGGCAGTAAGGGAATCTGAGGAGGAGGTCAATAGGGGGAGGGGCTACGGAGAGATGAGGGGCACTGGAGGAGAGTGGTAGTGAAGGAGTCTGAGGAGGAGGTCATGAGGGAGAGCCTGAGAAGTGTCACTTACCTGATACTCCAACCTCAGAAACCTCCTCTTCCCATCAGAAGAACATTACATGGAAAAAAACACTTTTTGAGAGTGATAACATTTAGAAAGAGATTTGGAAAGAAAAGAATGCATTTTACGGGCTCTTGTAAGACTTAAGGAGAGATAAAGGAGGGCACTGAAGCAGGCCTGGCTAGACATATAAGTGACAAATTGGGCCCGCAGTGGCCCACCCGAATGCATCCTTGGCCCACCCAAATAAAAATTCCTGGAGCCGGGCCTGGATCGCAAACGGGTAACAATCTTGGGACCTCCAGGCAAGACATACGTTAGGGGCTCCTGTTTGAAATAACTTCGGGCCATAACTACAGCTCAAGTGGAGGAGCACAGCGTTAAGGCATGAAGGCTAATGCCGTACTCCATCACTTTAGAAACGCCGGGCTGCATCAGATTGCAACGGGACATGGCTCATTGGGGCGTTGTGGTGCGCGGACAGGTTCATGGCGTATCTCTATACGTGGATGGTGCCTTGCTTTATATCGCTCGCCCAGAGGAGGCACTGCCTGTTCATCTGGAAGTCTTATTGGGATTTTGTGCAGTATCGGGACTAAAGGTTAATAATCAGAAATCAGATCTATTCCCACTCGCTGCCCTAGTCAGTACGGAGGTGACTGACCTCTCCCCAACAGGAATGCGATCATTTTTGTTACCTAGGAATTCTAGTGACACGTTCACGCTATACACATACGCATTGCATATGGGAGCCATCCTCACAGGTTTGCAGTCCTCTATTAGCTGATGGAATTGCCGTCCCCGGTCTATCATGGGTCGTGCGGCCCTGGCCCGGATGGTGTACTTGCCTATACCTAATGGAACCTTTCTCTCTTTTGCCCACGCACTGGAACGTTTCCACGGTCCGGTGGGAAATGTTTTGCAACATGCAACAATTTCAGGCACAGCACGTGAGCTCTGGACCTTCCATCCCGAGGAGCCTGTGGAGTCTCACACCTTGTTGCCGATCCTCGACCCAGGCGCCTCCACGGGGTTGATTCATCACTCATACGTAGCACTTAAAGCCGAGCGTTGTGTCGACGTTTGCCCTGAGGAACCACAAATGGTATTACACTGAGTGCTTCCTGCAGCTGCTGTTTTGTTTCCATGTTTAAGTGGCCTTGAGGCAGCTTTAAATGTCTCTCCAGCCTCGTGTTTTCATTCATACTTCTAATGAAATGCATATATGCATACGATACATAATGGGTGATATGTTTCAATATCACCATTGATTTGTTCCCGCAAAGTGGTTTATAAATGATAACAGAACCCCATTATGAATGTATTGCAATGCAGGTTAGTTTTGAGGTAGTTCGCGGTTTTCTTCAAAGTGTAACCAGCAATGGTTACCGACTGGGACAGGGTGTTTGGGGTCAGCTCCATCGTTTTCAAATGGCAGTCAATGGGCACTGATTGGAATCTGAATGTTTCTGCTTTGTTTACTTTTAATGAATAAACTATTGATAAAATAATGCACTGCTGGAGGCCAACGGGTCGGATGCCGCACAATCAGCAGAATACGCACATTTCACGAACAAATGTTTCTAACTCAGATGGATGTAATACTACCAGAGACTATAGTGTGCAAGTTGGATTTTTCTCTATAATTTAGATAACCATGTTACATAATTTGGTGCGGCAAGCAGGAAATACTATTAGTCATTGCTATGCCGTAAATCTATGCGGGGTTGGGGGGGGGGGGAGGGGGGGCTGTCATCATGAAGATGACATCCATATTTCAAAAAGAACCAAAACACAGTTTCCATAGTTCATGGTTCCCTGTGAAATAGGAGTTCATTTAATACTACTGCATTTGTGTTCAATAAAAGCATTCAAGTACAGTTAAAGTACAGCTAGGGTAATGAAATAAAACCCCAAAACTTTTAAAATCCCCCAGTTGGTTAGCTATATATCTAGCACCGCAGCCATGCCTCATGCCAAGATGCTTGGAATGATGAGTCAGATAGAGCTTAAAAGAGGAGAACCTGCCTCTGCCAAAAAGACTATTTCAAAGGGAGCTATGTAAAGCGCTCAGATACCCGATTCGGGTCTAGTTCGCGCTATATAAAACTCTGTAAAAAAGAAAAATGTATACTAATAAGTAACACCTAAAAGGACAACATTATTAAATAATTCATAGTCAACCCAATACATACCAGATTTCTAAACACTTTGAAACCTGTAATATTGCTTATTTATGTAATTTGTAACGGCATCTGCCACATTAAGGATGAAGTCACGAGCGTTGCATTTGGTGCTAAAGTTCTGGTTAGCTGGCAGCTGGCAGCTGTGTGAGTTATGGTTTACAGAGCTATCCATCACTGGAGAATTACATTTTTTATTTGATTTCACAACCATACTTGTACTTTATGTTTTGAAGTGAATTTCTGAGGTTTCTTTCAAAGATATCTTAAGGTTTTATAACCAAAGCTAAACCTTAACTGTTATTTCAGCAGTTTTAAATTAATTTATTCAGTATAACATGTCAAAAGGGACATCACTACAGGCACGACTTACTACCTTACCATTAACAAAATTAATCACTCAATTATGGATTATGACTGATCTCGTATGTGTGTGTGTTGGAATTTAAATATTTGGTGTGAAGTCCTGTTTTCTGGTATGAATTTGGTCCGGTCATAAGCATTGTGATTGGTGTGGGAGCTGTGGTTTGCATGGCAGCTGTGAGAGCTGTGGTTTGCATGGCAGCTGTAAAGGCTGTGGTTTGCATGGCAGCTGTGAGGGCTGTGGTTTGCATGGCAGCTGTGAGGGCTGTGGTTTGCATGGCAGCTGTGAGGGCTGTGGTTTGCATGGCAGCTGTGAGAGCTGTGGTTTGCATGGCAGCTGTAAAGGCTGTGGTTTGCATGGCAGCTGTGAGGGCTGTGGTTTGCATGGCAGCTGTGAGAGCTATGGTTTGCATGGCAGCTGTGAGGGCTGTGGTTTGCATGGCAGCTGTGAGGGCTGTGGTTTGCATGGCAGCTGTGAGGGCTGTGGTTTGCATGGCAGCTGTGAGAGCTGTGGTTTGCATGGCAGCTGTAAAGGCTGTGGTTTGCATGGCAGCTGTGAGGGCTGTGGTTTGCATGGCAGCTGTGAGGGCTGTGGTTTGCATGGCAGCTGTGAGGGCTGTGGTTTGCATGGCAGCTGTGAGAGCTATGGTTTGCATGGCAGCTGTGAGAGCTATGGTTTGCATGGCAGCTGTGAGGGCTGTGGTTTGCATGGCAGCTTTGAGGGCTGTGGTTTGCATGGCAGCTGTGAGGGCTGTGGTTTGCATGGCAGCTTTGAGGGCTGTGGTTTGCATGGCAGCTGTGAGGGCTGTGGTTTGCATGGCAGCTGTGAGGGCTGTGGTTTGCATGGCAGCTGTAAGGGCTGTGGTTTACATGGCAGCTTTGAGGGCTGTGGTTTGCATGGCAGCTGTGAGAGCTGTGGTTTGCATGGCAGCTGTGAGGGCTGTGGTTTGCATGGCAGCTGTGAGGGCTGTGGTTTGCATGGCAGCTGTGAGTGCTGTGGTTTGCATGGCAGCTGTAAAGGCTGTGGTTTGCATGGCAGCTGTAAGGGCTGTGGTTTGCATTGTCGCTGTGAGGGCTGTGGTTTGCATGGCAGCTGTGAGGGCTGTGGTTTGCATGGCAGCTTTGAGGGCTGTGGTTTGCATGGCAGCTGTAGCTGTGAGAGCTATGGTTTGCATGGCAGCTGTGAGGGCTGTGGTTTGCATGGCAGCTGTGAGGGCTGTGGTTTGCACGGCAGCTTTGAGGGCTGTGGTTTGCATGGCAGCTGTGAGGGCTGTGGTTTGCATGGCAGCTGTAAGGGCTGTGGTTTGCATGGCAGCTGTGAGGGCTGTGGTTTGCATGGCAGCTGTGAGGGCTGTGGTTTGCATGGCAGCTGTGAGGGCTGTGGTTTGCATGGCAGCTGTGAGGGCTGTGGTTTGCATGGCAGCTTTGAGGGCTGTGGTTTGCATGGCAGCTGTGAGGGCTGTGGTTTGCATGGCAGCTGTGAGGGCTGTGGTTTGCATGGCAGCTGTAAAGGCTGTGGTTTGCATGGCAGCTGTAAGGGCTGTGGTTTACATGGCAGCTTTGAGGGCTGTGGTTTGCATGGCAGCTGTGAGGGCTGTGGTTTGCATGGCAGCTGTGAGGGCTGTGGTTTGCATGGCAGCTGTGAGGGCTGTGGTTTGCATGGCAGCTGTGAGGGCTGTGGTTTGCATGGCAGCTGTGAGGGCTGTGGTTTGCATGGCAGCTGTGAAGGCTGTGGTTTGCATGGCAGCTGTAAGGGCTGTGGTTTGCATTGTCGCTGTGAGGGCTGTGGTTTGCATGGCAGCTGTGAGGGCTGTGGTTTGCATGGCAGCTTTGAGGGCTGTGGTTTGCATGGCAGCTGTAGCTGTGAGGGCCGTGGTTTGCATGGCAGCTGTGAGAGCTGTGGTTTGCATGGCAGCTGTGAGGGCTGTGGTTTGCATGGCAGCTGTGAGGGCTGTGGTTTGCGTGGCAGCTGTGAGGGCTGTGGTTTGCGTGGCAGCTGTAAGGGCTGTGGTTTGCATTGTCGCTGTGAGGGCTGTGGTTTGCATGGCAGCTGTGAGGGCTGTGGTTTGCATGGCAGCTGTGAGAGCTGTGGTTTGCATGGCAGCTGTGAGGGCTGTGGTTTGAATGACAGCTGCGAGGGCTGTGGTTTGCATGGCAGCTGTGAGGGCTGTGGTGTGCATGGCAGCTGTGAGGGCTGTGGTTTGCATGGCAGCTGTGAGGGCTGTGGTTTGCATGGCAGCTTTGAGGGCTGTGGTTTGCATGGCAGCTGTGAGGGCTGTGGTTTGCATGGCAGCTGTGAGGGCTGTGGTTTGCATGGCAGCTGTGAGGGCTGTGGTTTGCATGACAGCTGTGAGGGCTGTGGGTAGCATTGCCGCTGTGAGGGCTGTGGTTTGCATTGCCGCTGTGAGGGCTGTGGTTTGTATGGCAGCTGTGAGAGCTGTGGTTAGCATGGCAGCTGTGAGGGCTGTGGTTTGCATGGCAGCTGTGAGGGCTGTGGTTTGCATGGCAGCTGTGAGGGCTGTGGTTTGCATGGCAGCTGTGAGGGCTGTGGTTTGCATGGCAGCTGTGAGGGCTGTGGTGTGCATGGCAGCTATGAGGGCTGTGGTTTGCATGGCAGCTGTGAGGGCTGTGGTTTGCTTGGCAGCTGTGAGAGCTGTGGTTTGCATGGCAGCTGTGAGAGCTGTGGTTAGCATGGCAGCTGTGAGAGCTGTGGTTTGCATGGCAGCTGTGAGGGCTGTGGTTTGCATGGCAGCTGTAAAGGCTGTGGTTTGCATGGCAGCTGTAAGGGCTGTGGTTTGCATTGTCGCTGTGAGGGCTGTGGTTTGCATGGCAGCTGTGAGGGCTGTGGTTTGCATGGCAGCTTTGAGGGCTGTGGTTTGCATGACAGCTGTAAGGGCTGTGGTTTGCATTGTCGCTGTGAGGGCTGTGGTTTGCATGGCAGCTGTGAGGGCTGTGGTTTGCATGGCAGCTTTGAGGGCTGTGGTTTGCATGGCAGCTGTGAGGGCTGTGGTTTGCATGGCAGCTGTAGCTGTGAGGGCTGTGGTTTGAATGGCAGCTGTGAGGGCCGTGGTTTGCATGGCAGCTGTGAGAGCTGTGGTTTGCATGGCAGCTGTGAGGGCTGTGGTTTGCATGGCAGCTGTGAGGGCTGTGGTTTGCGTGGCAGCTGTAAAGGCTGTGGTTTGCATGGCAGCTGTAAGGGCTGTGGTTTGCATTGTCGCTGTGAGGGCTGTGGTTTGCATGGCAGCTGTGAGGGCTGTGGTTTGCATGGCAGCTGTGAGAGCTGTGGTTTGCATGGAAGCTGTGAGGGCTGTGGTTTGAATGACAGCTGCGAGGGCTGTGGTTTGCATGGCAGCTGTGAGGGCTGTGGTGTGCATGGCAGCTGTGAGGGCTGTGGTTTGCATGGCAGCTGTGAGGGCTGTGGTTTGCATGGCAGCTTTGAGGGCTGTGGTTTGCATGGCAGCTGTGAGGGCTGTGGTTTGCATGGCAGCTGTGAGGGCTGTGGTTTGCATGGCAGCTGTGAGGGCTGTGGTTAGCATTGCCGCTGTGAGGGCTGTGGTTTGCATGGCAGCTGTGAGGGCTGTGGTTTGCATGGCAGCTGTGAGGGCTGTGGTTTGCATGGCAGCTGTGAGAGCTGTCGTTTGCATGGCAGCTGTGAGAGCTGTGGTTTGCATGGCAGCTGTGAGAGCTGTGGTTTGCATGGCAGCTGTGAGGGCTGTGGTTTGCAAGGCAGCTGTAAAGGCTGTGGTTTGCATGGCAGCTGTAAGGGCTGTGGTTTGCATTGTCGCTGTGAGGGCTGTGGTTTGCATGGAAGCTGTGAGGGCTGTGGTTTGCATGGCAGCTGTGAGAGCTGTGGTTTGCATGGAAGCTGTGAGGGCTGTGGTTTGAATGACAGCTGCGAGGGCTGTGGTTTGCATGGCAGCTGTAGCTGTGAGGGCTGTGGTTTGCATGGCAGCTGTGAGGGCTATGGTTTGCATGGCAGCTGTGAGGACTGTGGTTTGCATGGCAGCTGTGATTCGCATGGCAGCTGTGAGGGCTGTGGATTGCATGGCAGCTGTGAGAGCTGTGGTTTGCATTGCAGCTGTGAGGGCTGTGGTTTGCATGGCAGCTGTGAGGGCTGTGGTTTGCATGGCAGCTGTGAGGGCTGTGGTTTGCATGGCAGCTGTGAGGGCTGTGGTTTGCAAGGCAGCTGTGGGGCTGTGGTTTGCATGGGAGCTGTGGTTTGAATGACAGCTGTGGTTTGCATGACAGCTGTAGCTGTGAGGGCTGTGGTTTGCATGGGAGCTGTGAGGGCTGTGGTTTGCATGGCAGCTGTGAGGGCTGTGGTTTGAATGGCAGCTGTGAGGGCTGTGGTTTGAATGGCAGCTGTAGCTGTAAGGGCTGTGGTTTGCATGACAGCTGTAGCTGTGAGGGCTGTGGTTTGCATGGGAGCTGTGAGGGCTGTGGTTTGCATGGGAGCTGTGAGGGCTGTGGTTTGAATGGCAGCTGTGAGGGCTGTGGTTTGAATGGCAGCTGTGAGGGCTGTGGTTTGAATGGCAGCTGTGAGGGCTGTGGTTTGCATGGCAGATGTGAGGGCTGTGGTTTGCATGGGAGCTGTGAGGGCTGTGGTTTGAATGGCAGCTGTGAGGGCTGTGGTTTGCATGACAGCTGTAGCTGTGAGGGCTGTGGTTTGCATGGCAGCTGTGAGGGCTGGGGTTTGCATGGCAGCTGTGAGGGCTGCGGTTTGCATGGCAGCTGTGAGGACTGTGGTTTGCATGGCAGCTGTGAGGGCTGTGGTTTGCATGGCAGCTGTGAGGGCTGTGGTTTGCAAGGCAGCTGTGAGGGCTGTGGTTTGCATGGCAGCTGTGAGGGCTGTGGTTTGAATGGCAGCTGTGAGGGCTGTGGTTTGCATGACAGCTGTAGCTGTGAGGGCTGTGGTTTGAATGGCAGCTGTGGTTTGCATGACAGCTGTAGCTGTGATGGCTGTGGTTTGCATGGCAGCTGTGAGGGCTGTGGTTTGCATGGCAGCTGTGAGGGCTGTGGTGTGCATGGCAGCTGTGAGGGCTGTGGTTTGCATGGCAGCTGTGAGGGCTGTGGTTTGAATGGCAGCTGTGAGAGCTGTGGTTTGCATGGCAGCTGTGAGGGCTGTGGTTTGCATGGCAGCTGTGAGGGCTGTGGTACTATACCAGTCATGAAATCAAAGATTGTTCACCACCACTTTATCTTTGCCCCTCTCCCCCCTTTAAGAGATCTGATGGAATCTTACAATGCCTGTACTGGGGTGAACTTGCTAAAAACCTGCAAACATTTCATACAGAATCAGTATACAGCACCAATGTTATTACCACTCCGGATTTATATTAAACTCAAAATGTCTAGGTTTATCGAAGGGGTCTAAGGACCTCGTTAGGCGGGCCGATACATTTCAGTCTGTGTAGTAACTCCTGTTACCAGAACCTTTGGAATCAGGAGCTTTGTTATACTTATCGACAGGTGAACAGGTCATATTTATTAGTGGTAATTACCAGAACATGAGAGTTTAGGTGCAGCAAGAATCAGAATCCGTGTTATTCCCCTACAGTAAACCCTCATTAATGCTCCCGCTAAAAAAAGAACATGTTGGTGTCGCTTTCATGGGGCGCGATAAACATTGCAGCTGATAGTGGACATCTCTTGATGAGGACTCGAGTGTCTGCCAAGTGTCTCGCAGATCTGTGGAACTGTGCAAGGATCGATAGTAATCAATGATTCTATCACCTGCCCCACCCCCATCCTTTTCACATCGGCCACATCGTTGGATCGGCTTACTACCCAAGAGTTGACAACCCTGCACTTAGCTTAACTTGCTAGAGGGCCACCAAATGTCATGGAGGTTCATCAAATATCACCCAAGTTATTAGCACATGACATTTTTTACTCCCCACCTTTTAATGTGGTTCCTCCATGAGGGATCCCCAAGAAGCTTGCGGTACCCGCAGTGCGCAGTACATGCTTTTGGCAGCTGATTTTCGTGAGGATTCGAAAAATGACACTGCAGACATTATCACATTAATACTTTATCGACCCCCCTCCTTTTAAATATGCCCCTCCTATGACTGACCAGTAATTTAAAAATAGCAAGAGTAAGTAAACATTCTAAGCATCTGCTACATTTTAAGCTGATTCATAAATCAGCTCTAAAGTTATAAGCACATCAAAAAACACTCACCAACTTTCAAGATATCTTTATAATTTAATCCCTCAAAGCTTGCCTGGCTATTTAAGGATTTGCATCAACCCAAGCCAAGTCACTTCTCTGAATAAAGTACTACCTTCATGCCAAGTATGGCGTAATTACCATCAGGGATTTCTTTAGCAATATCAAAGTTTCCTTTTGGAGTTAAATTGGGAAACACTCTTTTTTTAAATCGCTTGTTTCGCCCCTCAAACTCCTAAGGACCGATCCGCACGAAACTCTGCACACAAACAAACTTTGTGCAGCTGTGTCACATGGCGCCAAACATCTAAAGAAAACAAAAGGGACCTTTTCAATGGAAACCCAAATTTAACAGAACATCTTTGCCGTCTCCGGTAAACAATCCATACAGAGCATTCATCGTTTGAGCTATTCAAGTGTCATTGTCTTGCCCATTTCCTTCGGCCAACCACAGCTCACAGCTCAGAGCCCTGGATCCGCCAACTTCTGCCATTGGCTCTTCTTAGTGTGACTGACCGGTTTCTTGTGCACATCCGCATAAAATTAGCCCTCTTCATTGCCACGGATGGAGGCTCAGTTTATGATTTAATTTCTGTTTTAATTCCATTAATATTTATTCTTATGAGAAGCCATTCATTTTTTTTTAAACCAAGCAAGCATACCAGCTTTACGTGGTGATATTTTTAGTAGATGGTTGTAAAAATAAAGAAATAAAATACTGGTTCTTCACGCCAGGTGAGCTGGCTTTGAGAACTTTTATTTTGTTTTTTAAGAGAAATTCAGAGCATTTTAGAGATAGACGAATACATTACGGCGTTTTTCACAATCGTTTGTTCAATAAAACTCTGACCTACGGTGCATATCAGAGACGTCAGTCCGCAGGATCAAGGGTATTTCCTGTCAATCCACAAGGAACTTATTTTTATTAATGAAATAATCACATCACCCACAAACCACAGCATAAAACTCATGTTAAAACAAAACATACCACAGCTTAATGCACAACATTAAAAAACAAGCATTGGCATAGCCAATAGGTCTCGCCTTTGGGACCTTATAAGTGTTTAACCATGCAACAGTTGCATAACTAAATACTTATAAGGTACCAAAAGCGAGACCTATTGGCTATGCCAAGCAACCGTGCGGCCGGGAACGTGATTGCGATCAAACATCAAAGCGGCCCTGCGGCCGCGAAAGTGAAAGCAATCGCGGAAAAGAGCGGCGTGCGCGCCCGCGCACATGCACTGTAGCTCTAGGCTGGCCTGAAAGCACTTTTTGGAGCCCTCTCAATAAGTCTCGCCAGACCAGCGCATGCGCTGGGTCAGGTGAGACCTAAAGAGAAAACATTTCTTACATGTAATCAGATTGCAGCCTGTTTGTGTTTGGGATTCTCATCCGGTGCCCACTCCTGCCACCTAGTGCTGGATACAGATATTGTTTCTTCAGGGCTTCAGGCAGGCCTTGAATGATGCAGTCATATGTCCCTCTGAGGCCCACAATGAAGTACAACATGAACTCCAGCCTAGATCGTTTTGTCCAAATTGTATTGGAAATGTGCACAGGTGACGGTGTTACCACAGCCGCCCTCTGTTTTCCGTTAACCCTCTCTGAAAACCGGACGTGCACATTTTTTCAGAAATCTACATGCAAGAGACTTTGGTTTGGGGGTGGATTACTTTTTAAAGTGCCTCTCCACTGCTCACAGCTCCTCACGGCAGGGTAGGCTCCAGCCTCGAGCACCCACAACAGAAGCTCCAAGAGGTGCGAACCTTCTGCACGTGGCTATGACAGCTTCGAAGACAGTGATCAGGAAAGAGAGAGGAAGAGGGAGTTCTGGCAAAAGACCCCACTCACTATGACCAACAGAACGCAGCCCCCTTCCCTCCGACCATCTACAAAGTGGCAGTGCTACAGGAAGACTTCTCAGCATCCCCTCCCAGCAAAAGGACCCAAACAAACGTCTCCTTTGTCCTCACTTCACTGTCTCGGTCTCCTGCATCTCTCGTGATACACTTCCACTGTCGGGGAACCCCTCGCCCCCACGTTGTGCACAGGAACAAGCCCAGGACATTCAACACGAAATCCACAGGGTTTCATCACGCTGCTGCACTTAGAGTACAATGCATGCAGCACAAAGCTCACATGCACAAACACGCACAACGTACACTTTTCTTTTAAATATCTTTTTATTGGCATTTCTGTAACACACAACATTAACATGAATATTAAAATTACATTATCATTATAAGAGGAGCATCATCGTCTGCAGCGGAATTGTCGATCAATGAGGCGAGAGAGGCTTTCCGATTCCCAACACATTACAAAAGCCTACAATAGTCAAGCCCCCTCTTGATCCCAGGTTGCATAACGCAGGGCAGTACATTACGTTTAATCACAAATTAAAGAGAAAACGGTGAGCCTTTCCCAAAATGATCTTTCCCATTGTTCCTGGCCCAAGGGCAAAGCACATCAAATCCCGCCTCCTGCATTGAGCAGGATTGTGTAGCAGCTGCTCCGAACGCCTGCTCAGGCCACTCAACTACCTTCTTCCAATGCACTGAAATTAGAGGGGGACAATCAACAAAAGAGAACAAAAAAAAAAAAACGAAAGAAAAGAAGGAAAAGGAAACTTACAAGAACATCATAAACATAGATCTATCTGTAACACCAGGATATACAACCCAGTAAAATCACGACAAACAAACAGTTGCCAGGAGCCGGTCCATTACCTTACCTTCGGTAAAACAGAAATTGAAGCCGATATTTGGAGTGTGGGGGGACGGGGGGTACACTGGAGAAAGGCATCAGTGGAGGGGAAAGAGGCTATAGCAAGCGAACCCGCAGGCCACCCCATTTATTCAGAAACTGTTGATGCCGCGCGTGATGTGGGCTCGGGTGCATGGCGCGCATCCCATGCCTGTGCGATCCCCCCCCCCCCCCCCCATGGCTCAGCGTATGGTTTGCGACGCTTGGTGATCCTGTCCTCCTCGAGTAGTGACCTGTCTTAAGCTCTAACCCAACATGAAAGTCCGCCGACGCAAGGGCGATTGTTCACCTTCCAATGCAGCGCTATCCTCCTTTTGGCCAACAGGGAAAGCCAAGTCCGCGAACCTATGTCCCAGTTTTCTAGCTTTGGGCCTCGGGAACAATCCCAGGATACAAACCTCCAGAGAGCACGGCAGATCCCGGGACAGTACCCGGTTAACAGTGTCCACTACCGTGGCCCAGTAGGCCGCCAGCCGCGGACAAGACAAGACCATGTGGTCAAAGTCTGCATCCCCCTGCAAGCAGCGTGGACGAATCAGGTCATCCCTGTGATACACCACATTCAGCCGATGTGGAGTGAGGTATGTTCTGTGTAGGAAATTAAATTGCAAGACTTTAAAGGCGGTGTTCCGTGACACCTTTTTAGGCCTACCCAGGACCTTCTGCCAGTCTTTGTCCATCAGTCGTCTGTCCACCGTCCTCTCTCACCTCTCCGTCAAACGTGTAAGTGTGTGCCGAGCCGTGTCCATTATTGCCAGATAAAGCCATCGCACAAGGTGACCCGCCGAGCCCAGAGTCACTAGAACCTCCAATGCTGGGTGGACCTCGGGCTCGCCCGCAACCGCTCCCCACAACTCCGCCACCGCACCCCTAATCCTATGATAGTTCAAGAACTGCCCCGGCGGAAGCTCGTGGTACTCTAGCAAGTCATCCAGCGGTAGTACCTCCCCGTCTCTATAGCAGTCCCCTATCCTACGAACTCCTGCGTCCTCCCAGCCCAGCAGCTGTCGCAATGTGAGGGGAGGCCCCATGCCTGCCTGGGGGATGCCCACTAGTGGGAAGCTCGGCGCATAGAGCAGTCTGCTCCTGGAGCGGGCTGTACATCTGTCCCAGCACTTCACTGCTACAGTGAGTAACACCCCCATGTGCTGAATCGGGTGGCACCTATTTAGCAGTCTAGGGAATAACCTGGCATGAATGGCACAGATCGAAAGCGCTAACGTACCCAGCTCTCTCCCATCTAACCACCTAGCCTCCGAGATTGCCACCAAAGAGATCGGCTTGAGTGTGATAGACCCGGATCCCGGAGTACTTAAAGAAGGTCAGTGCCGATTCCAGGGTGGAGGGGGGAGGGCGGGGGGAGAGAGTCACGGGCCTAGCCATGCCGGAGTAAAGAGGAAACACAAAAGTTTTTTTCCCGTTCACTCGCAGTCCTGAAAATGTGGCAAACTCCTCCAAAATGTCCAGAACACAGCGGAGACCGCTCGTCCCATCCCTCAAATAGACAAGCACATCATCCGCATAAAGCGAGATGATGTGGTGGACACCATCGAGAGAGATACCCAACCTCTCACTCTCCCGTCGAACTTGCACCACCAGCGGTTCCATTGCGAGCACAAATATCAGGGGCGATAGCGGGCAGCCCTGCCAAGTGCCTTTATATATTGGGTAGGAGGCCAACACCATGGTCCCCGTTTGCACCCTAGCTGTGGGCTTTTCGTACAGAAGGCGAACCCATTGAAGCCACCTATCGCCCATCTGCATCTTTCCCATCACGGCCAATAAAAATCCCAGCGCAGGGTGTCAAACGCCTTCTCCAGATCGATCGCTACCACCACTGCATCCGGGTAATTACCCAGGGCCGGGTGGAATAGAACATGATACAGTCACCTGAGATTATTAGATGTGGATCGTGAGGGAATGAAACCGTTCTGGTCAGCATGCATCAATTGGTGCATCAGGGGAAAGGGCCAGAGAGCCAATGATTTGCTGAGTATTTTGGAAATCCATGTTTAACATGGATGGGGGCGAAAATAGGGTAGTCTAGCATGGTCGTTTTTGGTTTTGGGCAATGGAATCACCAATGCTTCCCGGAGGGTAGGCGGCAATTGCCTCTCCTGGTATGCCGCAGCATACATACGTTCCAGCTGGGGGGCCAGTATATCCACAAATGCGCCAAAAAATGTGTCCGGGAGGCCATCCGGGCCCAGCATCTTCCCTCGAGCCATGTCCCGAATTGCTGCCCGAATTTCTCCTGCCGTGATCGGAGAAGCTAAGGAATCCCCAATGCCCCATCCAGTTGTGACAGGAGCCCGCCATTCACATAATCATGTAATATGTTCCCCGGATACGGCCCAGGTGCCCCAACCCAACTGGCCAACACCTGCTTGCACTAGTCCGCGGCCAGTCTCTTGCTGCGGGGCTTCTCACTCAAAGCGGATTCCAGGCTCCAAAGCACTGCCCTAAGCTCCCAAGGCACCTCAGCCGTCTCCAGGCTCTGTGTCACCCACCTCTTCACTCCCCCCTCGTGGATGCGCCACCTCCACGGCACAGACCAGGCCACCAGCCGGGTCCACCTCATCGTCTGCAAGGCAGCTCCCGTCACCAGGCGAGGCAGAGGCCGCACGCCGGGGCCAAGGCACACCTCCTGGGCTCTACCAATCTCGTCCCCGAGGGCCGAACCCAACCAAAGGTGCCCCCCAAGGTGGTCTCCAAGCCCAGGACGCCGGCTGGTGCGGTCGAAAAGTCCGACCCAGAGCACTGCTGTAAACAGGTCCCAGAGCGATGCAGCCGTCCGCTCCAGGGGCACTGCACCCAGCCCTCTACATGGGTACCGCCAGGACCATCCGGGCCTCTCCTCTCGACGTCGTTCACCAGAAAAGCATTCACCTCCAGGCCGGGCCAGTGCTCCACCTCCAATCCAGTGCAGTCACTGTGAGCTCGGCCAAACCCGACCTCCAGAGCAGGATAAGTCTTCCAGGCATCGCCTGTTGGCCCCAGACTCTCAGCGGGAGCTCGCACCAGTCCCGCCAGCCACTCGGAGCCCTCTCCTCAAGCCTCACGCCGAGCCGCTGTATACAATGCAGGCTTCCACCTTCGTGACGCCTCTCCCCGTCGTGGCAATCTCGCACAGGCTGGCACCGGCAAGCAGAGGCTGCTTCGGGAGCCCCAACTGGTCCAGAGGGCTGGCACACCCATGTGTGTGCCCAGGCACGGGCAGAACCCTCTTTAGACACGGATAATTAGCTAGGCTGGCTCGCAGCTCTCTGATCACACGTCCGCCATCGATGGCTTCCAAGCCACGCCCCCACGCACAACATACACTTAAATGAAATTAGGGGACAAAACAGGGTATAAATTTGACTCCCCATTGGTGAGACACACTCAGCCAGTGTCAAATAACTATTTTCATGTGACTGAAAACAAGATTTGATTACAGAATAGTAATGGAAGGACTTTAAATGAGACCTTTTCTTTCTTTTCTCCTTGTGCAGTGTGCAGACCCTGTACAGAGGATTGAATACTCCATCATATTTTTTAAAGGGCTGTCCTAGGCTTGGCATGCAACAGGCTCAAGCTCTTAGTTTTTAAATGACGAGTAAACTCGGAATCACATGCTTAAGCTGTCAGCCCCAGATGCGGACCACTCTGTATAATGTTATTCTTTCTACAGCTTGCATCGACCAATGCTTGCCATTTCAGAAAGCTTTCTCCCATTATACTCTTAAAAATCTGCATGAAAAATGTACTTTCACTGCTGCTGGATCCCTCGACTTTCTTTCTTCATATTAACCCTCTTCTTACCGTCCATCCTCTGCACCCCTTCTATTTCTGAGTGTAGCCTCCTCCCAGCCTCATACCAGTCTTCTGTGATCTCTTATTGTAACTCTGCACTTGGCTGACACCTTATTTCACGATATGTTCTCTTTACCCCCTATCCTTGTAATCCAACATTACCTAATTCATACAGCCTGTCTCACCAACCAAACCACCAGAAACTGCATATCCCCCATTAGTGAGCACACGTAACTGGCAATAATATAATTTATCACAAAGTAACTGGAGTAAATGCATGCTATCTTTTCTTGAGAGCACCTCACTAATCGTAAAAACCAACAATAACCAACCACTGGATTAACCACTGGCCTCAGGTGCCACAGAACTGGGCTACTCGCCGTTAAGAGTTTGAACACCTCATCAGGGGTAGTAAGGGCTATATAAATAAAACAAATAGTTTCTTACCTGTCGGTGTAGTTTTGCAGCTTGAAGATCTTTCTGGATTCACTATGCTGTGCATTATTCCGCGATCTGGTGGTTGGGTGCGGATTCTTTCTTTTGTCTTTTTTTTTTTTTTTGTAGCCCAGGTGGGCGTCGACGTCCCACCATTTGGTGTACTTCTCGTGACGTCGGCGTGTTTCCTGCGGAAGTCCCACCTTTGGGGCGCCAGCTTCGGGTTCTTTTTTCCCTTTCTCTTTTTTTTTTTTTTTTTCTTTTTTTTTTTTTAACCCTAGGCGTTCTAGTAATTTCCCTTTTATATATCCTTTCAGTATTTTCTTGTTCTTGTATTCTTTGTCCTTCCACCTCTTTCTCCTGCCTCATCTTCCTGGCGGAGGTGGGTGGGTTCGGTAGTGAATCCAGAAAGATCTTCAAGCTGCAAAACTACACCGACCGGTAAGAAACTATTCGTTTTGCAGCGTGAATCTTTCTGGATTCACTATGCTGTGCATAGATTTTGTAGCGGTTTGTTATCTTTGTGGCGGCTGGGTGGAAGAGGAGCGTTGGTCGTTGAATATATGTTGAAGCACCTTCTGTCCTACTTGTGCTTCCTTGTTCATCTGTATATACACGCAGTAGTGCTTGGTGAACGTGTGCACTGAAGCCCATGTTGGTGCCAGGCATATGTCTTGAATGGGTGTGTTTGCCAGAAAGGCAATTGTTGCTCCCTTCTTCATTGTGGAGTGGGCCCGTGGCCCCTCCGATAGCTCTTGCCCTGCCTGTGTGTGTCAGAATTGTATCGTTAGTGCGATCCATCGTGCAATGGTGCCTTTTGTCACTGGTCTACCCAGGAAGCTCGTTGCGAAGGACACAAAAAACTGCTTGGTTTTCCTGTGCTCCTTGGTTCTCTCGATGTAGTGCATCACCGCCCTTCTAGCGTCTAGAGTGTGCAGTGCCCTTTCTGCGCTTGTTGCTGGGTTCTGAAAGAAACTTGGTATTTGAATTGTCTGGTTCATATGGAATGCCGACACCACCTTTGGCATGAAGTGTGGGTCAGTTCTCATTACGACTCTGTCCTTGTGTATTTGGATGTACGGTTCTTGCAGCGTTAGCGCTTGTAGTTCGCTTACTCTGCATAGTGATATTATTGCTACCAGAAAGGCTGTTTTCATTGTCATCATTTGTAGTCATGCCTTGTGGATGGGCTCAAAGGGTGCCTTCATAAGTTCCGTAAGGACTATGTTGAGGTTCCATGCGGGTGGCGGCATCCTCTTTGGTGGCGCTATTCTTTTTGCCCCTTCCAGGAATCTCTTTACTACTCGTGACGTAAAGAAACTTCCTCCCGTCTCACCTCGTGTGTAAGCTACGATCGCTGCTAGGTGGACCCTTAGCGAGGATGAGCATAGTTTAGCCTTTAGTAGGTGTGTGAGGTATCTAAGCACCGTTGATTCCCTTGTCAATTTATTTTGCAGTTTATTTTTGCTGCACCACATTGTGAACCTTTTCCATTTCTCCCCATAGCATTTCCGTATTGTTGGTCTCCTTGCCTCCCGCAGCACTCGCATAGTGCTTTGAGGTAGTTTAAGGTGTGCGAACTCTATGTCTTCAGGAGCCAAGCCGCCAGTCCGAGGCTCTCTGGCTCTGGGTGTAGAACCTCTCCGTTCTGCATGGAGAGCAAGTCCTTTCTTTTTGCGAATTTGTGTGGAGGACCCTGTGCCATTTCCACTATTTGTGAGTACCATGTCTGTCTTGCCCACTGTGGTGCCACTAGGATCAGTGTAATGTTGCTGGTCCTGCACTTGTTGAGTACCCTGTGTATCAGTGGTATTGGTGGAAAAGCGTAGGCAAATGTCCTTGACCAACTTATCCATAGGGCATTCCCCTGGGATTGTTTTTCTGGTTGTCTGGATGCGAAGTTTCGGCATTTTGCATTCTGGTGTGTTGCAAACAGGTCTATTGTCGGTGTACCCCACCTTTTGAATAGCCTTTGCGTTTCCTGTCCATTGAGCTCCCACTCGTGGGATGCCGAGGTCTGCCTGCTGAGCCAGTCTGCTTCCACATTGTCCTTCCCTGGTAGGTGTATGGCCAGCAGGTCTATTTTGAGTGGGATGGCCCATCTCCAAATCTCCTGAGCCAGAGTGGAAAGGGGGAACGATTGTGTTCCTCCCTGCTTGTTGATGTAGAACATTGTTGTAGTATTGTCCATCTGTATCAACACTTTTTGGTTGTATAGCTGCCTCTGGAAGGCCTTCAGGGCGAGCAGTACGGTCTTCAATTCCAGGTAGTTGATGTGTCTGACCGCATCTGCTGGAGTCCACAGACCCCTCACCCTGAGCTTGTCCATGTGTGCTCCCCATCCTATCTGGGATGCGTCTGTGGTGATGGTCACAGTTGGGCTTGGTGGTGTCAAGGGCTTTCCTATAGTTATGTTCTCCCTGTTCCACCATGCTATCTCCTCTTGCACTGCGTGCGTAACAACCACTAGATCCTCCCAACTTCTGCTTGCCTGTGACCATTGCTGTTGCAGCCATTCCTGGAATGGTCTCATGTGAAGGCGTACATTGTGGACTAGGTGAATGCATGACGCCATCATCCCCATGATCTTGCTCGCTGTTCTCACTGTCAGAGCTTGACCCTTCTGGTAGAGGCACGTCTCCTTCAGCAGGGTTATTGTTCTCTTGTCGCTGGGCATCACCGTTCTGTCTATGGTGTTGATCTGTGCCCCCAGGAATATCTTCACCTGCTCTGGTTTCATTGAGGATTTCCCCCAGTGTATTGAGAACCCCAGGTACGTTAGTGTCTTTGTGACCCGCTGTGCGTGTTCCTCGCATTTTTTGCGTGAACTTGCTTTTATTAGCCAGTCGTCGAGGTAAGGGTACACATGAATCCCTTCCCTCCGCAGGTACGCTGCTACTGCTGCAAGGCATTTTGTGAAAACCCTTGGTGCGGACTTCAGCCCGAATGCCAGGGTTGTGAAATGGTAGTGATTTTTGTTGATTGTGAACCTTAACAGTTTTTTGTGCTGCCTGTTCATTGGGATGTGCAGGTAGGAGTCTTTGAGATCCACTGTGGACATGAAGTCTCCGTCTCCCATCTGTGGGAGTAGTTCTTGTAGGGATGTCATTTTGAATTTTTGCGTCCTTACGTACTTGTTTAGGAACCGTAGATCCAGGATGGGTCTTAGTGTCTCGTCCACCTTTGGTACCAGGAAGTAGTTTGAGTACACTCCTCTGTTCCTTTCCTTGAATGGTACTAGTTCTACGGCCTCCTTTTGGAGAAGCTGTAGTGCCTCCTCTGCGAGTTGTGCTAGCTCCTGTCCTGAGTGTTCCCTTCTCTTTGGTTTTCTGTTTGGAGGGCTCCTTTCCAAGTCCCCTCATTTTGTTCTTTTTGTGCTCCACCCTCGGAGGTATCTTGTGGGTGAGCCGTCTTCTCTTTGCGAAGTCACTTTGAGGTGGGTTGGTCTCCCCCTCTTCTTCTTTGTCCTCGTCCGTTCCCCCTACTGCGAAAAGACTGGCCTCGAGGCTGGTACTGCCAGTTTTGTTTCTGCTGCCCCTGTTGGCCGTGGCTCTCGCTTTGCTGGCCTTGCTGGAAAGTTTGGTGTGACGTTCCCGGGTGGTTTCCTCCCCTTCCGTAAGGTCTCCGAGTCGGGGTACCTCTTCGCATCCCCCTGAATTGCAGGGCCCCCGTGGACCTTGCTGTCTCATTCTCTTTTTTGAGTTGGGTGAGTTTCTCATCGACTGGTGCCCCGAACAGTGTTTCTCCGTTGAAAGGGCTGTTCAGTATATTATTTTGGACCTCTTGTTTAAATCCTGAAATTCTGAGCCAGGCCTGCCTCCTTTCAGTGATTCCTATCGCCATCAGTCTACTTGATGTCTCTGCCCTGTCCAATGCTGTCTTAAGGCATGAGTTTGCTATATTCTTCCCCTCTTCAACTAGATGGTAAGCCCTTTGTTGGTTTTGTTCGGGGAGATGCTTGATTAGGTCCCCCATCTCGTCCCAATGTTGGTACTGGTGCCTGTTCAGTAGCGCATTTGAGTTCGCCATGCGCCAGTGCATTGCAGCGTTCCTCTCTATTTTCCTTCCAGTGAGGTCCATCCTTCTGCTCTCCTTGTCAGGAGGTGGCCCCCAGGTCGCCGGGACATTGGCCCTTTTTCTGGCTGTGGATGCAATAATGGAGTCAGCAGTGACAGATCTCTTGATATATGGAGCGTCCTGTGAGGAGTGTTTGTATTTCTTTTCTGTTCTGGGCGTGATGGATCGGCATGTTGCTGGGTCCTTGAACGCCTCTTTCCCTTGGTTCATGACACTCTGGAGCATGGGGAGGAACTGGCTCCTAGTTTGGATGGGTAGCAGTGTTTCGAGTAGAAAATCTGCTTTCGGTTTTTCCTCCTCTAGTTTCACGCCAAAAGCTGCTGCCGCGCTTTTGACGACCATGTTGTATGCCCCAATATCATCTGGGGGCGAAGGCCTCGAAGGATAGGTCTCCACGGGCTCTTCTGGATTTTCGGCGTCGAGGTCCTGCCATTCCAGCTCTTGCGTCGTCGACGGTGCCGAGCCGTAGATCAACTGCTCCTCTTCCTCTTCTTCTCCCTCATAGTAGAGATCTTCCTTCCCCTTCTTCGGGAGCTTTCGACTGCTCTTTGGCGTCGAACTCTTCCTGCTCCTCGACTTCGACGAGAACCGTCGCCGGTTTCGTTGGGATTGTGAATCTCTTCATCTTCTCGTCGAACTCCTTCTTCCTCTGAAGGTTGCTCTCCATCTCCGCCTCGAGCCTTCTCTTTTACTTCTCCATTTCGGAGGCATGTTCGGCATCGAACGCTGGTCTTTTCGACGGAGCTTGCGTCGACACGGCCTTGTCCTTCGTAGTCGAACGCCCCACCTCGTGGGCCTGTTTCGACGAACCTTGTTTTTCGGCGGTCTTCGGCACCTGGGAGTCCTTCTCGAAGGATCCGCTGGGCCTTTCGTCCTTGGATCCACTCGCGGTCGTCGAAATTTTCGGCACCGGTGTTCCTTTCGAGGACTTAGACTCTGTTTTTCGAGAGTCAGTGTCTGGTTTTCGGGGCCCTTTTGGGGGTTTTGTGCTCGATGTCTCTCCTACTTTGTCAGACGTTTTCTTATCGGTCTCTGCGACCGTGAAGTCATCAGATCCCTCGGCGAGGTTGTCTTCATCGTCTGTGGAGAGGCCCAGGTCAAACAGAGACGGGGCCTTACCCTTGCCTTCCATGTTGTAGTTGGCTCTCTTCTGCCTCTCTCTCACCCGGAGTGTCTTCGGCATGAAGGCGGAACAGGCGTTGCAGTCCTTGCTCTCGTGGTCGATAGGCAGACAAAGGTTGCAGACCGAATGTTGGTCCTTCTGCGCGTATTTGTGGTGGCAGTTACGGCAGAATTTAAAAGGGGTTTTGTCCATTCCTGCGCTCAGAGTTCCTGAGTGCGCATTCTCCGTTGGACGTCGAAGATTTCGAGGTTCTCTTCCTTCTTAGTCGTCCCGGCTCTATGTTCTTCCTCTGTGTAGTCTTTGCTTTATTTTTCTTCGATTACACTCGTGCTCTTCGTCTTTCTTCGCTCAAACTCTGGAGCTTTTCGTTGACGATCCAGACCCAACAGCGGAAAAAAGAAACTGAAGATGGCGCCCCAAAGGTGGGACTTCCGCAGGAAGCACGCCGACGTCCCGAGAAATACACCAAATGGTGAGACGTCGACGCCCACTTGGGCTACAAAAAAAAAAAAAAAAAAGACAATAGAAAGACTACGAATCCGGACCCAACCACCAGATCGCGGAATAATGCACAGCATAGTGAATCCAGAAAGATTCACTGTGCAAAACTAACTACAATGGGGTACACCGCAGGGAGGGGGGGTGGTTACTAGGCCTGGGAAATTGCGGAAAATGCGATAATTTGACATTTTTGCGTTCCGAGGAGAGCGCGAAAATGTCAAAATTTCCGCAATCCGGATTTTAACGGAAAATTTGTGCTTGCTCGCGCTATAAAATAATACATTCTCGCGGGCGCGCTATCGCCTTACCTGAATCCCCGCGTTCGCCGACAAGTTTTTCCGATCCGGTCGCGTTCTCCATGAGATGTTGGATTGTTGGTAGCCATTTGCGCTGTCTCGCGACAGTTCACGACCGCAGTGACATCATTCGTTGCGCGATCACGTCTTTCTTCTCGCGATCATGCACCGCGAGACAAGTGAAAACAAGATGGCCGCGCCCGTGAGCAACCACATGGGTAAGTTGGCGAGCCGCGACCATGCGGAAGATACCGCGAACGGGCGGGAAAAAAACTTCTGCATCTTCGCGATATTTCCGTGTGTTTGCGGAGATTTTTAACATTTTCGCAATAATTTGCGAAAGTGAATTTCGCAAATTCCGCCCATCCCTAGTGGTTACATGTGACTCGGCTACAGAAGCAAGTCAATGGTTGGATCATATTAACATTTCCATTTACAGCATGCTTTCGATGTAAATTGAGATTCTTTGCACGCAGTGCAAAGGAGTCTCTCCAAACACTTGAACGTGGTGTGGGTGAGGATGTTTAAGACAGTCGTCAGCTTTGTCTGCCACACTAGAGCTCTGCTTCTAACATCAAAAGACATCACAGTAATGTCTTGTGAATGAATGGATTCATGTCCATAGTGATGCCTTGTCCATCGAGTCCCAATGAAAGTCATGGTACAGTTTTTACCTGTAGAATGTGGTCTGGGTGTAGCTTGAGTTGATGGTTAGCACTCGCATAGCGAATGTGAATGGAACTTACTATCTGTCTAGTCATCGCGATATGGAATGGCTCCCTGATGAAGTTGTGCAAATGCAGCAAAAAGACGATTTGTAGAATTATTGATCCTTCCATAATCCAATAAAGCAGCAAGACTCCACCAGGTACTCTAGTTTCACAAAGAACCAGACTGATGTTATCATCCGATTGACATAGGGGAGAAGTACCTTGGGCACATACTCCGTGTGTGACACTTCCCTGCACGTGGGGCTCATCTCCGGCCAATAACAACAGTTGACGGGATCTCCTGAATGAAACGATGGCAAACACAGATGATACCTTTCATGGCGGCATGGTCCTGCACCCTGTTAGTAAGTGTAGGTAACCATGAATGCTGGTGCCATATCACCAAGTTGAGATTGGGTGTTGAAGGTGGTGCCCGCCATTCATGCTGGAAGGTTCTACAGTAGCTTTTCTAATCCTTCCACTAACATCTCTAGGAGATGAAAGAGCCATGGTTGTCACATTCATGGCCATTGGTACATCTTGCTCACTGCAGAAATTAATTTGGGAAAAGCATACACAGATACCCCCTAACCTATCTTTCCATAGTGCATTCCCCTGAGATTTGGCTGGGAGTTCCTAGGGGTGACCCTTTCCCTCGTGCCAAGGAGATCTTTGCAGGAGTGAACACTTGTTTGACGCAAGTCTATAAGAGTGTCGTGTGCATACATTTGTTTTTTGTGATCACCACTTATTCTACCTATGAAGTAGTTCTTGCTGCGTGATTCATGTTCAGACAGTAGAGGTATAAGATTAACAAATGTGAACCCTGCTTAGCTCACAAAAGTGTAGCCCCGTTGTTTGTGCAAGCACTATTTTTTTTGCTCTCAATTCACATCAGGACTACTTTGAATAGGAGGTATTTCAACAATGCTACGAGCTTAAGCCCCATCACCTATAATTCAAAGAAACGGAGTACCAAAACAAGGACAACACACTTCCACCTAAACACCCTACACAGTGTAGCATGCTATCATATAGGCAAGAGCTTCAAAGCCTTACATGGGGCAGGAAGCAAGTGCTTCAGTGCCTTACATGGGGCAGTAAGCGCTATATAAATGTTGGAATACAATACAATGTGTAAGTGGGCCTCGACAGAGGTCTTCATACCCTATGGTGAGATTGTTCATGCAAGTACCACATCCTGCCTGGCATGCATCTGTTGTAGTGGTCACCTGCAGGCAATGGTCATGCCAGCCACATCTTCCAGATCCACGGCTCATGGAATGTTGATGCTGGATCAGCTGAGAATGTTCCAGAAGGTTTGATCCTGGTGCTGACTGGGCTTGCGATGAGTAAATCCTTTTGTTCTCCATCATTCGACGTGAAGAGCAATCGCTACACGAGCCCTGCTGTTACCATCACTAGACCCTCACCGGAGTCACTCCTCTGTTTGAAAGCAAGTCTGGATTTAGGGCCTAGGAGAACGGATAAGGGCACAGAGCCAAAAAGGTGCATGGCTGTCCTCCCCTTCACAGACTGAAGTCTCGCAAAGAGAGGAATCCTTAAGAGAAGTTCTAAAAAATGAGATATGCCTCTTGTACAAGTCTTAAACACTATTGGAGTACTGGATGTATATGGAGGTAAAACATGCATCGTCGAGCTCTCATGAAACAGTAAGGTGACCTCCTATAGATTTATTGTCAGGCATGGTACCTACATAAGAAGTCCAGGGGGCAACTTTGTACATATAAGGGGACTGCCCTGGACTCTACCGTGTTCTAGACATTTTCTTCTCCCTGCTTTGACAATGTTTGGAGCTTAGATAGAAATTGATTGATTGATCCACTGTATGCAATCCCTCTTCTGCCTCCTCACTTCCATGACCACTACATGGTGGGATCCACTTTACATGGAGAACTGTGGTCCAGTGGGGATGACACAAAAGGGTAAGAGTATAAACTTTCTCCACTAGCAAAAATCACAAATAGGCCATCATCATCCTCTTCCACATCTGACCAGCATCCTGAGGGTCATCCCAATCTTGCCAAGTTGGAGGACAATGCGTGTGGGAGCGTCGGAAATACTTTGGATGAGGGGGTCTCTGGCACTGTGGGTACCTGGTCTGTTGTCTGTTTTTACTCTGCTCGAAATACTCAAAGCCCTAGAGAACCAGCTGATTCCCAAAAACTTTTTGAAAGCTAAGCCAGCTTTTTGTTGTTGGAGATAAATTGGAGCAGCAGAATTGTGGCCTGTTTTGGCATTTATTTGGGTGCTACCGTGTCTCACTTCAAGTTGAGCATATCATAACATAGATTAACCCCTTCGCTGCTAGGCCTCCGCCCCACCTTCTGCTAAGCCTTTTTTTTTGTTTTTAGGGGTAGTTCGCACTTAGGCCCCCGTAAATGTTTGACCACATAAGGTATCCACGCCAAATTTGCGACCTTTTCTTACAACATCATGGGGATTTTAAAGTTATTGTTGATTCCCCTGGAGGGGACCCAGAACTTAGCCAAAAAACTGCTACATTTTATTTTTTGGAAAATAAATGGGAAAAAAGTGCTATAGATGAAAGCGTTGTTTTTTCCCCCTGAAAATGGTATCAGCAAAGAGTTTGTGGTGTTGACATCACAGCTTACCCTTAGTCTCTTGATAAAAATGATACCTCACTTGTTTGGGTGTCCAATGCAGAATTGCAGAAAAACGTGTTAAAAAAAAAGCGCTTAGAATTCGCGGTGCTATACCCTCAATCCCTATGTCTTTGGCCTTTCCCAGTTGCAGGCACTTGGCCCACCCACACAAGTGAGGTATCATTGTACTCTGGAGACTGAGAGAAATGCTGAGTAGTAGGACAGTTGTGCCGGCACGGTGATTCCAGCCAGAAATGTGAGACAAATGTGATTTTTGTAGCAAAATTTAAGGTTTGCAGGGGATTCTGGGTAGGTAAACATTTGGAAATCCACCCAAGCCATACCTCCCTGATTTCCCCTGAGTGTCTAGTTTTCAGAAATGTCTGGGTTTGGTAGGTGTCCCCCAATGGCCGCTGAGCATGGGACCAAAAACGCAGATGCCCGCTGCACAACCAGGATGTTTTCTGATAGATAGGTGGCATCTGAGTTTTTGGTCCCAGGGTCGACAGGCATAGAGGGAAATCTACCAAACCCACACATTTCTGAAAACTAGACACCCGAGGGAGTTCAGGGAGGTATGGCTTGGGTGGATCCCCAAAGTTTTCCTACCCAGAATCCCCTGCAAACCTCAAATTTTGTTGAAAGAAAATCAAATTTTTCTCAAATTTATGTGGAAAAGTTGTGGGATCACCAGGCTGACACAAATTTCCTTCCACCCTGCGTTCTACCAGGTCTCCGATAAAAATGGTACCTCACTCGTGTGAGCGGGCCAAAACGTATAGTGGAGACATCAAAATTACCGATCACAAAACGATGTGGTTTTGTAAGGGGGGAGGTGGGTGGGGGGGGGCACATGAATTTTTGGTCCCGGGTTTGTCGGCCATCTAGGGAAACCTACCAAACTCACACTTTTCTGAAAACTAGAGACCCAGGGGAGTCCAGGGAGGTATGGCATGCATGGATCCCCCAACGTTTCGCTACCCAGAACCCCTGCAAACCTCAAATTTAGCTGAAAAAAAAATACATTTTCCACACATTTTTGTGTGGGATTACCATGCTGGTACAAATGTCCTACCAACCAGCGTTGCCCTAGTTCTCCTGAGTAAAATGATACCTCGCTTGAGTGGGTGGGCCAAAGGCCTGTGGCTGGGAATGGCCACAAACATAGGGATTAAGGGTATAGCACCGCAAATTTTAAGAGCTACATTAAAAAAAAAATATTTTTTTAAAGTTTACTGATTCTGCATTGGACAGCCACACAAGTGAGGTATCATTTTACTCAGGAGACCAAGCGGAACGCTGGGTGGTAGGACATTGTGCCGGCACAGAGATCCCACACAAAAATGTGAGGAAAATGTTTTTTTATTTTTTTTTACAAAGTTGTATGGTTTGCAAGGGATTCTGGGTAACAGAATCTAGTGAGAGCCACATAAGTCACCACGTCCTGGATTCCCACGGGTGTCTAGTTTAAAAAAATGTATAGGTTTGCTAGGTTTCCCTAGGTGCCGGCAAAGCTAGGCTTCAAAATCTAAAGCTAGGCACATTCCGAAAAAAAGTCAGTGCCTACTGGGCTTTTTGCCGCCCTGGGAAGGAGGGGGGGAGGGGGGAGGGGGTAAATCAGGGGCTAATGCCCGGATATGCCCCGAAGAGGGAGCAGAAAGACTGTGGCTATTTTCTTGAGGGGCAGCCCCGCCCCTGAATTTTGAATAAAGTGTACCCCTAGTGCCTAGTAAGCCTTGCTGCCCCCATCTGCCTACCGGGGGGACTGTAAAACTGTGGCAATTTTTGGGGGAGAAGAGTTGGCCTAAAGCTAGGGCGTTTGACCTCAAATCTGGGGGAACTGTGTTCGAGTCTCGGCAAAGACCCTGTACATCCTGTGATTCTAGGCAAATCACTGAATCGCCCTGTGCCTAACAAAAAAATGAATGTGTCCTCATGTAATGCAACTGGTGCTATGTAAAGCGCTCGGATACCCGATTTGGGAAAAGTTTGCGCTATATAACACACAGTAAAAAATAGATAAAAAAAAAAAATCCCTGGTACCTAGTGGGTTTTCTGCCCTCCTCCCCCCCATGGGAGGTCATTTTTTGTAACACAACAAAATGTTAACACCTGTAAATTAATAGTTTGAACTCAGCGTGACGAAAGCAAAAAAAAGTAAATTTTTGTTTATAATACTGAAGTTTGCTGGAAACCGATTATAATAGGCTCAAAACAAATAAAGGCACTTTAATTGGTGAAGCACAAATGTTAAATATTTACAGAAGGAAAATGCTACCTACCCAGTATGCAGCTGTTCTTGGCATGTAGAGCTGTAGAATCTCATGCTTATGCATAGATCGCAATCTAGTGTTGGGCCCGGATGTTTGCACTTTGTTTTTCAATGAAGAAGTCTTCATAGTCACAAGGTAGGGGACTCCTCCTTTCGCTGATAGTGCGCATGGTCATCGACTCCATCTTCAGATTGTTTTCCCACAGAGGGTGAGAGAATGGAGTAGTCGTAAAGAATAGAGTTATCCATGTGTATGTATGAATAGTAACAAGAGAACAACTGCAGCCACAGGTAACTGGGTAGGTGGGTGGGCGCATGAGATTCTACAGCTCTACATGCCAAGAACAGATGCATACTGGGTAAGTAGCATTTTCCGTTCGAGAGATATGAGCTGTAGATCACATGCTTATGCATAGACTATACAGCAGTCTCCCCTAAGCGGTGGCTATCCTGTAGCTGATGGAGTTGTCTGAAACAGCGTTTTAAGTACTGCTGGACCTACATTAGCTTGTGGTCTGGCTAATACATCTACACAATAATGCTTGGTGAATGTGTGGTGTGGACCATGTTGTAGCTTTGCAGATGTCAGTAATAGGGATGTTCCTTAAGAAAGCCATAGTAGCCCCTATCTTACAAGTGGAATGTGCTCCTGGGGGTACCGTTCGAGTCCTTTTGGCTTTTGCATAGCAAATCTGAATACATTTAACAATCCACCTAGTAATACCCGATTTGGATCTAGGATTGCCCTTGTGAGGTGGTGCTAAAGCGGCAAAAAGTTGTTTGGTCTTATGCAAAGATTTAGTTATTTCTGTGTAATATAACAGTGCTCTTCTAACATCTAAGGTGTGTACAGCTCGTTCTGCAATGGAGTCAGGTTGAGGGAAGAAAACGGGCTATTCAACCGACTGATGTGAAATGCAGATACTACCTTAGGTAGGAATTTGGGATTGGTACAAAGAACCACTTTATCTTTGTGTAGCTAGAAAAAAGATTCTTCTATGGTTAGTGCCTGAAGTTCACCTGCTCTCCTCAAGGAAGTGATTGCAATGAGGAAAGCAGTTTTCCAAGTGAGGAACTGTAGTTCACCTTTGTGCATGGGTTCAGATGGTGGGCCCACTAACCTTGTGAGGTCTATATTAAGATTCCACACTGGGGCAAGTGGAAGTCTTGGTGGTATCACTCGTTTTAGTCCTTCCATAAATGCTTTGATTACAGGCTCTCTAAATGTTGTCGATTTTGACGATAGGCTGCAATTGCAGCGAGCTGCAGTCTGATGGATGTATAGGCCAATGATGACTTCTGCAAATGTAACAGGCAGCAGAGAATGTTCTGTATGGAAGCATCCAGAGGGTTGATGTTATTGCGATAGATAACATTGGGCTGCGTAGCAGGCTCTTCTGGTAGGCCGTCTGGCCCTCTTAATAATGTTCATACAGTCTGGTGGAAGGTTCAGATAACCAAACTATGACTTCAGGAGACAGATCATGAGGTTCAATTGTTTGGGATCTGGGTGTTCGATTTCTCCATGGCTCTGTGTGATTAGACTGGGAGTTAAATGTAATTTTTGATGCGGTACCAGAGAGAGTTCCAACAGGGTTGTGAACCAGGGTTGACGTACCCATGTAGGAGCTACCAGGATTAGTTTGAGAGCTGTTTGCCTGAGTTTCTGAACCACTGATGGAATGAGTGGGAGAGGCGGAAAAGCGTAAGCAAATATCCCTGACCAGTTCATCCATAGAGCATTGCCTTTGGATAACGGGTGTGGATACCTGGAGGCGAAGCTTTGGCATTTTGCGTTTTGGGGTGTTGCGAACAGGTCTATGTGAGGGACTCCCCAGGCCTGGAAGTATGGGTGGGGAACGTGAGGGTGAAGTTCCCACTCATGTATTTGATACCTCTCCCTGCTGAGGAGGTCCGCAATCTGGTTGTTGACTCCTGGGACGTATTCCGCTAGGAGATAGATATTGTGGTGAATAGCCTACCTCTAGATGTCTTGGGCTAAGTGGGACAGCTGGAGATAATGTGTCCCCCCCCCCGTTTCTGTATGTAATACATACCTGTCATGTTGTCGGTTCGAACCAAGACAGCTTTACCAGACATGTGATCTTAAAAGGCTTAGAGAGCTAGAAATATTGTCATCCGCTCTAAATGACTGATGTGGAGCAACCTTGGCTGGTGGCTCCACAGACCTTGCACTATATGTTGTTGAAGATGAGCTCCCCAGCCAGTAAAGGGCGCGTCCGCTGTTAATACGGTCTGTGGAACCAGGTCTATGAATGGCCCTCCTGTTGACAAATTTTGTGTGTTCCACCACTGCAGAGAGCGATGAGTACGGCCGCTTACCAACACTAGATCGGGTAACAGACTGTGAGACTGGTTCCACGCACTGGCTACGCATTCTTGAAGTGGATGCATGTGCAGCCTGGCATGGGAAACGATCATGATGCAAGACGCCATCATTCCCAACAGCTGCATAACAACTCGAGCTGGAAGTGACCGATTGGCTTGAAACTGGAGAATTAACGCCTGAATATTTCGAATTCTGGCTGCGTTGGGAAACGCCAGAGCCCTCCGAGCATCTAAAGTGGCTCCTAGGTAGTTCTGAGTTTTGGATGGCTGGAGATATGATTCTAACACATTGACTGTAAACCCCAGTTGGTGAAGTAACTGAATGGTTACCGAAGTATGCTTGCGGCATTATTGATATGTGCCGGCTTTGATCAGCCAATCGTCCAGGTATGGGAAGACATTGATGCTTGGTCTTCTCAGATGAGCAGCTACTACCGCCAGACACTTTGTGAAGACTTTGGGGGAAGTGGTGACTCCGAATGGGAGTACCTTGAATTGGTTATGTTGAACAGCTACCACAAACCTGAGAAATTTGCGGTGAGCTGTGTGGATTGGAATATGAAAGTAGGCATCCTTTAAGTCTAGAGTAGACAGAAAGTCACCCTTCTGCAAGAGAGGTAGTACTTGTTGAAGTTTTACCATGCGGAAATGGTCTGACTGTATGATAAAATGGAGTTCTGTGAAATCTAATATTGGTCTGAGAGAGCCATCCTTTTTGGGAATTAGGAAGTAAAAGGAATACACGCACGATCCTGGATATTGTGGTGGTAGGGGCTCTATAGCTCCTAGTAGTAGAGACTGTACCTCTTGTTTGAGGAAGTGTAGGTGATCCGGTGAAAGTTTGTGTGACTTTGGGGGAATGTTTGGAGGAGTGTTGATGAACTCCAGGCAGTAACCAGAATGGTTAATATGTAGAACCCACTTGTCTGTTATTAACTGCCACTTTGGTAGGAAATGTGACACTTTTCCCCCGACAGGTGTTAAGTTGTCGGGGGGGATTTATAGGCAAGTCACTGCTTTGTATTGGAGGGGCAGGTACGTGTGTTAGAACCTCTACTTCTGCCTTTGCTGTTGTTCCCTCTGTACCACCCTCTGAAGTAATTTTTAGAGCCCGGGGGTTGGTTATTGCCCTTATAGGTGGATGCAGTTTCCGAGGAAGTATTTTTGGACCCTGCCCGATAGAAAGAGTGCCAAAAAGATCCAGAGCCTTGTGTAGACTGAAAGGCTCTAACAGATTTAGCAACTTCAGTATCTTTTTTCATCTTCTCAAGTGAAGAATCTACCACTGGCCCAAAAAGGTGTGCTTTATCAAAAGGTGTGTTTAATATGGAGGCCTGAACCTCAGGTTTGAACCCAGATATGCGTAGCCAGATGTGTGTTCTTAAAACAACACTAGTGTTTACCGCTCTGGCAGATGGGTCAGCAGCCTTTAGGGAGCACCTAATTCGGTTGTTTGAAATTAATTGTCCCTCACGTACCAGGTCTTGTGCTTTAGATTTATGTTCTTGGGTAGAAATTGGATGAGTTGTTCCATTTCCTCCCAATGCACACGGTTGTGTCTGGCTAGCAATGCTGGTGTTTTAGAAATGCGCCAGAAGTGAGCTGCGGAGAGGCTACCCTTTTCCCTGAAGCATCGAGATGCTAGACTCCTTATCTGGGGGTGGAGCGTCTCCAGCAGTTTGGGAGTTTGCCCTTTAGCGTGCATTGGAAACTACCAATGAATCTAAGGGTAATTGTCCTCTTATGTAGACTGGATCAGATGGTGCAGGCTTGTATTTTTTTAATCCACTCTAGGGGCAAGGATATGTGCCCCGACAGGATCCTTAAATATCTCGTCTACATGCCTAGTCATTCCTTTCAGCAGGGGTAACATATGTGTTGACTTTTGTGTGCTGTTCGATGTTTCAAAAAGGAAATCCTCTTCAAGGGATTCTTTATGGAGCTGCACCTCATGGTAATTGGCAGCCCTGCCTAGCAATTCAATATAGCCTACACTGTCGTCTGGTGGAGAGGGCCAGGTAGGACATAGGTCAGGATCATGGTCTGTGGGCGAGTCAGGGTTGTAGTCATCCCACTCATCTGTAGGTCCTGGCTGACCATCATCATTATCATCATCCCCATCACCCTGATTAGCAGGTGTATGTGATGGTGAGTGCTCAGGGGAAGTTGGCACAGGTAGAGACTGAGGAGAAGGTGGCGATTGAAGAGGAGGAGGAGGAGGAGGAGGAGGCGGCGGCGGGGTAGGGTTTGTTCCAATACGTCTCCTCTTCAATGGAATATGATATTCCTCTTCAGAATTAGTTCTTCTCTTTAGAGTCACTTTAGTGGTAATGTGTCCAGTTTTAGGATGTATGTACATCGGGGTTGGTGTTTTTGGATCAGAGGTGGTTTTTGGTGCAGAGAGGTGAGGTTCGGAGCGGGACTTGGGATTCGATCCTGAAGCCTTTGGCTCATGGAGCTTTTCAAAGCCGGCAGGCTTTTTGGTAGCTTTCGGTGTCGAGCGAGAAGGCGGGGCGTCGGAAGCGTGGTCTCGGGGCCGACCGGGGCCCGAAGGCACGGGTTGGTCTGGAGCCCTCTTTTTCGGTTGACTCTGGATTTGGGGTGAGGTAAGAACAGTACTTACAGTATGTTGTCCATGTGGGATATCATAATTCTGGTCGGAGCCGTCCTCTGAAATCGAGATCGGATCCTGTTCTTCCTCAGCCTGGATAGCATTGCCGGCTTCTTCTTATTATTCAGGTCCGAAGAGGTCTGGAAGAGCTCTGCATGTTGCATCATCCAGTCAGACGGTCGCGAAGCGTCTTTTTGGAGCGGAAAGCCTTGCATGTGTCGCAGTCCTGTTCTCTGTGTTCTGGTGATAAATACAGGTTGCACACTTCGTGTGAGTAGGGGCGCGGGTATTCCGCGTGGCACCGAGGGCAGAATTTAAAGGGCGTTCGTTCCATCGACTGAGTCAAATCGAGGCGGTTAGGCCGACGGTCTACCACGAGCTCTGATCGAAAGAGGGTTTTTGTCGAAATAACATGATACACGAAGAATGGAATAAGTGAAACAATATCGTCGAGGGTGTGTGTTCTACGCACCAAAGGATCGGTGTCGAACTGGAGCGCAGCGAGTAACATCCGAACCCGATGGCGGAAAATAAACAATCTGAAGATGGAGGCTCTCGAGAATGATAGCTTGAAACATGTAGTTACCCAAAGTCTAATGATACTGAGGTGGCTTTTGGTTTTAACTGTAAATGTGGCCCTATTGGGGAGGAGTTGTGTCTTTAGCGCGGTAGGTTGTTCCAATGTCCCACCGAGTAACCGAGTCATATCCAAGCCAGCATGCTGGCCAACCGCAATCCACCAGAAAGCACGACTTCCAAAATACAAGCATTTACACCACAAAAAATAAAGCAATTTTAAATACCACATAAGAGATAATGCATGCATGCAGTGTAATGTAAAACCCAACATAAAACTGTACTTTTAGTCAGCAAATGAACAGACAAAAAAAGAATTTGGTAAATATTTTCATCTAGACACTAGATACGACTCACTGTGAAAGCAAGAGAGGAACTTTTGGTTTTTTTAGAAAATCTTTATTTGAAGATATTTTCACCAATACAATATACATTACTTATCTTTTCTATCAGTGTACACACAGCTCAGAAAAAGAAGCTTGTTCATAACAGCGCAAAAATAAAACTAAACACAAAAATAAAAATAAATTTAAGTAGTATAACTATGGTAAATGAGAAAAAATTAAAGATATTCTCACAGATAAAATAGCAATTAATCGGAGAGGAGCAAAATCTAAAAATGGACATCATTTAATTGAAAGATGCACACTCAAAAATATACAACCCGTGAGGACGCTGTAAAAACACAATTACACATAAAATGTAAAAATGTATTCCCCCTATGTACTATTGAGGTGGGAAAAGAAAACAGGCACTTTGTGGGATACCCACTGACAGAATAAACGGAGCATTACGTGAAATTTAATTTACAAAGTTAGTTCAAATTCACAGGAAATTCGAGAATACCCCAGTAATGCAAAACATAGTTTATGAATTCAGCATAATTTCATTTCTTTTTTGACTCTGCACGTGGTCACAAATTCATGTTCTTAGAACATTTAGTGATACAAATTTATATCCCATTTTTCGAGACCGTAAAATGAACTAAGACAATGCTTAGATAAACTCAAAAATAAAAAAATAAAAATATCTGATCGATGTGTTATCTGTGTGTACTGGTGAACTTCTAAACGATGCGGATACTATAATTATGGGGCAAAAGTAACCGTTAGAAGGGGAGAGGTCACAAGCAATTCTCTCAACATTTGATCTGGGAATTTTATAACAGGCTCACAACTTCTCATCCCATAACCTGAATATATCCAATAGCCTCACATATCTTCTGTTCCACTTGGCTGTCTCACTGCCTCTCTCCTACTGATCGGAGAATGTCTCACAACCTTTCCCTACTGATATGGGAATGTCTCTCACAACCTTTCCCTACTGATATGGGAATGTTTCTCACAACCTTTCCCTACTGATATGGGAATGTCTCTCAGAACCTTCTAACAGTCTCAGCACTTCAAACCTTCCACCTAGACTGTCTCACAGCCTCTCCTCCTCTTATCTGGTAATGCCTCAACAGCCATGTTACCCGCGTCCTTCAGCTACCTCCATCTCAAAGCTGATGACATCATGAGGAGTTAATATAAACAAGAGCTCACAGCTGGTCACTTTGTGACTAGGATCACGCATCATTCTTAAAACAAAATAATCTAAGATACTTGTGGTCTCACAGACTTACCCTCAAATATGTGATTACCGATAGGTCTCGCGATCAGTTCCACATGCCCATCCCCCATCCCCCTCCTGGACCCTTCCTCCTCCCCAGTAAAAGCAGAATGGGCAGGCAGGGTTACCTAGACGTCTAGGAATGTATTACCTACCGGTCCAGGGAAGGAATGAGTTCAAATATATCTATATATGTGCAGACCATGCCAAAGGATAAGGGCTCTAGCACGAAGCGTGGTACCCTGTATTCACAGACTAGTATTCTCCGCTCCCCACTCCCTACAGCTATGCAATGGAAATAAGGCACCTGGGGCAGTACTTCAGAACCATTGCCCCGGTGGAAAAAAATGGTACTCTGATGTACCCCAATTTTGCTGCTTGTGCAGTCCTTCAAGGAGTAAACATTATTTACCCAGGAAACCAGGGCAAAATATGGAGCAAAGTGTTTCCACACTATTTTTTTTAAGATAACCTGCATTTTCGTCCATATACAAAATGTGAAAGAAAGATGAAGTTTGAAGAAAGCATCTATTTCTTTATTACACATGCAGCAATCAAACCCTACACATGCAGCAATCAAACCCTACACATGCAGCAATCAAACCCTACATATGCAGTGGTTAAACAGCTTCTTGCATGTTGTAGAGTAGGCACTGCCTAGGATGTGTTAAAATCACTATTGCAGACATAAAATGATTTTTCAGCAATGAAAGTGATCTATGTACACGCGTCTAGTGGTCTGTGGTCACCAGTGTGGACTGTGGATGTGGAGAAGAGAGGGTGCATGGGGTACGGTGGATGCCCCTTCCCGGACTCAACAAAGGTAATGTATTGCAGAGGGTGGGTGCCATGCAGTCTGTTCAGGTATAGTCGGTATAAACAAAGGCAGCAGAACAGAGAGTGTTCATTCTGTAGAGTCAGAACAAAGCTCATTGTGAACGGTGGGAGTCCAGCTTGGTGCTGTAAAAGGGAACCGTTGAGGGTGTAGAAGGTTATTCCTTCACGCTGTAGCACTGAACCCCTGCTCTAATGGGCCTCGTTTATTTCTCCAGAAGGGATCCCACAATGTCCTTCTAACTTTATTGCCATTATATGGACTGGAAGGAAATCCTTTTACTGCCTTTCTTTTTACGCCTGCAGCAAAACAACGCAAAATGGATTTACCACTGAATGCGCTGGAGCAAGGTTTCATGTCCTCTGCTATGCTGAATTTTGGGATGGGGTGGGGGGGGAGAGGGTGAATGAATTTGTCAGGGGTGGAGGGGAAAAGATCACATGGGTATATTTACATTTGCCTCTATACCCCCATTGCCCTTGATTGGAGAAAGGTCTTCCAGAAAACACACATTTCCCCCACCCTCCTGATTTCCTGTCACTTCCCCAACTCTATCGGGCACATAGTGGTGTTAGAATGTTGGGGAAAACATCCAATTTTTTTATAGGCCGGTTTGCCTCAAAGTCCTGCTCCAAGTTTCAGCATTTTCATTTGTTTTTATGATTTTCTTTTGAGGGTGTCTCTCTTCACCACAGGTTGTGTGCTCTGCTGGCCAGAAAACCAATCACTAGCCGGGCAGGGATATACCAGCACTACGGCTGACCTTCACAGCGCGTTTGACCTGCACAGCGGGTTACTGTTCTCTTCTGCCACACCCACCTTTGCCTGGCCCCAGGGTACCAATGAATGGTACCTCTTCCCACCTCTCCTAGTATCCTCAGGCAGACGAAACTAGTTGGAATCGTCTAGTTTAGTTGGACTCTACTAGTTAGCCACTAGCAGTCCATGGCAGCAGTGTGTCCACCCCACAGCACAATGTATTTGCATAAGCAAGCACCCCTGCCAGTATCCCGCCCGCCATCTAGAAGAAAGGCTTAAATCCCTAGTGCCATCCACATCAGTGCACAGTTGACTCCTCCTCACTCCAGAGAGTGGTCACCTGTATATCTTTGTGCTAGGTACACCCAGCACACACTCTTAGGATCCCACCCTCTTCTTGGATTCCTCTAGTATAGGGACTTGGAGGTCTAGGAAGTCTTTCCACTGGAGCAAGGCATTGCTGCTAGCCGACATCTGCTGCAAGCTCTGGGCTCCTCCTGGACATGTATTATGCACTCCCTGTGTGGACTGGAGCAGCAGCTTATCCTATAGACTTCTCTATGCCCACTTTCAAAGGATCAAAAGAGCCTTAGGGCACAATGCAGAAATGCACCTTCAACTGGTCTCGTTAGCGGGCCGTGATGGGCGCATTGTGTGAAGAACTAGGCCCTCTTGGAGCAGCCCCTCTCAGGGGACACGAGATACACAGAGACAAAGGCAGCGGAGATCCTGCCTCTGAAGTTTAGAGTCCAGGTGTCGGACTGCATGACATGGACTGCAGTACATTCCATCAAAGATCACCCCCTTCAAGCAAGGTGGACCCTGTTATTTACATTAAATAAAATATTGGAAATAAAGTGGAGCAATGCTAAGTTCTTTCACAAACGCGAAGCAAGCTCCAGATTCTAGAGGTGACCAAGCACCCTAGGGGTCATTAATCTGAGACAGCAGATAAGGGGCGCCTGGGTTTGATACAGATCCGCCCGTGAACCTCAGATCAATGATCCGTTATTGGATGTCCACAGAAGCTCATGTCTCCAATGGCAGGGCAGTCCCAGCATGAGTGATTGTAGACCAGGGAGTCCAGTGTTGGTGGGGCCACCTAGCCTGGTGAACCAGCTGTAGGTCAATCTAGTTCAAAGTGGTAGAGGTCACACTCTGGGGTCCCTCAAAGGCTGTATGTACCTAGTCTCCGCGGTTAACGACCGCCCAAGGCATGCATGCAGTTGGACACTCAACGGAGGGCCAGATGATGTGGTTTACATGGACTGTCCCAGGGTGCAATTTCTACACTAAGACAACACTAAATATTTTGGGTAGGGATAGCCTGTAAAAAATGGCTCCGATTCTACAGCACGTCCTCCCGCATAGTGCATGCACTCAGAGTACTGTGTGCCAGCGCGACAGCGAACCTTTAAAACGCACCCGTTTCATGCCCTGGCCATGGTCATAATCATGAGTCAAAAGTCTATGAGGAACCCCTGTAAAGAGGTGTCCGTTTTTGTGCAGGGGACAGAAGGACACGGCCCGTTAATTTTCCTTGCGAAAGCTCTATGAATCGAACACAAAAAACAGACAAACCACCCACATTAGCACAATCCACACATTCAAGATCCATCGCCAGCAGGAATCCTTAACGACATGTGGTTCATTTTACACATTATATCCACAAAGTGCAAACACAGGCTATATACAATGTACTCGCTTTGAGTTGGATGCGTATTTTCAAGGGGAGGGGGGGGAAGAGTATGCCCACCCACCCAGTCTATCGTATGGGTCCAATACCCTCAACCAGCTGGAATCGTGCCTGGGAGGCTGGCTTGAGGTGTGCACACTTGGCTGATTGGAATGCACACATTCAGTTAACAGTTCCGGGTTCGGGTGGGCGGCGTACGAAGTGTTGCCAATATACGTCAGTCACTGTCCATCACTCACAGTCGCTTGCTGATGTTCTTTTCCATGCAGGGTCCTGTCGGCGGTCATCTTTTCTCAGTATTTGGGCACTTTCGTGTAGTCTTCGTTGTGGACACTTCGGCACAGGCAGATGGAGAGAACCATACCCATCAGCTGCAACGAGAGGGGGGGTACACGGATCGTGAGGCGTGGGAATATAAAAGGAGGAGTTTATAAAAAGTGAGGGAAGGTTTAGAGGGGGCGAGACAGAGAGAGAAGGAACATATTGATAGGCCAGGAGAGGCACAGTATGAACACACATCTCTGGCCTTACCTAGCCTAGAGCTAGTAAGACATCACTGGCTTCATTACCCTCCGTGTAGAACATCTCTACTATAATCTGAGTCACAGTACGGACACAAATACAAAATGGTGCCTAGACAATCCAAGGACCTTCTCTGCTCTGTTGAAATATGGCTAACACTACTTTGTGCGAGTATCTTATCATCAATTCCATACACATAAGGTGACACTGGTGTTTACAATCATAACACTGGGGATGGGTTGATGCAGAACTGGATTGCTTTGGTCGGACTGGCCAATGTCATGGCCGGGAATTTTCCCAGTGGGTTGCTTTTAGAGGAGGCTGGGCTGTCATAACCCAACCATTAAGGTATGCTTCTCCCACTTCTGGTAGCTGCCTTCTGCAGGGTGGAGCTAGTTTAATAATGTTGCCACGGTCCAGTGTATCCGATTCATAGGACTGCTCGGAATAATATCTTCGGAGCAATGTCTGTACGCGATAAGGGTGGATTGATTCTTTTAAGTGGTCTACTAGTAATTATTTAAACAGAACCTACTGACCAGATTGATAAAGGATAATTTTGCAAATATTTGATTACATTTAATTTTCAATCTACAAATAATGTTATTTAACGTGAGAAGAACATGTTATCCGCTTCGGACTATTGGCCTATAGATTGTCCTTTGTTTTATGTACACACCGTGTACAGCTTTTATCTTGGTGCTCTAGGACCAACTAAACTAAATATTATTACATTGGACTTCTTTGGTAAGAAAAACAAACTGCTTGGGGTTAGTACATAACCAGGTTATATTCAATGTTGGGATATGCGGCGACACTGGTCCATGTATCTGAACATTGCATCGTGTCCATTCATACCTACCCGCTACCGGACCTTTGGCAAATAGGAACATATTACACATTACCAGTTCTGTATTGGTTATATCAAATGGCTGTGAAAGCAATTCTTATTTTTCAAACTGGGACATATATATTGCAAAAATAAAAGGAATCTACTACACTGAACTATTTGTCTGTATTAAAAAGAAGAGCAAAGTAAATATGTTTTTAAGAAGTTATTGGTTGAGATAGAACAGGTTTAACTTTCTAGAAAGGACATTCTGTCGACAGACATTTGTCAAGCTTTGCCAGCAAGGCAGAGCTAGCCGCAAACCTCATACAATTGGACTGTTTAGGTCTAGCTTAACTTTCATGAAGAGGAAGCTAATGAAACAATGGGCAGCACTGAGTATCTGTGCATTGGTTTGGTGCTATCATTATCTAAATACACGGCCATGCTTACCGGGACTCATTAGCCAAAGGGAAGGGAAGAACCCTGGATTTAAGCCTCCCATTGGATGAAATGTGATGGCAAAAGATCAAATCAAATCAAATCACTAGCACTTGAAAAGCGCACGGCTACTCTGTACTGCAACCACGCTTTACTTCCAGAGGAGCAGGTTAGAAGGCACAGTGAAAGAGACAGGTCTGTGAACCGCGCTTGAAAGAAGCAGCGTTCCTAGTGGCACGAAGGTGCAAGGGAAGCGCATTCCGCCTGCAGCAGCCAGCGCAGAGAAGGAAGAGCCGCGCCATCTTCCACCTGGTCTTAGGCACCACCGCCAGCGCGGCATCAGCAGAACAAAGTTCTAGCTGGAGGATAGCGTGAGCGTCTCTTAGTAAAACAGCTCGGACCAAGGACATGGAGATCCTGCCGGTAAAGGTTGTGTGGACGCCTGGTCTACAAACGCAAAACATAAGCGACTCCATATGGCATGTGGCCACGTTGCTACTGCACTAATACCCGATCATGCTTCAGCAACAAATTCAGATGGTGTTGCAGCGCTCAGCTCCGGACGGCATTCAAAGACCAGGGAGTGACATTAAAGGATCGCATTCTGGCATGGTTGGGAGCTTCTCAAATATTCAGTCGCGATGGGAAGAGTGCGCTGTTTAACAAATGTTATCAATCTACCAGGAAGCAGCTGTTACACGTATGAGTGCACATCTGTTTGTCTTGCCTGAGAACTGAAGGCTACATTTCCATTGCTGTATGAGGGTATAAGTACTTGTGCTTAGAGTTTTTAGTCGGACATTTTGGGGGAGCTCTAAATGCACGGATGTCATTCAGCTGAGTAAACTTCACTCTAACAACTAACCTAATTATAAATTATATTTAAGGTTTGGGTATTGAAAGTTGCACTCTATAAATATTCACTTGTGTTTGTATTTCACATGTAACAAGCATCTCCCTGTGAAATAGGTTTTTTATACTACTGCACTTAATGCAATAAAAGGACCATGCAGTATGTGTGCACGCTTACGCCGGTGTGCACAGAAGAGGGCTATACCTGCAAATCAAGGAGATTTTATTGATGGAAAATCCTTTATGAATCATTGCCTCACCTGATGTTGGATTACAGAAAAGCCTTTGACGCTGGGTTGGTGCATGTACGGTTTTAAAGCAGCTCCTGAAACAACCTGGTGCTGCTGCGGAAGGAGTTGTACAAACCAACTGTCCTGCTCAACCAACTTCTACAACACGCGGAATCCGGGTTTAGATCCTGGTCATATCCGCAGAGTGAAAAGAGTGTGTAAGGGCACAGTTGTAATACCTTAAAAACTTGATAGGCGAAAAGGCTAGGGAGGGATTCTTAGCTATAATGAGTTTCTAAGTACAATCAGTAGAACAAGTGGATTAACTGAATACATCTGAAATGAGATGTGTGACTAAGTCCTGCACCCTGATTCGTACATTCTTGTACATAGTTTTAAGGAATGTTGCTGTTGGTCGGCTCCATCCTTAAGTATTTAGAGTCCTTTTGAGATGTTGGAGGTTTGCTGTCTAGGTCCAGCCATGCCCAGCTCATGTCATGAGGCATACCATGTTACTGCAGATGATGTCACTCTTTAGAAAGATTCCTAATTCAAGCTTTGGACAGTTCTTGTATTTGTAATGAACAGTTTGCGTTGAACGTCTGATAATTAACAACATTGAAGAAAGTCGAGTCCAGTGGGGAGTTCAGTGATTTGGCCAAGAACTTTTTTTTAACTCAGGTACTTTCTTAGCAGAAAACAGAAGTGGGAGTCCTACAAACACCAGGTCACCAGTCACCATCTACTAAAATCCCCGGGGATAAAGAGAAAAGCTGGACCATTTGAGTCCAGCACAAAGGAAGCATTGTCCATCATTAATCACCACTCCCTTTGTAAAAGTAACACACACTCGGAAGAGCCCATCGTCCCCTGCTCACGCGCTGACCGATATCAATCAAGCGCCTACTTTAAGGGGGGAGGAGGAGTCCATGAGGTGCTGCAAAACCTCCAATCTATCAGCACAGATGGCATCACAGGCTTCTATGCTGCAATTATACCTGGAACCCAATTCAGTACCCAGGCTCTCACCGGAGCAGCACCCCAAAGCACCATCCACTCTGCAGAGTATCCCCACAGCACTAGCCAACCATCTCGCAAAGTACCCCGAAGACTCAATAGCACTGTCCTGCAGAGTACCCCAAGGCGCAACCCTCCAATCCCACAGAGTATTCCCCTACTGCTCTAATCTACCATCCTGCACAGTACCTCGAAGACTCTATAGTATCATCCTAAAAAAAGCCCCAAAGCACTATGCACTCTGCATAGTACCCCCCACAGCACTAGCCAACCATCTCTCAGAGTACCACAAAACTCTATCCTTCCATCCTGCAGAGTACCCCAAGGCACTAGTCAACTTTTCACACAGTACCCCAAAGCCCTATCCTACAGACCCACTGTGAACCCCAAAGATTTATTCTACCATCCTACTGAGGACCCTAAGGTGCCAGCCTGCCATCCCACAGAGTACCCTAAGGTACCAACCTGCCACCCCGCAAACTACCCCAAGATGCCAGCCTGCTATCCTGCAGAGTATCCCAAGATGCCAGCCTGTTATCCCACTGAATATACCAAGGTGCCAGTGTGCCATCCCGCAGAGTACCCTAAGGAAATGGCTTATTTTCTCACAGAGGACCAAAGGCTCTACTCTGCCATACTCTGAGTACCCCAAGGTGCTACCCTAACATCTTGTGGAGTATTCCAAGGCACAAGCCTACCAACTCACACAGGTCCCATCTTCCCATCCTGCAGAGTACCCCAAGGCTCGGTCTTATCTCCCAAAGAGCTCAGCATGGCTGTGACCCTTTCCTACAATCGCAGAGTATACACTCGGACACGCAGCTCACCTCAATAATTGCTACTCCTAATCCTACTAGCAAGACCGTGCCAGGGACCACTGACCCTCTACTCACCTCGATGACTGCCACTCCTATGCACACTCCCAAAATGATGCCAATGTTGTCCTGCAGCCAATTCTGCACCTGCATCATGCAGCCCTGTAGAGAGAAGACACAGAGTAAGTATGAATTACAAGTGGTACCACAGCAGCAAACCCTACGTCCCAACACTCTTACCCCTAAAGGAGGGGAAGGAAGTGAACAGAAAGGTCATCCTATGTACTGGTCTACTTGACCTCAGAAGCATGGAAGGTCTAAGGTCATGTTCTATATACTTGGTTGTCACCGGTAATGAGGTCTACAATAGCAGGCCCTCCACACACAAAATGGGTGAGAAGGCATCTTCTGAAGCAGTCAGCTCCAGGCTCTCTCTCATCCCTCTACTAAGCGGTCTCACTTGCTCTCTTATTCGTCACTTTACTTTACTCCTGCTCTGCCATGAGGCCCATGTGCCATATTATTTGCAGATGTGCGTTTGCGTGTACTGACTAAAGGGTTGTGCCAGAGCAGATAACCCTGCAATGCCCACCACACAGGACTCGCATGATGGAATGGACTGGCCAGGAGTGCTTCTCTCAGAGATGATGTCACTGCTCCATCACACAGGACTCTCACACTGGTGTGGACAAGCTTACTAGTGTCCCATGCGCCGAGTCCCACTACTCATTCACGACGCCCCAAAAACAGTGCAGACTTACATTGGTGTACACAGGCCAGGTACCATTGCCAGCGTTGCAGAACCCATGCTCCTGTCCATTGTCAACAAGACTGCAGGAGCACGGGTACTTGGTCCCACTCGAGTTGGCAATCACATGGTTCTCCGTCCAGTTCTGAGAGCCCGTCCAGCCGCAGCATTTCAGCTGAAAGAGAAAGGTGGCATTTAGACCTCACTGCGTGCTCTCTGTGCCCACTTGGAACCACCTGGTTTGTTTCCAATGGAGAATCATTTGGTTGACAGTATGAAGGGCTCAAGAGGTCAAGGGGGCAAGTGTAATGTCCAGGGGTCCTTCAGATTCAACCTCTGGGATTGAAGAGAGTTCGAACGGTGGGCACTTAGAACTTTCCAGTGACTTTTACGAAGTAGCAGGGTACAAGTAAAGGGTGGACGTGTGTGGACAGATGCATCTCTGCTTGAGGTCATAGGAGGAAGAGATGAAAAGAGGTCATTAAAAGCCAGCTTTATTACAAACTTCTGACAGCTTCCTGTGATGTCACTATGTAACGCCTATACCAACTAGTCCATCATCTTAAACACTTAGTACTTATACCAGGCTATAACAACTTAGTTTGGCCATAAAGCCCTTCATAACACACTTCTGACATTTCTATATGCTGTAAATAGCAAGGATTACTATTGCCTGGTTTAACTATAATATTTCATTTGCATCCACTGCGTCATTAGAAGCGTGCATACATTATTTTCTAGGGATTTCGAACCAGACCTCAACATGCAGTACCAGATTATAACACAAGGGGATGGGTGAATATCTGGGATTGAAAGACAGTAGCATGAGCTGCTGAGGTGCGTAGGTTCCTAGGGATAGTCTAAAATATTGAATGCAACATTTGTATAGTACTTTTGGTCAGAGAGCTGAGGTTTTGTGTGTAGGTAAGGAAAATGGTAATTACTCTAGAAGCATCTGTTTGTAATGTGTAGTGCTGTAGATTCGCATGCCTTGCATACCCCTGCCATCTAGTGTTGGGCTCAGATATTACATGCTGTTTTTTTTTTTTAAGTCACTGAATGTGGAATGACTCCTCCCTTAGTCCACAATACGCATGGGTACTGACTCCAACCTTAGAATGTTTTTGCACAGTAGACGAAAGGTGAGAGTGTGCATAAGAGAAAGTATATGTGCTCGGTGCATTGTAGGTAACTAAATAAGGTATGCTGATTATAAAAAAAAAAACATTGTGGAATCGCTGCCAGCTTCTGGTGAGCAGGGAGGGAATCTACAGCACTATACGCTAGGAACACATGCTGACAGAGTAAGATTTTCCATTCACGGTATGTGTGACTGCAGAGACACGTGCTTTGCATCAACTTTAAAGCAGTTTCCCTTCGGCAGTGGCTAGCGCGCCTTATAGACATCAGTTAAGGGTATGTAGGCCAAGAACACACAGAGGGGGTATTTTTACGTGTACGGGGTGCCTTAGGTGGTATGGAGAGCACTCTCTTAGCCTTAGAGTAGCAAGTCTGGAAATACATTTTACCATCCACCTTGCAATTCCTACTTCGAATATTGCCTGACCCCTGTATGGTATTGAATAACAGAGTTGAGTAGTCTAATGGAAAGGCTTTGTCCAATCAGTAGAATACATGAGTGCAAGTTCAACATCTAATGTGTGCACGGCTCTGTCTGAACAGAATCAGCAACTGGGAAGAAAACTGGCAGCTCAATAGTCTGATTCAAATGGAAAAGAGAGACTTCTGTATTTAAGAACCTGGGATTAATATGAATGATTACCCTATCCTTATATACTTGAATGAATGCGTTTTGAAGGGTGAGTGCTTGTAATGCTCTATTACACCCATGAGAAGTTATAACTATGAGACAAGCCTCCTTCCATGAAAGGAACTGGAATAACTATGAATGCAGAGGTTCACAAGGAGAACCACTTTCAAGTTTGAAAGAGCTGCTTGAGGTGCTCTAGGGTTCTGAACCTTTCCAGACTCGAAATTAATGCTTTAACTGCAGGAAAATCTAAAAAGAGTTGAGCATTCCCTGTTTTTCCTCTATATTGCTAGAGCTGGTAAGTGAAGACGTATAAAGGATATTCTAGTCCTGCCTTCTGCAGACATCAGAGGTGGGAGCGGATACGCTGCACCTTCATCCAAGGGATTTGGACAAAAGGCTTCGACTTAGCAACGTAGCATGCACGTGTTGGAGGTCTACAAGATTCACGCAATATAATCATACACAGCTATGGGGGGTTTAAGTATTCAAATCCGAGGACCTCAGATGCCAGATTGCTTGATTTAGCTGCCTGGAGTACGGGTGTTTGATTATGCCCTGCTCTTGAGTGAGAAGGTTCGGCCTGATTGGGAACTTCTTGTGGGCCTAACAGACATTTTCTAGCAACATTAGGTATCGGGCAGTCTGGCCCAGGTTGGTGCCACCAAGATGATAATCATGGAGCCTTACCTCACCTTCCTCACCATTTATGGGATGAGTGGGATGGCTAGAAAAGTATAGGCAAATGTCCCTGACCAGCTTATTCATAGTGCATTGCCCATGGACTGTGAAGGTGGGAACCCGAGGTGAAGTCTAGACATTTTATGATTTCTTGAGTCGGGAAGAGGTCAATTGTTGGGCACCCCACATGTGAAAGTAAGTTTGTTGGACTTGAGAGTGGAATTCTCATTCATTGACTTGTTGATGTGTCCTGCTTAGCAAGTTTGCAAAGTTGTTGTCGTCCCCCCTGCAGCTACTCTGAGAGGAGCAGTTGGGGCTAATTGCCCAGTGCCAAATCTGTTGTGCCAGGATAGATAGGAGAGGGAAAAGGGTGCCCCTTTTTTCTATTCAATACATTGCTGTCATATTATCTGTTTTTGTAAGGACTGCCTTGCCACAGACAAATGAATAAAAAGCTTGGAGTGCTAGGTAAATGGCTAGTAACTCCAGGCAGTTGATTATGCCTGCTCTGCTGAAGAGGAGTGTATGTATGTGCCCTAAACAGTTATGTCATCAAGATGTGCGCCACAGCCTGGGTGAGAAGTCAGTGGTAATGGTCACGAGAAGAGGGAACAAGAATGTCCTGCCTAGCAACAGATTGATGCTGTTCCACCAATGCAGAGTGTGCTGAGTGCTATCCTTCTCAGCACTATATCTTCTAAATTGACGCTCCACTAGTGACCATTGGCTGGTGAGGCACTGTTGCAAGGGGTATATGTGAAATACAGCATACCAAACAATTGCTGTGCACGTCACCATCCTCCTCAGCAGTTTTATTAGTTCTTACCGACAATGGGTACGTTGACTCAAAGAGTCAGCATCTGTTCGAATACCATCACACTCCTCTGGTTAGTATGCCTTGCCTAGGACGGTGTTTGATCCTAAAATGCTTGGATCTGCTGAGGTTGTAGGTGGAATTGCTTTGTGTTTACCGTGGACCCTCATTGGTTCTGCTGCTGCTCTTGGTTAGCCAGTTGTTGAGATAAGGAAAGATATGGATGCCCGCTCTTTGCAGACGAAAGGCCATGACAGCCAGATACTTGGTGAAGAACCTTCGGCTGTTGTAACCTCAAAGGGCAGTATCGGGCAGTGACAGTGCTGTCAGGACGTACCGATGATGGGTGGGGATGGATGGAGATGTGGAGGTAGACATCCTTGCAGTCCAACACCATCATAAACTCTCCTTGTTCAAGCAGCGGGATGAACTAAGGGAGGAGTCACTCCACACCCAGTGTGTAGAAATCTGCTTTTTCTGCCGGGTCACCTTAAGTTCTTCACCTTTTGCTACACCCTTTATTTCTGCTGGCTTTAGAACTCTGTGCGCTTTAACCAGGCTAACCAGGGGTAAGTGGCTTGTGCTCCCCTTTTAAAATGGTTGAATTGGATTACTCCTAATTGGCATAGTTAACTTACCTATAGTTCCCTAGTATAAGGTAGGAAATGCACTCAAGGCCCTGGAAGTTTAATGCCACTAGTGCATTGCAGCATTTATTGTGCCATCCACTATAGTGGCAGTGCAAACATTACTTCATGCCGACCATTGTTACCAGACTACAACAGTACAAAAGGTGCACTGCAACCTGGTAAAGTAAACCCCTTTTTGACAGGTAAAAACCTTCCTTTTAAATATCAATAAGCCATCCTTATGTAGGCGTTGTAACCCAGGAGGCAGGATGCATGGTATTTAAAAGAAGAACATGTACAAATATAATGTATTTACAGACACACAAAAGTTATTTTTACTGTAGCAGGCCCAATTGTACTACATAGGAACCTAGACTGCAGATGCAAAGACTAATACTCTACCTGAGAATGGGACCAGCTAGAAAAATAATTAAACAATTATTTTTAATAGTTATTGAAAAAACACCTCAATGGAAAAGTTGCATTTCAATAAATATCAAGGAAAGGTAACTTTTATAGATAATACCTGAACCGGTCTGAACTGTCAGAAGTCTGATTAGCATAATCCTCTGCCAGTTCTCTGCCTGCTCTCAGTCTTAAATAGGTGTGAAATGCCTCCCGGGGCAAACAGGCTGATCTGAAAGGGCAGAGATGAGTCCTCTGACCTCCACAGAATATGCAGGGTGGGGGCTGTGGGACTCCTTTTGACAGCACAGTGTCAACTCCTACTTGCCAAGGCTTTAGAACAGTACTCCTGTTGTAGATCGGGATTTAAAGGACTAAGTCAAAAGGTAACATCTTTGACCCAGAGAAAACGAGTTGGTGTATCCGACCCTCGCTCCATCACGATCAGCCTCAAATTTTTCCTAGGCCCCGGTCTACTGTAACTATTGACTATCATTTACGCTTTGTGCTTTTTTGAACCATTTCTACTTCAAACATTAAAGATTTATACCTATGGTTCCTCTTACTGGATTTTTTAAATTTTGTTGTCATTTTTTTTATTTATTAAATGTTGCTCTATTTTTCTAATTCAAATGGAGATTTTTATTGTTTCGCGTTTTGATTTTATACAGTACCCGCACAGCAGCCCTACCGATTGCCAAGCATTGTGGGTTAGGCTTGCGTATTTTAATGCCTATTCCTGCATCACCGCACTGGCATGAGTTATGCCCTTAATTGGTCAAAGCGCTGCAACTCTTGCATCCCAGCAGCATTAGAGCCCAACTCTGGTGTGTGTGTGTGTCACAGGCAGCCAGAGCGCAAGCCAGGCCCAGTGTTAAATAGAGGACTATGGTTGTCATGGATTCACCGTAAATTCAGCCCTGGCCTTGCTTGTTGATCTTGTTTGGCTCACAGCTTCCGCTCATGTGGCACCGGACCCGTTTTGCTGTAGTTAGACTGTACGGCGCGGAGTTTAATGCCTCTACAATTCCCTTCCTGTGGTGCCTAGAATAGGAGGTGGCGCTGTTGGTCCCCAAGCTGCTTCCAGGACTGGCACTGACTGCATGATACAACGGTCAGCCACACGGACCGGCATTGTCCTGCGGCTCGCGAGATGGCCGCTCTCCTTGGTTAAATGGGCTGTTACTTGTACAGGTGGGCGATCTGCTGTCAAATGAACATGTAGTCTGTATTAGTTATGAAGCGCTGTCTGTACCATAGGCAAGGTCCCGCTATTTAAACTGCGGAAAAGTAGATGTGTAATGTAGTCGGTGGCAGCGATGAAGCGCCCTTTTAACCCAAGCTTTGCCCTATAAAACTTCCAAACAATGTGGATTCTTCCCATCACTTATGCACTCATTTCAAACGTCAATGAGAGTAAGGTGAAAGCTTCAAACTTTGATTTGAGAGAGGGACTGATTTGCCCAGGGCGAAACTAGAAAACCTGGGATCACTCCTGGTTTCCCTGCTTGACCAAATTGTTTTATTTAACTATGCCTCCGTTTTTTGTTCATGATCACGCATGAGAGCACCTTCAACTACGTGATCTTAGATGCACGCTGGGCAAAATCCTCTCGTGGTTCATTTGATATCCTACAATGTTGCTCCATTTATAGGATAAGATTTTAGGCCACATGTAGGGTGCAAATGACGACTGACTTGGTGTACTTTGGGGAAATGTTTTAGCATGCATTTAAAATAAGTACACCTTTCAGAATTTTAAAGACCCTTTTTTTCAAATATTTCCATGACGTTTGTAGGTTTTTATCCATGCCAAATATTTTCAAGGCTCGGCTTGTGCACAGGCACTTGGCGCCAGAGCCGAGTTTTGGCTCGACTGTCCCTCAATCTGTTGGCTCACCCACCTCTGCTGACCAGGGAGCGCAGCACCACTGACGGTAGGGACAGTCCAGTTCCTCTGCCCCACAGGGAGTCCTATACACCTGCCTGCGGTATCTCTGGCGATCAGCGATGGCTACCCGCCCCCTTGCTTAGATAAACATAATAGCCATTTGTACCGGTTAAGAGATTATGGTTCAAGGGGTAAGAAATATTGAATTCCGATAGTTTAACGCATTAGTTTATGTGTAATCTCCTGAGAATTCCGGCCAGGTGGCAACCTTGGTGATTGACAGATATATCTGTCACTTTCACTCTGTGTACCTGCTGTAAGGTTTGTCTAGTACACTGTTGTAAATGCAGAACAAACGTTTTCCCAACAGGAATTGGGTAGTATTCATGTCAATTATCATTCTCTGCCATTTCAGACGTTTTGCAACAGTTTCAATATCTTTTTAGAGCTTGTAACTGCCGATAAGAGTGTAGTTAGAAGTCTCTTTTTATGCACGTCACTGCTTGGGTTTGCTCACGGGAAAATGTCACTCAAGGTGTCACACATTTGGTCTTTGAATGTCACTCAAATATACTGAAACCATGGAATTGTCACGAATATTCTGAAAATCTGACAGCTATGCGACAGTAATATTTATTTGACGTTGCTCTATTTGAACCCGTCTGTTCTGTGCCATGGCAGTCAGGCGGTTGAGTTCAGATTCATTTCGTGACTTGGAGGGCTCACCCTGTCCAGGGTTACGATTATTCCATTAATTGGGCAGTCACCTTCCAAAATAATAATCCAATTTCTTACATGTGACTGGAAACGCCTTGAATAAAAACAACTTGTAATTTTCAAGCCCAACACCAGATGGCAGGAGTATGCAACGCATGTGTATTTACAGCCACACATGCTATGAACACAACTTTACGGTGAAAGTAGGACAGGACTCATCGGATTTCTGAATTGCAGGTTGCATTTAGATGCCGGAGTGGTGGGTCACGTGTGCATGTAAATACTACAGTATTTATACAGTCCTCGCTACCCCACGTGGGGCACTGAAGCACTAGCCTACATGGGTAGCGTGCTACACGTTATAGGGTGTATGGTTGGAAGTGTGATTTGGATTTTTTTATGCAATGCAGGAGGTGTCTCCCTGTCCTGTATGAAGACCCCCGGCGTGCGGTAATCGTTCTATGGGACGAAGCACCTGGCGCTTTGGAGGTAGAATGGTGTGAGAGATAAAAGCGCAATTTATGGTTTTTTGTAAGCTGGCTGACGCAAGCAGCTCTGCGGGTCCATTTTTGATATTTTTAGGATCATGGTCCACATACCTGGTCACTGCTCTTGGTCGTCCAACTTCATATTTTGTTTACATGTTTGGTCCTCATCAGCCGTAGTTAAAGGAAGAAGTGGCGGGGAGATCTGCTTGGTTGGGCTTTGTTACTATTATCCAATATTTATTTATTATTTGGATTTTGTAGAGCGCGCGGCCACTCAATGGGTGCCCAGCACGAAGGTCCGCTGTCCACAGGTAAGGTATACGGATTATAGAAAAGCCAGATTGAACAGCCACATTTTAAGGCTCTGTTTAAAAGCACTCATCTCTGGTGACTCGTAGTTCGAGAGGGAGGGCCTTCCAGCTGGAGGTGGGGGGGGGTGGGACTGTGAAGGAACAACCCCCCCCCCCCCATTTCTTTCTCCTTGTTCTTGGAACAGCCGCCTCCATGGCATCAGAGGAGCGCAGCGCGATTGTTGGTAGATAGTCCGTGAATCTGTTGGCCAGTTAGCAACCCCTTGAAGGGCACGCTTTCACAAATGATCATGGTGAGATGTAGAGAAGCTCGTGCGGTACCTGCAGTGGTGCACTAGATCAGAGTGCTCTGATTGGCCAGCAGCAAGTGGCAGATCACTTAAGTCATTTCATGCCTGTTGAGTTGGTGAAAGCGGATTTATAAGTTAATGCAGTTGTGGGTGATGAACAAGACTAGTAGAAGATGTGTCGTGTGTGAGTGTAAGAGGACTAAGCTACAATTGGCTGCTTGCCACTGAGGGTGATCACATTAGTATGGGGGTGAAGGATTATACATGAATTAACATTACTACGTAATACTCGGGCTAGGCATAGGTCAGCTCTTCTCATCTTACCTGGATATACCTGCGGCAAAGTCCTCTTAAGCACTTTATCGCACTTCCGTCGAGACCTTTACAAGCGCTTTAAGGCTTCCATCTAGGCTTTAGGAGTGACTTGCGAGGCGTTAGACATTATAATTAAAAATCGGTTTCCCCTCACTCTACGGCTCATAAGGTCAGCCCTTCAAAGAGTTTTTGCAATCGTCTATTTTTTTTTAACACAAGATAACCCTTCCACATTATATTACATGTTCTTCTCCCCCACATTGAGTTTTTGAACAGAGACTATTGTTTCAGTCCCCACCCCCCGCCCCCATCTCCACTGGATCAGGTTACCTGTTTCTATGCAACTCCGGGGAGTCCCGCAGACCCGCCTACGCAATGTGGTGTGAAGAGCACTGGACGCCAGTTGTGTAAGCATTTCAGTCACTGTAGTTGAACAGAAGGAAGGCAGTAGCATACTGCCTTACATCCCAGCAGTCACTTTGCCCCAATGCATCACGGTAGAGGCAGCGTATGATAACACTTACTTCAGCAGTAGTCTTTAGTTTTTCACCTTTGTGGGTGCAGCCCATGCAGTGTAATTCTAGACGACACGAGGTTCTGGATTCATTCTTTCATCATTAGACAGTAAAAAGTAATTTTGAAGGTGCTGGAAATGCTGTCCCAAGTCCTCTCAGGTCTCTGTACCACTCACTTGGTGCAGGTGCATCAACGCAAGCTCATCAGCTCCGTAGCTCAAGGGAACGTTTTCATACAATAATGTGTGTTATCATGCACTGCATTTACCATGATGCATTGGGCCAAATGGACTGCTGGGATGTAAGGCAGTATGCTCTCATCCGCCTTCGGTTTTCCTTCTGTTTGAAAAGGCTTCCTCGAGGTACTGAGCTGACGAGCTTGAGTTGACGCACCTACGCTCAATGAGTGCTACGAAGACCTGAGAAGACTCTGGGCAGTATTTTCAGCACCCCCAAAACGACCTGCTGCTCTCTACTGATGAAGGAATTAATTCAGAAACATGTATAGAGTTACACAGCACAGGGTGCACCAACAAGGGATGATACATTAAACACTATCACTGAAGTAAGTGTTATCATGCACTGCATTTACCATGATGCATTGGGCCAAATGGAGTGCTGGGATGTGAGGCAGTGTGCTCTCATCCGCCTTCGGTTTTCCTTTTGTTTGAAAAGGCTTCCTCGAGGTACTGAGCTGACGAACTTGTGTTGACGCACCTGCTCTCTACTGATGAAGGAATTAATTCAGAAACACGTGTCTAGAGTTACACAGCATAGGCTGCACCAACAAGGGTGATACATTAAATACGATCACTGAAGTAAGTGTTATCATGCACTGCATTACCAGGATTCATTGGGGCAAATGGAGTGCTGTGATGTGAGGCAGTGTGCTCCCACCGTCCTACTGCAGTAGAACAGATAGGGGAGTGGAGAGCACGGTCGTGGTGTGAAGAGCACTGGACCTCGGTGGTGAAAGCGTTTGAATCCCTGTAATTGAGCAGCTGGGGGAAGGGGAGAGTGCAGCTCTCGATGTGCAGAGCACTGGACTCTAGTGATGTGCTTTAGCCCCAGTAACCACACAGCCGGGGTAAGGGGAGAGCACAGCTCACGGCATGAAGAGCACTGGACACTAGTGAGGTACTTTAGCCTCAGCAACCACACCGCTGGGGGAACAGGGGAGAGCGCAGCATATGGTGTGAAGAGCGGTATAGGTCATAGGATATAGGCACCAAAAGGTGGTTTCACTAGATATTTACAAGATGAGTTTCTGAGTTGTAACGGTGCTGTGGGGTTGGGGAGAACCACCTGCCTCCCTAGATTTTTGTGGCAAAAGCAACAAGATACAATGATTGTAGAGACCCTAGCACACGTAATATTCAAGTATGGTTCTTTTCCAAAGTTATTCACATTAAAGTAGTGGATCAATCAGTCAAGTTGTTTTTCTTTTTTTCTCGAACACGAGGAGTCTGGTGTGGGGTCTGAGACGCAGAACGGCGGCTTTATTTCAGATTTGGAAATCCTTATACGGAAGAAGGGTGCTTATCTGTCGCCCAGCTGAGCTAGAAACATCTAATTAATCGTGAAGTACACCCTACGCCACAGGATTAATGTGGCTTGGAATTATCACCGTATTATTAACTACAAAACAGTACTACCGTTCAGCCGTGAACAAGTTGCATGTACAAAAATACTGAGGCGACGAAACACGTGTTGGCTAAAGAACGTTTTACTCACCGGAAACCTGAAGTTTGATTAAAGAAAAAAAGAAAAACAACTTGACTGATTGATCCACTACTTTTATGTGAATAACTTTGGAAAAGAACCATACTTGAATATTATGTGTGCAAGGGTCTCTACAATTATGGTGTGAAGAGCTCTGGACACTAGTGATGTGTTTCAGTCCCTGGAGTTGGGGCGAGAGTACCGCTCATGAGAAGAAGAGCACTGAACATAAGTGAGCAGTTCAGGTCCCATCAGTAAAACAACAGGGGGTTCTTGACCCCACATGCACGTGTCCTGGACCCCCATGCTCATGTGCCCAGGACCCCCACGTTGGCTTGACCCCTTGCGCTCACGTTGGCTTGACCCCTCGCGCTCACGTGTCCTGGACCCCACACTCACGTGTCCTGGACCCCACACTCACGTGTCCTGGACCCCACACTCACGTGTCCTGGACCCCACACTCACGTGTCCTGGACCCCACACTCACGTGTCCTGGACCCCACACTCACGTGTCCTGGACCCCACACTCACGTGTCCTGGACCCCACACTCACGTTTCTTTGCACGTAGTCCCAGGCATCCTCGGTGGCTGTGTTCTGCATGTCCTCGTAGTTGTACGTGATAATCAGTTTGTTGATGACTCCGGACAGCTCCGTTTTTAGCTGTGAAAACAGAAAAAACACATGAGAGCCAAACAAGAAGAAAGACTTGTACTTGAAGTCATTACCCAGGTGCAAAAGGCCAGAGGTCTCTGACCAGGGTCAGTTGGGAAGTTCTCCTCCTGGCCCTTTTAGAACAAACCCATAGAGAGGGATAGCCCAGTAGGGCTGCAGTAAAGACCAGTTAAAGTCAAGAGGAGCTGGGGCCCAGAGAGGGACAGGTCAGGAGGAACCTACCGCTCACCGTAGCCTCTCTATTGGGCAATCCAATGCTGAATATTGAGGGCAACCCGCTGCCCACCGCAATACTCTCACGCTGTAGGACTGACGCACTATTTTTCTAGCCTTTTCTATTTCCCAAAGAGGTTACCATCCAAATTCTGAAAAACACTGAAACTTTCCATTTTTTAATTACCTACACAACCATGGCTTCTACAAAATCTACCGCTGTTGTGTCCCACAGAAAACACTGCCACATAGTACCATTGATGACTTCGCTGGTGACATCACCTACACAAGAAAAGCCCTCTCCACAGTTAGAAAGACTGATTCAACAGTACCGAAGTATGAGAATGCACACAGATATCCCTCTCCACAGCAGACGTGCTTGGAGGGTTTATATAGAGAGGAATGGCTGGGGAGTCCCACTCACAAGCAATCGATGGGCAACAAGGCATTAATAACAGATGGAAGTCTGCAGTACCACTGTGGGCGGCTAGATGTCCCCACATAGTTATATACACAAGAAAAGCTCCTGCAGCTCCAGTTACAAGCAATTAATGGGCACCAAGGCACTACATCTGATGGAAGTCTGCAGTACCACTGTGAGCCGCTAGATGTCCTCGCAGGGTTATATACACAAGAAAACTCCTGCAGCTCCAGTTACAAGCACTCGATGGGCACCAAGGCATTAAATACAGATGGAAGTCTGCAGTACCACTGTGCCGCTAGAGGACCTCAGAGTTCTATAGATATGAACAGCTACTGCAGATCCACTCACATGCTGGAGAAGGTACTGTTGACTAGTTATCTACAGCTGGGGAACATCTATGGTGTTTGTGCTCAGACCACAACTAAAACAACTCAATTGAGAGTATTTCAGGGCATTTTTAACAGATTTGTTTAGAACATTACCTGACCTTGGAAGCCAGGCATAATATTTCTTAACATGAGCATTTCTCAATTATTTTACTTGTGTTTTAGCACCAACATACTTTATCAACTGCACAGAATTGTGTTACAGTCCTGCCCAGTAGGCACCGGCAAAGTCCTGGGCCTAGAACCCTGGCCTCTGTACAACTGGTCAAGGTGTGTAGCTGTGAGAAGCAGCACTGGGCACAAGGCAAGGCCTTTGTTTACATCCTGTGTACAATACTCCAATCTCAAAAACCCTTAGGGCACTGTGGCCTCCATCTTTGAATTCAGTACTCGACAGCCCGATCCCATGGTTGGTGGGTCCAAGGTGCGACTTTTGGTCACGCCCTTCCACAAATATCGCTATATCAACTGTTTACTGGACGACAACATTTGAGGCAATATTGTAATATGTCCACTCCCCATGGGATCAGTCAAAACACTGTATAAGTGAAATTAAATTATGGACATGTTTAATGTTCCAGTGCTTTTGTACAAACCTTTAAACATGGGTTTAGTTATCTTCAATAATCTAGCACAAGCATTGTTTCTCAAGTGTTTAAACCCCTACTGTGAATCCGGGGAACCAAAATGCAGTTTTATCTAGGAAAAAGAAAAAACTGCAGTTTTTGGAACGGTTGACGTGATTTTAATTTTTTTTTATATTAAAACTGGGTTTTAATAACTTGGTATCAATTGAAGAATGTTTGCATAATTTTGAAAAGTTTGAATGGCTGGTTACAAATTCTAAATGTTCTTTATAATTTCATATACGTATTGAAGAATGGCAGTTAAGAGCTTTTGAAACTTAACATTTTTTGTAAATTTAATTTAAGACTTACAAACAAAAAAAGGTAGATGGGATTAAATAAAAAAACATTGTTAATGTTGCATTTAAAAAATTGGAACTGTCGGTTAAAGAATTTATAATTTGAGATCAGCAATAGCTTCCAAAAGTATATTGTTCGTTTAAAGCATTAAAATAACTCCTGCAGGTATGGGCTGATGTTGATTCTCTGTGGGGGAGACAGCCCACGCAGGGGGCTAGAGAAGGCTTCCTGAACCTGAGCGACGTTACTGCTCTCCAACTCATACATTCATGGGGGGTCTGGTGCAGGAGTAGTCTCTGACCTGCAAGGCTGGTCATTCGGATTTATAGACCCTTTTACACGGCTTTCAATCTACCGCCCGGCATACAAAGCCAGCAGGATAGCGGAGTGGGGAATACAACCCCTTTACACATATGTTTAGGTCTTGCCTACTGGATCGAGCATTTGCGGTCTGCTGCGAGACATTGCATTGCAAGTTTTTTCAGTTTTTTCCTTCAATTAAGGAAAAGGGCTGCATTTCAAAATATGAAAAATTGCTTTCTTGAGAAGCAAACACAGACATGGTCTGCTGTCCCCCACCGGTCACAGTCCCTGTTATTTTTGCAATACCAAATGGGTCGCAAACCGAGACCTACCTCATGAATATTAATAAGGTAGGTCTATTTGTGATCCACTGGGAATCGCAGAATGTGTCAAAGACACATTTGTACATGAGGGTGTGCGATTGCAAAAATGTGCTATTTGGTAATCACAAACGGTTACCCACATACATTCGGCCCATGTTCCTCTCTGTCATCCATTTGCTTCTCCCTGCCCTCCGCAACGTTGCGCTCACCCTAGTGTGCCTCCTCCATTGCTGTCTAGTCTGTGTGCTTGCCCTCCGCCCATTCAATGTTGCTGTATCCCGTTGCGTCTCCTTCTCGCCCTTCTCTCTCACCCATTGCTTATCCTCCCCAGCCCGTACACCGTGCCTGCTCACCAGTGTGCTTCTCTCCTGACCGCTCCATGTAGCTCCGTCTGTTCCTTCTCCCCTCAAATGCAGTTACCATCACAACTCAGATCGGTAACAAAACAGAAAAAAAGTGTCTGCATAATTTTGTAGGTGAACGCCGCTATGCAATGACATCACCAACCGCACCAAGATGCTATGCAGCATGGCTAAAATCCATTGGCAACCCCAAAAAGACCCAAAGGCGAGACCCATTGCTTTGCCAAGGTTTATTAATCAACCGCATGCCCTACGAAGCCAGCAAAGACTGTTCAGTGGGATACACCGACCCCTTTCCACAGGTTTTCAATCTACCGCCCTCCATACAAAGCCACAGAGGTGCAACTAGAGCCAAATATCGGGGGGGGGGGGCTGATTCTTCCAGCAATATGCAGAGTGGCGATGCAGGGGCGCTAAGAAGGGGTGAAAACACAACAAAGCCTCGTTAACAAGTAAATGGTCTTTTAAAGACCTGTGACGTACTCGGGTGCGGCTGTGTGTGCGCCCGGGAAGCTGTCTCAGCCGGTCTGACCCACACGACGGGGGTGGGGGGCTGAAGCCCTTTGAGCCCAATGGCCGTTGCGCACCTGCAGAGCCACGGCAGATTGTTCTGTGACATACGCCGACCCCTGTGCACAGGTTTTTAATCTACCGCCCTCCATACATAGCCCCAACAGATAGTTCTGTGTATACACCAACCTGGGTACACAGGTTTTTAAATCTACTGCCCTACATAGGAAGCCAGCTAAGACGGTTCTGTGGGATACACCGACCCCTTTACACAGGTTTTTACTCTACCGCCCGCCATACTTAAGCCATGACAGACTGTTCTGTGGGATACACCGACCCGGATACACCGACCCCTTAAAACAGGTTTTTACTGTACCGCCTGCCATACTAAGCTACGACAGACGGTTCTGTGGGAAACACCGACCTCTTTCCACATGTTTTTACTCTACCGCCCGCCATACTAAGCTATGACAGACGGTTCAGTGGGATACACCGACCCCTTTCCACAGGTTTTTAATCTACCGCCCGCCATACAAAGCCACGACAGACGGTTCTGTGGGATACACTGACCCCTTTACACAGGTTTTTAATCTCCCACCCTCAATATGAAACCACCACAGATGGTGTTGTGGGATACACAGACCCCTGGTTTTGTGAGATACACCGACCCCTTAACACAGGTTTTTAATCTACCGTCAGCCATACAGAGCCATGACAGACGGTTCTGTGGGATACACCGACCCCTTTCCACAGGTTTTTAATCCACCGCCCTCCATACAAAGCCAGCAAAGATGTTTCTTGTTGGACTTTTGTTCCTGTTTTTAGGAGCACGGCGGGGCCAATTGACATGAAGATCCCTCGCTCTCTCGTGCTTTACATAAACATTTCAGTGGCTGATTAAACAAACTCGGGGTTGGATGTTTGCATAATGCCAGAGGAACTCTGCCCTAGTGCCAAGGTTTCCTGCAGCTGGGGACAGCCAAAAAAGGCCCAGAGCAAAGAGCCAGCCATCCCCGGGGCTGGGCAGAACCAGGTGCAAAGAGCAACTCAACACGTGCGCTACAGACTGCGGCTAGGGGCCAACCTGACGGGCTTCACGGCACTACCCAGGGCAATGCCCAGCACAATACCCAGCACGTGCACTACAGACAGTAAGAGCCACCAAACAGAGGAAAAACACAACACGTAATTTACAGACACCACATAGGGGAAAACCGAATGCATGCTTTACAAACCTCACCCAGGGGAAAACACAACAGACAGCAACTAGTGGAAAACCAAACACAAGGACTACAAACTCTACGTCACCACCAAGGGGAAAAACACAACCCGTGCTTTACAGACACCACCTGTTTCAGAGACAACCTGGGGGTCAATACAACATGTGCTTAATAGACACAACCAGGGTACATTAGACATGCTTTAGACACACAACAAAGGGGGCAATCTAACATGTGTTTCCGGACACAACCAGGGTGCATTAGACATGCTTTAGACACACAACAAAGGGGGCAATCTAACATGTGTTTCTGGGCACAACCAGGGTGCATTAGACTGGCTTTATACACATAACAAAGGGGGCAATCACACGTGTTTCTGGACACAACCAGGGTGCATTATACTGGCTTTATACACACAACAAAAGGGGCAATCACACATGTGTTTCTGGACAAACCAGGGCGCATTAGACTGGCTATATACACACAACAAAGGGGGCAATCACACATGTGTTTCCGGACACAACCAGGGTGCATTAGACTGGCTTTATACACACAACAAAAGGGGCAATCTAACATGTGTTTCCGGACACAACCAGGGTGCATTAGACTGGCTTTATACACACAACAAAAGGGGCAATCTAACATGTGTTTCCGGACACAACCAGGGTGCATTAGACATGCTTTAGACACACAACAAAGGGGGCAATCTAACATGTGTTTCTGGGCACAACCAGGGTGCATTAGACTGGCTTTATACACATAACAAAGGGGGCAATCACACGTGTTTCTGGACACAACCAGGGTGCATTATACTGGCTTTATACACACAACAAAAGGGGCAATCACACATGTGTTTCTGGACAAACCAGGGCGCATTAGACTGGCTATATACACACAACAAAGGGGGCAATCTAACATGTGTTTCCGGACACAACCAGGGTGCATTAGACTGGCTTTATACACACAACAAAAGGGGCAATCACACATGTGTTTCTGGACAAACCAGGGCGCATTAGACTGGCTATATACACACAACAAAGGGGGCAATCTAACATGTGTTTCCGGACACAACCAGGGTGCATTAGACTGGCTTTATACACACAACAAAAGGGGCAATCTAACATGTGTTTCTGGACACAACCAGGGCGCATTAGACTGGCTTTATACACACAACAAAAGGGGCAATCTAACATGTGTTTCTGGACACAACCAGGGCGCATTAGACTGGCTTTCCAGGCATCACGGAGGATAAACCTAGGTCCACACTTCAACAACATGGACAAGGAATGAAAGAAACTGTAGAACTGTGAGATACACTCTTCAGTGTGCCCATGCTCCCTGCCTCTGCACATCGAGCAATCCGCTGCCTCACAGGGCACTCACGCGGCACCGCAAGAATGAAACGCCCTATGGCAGGGCATGGTCAGATAAACCTGGAGTATGGACATTCTTGTGTCCCTCGGTTCAAATCAGTAACTGAAGAATGATGGGAGAGACAATATTGCACATTTCATAGCACTGGTACCCGCTTCCCCACCCCCAGAGCTGGGCTCATGTTTACAGCCAGGGCTGTCCTAAGCCACTTGAGATCATCACAAGCCAGAAATTCCTGTGCCACTCCAGAAGAGGTGGACTATGCATGGAGCCTGGGTGGGAACCCGAGCTAGACATGCCCCAGCCCTACTGGCCTTTCTGTTCGTTTATGGGGCTTTGTATAGAACTCGTCTCACTCGGGGTCTCCTAGCACTGAAGCAGCAGCTGTATGGACCGAGCCAGGGCTCGGTGAAGAACCAGGCCTGTTTCTTGCAGATTTCAAGAGCGGAGATGTGCAGGGGTAGGCCGTTCCACGCTTTAGGAGTGAGGTAGGAGAATGCACAACCCCGGTACTGGTTCTGCTTATGCGTGGGGGTGTGCAAGTAGGAGTTTATATGGTTGTTGTGGTACGCGGGGCCAAAGATTCGTATATGTGTGTGAGGCGCTTGAAGAGTGCTGGTTTGTGGACTGGGAGCCAGTGGAGGTCTTGGAGGCGCGGGGAGATCCGAGTGTGGGAGCTTGACTGCCGAGGCTACTGGCTCTCACAAACCCCCCTGAACTCTCAATGGGTCGGTCAACCTCTCCACACAAAGGTAACCATCTGCTCAATTTTTCTAGGAAAAGTCTCCAACGCCGGAGGTTGCTCCAAAACTATTTCGAACGGACTTAAAATGACCTCAGCTGCGTGGAATCTGGACTTGTAAATGTTGTGAAGGACACGTCACGAGCCAGACAGGGAAAGGCTCCGATGCTCTTGTTTCCTGTGTGTTTCTTGTCTCCAGAGACAAAGAAAGTGCACTGTAGGATCCGACAGTGGGATCCAGTCTCATTTTAACCCCTTCATTCCTTATGGTCAGAGGCGCATCACAGGTTGATGGTGGCTTGTGTCTCTAAAATTACGCAAAGTAATATTCTAGCTCTTGCTTTAAATAAGGGAATCGGACCCCCACACCCCACACCGGGGGGAGTCTCTAAGCACCCTGCCCACCTCCACGCAACCCATCCTCCAATCCATACACCACCTGCAGCGCCCATAAAGAGTTTCAACCCCCTTGCGATTACCCCATGACAATGTATACTTTACAACTGGTGTTGGTGCCCAAGCCACATCCACCTTAACCGTAGCGTCTGTAGAGCGCCTGGTTGCTGCCATCCTGCCTCTTGGCACTAGTCCTCTTGAATGTACAACTCAGGAACTGGGAAACTGTACATCTTTGTTAGTTTACTTCTGTAATCTAGAAACGGACTATGCACTCCGACGCGTTACAAATATTGGTGATGGACTGTATCAGACAGGAGGTCTGTACCGCAAGGGGTATGTGTGGGAGAACCTGAACAGCACGTCACCGCCCCAAGGGTCCGAAGCACTATTCCGGTCTCTCCAAGGAACCCCACACCTCTTCCCTATACTATGACGTCATGTACTCAGATATTACACAAGTGCAACCCACTCTCTCCATCGACGTTTCCTCTTTTCACAATCATTGCAAAGTCTTTTACAACATCCCTTTTATTTCAGCAGTGGTGTGGTGTGGGCACTCATGACTGGAGGCAGAGAGGGCAGAAACACCTGTGGACACTCATGACTGGAGGCAGAGAGGACAGAAACACCTGTGGGCACTCATGACTGGAGGCAGAGAGGACAAACACCCGTGGGCACTCATTACTGGAGGCAGAGAGGACAGAAACACCTGTGGGCACTCATTTCTAGAGGCAGAGGACAGAAACACCTGTGGGCACTCATTTCTGGAGGCAGAGAGGACAAACACCTGTGGGCACTAATTTCTGGAGGCAGAGAGGACAAACACCCGTGGGCACTCATTTCTGGAGGCAGAGAGGACAGAAACACCTGTGGGCACTCATTTCTGGAGGCAGAGAGGACAAACACCTGTGGGCACTCATTTCTGGAGGCAGAGAGGACAAACACCCGTGGGCACTCATTACTGGAGGCAGAGAGGACAGAAACACCTGTGGGCACTCATGACTGGAGGCAGAGAGGGCAGAAACACCTGTGGGCACTCATGACTGGAGGCAGAGAGGACAGAAACACCTGTGGGCACTCATGACTGGAGGCAGAGAGGGCAGAAACACCTGTGGGCACTCATTTCTGGAGGCAGAGAGGACAAACACCTGTGGGCACTCATTACTGGAGGCAGAGAGGACAGAAACACCTGTGGGCACTCATTTCTGGAGGCAGAGGACAGAAACACCTGTGGGCACTCATTTCTGGAGGCAGAGGAAAGAAACACCTGTGGGCACTCATGACTGGAGGCAGAGAGGGCAGACACACCTGTGGGCACTCATGACTGGAGGCAGAGAGGGCAGACACCTGTGGGCACTCATGACTGGAGGCAGAGAGGACAGAAACACCTGTGGGCACTCATGACTGGAGGCAGAGAGGACAGAAACACCTGTGGGCACTCATTTCTGGAGGCAGAGAGGACAGAAACACCTGTGGGCACTCATGACTGGAGGCAGAGAGGACAGAAACACATGTGGGTACTCATGACTGGAGGCAGAGAGGATAGAAACACCTGTGGGCACTCATTTCTGGAGGCAGAGGACAGAAACACCTGTGGGCACTCATGACTGGAGGCAGAGAGGACAGAAACACCTGTGGGCACTCATTTCTGGAGGCAGAGGACAGAAACACCTGTGGGCACTCATTTCTGGAGGCAGAGGAAAGAAACACCTGTGGGCACTCATGACTGGAGGCAGAGAGGGCAGACACACCTGTGGGCACTCATGACTGGAGGCAGAGAGGGCAGACACCTGTGGGCACTCATGACTGGAGGCAGAGAGGACAGAAACACCTGTGGGCACTCATGACTGGAGGCAGAGAGGACAGAAACACCTGTGGGCACTCATTTCTGGAGGCAGAGAGGACAGAAACACCTGTGGGCACTCATGACTGGAGGCAGAGAGGACAGAAACACATGTGGGTACTCATGACTGGAGGCAGAGAGGATAGAAACACCTGTGGGCACTCATTTCTGGAGGCAGAGGACAGAAACACCTGTGGGCACTCATGACTGGAGGCAGAGAGGACAGAAACACCTGTGGGCACTCATGACTGGAGGCAGAGAGGACAGAAACACCTGTGGGCACTCATTTCTGGAGGCAGAGGACAGAAACACCTGTGGGCACTCATGACTGGAGGCAGAGAGGACAGAAACATCTGTGGGCACTCATGACTGGAGGCAGAGAGGACCGAAACACCATGAGAAAAAAATGCCTTTTGCTGCCCCAAATTCACAAGGTTCTAAATAATCCTGCAGCTTCCATTCAAATAACTGCTGGTCTGTAAGCCAGACCCTTCCCCCCCCCCCCCCAAGCCCATGCAGGCAAATAAGTGCGCCTTGATTAAGCAGGAGTCCTTGTATACCACAGCCCAACCAAACCGCATGAGGTCTTGTACATCCCTCCAAAAGACAGGTGAAGACAGACAGGTAAACTTACGGAGTCGCGCTGGAGGTAGATGAGGACTCCGGCAGCCACCTGGGCGATGAGGATCAGCAGGAGACCAGTGAAGTACTGCAAAGAAAGGAGACAGACACAGTTAGATCAGTGTCAACAGGCGGCAGACCAGGTCAGTGCCAACAGGCGGCAGACCATGCCAGTGCCAACAGGCGGCACACCAGGCTAGTGCCAACAGGCGGCACACCAGGTCAGTGCCAACAGGCAGCAGACCAGGCTAGTGCCAACAGGCGGCAGACCAGGCCAGTGCCAACAGGCGGCAGACCAGGCCAGTGCCAACAGGCGGCAGACCAGGCCAGTGCCAACAGGAGGTAGACCAGGCCAGTGCCAACAGGCGGCACACCAGGCCAGTGCCAACAGGTGGCAGACCAGGTCAGTGCCAACACGTGGCAGACCAGGCCAGTGCCAACACGTGGCAGACCAGGCCAGTGCCAACAGGAGGTAGACCAGGTCAGTGCAAACACGCGGCAGTCCTGGCCAAAGACTGACTGACCCACCCTTGCGGCGCTTCAGCAATTCCAGTAGGGCTTGTTTGCACCGGCGTGAGGGATGGAGGCGGTCAGAGCCCTTCGTTGTATCCACCCCACACTACCCAACTGAGGTAGATTCTACTCCTGGAGCATTGCGAGCTGGGTTACCAGATGGCTCCATGTCACCAGAGCACAACTTTTACAATCTTGCTCTTACTTTTTTTTTACAAATCATGTTTCAGGTGAGCTAGTCCAGCTGTTCCAGCTGAAACGACAGCAGAACAAGGCTTGCAAAGGAGCAGGGCTATCTGGTCACCCTGTGTTAAACAAAGCGTGAAATCAAAGCACACCCTCACCTCCCCAGAAAGGAATGGAACACTCCAGCTCACCCATAAACCCTCAGGAGGAGAGATGGTGGGAGCTCACCGGCTTCTAGAGCACTCCATGCGAGTGTGGGGGGGGGGGGGGGTAGAAAGTGGGCATGCTCACCATAGGGGAGGTCGCAGCAAGGAGCTAACCAGCAGCCATCTTGCTGCTTGGTTACCCAGACTCATCACTGCATGAGGAAAAGTGTTTAGAGGGTGAAGTCTGTCCAGTTCTCTCTAAACAACCCAAGGTCTCCTTTATTGGCTCTCAGTGTTCCGGCTCTGGAGTTAAACACCAAGTCTCACGGAAAATGTGTAAAACACCACCAAACTGTGTAGAACTGACAAGATCATTCACAGATATCCCAGAGGCGACAATTATTCCAAACCTCCAGAAAATATAGTGAAGGACCTGAAAACCTCTCAGGCCGGAACGAGCCAATGGGAGCCGGTTTCGGCCAGTACTCACCATTCCCAGCAGGCAGCGGATCTCATTCACGGCCCCGATACAGCCGAGGAAGCCCATCACCATGGTTACAGCACCAACGGTGATGAGGATGTAGGAGCCGGTCTTCAGCGACTCGGACGACTCCTCTGTAGGGACAAAGAGTAGAGTTAATGTCAGACCTTACAAATTGAAACCAAATTGTCACAAACCTGACTGCCTCCACCCTCCCCCCCTCAAAATATTGTACTCCAACCTCCAGTCAAGGGTAATATTTATCAGCTAAACATATTACCTCCTCTTGTGAAATTAACTGGCTTTCACATGAGTGTTTTTGACAGAATTACAGAAATCTGGAAAGAGCGAATAGTTTCAGAACCAAGGGTCTCCTTTTAGAAGAGAACTGGCCGACACCAAGAGAAATCAGGACCAGCCGACCAGTCCATCAGGACTCGTTTGGGAAATTATGTTAACATTCACCGATTGCCTGGAAAGACTTTCAAGGCCATATCCTGTGCATCGATCACTGGATCCAGTGCTTAATTTGTAAAAAAAAAAAAAAAAAAGTGCCAGGGCCCTCGTCAAGAGGTCACCGCAGCTTGCACCACCCATTGCTTCTGCCATGTTGCCAATGACCGCACCAGCAAACTACAAACCATCACACTCCTACCAGTGTGACAATTCGGACTATTTCAGTACTCCAAAGCTTATAGCATGGGCGGCAGGTAATGGTATTTTTTTTTCTATATTGAATTAATAATTAACTGTTCATCCCTAAATTAGCCGAACAGCACCACCTTGTGGCAGATTGTCGCAAGCGCCGGAGATGACAATTAAGTGCCTGGTGCTGAGCACCAGAAACCACCGGCTCAAATTAAGCACTGACAAGATCCAAGTTCTATGTGAGAATACTCTCTCAAAGGCTGGGAGTGTGAATATTACTTTCGAGCAGAAGACAATCTCTTGAGAATCTTGGCTCAGAAAAGCACAGCTTACATGTCACAACATGGCAATCCTTAGCTGTTTCTGCACTCTCTTCCGCTGGCAGCGGGCAATGCATGCTTGCTCTTATTTCTGCTTAGAAAGCTATTTCCTCTGCTTAGGCTCTCCACAGAAGTTTATGCAGATGTTTTTGTTTTGTCAACTAAATGTTTTACTATTTATGGTAGCAACCAATTGACTTTCTTTTCTGATAGAGGTTTGGATGAAACTTTGGCACCACTAAAAATGACAGATGCCTAGGACCGTAAACAAATTCTAAGAAGTACTGGTGACAACCAGAAGTGCTTTGAGGCCATGTGTGGGCTTGAAGTACTGTATAAAAGTTACAATTACAATGAAATGGCAAAGATGATGATGGATCAGAGGACCACACCAAACACCAACCTCAGACTCCTGGTATGAAATTAGGGAGTCTGGAAACTCCCTATGTAGAGAGTCATAAGACAATCAATCAATCAATCAGGAAATTCTAAGCGTGCTGCTCACCCGGGAGGGTCTCAAGGCGCTGGGGGCTGGGGGGGTAAGCAGCTCCGTGCAGTCAAAAAGCTAAGTCTTGAGGGTATTCCTGAAGTTGTTCAGGGAGGGGGCGTGTCTGATGTCGATAGCGAGCTCATTCCAGGTCTTGGCTGCGATGTAGGAGAAGGTTCTCCCACCTGTTCTGGCTCTGCGGATGCACAGGGTTTCGGCGAGGACAGCAGATTGGAGGTTTCTCTTGGGTACGTGGAAGGAGATTCTTTCGTTGAGGTATTGGGGTCCGGTGTTGTGGAGGCATTTGTAGGCGTGGGTGAGTATCTTGAAAGTGACAATCTTCTCAACGGGGAGCCAGTGGAGGTTCGATAGGTGTTGGGTGGTGTGTTTGTGTCAAGGAATGTCGAGGACGAGTCTGGCTGCGGCATGCTGTATGGTCTGTAGCTTGTGGATCAGAGACTTGTTGATCCCGGCGTAGAGGGCGATTCCGTAGTCCAGTCTGATGGTTATGAGCGCATGGATGATGGCCTTCCTTGGTTCGGGGGGATCCACTTGAAGGTCTTTCAGAGGATTCGGAAACAGCTGGAGGTGACGGCGTTGACCTGTCGGGTCATGGAGAGGGAGAAGTCGAGTATGATGCCGAGGTTTCGGACGTGGTATGTGGGGGGCTGCAGAAGGCATTAAGAACAATTAAAGCTTCAAGGGTGAACAAAAAGTGCCTCTGCTTAAGTTTAAGGTTCTTCCGTAGGTAAGATTAGGCCCGGGCTTCAAATTTCATTCCTCTCGGAAATTTGGCAGAATTTCGGTGACTCCGCCTTACTCTTGTAATGCGGAGTTCCGGCAAAATTCTGCCAATCGCTGCGTAGTGGAATTTTTTTGCCCACCAGGCTCCAGAAATGTGAGCTGGCGAACACAAATTGGTATCCCATAGCATGATATCTAGTCGCTAGGACTTCTGGTGAGATTTTCTAACTTGGGCGGTCGCGGTCGGAATCAACTAGAATCCGCGATGTACATATTTTCTCTCATTAGGGGAACTCCAAAGGATTTCACTGAGGTTTTATGTAACACAGAATTCTGTAGCGTGAAATTCTGTAAGTTCTGCCCACGCTTACATAAGATTCATTAATCTAGGTGGTAGCCCATGGCACCACGCTAAGTGGGGAGTTTCTATGGTTTCTGGGGTGGAATTATCTTCTATCACAATATGTTTCTCCCCAGTCATGTGCATGTCGCGATATCAGACTATCCTTGAATGGAAGCCGACAGGCTCGTGTGGTCAGCATACACACACGTCCTAGTTCTGTTTAGGGAAACTGTTGCCTTCAGAGGGCATCTGTTTTGACGGCCCGTAGACCCCTCTCCTGCTGCCAGAGTGGGACCCACTGGGGATTACGCACACACAATGGCTCTCTTGTGCAGCAATGCAGACAGCTGCACAAGGCACCACTCAACACATGTATCCGTGAACCCTGCACTACAGGAAAGAACAGAGCACCCAAGATGAAGGGGACACTCGCAGGAATGCCTCTCTATGAGCAGTCACTGTGTCAACAGACATGTCAGCCACATGCATATAGAGAACTACATTGATGCCTACAGAATGTGGGTGCACAATAGCAGAAGGGAAGAAACTTTGGGGTGCACAGCTGAAAACAATGTGGCGATAGCAGTGGAGAATGTTTGGAAATGAAATGAGCCAGTAGGTGACGTTTGGCTTCACTGTGAGGGAGAGGCTTGACATCACTCCTGTGGACAACAGCTTGACAGCACACCATGGACTACAGCGTGCCGTCACACGCACCGACTACAGCGTGCCGTCACACGCACCGACTACAGCGTGCCGTCACACGCACCGACTACAGCGTGCCGTCACACGCACCGACTACAGCGTGGCGTCACACCGACCGACTGCAGCGTGGCGTCACACCGACCGACTGCAGCATGGCAGTGCGCTGTGCACAATAGCATGTCACCATGCCACATATAACCATTTGATGCCACTCTGGTACAAAATAGCTTTAATTCTTACCAATACGACACAATTGTAGCCATAAACTTTGGGTGTCATGTCAGTGCAGACCAACTTGCAGTCACTTGAACAACGAATGCCATGCCACACCAGATGTTGGCTAATAATGTGATACCACAGCAGTGGAGTATAACTGCAATACACAGATGAAGACTGCCATGCCACACCAGCGGTTAATAATGTGACGTCACAACTTTGGAGTATAGCCTCCCAACACAGAAGAGGAATGCCATGCCACACCAGCGGTTAATAATGTGACGTCACAACTATGGAGTATAGCCTCCCAACACAGAAGAGGAATGCCATGCCACACCAGCAGTAAATAATGTGACGTCACAACTGTGGAGTATAGCCTCCCAACACAGAAGAGGAATGCCATGCCACACCAGTGGTTAATAATGCGACGTCACAACTGTGAAGTATAGCCTCGTAACACAGAAGAGGAATGCCATGCCACACCAGTGGTTAATAATGTGACGTCACAACTGTGGAGTATAGCCTCCCAACACAGAAGAGGAATGCCATGCCACACCAGCAGTAAATAATGTGACGTCACAACTGTGGAGTATAGCCTCCCAACACAGAAGAGGAATGCCATGCCACACCAGCAGTAAATAATGTGACGTCACAACTGTGGAGTATAGCCTCCCAACACAGAAGAGGAATGCCATGCCACACCAGTGGTTAATAATGCGACGTCACAACTGTGAAGTACAGCCTCGTAATACAGAAGAGGAATACCATGCCACACCAGCGGTTAATAATGTGACGTCACAGCAGTGGAGTGTACCCTACATACACAGATAAAGAATGGACAAATGCCACACATGTGAAAAATGAAATGACAACACCCAGTGGTGCACCACACGACTACCTGCCCATGTGCAACAATTTCGGCAAAATCTTGCAGGTCTGATCTAGGTGGAAAAACAGAAACCATCTGTCTCAAACAATACCGAGAACCCATGACCTCAATTTTTTTTAAAATTAAGTTTGTTGCCATTTCTCATTTGTTTTTCTCCGAACACCCCCATAAACCCAGACCCAGGCCTGTCAACTTTGGAAAGAATGTCATAGTTTGATGAAGGTGGGGCGGGGCTACGGATCAGCAGGACAATGGAGGGGTGGGACAAGCGAGAGGCGGGACTTCCTGCCAAGCACTTTAGATTCACCACCTCCACAAAGTTTGAGGCTGCCGCCTATTTCCTTTAGATGTTTCAGACCCCGTACCGGACACCGTCTGCACAGCGGCCCCTATCATAGCTGGAAAACTGTTCTTTGTAGGGGTTTCCAGCTCACTGTGTGCACACCGTGTGATCCGAACAAAACAGACAATGGTTCTCTGGGAGCAAGCTTCTAAGTCCAGGCTTCCTCGGCAGAAGAAACTGCACTAGCTTGAGAACAAGGTAAACCGATATTTTGTACAGTGCTCCGATACCCAAAAGGTTCATGTTCGTGCTATAGAAGACACTATAGATAAAGTAATTATACTATTTAAAATTCATCAATAAACAAAAATAAGACATTGCTTTTGTAGTGAGTGTGATTGGTGACAAAATTAAACAATGTGCATAAGTATTTAAGACAACATAGACATAAAATGTTGGCTACTTCGTCTTTCAGTGTAAGAAGCACAGACTGAAGCCAGGAGGACAGGTTTATGGACCGAGCTTCCTCCACATGAACCACTCTCAGTTGTGGTAATAGTGGGTACCCCTGTCCCCAGGAATACAGGGTGGCCCTATGTTTTGTACCGTTTCACCGGGTGATGCCGGCTTTCATCGGGTGACCATGTGAAGGGAGCCGATGTCGTGTGAGACACGGTGACACCACGATGAGAGTACCACGGTTTGCTCTATTCGTTCCACCCCACACATACCTGTGAGGGTCTGACCCCAAATGGTTTCATAGTTTTCTTAGTACTATTTTCAAGACTGTGGCTTTCTGGATTATGGGGTAGACATTTTGGTGTAGAGTCGTGGCATGTCGAAGGGACAGCAGCCCTGCACAGGTCAGTGGTGGTGCTTTTAAGTAAGACCTTGTTTTCCATTTAATGAAAGGATGCAAACTCCACCCCTCTGTAGTTTCTAAAGATTCGTACATTAAAAAAAGGAAAATAACCCTATTAGAGAGGGGTGTGTGTGAAACAGATGCAACCTGTCTGCAGAGAGCTGCGTGGACAGCCGCAGCCGGCACAGACAGATCGAATGAGACACCCAGCAACAGCTGCACGAGGTACGGGGGGCACTGCCCCCTCGGAGGAGGAGCAGCTGTGCAGTGTCTCAGGACGTGGGGGGCAGGATGAAGGGTGAGAAACAAGAGAAGCTAAATAAAGGGTAGGGTGCAGAAGAGACTTTAGGTAAAGAGTAAGGTGCAGAAAGAGGTAGGTGCACTAGAGAGCTAGATATAGCGAGAGGTGCACAAGGCACTGGATTGAGGGTGAGGTGTACAAAAGGGCTAGATAAAGAGTGAGGTGCACAAGGCACTAAATTAATGGTGAGGAGCACACGAAAGGCTACATAAAGGGTTTGGTGCAGAAGAGGCGGGATAAAGGGTGAAGTGAACAAGAGAAGCTAGCTAAATGGTGAGGTGCACAAGAGAGGCTAGATAAAGGCTAGATAAAGGGTTTGCTGCAGAAGAGGCAGGATAAAGGGTGAATTGCACACGAGAGGCTAATTAAAGGGTGAGGTGCACAAGAGAGGCTAGGGAAAGGGTGAGGTGCATGAAAGGCTAGATAAAGGGTGAGTACAAGATAGGATAAAGTGCACGAAGCAGTAGATTAAGGGTGAGGTGCACGAGGGGTCTAGGATAAAGTGCACGAAGCAGTAGATTAAGGGTGAGGTGCACGAGGGGTCTAGGATAAAGTGCACGAAGCAGTAGATTGAGGGTGAGGTGCACGAGGGGTCTAGGTGAAGGGTGAGGTTTGTTTATTTATTTTATTTAGAGAGTTTTATAAAGCGTGAGCATTACCCAAGGGTATCAGAGCGCAGTACATAAGGTTGAATGAATAGAAAAAACTAAAATAAAATGGACATAGACAAGTACAACAAAGTGAATGACATAATGAGCTGATGTCAAAATAAACATACACCATTCCATTATTATGCACTGACCCAGATTCTTCATGGTGGGTATTCTGCTGCTGCACAGAGAACATTCAGTTCCAGGTACCCAGGGGAGCAACATTAGAGAGGGGTTCGCCCTGGGGAGAGGCTCCCCAAAAGTCTATGAGAAGAATCTATTCATTAGGATCTTGTTCCCCTCTTTTTTGAAAAAGTGGGTCTATGGGTTTGAACGCACCTTAGGTGCAATGGCGTAACGAAAGTTTAAGGGGCCCCCTTGCAATGTGAACACGGAGGGGCCCCCGCTCTGGATTTTATCCTGAGTGCTCAGACTCCAGTACTGTGCTGAGGGGGCCCCCTGCAGCTGGGGCCCCCCACACCGCGGGGGATGCGGGGGCCTGTGTTAAGCCCCTGCTTAGGTGGTAAGGAGTTCCAGATCCCTGGTGCCGATCCGGAGAAGGAGCGTGTGTAGGTTTTCTGTTTTCTGAATCTAGGGGGTTCAAGCCTGAGAGAGTTTGTACTTCTGAGGTAGCAGCTGCCACCTGAGGTTCGAATCTTTTCTGCCAGGTATCTTGGTTCGTTAAAATGTAATGCTTTGTGTGCGGGGCAAGCAAATTTCAGTTGGGTTCTTGGCTTGAAGGGACGCCAGTCTAGATACCCAAGTGATGGGGTGATGTGGTCAAAGTGCCTAGTGCCTGTTACCAGTCTCGCTGCAGCATTAAGAGTCCTTTTGAGTGAAGCTGTTCTCGCTTTGGGCAGACCTGATGGAGTCGCCAATCCGTTTCCTAGTCTGGAGACGATTAAACTGCTTGTTTGAATTCTCAAGGTGGCAGAAATGGTTTCAATTTCTTCAGTAATCGGAGTTGGAAAGACACACTGCGCGTGGTAGCACGGATCTGAGCTAGCATGTTTAGATTCTTATCTTCTGTTTTTCCAAGGGATTTTGTGGAGTGAATAATAGTAGGTTTGCAGTTGAGGGCATCTAGGTGTTTGAGCCAATCTTGGATGAGTGTGGAGCGGTTTTGAGGGGAGAAAAGAATGAACTCTGTTTTAAGAGAGTTCAGCTTGAGGTTATTTTGAGATAGCCAGGACTGAGTTTTGATTAGAGTACTATTCAGTTGAATGACGCCATCTAGGGAGAATATCTTTAGGTATAGTTATGTGTCCTCTGTGTACATGTGGTATGCAGTGTTCGATTGTTTGAGGATTTCAGTTAGTGGCTGTATACATCGGTTAAAGAATATGGAGGAGATGGTTAACCCTTGAGGGACTCCGCACCTCACTGGTGAGGAGTCAGAGAATCAGTTGCAGAGTTCGATACGTTGGGAGTGATCCTGCAGGAAGGATGCGAACCATGAGAGCACCTTCCCATACATCCTCATTCAGTGTTCTAGTACTTTTAGTAGGATGTTGTGATTGACCATGTCAAATGCCCATGAGAGGTCTAGGAAGATAAGTAGGCAAGAATCGTTGCTGTCCATTAGGTGAACAATGGCCGATAGCGGTGTCCTGTTCTAAATCCGGATTGAAATTTGTTGAGTAGGTTGAATTGGTCAATATGCTGGCTCAGTTGGTTGTGAACTCATTCTTCCAGCAATTTTTCTAGAAAGAGGATGTTCGACACTGAACGAAAATTGTTCAGGATTGTAGGGTCAGCACCAACTTTTTTCAAGAGGGTCGACACTTGCCCAGTATTCGGGCAATCTGGGATACTGCCTTGTTTTAGTGATAAGTTTACCATCTTCGTTAGTATAAGTGAGAAAAGGTGCCAGAGTTCCTTTAGTGTTGTTGAGGGGTTGGTTGGTTTCATAGATTGTAAAATCTTGTAGACCTCTTCCTCTGTTAGTATTTTGAACTCTCTCCAGACAGCTTGGCTTTTTGTCTTGGAAGGGTGGTTCTTGGAAGGGTGGTTCATCATTGGCTTCACCACTTGGAATGAAGGGTCAACGACGGGATGGTGATCATAGACTAAAGTGGCTTGTGAACTGTTTGCCGGTTGTAATTTATTTTTCAATTTCTAGGATCTTTTCATTGAAAAATGAAGAGCACGCTTCACATTTTTCAGCTGTGTTATTACTGAGCTTGGTTACATCATTTGCCCCAGTCTGTTGGTTGACAATTGCAAACAGTTGTCTTGGCTGATTCCTTGCATTGTCTACTTGCGTTCTGAATTGCGATGCTTTGGCTTCCTAGATGTGTTTTTTGTAGCTGTTTTATCGTTCATATAGTTTGATTAGAAACAATGTTGAGGGTTCCTGTTGCCGCCTTGGCTACGTGTGTCTAAGACTTCTCTTCTCCTCGTTTAGGCTGTGATTGAACCAAGGTTGGGAGGGTTTGATTCTAAGTCTGGGCGAAGTTCGCAGAGTTCCGCTAGGCAGAACTCTGTGAAGTGACCAAAAAACTATGCCGCGCTACATGAGTTCTGCAAGCGTCAGAATGCGCTTGTCAAGGACTGTTCACATTGATTTTCAGCATCTGTTTGTACTTTGCTGGCAAGTCAACACAAACAGCATCATGAGCAGCTTAAGAGGACGCCGCTCCTTTTCTGACGCTCAAGTAGATTTTCTACCAGAGCGGCAACTTTCTCAACGCAAACAGAATGTTTCTCAATGCGAGCAGTTGCCGGGTCTGGTGGCTCAGTGGGCTAATGCGTCCACTGTAGGGGGTTGTATTCCACCTCATGGTCACAGGTTCAAATCCCGGTAGGTCCACTCAGCCTTTCAACCATTTGAGGTCGATAAAATGAGTACTATTGAGTTGGGTAACAATAAACATCGGTTATTCAGCGCCTTGATACCCTTGGGTGATACGTGTGCTTTACAAATACACGTTTGGTTATTGAGAAATAAGACCGCCCGCGTTGAGAAATCTCGCCAGGAGGTGGATTTTTTCTTGCTCGTGTTAGCCAAATTGGTGTTGGGGAGTGAGAGTGAGCAAAAATCTGACCGGGAGGTGGATTTTCCTCACTCGTGCTCGCCAACTTGATGTTGAGGAGCGTGAGCGAGGAAATAAACTCCACTACGCGGAACGTTTTATCGCAACTCCACATGCTCTGCGGACCGCGGAAAACTCCACAAACTCCACGAGCAGAGCAGATTTCACCGCCCAGACTTATTTGGTCCATACAGAGCAGTGTTTACAGCATGTGGCAGAATGCACAGTTTGTATGATACATGGTGCAGTTTACAGTGTGTGGGCCTGAATAAGCACACAGCATTCATGATTCATGCAGTGTTTGCAGTTTGTGAGACTTGATGCACAGCATGTATGATTGAAATGGTCTGTTTATTTCAATTCTGCAGTTTGTAAATGCCAGCTACCATCTAACATAGGGGCACCTGTCAATAAGAGTGAATCAGGTGCTCGCCTAAGACCTGAAGAGTGGAAATTTGCTGTGGTGTCTTTTATTAAAGACAAGCTAAACGTATTATGTTAAGGATAAAAGAGTGACAAGAGGGGTTGCCTGCAAGACCCGCTGCACACTCTTACAGAAACCTGGAAGTTACACCCCCACTACACCAAACACCCACTTCCTGTATAATGCACTAGCAAAGTGCTTAAATTGTAAAAAGGTAAGTGCCAGGGACCTTGTCAGGAGATCACTGCAGCTTTCACCACCCACGGCTCCTGCGAGCGCTGCCAATAAAAACCGCCAGCCATCAATCGCACTGTTACAAGTTTGACAATTCAGACTATTCTAGGCCCCCATAGCGAGAAGCCTAGCTTGGGCGGCAGATACAAGTCATTTTAATGTATATCAAATTAATAAACAACTACTGTGGTGCTCATCGCTAAATTAGATAGACAGCACCACCATGTGGCAGACTGTCATAAGTGCTGCTGGTAAAAATTGAGTGCCAAGCAGCGGAAACAACTGGCTCAAATTAAGCACTGTACTAATCAAGGTTCCTTGGTGAACAGGAAAAGCAGGTATATTAACTTCAAACTCAAAGTGGGAATTAACGTTCTAAATAATACTGGGAAGGAAGAATATAAGTTGAACTGGGGAGGAGGGAAAGCCATCACATCCGCTCTACTCCATTTTTTTGGCCTTGATTAACCCCTTGTGTGCCCCGCCCTTTGCCGGGCGTTGAATTAGCGGGCGGGGTTCATGACGAGATAGTCTCGTCATGGGCACAGCGGAACCGCGGCCCATGACGAGACCATCTCGTCATGGGCACTCAAGGGGTTAAAGAAGGGGGCGGCATTTGTCAGACCCTAGATAATAGCGGTGGCATAAGAACTAAAGTGTTCATATTCCAAAGAAGACGTTGCAACACTGGTGATAAACAGGGTAGGACTGGGACCAAAAATGGGTCCAAGCACTAAAATAAAAGCGACCTCAATTAGTGCAGTATATAGCTAAAAACAAGAGGTATTATCAGGGGAAATCAACAGTAAAAACAGGCCCAAAGCTTCTAAAATCCAGGCCCACAACCCGATGTGTCCGAGCAGCCTATGGGGCACTGCGTGATTGCCCTATAGGCCAGTCCGACCCAGGTGACAAAACAAATGAAACTTCTAACAGTGGATGCATAGCTGAGAAGAGTAATCGATGATAGACCACAAATCATGCATGCTAGAAACAAACCCTATGGTAGACCCTTTATTAATTCCAAATACATCGTCATTTCCCAGAAGTTGCTCAGCAGAACGCTGCACCCCAAGCATCCAGGAAACCACCTTGGAAGCTGCAACCACTGACACTTGAACCCATTTGCATTAGAGAGGTTTGCATGGAATTTGCTTAGTACCCATGGAATACAGTTAGTGGGGGGTGTCTGGAAAGTAAGAGAAAGGCTACAACGCAAGACAAAAGCTAAAAAGTAAAAATATATACAAGTAGCGTTAGGAAAGTAGCAGTGAATAAAAGTTAAAACTAGAGAACAAGAGTTGAGAGGAAGAGGAAGGTAGGCGAACAGGAGGAAGAACTGGCTAGTGGGATTTTCCAAGTGGTGTTGAGAACAATCCACCATCAGAAAACAGCTTTTTTTCTTCTAATCAGTGTCCAAAAGCACCATTCAACTTACGCAAAACAGCAATAAAGCTGGTTTTGTCCACCAATATCCATATTCCGAAGCCTAGGATCACCGCTCCAAGGATCTAAAAAAAGAAAACAAACCGGTTTAAAAGAACAAGCAGGTCCTGTTCATTACTAACATATTATTGCACATAAAAATGTAAATGTTGAAATAAAACCTTATTACAACCACATATATTGCGATAAAGGTAGTATTGACACTTGCTGTACTGTGAATTGAAGCTGCTAATTTTGCCCCAAAGAACAGAGGCCATTTTGTGATCCTTGGGAGGCTGAAAAGCTCATTGGTAAACCTGGGCTCTGAGCATGGAGAACGCATCTCTGCAGCACTATAGCACTCTAGTACTCTAGTAGGATTGAGGAGAGCATGGAGACTTAATAGCATCTAGTGCCTAATTTGTGCTGGTGTTTTCCGGTGCTCAGCACCAGCAGGTATTTGTTAACATCAGCACATAAATATCACAATCTGCCACATGATAGCGTCCTAAGCCTTTTATTTAACACAACACATCAGCAAAGTTTCTAACAATGTTGAAACACACAAACAAAAAAAAGAATACCAGAGTGCCCAGATGCATGATACAACTGTGTGACCTGCAATATTCCAAATTGTCACATATGTAAGCGAACTGGGTTTAACAGGTAGTGTTGGCACAGGTTTTCAGGAGCGCTGTCAGTTAGTGGGTGGTGAAGCTGCGGTAGCCACTTGAGAATTATATTGGGCCTAGGCAGGGCTTTAAGTGGGCCGGGTCTGAGCACCGGCAGTTTTTAGTTCAAGCCTAGTGCAGTGCGCATGCGCTGCCCTAGGAGATGACCTCTAGAAATCGGTTTACACTTTTCAAGCACTCGTGCTTGTGGTGGCATCCACCTTGCAGGAGTGAGCAGCAGCGCGCAGGGTCCATCTGTTTGTAATTAACGTGGCCGCGTGCGCTGGTTTAGATTTCTTTACTTTCCCTTCCACTGCCTGCCTCACCCTCGCACTCCCTTGTCAACAGGTTCCTTTTAAACAACTTTGGGGCCGATTCCGATCCTGGAAAAATATTCCCCGTACGAATCGTATCTGGATTTTTTACCGTACGAATCGTACAAGTCCCGTACAAACTGGCAAGTACGATTCGTATGTTAAAAAGTCCATACGAATCGCATTGGGTAAATTCCCCGACACGTCCTCGGGTCGGAAAAGGTGTCTGACACGTCCCCGGACATTTTTACGTACGAATCTGAAAACTGAAGTCCGAGCGCGCAAGTACGATTCATACCGTCCGTCCGATTGTACAACCGTATGGTAAAAAGACCGTCCGGAGCGAACTCCTATAGCAACCATGGAGACGTCCAAACAGGTGCCCGGTATGCGCCGTCTCCCCCCCAGCCCCCCGTATGTACGTGCCGTCCCCCCCCAGCCCCCCGTATGTACGCGCCATCCCCTCCCCAGCCCCCCGTATGTACGCGCCATCCGTCCCGGCGCGTACCCCCACCCGTGTATGTACGGCACGTTCCCCCACCCCCGTAGGTACGGTGCGGACCCCCTGTGTATGTACGGTGCAGACCCCCCACCCGTGTATGTACGGTGCAGACCCCCCACCCGTGTATGTACGGTGCAGACCCCCCACCCGTGTATGTACGGTGCGGACCCCCACCCGTGTATGTACGGTGCGGACCCCCACCCGTGTATGTACGGTGCGGACCCCCACCCGTGTATGTACGGTGCGGACCCCCACCCGTGTATGTACGGTGCGGACCCCCACCCGTGTATGTACGGTGCGTACCCCCACCCGTGTATGTACGGTGCGTACCCCCACCCGTGTATGTACGGCGCGTACCCCCACCCCCGTAGGTACGGTGCGGACCCCCACCCGTGTATGTACGGTGCGGACCCCCACCCGTGTATGTACGGCGCGTACCCCCACCCCCGTAGGTACGGTGCGGACCCCCAGCGCGTACTTTGTTAGAAGTATATGCTAGCATGTATTTTTGTATAATACATTAAAACAGGGGCTGCTCTCTACATACACTATATAAACAAGCGCTCTCTCCTAGCACATGCTGCCTCTCTTCTCAAATTATAGGAAGGATGAAACTTAGAATCAGCCCTGCTTTCGTTTGAACCTGTGGCTGCTGCGTGTGCACAGATTTCTGGGGCCATCTACAATAACAACACAAGTGCAAAATACTGAAACATATCGATCTATGGATATTAGGAATGAACTTCTAATGGACTGGTTTATGATCAATACAGATGCGGAAGACTTAGCCGATGCACTTATGCCGTATTTACCGCAGACATGTGAAGTAATATTTTGCAATGGCATTATTACAAAAATATTAAAAGATATTGCAACAGGATGAATATATTTATAAAACATATATAAATGTACATCATAAATATTTTTTTGCCACTCAACTTACTTCAAAGTACTAAATGTTAACTAAAAATTCTTGCAATAAAATTTAAACTAAAACATTTGTCAGTTATTCCTCAACAAACCATTGCCAATATCTTTGGTTACACACTTATCAGGTGCCAAAAAAACCCACATATTAGCAATGCCAATAGCTCAAAAATAAAATCCAAACTACCAAGCTCTAATTGGGTGTTTTATGTATGCTAAAAAAATATGACTGCACATTGCTCAGAAGGTACATTTTGTATTTTTAGCCTTCAGGATACTTTAGCATCAAAACTAATTGTAAAGCTGTTCCACATTTTCTTTTTAAGCAAAAAAGCTAGAACAAGATTTGTCAGTAGCACACAATTCATTACTTTGTAGTAGTGTTTAGAAACATAGTTATGCTATAAAAACATTGCCATAGCCAATACATCTCGCCTTTCAGAACATACAAGTATTTAGTTATGCAGCACAATATCCTTGGTGCAACAACATCAACTGTTGCATGGCTAAACACTTTAAGGTCCCAAAGGCGAGACCTATTGGCTATGCCAATGCTTGTTTACTGGAGGCCTCGAAACGGGTCTCCATCGGGCTCTGTTTTGTGCCCTGGGACAGGCGGTCAGTTTTTTTTCCAGACTGCAGTGGCAGCAGGCACATCGATGTGCGCGTGCTCACACTGCTCACACTTGTCACTAGTGGAGAAGTTACGGCATGACGTCATGCCAGGTGAGCGTTGTAGGGGAAGGGAAATCCTTTCAAGAGAGTCATTTTCTCTCTGGATTTCCCTTCTCTTTTTGAAACTCAGGAGCAGCAACATTGTCGTGGTGTCACCAGGGCTTTAAGTGGAAGCTATTTCAATATTATATACAAGCCATCGTTGCTGCTTATTTTTCTTACGCAACTAACAACCATTGACAAAGCCAATAGTTCTGACTTGTTGTAGGTTTGATGTTACTTGCTGTATCATATCTGGAAGCAATGACAGAAACAGCAAAATACAAGTCGGGCGGCACAGTATGCTAAACACAGATTTTTAGATTATGTATTTTTAAGCCACACCCTTAATTACACAGGCCACGCCCCTTTGAAAGACCCTCCAGTTTTTTTTCATCTCACTTAAAGCCCTGGGCCCCGTTACTATTTTTTTTTAATCAGTCAGTCACTAATGACAGCAGAAGATCGTGAATATGAAACTTCTCGCGAGTTACCAGTGACCGCTTAAGGAACAAGAAGCCAGCGCTGGGCAGGACAGTCTGATCTAGTCTGTCTGCTTACACCCGTGGAATCCTTCGAGAAGAGCCGCTTATTGCAACCACCGGCTCAGATCAAGCTTTGGACAGAGCCCTATATACTGTGGCCTCTTCCATATAACAATCATCATTTCAAAACTATCTTAATACTAGTAGGAACATTTTCAGAGATTTTCCATACGTGGCTTCGTCAGTATGACTTCTGTATAGTTCAAGCCACAATGCACTTAATTCGACAGTGAATTATAGAAACAAGATTTACAAAGAATGCTAACAATTAAAGTGCCTCATTTTATGTATTATTTTTTACTTGAAGACTTGTTTTTCCTTTTTGTTTGTGATCTATACAACAAAGTGCCTTGTGACCCTCACGGGTGAGCCGTGCGCTTACAATTTCCTGATTGATTGATTGATAAGCAGTTAGTAGAAGCTTAAATCTTTTTTTAAATGCTTTTGTGAAAAATGTTTCAGGACAGGATTCTGCTGGAATCTACAGAATACTAAAATGATAACATCAGGTCGTCATCATTAAGGCCCTAAGTACAGGACGCTTCACAGCACGAATCCGCGGTCTTTTTTGTAGGGGTGGGCGGAATTTGCGTAATCGCGTTACGCAAATCTCCGCGAAACGGTAAAAAATCTCCGCGAACACGCAGAAATTCCGCGAACACGCGGAATTGCTTGTTCGCGATGCTTTTGTCCTGTTCGCAATCGCTGTTTGCGTGTTCGGGGAGAAATATCTCGCGAACACGCATTTTGAGAACGCGAACAAGCATAAATTTCGCGAAGCCGCGGAAAGCGGGATTTTGGGCAATTTCGCGTTCTCTGCGGAACGCGAAATTACCCAAATTCCGCAAATTCCGCGAACGGAACGGAATTTACCACCCAGGCCTACTTTTTTGCTCTGTCTACACGGCACAAACACTGCCAGGTGGAAAATCCAAACGTCTCTTGAAATTAATGAAAAGAATGTAAGCTAAATGGTTCATGACTGGAAAAAACACAGTGCAGGGATGCTGGCGCACTTGTAAAGATAGCATTATACCTCTGAAGCACTCCCCAGCCACTAACAGAAAGGTGATGGTAATATTGCACCATCTAGATGTGGCGCCTTGAAGCTCCGGCCATCTCTCATCTTGTCGCATCAAAGGGCCAGGATACGGTAACCCCAGGTGCTGATGGACTTCGTCTAAAGCAACCCCACCATGAGAAGACGATTCTCCTTGCACGCTACAAAGAGGTACCGGAGAGTGAAAACACCCACTCTTGAGCCGTACGGGTGCAAAACACTTGTTGTGAATGAACAGTGGGCGTAATTCCCGCCCATCGCTTACAAATGGTTCGCTTTATTGTCAATCTAGTTTGCTTGCTTCTTATTTGATGGCTTCTCTTCCTGCTCTTGTGCCTGTCCCTCTTCCGGAGCGTAGCCACTCTATGATCCTTTTGATTGGCTGACTTGTATCCGTCCACTGTTCTCTTTTATGCAGCGTTTTTTCATTCGGCACTCCATGAGAGCGCCTGTGTGTTTTATTGCCCTCTCCCTGTGTACTGCTCTCAACCCTACAATATCCCCACCTCCAAGCTATGTTGTTCCTCACTTTTTCTAGCTGGCTTGTAAAAACACACCAGGGATATTTTTTGCTGGAGTAGGGCTGAAGAGCAGACTTTAAGGGTTGGTTCTATTTTATCTCCTGCTTTCCACATATTGCTTGAAAGTACAAGCGTTGCCTCACAAAGCCCTTTACGGCTCTTTGGCAAGGGCAGTCTGCTGCGCTCCCTGTGCACGCACCACGTTAGAGTCGGTGTCCCGGCGGTGCAATGCGCAGATGCTTCGGGCACCGTTGTACCACAGCAGGAACCAGACGATTGTGCGGCTCTTTCTGTAATACTGACAACGCCAGTGCCCACATAGCGCTGGTGCGCTCTTAGGAGAGGGTTACCGGATTTGCTTGGGGATGGGAAGCTATGCAAATGAGGGAAACACCTTGCCTCTGCCCCGTGCCACACTATAGATGCAGGCGCACAGGCAAAAAGGCCATCAGCCAGTGGAGCCTTGACTTAGGAATCTGGGGGTCTACCCACTGGTGCCGGGGAGGGAATCGTGCATTCAGAGTGGTTCAGGAGTACAGTTTCCACATGCGTAGTGCCTCCATAGGCAGATCACAGCACTAGCCGTGCCCCTGGCTTCACAGACAGTCAGGCCTAAGGAAGTGACTGAGCATGGAAAGAGAAAAGGGGGGCTTGCGGCCTTCCTGAGTTTGCTGGTCAAGCAGGTGGGCTTGTAAAGTCATCAAGGACTATTCGGAGACAGTAAGGAAGCTAGAGAGACAGTAAGGAAGCTAGAGAGACAGTAAAGAAGATAGAGAGACAGTAAGGAAGAGTGCGAGACAGTAAAGAAGATAGAGAGACAGTAAGGAAGATCGCGAGACAGTAAAGAAGATAGAGAGACAGTAAGGAAGATCGAGAGACAGTAAGGAAGATCGAGAGACAGTAAGGAAGATCGAGAGACAGTAAGGAAGATCGAGAGACAGTAAGGAAGATCGAGAGACAGTAAGGAAGATCGAGAGACAGTAAGGAAGATCGAGAGACAGTAAGGAAGAGCCAGAGACCGTAAGGAAGAGCCAGAGACAGTAAAGAAGAGACAGGAGACAGTACGGAAGAGCCAGAGACAGGAGACAGTACGGAAGAGCCAGAGACAGGAGACAGTACGGAAGAGCCAGAGACCGCACGGAAGAGCCAGAGACCGCACGGAAGAGCCAGAGACCGCACGGAAGAGCCAGAGACCGCACGGAAGAGCCAGAGACCGCACAGAAGAGCCAGAGACCGCACAGAAGAGCCAGAGACCGCACAGAAGAGCCAGAGACCGCACGGAAGAGCCAGAGACCGCACGGAAGAGCCAGAGACCGCACGGAAGAGCCAGAGACAGTACGGAAGAGCCAGAGACAGTACGGAAGAGCCAGAGACAGGAGACAGTACGGAAGAGCCAGAGACCGTATGGAAGAGCCAGAGACCGTACGGAAGAGCCAGAGACCGTACGGAAGAGCCAGAGACCGTACGGAAGAGCCACAGAAAGTACGGACGGAAGAGACAGAGAAAGTACGGAAGAGACAGAGAAAATAAGGAAGAGACAGTAAGCTAGAAGTCTTTCACACCTCACGAAGGAGGTGTGGTACATACTCCTCATGGGACACAGTTTGCAATGGATGGACTGGGTTTCCACCGGTCACCCTTTTGTACAGGAGGGCACATAACGTACTGAGAGTCTCATGAACGGCTAGACTCCCAATAAGGAAGATGTGAGAGCTGCTGCTGCTGCGTCTCAGAGTCTGAGGCCTCCTGCAAGAAGCTCAAGAAAGACCGTTCCATCTCCTCTCTATTGCAGGGAGGGCTCTGAGATGGTCACTCACATGGGGACTTGTCCCATATAACGGCATGCTAGGTAGGGTGGGGTGGGGCCCAGCAGTCTCGAGACCCACTCAACGTGTGGTTAAGTAGCCACTTTAGAGAATCCAGCGTCTCAGTGCTTCACCATTATGTGTGCAGGAGCTGGAAACCAGCCAGAGTGGACTCAGAGACTCTGGATTTCCTATCTTTGAATATGTTGCATGGAAGGTTTGTTTCTCATTCGTTATTTAACTTACAGACGTGCTTCTTGCCTTCACCCATACGAACTTTGCCACCTCAGCTGCCTCGCCGTCTGAACCCTCATCTCAGGAAGAGCTCACTGGAGGGCACGCATGTGGCACCAACACCGTCGAAACCCTGGTGATTGCTACTGCACTCCTGGGGGGATCAGGTTGGCACAGTATAGGGGTAAGAGGGCGAGGTGTATATGGCTGCATAGCCTTCACTTGTGTTATGCAAAGCAGTTCCTTCCTGATCCAGAAAGTTCTGTTTATGCGCTGTATGTTGTTTATCTGTGCACAGTGCATATTGTGCATAGTATTGTTTCTCTACAGGTTATAATGTTGACAAGCGTCCCCTGCATACACCTATGCATCCCCGCAGGACTTTCGACTATTCACATCAGTGAGGCACACTCGGTAACTGTGCAAAATGCACTCTCATATATATAGTGTGTGGGGGGGGGGGTCAGTGTGCGTCTGCATGTGTGTCTGCGTCAGTGCACTAGAATGTTATCCAACTATTCATCCTACAAGTGATATGCAATCAAAGCCAACAGGTCTGGCCTCAATGTGCAGAAGCATCCGACAGCATTTGTGCACGTCCATCTTGGAATATTAAAGCCAGACTTGTGGCGGGCTCCTGTGCTCCAGAAGCAAATTGTGACTTCTTACTAAAATAGGTTTTTAAACCTACCGCAGAGACAAAACACAGGGATTCTTTCTGTATGGAATGCAAGCAAGAGGTAAAGAATCTAATGCGTGATATTCATTGTACCTTTGAAATGTAAAATAGTCCCGCAGGCATTGCAATGCCAGGTCTACACAGGAGCCGCAATAATACACCAAATAAACCTCTGAGTGGAGGTAAAGTCCATTTTCAGAATATTTTAAAGAATTGGTAGCAAATGGTACCACACAACCACGCTGTCAAGCCAGACCTAAAACCTAATTGGGCCACATCTGGGAGCAGCGGTCACCAGTTGGAGGTGTCTAGGATTCGTGGGAGTCCATGAAATAGGTTTGAGTCTGTGCCTAATTTGGAGGAAATAAAATAAGTGCCAGGGCTCTGGTCAGGAGGCCACTGCAGTTTGCACCATACTTTGCCCTTGGTATGCTGCCAATGATAGTAACAACACAACTACTCACCATCACACTCCTACCAGTGAGACAATTCAGAGTATTTCAGGCCCTAAAGCTATAAGAGTGGTTTGGGCGGCAAGTAATAGTCATTTTTAATGTATATTGAGTTATTAATGTTGTGATCCTCTCTAAATTAGCCAGACAGCGCCACCTTCTGGCAGACTGTCACAAGCTTCAGTGTTGACACTAAGTGCAGGTGCCAAGCACCGAATCCACCGGCTCAAATTAAGCACTGGTTTGAGTGCGTCAAAGTAGCCCTGGAACGGTCAGCCAGCACTACTGTCATTTGGAAACACTTTATTAGTGCCAGGTGAACACTTATCAGCACAAAGACCCCTTAGACTGCAAGGTCTAAGGAGAAGCAGTTCTGCTGTGCAGTCAGGTCACATGTCACTACACAAACGTGCCCACGGCACATTAAAATAGCCTCTGACCGCAGCACCCAATGTGGGGCATGTCGTCTGCTTGACTACATGCTTTTAGCCTCGATGCAAACAGGCCACTTACTGGTTTTGAGTGGATCTGGTGCAAAATACAAGCAGGTCATGGGCAGGCAGGGGACAGCAGTGGGTCTGGAGGCCAGGACAGCCCTCTTCTGAAGGAAGTGTCTGGCAAGGACAGCCTTTCAGAGGCAGCTGTTAAATCTGTCAGACCGGCCTTCGAAGAGACAAGGCGTGTGGACACAGATAATCTTACTACCCGATATTTCTCAATGGGGATAACTGGTCTATAGGCAACATCTAGCATTTAGCAGTACGGCGCAGGCAGGTATATTCAGCAATGACATCAGTAGCCTGCCCTTGAGCCACCATTACATGACTGGTCTGAAGTTTAAACTTGGTCTGCCTGTCTTGTAGGCGGTGAGTGAGTTTGACTGAATTAAGGAATTTAAAAGCGCTTCATATTTGTCCAGGTTGCATTTATAAAAGATGGAGGCGTTGGTGCTCTGGATTTTGGAGTCTATGTTTTCACACAAACCCATCGGGCCTAGACGTCAGAGCTGGGATTGTGACACTGCTGGAGAGACGACCACCAGCTGAAGGTTCGATGGCCCAGAATCAGGGGAAGATGCTCACAGGAAGATCGGTTACTCCAGTGAAGTACTACGACAGATTGGTAAGTCAACGAGCAACAGGACTGACCTGTTACGATTCGAGGAAACGACTGGCCCAGAGGCTGACTTTGTTAGGAAAGATGCTCTGGCGGGAGGGCTGCTGAACGTCAGATCTTTACCTAAACACCATGTGGCGATCCAGCTGTTACTGGACTCTCACTGCTTAGATGTCTTCTTTATGACTGAAACCTGGACACATTTGGGATCTGAGGTAGAACTAGGAATAGCATGTCCTCCAGGTTACAAAATCTTACATAAACCACGAGCTAGAGGACGAGGAGGTGGGGTAGGGGTTATTTTTAAGGATACTCTGGACTTCACTTAATTAGATATCGACGAAGTTGAAGGAGGTGAATTCATGGGTTTCTCACTTAAAGACCCAAAAGGTGATCTACTGGCGGGCATAATCTGTTACAGACCCCCTGGTGGGATTAGCTCTCCTCATATGCAGGGACTGGAAGATGTCATTTGCAATATGGCCCTTACTCACTCTAATCTGCTTATTTTGGGTGATTTTAATTTACGGCTTAATGGGAACCTGGATTCAGGATACAGTAACCTAATTCAGTCTTGTGAGAGTCTGAGACTGTCAATAGATCAATGAGGCTACCCACAAGGGGGAGGGGGTGGGGGGGGGGGCATACTGGACCTAGTCCTCTCTAAGGAACAGGCCTTGGGAGCAGTAGAAATCCTTCCAGTTGTCTGGTCCGACCATTATTTGGTCAAGTTTCAGATATTCAACCCTAGGAAGGTACGGTCAGCTACCAGCAAGATAAGGACGTTCAGGAGTAGAGACTGGAAGGGGCTTCTAAAAGGAAAGACCACTTCATCTTTGGTCTTTTCCTTTGAAGAGAATTTCAACAATGGGAGGTCAGTGGAAGACGAAAATGTGGATTTCTGTGATCAGACTAAACTTAGGCTTGACCAGGTTGCTCCCATGAAAAACTGTAAGAAGACTGGCAGGCCGTCAGCCTGCTAGTATAATGATCGCCATAAATCCTTCAAACAGATCTGCCGGCAGGCGGAGAGGAAGTGGAGGAAGCTATAATCTAATGAGGAAAAATCTAGGTGGAAGGCTGCAATAGCGGAATATAGGAAGGGAATTGTTTTAGCAAAACCAGATTATTTTGCAAACATTATCTTAAACTCTAAAAATAACTCCAGAACTATTTTTAAAATTGTAAAGGATATTGCTACTCCCGAATGTGCACAATCTAAAATCTTGCCAACTCAAGCTCTGTGTGACAACTTAGCGACCTGCTTTATGGAGAAAATTAGTAATATTATTGATGGATTGAAGGTGAACAATCTCTCCAGGAAAGAGGGTCCTATTACTAAAACTAATGGGTCACGAGATACAGTTATGGAGAACAGGGCGGAGCCAGGTCCACCGATCTTCTTGAACCATTTTGAGCCACCCACGGAGGAGAACTTTAACAGAATTGCCTTGGGTGTGTCATCTGGTTCCCCTTTAGACCCTCTCCCACATAAAATCTGGAAGGAACTGGGCTCGGAGCTCTTTCCCTCTCTTCGACAGATCTGCAATAGCTCCCTGACTTCTGGATCAGTACCAGCATGCTGGAAACGGGCTGTGGTCACACCACTTTTGAAAAAAGCGACACTCGATCCTACTTGTGCTAGTAACTACAGTCCGATCTCACTCTTACCGTATCCGGTTAAAATCATTGAATGACTGGTCAGCAAAACTTTGTCCCAGTTCCTAGAATCTAACTTTAGGCTTGATGTACAGTTCAGTTTTCGACCTGGCCATGGAACCGAGACTGCTCTGGTGACCGTGTTAGACGATCTTCGATTGAGGGCAGACAGGGGACAATTGGAATTCTTATTCTGCTTGACCTGTCTGCCGCTTTCGACATGGTCAACCATGACATCTTGCTGACCAGGCTGGAAGAGATCGGGGTGTCGTGCACGGCTCTAGAATAGTTCCGCTCTTATTTATCCGGCAGGTGTCAGGCGGTCTCTCGCCCTCCGTACCAATCTGGGTTTTCCAATATCCATCATGGCGTTCCTCAGGGATCGGCAATCAGTCCTATTCTTTTTAACATCTATATGAGACCCTTGATTGATATTATAAAGGCGCATGGTGTGAAATTGGTGAACTACGCTGACGACACTCAGCTCTTTTTCTCCTTAGATGGTAGTCAGTCGATACCTCTTGCGACATTTCATGCCTGCATGAAGGACACTGCCCTTTGGCTAAGAGCCAATTCTCTTCAAATTAATTCTGACAAGACTGTAGTGTTACATTGTGCTTTGGGGAAATTTCCCTCCCCTTTCCTGTACAATTTCTGGCCTTCTTCAACTACCTCTACTCTGGTCCCGGCTAAATCAGTACGTAATTTGGGAGTTAGGCTATATGCCAAATTAAATCTGGAAGTACATGTAAACAAGCTGGTGGTGAACTGTTTCTCCCTGATCAGAGCTTTGAGGAAGATCCTCCCGCTGCTGCCTAATATGGCCAGAGCCTTGGTCAGCAGGTTGGACTACTGTAACGCCCTCCAATTGGAGTCCCCAAAATTCGTGATTGAACGCCTTCAAAGAGTTCAAACTTTGGCGGCCAAATTGGCACTGATGAAACCTCGCCGCTCGTCAGGCTCCTCGGCCCTTGCAGAGAATCATTGGCTACCAACAATGCAGAGAATTCAGTTTAAATTTCTCTGCTCGGTATTCAAAGCCCTTCACGGCTTCGGACCCAAACCTTTACAGAAGACCTTTGCATGGTCTACCCCACCGAGGTGCCTTCATTCCCCCACTGCTTAGCTGGTGAGAACTCCTAAAATTCGAAGAGCCAAGGCAGGAGGTAGGGCATTTAGCTCGCCCGCCGCAAAGCTCTGGAATAAACTTCCTTTGGAAATCAGACAATCCCATGACCTTTTGCAGTTTAGGAAAAAGGACAAAACATGGTTGTTCCCTAGAACTCTAGAACTTGACAACTGAGGACTTTCCATGCTATCCCATATCTGATGCCATCTCGGACTGATGATTCACGTACTATAGCACCAAGATACCCGTTGGGTGATAGCTGCGCTCTATAAATATCACATACAAATCAGTACAGAGGCGAGAGCTGCTGGACTGGGGTGGTGGGGTCTACCTCCTGGGTGATGAAGGGAGTCACGCACAGCCGGAAGTAAGATCCAGTCTCACTGATGGTCAGATTGGTCACTCTCTGCAAGGGTTTAAAGCGATTCATTCGTGATGCGATGGAGAGAAAGAGAGGGAGGAGAGAAAGAGAGGGAGGAGAGAAAGAGAGGGAGGAGAGAAAGAGAGGGAGGAGAGAAAGAGAGGGGGAGGAGAAAGAAAGAGGGGAGAGAGGGGGAGGAGAAAGAAAGAGGGGAGAGAGGGGGAGGAGAAAGAAAGAGGGGAGAGAGGGGGAGAGAGAGGAGGAGAGAAAGAGAGGGGGAGAGAAAGGGAGGGGGAGAGAAAGGGAGGGGAGAGAAAGGGAGGGGGAGAGAAAGGGAGGGGGAGAGAAAGGGAGGGGGAGAGAAAGGGAGGGGGAGAGAAAGGGAGGGGGAGAGAAAGGGAGGGGGAGAGAAAGGGAGGGGGAGAGAAAGGGAGGGGGAGAGAAAGGGAGGGGGAGAGAAAGGGAGGGGGAGAGAAAGGGAGGGGGAGAGAAAGAGAGGGGGAGAGAAAGAGAGGGGAAGAGAAAGAGGGGAAGAGAAAGAGGGGGAGAGACAGAGAGGGGGAGAGACAGAGAGGGGGAGAGACAGAGAGGGGGAGAGACAGAGAGGGGGAGAGACAGAGAGGGGGAGAGACAGAGAGGGGGAGAGACAGAGGGACAGAGAGAGGGACAGAGAGAGAGACAGAGAGAGAGACAGAGAGAGAGACAGAGAGAGAGACAGAGAGAGAGACAGAGAGAGAGACAGAGAGAGAGACAGAGAGAGAGACAGAGAGAGAGACAGAGAGAGAGACAGAGAGAGAGACAGAGAGAGAGACAGAGAGAGAGACAGAGAGAGAGACAGAGAGAGAGACAGAGAGAGAGACAGAGAGAGAGACAGCGAGAGAGACAGCGAGAGCAGCGAGAGCAGCGAGAGCAGCGAGAGCAGCGAGAGCAGCGAGAGCAGCGAGAGCAGCGAGAGCAGCGAGAGCAGCGAGAGCAGAGAGAGCAGAGAGAGCAGAGAGAGCAGAGAGAACAGAGAGAGCAGAGAGAGCAGAGAGAGCCGAGAGAACAGAGAGAGCAGAGAGAGCAGAGAGAGCCGAGAGCAGAGAGAGCGAGAGCAGAGAGAGCGAGAGCAGAGAGAGCGAGAGCAGAGAGAGGGAGAGCAGAGAGAGGGAGAGAGAGAGCAGAGAGGGAGAGAGAGAGCAGAGAGGGAGAGAGAGAGCAGAGAGGGAGCAGGGAGAGAGAGAGCAGAGAGGGAGCAGAGAGGGAGAGAGAGAGCAGAGAGGGAGCAGAGAGAGAGAGCAGAGAGGGAGAGCAGAGAGGGAGAGCGAGAGAGCAGAGAGGGAGAGCGAGAGAGCAGAGAGGGAGAGAGAGAGAGCAGAGAGGGAGAGAGAGAGAGCAGAGAGGGAGAGAGAGAGAGCAGAGAGGGAGAGAGAGAGAGCAGAGAGGAGAGGGAGAGAGAGAGAGCAGAGAGGAGAGGGAGAGAGAGAGAGCAGAGAGGAGAGGGAGAGAGAGAGAGCAGAGAGGAGAGGGAGAGAGAGAGAGCAGAGAGGAGAGGGAGAGAGAGAGAGCAGAGAGGAGAGGGAGGGAGCAGAGAGGGAGGGAGCAGAGAGGGAGCAGAGAGGGAGGGAGCAGAGAGGGAGCAGAGAGGGAGCAGAGAGGGAGCAGAGAGGGAGCAGAGAGGGAGCAGAGAGGGAGCAGAGAGCAGAGAGAGAGAGCAGAGAGGGAGAGCGAGAGAGGAGAGAGGGAGAGCGAGAGAGGAGAGAGGAGAGAGGGAGAGCGAGAGAGGAGAGAGGGAGAGCGAGAGAGGAGAGAGGGAGAGGGAGAGCGAGAGAGGAGAGAGGGAGAGCGAGAGAGGAGAGAGGGAGAGCGCGAGAGCAGAGAGGGAGAGAGAGGGAGAGAGAGAGAGCAGAGAGCGCGAGAGCAGAGAGCGCGAGAGCAGAGAGCGCGAGAGCAGAGAGCGCGAGAGCAGAGAGCGCGAGAGCAGAGAGCGCGAGAGCAGAGAGCGCGAGAGCAGAGAGCGCGAGAGCAGAGAGCGCGAGAGCAGAGAGAGCAGAGAGAGCAGAGAGAGCAGAGAGAGCAGAGAGAGCAGAGAGAGCAGAGAGAGCAGAGAGAGCAGAGAGAGCAGAGAGAGCAGAGAGAGCAGAGAGAGCAGAGAGAGAGCGAGAGCAGAGAGAGAGCGAGAGCAGAGAGAGCGAGAGCAGAGAGAGAGAGAGCAGAGAGAGAGAGCAGAGAGAGAGAGAGAGCAGAGAGAGAGAGAGAGCAGAGAGAGAGAGAGAGCAGAGAGAGAGAGAGAGCAGAGACAAAGAGAGAGCAGAGAGCAGCGAGAGCGAGAGCGAGAGCGAGAGCAGAGAGAGCAGAGAGAGCAGAGAGAGCAGAGAGAGCAGAGAGAGCAGAGAGAGCAGAGAGAGCAGAGAGAGCAGAGAGAGCAGAGAGAGCAGAGAGCAGGGAGAGAGAGAGAGCAGAGAGGGAGAGAGAGCAGAGAGGGAGAGAGGGAGAGAGAGAGCAGAGAGGGAGAGAGGGAGAGAGAGAGCAGAGAGGGAGAGAGAGAGCAGAGAGGGAGAGAGAGAGCAGAGAGAGAGAGCAGAGAGGGAGAGAGAGAGCAGAGAGAGAGAGCAGAGAGAGAGCAGAGAGAGAGAGAGCAGAGAGGGAGAGCAGAGACGGAGAGAGAGAGAGCAGAGAGAGAGCAGAGAGGGAGAGCAGAGAGCGAGAGCAGAGAGAGAGAGCAGAGAGAGAGAGAGAGCAGAGAGAGAGAGAGAGCAGAGAGGGAGAGAGAGCAGAGAGGGAGAGAGAGCAGAGAGGGAGAGAGAGCAGAGAGGGAGAGAGAGCAGAGAGGGAGAGAGAGCAGAGAGGGAGAGAGAGCAGAGAGGGAGAGAGAGAGCTTGTGTGTGTTTTACAATTAGCATCCTGTGTAGTTCCGTGGCTGTCGTTGGATGGTATTCGAGTCCCTCCTGAGCTGTGGGTGTCTGTACTTTTGTCTTTTCTGGCACCCACAATAATCCGGAAGCCTTCTGGCATCAGTGCACCGCACAAATGATTCAATGAAAAGAAGCCTTCGGTACTCGAGGCAAGCAGGGGTGAGACTTGGATCCATTAGAGTGGAGCTGAAGACACTGATGGAAAGCGGTTCCTCATACTGGTCCAACCTCTGGTAGGCACCATAGAGGTTCCGCCCTGGAAACCAGTAGGCCCCTGGAGCTCTGCCGGTATTGTTGGAGTGGGGGCTTTCTCACCACTGCCACGCAGGGAAGGCCCATAACGATACTGGTGGGAACTCAAATCAGCCATGTTGTTTTACTTTCTTGGCTTTAATGAACTGAAATCCCCCAGTGTGAGGAACACAGCACCATCGCATTGACCTTCGCACTCCACGGTGTCTTCCTCGGCCTTTAAAACCCCAGTGAGAGGAACACTGTACCGTCTCATTCATCTTACATACTACGGTGCCTTAATCTCCACTTAAAACCCCAATTAGAAGGCCTCTGTACCGTCTTATTGACCACGACATCCTATGATACCATCATCTCTGCTTGAAACCCCAGTGTGAGGGACACTGTACCGTCTGATTGACCTCAGCATCCCATGGTGCCCTCATTTGCACTTAAAACCCCAGTGGGACAGACTGTGTTCAGTCTCCTTGACCTCAGCATCCTACGGTGTCGTCATCTCCGTTTCCAGGTGCTGGTTTAGTGGGACAAAATCAGTCGGAGGCAGAGGGCTACCAGAGAACAGAGGTGTGTCTGTGCACACAGGGTGTATCAAACACACAAAATACTATCCCCGTTTGTGTGTTTGATGTACCGCCCAGGGTATGCTCAGACGTGGGTTCTGTGCTCACTGTGCCACTGGAACCAAGCTCTACGCGACTGAAGAGCCACAACCAGGGCAAAGCTGGACTGGGGCGGTTGTCTTCTGTTCAGAGAGGACCGGGCCTGGCAGTGCGATCTGGACTGTTCCTGTAGGAGCAGAGGGAAGCCTGATTTGCATAGGGCTCGGACTAATCTGAGGTGGTATGGGGGAAAAGAATGAGGACTTGTATTGCTACCCCGAGCGATTGGCAGTGGTTAGACTTCTTGCAAACATCCTCCCATCATCTCTTGAGCGTTTGAGCTCTTGTAGCAGGCTTCACCCTGTGGCAGTCAGTGTTCCTGCTCAATCATGGTGGCTGTTGATGTTGTTTCCATGGGGACACCCAGCACCTGTAACTGGGCCTCCTTACTCCGGCAGATCCTTGGGAAGGGACTGTAAAACTTCCGGTTCCAGGGTCACGTGATCCACGAGGATGAACTCCAGATGCTAGCTCCTTTCTCCTACCCGCATCCTCTCCCTAATCCCCCCCCCCCCCCCCTTTACCCTCACCTTTGCACAATGTAAATCCCAGATAGGCATTTATGTTTCGTGGTACTCTGGCTCCGTGTGACTTATAAGTTTAACTGGTGGCTATTTAGGGGAGAGGATGTAGCCTTACAGCTAGAGTGGTAGACTTAGGACCTGGGGAACCGGGTTCGAGTCTCGGCAACTACGCTCAATATCCTGTGATTCTGGGCAAATCACTTAATCTCGCCGTGCCTAACAAAAATGAAAAGTGTTCATCTGTAACGAAACTGGTGCTCATGTAAAGCGCTCTGATACCAGATGTCCCAGGTCTAGTTTGAGCTATATAAAACACACAAAAAAATCAAGTAATAAAATAAAAAAAAGTGGACCTGAACTTCACACCAGCAGCAAACTGGATTCATGGAGGTGCTCTGCTCCAATGCAGGAAGCAGATGTTACGATGCCATGCTGGCATCCCTGCGCCACGTTATTCGGTCCTAGCTGCCAAGAGTTGGGCGGTGGGACAGGTCCGCTGCCATCGCCCTGGCTCCTGGGACAGTCGCCACCTCCACTGCACGCCCGGAATCAGCATTTTCAACTTTGAATGCAAACTTCTTTCTTTGCCTTTTTCTAAAATTCGTAAATGTACTGAGAGTCTGACAAGACATGCAACAGACAACACCCACCGGCATGCAAGCTGGATAACAGTTGTGGTCGAGGGAGAGGAGCAGAAAGGGTCCCCGAGTGTGTTTGGCCCACTGCCCCCCCTCCATCAGCATTTACACAACTCATATCCGGAGTGGAAACCGGCCGAGCGGGTCCCGGCAGCACAGAGCGCGAGCCAAGGCCCTGCCTGGCTTTTAAATCAGGAAGATAACAGGAGCGTCTCCCTCGGGCGCTTCACTCGCCAAAGCTTGTTCACGTCTCTCCATTTTCTGAGTGTCTCTCTCCTCTACGTGCTTTGCATGGGGAGGAAGTGGGGGGGGGGGCTCTTCTCCACGTGCTTTGGTTGGGTGGGGGGGCGCTACTCCGAGGCGGGGGCAGTGAAACCTTCCGACAGGCACACCTTGGGTATAGGTTTTTTCCTGGCATCTTTAGCTCCAAGTAACTATGTGTTCCCCTCCCCCTCCTCGCCGGATGCCTGGCTTTGCAGGCAGCCGTATGGCGACTCCCGGCTTTGCTGGCAGCCGTATGGCGACGCCCGGCTTCGCTGGCAGCTGTATGGCGACGCCCGGCTTCGCTGGCAGCTGTATGGCGACGCCCGGCTTCGCTGGCAGCCGTATGGCGACGCCCGGCTTCGCTGGCAGCCGTTTGGCGACGCCCGGCTTCGCTGGCAGCCGTATGACAAAGCCCGTCTTCGTAGGCAACCGTATGGCGAAACCAGGCTTCGCAGGCAGTCGAATGGCGAAGCCCAGCTATGCAGGCAGGGGTACGGCAAAACCCAACTTCACAGGCAGTCGTACGGCAAAGCCCGGCTTCACAGGCAGTTGTACGGCGACACCTGGCTTAGCAGGATGCAATTATTATGATTAATTTATAGAGCGCACAGCTACCCCACAGGGTTTCCCACCGCATGGCAGATAGAGGAGTTGTAGAGAGCTAAGTGGGTTTGAAGAGCCAGAACTTTAATCCCCAGCAAAAGGCACTGAGGGACACGCAGTTCCTCACTGAAACTGGAAGGAGTTCCAAAGTTGAGGTCCTAGAGAGGCGAAAGAACGGCCGTTCATACGGGCCAGGCGAAATCTCGGTACACTAAACCGGGTCTCTTGCGAGGATCTCAGACGACGGGATGGGCGATATGCATAAACCAAATCCAAAATGTATTTAGGACCAACTCTGGCTTTTGCCTTGAACATGTAGCATAGATCTCTAAACTGAATATAATTCAAGGCAGTAAGCCAGTGCAGCTCACGGAGAAGGCAAATTTGGGTAACCTGTCAAGATACCTAGCGGCAGCATCCTGCACAAGCTGCAATCGGTGTATCGTGGATTTATCGCCTCCCAGGTGTAACACATTGCCATAATCCAGTCTACAGATATGGAGAGCTTGAATCACTGTCCTTTGTGCAGAAAAGGGGATCAGCCACAGGATCATTTTAGCCATTTAAGTTCCGCAAAGCAGGTGGGGGTCACCTTAGCCACTTGTGGTTTCATAGATCATGATTCGTCCGCAGTGAAGCCCGGGTACTTAAGCTTCTCTGAAGGTGCAGGTGGAACACACAAAGCGACAGGCCAGTGACGTGTTCCCCAAAGATCGGGCTTCTTGCCCAGAATCGTGACCTCGGTTTTATCCCCGTTGAGTCCGAGTAGGTTATTACGCATCCAAAAGGAAATCTGACAGAGCAGATAACATGGGTGTCATCGGCATAGGAAAAGAGAGACGGCCCGTAGCTTTCCACCACATCTGGTAACGGGCGGATATAAATGTTAAATATCGAACTCAGCACCAAGCCCTGCGAAACTCCAGGGCTTGGGAATTGGACCTAGCAGATGAGGAAAAAACCTGAAAGGATCGGTCCTTAATAAAGGAACGGAACCACTCCAGGGCCACACTGTCAAGACCGAGTGCCATCAGCCCATCCAATAGGATGGGATGCGACACGGTGTCAAAGGCAGCACTGAGATCTACTAGGATGAGTGCTGCTGTTTCTTGTCCTAGCGCTGCCTCGACAACTTAGTTACCCCTAGAAGCAGTGGTCGAAGTGGGCGGGAACGGCAGGGCACGGCATAGCCCTACTTCTTTTATTCTATAGATTCCGTTCCCCTACTTTTTTATTTTGAACATGTGTCCCTGGACCTCAGAAATATCCAAGACCTGCAGAGAAGGCTCGGTATTTGTGGCTGTTTGGGGACGGGCGGGGAGCAGAGAAGAAAAAGGTCTCCGTCTCTTGCTTCCTGCCCAGACGAGACAATGAAGGTGTCCGCTTCTGCTCTCCCACTGGCAGCTGCCCCCCCCCTCTTTCTTACCCTTATTCCCGCTCTCGGTCTTAGCTACTCCTCACTTAAGTCCTCCTCACTTACCGAAAACCGTGATTCAAGAAATGGTTCTCACCCTCTCTTTCTTCCTGTTGTTCATTTGTTCCCCTGTGAAATGGATGCAAGAAAGAAAAACACTTTTGCCGGAAATGTCGTTTTGACATTTTTCTGTTCCAAAGTGCAGCCACGGAAATAAAAGGTTCAAAATATGAAAAATCAATAACTAAATAAAGCAAGATGGAGTGTTCTTAAAATGGCCAGATCGGTTTTATTCAAACCCCAAAAACATTAGCGTCACTTTACTGAGTTTGCCAGTGAAGCGCTGTTTTTCCTCGGTGGGGAAGTGCGCCAAACCTGGAGGTACTGCAATATCTGGTTGATGGGTGGATTGGAAAACAAAATGTGTACGGCGGCTTTGTGTTCACAAATGTGGTCTTTTTAAACCATACTGCTTACGTTTTGTAAGCATATAAGCAGTGGACATTGAAATGGGTCCTTTCTGGGCCCTGTACTTTTCAGGCAGAAGCACTCACTGATTTCTGAATAGTGAGTGTAAAAGCGTTAAGTTCACCATGTTGTTTCTGCTTACATTTCACATGCTTTATTTCAGCTTTCATTCCCTATGAGTGTTTGCTTTTCCCAGGATGTTGTTAGTTTTTCCTTTAGGCTGCATATTGCTCTTGCCTAGTGCGTAATTTGAATTGAGTCGCATCCAGTTGTTTATTGCAGGTCATATTGGATTGTAGTTGAAGGCAGTGAGAATTTCTCTCAGTGGGGCGGTATGGTGTTCAGTGAGGGAGCGGATGTAGCACTAAGGTCAGAGCTGCCGAATTTAGAACTGAGGAACCAGGTTCAGCCTTCATGAGCGGTCCCCCAGACCACTCTCCTGAGGGAGCACATTCCCATGCTAGACCTTAGAAGGCACCGCAAATCCGGAAAAGCCCTGGTGTCTTAACACCAGCAGGTGGACCCTAGCAGTGGCAAGTGTGTGTTCACCTTGAACGCTTGCCCACCATAATCTATGCTGAAGTTCACCTCCAGTCTTGCAGGCAGGCCTACGAAGTAGCAGACCCTAGACCAACAGTGACAGTCACCGAGGTCACAGGACCCCTGAGAAGAGCTGGCTCTAGGGTAGTGCGACCGCAACGGGTGCTGACTTTGAGTGGGGGCGTTGTATATTATGGGTTTTAAAAGCACTTGCTGCCTCCTTCCTGGCCTACAGCAATTTTCGGCAATGATAAAAATGTCATGATAACTCCGGTGAATAAACTGCTTCCTAGAGCGAGATCGGAGTTTGGTCTAGTGGAAGGTTTGACTCATGGAAAGATAGGGTTAATGTGCCTGCTGCTAAGAACATGTACCATGCCCATCACAAAGTGCACATATTGTAAATAGGTCAGTGGGTTATTGCTTTTGTCAGTGAGATCCTTTTGCTACTTGCAGTTTATAAGTTAAAATCCTAACAAAGAACAGTGAGCTATTAACTTTCATCTAAGAGCTGCATACAAACTGCAAGGTATAAACTAGAGCTTTATGGGTTTCCCTAAGCCTTTGATTATCCTAATGTTGCAAAAAGTGTTCATTTGGATAGAAATCAATAATGATTATTAAAGTGAACCCCCAAACATGGTATTAAGTTTTAAATTCTGAGTTTGTGTTTCTCCAGATCAATCACTATTAAACTATACTGCCTACTAATACGGTTGTCATGTGACTCCTACACCTTGTTGTCCTTTGTCTTATGTATTATTTCCCATACAGTGATTTACAGACGTAAAATTAATTGTCTGTGTATATTGCGGACGACAGAAAATCCATGGCTCGGAAACAAATGGCTTGTGCTTCCACTTAAGCATATTTGGGACATTCTGTGATTAGAAACATATCCCGCTTTGTGAATTTATGTTAATGTAAATAACTCATATTAATCGTTAAATAATACTGTGTATCCATTGGTTGAATTACATAACATAATAAGCTGTAACTGGTCAGTGAAATGGCAAACAAATACTAAAGATTGGGATGTTTTGCCAATCCTGGCCACACCTCTAACTCCGCCCACTGATCCAATCCTCAGGTTAATCCCACCCTCTGATTCTCCGCCCACAGTTACCCTACTTTTTTTTCCCCACTTCGACCACTGCCTAGAAGGGTGGATTCCGTCGAGTAGCCCACCCTAAAGCCAGCTAAGAAGAATGAAGAAAGTTCTGGGCTTCCACAAAAGAGATAGCTGGCCATTAACATGTGTCTCCAAGATTTTAGAGAAGATGAACAGCAAAGAAATAGGGCAGAAATTGGACAAATTAGTGGGGTCTAATTTATCTTTTTTGAAGAGGAAGGACCATCACATGTTTCCACTGCTGGGGAACCACCCCATCATTCAGAGAGGCATTAAAAAGGTCCATATTCATGGATAGTAAGCTGGGGTCCAGCTGACAAAGCAAGGAGGGGGGGGGGAAAGAGTATAGGGCGGGGAGCCCGATTTAATGGACTGGAGGATACCATTAAAAGATGTGATGTTCAGATGTTTAGATGATTGATATGTGGATGCCTGGCAGGCAGTGGTATGGTGATGCTTGGCTTCGCAGGCAGCGATATGGTGATGTCTGGCTTCACAGGCAGCGATATGGCGATTCCTAGCTTCATTGGCAGTGGTATGGTAGGATCTGGCTTTGCATGTAGTGCTACGGCAATGCCTGGCTTCTGAGCAAGTGGTATGGTGATGCTTGGATTCGCTGATCGTGATGTTGCTGGAACGAATATGGTGATGCCTGGCTTCGCAGGCAGGGATAGGGCAATGCCCGGCATTGCAGGCAGCAGTACAGCGATGCCCGGCTTCGCAGGCAGCGGTACGGCGATGCCCGGCTTTGCAGGCAGCGGTACGGCGATGCCCGGCTTTGCAGGCAGCGGTACAGCGACGCCCGGCTTCGCAGGCAGCGGTACGGCGACGCCTGGCTTCGCAGGCAGCGGTACGGCGACGCCCGGCTTCGCAGGCAGCGGTACGGCGATGCCCGGCTTCGCAGGCAGCGGTACGGCGACGCCCGGCTTCGCAGGCAGCGGTACGGCGACGCCCGGCTTCGCAGGCAGCGGTACGGCGACGCCCGGCTTCGCAGGCAGCGGTACGGCGACGCCTGGCTTCGCCGGCAGCGGTATGGCGACGCCTGGCTTCAAAGGCAGCGGTATGGCGATGCCTGGCTTCAAAGGCAGCGGTATGGTGATGCCTGGCTTCACAGGCAGCGATATGGTGACGTCTAGCTATGCAGGCAGTGACATGCGGAGCCTGCCCCAGACATTCTGATAAAATGCCCTATAGAAGTGCACCGGCCACTCGGGGGCAGCTCCTGACCAACGGCGGCTGCAGATTGAGTCCTGTGTGGCCAACACATACCCTGTACTCAAAGTCTGGTGCAGAACGACACCTAGTGGCCAGGCAGAGAATGACAACGTTGGAGATCCATAGAACTGAAGGAACACAACACGAGACATGACGCTGGCAGCCACTACAGAGGATTACATGTGTTTAGAGAGCTTTGTAACTTGGGTCTGTCATTGATTCATTTATTTGTTCTGACTGATGGTCTCACTGAGATGACTTCTGCAGAAGCGCCACCCAGTGGCCAGGGTACACCCTGTAGTGAGGTCTAAGTGTGGCAAGTCTCATGCAGTAGCGACTCCAGTGGTGAGGCAGAGAATAGCACTGGTGATGATCTGAGTGAGGCCGACAAAGCTCATGTAGCAGAGACCCCTTGTGGTCAAGCAAGGAACTGCACTGGCAGAAGTAATTGAATGAGCGAGCCAAGCACAAGCAGCTGCAATTACAAGGGGACAAGCAGAGACTGGCTCTGGCCAAAGGCCTCACCACGGATCAGGGTTTTATCAGGGGGCACCAGACTCTGCTATGATGGGCAGCAGCATACCACAGCGGGAGCGGTTCACTGGAGAAAGGATCCATCTGTAAAGCATCTGCTTTACAGATGAACGAGCCCTGCCAGCTGGCGGCTGGACAGGACAGCGGAGTCTGTGATCAAACATTGTCTTCACAATGTATTCAGGCAGCAGAGTCCGGCTGATTGTGAGGCAAACCGGAGCCAGGAACATCAGCGAGAGAAGCGGGAGGCAGGCTCCTCGCAAACAGAGCCGGGAGGCAGGCTCCTCGCAAACAGAGCCGGGAGGCAGGCTCCTCGCAAACAGAGCCGGGAGGCAGGCTCCTCGCAAACAGAGCCGGGAGGCAGGCTCCTCGCAAACAGAGCCGGGAGGCAGGCTCCTCGCAAACAGAGCCGGGAGGCAGGCTCAGGCTCCTCACAAAGAGAAAGGGGAGGCAGGCTCAGGCTCCTCACAAAGAGAAAGGGGAGGCAGGCTTCTCCTCACAGAGGGAACGGGGAGGCAGGCTCCTCACACAGAGAACCAGGAGGCAGGTTCCTAACAAAGAGCCAGGAGGCAGGCTCCTCACAGAGAGACTAGGGAGGCAGGCTCCTCGAAGAGAGAACCAGGAGGCAGGCTCGCACGAATGTGCTCTTTAACTGCCCCTTGCACCCAGATGTGCTTCTCAACTGCAGCAGCACAGAGGGGAGCCCACAGCTGTGATTCTCATCTGTACATGCGCAAAGCCGGGAATCTCTTTGGCTTCCACGCAGGGATGTGCGGTATGACAGGCTGCCCCTTGCACAGAGATATGCGATTTGGCAGACTGCCCCTTGCACAGGGATGTACAGTTTGACAGACTGCCCCTTGCATAGGGATGTGCAGTATGACAGGCTGCCCCTTGCACAGGGATGTGCAGTATGACAGGCTGCCCCTTGCACAGGGATGTGCAGTATGACAGGCTGCCCCTTGCACAGGGATGTGCGGTTTGATAGACCCCCCCGTGCACAGGGTGTGTTGTTTGCTAGACTGCTACATGCACAGGGATGTGTGGTTTGCTAGACTGCTACATGCACAGGGATGTGTGGTTTGCTAGGCTGCCCCTTGCACAGGGATGTGCGGTATGACAGGGTGCCCCTTGCACAGGGATGTGCGGTATGACAGGGTGCCCCTTGCACAGGGATGTGCGGTATGACAGGGTGCCCCTTGCACAGGGATGTGCAGTATGACAGGGTGCCCCTTGCACAGGGATGTGCAGTATGACAGGGTGCCCCTTGCACAGGGATGTGCGGTATGACCGGCTGCCTCTTGCATAGGGATGTGCGGTATGACCGGCTGCCTCTTGCATAGGGATGTGCGGTATGACCGGCTGCCTCTTGCATAGGGATGTGCGGTATGACCGGCTGCCCCTTGCACAGGGATGTGCGGTATGACCGGCTGCCCCTTGCACAGGGATGTGCGGTATGACCGGCTGCCCCTTGCACAGGGATGTGCGGTATGACCGGCTGCCCCTTGCACAGGGATGTGCGGTATGACCGGCTGCCCCTTGCACAGGGATGTGCGGTATGACCGGCTGCCCCTTGCACAGGGATGTGCGGTATGACCGGCTGCCCCTTGCACAGGGATGTGCGGTATGACCGGCTGCCCCTTGCACAGGGATGTGCGGTTTGAAAGACTGTCCCGTGCACAGGGATGTACAGTTTGACTGTCCCATGCACAGGGATGTGCAGGATGACAGGCTGCCCCTTGCACAGGGAGGTGCGATTTGGCAGACTGCCCCTTGCACAGGGAGGTGCGATTTGGCAGACTGCCCCTTGCACAGGGAGGTGCGATTTGGCACACTGTCCCTTGCACAGGGAGGTGCGATTTGGCACACTGCCCCTTGCACAGGGAGGTGCGATTTGGCACACTGCCCCTTGCACAGGGAGGTGCGATTTGGCACACTGCCCCTTGCACAGGGAGGTGCGATTTGGCACACTGCCCCTTGCACAGGGAGGTGCGATTTGGCACACTGCCCCTTGCACAGGGAGGTGCGATTTGGCACACTGCCCCTTGCACAGGGAGGTGCGATTTGGCACACTGCCCCTTGAACAGGGAGGTGCGATTTGGCAGACTGCCCCTTGCACAGGGAGGTGCGATTTGGCAGACTGCCCCTTGCACAGGGAGGTGCGATTTGGCAGACTGCCCCTTGCACAGGGAGGTGCGATTTGGCAGACTGCCCCTTGCACAGGGAGGTGCGATTTGGCAGACTTCCCCTTGCACAGGGAGGTGCGATTTGGCAGACATCCCCTTGCACAGAGAGGTGCGATTTGGCAGACTGCCCCTTGCACAGGGATGTGCAGTATGACAGGCTGCACCTTGCACAAGGATGTGCGATTTGAAAGACTGCCCCTTGCACAGGGATGTGCAATTTGAAAGACTGCCCCATGCACAGGGATGTGCAATTTGGCACACTGCCCCTTGCACAGGGATGCGTGGTATGAAAGGCTGCCCTTTACACAAGGATGTGCGATTTGGCAGACCGCCCATTGCACAGGGATGAGCGGTTTGATAGGCTGCCCCTGGCACAGGTTTGTGTGGTTTGATAGGCTGCCCCTTACACAGGGATGTGTGGTTTGATAGACTGCTCATTTGCACAGGGATGTGCAGCATGACAGGCTGCTCCTTGCACAAGAATGTGTGGTATGACAGGCTGCCCCTTGCACAAGGATGTGCCGTATGACAGGCAAGCCTTGCACAGGGATGTGCCGTATGACAGGCAAGCCTTGCACAGGGATGTGCGGTTTAGCAGACTGCCCCTTGCAAAGGGATGTGTCATTTGATAGGCTGCCCCTTGCACATGGATGTGCAGTTTGATAGACTGCCCCTTGCACAGGGTGTGTTGTTTGCTAGACTGCTCCATGCACAGGGATGTGCGGTTTGACAGGCTGCCCGTGCACAGGGATGTGCGGTTTAACAGACTGTCTAACCGCACATCCCTGTGCAAGGGGCGACTACCCCTTGCACAAGGATGTGCAGCATGACAGGCTGCCCCTTGCACAGGGATGTGCGGCATGAGAGGCTGCCCCTTGCACAGGGATTTGTTGTTTGATAGACTGCCCTGTGCACAGGGTGTGTTGTTTGATAGACTGCTCCTTGCACAAGCATGTGCGTTATGACAGGGTTCCCCTTGCACAGGGATGTACGGTACGACAGGCTGCCCCGTGCACAGTGATGTACGGTTTGATAGATTGCCCCGTGCACAGTGATGTGCGGTTTGATAGATTACCCCGTGCACAGCGATGTGCGGTTTGAAAGGCTGCCCCGTGCACAGGGATAAGCAGTTTGACAGACTGTTCCTTGCACAGGGATATGGGGTTTGACAGACTGCTCTTTGCACAGGGAGGTGTTGTTTAATACACTGCCCCGTGCACAGGTATGTGTTGTTTGATAGACTTCCCCTTGCACAGGGATGTGGGGTTCGACACACTGCCCCGTGCACAGGGATGTGGGGTTCGACACACTGCCCCGTGCACAGGGATGTGTGGTTTGATAGACTGCTCCTTGCACAGGGATGTGTTGTTTGATAGACTGCCCCTTGCACAGGGATGTGCGGTTTGATAGGCTGCCCCTTATGTAGGGATGTGTTGTTTGATTGACTGCCCCGTGCACAGGGATGTTCTGTTTGACAGACTGCCCCTTGCACAGGGATGTGTTGTTTGATAGACTGCCCCGTGCACAGGGATGTGCAGTTTGACATGCTGCCCCGTGCACAGGGATGTGCGGTTTGACAGGCTGCTCCGTGCACAGGGATGTGGGGTTTGATACACTGCCCCGTGCACAGGGATGTGCTGTTTGACAGACTGCCCCTTGCACAGGGATGTGCTGTTTGACAGACTGCCCCTTGCACAGGGATGTGCTGTTTGACAGACTGCCCCTTGCACAGGGATGTGCTGTTTGACAGACTGCCCCTTGCACAGGGATGTGCTGTTTGACAGACTGCCCCTTGCACAGGGATGTGCTGTTTGACAGACTGCCCCTTGCACAGGGATGTGCTGTTTGACAGACTGCCCCTTGCACAGGGATGTGCTGTTTGACAGACTGCCCCTTGCACAGGGATGTGCGGTTTGATAGACTGCCCCTTGCACAGGGATGTGCGGTTTGATAGACTGCCCCTTGCACAGGGATGTGCGGTTTGATAGACTGCCCCATGCACAGGGATGTGCGGTTTGCTTGACTGCCCTGTGCACAGGGATGTGCGGTTTGACAGGCTGCCCCTTGCACTAGGATGTGCAGTATGACAGGCTGCCCCTTGCACAGTGATGTGCGGTATGACAGGCTGCTCCTTGCACAGGGATGTGATGTTAGCTAGACTGCCCCTTACACAGGGATGTTTTGTTTGATACACTGCCCCGTACACAGGCATGTGTTGTTTGATAGACTGCCCCGTGCACGGGGCTATGCGGTTTGACAGGCTGCTCCTTGCACAGGGATGTGGGGTTTGACAGACTGCTCCTTGCACAGGGAGGTGGTGTTTGATACACTGCCCAGTGCACAGGGATGTGTGGTTTGATAGGCTGCCGCGTGCACAGGGATGTGTGGTTTGACAGGCTGCTCCTTGCACAGGGATGTGTTTGACCGGCTGCCCCGTACACAGGGATGTGTTGTTTGATAGACTGCCCCTTGCACAGGGATGTGTTGTTTGATAGACTGCCCCGTACACAGGGATGTGTGGTTTGACAGGCTGCCCCATGCACAGGGATGTGCGGTTTGACAGGCTGCCCCATGCACAGGGATGTGCGGTTTGATACACTGCCCCAAGCACAGGGATGTGCGGTTTGATACACTGCCCCAAGCACAGGGATGTGTTGTTTGATAGACTGCCCCGTGCACAGGGATGTGCGGTTTGACAGGCTGCCCTGTGCACAGAGATGTGCGGTTTGACAGGCTGCCCCGTGCACAGGGGTTTGCGGTTTGACAGGCTGCTCCTTGCACAGGGATGTGCGGTTTGACAGGCTGCCCCGTGCACAGGGATGTGCGGTTTGACAAGCTGCCCCGTGCACAGGGATGTGCGGTTTGACAGGCTGCCCCGTGCACAGGGATGTGCGGTTTGACAGGCTGCCCCATGCACAGGGGTTTGCGGTTTGACAGGCTGCTCCTTGCACAGGGATGTGCGGTTTGACAGGCTGCCCTGTGCACAGGGATGTGCGGTTTGATACACTGCTCCGTGCACAGTGAGGTGCACCGGCGTAAAGAAACTTGAGGGGGGGCCTGCAAAGTACATGGAGGGGCTCCATTCCGGACTCACTCAGGAGCTCTCAGGCCAGGGTACTGTTCTGAGGGGGCCCCCTGGAGCCCCCCATTCCCCGCACTGCGGGGACCCTTGTTACGCCAGTAGGGATGCCCTGTTTGACAGACTGCCCCTTGCAAGCAGAGGTGCTTCTCAGCTAGTGTGACCAGCCCTCCCCAGCCCTCCCGGATTTCCCCGGACAACCCCGGTTTTCAGAGGACTGTCCGGGTGTCCCGACGCTTTTCAAAACTGTAATTACATGTCCCGCTCTAAGGGACAAAGGTCAAGTCATCCGCAAAGCAGAATGTATTTTCTTCAGGGCTCATCTAAAGTCTGAAGATCTTTATCTGTTTTTTTTTTTTGTGCATCTCTTACATAGCATTGGAGCGCTGTACATGAGCACTGTATTTACATTACACATTTAGGCACGGGGAGATTAAGTGATTATCCCAGAATCACAGGATGTGGACGCGAGCGCGAGGCTCGAACCCTGGTTTCCTGCACCAGGGTTCGAGCCGGGTTTAAGCCGACGGACCACATCCTCTGTTCCTTTCGTGCAGCACAGGCGGTGGGCTGCCTGCCCCCAGCAGATGGGAGACAGAGTGAGCGGGGCAGGTGGGCTCAGGGGGGCTGTGCTAGCATCATTAATGTTAGTGAGCGTAGCCTTGTTAATGTGTGCTTGTAAATAAACACACACTCACACTTACACTGTCCTCCCCTTACGGCGGTAAGGGGAGGACAGTGGCAGTGTTCCCCCGACCCCGCTTGGTTCAGGTAATTTCTCAGAGCGGAGCGCATTTGAGCAACTAATAGAAAGAACTGTGTCACTGTGAAATCGGATTTGAGTTTTTAACATCACTTGCGGCGAATTTTTTAAATATAGCACTTTGAAGTATCTTTATTTCACATTGTGCGGTGTATGTGTGCACAATTAATTGCCTAACTGTTATCTAATCTGATAGCACTTTTACGATCTTACCGCTACTGTAGGGGTTCTAGGGGCCAGGTTTCTGTCTCTGCTCAGTGATCCAGCCCACCCGCCCTGGTCCGACTCGGTAGCCAATACCGTTGAGCGGAGGGCGGGTGGACAAGAGCAAGACACGCCCACTAACCCCGGAACAGGTGAGCGGTTAGCGCTCTAACAGATTTGCACTCAGCCTATTTAGCCCCTCGTCGGCCAAAGCGCGCAGCGGGTGCGCGCAGAGGGGCGCCATTGCCGGCGCCGAAGACAAGCCAAAGACCTGCCCGTCTGCGCCCGTCCGCGACAGGACGGGGCCAGGGGCCATGGGGACTGTCAAGACCTACACACAAAGGCATCCCCCGATGAGGCTTACCTATAGCTCTCAGGTATTGAAGGGATATAATGTACCATTAGTAAATGGTGGTAGGGTAAATGAACACCCTGAGGTAGATGGACTTCTGTTAAGCAAACAACGGCGCACTAAGAACACCTTGTTCTCACAAGATCCATCGGATATGGATTGTTCTATTTTTGTCGACCCAGATATTAGAGGGGTTTCAGGAAGTAACCATACTCTTTCTGGGATGAAAAGCATCCTGTGTAACATTAGGTCGCTCTCGAAACATAGTGCTGAAGCTTGGGACCTAATCTCTTCCAAACAACCAGATTGATGCTACCTCACCGAAACGTGGTTGAAACCACACTCCACTCCTGCCATAACCTTGGGAGTCCCTAGTGACTATAAAATAGTTAGGCTGGATCGCCCCACTAAAACTGGTGGGGGGATCGCAATTGTACACAAACAGGAAATTGGTATATCTGTTCTAGATGAAATAAGCTCCCCTGAAATTGAATTAATAATTTTTAAAATAATACTGCCATCTAACGATACCCAAAAGGGTGCACTAGTATATCGTCCCCCTGGATCGTACAATAATTTCTCCAGCTTATTGATTGAGTTACTTGCCCCATATGTCAATAGTGACAGCGAGTTTATTTTAGTCGGAGACTTTAATGTACACTGTGATAAGTCGGACTGCTGCGAGGCCCAATCCCTACTTCTTGACCTGTCCTCATTGGGCCTTGTGAAACGCAACTCTGGGCCCACACATCAGGCGGGCCATACCCTTGATTTGGTATTTTCCAATTTTATGCTACTCTCTTGTCCACCAGCAAGGCAGGTCAACTGGACAGACCACTATGTTGTGGAATTCCTTACTCCCTACCCGAAACGTATTTCCTCCCAAACTAAACAGCTACCGAGGACACGTAGACAGTGGCACAGAATTACCGACACTATTTTTAAAAATACTTTTCATTGCCCACCTTTTGTTTCTAATGAAAATATTGATACGGCCGTTAAAAACTGTGAAAAAGCTATGGTGGAAACTATTGACAAGATTGCCCCTTTTAAACAATTCAAACCCAGACATACAAAGAAACAAGAAATTTGGTTCACTGATCAACTTAGGACGTTAAAATTGCATGCCAGGAAACTTGAGAAGAGATGGAGAGCCTCTCATTTGATAGAGGACAAAAATGAATATTGGAATTCACTATCTATATACCACAAAGCCATTCGTGTCGCCCGCAAAACTCACATTGCATCGCAAATTACAGCTGCAGGAAACTCTTCAAGGATTTTGTACCAAGTCCTACAATCCTTTGTTAAACCGGCAGCATGTGAATCTTCGGATCTTGCATCCCAACAGCTGTGTGATGACATCTCTTGTTTTTTTACGAACAAGATAGATACTATCTATGACAAAATAGTTTGCACTAATAACAAACTGACCACAGATATGGCACCTTTGGAAATAGATGCTGACCCCAACCTGAATAAACTTATGTTACGCTTTTTTCCACCCATTTCCTTACAAGAGACATCTGCACTAGTATCACGGATTAAAAGTGGTAGCCCTGACGATATCATCCCAGCCAGGATTATGCCTATCCTGACTGACGAGCTGTGTCCCATGATCCAAAGGTTGGTGAATCTTTCTCTGGGTTCAGGCATTGTCCCAAGAGAATGGAAACGTGCTCTTATCAGGCCGATTAGGAAGAATACTGCTATCCCATGGTCCGATTTAACAAATCTCAGGCCCATATCCCTTTTACCATTCTCAGGGAAACTGATCGAAAAATATGTTAATGGTCATCTGTCCAATCATATCGAACTTGTTGGCGGCCTGGACTATTCACAATCAGGGTTCAGGCCGAAACACAGTACAGAGTCCAGCTTGCTGTCTGTTATGGATGACTTACATATGTATCAGGACAAGGGTTTCTCTGTAATCCTAGTTCTTTTAGATCTTTCAGCAGCGTTCGACACCGTGTCCCATACCATTCTTATTGACCGGTTGTCGAACGCTGGTATTGAGGATAAAGCCATTGATTGGCTAAAGAGCTTCCTATCGGGGCGCTCCCAGAGAGTGATCATGGACACATATCGATCAGCGGAGGTGGAGATATCTAAAGGGGTGCCACAGGGCTCTTGTTTGAGCCCTACCTTATTTAACATCTATGTGGCACCCCTGGCAAGAGTGATGCGCAGCTATGGATTCATCCCAGTATCCTATGCAGATGACACGCAGCTCCTCTTCCCTTTTAAGACAATGTCCGCAGAAACTAAAAACTCCTTTTCTGCGGGCATGAAGGCGGTGGCTAATTGGATGTCTTCCAACTTCCTGCAATGCAATGTCAGTAAGACGGAACTAATGTTGTTTGGAGAAGCCAAACTATTGTGGACCCCTGATTGGTGGCCCCCCGATTTGGGAGTAGCTCCAGAACCCAAACAGGTTGTGAAGAGTTTAGGGATTCGGATGGATCAAGACCTGTCATTTGGACAGCATGTTAACCATACTGCTGGAATTTGTTTCCATACGATTGGCCTGCTACGCAGAGTCTTTCCCTTACTACCGGACTCTTTTAGAAGAACTCTGGTCCAGACATTGGTTCTGAGTCGTATAGACTATTGCAATGGCCTGTTGCTTTCTGCCAACGAAAATGTGTTGGCCAAACTTCAGGTCATTCAAAACACCGCGGCTCGTCTTGTCCTTAATGTTCCTCCAAGAACTGCGTCCAAACCTCTTCTGGAGAAACTGCACTGGCTTTCCGTTCGCCAGAGATCTAAGTTCAAGATATGCTGCTTAATCCATAAATGTTTAAATGGCCAAGGGCCTATTTATCTTCAGAACAAATTTGTTCCTTATGTTCCTAGTCGCTCACTTAGGTCCAGTAACTGTCTTCTTTTAGTGACTCCCCGTGCAAAGAAATCTAGACACGGTAGTAAAGCGCTATCTATCGCAGGCCCTACCCTATGGAATAGACTTCCTCTTCATCTGAGACAGTGCAAAGAGCATCTCACTTTCAGGAAATCCTGAAGACTGTGTTGTTCAGAAATGAGATCTAGCTCCTATTATTCCTCTGTTTCTACCGGCTCCAGAAAGCGCAGAGATACTCCAGCTGGAGTCGATTCTAGCGCTATATAAACCCACAAATAAAGGGTGCGCATGAACTGGGACAGGCCAGACATGCAGTAGGGTTTTAGTCCCACTTCTATGTCTGGGCTGTCATGTGTTTGCTTCTCTATCTGGTGGCCCTGTTCTCAGCCATGCGCGTGCCCTAGTGCTGGTGTGCCATGTGACCTGCGCTCCTCCCTGGCACACAGATGCGTCTCAGATGCCCTTGTGCACAGCTGGCGTCTGCGTCCTCGCCCGCGCCCTCCAGAGGCAGACTCCAGACAGGAATGCTGGGAATTCACTTTTCCATGAAAGATCCCCTGAGATCGCCTTCTCTCTGCCCTCAATGTGGGAAAGCACTTTCCACGTCTTCCCCGGTTTTCTTCCCGCACAGCGCCTCCCTGAGCGCTCGAGAAGGGTTCGGAGGCTGCACAGGGAGGGTCCCAAGGACCCGTCCTGGCATGCAGGCGGTGCCCATTGTATTTTCTGACAGCCCATGTGTAGAAAACTGCGTTTCATCTCCTGAATGGAACCAGCCGTCAAAGAATTGGAGATTTAGCAAGTTTATTAAATATAATAACTTCTCTCTAAGCCATCCCAGCCTCTGTCTTTCAAGACATGACATTCCGTCCCAGAACAATGATGGCTGATGACGTAGGCCCATTCAAATGACGTACATGAATTCCAAATGAGAAGCTACCACCACATGTTATTCTCAAAACCCGTGCAGCCTGGCAGCTATAAGTATCTGCCTCTGCCCATTAACGCCTGGATCCTTAGCAGAGGGTATAGTGCCCAGGGCTGGCAGCCTCAGAAGCAGTGCACCTTTGCCAGTCGGTAGCAGTGCCACCCTAGACTCAGCAGGAGTGAACCAATTTCAGGCAGAAGCAGCATACTTCCTGGAACCTCTGCCAGCCCTGATCACTATACCCCCTGCATGCACTGGCACCCTGCTTTGTATGCCAACCAGTTATTGCTAGTATTGGGGAAAAAACCTCTATATAGGTTAGCCCTAGACACTTTAAAACAGTGCCTCGAAATAACCTGAATGATCTAAATTACTAGGTCATTGCTGCTGTGCCCCCGATGAGAAGAGGAGGTAATAGGGAGACACTTTTAAGACAATTGGAGGCGAAATTCATACTAGAGCTCGACACGTGCACCCCAAATGGATTAAAAAATGGGAAGGAACTTGCATCCTCAGTACAGAGATCTGGGCCTAAATCCATCGTTTTTTTGCTCACCATGCCATTCCAGTTTGAACCCAGCCATATGCAAATCAGTCTTGACCCTGTGCCTCATGGGAACAGTCCAGCCCGAACTGCCAAGCCAGGTCCTCCCTGGACTGGAAACAAGCATCCTAGGACCGGTTTCGGGGTTTCTCCCCTCTTCATCCAGGATAGCTTGATTCCAGTGGCATGGAGAGCACGGGACCCACGTCTGAGCATACCCGTCCCACTCGGGGTGACAAATGCAACAATAGGTCTCGCCTTTGGGACCTTATAAGTGTTTAGCCATGCAACAGTTGCATAACTAAATACTTATAAGGTCCCAAAAGCGAGACCTATTGGCTATGCATAGCGGCCGTGCGGCCGCGAAAGTGAAAGTGAAAGTGATCGCGATCACGATCAAACATCAAAGCGGCCATACGGCCGTGAAAGTGAAAGTAATCGCGGTAAAGCGCGTCGCGCGCGCCCGTGCACATGCACTGTTGCTCTAGGCTGGCCTGGTAGCACTTTTTGGAGCCCTCTCAATAAGTCTTGCCAGACCAGCGCATGCGCTGGGTCAGGCGAGACCTAAAAACAACCGTTGATGGGCAGAATGCAGAACAAAGCAAAACCAAAGGGGATGATGGACGGAGTGTTGAACAATGCAAGCACTCACCCCCGGTCAACTGATCTGGGTTTAATCCATCATCCTTCTTTAGCTCACTCCGTCACCCCAGTTCAGACATGGCCGTATGCAAATCAGTCTGGCCCTGTGCCTCATGGGAACAGTCCAGCCCGAACGCCCAAGCAAATTTATTTATTAATTAGAATGCCAGGAACCATTTCAAGTTTGTTTTTAATTGCACTTTATTAATCCATTATACTTTCACTAGAAGCACAATCACTTTTTCTATGCTTTACTGCACTTTAAGACATCCACTGAGACTCGTATTATTTGGGTAGTCCTTCTAAAGATCATAATGCTCCAAAAAATGGTGGCCTTATTATAAATTTGTCTTAAGGTTGTGTGTACTGGATTACATCAGAATTGAGACAGCTCATGCACCAAGTGATTGATTTACAATCACGTAGGTCTTTACTGCCAGCCAATGGAATCATTTAAGAAGCCCCATTACGGGTTAATAAGTATATTCTGTAAAGGCACAATTGGGAAGATATTTAACATTTAAGCATTGGAACTAGAAGTATTAGAATTATGGCTATATGTTCAAGATATGTATGACTTTACACTTTGTATTAGTTATTACAATGCACATAGCACATTATACTAGATCTTAAACAAATGGTCTCCCCAATAGAGAAATATTGCGCTAGTTTGCACAGGGAGCTGTATGTATATATATATTTTTTATGATGTGACAATTACACTGTATTTAGCCAGTAACATGATGACTGTATTATACTTGTTTTTCTTAACGTATGTATGTTCTAATAGGAACCTTTTATACATTTTAAATTATCCACGTATTAGCATTTTGTACCATACAAACGACTATAATGCTTGTTGCACTTTAAAATTCAGTGGAGTCTTTTTTCCATTTTGACATAGCATTACTATATATATATATATATATATATATATAGAGGAGGATTATTATTAAATACTGATAAGAGACTTTGCTTGATACTACCTACGGAATGCCTGCTGCAGCGATGGTGTTTTTTCTGCAGCCAACAATGTTTGGGGCGCCACTGGGTGCAGAGAGGCCATATTACTGAATGGGCTTTCACCTGCAGATAGGACGATTTGTTTCCAGCGAGGCCGAGAGTGAGGCAAGCGGCTGAGCACGTGATGAGTCACTGTCCCTTTAATAAAGAGGTGAACCAATTAGATCTACAGCGTCTGTATTTGAACAACGTACGGGCGTGACGACTTTCACTATGAGACTGGCACTGATGAAAGCTTACTGCTGAAACGCGTCTGCCTTGGTGCTTCATAACTTACCACTGTATGCCTCCGGATTGATTAAATCAACTTGCAAAGCTCTTGCTGTGTCGGGCTCATTCGTCTTTGGAGTGAGTATTGGTTTGGATATATATATATATATATTCACTGAAAAAACCATAGGTTTCACACATGTTATAGTTAGTGGAAATTTTACTGATAAAAAACCAATGAAATTGCCCCGTTATAGTTAGCGCGGGCAACTATAACTCACGCGACCGCAATCCTCTGCTGATGCTAATACTGTATTTAGACACTTATTTGCCCATGTCTTCTTCCATACATTTTTAGCTATACATATATTACAAATATTTTTTTTTCATAAAGACACATATGTCATCAGCAGAGGATTGCGGTCGCGTGAGTTATAGTTGCCTGCGCTAACTATAACGGGGCAATTTCATTGGTTTTTTATCAGTAAAATTTCCACTAACTATAACATGTGTGAAACCTATGGTTTTTTCAGTGAATTTGCAAGGTTTTTTAAATGCTAATTCCTAACTATAACGTGTGTGAAACCTATGGTTTTTTCAGTGAATTAGTACAGTTTTTTAAATGCTAAGTTTTTTTCCCTTATAATAAGCCCTGTACATTTGGTGGCCTACGGCCACCAAAAGCACAGGGGGTGGGGTAAGTGTGGATAGTGTTTTTTTCCATTGTAATAAGCCCAGCACATTTGGTGGCCTTCGGCCACCAAAAGCACAGGGGGTGGGGTAAGTGTGGATAGTGTTTTTTTTATTTTTATTTTTTTACCGTACGCTTACCGTAAGCGTACGGTAAGCGTACCCCGCGAAATTGCCGAAAAAAAAATAAAACCGTTTTTGCACTTGGGGGATGTTTGGGGACTCCCTCCACATGACTATGTGGGAGGGAGTTGTCAAAACAGCCCCTTTACATGTTTTTGGGCTTCCGATTTTAAAAATCTCTCTCAGTGCGAGAGACAAAATGGCGGACGCCGCTTCCTGGTTTCGGCCGATTCGAATGTTTACTAAGATCTAAGAGCCAATCAGAATCGCGCTCGCGCACGCCACCGTACGCTTACCGTAAGCGTACGGTAAGCGTACCGTAAGCTGGCTCAGATATATATATTGATTTAAAGGCTATTTTCTCAGAATCTACTGAACAGATTTACACCAAACCTACAAAAGGCACTTCCTTGACCTAGGGACTACCTCTCTGCCAAATTTTGAGTAATTCTGTTCAGCCATTCGGGCTGTAGCTCGTTCTAAAGGTCCTATGGAAAAATGCATGGGAAAAACGCGTTTTGGGACCCCCCTTTTATCTCAGCCCCCGCTTGACGAATCCCCCCGAGACTTTCAGGGTAGGAGCGGAGCGTAGCGCCCCACCTATTTTGAGAAATTCGCGAGGATTCGTCGACCGGCGCCAAAGTTATTCAAAATAGAATGTTGAGGTTTTCCTATGGAAACGTGGTCCTAACTATAACTACCTACTGGCTATCGCCAGTAGGTAATATATATATATATATATATATATATATATATATATATATATATATATATATGGTACAAGGTGTATAAAAACAATGACAAACTCCAAGCTCGTCATGTGATCAAGCCCAGCCAGTGGGCAAAACGCGTCATCAGCCATGTACTGCACCAGCAAAATAAAATAAGAAAACAGCACATAATTGGAGTCCGTGTCCAGTCTGTCTGCGAGCAGCTGTGGGATTTGTGGTGCACTATATTATATATACACGTACATATATACATACATATATATACACACACACACACACACACACACACACACACACACACGGTTACTTTCCATCAAGCATCTGTTTGTGGAATGTGGTGCTGTAGATTCACATGCTTAGCATAAGTCTGCCATTTAGTGTTGGGCTCAGAAGTGTGTTTTTCTTGGAAGAAGTTCTTCGAGTCACGAGTTATAGAAGTGCAGTCAGCCACTCTGGGGCGGCTCCTGAACAATGGCGGCTGCAGATCGAGTCCTGTGTGGCCAACACATACCCTGTACTCAAAGTCTGATGCAGAACGACACCTAGTGGCCAGGCAGAGAATGACAAAGTTGGAGATCCATAGAACTGAACGTGACGCGGGCAGCCACTACAGAGGATTACATGCGTTTAGAGAGCTTTGTAACTTGAGTGGGTCATTGGTTTCTTTATTTGTTCTGACTGATGGTCTCACTGAGAGGACTTCTACAGAAGCGCCACCCTGTGGCCAGTGTACACCCTGTAGTGAGGTCTAAGTGTGGGAAGTCTCACGCAGTAGCGACTCCAGTGGTGAGACAGAGAATAGCACTGGTGATGACTTGAGGGAGGCTGACGAAGCTCATGTAGCAGAGACCCCTTGTGGTCAAGCAAGGTATGGCACTGGTAGAAGTCATTGAATGAGCGAGACCAAGCACAAGCAGCTGCAATCACAAGTGGACAAGCAGAGACTGGCTCTGGCCAAAGGTCTCACCAAGGATTAGGGTTTTATCAGGGGACACCAGACTCTGCTATGATGGGTAGCAGCATACTACAGGGGGAACGGTTCACTGGAGAAAGGATCCATCTGTAAAGCATCTGCTTTACAGAAGAACTAGCCCTGCCAGCTGGCGGCTGGACAGGACAGCGGAGTCTAGGATCAAACATCATCTTCACAATGTATTCAGGCAGCAGAGTCCGGCTGATTGTGAGGCAAACCGGAGCCAAGAACGTCAGAGAGAAGCAAGAGGCTGACTCAATGGCAGGCTCCGATTTGCTTGCATTGGGCAGGGTCATGAACTCCATTGTTGGATTGTTTTCAGTTTGGCAGGTGAGGATGGAGTGAAAGGATAGTGTATGCTATAGAGATGACCATGTAGTGAATGTATGATATATGTATATAAATACAAAGAGCACAAGTCACCGGGGCGGAGGGAGGGCGCATGTGAATCAACAGCACTACATGCCACCAACAGATGCTTACTGGGTAAGAAACATTCACCGCTCGATGGCTTGTGGGGCTGTAGATACACATGCTTAGCACAGACTAAAAAGCCGTTCTCCTTGTAAGCGGTGATTACCTTGTGCTTGGTGCATTTGTTTGAAATAATATACATCAAATTGCATGACCTACATTTGCTTATGGTCTTGCCATAACATCTACACAATAATGTTTTGTAAATGTATGTGGAGTAGTCCATGTAGCAGTTTACATATGTCAGATATGGGAGTATGCCCTAAAAATGCCATAGAAGCCTCTTTTCTGTGTATAGAATGGGCTCTTGGTGGAATAGGGAGTGTTCTTTTGGTTTTAGCATAACAAGTTTGGATACATTTAACTCTCCGACGTGCAATACACGATTTAGAAATTACTTTACTCTTATGTGGTTTTGAAAACAACACAAATAGTTGTTGTGTTTTATGGAAAGAATGTGTTCTATCTATATAGAACAAGAATGCTTTTTTGACTTCTAATGTGTGTAACTCTCTTTCAGCTACTGATTCTGGTTTAGGGAAGCATTCAGGTAACTATGGATTGTGCCATGTGAAAATGCGATATTACTTTAGGTACGAATTTAGGGTTGGTTCTTGAAACAACTTTGTCTCTATGTACTTGAAAAAGTGGTTCTTCTAAAGTCAAAGCTTGAATTTCTCTTACTCTTCTGAGTGAGGTAATTGCAATAAGAAAAGAGTTTTTATGATAGAAAATGAAATTGGCATGTGCGCAAAAGTTCAAATGGTGGACCCATTAACCTGGTTAGTACAATATTTAAATTCCACATTGGTGTAGGTGGCGCTCTAGGTGGGACAGCTCTTAAGTCCTCATAGAAAAGCTTTAATTACAGGAATTCTAAAGAGAGAAGTTTGTTCTATTATCTGAAGATCTGCAGCTAGTGCTGTAAGATGCATTTTATTAGAGATAAAATCCAAACCTGTATTTTGTAAATGAAGCATGTAACCTTTAACGTTTTGAGGTGATGCTTGTATAGGATTAATGTCTTTTGAGTGGCAGTAATAAAGAAAACGTTTCCTCTTTGCTGCATAGTATGCTCTTGTTGCAGGTCGCATTGCCTCTTAGGATATCCATACATTCTTTTGGTAAGTTTTGGTATGCGAATTCGAAGACTTCAGGAGCCAAATCGCAAGATTGAGAGATCTGGGATTTGGGTGCAGTATTGCTACTTTTGTTCTGCGTGAGAAGATCTTGTCGGTTGGGTAACATTTGATGAAGTACTACCGACATCTCCAGCAGTGTTGTGTACCATGGTTGTCTGGTGCATGCTGGAGCAATTAACATCAGTGTGAGGGATGTCTGTTTTAGTTTGCGAATGACACATGGAAGCAGGGGGAGAGGTGGAAAAGCGTAAGCAAATATCCCTGACAAATTGATCTATAGTGCATTGCCCTTTGTTTGTGGATGGAGGCAATGTGTTGACATTTAGCCTTCTGAGGTGTTCAAATAGATCTATGTCCACTTGTCCCCATTGCTGGAAGAATGGGTGTAGGACTTGTACATTTAGTTCCCGCTCGTGGATTTGTTGGTGTGTTATGCTATGAAGATCCGCCAGATGAGTGTCTACTCCTGGTATGTAATCTGCAAGCATCTGAATGTTGTGATGTAGCGCAAACTTCCAGATCTTTTGTGCTAGAGGACACAATTGTGGAGATTTTGTCCCTCCTTGTTTTTGCAGATAATACATGGAGGTCATGTTGTCTGTATGGATTAAAACTACCTTGCCTTTTAGGTGAGGAAGGAATGCTTTAATCGCCAGATTAACTACTAAGAGTCCTCATTGATTGATGTGTAGAAGAGACGGACAGTGCGTCTAGTTCCCTTGCACAGTTATGTCCTGTAAATGTGCTCCCCAACCTATCATTGATGCGCCCGTTGTAATGGTTGCTTGCAGAATTGGGTCTATAAAAGGCCGTCCCTGTACTAGTGTGTTGGAGTTCACCATTGTAGAGATTGGCAAACTTGGCGGCTGATCAACACTAGATCGTCTAAATGACCCTCCGCTTGAGACCATTGTTGCTTTAAGCAATCATTCCTAGGAGACGCATGACTGTTCTCACAGATATTTGTTTTTGAGGTTGAAATAGTGGCACCATATTTTTGAAAGTCTGAACTCTGGCTGCATTTGGGTAAACTACTCGTGTTTGACAATTTAGGATTGCCCCTAGCAAGGCTGCAATTGAAGTGCTTGTAGGTGTGATTTTACTGCATTTATTGTGAAACTTAGTTTGTGCAGTAACTTCGTTGTTGTTTGAGTGCTCTGCAAACGTGTATAATTTGTGTTGCCTTTGATGAGCCAATCGTCTAGATATGGAAATACGTGCATATTTTGTCTCCTTAAATGGGCTGCTAGTACTGCTAGACATTTGGTAAATACTCTGGGGGCCGTGGTGACCCTGAACTGTAGCACTTTGAACTGAAAGTGCTGTTTATTGAAGGCAAATATCAGATATTGCCGGAGTGCTGGATGTCTTGGGATGTAGAAATATGCTTCCTTTAGATCTAATGCTGTGATGAAAAAACTCCTTTTTGGAGAAGGGGGATTATATCTTGAAGAGTGACCATATGAAAATGTTCTAATAGGATATACCCATTTAGAAGTCAGATCTAATATGGGTCTTAGAGTTCCATCCTTTTTGGGAATTAGAAAACAAAGGGCGTAAACCCTCTTTCTTGGTTGTTGTAGTGGCACTGATGCTATTGCTCCTTTTTTAATAGAGCTTGAATCACCTCCTTTAACAGGTTTTGATGTTGTGTAGACACTGTGAAAGCGAGGTGGTTTGTTTGGAAGAGCTGATGTGAGCCCCAGATGATAGCCATGTTGGAGAACATCCAACACCCATTGATCTGATGTGATGTTTACCCATTGTGGAAAGAACTGTTCTAGTCTTCCACCGACGGGTGTTATATGATCGGGGGAATGGTAGTGGAGTCCCTGTTTGGTTGTGGGAGAGGAGGTATTTTTGTAAAAAACCTCCACCCCTGTTATTATTGCCTCTGTAAGATCTTCTATAATATCCTCTTTGGAGGCTTGTTTGAGTTTTATTAATAGGGGTGGATGTGTCTATGGAGGTTGTTTTAGTTCCTCCACGACATGTAGAGTGACGAAAAGTTCTCCTTTGAGACTGTTTTTTAGTGCTCCCATTGGCATTGCGTTCTCGTTGTCTTTATTTTCTCTAGTGAAGTGTCCACTTGACCAAAGTGGTGCTCACCATCGAAAGGGAGACCTAGAATATTTTGTTGCACTTCTGGTTCAAAACCAGATACGCTTAGCTGTGCATGCATTCTTAGCATAAGGGTGGGATTTATTTCCCAAGCTTCTGTATCAGCTGCATCAAGGGCGCACCTTATGTTTGTTATAAGATTAGCCCCTGATGTAATCTGGTATGCCCGTTTTTTGTATTGTTCTGGAAGAGGCTGAAAATGGTCTTCCAGTTCGTCCTAGTGTGATCGGTCATACCTTGATAACAGACCTATAGCGTTAGCAATTGTTCAGTGATTAGAGGATTGTGCTGCCACCTTTTCCCTGCTGCGTTTATACGTTTACTCTTTGTCTGGTAATTCACCAATTGCTTGACAGTTTACTCTTTTACGTGCTGTTGCTTCCACTAAGGAATCAGGTGTAAACTGAGTCCTAATGTAGGTAGAGTCTGTTGCGGAAGTTTATATTTTTGGTCTATTCTTGGAGTGATAATTGTAGACTAAGGGCTCTTTAAAAAGGTCAGCAGCTTGTCTAAGCATACCTTTTCACACTGGTAGATATTGGGTTGATTTTTGTGTGTAGGAAAGATAAAAAAAAAAGTAATCCTCCATTTCCTCAGTATGCAAAGGTACCTAATGAAAATTTGCTTCTTTATTTATAAGGTCCTAATATGCAGTGGTATCTTCTGGTGGAGAGGGTTTAGAGGAAGGTCTGAATCAGTGTCACGAGGATGATCTGTGTCAAATGTATCCCAGATGTCTTGTGGGGGTAGTGTGTGATCATCACCCTCTCCCCCATAAAAGAGTGTATTGACCATTCAGAAAGTATGTCCTCATGGTTTGCAGATTTTTGAGGTGAAAGTGTATGTTGTATTGGAGGAGGAGCAATCCTAAGTGGACTGGGAGCTTCATCCTCCTGTTTTTTTTCCTTCTTTGCAGGAATCTCATGTTCTTGAGGAGGTCTAGTAAGTATTCTTCCTGTATATGGATAAATCACTGGATGATTTGGTTTATTGTCTAATTGATGTTGCAATTTGTCATAGACTGGTTGAACCTCCTCTGAAGAACGGTCAACTGTACGTCTTTTAGAGCCTATTTTGTTTCCTGTATGCCTGATTGACCGGTGTTTCGGATCCAAGGCTTTAGATTTAGAGCTCGAGTCCATGCGTTTTTTCAGATTCAAAGGTTTCTGTACTGAAAATGTGGATGCTTCAGCTTTGGATGTTTTCGGCTCTGAAGATTTTTGGGATTCGGAGGTGGACTATTTCAGATCAATAGTCCTTGACTGTCTTTTCGGAGCTGAGCCGAGGCCAGACTTTCTGTGATCAGTCGCTCGGTGCCGACCATGGCCCGCAGGCAGTTGAGGCCGAACAGCAGACTTTTGTACCTGTCATGTAACTTTTAGTGGCGGTTTGCTCATGGTTTGTTGCCCAGGTATAAGGGTTTCTTCCTCTGTGTCAGAGCTTTGCTCTTGAGAGAAAGTACCCTCATCTGCGGGCCGACAGATGTCCCTACATTTCTGTTCCGAATTGTCCGGTGAATAATCCATGCTGTGTCGAGACATATGCATTCTTCTTGCTTTATGTTCTCGAAGAGCCTTCTTTATCCTGAAGGAAACACAGGCCTTGCCGTTTTTCTGTTGCTGATCCAGTGAGAGGCAGGAGTTAACACACTGTGTAGATCGGTATGAGGGAATTCCGAATGATAGGAATGACAGAATTTAAATGAGTCAGTTCCATACCCTTTAGTAATTTCTGTATAAGAAGAATGTTGAATTGAACTTCTGCCCCAAAGGGCCAAGGCTGGATGGAACCGAATCTCTTTGAGATTCATTTTATTATGCATTTAAAATCGTCTATCGAGCACCATATTGACGGGGATAGAAAAGGATCCTAAGGACAGTTTTGACCGGAGCAGAGAAACATACGACAGAAACCAACGGTGGAAAAAAATTATTTAACAATGGAGTCGATGACCACGCGCAATACAAACAAGGAGGAGTTACTATAAGACGCTTTTCTTGGTAGAGGCTCTTTGAGTCACAACTTGCACACTTCCGAGCCCAACACTAGATAACAAACATATGCTAAGCATGTGTATCTACAGCCACACATTTATCAATGTGTGTGTATATATATATATATATATATATATATATATATATATATATATTACCTACTGGCGGTCGCCAGTAGGTAGTTATAGTTAGGACCACGTTTCCATAGGAAATCCGCAACATTCTATTTTGAATAACTTTGGCGCCGGTCGACGAATCCTCGCAAATTTTTCAAAATATGTGGGGCGCTACGCTCCGCTCCTACCCTGAAAGTCTCGGGGGGATTCGTCAAGCGGGGGCTGAGATAAAAGGGGGGTCCCAAAACGCGTTTTTCCCATGCATTTTTCCATAGGACCTTTAGACACAGCTACAGCCCGAACGGCTGAACAGAATTACTAGAAATTTGGCAGAGAGGTAGTCCTCAGTTCAAGGAAGTGCCTTTTGTAGGTTTGGTGTAAATCTGTTGAGTAGTTTGCAATACAAACAAGGAGGAGTTACTATAAGACGCTTTTCTTGGTAGAGGCTCTTTGAGTCACAACTTGCACACTTCCGAGCCCAACACTAGATGACAAACATATGCTAAGCATGTGTATCTACCGCCACACATTTATCAACGTGTGTGTGTGTGTGTGTGTATGTATATATATATATATATATATATATATATATATATATATATATGTGCCCCCAGGTAAAACCGCACACAGGAGGTAAGCGTAGATTCAAGGAGAGTAGGCAGAGTCCATTGCGTTCCCGACGCGTTTCGAGCAGGCACTCTTCATCAAGGGGTTCGACTCTACAAGCCACCAGTGAGACGGAGTTCCAGAATATACCCTTCCTTTATTTCTGATTACAAACACGCTCAGGTGAGCATATGACAAGAATTATGGGACTGGAAGTCCAAACATCATTTCCCAAGTGGGCCGCATGACAGTTTAATACTAGTGCTTTACTATGAACCAGTCTTACTATGCACGGATATCTTATATGACCTAATTTCAATAATATTTTTATATTAATCCGAAGCACACATTAATCTTATTACACTTACAAAGTCAAATGTATTTCTGAGGCCCAGAAGCCCTTTTTATGGTCTGGCTTGACAGTGCACCTGTCAGACAATTATGTGAGAATCACCAGGTGAGGGGCTTTGGCATCACCCACATGTTGGGTGCCAGGAGCATGTGTTTTTATTCAGCAGACGTTGCGTGCTTTCATAAAAAAGTGATTGCCCTCTACTCAGCTAGGATTATTTTGTTTATTTATCCAAGTGCCGGAGTTTGGACTTTCAGGCACACATATGACATTATAATTTTATTAAAGTGTCTCACATAACTGCATAATTTATGGTGTTTTTCTTTCTCTGGCAGTCGCACAGATGGAAATGGGGCATTCATTAACTTATAGATATTTAGGTCTGGCTTAGCCATGGAATTCTCACCTGACCTTTTAACCTAGACCAAATTATTCTAGATTTAGTTCCTTCCACACAAATACGTATCTATTCCCATGCTATCTATCATCCCTTTATAGCCAGACCTATTGGCATTGCCAATACTTGCTTTGTTGTATACGACAAAAACACTCCTGGAAGTCATATTGTGATGGGTCTAAGGCACCCAGTAGGTCAAGGGGGAGGGGGTGGATTTACAGAGTTGGTTGCAAAGGAGGTAGGAAACCCCTTTTTTCAGATATACTAGAATAGTATGGGTTTAAAAGCAAAGTTTGCCCAGGGAAGCAATAAAAGGCGCTAGCACCTGGGATCTTGTTCCAAGCCGGTCCTCTCTCTGACAACGGTTTAACCTGAGGTCCCTAATATTCCTACAAGACTATGACAAAGCCCTTGTGCCCGTTCCCACCCTCACCCCTTGGAGACGCGGTCTGTACACTTAGTCTGGCGCTGCCCGCTTGTTGGACTGGCACCCAGTGCAGAAGACCTCAGTGGAGTGATGCTAGCAAAGATAGTATGTAGGTGAACAACCATAGCTGTTAAAATTAGTTAATTTGCAGATTTATATAGCGCTGTTTATCACCCATGAGGGCCTCCAGACGCTGTCTATGTGCACGGGGAGATTAAGTGGTTCGCCCAGAATCACAGGATGTTACACCAACGCCGAGACTCGAATACAGAGTTGAGTTAAACAGCATGAATGAGTAATGTACCAAGCTGCCACTGGGTCCAGGTGTAATGATTTACCTGTTGAGTGAACCCGCCCTCCCTAGGTGGGGCCTTATCACAGGAATGACACAGGCAGCCTTGAGAGGCATAGATACAGCCTGTAATCTCAGGAACACGTGCAAAGTGCAAGGCCACAGATCCTACAATTTGTAATGTGCTGGGCCGAAGAGATCAACATGGGGCTGCAGCAATGCGTGGAGTTACCCCTGAGGACACTATGCATGGGGCTGCAGCAATGCGTGGCGTTACCCCTGAGGATACTATGCATGGGGCTGCAGCAATGTGTGGTGTTACCCCTGAGGACACTATGCATGGGGCTGCAGCAATGCGTGGCGTTACCCCTGAGGACACTATGCATGGGGCTGCAGCACTGCGTGGCGTTACCCCGGAGGACACTATGCATGGGGCTGCAGCACTGCGTGGCATTACCCCTGAGGACACTATGCATGGGGCTGCTGGGGTAGTATACACAGGTGCTGCTGGGAGGCTGTGCTGCCGGTACACAAAGAACAGGGGATCCTGGGAAGCATTACATAGGTGCTTGCGGGACACTATACCAAGTTGCTACTAGGACTTTATACACAGGTGCTGCTGAGACATTATTCACAGGTGCTACTGGGACTTTATACACAGGTGCTGCTGAAACATTATGCACAGGTGTTGCTGAGAGGGTCACATGGGTGCTGCCAATACATCATGTACGACGGGCTACTGGGAAGCGTTGCATAGGTGCTTCCAGGGCACTATACACCGGTGCTGCTGGAACTCTATGCATGGGTGCTGCCAGGACATTACACTGAGCTGCTGCTGGGACATCATGCACAGGTGCTGCTGGGACATCATGAACAGGTGCTGCTGTGACATCATGCACGGGTGCAGCCGTACACTTACATGGGTGCTGCTCTGACACTCTATGCAACAAGGACACTTTACACTGATACTGCTAGGAAAGTCCAGACACCACACTCCTTCACTATTTTCCAGCACCAGGATTACACGTGGCTTTCAGCACACCGGACACTGGTGCGCTGTGCTTGCCCTGCCAGTGATGGTCACACGCTCAAGGCCCCTGGGCACTTGAAACTAAAATCTAGAAAAGTTGGCTGAACAGCCATCACACCTCTGACTGTGCAAGATCCTGTTTTTCCTCCTGTCGCTGCCGCGTCATATCTGTAAGAAAGATGCAAGGTCACACACATCCTTGCAGCACAATCTCCCTCGTGGCACCCTCAGTGGCCCCTCTGACCTCCATGGAGCAGCTCTTCCAGAGGGATCACATTTCTGTGAAAACGATCATTTCGAGTTAAAAGCCTCAGATCGCCACGGTATGCTCTACGTCATGGAAAGTTTTGCTTCAATCCCCCGCCCGCCTCTATGATCAGTCACACGGATAATACAAAGATGAAGACACACAGATCTCAAGAGTGAAACAGCTACTTACAAAGAACAGGAGGTTGAACAGGAAGAGGAAGTATTTCATCACTTTCATGCAGCCTTTCGCCATCTTGTCCCACTAAACGCGACCTGCAAAGAAGAAGATGGTCATTGAGGGGAGCAAGAGTGCGTAGAGAGGTCTCAACTTCTGAAACACTGAACGAGAAAAGCACAATTAAACGGCTTACTGCGGCAGCAAAATACAAAAATTAGAATTCGGACATCCCAGTTTCCTGAATCACAGTTTCTCAGAACTTCCTTTTACTCGTCCGCAAGAAAAATTAGGCCTGGGTGTGGAATTCCACTCTGCGTTTTCCCACTCCGCGCAGCGCATAGAGTTCCAGAAAAGCCCCACTCTGCGGAGTGTTTTCTTCGCTTGCGATTGCCAATGTTAAGTTGGCGAGTGTGGAAAATCTTACTCCAAACCACCTCCAGGTGAGATTTTCAACGCGGACGGTCACGGATGGCTGCTACCGTTCGCACTGAGGAAGATGCAGCTCGAGTGGAACATCTACTCGAGCGGAAGAAAGAAGCGGCGCCCTCTTGTGCTGCACATGGTGCTGTTCACGTTGATTTTCCAACACAGGACAAACACCAAGCGCTAAAAATCAGCCCGAACTGCGCGACCCAACGCAAGCTAACGTACTACGTCGCATAGCACAGTGAAGTATTTGGTCACGGCGCCCAGGCCTAAATAAAATATTGCGGGATTTAGAACACAGGCCGACCCCCACAAGTAAGATCAAGGTACACACAGGGATCTTTACACATTAAAATGTCTTTCCCCCCCCCCTCCTGCCACCAAAAGCCGGTTGGCCAAGCCGTAGCACCAATTGCGCTGAAAACAAGTAATACGTTACTTTATTATTGCTATAATTCACATTTTCATTTTCTATGACCTTCTACCTCCCTGGCCTCTAGCAACAGGCTGCGTGGCAGGACCCCTGCTTACTTGTTAACCACCTCTCACGCACATGGACAGGTTATAGATCCTCCACGATGCCATCTTCACTTTATAAACACGCAGCAAATCGTTTTTTTATTTTTTATTATTCCACATTCTCAATGGCCGCCGCTTAAAAACTGGGTCACGTCTTATTTAAAACCTGAAGCAACATGCCACTTGATAAAATATAATTTGAAAGTCAAAACACAGCCGGCGTTCACGATAGATGCCGCTTCAAAAGTGTTTTACAGAAAAGGGCAAACGGGCAAAGGTGAAGAGCATATATAAAACACCCAAGCACTAACTCCATACCAGCTAGGGGGTTGCCCAGTTCCTTTGGGGGAGGGAGGGGGGGGGGGAAGAGATACACTGTTTCTATGGGAATAAAGAAAGCAAGTTCGACATGGTCCAGCTATCTGCTGATTTCCGCCCAAAAGCCTTCAAACAATGCTGATATTTGACCAGTGGGGTTGGTATAGTGGTAAAATAGGTTGCATCGCAGTTACTTGGGGTCGCTAGAAGTGGGAGGAGTCTAAGAGAAACTTCAGTTCAGGAACTTCAAGCAAGTGAAATGGATCAGAGATGCTCAAAGGCGTGGTCCTATCGGTGACCTTGTGGGTGACCCTGAATACGGATCGGATATTTTGCATTCTAAAGATGCTTCGCAGCGCGCGGGTCAGACAGCTAATTACAAGTGCAAAGCATAGGGCGGCAGATCTTGATGTGAAAATGTATGTATATATATATATATATATATATATATATATACCTACTGGCGGTCGCCAGTAGGTAGTTATAGTTAGGACCACGTTTCCATAGGAAATCCGCAACATTCTATTTTGAATAACTTTGGCGCCGGTCGACGAATCCTCGCGAATTTTTCAAAATAGGTGGGGCGCTACGCTCCGCTCCTACCCTGAAAGTCTCGGGGGGATTCGTCAAGCGGGGGCTGAGATAAAAGGGGGGTCCCAAAACGCGTTTTTCCCATGCATTTTTCCATAGGACCTTTAGACAGGGCTACAGCCCGAACGGCTGAACAGAATTTAATGAAATTTGGCAGAGAGGTAGTCCCCAGGTCAAGGAAGTGCCTTTTGTAGGTTTGGTGTAAATCTGTTCAGTAGATTCTGAGAAAATAGCCTTTAAATCAATATATATATCTGTGGCAGCTTACGGTGCGCTTACCGTAAGCTTACCGTAAGCTTACCGTACGCGTACGGTGGCGTGCGCGAGCGCGATTCTGATTGGCTCTTAGATCTTAGTAAACATTCGAGTCGGTCGAAACCAGGAAGCGGCGGACGCCATTTCTCTCTCGCTTCCTGAGTTGGGCAGCAAAAACGTACCCCAAATATATGTAAAGAGGCAGTTTCATGAGATCCTAACCACCCAGCATTGATACAGGGGTCCCCAAACCACCCCCAAGCCCAAAAAAAAAAATATTATTTTTTTCGGAAAATCACCGATTACGCTTACCGTACGCGCACGGTAAAAAATTTAAAACAAAAAAAAAACTATCCACATTCTCCCCACCCCGTGTGCAAATGGTGCCCGAAGAATACATTTCACAAAGATGCGCAAAATATGTCCCCCATGTGCGCACGGTGCGCGAAGCGCATCGTGCGTACATGGCCCATCCCGCTTAACGTGGGCACGCGGTGCGCGCAGCGCACCGCGTGACCACTGTGCGTGCACGGCACTAACTGTGTAAAGTGGGCGCGCGGTGCGCGAAGCGCACCGCGTGCTCACTGTGCGCGCACGGAACGAACTGCGTTAACTGGGCGCGCACGCCACGAATGGCGTAAAGTAACTTAGCATTTAAAAAAACCTTGCAAATTCACTGAAAAAACCATAGGTTTCACACATGTTATAGTTAGCTGGACATTTTACGGATAAAAAACCAATGAAATTACCCCGTTATAGTTACTGCAGGCAACTATAACTCACGCGACCGCAATCTTCTGCTGATGACATATGTGTCTTTATGAAAAAAAAATATTTGTAATATATGTAAAGCTAAAATTTAATGGAAGAAGACATGGGCAAATAAGTGTCTAAATACAGTATTAGCATCAGCAGAGGATTGCGGTCGCATGAGTTATAGTTGCCTGCAGTAACTATAACGGGGTAATTTCATTGGTTTTTTATCCGTAAAATGTCCAGCTAACTATAACATGTGTGAAACCTATGGTTTTTTCAGTGAATATATATATATATATATATATATATATATATATATATATATATATATAATATCTGTTGATTAGAGAAACATATGGACAGTAGTAATGTATGGCTGGTCGCACTTCAGAAGACAGTATACAATCAGATTCGGTAATTCAAACTTTTTCCTGCATATCTCATTTTGTTGATAGCAAGAACAATTTATTACGGTGCCACTCGGGATACGAAAGTACCCTACTACCTTGTACCGAGAAACACAGATCATGCGAACAATCACTATGTAGGACAATATAGTATATACATATCCCGGCACTCCAAAGCAATACCTTAATTTATCCTGTACCGGTAAACTATAAATAATATTTATCAGTGTCTCACTAGCAATACACAGAGATTGGTTTGTGCAAGAAATCTTTTCATTTTAATATATAAAATGCATCGAATAAAAATCCCAATTTTACAGACTAAGACCACAAGAATACAATAGACATAATATTGAGATGACTGCTTTAGAGTGTTGTCCACGGCTTTATGGTCTTGATCCACATGCGCAACAGCCGACACGTGTTTCGTCACACCAAGTGACTTTCTCAAGGCTTTTAGAACAGATTTCTTTTTCGCGATTTATGTTGTTTTTATTCTTACGTGAAGAATTTTGCGCAATCTCAATCCATACAATGGTCTGCGAAAAGACAATCACGGTACCGCGAGGTCCACGCCTCTCTGATGCACTAGCTGAATATGCGGGGCCTATTATAGCCTGTAAGACGATTCAAGTTAAACGGCTGCTTTATATGAGCCATCCCAAAGGTAATTTATACCTTTATCAACTACTATACGATACGGGGAAATTACAAGAGGTATCAACACACCTTTGGACTTCTTTCTTTGGTCCATTTACATACATCTTTTATAGTGAAGGAACATAACGAGCTTACAAACAGTTATAGGGGACATATCTTTTGGAATCATGTTTTCAGACGAATTACTGATATTATAACACATGGATATATGGACACCTTTGACCAATTAGGAATAATCTGTTGGTGCTGTGATTGTCTTTTCGCAGACCATTGTATGGATTGAGATTGCGCAAAATTCTTCACGTAGGAATAAAAACAACATAAATCGCAAAAAAGAAATCTGTTCTAAAAGCATTCAGAAAGTCACTTGGTGTGACGAAACACGTGTCGGCTGTTGCGCATGTGGATCAAGACCATAAAGCCATGGACAACACTCTAAAGCAGTCCTCTCAATATTATGTCTATTGAATTCTTGTGGTTTTAGTCTGTAAAATTGTGATTTTTATTCGATGCATTTTATATATTAAAATGAAAAGATTTTTTGCACAAACCAATCTCTGTGTATTGCCAGTGAGACACTGATCAATATTATTTATAGTTTACCGGTACAGGATAAATTAAGGTATTACTTTGGAGTGCCGGGATATATATATATATTACCTACTGGCGGTCGCCAGTAGGTAGTTCTAGTTAGGACCACGTTTCCATAGGAAATCCGCAACATTCTATTTTGAATAACTTTGGCGCCGGTTGACGAATCCTCGCGAATTTTTCAAAATAGGTGGGGCGCTACGCTCCGCTCCTACCCTGAAAGTCTCGGGGGGGATTCATCAAGCGGGAGCTGAGATAAAAGGGGGGTCCCAAAATGCGTTTTTCCCATGCATTTTTCCATAGGACCTTTAGACACAGCTACAGCCCGAACGGCTGAACAGAATTACTTGAAATTTGGCAGAGAGGTAGTCCTCAGGTCAAGGAAGTGCCTTTTGTAGGTTTGGTGTAAATCTGTTCAGTAGATTCTGAGAAAATAGCCTTTAAATCAATATATATATCTGAGCCAGCTTACGGTGCGCTTACGGTGCGCTTACCGTACGCGTACGGTGGCGTGCGCGAGCGCGATTCTGATTGGCCCTTAGATCTTAGTAAACATTCGAATCGGTCGAAACCAGGAAGCGGCGGCCGCCATTTTCTCTCTCGCACTCTGAGGGGGGAGCTGATAAACAAATGCCAAAAACATATAAAGGGGCTGTTTAGACAGCGCCCATGCACATAACCATGTTAGTTGAGTCTTCAAAGATCCCCCAAGGCAAAAAACGGTAATTTTTTATGTTTCGAAAATTTCGCCGATTACGCTTACCATACGCTTACCGTCTGCGTACGGTAAATAATTATTAAAAAAAAAAAAACCCCAATCTCTCCACCCCGTGTGCAAATGGTGGCCGAAGGCCACCATTTGTGCATGGCATATAAGAGCACAGCATTTCCCCAAAAAATTTCAACAGATTACCCATCACAAGGAAGCGCATAAAATGTCCTCCATGTGCGCACGGTGCGCGAAGCGCATCGTGCGTACATGGCCCATCTAGCGTAACGTGGGCACGCGGTGCGCGTAGCGCACCGCGTGCCCACCGTGCATGCACGGCACTAACTGCGTAAAGTGGGCGCGCGGTGCGCGAAGCGCACCACGTGCTCACTGTGCGCGCACGGTGCGCGAAGCGCACCGCGTGCTCACTGTGCGCGCACGGTGCGCGAAGCGCACCGCGTGCTCACTGTGCGCGCACGGTGCGCGAAGCGCACCGTGCGCGCACGGAACGAACTGCGTTAAGTGGGCGCGCACGCCACGAATGGCGTAAAGTAACTTAGCATTTAAAAAACCGTACAAATTCACTGAAAAAACCATAGGTTTCACACACGTTATAGTTAGGAATTAGCATTTAAAAAACCTTGCAAATTCACTGAAAAAACCATAGGTTTCACACATGTTATAGTTAGCGGAAATTTTACTGATAAAAAACCAATGAAATTCCCCCGTTATAGTTAGTGCAGGAAACTATAACTCACGCGACCGCAATCTTCTGCTGATGACATATGTGTCTTTATGAAAAAAAAATATTTGTAATATATGTATAGCTAAAAATTTATGGAAGATGACATGGGCAAATAAGTGTCTAAATACAGTATTAGCATCAGCAGAGGATTGCGGTCGCGTGAGTTATAGTTTCCTGCACTAACTATAACGGGGGAATTTCATTGGTTTTTTATCAGTAAAATATCCGCTAACTATAACATGTGTGAAACCTATGGTTTTTTCAGTGAATTTGCAAGGTTTTTTAAATGCTAATTCCTAACTATAACGTGTGTGAAACCTATGGTTTTTTCAGTGAATATATATATACACATACATACATACATACATATATATACATATATACACACACACATACATACACATACACTTAGATATAAATAAAGCTGTCTCAACCAGCCCTAAAAGTGTGACCCTAAACCCGGAGCTAGCTGTCCGCCATGGCAACAGGTTTAGGGAGAGAGAGGACGGGCTGGACCGGGTGTTCTGAGGTCGGAGATGAATTGGGTTGTGAGTAAGGAGGGGGGGGTGTTGAGACATTACAGGATTGGGCGGATCAGGTTCCCATTCAGGCCTGAACTCGATAGCCAGGAGGCGCACACGGAGTGGAAGGCAGGACAGCAGCTGAGCGGGAACAGAGGCGGCCATTGTGCGCCTCCGGAGCCCGGCCGAGGGGGGCCCGCAGGCCCTTTGTTTCCCCAGCGGCCATGAAAAGAGTTTTGGAAACAGGAGCTCGGCCCTTGTTGCCTCACACATGCTGCAGAATAAAGGAGGGGGAGGGGCAGAACCCCGAAAAAGTACAAAAGGCCCCACACCCAGCACGGCCTCTCTGTAAAGCGACACTGTGGGAAAGTGCCAGGCCTGGCATGGGCAGAGCTTAGGAGCAGCCAGGGCGCTGCCCAAGTAGGGCCAGGTCTGACACGGCATAACTTTAGAACAGCTAGGGCTCTCCGTAAGTAGTGCCAGGCCAGTCAAGGGCAGACTTTCGGAACAGCCAGCGCGGGCAGAGCTTCAGAGCAGCCAGGGTTCTTCCGGAGTAGTGCCAGGCCTGGCACGGGCAGAGCTTCAAAAGAGCCAGGGCTCTCCCGAAGTAGTGGCACGGGTAGAGCTCTGGACGTCCCTTTACCCCCCCCCCCCCCTCACACTCCCCCCCCCCCCCCCCTCCCCACCGCCCCAGCACGAACAGAGCTTTGGAGCAGCCAGGGCTCCCCAAAGTAGTGCCAGGCCTAGCACGGGTATAGCTTCAGCACAGCCAGGGCTCTTACTAAATAGTACAGGTTTGGCACGGGCAGCGCTTCGGGACAGCCAGGGCTCTCCTGTAGTAGTGCCAGGCCTGGCACGGGCAGAGCTGCGGACCCGCCAGGTCTCTTCCAAAGTAGTGCCAGGTCTGGCACAGGCAGAGCTTCAGAGCAGACAGGGCTCTCCCCATGTTGAACATGCCTGGCATGGGCAGAGCTGCGGGACAGTTGGGGCTCTCCCCATGTTGAACACGCCTGGCATGGGCAGAGCTGCGGGGCAGTTAGGGCTCTCCCAAAGCAGTACACGCCTGGCACAGGCAGAGCTTCGAAAAGCCAGGGCCCTCTCCCACCCTCTAACCCCCTCCCACGTAGTACAGGCCTGGCACGGGCAAAGCCTTGAACAGCCTTATGTAATGTAACTTGTGGTCATGTACAGCGCTCCAATAACTTTGTGTCGAACTGGCGCTATAGAAAACAAAACTGCACAACAAGCGTGGCACACGCAGATCTTTCTCACAGCCAGCCCGCAGCCTTTTGACCCTCTGGAGAAACTCTCCTAACAGAAAAAGAAACCTCAGATCACCGCACACATAAGGAGAGATTGTCCGCGGCTGGGAACTGGTCCAACGGAATCACTGCACAATGCACAAGGAGCACAGGGAGACGCGCACAGGACAGCACACAGTCCTGTGTGCTGCCTCACACAGAAGAACGTGCAATCCTGCACCACCTATCACTGCGCCTACAAACTTTGGAAAACTCTTCCCCCGATCTTAAGAAAATAACTTGTCTGCTCCCCTTAAGAAAAAGGTCTGAAAACTTGACCTTTTAACCAACAGGTCGCTTTATTGTTTCAATTTCTTTTAATTGGTTTTAGCCATTCTACTTACAGTCTAGTTAGCGCATAGACGCCTCCGGGCAGGATTGCGCTTTATAAATTCACATTCCCATTCACTGTGGTGACATTAGCACATGTGAACCCTCACCAGATACAGACTGAGGCAGACAGGGTTTGACAGGTCAAACCTCGAGCCGAGAGAGGGCGGAGCTTGGCACAGCTGGCTGGGGAGAAGCAGAGCGTGAGAGGCGGGTTCTCCCGTCAGGCCCCGCCCACAGTCTGAGAAACGTCTCCCCATCAGGCTGTGAGGAAAAGGAAGTGAACACCAAAGCGAAACAACTGTCACTTAATATAGACAAGCATTGGCAGAGCCAACAGGTCTCGCCTTTTAGACCTTCGAAGTCTTTAGCCATACAGCACATTATCCTGGGATAAAAGCAATACTACGTAATGTTGTTATGTTATACGTGCATGTTTATAGTTAAGCATATTTTACTTATGACGAATAGCACTTGATTTAAAACATGGTAAGTGAATTACTAGGATAATTATGTGTGTTATTTAGGAGTGTTTTATTTTGTGGTCTCTGCACATCTCCATGTGTGGTCTAGGTCTGTGTGTCTCTCTGGTCTTCTGTGGAATATATGACGTTTTCAGGCATCCGGGCCTGTGTATGTTGCATTGCTAACGGGTGGGTCAGTTGGTCTTGACCTAGTGAACACGGAGCCCATCACGGTTTATGGTAAGAGGTGCACTGCAAGTACTAAACTGTAACCAAAGTAAATACATTTCTCAAGATGTGCCATGTGTTGGCCGTTGTCTCTGGCCCGTATCCTTGACTATAACAGATAAAGCACAACCGGAAGGACAAGTGAATTTCAGGAATTAACTCCACCCCAGGGGAAGGCACTGGGCACCCCGAATCCCCACTTTACTAAGTCTTTGGCCTCTGGAATGCCCTCGGTGTCAAAAGGAGTCGTATTTAGTGACATTCCCTGCTGGCCTTGAATGAACTGCCCGCGTGAGTGAAAGTTGATGTGGAATGGGGTGTGATGACCGTCGCTCTGACCTTAAAAAACACACTGCGAAGACCTGCACCTGAAGTGTCTAATTCAAGGACCACTCTCTGGTGTGACAGGCGACCAAGGAGGCTCTGCACGGTAGAACTGGGGTTAGAGAATGGTCCTGGTTACAGCTTTTAGAGGCGGCAGATATGGGGTATGAAGTGCTATATGAAAAGGAATAAATATCATTTGCGCAAGGCCAGGGAAAAGTGGCCCACGGAAGTACTGGACAATGGCTGCAGTGGCGCAAAGAATAAAAGAAAGGGTTTCTGAGTAGGAGGAGAAAGTCTGCAGTAATGCATAAGAAAAGGATAGCGTTGCAGTGTTGCAAAGGAGGAGGCTGCAACAATGTAGGGGTACACAGCCAAAGGAGAATGGCCGTAACTGTGAAGTGCAAATTACAGGAAAGAGTCGCAGCGGTGCTAGCATGATGGAAAAGCGTGGCAGTGCTGATCCATAAAGGGGCGTCGGTCTCAGTGGTACCCTGCCCAAGAATACTGGTCTGTTGTGGTGTAAATGCAAATGCATAAAGAAAGGGAAAACGGGGTCCTATTGCTGAACAACGCAAAGGAAGCAGGGAAATAGCCATAGTGGCGCAGAGCACATCTTTATCATATCTATTATTTAGGGGTGCATTATTATCAGAAGCAACCCATATATACAAAAACGGAGCCCTTAAATGTACTGTCATTATCAAAGTTATGGACGCATTGTATTACCTTGGAAACTAACATATACCTCACGAAGGGGGCACCCGTACTTGCTCCTGGGAACTTTGTGAGCTATTTACCATGGAGTAATAAAAACTAAATGTTCTTGTGTCAGACATTTTGCTGAGATTCAGCCCCTATGATCTCCCTTCACCAGCGTCCAAACCCCAGCGAGAGACTCTGAAGATCGGTCTCCACATAGCGGGGATGGTAGCAAAGATGGGGGGGAGGGACACAGACAGGTAAGTGCTTGTCAGGATGAGGGGGGGCTCCAGCACATAGAAGAGGGATTGCGCTAGCACAGGAGGCTAGACTGACACCAGGAGCAGCCAGCTAAATTGAGCCTTGCCATCTTTAACCAGGACCAATAGAAAAATGGAAAGCCCGAGCAAAACTTGTGTGCCATGCACCATGGATATCACATTTCTCATCCAATTATAGAAAGATAAGCGTGTAGGAGTTTACCAAACCACAGCGAGTGGAGAAACAGACTTTCATGCCACAGCACGCAAGTGTGGACATCTCACTACAGCGCCATTCTGTTAGCTGTGGAACTTGATCACCCACATCCTCCGTTCTGAAATACAAGCTCACTTTAGTACAATTAGAAGGTTTACTGTAATAAAGAAAACTGAGTCTGACCCGAGGTGACCCTTTAGATCATCAGTCACTCCACTAATAAAAGGACTGTGACATAAATCACCCTACCAATTATTGTAAATACTCTAAAAATTATGTGCGGGAGGGGGCCACAGGAAGATTAAGTGAACTGTGAGGAGAGCTGTGCAGTGAAGCTGAACACTTGCTTATGGCACGAGCAGCTGGGAGCAGAGATGGCACCTAAGCTGAACAACTGCCAATGGCGCAGGCAGGAGAAAACAACAAGCAACAAACACAAAGACGCACTCTGTGGTGGGGGAGGAGCGTTGAAGCGCGAGCAAGACGGAGAGGCGGAGCGAGGCGCGCTTGTGCGCGTAACCGCACGCTCTATGCGTCACAAAAAGCTGTGGTCGGCTTGTTGAAGCCCAGTAACTAAAAGTCTCGCTAGAGCAGCCATGCGCTGGCTCAGGCGAGACCTAAAAAACTACCAGTAACAGAACAGGAGTTACCATAAGGGCCCCAGTGGGGTCACCCAATACAGGCAATAAAGACAGGAACCAGCCTGGAATTAAAAGAACCGCTGCTGCGGGTACTCCGATATTGAATTATCATCATCAAGTCTTATATAGTGTCCAGCCACCCACATGGGGTTTCTCGGCGCTTTAGCAACAGGCAGGGTCTAACCAGGTTATGCGGACTCAAAACATCCAGGTCTTCATCTATTTTAGAAAAGTGGTCAGCGAGGTGTAACTTCAAGAGCTCCGAGCAGGCTTTCCAGAGCTTGGGGCCCTGGAATGCAAAGGACCGGCCTCCCATGCGTGTCCGTTTGACGCTGGTAAAAGTGCACAGGTGTAATCTGTGTTTGTCACAGCACATCTCCGATTTCTTATGCCAATAAAGTGCCTTGCATGGTATTTCACAGGCAGCGCTTTGGCACTGGCAGGTCTCTCCTGAGAGTGCCAAGTGTGGCACAGGAAACATTTGGGCAAAGTCAGGCCTCTATCTTATGATATCTCGAAAACGAGTGGGGGTCCAAGGGATAAAGTTTACAGACTCTATTAGTTGTGAAATCCCCAAATCAACATTATAATATACATAAACAACTATGAGTCTCTTACAATTGAAGACCTTGACACAAGAGTAAAAGTAATGCTAAAAGTAGTGAGGCTGCGAATTCAAGTATGCATATATGTGTGTATGCATAGGTGTAAAATTCCCATCATCCACCCAAAGTGGTTAGCTTCATCATCTGGGAATCGAGGACTTATTAGAGAACCATCTTCTACTTGGCAATTTGTAGATCTTGGTCTCTTATGTGTCCCAAACCAGTGGCTGGTATATTGTTGTTGTTGGATGATGAAAGGGTGCGATGGTTGCAGTGCTCGTGATAAGTGGAAGTGTATAGGTGCTATTTAAAAAATTTTTTTAAATCGCTACCTTGTTGACAAAATCTAAAAACAGTGCTATAACAGTTTCAACGATATAATAACTGTGATGAAAAAAAGGTCTACATGTTTCTGCTATCGGATGAAATTCATCCAAGCTTTCGTCAGGACCAATTAAGCTACTGCAAAATGAATTGATACTCAAGTGAGCAGTGAAGTGGTGAATACAACCTGGACCCAATTGAAGGGCCAAGAGACTCCGTGGGAAGTAGTTTTACTTCACTGACCCAATTTGTGATGGGTGTGCACCTCACCTCACCTGGCCACTGCTCAGGTTTAGGGAGGCCCCGCTCTATCCGTCGGTACCTCAGGACGGAGCTGAGCTCGTAGGGGAGTTATTATATCGTTGAAACTGTTATAGCACTGTTTTTAGATTTTGTCAACAAGGTAGCGATTTAAAATTTTTTTTTTTAAATAGCACCTATACACTTCCACTTATCACGAGCACTGCAACCATCACACCCTTTCATCATCCAACAACAACAATATACCAGCCACTGGTTTGGGACACATAAGAGACCAAGATCTACAAATTGCCAAGTAGAAGATGGTTCTCTAATAAGTCCTCGATTCCCAGATGATGAAGCTAACCCCTTTGGGTGGATGATGGGAATTTTACACCTATGCATACACACATATATGCATACTTGAATTCGCAGCCTCACTACTTTTAGCATTACTTTTACTCTTGTGTCAAGGTCTTCAATTGTATGAGACTCATAGTTGTTTATGTATATTACAAAGTCAGGCCTCCCCTGAGAGATCAAAGACTGGCACACAGGGCTCATGCTGGCCTAGTCAAGCCAGAAGTCGCACCAAATGGACATTAACGTTGTCCCCTCTGTCCCCTGTGCCCCCTGTATATTACCCCCGCCAAACCCACGAAAGCAGTTCTTATTTAAGCCTAGTACAAGCTTTTGATGCCATGGCCTGTAAAGTTCTGGTGAAGGCCTCTGGTCATCCCTAAGAGACACATTTTCAATGCAACACACACATTTCTATTTTCCAGGATTTATGTAGTGCATGGCTACTCAACGGGCCTCCCAGCGCTGGCGAAGGCCTTCTCCCTGGATTAGGATATTTACGAGTCACTAGAATGGATGGGTTTTCAGTGGTTTCCTAAAGGATATTTCCAATTTCTGCTCTTTAATGTGGGAAGGGAGCTTGTTCCATAGCTTAGGAGTGAGAAATCTAAAGGAGCTTCGCCTCTCCCTTACTTTCTTAATCCTAGGAGCCAGAAGAAACGTCCAACCCTGGGAACGTAGGGTTCGTTCCGGGACACGGAGAGAGATTAGGCGTTGAGCAGGCAGGGATCCTTTTCTGTGTAAGCTCGACGGACCAGGCAGAGGGACTTGAATCTTGTTCTTTCTTGGACTGGCAGGCCGCCAGTGAAGAGATGCCAGAGCAGGAGCAGCGGAGGGGCATTCGGGGATTCGGAAGCGCGTGTATGCGGCTGCATTCTGTATTATCTGCAGTCGGTTGGTAAGATATTTAGAGCTGCCTAAGTAAAGGGAGTTCCGTAGTCCAAGCGAGAGTTGATGAGGCCCTGAACCACGACTCTGCGCAAGTTGATAGGAAGCCAGCTCAAGGACTTTAAGTCAGAAAGAAGTCCGATGCCGCATGCTGCCAACTTTATAGCCTGGATTTCTATAGCGAGCACGTCATCGATCCAGAAACCTAAACTCTTTACTGATAGAGCAGGTGCCGGGAGTAACGCTAGCACATCTGGCCAGCTACGTTCATTCCAAAGGGAGGGGTTGTTTCCAACCACCAACACCTCTGTTTTGTCTCCATTCAGTTTTAGATGGCTGTCCGACATCCAGCTAGTACCATGCTTGAGACCAGCATTTATCTGCTGTGAGGTGTTCTTAATGTCTGTAGAGAGCAGGAGGGCAATCGGAGTATCGTTTGCATACGAGGCAAGCGCAAACCCACACATTTGCACAATTTCTGCCAGAGGCGTACATAAAGATTATAAAGGGTGGGACTCAACGAGAATCCCTGGGGTACTCCACAGGTTTATGCACACGTAGATAATATTACCTTCCCTCCTTTCCTAAGGATGTCTGGAGCAGCAGTTTCCAGAGGAGATGCAGATTGGATTGTGGACCTCTCTTTAGTTGCGTCAGTGTGTAGTTTGGTGAAGCCTGTAAAACTGCCAGAGAGAAATGGAATTATTCATTTAGGACCGGCTTGAGCCTCCGAATAGTTGGTAGGACTGGGACAGAGTCGGGCAACTTGCAGATTTTCCATTAGTTTAAGATGGCTTAAGTTGGTAGGTCCCAGCATAGTTACATTTTGTTATAGGTCCGTGCATAGGAGAGGCCGGTGGAGCTGAAACAGGGTCTGTCTTTGCGCCAGCCTCACTAGCTTCTCTTGAAATGTCTCACATCCCCTACCATATTTGTAAAAAAATAGATAATCCGACCACCTTATTTATTTGTTTCCTGCATTTTATTTTAGCCGAATAAAGACCAATATAGACCTCTTTTCATTGGTCCTGGCTATTATTCGCCAGACCTTTATATTTCAGAAAACTATTTACCTTATTTCAAACTATACTATACTGGAAAGTGATACACATAAATCAAGTTCCATGAAAAACAGTCAAACACAAACAGTCATAAACGCATTGCAAATATAACAATAACTGGAACCAATATAATATCAAGTGCAAAAAATCATCAACCGATAATAATGTTACACCAACAGTTTGTCAGACCAACAATTGTTTGGAACTCTATCCAACACTTATTTTTCATCGAGTTCCTATAGCCATTGGGTTAAGCTCAAAGCATTATGGGAGCTGTAGTTCAACTATTATCCCTATGATGCTATTTTGGCTGTTTTCATCACCCTCTTGGAGTATTTTTAGAAAATGCAGACACGTTTCTAATCCCGGTTAAAATCTAGGGATTGTCTTCAGGGCAGGGAGCGTGGCGTAATCTGAACTGTTGCGTATTTATTAAGACTCCGGATTTTCTCAGAAGTGATTTTGTGTGTCTGGTCTTGCTGTAGCTGCATGGACTTGGGTTCTCAGGTGACAGACTGTATTTTTGTAGCCGCACGCTGTATTTTTCATTAGAACTTATTTTAGATAGATGCGGATACAGTTGCAGCAGCCCCCAGGCACGAACACTTTAAGCAGTATGCAGGTTCGTGGAATGTCAATTTCCACTTGGCTTTTAATTATCAGCAAACACTTGGACTCTCTGTCCTCTTGAAGCTTGGACTTTGAAGGATTCCTTCTCACATCCCCTACCAGGCAGCCTGTTTCAGCAGAGAGGGCACTGTGGACAGATTATTCAGGCACAATCTTTATGCCAGTAAACATCTCTGCACAGACACCAGGGCTAAGTCCCAGCCATGCCAACCATACACAGCAGCCCAGGCGGTGATCCCAGAGCAGGGCCTGCTGGGGCCAGGCTGGCATCGCCGGCTGCCAGGGAGGAGCTGCACTGCTGGGCATGAGAGACAAGTGCGCTTAACAAGCTCGTTTGCTTTGCAGCTAGGTTCGCGGCATAAAAACACCTCCATAACAGAAGTAGTTGGGAGCGGGCCAGCATTGCTGCCTGCGCTTACGCGGAGAGGTAAAGAAGGGAGACTGCAGTGTTCATAGGAGGAAGAGGTCCACTTAAATCTCAACTTCAGATTGTGGAAAATAGGCAAGAGGCAGAGGCAAGTACAAAACCTCCAATCAGACATCTGTAAAGCCACGTGGAATCAACTTAAGCAAACATCCGAGAAGAATCACCCATGGTGAAGGACAACAAGCTGACCTTCCAGAAGCCTAGGATATGGGTCACCCCAAGAATGGGCCAACAAGCTGAGCTTCCAGAAACATATGATATGGGTCACCCCAAGAATGGGACAACAAGCCATCCTTCCAGAGGCCTATGATATGGGTCACCCCAAGAATGGGACAACAAGCCGTCCTTCCAGAGGTCTATGATATGGGTCACCCCAATAATGGGCCAACAAGCCGTCCTTGAGGACTATGATATGGGTCACCCCAAGAATGGGCCAACAAGCTGACCTTCTAGAAGCCTATGATATGGGTCACCACAAGAATGGGCCAACAAGCTGACCTTCCAGAAGCCTATGATATGGGTCACCCCAAAAATGGGCCAACAAGCCGTCCTTCCAGAAGCCTATGATATGGATCACCCCAAGAATGGGCCAACAAGCTGACCTTCCAGAAGCCTATGATATGAGTCACCCCAAGAATGGGCCAACAAGCTGACCTTCCAGAAGCCTAATATGGGTCACCAAGCCGTCCTTCCAAAGGCCTATGATATGGGTCACCCCAAGAAATGGCTAACAAGCTGTCCTTCCAGAAGCATATGATATGGATGACCCCAAGAATGGGCCAACATGCCGTCCTTCCAGAGGCCTATGATATGGATCACCCCAAGAATGGGCCAACAAGCTGACCTTCCAGAAGCCTATGATATGGGTCACCCCAAGAATGGGCCAACAAGCCGTCCTTCCAAAGGCCTATGATATGGGTCACCCAGCTGACCTTCCAGTAGCCTATGATATGGGTCACCCCAAGAAATGGCCAAGAAGCTGACCTTCCAGAAGCATATGGTATGGGTGACCGCAAGAATAGGCCAACAAGCTGAGCTTACAAAAGTCAATGAAATGGGTGACCCCAAGAATGGGCAAGCAAGCGGGTCGTCCAAGAGCCTATGACATGGGCGACGCCATGAATGGACCAGGGTGTCAGGCTAGCCCTAGAAGGGACCAATCCCTTTTTCTGTGCTGGAGCCAGCAAAGAGAAATTCAAATTTCAACGACATTGTAGTGCAAAGTGCAATGTAGAGACCTAAAATGCTCTGCCCTCTAATGCTACTCTTCAATATGTCCATGCACTAATACAACATTTTCACTCATCACTACGTGCACATCTAAATATAAATGGAGAACACCCCCATTCCCTTCCTTTTGGAGACAGAAGATGGTCAACATTCCAGAGTGTGTCAATCACATCCATAAGTGGGTGGAAAGGGCGCATCAGCTGTTCAAATGGAGCCAAAACAGAAATCCTAGTCTTGTCAGAGGCAGCCTCATCTGATTCACTCACCTTCAACTGGCCTCTGAACTTAGAATCCCTCCGGCACCTTCTCATCAAGCGAGGAACCCAGTACTCCTCTCTGGTGGTCATCTAGACCAGACACTCTAGCTTCAGTAGTCACCGTTATGAAAAACCCTCTCTGTGCTCCAGAGAGCCCATGGAATAGAACCACCAGGGGCTCGGGTGATGGGGCACCTGAAGTTCTGCAACGTGATCCGCACGGACCTAAAAAACGTATCTCCTGGCTAGGCGGCTACAACATGCGCTGTGTGCAGAATCATATAACGTTTCTTCACCCGCTCCCTTGAGAACACAGGATCAAATATAAACCTCTGTACAAGGCTAAAGGCTTTCTGGGGCAAAGGCTTGAGCGATCTGCAAAATGTGGCTCAACCTTAAATGCCAACCGGTAGGTAAAGTCATCCTCCCACTTTTTCATCTAGCAAGGATCCCTTGAAAACCACAACCATTAGGGGTCCACTAACCAAAAGGCCATAGGTTCGAGAGCATGAAAAGATGCCTCATTGGGTGCTTGGTGGTCATCAGCATCTCCATTTGATTGGCAGCAGCACGTTATAGGATGCCGGAATAAGAGGAGAGATCAGATATAGGTCTGGGGCCAATCTTACGTTAACTCAGAAGAGAGGTTTCACATTAAGAGGGACCTTGGCCTGAAATCAGAGAGGCGTCTTCCGATTGTGTTTATTGATCAGTACCCAGCGGGACTTGATGCCAAGGTTTACACATGGAAAGCGTGTGCACATGCAAGAAGAATCAACGACCATCATGCATCACGTGTTGTCCCAGCACTCTCGGCATCAAGCAATACGGTGGACCACCGCGTCCTAATTAAAAGACAATAAGAGCAAATCCGCCTCATGGATACTGCCTACAACTGGATCTACTCACCGATTTAGAACCAGAACCAACAAGAAGGCAATGGACGGGTTGACTCCTCCCTGTGCGTGACCCGCATTGAGTGCCAGAGCGAGACTCCCTTTCTGCCCAGCTGTTTATCATCCTCATGGAAGTATCGGCTCAACGGATGGGACAATACCCGCTTTGACTCCAGGTGTGTAACAGCCAGATATACCTCTTCCAGGAGAAACTACCACCAAGAGGAGTTCGACACCTGCTCATGGCACACCTAGTTATTTCTAACACAGCCGCTCCAAGACAGACTACAGCGAATACAAAACCCAGCAGGTAGCCGAGAAGTGACCAAAACACAAGGGAAAACGCAACCCTAACCAGAAGGAGCAAACATAAAACTCAGAGACCAGGTCCTCTGTACACTAGGGTGGATCCCAGGCACTCTGAAGAAACTGAGATTTAAACTGCTTGACAATCAAGCAGCTCATGGCAGCTACTAAACACACTATGCCTCAAACTTCAGGTGATGTTCATGGTGGCAGATTCCTCGCCGTTCCAAGACCAAGGGTTTAACACACTCTTGAACCATGCTATAGAACTGCACCCAGTCACCCGCCTAAGGGGGGCTCCTGATAACTGAAACGCCCAGACAAGCTTTTCATGAAATATGCCAGCTTGGACAGAGAACCTGGATGGGACGTCTAAGAGGACATTATCACCCCACCACCCTCCATGTCCCACTGACCCAATGCTTTCAAGGTAATATGTCTCCTGTGCCTAGCAAATAAAAAAGTGTACCGTGCACAGATGTTAATGGGCTACAAAGATTCATGCATGAGCAAGTGCCCTGAAGTAGAAGCAAAGCAACATGTTAACACTGTAAATACAGTGAATTATGAGAGCACAGGTTTGCATGGAGGTCTAAGAACGGTCACGGCTTTTTTTAATCAATGTGTGTTGGTCACAAAAAGAGAAGTGTGTACAAAAGCTGGTTGGGTCTTCAGGTGAAGGGAGTGGATATCACACCGGATAGAAGTGGTGCGCTCCATGTTAGGAGCTGTAGGATTCCAAAATTCAACCAGGGTCTAAAGTGAGCTCCCTTTCGAGGAGCATCAGTCCCAGGTTCTTTTAGTGCGCTGTAGTTTGTAGCATTGTGTGCTCCTGGGCGGATAGTAAAGGAGATGCGGAAGGAAGCTCGACATAGTTTGCCCTACATGGCGAGAACATCATTTATTTTGTTGGGCTCATTTTACAAATTTCCTTCCACTTGATAAATAAAAACTATGATTGACGGCTTCACCTGCGCCAGTTTACACCTGGATCTGCATATCCGCTGCTGTAATAAGGAAGCCAGGGACTGAGATTCTCAAGCCAAGCTGGCTTCCAGAGAGTCCACCAGGGCTCTCGGTGAAGGCTTTAGAACATACTCTGCTCTGAAAGATTTCCTAGCAAACGTGGAAGGGATTTTTTGGGAATAGAGGAACTTATTTCAGTTCAGTATTCGAAGAGGCCTGTGACTAGATCAGGCAGCCGGAAATGGGGGATCTACTGGAAGAGATCCACTAGCTAAATATCAGATCCTTGAGCTCTGTGTATGGATCTACTCAGACCCACCTTTAGCTTCCACGATCCGGTCTGTGGGCCCTTGTATTAAACCCCGACCCTAACAAAGGTCATAAGGTTGAGCAATAAATGAAGTACTGTTGCAGGAAGTGGTCTATGTGGTTTTAGATGATTCTGGAGGCGCTCACTGTAGGTGAATCTGTTCAGTTTAACCCAAACCGTGATCACTATGGCAACACACTATGCAGAAAGCACCTTCTCCCTCGTAAAGAGGCTACAGAACTCGATGACCAGAAACACCCTCGACCTCCCCAAGCATACCAACATCACCCCCACCCCCACCCCTTTTGGGTTTTCTGTGAAATGATTGTATGAGTGTACATGTATGGTGCAGGGCGGCTGTGGTCTGTACACAAAAGAGGGTGGAGGGAGGGCCTGTACCGACCCTCAAGGCTGGACTCCTAGGAGCAGCGACGGACATTAGATCCTTAAACCGGAGACATTGCAAAGGATGGAGGTGGCTACTGACCCTGCCTAGGATGTTAACACTTTTTAGCATCCTCCGGATACCACATTTTGCTTTGTACATTTTCGAAAAAGGCCCCAAGCGATCCAGATTCTAATCGCAGCTTCCCCACTTCACCCACTGTGTGATCCTGGGCGAATCACTTTGTCAGTTCCCTTGTCTGCAGGAAAATGGGAACTCGTTAGTCTTTGATCATCGGGTTAACAATTAAACCCCTATTGAGAAGCACCTAAAACTCTTCTGTAGTTTTGGGGGATTTCCTGTTATGTAAATTTGATTCTCATCCAGCTTTTTCTTTACATGACGTCAACATGTTGGGACGAGAAACATTTTAGCGCAGGATAATGAGAGAAGCGCTGCCAAGAGCAGGGAAGCACCAGCCGCCCCAAAAGGCAGGAACGGGAACCAGCGAGGCCCGTCCCTGTCTGAGGGGGTGTAAGATGCGAGGGGGGGATGGGGAGGCGGGAGGTCTGGACAGTAGGGTAGGGCTGGTGAGGGAGCAGGGCTGGACAGTGCGAGTGAGTTGATGGTGGTTGGCTAGAGGTCAGGTACAGACAAGATAATTCCGCCCATGTGAGGCACATTCCTTCTGACACTCCCTCCCCAGAGAGAGTAGAGACCCAAGCACGGAACATACCAAGACTGTACATAAACCCTTGGGTTTTGGAACCTGGCACGGCAGAGTGCAGATCCCACACCAAGAAGCTTTGGCTGCAGAAGATGGAGAGAAGGTTCGGCCTCAGACCCCACTTTAGCAGAACATGGGAATTCGGATCCTGTGAAGAGACAGGCTGGTCCGAGGCTCCTCCTCCATGGACAGGTTGTGCGCTTTGACGAGAAGAGGCCTCCGGTTCCTTGTAGTTAGCGCGGGCCATTAAAATGCTGACGGGGCTGTTTTTCCAGCATGTGAACTGCCTTTGGGGTCTTTTCGTGCTTATGTTTATGCATCCCGAGTCTGGTTCGGACCTGGCTCCTGGTTTGCGCGCTCTGCAAGGTGTGGTCCTCTCGTCAGCCGGGTATGCAGACGTAGACGTTCTAAAGGACCCTCGGTGATGCAGGCGGTCTCGAAGGGGAGTCGAGCTTCCTTCACGTAAGAGGCAGTGAGACTCCCTCAAGATGGGATAAGGTGGTGGACCCTGGACAGACCTCTGATGAGAAGAGCTGCAGAGTGGGAGGCAGGGGGGGGGGGGGGGCTTCAACCTTCTCTGGTATGAGAGCTACTTATGATCAGTAGAAACCAGCCCGAGCTGCTATGATCAGTGCTGCAACAGTGCCCACGTCACACAAGATTACTTCAGGGAGCGCCTTGTGTAAGTGTACCCGCAGCCACCCCCTCTTCCTCTGGCAGCGGTAATGGAAAAAAAAGGCTTTGTCAATTTGAAATGTCTTTAGGTCAACCATATACAACAGCCACAGAATAAATGCCCTTGGTAACGGTATTAATGAACCGCCCTATTGACACTTGATGTATCACTCAAATATGGGCTTTGAGTATATCAACAGCTGATCAGTTATGAAAACACCCACAGTTTCCTTCCCAATACACAGTTTTCAAATTTGATATTCACATTTTGATTCAGTCAAGAAAAAGCTTCTACTTTAGTAGGTGGGACTGGATGTGGACTATCCTTTTCGAGTAGCTGGAGAGGCTCACAAGCTCCTTGTTGGAGAAGCCTGGTGTGGGGTGGCTCTGTGGGGTGTCTCCGTGGGGTGCCGGAGTGGCTGATGGTCACAGCTCTGCATCCAGCCAGATGGGAGGAGGCCAGGCCTTCACCAGTGTCTTAGAATTCGTTTTGGGCAGGCGGGCTTCACATTTCCAAGAGCGAGAGCGGGTACCATGCGCTGTTGGCCATGTTCTCCTTGACAGAGTGGTCTGTGTTACAAGTGGCTTTGCATTGCCAGTCATATGGGGTACATGGTGGAGAAGTGTTTGCTGCTGTTGGGGTTTAGGAAGGATTCTGCCATGGTTGGTTTCAGGTTTGGGCAGCAGTTGGACGCACACTTCGGGAATACCTCGAGGCAGGCTATGCGATGACGAATGCTGCGAGCAGAGTATAGTTTGCCTCAGAGTTATGCATTTCAGTGGACGGACCGCTGTGCTTGTTGGCGGGGACAGATCCAGGGGGCTCTACATGTAGAGTGAAGGGAATCGGGTAAGAGCTGGATCCTTGGCGGAATCCGCAGGCGATTGACTGAGGGCTTGAGGTTCCTAGCTGGAAAGAATGACCGTTTATTCTTGGCACCCTAAAACGGATGCAGTTTGGGGTCATACTGTCTGACCGCGCTCACATTGCCAGACATACTCCATTCGGCTGACCGCTCCCTCTCCAGGCTCTGTAAAAGTTGCTGACTTCATGGATACATTAATGTGCTGCGTCTTCACATATGGGTTGTGTAATTTCTCAAGGCAGGCGGAGGCGAATCTACGCATTGGACTAATCATTTCAGATACACCCTGAAGGGCGCTTCAAAAAAATATACCAATGGCTGTAGCATCTAAAGGAAGGAAACTCCAGACTCACTCACTCTTCCAGAGTCTAACACCTTGAAGCGTCATCTGATTCTTGTCCTGTCTCAATCCCCTCATAGCCTTTGATGAGGTCCACAACTCTTCAGTGCTGCCCCTTGTGGACTCTTGGACTGCGAGATCTCCACCAGAGGGCTGGATAGAGGTCACATCGTGTTTGATACCAAGGCCCAAAATCCCACTGTTCGTCCATAGCAGTTAGCTTGGGCTTCCACAACAGTCTACTCATTGCCAGCACCAAGACACACATTGCCTTTAATGAAGTCTTGCATTAAAATGTGGGCAACAACTCATCAGTGCTGTCCCCAGACAACTCTCTAGAGGTCACATCCTGTGTGATTCCACGGCCCAGAGTCCCCCTGTTCACCAATGGCAGTCTGATTGGTTAACCGAGATACTCCACTCATTGCCAGCACTAAGACGCACATTGCCTTTAATGAAGTCCTACATTAACGTATGGTCCACAACTCATCAGTGCTGTCCCCAGACAACTGGATAGAGGTCACATCCTGTGTGATTCCACGGCCCAGAGTCCCCCTGTTCACCAATGGCAGTCTGATTGGTTAACCACGACACTACACTCATTGCCAACACTAAGACGCACATTGCCTTAATTGAATGAATTCTTGCGTTCACAAATGGTCCACAACTCTTCAGTGCTGTCCCCGGATAGAGGTCACAACCTGTGTGGTCCCACGGCCATTGCACGGAGTCCCCCTGTTAACCCGTGACAGTCAGCTTGGGCTACCACAACAGTCCACTCATTGCCAGCACTAAGACACACATTGCCTTTAGAGTGCAAAGAACAGGCTGCTCTGCAGACGCTCCATGAATGTGTTCAGTGTGCAAGAATTGTCACTTTGTGCTCGTCTGGTGGGTGGGGCTGTTCCCTTTAAGAAAAATGTCAGGCCAAGTGAGTCTGTCCTCATGAAGTTTGTTTTCTATTAAAAGAACATTTCAAGACAGAAAGAGAGAGAGTGTCCTGATGGGTTTGTATTTTGTAGGGGTGAGGGGTGAGATTGCTGGTCTTTTCATTAGACAATTCCATCGAGAGATGGCCCGGCTTATGGGAAAAGACTAGAGGTGGCCCGGCTTATGGGGAAAGACTAGAGATGGCCCGGCTTATGGGAAAAGACTAGAGGTGGCCCGGCTTATGGGAAAAGACTAGAGGTGGCCCGGCTTATGGGGAAAGACTAGAGGTGGCCCGGCTTATGGGGAAAGACTAGAGGTGGCCCGGCTTATGGGGAAAGACTAGAGGTGGCCCGGCTTATGGGGAAAGACTAGAGGTGGCCCGGCCGACAGGTAAAGACCAGAGGTGGCCTGGCATGCAGGAAAAGCCTAGAGAAAGCTTGGAGTTAAAGACTATAGATGGCAAAACAAAGGGTGACCTGGTCTACGGGAAAAGACCATGGTAACACTAGTGGTGACCCGGCTTATGGGAAAGACTAGAGCTGGGTAATACTAGATGTGGCCTTGCCTACAGGTAAAGGCAATAGAAAGACTAGAGGTAGCCTGGCCTACAGGGAAAGACCAGAATAAGAGGTGGCCTGGTCTACAGGGAAAGACTAGACGTAGCCTGACCTATGGAGAAGGACTATAGGTGGTTGATACTAGAGGTGGTCCCACCTACAGGTAAATGCCAGAGAAAGCCTAGAGGTGGCCTGACCTATGGGGAACAACAAGAGGTGGCGTGGCCTGTGGGGAAAGACTAGCGGTGGCCTTGTTTACAGGTAAAGGCCAGAGAAAGACTAGAGGTGGGCTGGCCTGTAGGGAAAGTCTAGAGGTGGGCTGGCCTGTGGTGGAATACTAGAAGTGGCAGAGGCTAGAGATGTTCTGGCCTATAGGTAAAGGCCAGAGAAAGACTATATGTGGCCTGGTTTATAGTGAAAGACTAGAGGTGGCACAGAACATGGGTGACCTGGCCTACACAGAAATACTAAAAGTGGCAGAGACTAGAGGTGGCCTGGCCTGGAGGTAAAGGCCACAGTAAGACTAGAGGTGGCAGAGACTAGGGATGGCCTGGCCTACAGGTAAAGACCACAGTAAGACTAGAGGTGGCAGAGACTAGAGGTGGCCTGGCCTGCAGTAATGTTTCCATTATGTGTATTTTTAAGGAGCGCTCATCACCCCCGAGGCAATCCAGCCTTTGAAATGTACCGCCTGATACACCGGAGCTGCCATTTATCTAGAAAGCAGACGAGTGGGTTGAGCGCCTGCTGCCCGACTAGTAACACGGACCAAGTGATAGTGGTGGACCCCGTCCGGGTGTTGAAAAGAGGGGGTGCTATGGGGTTGAGACCCGTCTACATTACGAGGCAGAGGAGGGCTTCCATCCATGCTGCTGCTGTGTGGGACAGGAGAGCCCAGAAGGATGAAGGACTCCCCCGGGGAGAGGACTAGCCCCTCAACCCCCACCCCTACCTCTCCCACTGTCTGGTCTTTACATGACCAGACGTATTGTGACCCCTCTGAACACACTGCGGTGGGGGCAGCTCCGTCCTATCTCGGGGTGGGGGCTCACCTCCAGTTCCCTCCACAGCCCCGCTTTTGTCCAGCGCTATTCTCGGCGTGTCATGTCCCTTGACAAGCATTGTCCCCTGTAAGCCGACCCCCGCTCCCAGAGCCCATCAAAGCCCCCGCCTCGCGTTCCCACGGCCGGACGATGAGCAGTGGAGGGCGGATCCGTGCGGACGGCCCCGGCTACAGCAGCAGGCACTGTACCAGCAGGCAGAACAGCAGCAGGCATTTGTACCAGCAGGCACTAGTCTACAGCAGCAGGCACTGTACTAGTCTACAGCAGCAGGCACTGTACTAGTCTACAGCAGCAGGCACTGTACTAGTCTACAGCAGCAGGCGGCACTGTACTAGTCTACAGCAGCAGGCGGCACTGTACTAGTCTACAGTACTAGTCACTGTACTGTTCTACAGCAGGCGGCACTGTTCTACAGCAGGCGGCACTGTTCTACAGCAGGCGGCACTGTTCTACAGCAGGCGGCACTGTGCTGTTCTACAGCAGCAGGCACTGTGCTGTTCTACAGCAGCAGGCACTGTGCTGTTCTACAGCAGCAGGCACTGTGCTGTTCTACAGCAGCAGGCACTGTGCTGGTCTACAGCAGCAGGCACTGTGCTGGTCTACAGCAGCAGGCACTGTGCTGGTCTACAGCAGCAGGCACTGTGCTGGTCTACAGCAGCAGGCACTGTGCTGGTCTACAGCAGCAGGCACTGTGCTGGTCTACAGCAGCAGGCACTCTTCTACAGCAGAAGGTACTTGTACCAGCAGGCACTGTTCTACAGCTGCAGGCACTGCACTGGTCTACAGCAGCAGGCACTGCACTGGTCTACAGCAGCAGGCACTGCACTGGTCTACAGCAGCAGGCACTGCACTGGTCTACAGCAGCAGGCACTGCACTGGTCTACAGCAGCAGGCACTGCACTGGTCTACAGCAGCCGGCACTGCACTGGTCTACAGCAGCCGGCACTGTACTGGTCTACAGCAGCCGGCACTGTACTGGTCTACAGCAGCCGGCACTGTACTGGTCTACAGCAGCCGGCACTGTACTGGTCTACAGCAGCCGGCAATGTTTTTCGGCAGCAGGCAATGTTTTTTAGCAGCAGGCAATGTTTTTCGGCAGCAGGCAATGTTTTTCGGCAGCAGCAGGAACTGGTCTACAGCAGGAGGAACAGGTCTACAGCAGCAGGCACTGCACCAGGCACTGCTCGGTCGGCTGGCTGTTTACTCTAACCAGCAAGGAGTCGATAGGCCTCGCTAGGCCTCGCTGTGCCAGTCTCGGCAGCACTGCAGCGGGCACTGGGTGGACTGCCGGTGAAATATCTGTTGATACGTATTTCCTACAACAATTACTGTAAATCACACTGACAGGTTTTGGCTTATTCATCATTGAAAATCATGAACTAAAGATTGCGGGCTGACCGACTGTCTCCGCAGGGGACCCTCATAAGAGGACGGCCCCTTTAGTGCCACAAGATGTCACACTGGGCAGCCTAGTGTCCAGAGACCCCTTGGGGGTCCTGCGCGTCACTTCCTGCCGAGGTGGGGTAGGGGAGAGGAATAAATTCCTCCCCCGCCCACCTGGCGGCCTCTTTGTCCCCTCGCCCTGAAGTTTGTGGCCAGGCAGTGGGCTTGCCCAACTAATGTGATAATGTCAAGGGTTGCAAGCATGCACCAGGAGATGGATCCTCGAGACCATCCAGGACAGACAAAAAGACCCGCCCTATAGCCAGGGAGCCAGGCATTTGCAGAAGCTGCCAGCTAACTTGTGGGTTGCGGTGCAATAAGCTGAGGGGAACATGGGGTCAGAGCATATTTGGCTAAAATGTTTGAAGGATTGTTTTGGCGTTCACCTGCTCAAGAAGGGGCAAGTATTCGTTCATGTTGTTCCCCCTCTTACACAGCAGGTACACAGGGACACCCGTGCTTATGTCACATATCCCATGGCAGGATAGTCATCAAAAGGGGGAATGGCCATTGACAGCCACTCACACTAACTGGCGCCTCTGGGGAAGATAAATGTTAGAAGCACAGACTGGGTGTGCTGGGCCCAAAACCCTTCACCAAAGCTATGGGGGCCATCAGGCGGTCAGGTGCCTTTGAGGGACGGGCAAGGGCATTAAAGGGACATAGTGCGTGACACATCAGTTGCAGGGATACAGAAGGGTCTCAGTGGATCCACCAAAGGGACCACAGCGAAACATATGACACAGAATCTTGCAGTCCGACACCATTACTGGTGTAAGTATCAAGGGTCACAGGTGGATAGCAGGCACAGGGCATCTGTGACCGGTCTAAGGTTCAGCAAGCAGGGTGGGCTGCGTAAGCTGTCACTTCACGAAAGGGTGCAGTGTCTAATAACGGGCACCATACACTTATTCCCTCAAACCTGTTGTGGCACCATTACTATGTTCGCCAGGGATTAATCGAAAAGAACTATGAAATTGTCTGGTCAATGTGGCGAAGTAATGCACCCTAGAAGAAGACCACGAAGACCACACGGTGCAAATTAGCAACCAGTTGGGGACAGGTGAACTTCAGTGGTCTGTAATCACCCCCTGGCTCCCGTTGCATGGAACTCGGTCGGAGGAGGGGATGGAGCCTGCGCGCAGGAGGTTCATCTGCGCTATGCGTAAATTCACTGAGCAGAGGGGGTTTAGCTTGATTTGACATGGGTGCTACACGCCAAATTTACAGGGTGATTTTAGGACGATGGGGTACATCTGTCCAGTATAAGCATGGACCTGTTCTTGCTGGATAGGGGAGAGGCCCTAGAATTAGCAGGATGTAAGTAGGAATGCCGGCCTTGGTGGGGGGCCCTGGCTGCGACGGTCGCCACACCCAGGGCTGTGGCGGAGTTACATGGCGATCCAGAGGCGGAAAGGTACTCAGGGATACCCTCTTCAGGAGCACAAAGGGCGAGGAGGCTGAATATCCCCAGGAAGTCTGTGCGGTGGACCCTGGGGTGCGACGGCGCCCCATCTGTTCTTTGGGCGGTTGGAAAAGTGTACAACCAGGGGTCGCTTGAACGCTCCGCCCCTCTTGGGAGGGTGTGATTTATATGGTGGACCAATGGTTCACCGGAAGTGGGAGGGGCTATCCCCTCACCACAACCGCTAAGCACCGATTGGCTAAGACCACGATGCAAGTTGGCCCATCAGGTGGTAGGGCGCGAGAGGCAGCTTGCCTTTGGATCGCCTGTAAGATAACCCACCATGTTGGCATATTGGTATGCTAATAAACCTGCAGCAATTTTCTCCACCAAAAGTGGTCTTGTCTGCTTATTTATGCTACCTGTATGTTGCTGTAGGAGGGCTGGTGAGTGTGGCCGATATTGGCACTATGCTGTTACCCCGTGAGAGACGCTCTGCGTGCCAAGGAGGCCGCTGGCACGGGCTTCCTTGAACGGGGGGGAGGGGGGGGGGGTGAGAGCCTTACTGAGCGCTGGATGAGGGGCCACCTGACACCTATTCTACTTGCAAGCAGAGACGGTTCTGGGACTTGGGGGCGCCGTGTACGCAGGGTATGTGCGAGCCCCCCTAATTTGCATACACTGGTACACATCAGGGCTGTTCACACATCAATCCGACCCTGCTCCTGAAGCGGCCCCTCCCCCTCTCCCTCCACCACCTACGAGCACCCCTCAATGCCCCTAAAGGGGTGAATGTGTGAGAGCTGCTTGCGGGCAGAGAGGGATAAAACTGCGGGCAATGGGCACCCTGCTGTGCCTCTGTGGGCAGCCTGGCAGGAGGCTTGAGCGCAGGACGAACCTGCAAAATGTGTCTCCTTGCAACTGGGACCAGAGGGGGTGACGGGGCGCCCTCCCCTAGTTCTCAATGCGCTACACCATGGCTGCAGGGCCAATGGGCACAACTGGAATGAGACACCTCTCTTACTTGGATGGCATGGGTCAGGAGAGGTCAGTACCGGTGTGCAGAGGCCTGACTGACGCACTAGTGCGGGTCCTTGGGCAGCTGCCCACACTGCCTATGCCCAGTGCCGGCCCTGCCTGCAAGCCTGATCCTGGGCACTGACAAGTGCCAAGACAGCTGGTCCGTGTACTGTTGGCATCAGTGAGACTGGACACTTCCACTTCAGATTTTTCAGTGCTCTGAGTAGCAGAAGAACCAAGGAGGGCTGGATCCCGGTAGGTGCCTCTAGCAGGGGCCCGCAGCGGGCCCAACTGTGGACGATCCCGGTACACAGCTGCTAAGAGGCTACACGCCCTGCACGACTCCTGAGCCACTTCCTGGCTCCTAGCCAAGAGCCCTTTGAAGGCTGGTGGTTTGGAGCCCATATTTTCAATGCTTAATGAGAAACTACAAGTACCAGAATGCAATATGATGTTGGCCAAAAGCTAGGATCGAATGGGAGTACGTTTCACAGGTGATATGGAAACTCTTGGCAGCTGTGCACGGGCAGAGGGGCGGGGCAGATGTGCCATTTCCTTTATTCAATGGAGTGAGGCATGGGTAACCAATCTGACCGCGTGGCCCCGAGTGTGTGAAAAGCGCTTGGCCACCAAGAGTGTAGCCCTAAGAGACTGGAAAGGGTGCGGGCCCAATGGTGTGGAAAGCGCTTAGGCCAAAGGGGTTGGGCCCAAGGGTGCGCAAAGCGTGTGGGCCCAAAGCATGGACTTCTGCGTGTGGGTCCGAGAGAGTGGGACCCAGGAGTGTGGACAGCGCATGGCCCCAGAGTGCGGGCCGGGCCCAAAGAGAGGGGACCTCACGTATGGAAAGCGCGTGCTCAGCGTGTGGACCTCAGATTAGAGATGCACTGTTGCCCTTAGAAGTCCACAGATCAATGGTGATTGGGGGCTAAAAGTAGCCCGTGAGCACGTATTGATGCCATCTTTGGATTGATACCACAGTGTACAGCGAGTGCACTGAACGTCTCTAGGAGGATCGGGGAGGGGCTGGGGAATGGTATACGAGCCTACAACAAAACGTGTTTCCTAAGGTCTGTGAGGGTGGTCTTGGAAGACCAGTGTGTTCGCCCAACCCTAAAAGAAGCCTCCTAGGCCCGTTTCCTGGGGTGTTCCCTGTGTCATATATGGCCAGCCCACCCCTGCCAGAGATTCCCTACTGCTCCTCCGGGGTCTAATACCCTGCAGAGGGCGCTATGCTAGAAACGTCTCCTACTCACTGCTCTATCCTCGACCCATAAGACATATTTCACAGCACTATCCGGGAGCCACCTGGCAACAGCAAGTGGCACCACCGCTCAGCTCAAATGGTGCTGTGCCTGTAAGCCACAGCCCCACTAAAGAACTAAGTGACACTGCAACGCCACCGCCCCACCATAGAACTAAGCGAGTCTGCAACCCACAGCCCCACCAAAGAACCAAGTGAAGCTGCAACCCCACCGCCCCACCATAGAACTAAGCGAGGTTGCCACCCAAAGCCCCACCATAGAACCAAGTGAGGCTGCACCCCACAGCCCCACCATAGAACCAAGTGAGGCTGCAACCCCACTGCCCCACCATAGAAGCAAGCGAGGCTGCAACCCCACCGCCCCAAAGAACCAAGTGAGGCTGCAGCCTCACCATTGAACTAAGCGAGGATGCTACCCAAAACCCCACCATAGAACCACGCGAGGCTGCACCCCACTGCCCCACCATAGAACCACGCGAGGCTGCAACCCACAGCTGCTTCATAGAACCACACGAGGCTGCAGCCCCCACCATAGAACCAAGATCGGCTGCACCCCACTGCCCCACCGTAGAACTAAGCGAGGATGCCACCTAAAGCCCCACCATAGACCCAAGTGAGGCTGCACCCCACTGCCCCACAATAGAACCAAGCAAGGCTGCGCCACACAGCCCCACCTTAGAACCAAGTGCTGCAGCATCACACAGGCTCACTATAGAACCAAGTGACGCTGCAACCCCAGCGCCCCACCATAGAACTAAGCGAGTCTGCAACCCACAGCCCCACCAAACAACCAAGTGAAGCTGCAACCCTACCATCCCACCATAGAACTAAGCGAGGTTGCCACCCAAAGCCCCACAATAGAATCAAGTGACGCTGCAACACCACAGCCCCACCATAGTACCATGCGATACCGCAGCCAACAGCCCCACCATCGCAGCCAAGGGACACAGCCGTACACACACATGTATTGGGTTTAAAAGCACTGCTGAAGAGTTCCTCATGTGATTATCAATTTTCAGGAAACAGTAACATGTCAAGATAATTCCGGTGATTAATGTTCATGCAGCAGCGAGAAGGAGTTTTGTCTAATGACAGTTTTGACTCCTCATAAAGTAGCACAGAGGGTTAATGTGCCTGCTGAAAAGCATATGTACCATGTCTATCACAGAACTCCATTTCTGTAAATAACTAAATGGGTTGTGTCACAGAGACCCTTTTGTTACTTGCAGTTCATAATTTGCAATACTAATATAGCACAGTGAGCTATCAACTGTCATCAGAGCTGGATTCACACTGCAAGGCTATAGGTTAGAACATTACGTTTTTCACCAATGTTTTGTTATTCCAGTGTTGATACAAAAGATTTAAGACAAAATAAATTCTTATTAGTAATTTCAACCCCAACCACTGTGGCACATTTTAAATCTTGCCCGAGTGTGTGCTTCTCCAGATCAAAACGTTTGAAATATACCGCCAACTAGTATGGACGGCATGCGACTCCTACACCATGTAATCCTCATTGTCGCATATAACATTTTGTATACACTGATTTACACACATAGGATTCATTCCCTCTGAATTATGTTTGTGAAGTAAAGTGCTCCGACACCCAACTCTGATAAGAGAAGTGCAATAAAACCAAAAATGCACGCGACTGAGGGCCTATCGAAAGATGAGAGGCACTGTTGGAGGGTGGTAGTGAGGGAGTCCATGGAGCAGGAGGTCACTGGGGGTGCAAACATAGATCAACACACCTGGCACCCATCAGTGCTACAGCTAGTCCTGCCTAGTCTGCTTAGCCCAGGACTATGGGCCAATGCTGACTCGTAACTGGTTTTTGTGCAGTCTAGCACGCCTGGCTCAGTGTTTGCAGTCTAGCATGCAGAGTTTGCAGTCTAGCACGCAGAGTTTGCAGTCTAGCACACCGGGCGCAGGGTTTGCAGCCTAGCACGCCGGGCACAGGGTTTGCAGTCTAGCACGTCGGGCGCAGCGTTTGCAGTCTAGCACGTCGGGCGCAGCGTTTGCAGTCTAGCACGTCGGGCGCAGCGTTTGCAGTCTAGCACGTCGGGCGCAGCGTTTGCAGTCTAGCACGTCGGGCGCAGCGTTTGCAGTCTAGCACGTCGGGCGCAGCGTTTGCAGTCTAGCACGTCGGGCGCAGCGTTTGCAGTCTAGCACGTCGGGCGCAGCGTTTGCAGTCTAGCACGTCGGGCGCAGCGTTTGCAGTCTAGCACGTCGGGCGCAGCGTTTGCAGTCTAGCACGTCGGGCGCAGCGTTTGCAGTCTAGCACGTCGGGCGCAGCGTTTGCAGTCTAGCACGTCGGGCGCAGCGTTTGCAGTCTAGCACGTCGGGCGCAGGGTTTGCAGCCTAGCACGCCGGGCGCAGGGTTTGCAGCCTAGCACGCCGGGCGCAGGGTTTGCAGCCTAGCACGCCGGGCGCAGGGTTTGCAGCCTAGCACGCCGGGCGCAGGGTTTGCAGCCTAGCACGCCGGGCGCAGGGTTTGCAGCCTAGCACGCCGGGCGCAGGGTTTGCAGCCTAGCACGCCGGGCGCAGGGTTTGCAGCCTAGCACGCCGGGCGCAGGGTTTGCAGCCTAGCACGCCGGGCGCAGGGTTTGCAGCCTAGCACGCCGGGCGCAGGGTTTGCAGCCTAGCACGCCGGGCGCAGGGTTTGCAGCCTAGCACGCCGGGCGCAGGGTTTGCAGCCTAGCACGCCGGGCGCAGGGTTTGCAGCCTAGCACGCCGGGCGCAGGGTTTGCAGCCTAGCACGCCGGGCGCAGGGTTTGCAGCCTAACACGCCAGGCGCAGGGTTTGCAGCCTAGCACGCCAGGCGCAGGGTTTGCAGCCTAGCACGCCAGGCGCAGGGTTTGCAGCGCAGGGTTTGCAGCCTAGCACGCCAGGCGCAGGGTTTGCAGCCTAGCACGCCGGGCGCAGGGTTTGCAGCCTAGCACGCCGGGCGCAGGGTTTGCAGCCTAGCACGCCAGGCGCAGGGTTTGCAGCCTAGCACGCCAGGCGCAGGGTTTGCAGCCTAGCACGCCAGGCGCAGGGTTTGCAGCCTAGCACGCCAGGCGCAGGGTTTGCAGCCTAGCACGCCAGGCGCAGGGTTTGCAGCCTAGCATGCCAGGCGCAGAGTTTGCAGCCTAGCACGCCGGGTGCAGAGGTTTCCGTCCAGCACGCTGGGCTCAGAGTTGCGACGAAGGAGTAGGGGGAGAAGGAGAATCAGAGATATCAAATGGATAAAGGGCATGATGCAGGGTATTCAATCTCTGTTCTTGACATTCTAAAAGGGACTTGTGACCTATTTCACATATATGGGAAGTGCAGGGTGGTACCAAAAATGCTGGAAGGAGACACTAATTTCCATACAATTATGGAGGAATCAAGTTCTGCACTCAAGCAAGGCTGTGATACTATTGAACTCAGGTGACATCTTCTCTCCATGGTAGGGCTGCGTGTTGCTATGAGACAGCAGCAAACGCCTCTACCATCAAACCCAGGTGACAGAGCCACACACAACCTTACCATCGAAGCAAGGTGTGATGGCAGCACTGGCACTGCCCTATCTTCAATGACCGGTCACACAGCAACAGACCACTCTACCATCAACCTCTGGTGACACAACAACACAGCCCTACTACGGAGTGCAGATGAGACAGCAGCAAACACATCTGCCATCAAGCCCAGGTGACAACACACAACCCTACCAATGTAGCAAGGTGCGATGCCATCACACAGCCCTGTCATTAAGGCCAGGTCACACAGGAACAGAGCCCTACCATCTAACCCAGGTGACAACACACAACCCTACCATCGAAGTAAGGTGCGATGCCATCATGCAGCCCCATCATCAAGGCCGTGTCACAGCAACCGAGCTCTACCTTCTAACCACGGTGACACCACAACACACAGCCTTACCTTCAAAGCAAAGTGATGCAAAACGCAGCCTCACCATTAAGGCCAGTCACACAGCAAGAGAGAGCTCTACCATCTAACCAAGACGACACGGCAGCACACATTGTACCATTGAGCCCAGGTAACAACAGCACACGGCTCTAACGCCAAGACCAGGTGCCATGGGAGTGGAGTGTCGCAGTCCTACCGCTGCTTCACACAGCGGGCAGGGGTAGGTGAAGTTCTGAACTTGTGTTTTTGCAGCAAACAGTTACTTTCCTAGATGCATTCTTTTTGTGTAGATGACGTGGGTGTACTGGCGACAGTTTTCTGTATGAAAACCTCAGTGGATTTGAGTAATGACATGGGTGGGGCCGGCCCCACCAATCACCTGAGGTCTGCCAGGCTACGCTTGTAACTTCGCTACGAGAAGGCTGTCATTTACCGTCTATAAAGAGACTCCATCGGCCTCTCTATAAACATGCTGTTAGTAAAGGAAACCATTCCTGCCACATGCGTGTAGGTCTGGATGATGAAGAGACATGCCATCTCCTGCAACTGCCCACCTCCCAATCCCAGCTGCAGATCCCAAGATGTCCAGTGAAGCAGCCTCCCATCAAGTCAGTACTAGCTCTTGAAACCGCAGCCTCTTTTGCAACTCGACCCTTGGACAGCAGAGCTATCTCTCGGCTTACGCATCTCACAGGCACAGGGCCCACTCTGCTGAGCGACATAGCATCCAGTAAAGCAGCCTCCCATCAAGCCAGTACTAGCTCTTGAAACCGCAGCCTCTTTTGCAACTCGACCCTTGGACAGCAGAGCCATCTCTCGGCTTACGCATCTCACAGGCACAGGGCCCACTCTGCTGCGCTACATAGCATCCAGTAAAGCAGCCTCCCATCAAGTCAGTACTAGCTCTTGAAACCGCAGCCTCTTTTGCAACTCGACCCTTGGACAGCAGAGCTATCTCTCGGCTTACGCATCTCACAGGCACAGGGCCCACTCTGCTGAGCGACATAGCATCCAGTAAAGCAGCCTCCCATCAAGCCAGTACTAGCTCTTGAAACCTCAGCCTCTTTTGCAACTCGACTCTTGGACAGCAGAGCTATCTCTCGGCTTACGCATCTCACAGGCACCGGGCCCACTCTGCTGAGCTACATAGCATCCAGTAAAGCAGCCTCCCATCAAGTCAGTACTAGCTCTTGAAACCGCAGCCTCTTTTGCAACTCGACTCTTGGACAGCAGAGCTATCTCTCGGCTTACGCATCTCACAGGCACCGGGCCCACTCTGCTGAGCTACATAGCATCCAGTAAAGCAGCCTCCCATCAAGTCAGTACTAGCTCTTGAAACCGCAGCCTCTTTTGCAACTCGACCCTTGGACAGCAGAGCTATCTCTCGGCTTACGCATCTCACAGGCACAGGGCCCACTCTGCTGAGCTACATAGCATCCAGTAAAGCAGCCTCCCATCAAGTCAGTACAAGCTCTTGAAACCTCAGCCTCTTTTGCAACTCGACCCTTGGACAGCAGAGCTATCTCTCGGCTTACGCATCTCACAGGCACAGGGCCCACTCTGCTGAGCTACATAGCATCCAGTAAAGCAGCCTCCCATCAAGTCAGTACAAGCACTTGAAACCGCAGCCTCTTTTGCAACTTGACCCTTGGACAGCAGAGCTATCTCTCGGCTTACATATCTCACAGGCACAGGGCCCACTCTGCTGAGCTACATAGCATCCAGTAAAGCAGCCTCCCATCGAGTCAGTACTAGCTCTTGAAACCGCAGCCTCTTTTGCAACTCGACCCCTAGACAGCAGAGCCATCTCTCGGCTTACACATCTCACAGGCACAGGGCCCACTCTGCTGAGCTACATAGCATCCAGTAAAGCAGCCTCCCATCAAGTCAGTACAAGCTCTTGAAACCTCAGCCTCTTTTGCAACTCGACCCTTGGACAGCAGAGCTATCTCTCGGCGTACATATCTCACAGGCACAGGGCCCACTCTGCTGAGCTACATAGCATCCAGTAAAGCAGCCTCCCATCGAGTCAGTACTAGCTCTTGAAACCGCAGCCTCTTTTGCAACTCGACCCTTGGACAGCAGAGCTATCTCTTGGCTTACGCATCTCACAGGCACAGGGCCCACTCTGCTGAGCGACATAGCATCCAGTAAAGCAGCCTCCCATCAAGCCAGTACTAGCTCTTGAAACCGCAGCCTCTTTTGCAACTCGACCCTTGGACAGCAGAGCTATCTCTCGGCTTACGCATCTCACAGGCACAGGGCCCACTCTGCTGAGCGACATAGCATCCAGTAAAGCAGCCTCCCATCAAGCCAGTACTAGCTCTTGAAACCGCAGCCTCTTTTGCAACTCGACCCTTGGACAGCAGAGCTATCTCTCGGCTTACGCATCTCACAGGCACAGGGCCCACTCTGCTGCGCTACATAGCATCCAGTAAAGCAGCCTCCCATAAAGTCAGTACTAGCTCTTGAAACCGCAGCCTCTTTTGCAACTCGACCCTTGGACAGCAGAGCTATCTCTCGGCTTACGCATCTCACAGGCACAGGGCCCACTCTGCTGAGCGACATAGCATCCAGTAAAGCAGCCTCCCATCAAGCCAGTACTAGCTCTTGAAACCTCAGCCTCTTTTGCAACTCGACTCTTGGACAGCAGAGCTATCTCTCGGCTTACGCATCTCACAGGCACCGGGCCCACTCTGCTGAGCGACATAGCATCCAGTAAAGCAGCCTCCCATCGAGTCAGTACTAGCTCTTGAAACCTCAGCCTCTTTTGCAACTCGACCCTTGGACAGCAGAGCTATCTCTCGGCTTACGCATCTCACAGGCACAGGGCCCACTCTGCTGAGCGACATAGCATCCAGTAAAGCAGCCTCCCATCAAGCCAGTACTAGCTCTTGAAACCGCAGCCTCTTTTGCAACTCGACCCTTGGACAGCAGAGCTATCTCTCGGCTTACGCATCTCACAGGCACAGGGCCACTCTGCTGCGCTACATAGCATCCAGTAAAGCAGCCTCCCATCAAGTCAGTACTAGCTCTTGAAACCGCAGCCTCTTTTGCAACTCGACCCTTGGACAGCAGAGCTATCTCTCGGCTTACGCATCTCACAGGCACAGGGCCCACTCTGCTGAGCGACATAGCATCCAGTAAAGCAGCCTCCCATCAAGCCAGTACTAGCTCTTGAAACCTCAGCCTCTTTTGCAACTCGACTCTTGGACAGCAGAGCTATCTCTCGGCTTACGCATCTCACAGGCACCGGGCCCACTCTGCTGAGCTACATAGCATCCAGTAAAGCAGCCTCCCATCAAGTCAGTACTAGCTCTTGAAACCGCAGCCTCTTTTGCAACTCGACTCTTGGACAGCAGAGCTATCTCTCGGCTTACGCATCTCACAGGCACCGGGCCCACTCTGCTGAGCTACATAGCATCCAGTAAAGCAGCCTCCCATCAAGTCAGTACTAGCTCTTGAAACCGCAGCCTCTTTTGCAACTCGACCCTTGGACAGCAGAGCTATCTCTCGGCTTACGCATCTCACAGGCACAGGGCCCACTCTGCTGAGCTACATAGCATCCAGTAAAGCAGCCTCCCATCAAGTCAGTACAAGCACTTGAAACCGCAGCCTCTTTTGCAACTTGACCCTTGGACAGCAGAGCTATCTCTCGGCTTACATATCTCACAGGCACAGGGCCCACTCTGCTGAGCTACATAGCATCCAGTAAAGCAGCCTCCCATCGAGTCAGTACTAGCTCTTGAAACCGCAGCCTCTTTTGCAACTCGACCCCTAGACAGCAGAGCCATCTCTCGGCTTACACATCTCACAGGCACAGGGCCCACTCTGCTGAGCTACATAGCATCCAGTAAAGCAGCCTCCCATCAAGTCAGTACAAGCTCTTGAAACCTCAGCCTCTTTTGCAACTCGACCCTTGGACAGCAGAGCTATCTCTCGGCGTACATATCTCACAGGCACAGGGCACACTCTGCTGAGCTACATAGCATCCAGTAAAGCAGCCTCCCATCGAGTCAGTACTAGCTCTTGAAACCGCAGCCTCTTTTGCAACTCGACCCTTGGACAGCAGAGCTATCTCTTGGCTTACGCATCTCACAGGCACAGGGCCCACTCTGCTGAGCTACATAGCATCCAGTAAAGCAGCCTCCCATCGAGTCAGTACTAGCTCTTGAAACCTCAGCCTCTTTTGCAACTCGACCCTTGGACAGCAGAGCTATCTCTCGGTTTACGCATCTCACAGGCACAGGGCCCACTCTGCTGAGCTACATAGCATCCAGTAAAGCAGCCTCCCATCGAGTCAGTACTAGCTCTTGAAACCTCAGCCTCTTTTGCAACTCGACCCTTGGACAGCAGAGCTATCTCTCGGCTTACGCATCTCACAGGCACAGGGCCCACTCTGCTGAGCTACATAGCATCCAGTAAAGCAGCCTCCCATCAAGCCAGTACTAGCTCTTGAAACCTCAGCCTCTTTTGCAACTCGACCCTTGGACAGCAGAGCTATCTCTCGGCTTACGCTTTTCACAGGCACAGGGCCCACTCTGCTGAGCTACATAGCATCCAGTAAAGCAGCCTCCCATCGAGTCAGTACTAGCTCTTGAAACCGCAGCCTCTTTTGCAACTCGACCCTTGGACAGCAGAGCTATCTCTCGGTTTACGCATCTCACAGGCACAGGGCCTACTCTGCTGAGCTACATAGCACATTCGTGTGTTTCCAGGGTAATTGTATGTTTCAGCCTCTGACAGTTACTTGGCATTTGATGCTTTTTTCAGACATGATGCCCTGGGCTATTGTTCGCCTGCCTCCAGTGCTTAATTTTTGAAAAAATAAGTACCAGGGCCCTCGTCAGGCGGTCACTGCAGCTTGCACCATCCATTGCCCCGGGCCCTCGTCAGGCGGTCACTGCAGCTTGCACCATCCATTGCCCCGGGCCCTCGTCAGGCGGTCACTGCAGCTTGCACCATCCATTGCCCCCCCCCCAGCGCTGCCAGGACAGTACCAACACCACCTTTACCCATCATGCTCTTGAAGTGTGACAACTCCTAGTTTTCCCAAGTCCCCAAAGAAATAGGAATGGCGTGGGTGGCAGGTAGTCCATGTTAATGCATATAGAATTAACAAACAGCTGTTATGCTCATACCTAAATCAGTCAGACAGCACCATCATGTGACAAGTGCAGGTGCCGAGCACCGGAAACCAGGGCTCAAGTTAAGCACTGCCTTCTTTTAGGTCTCGGCTGACCCAGCACATGCGCTGGTCTGGCGAGACTTTTAGTGTGTGGGTTTTCAAAGTGCTGTCACAGGCTTTTGGTGGGCTAGCGCTTGTGTTCAGGCGAGCGTGCACAGCCGCCATCTGTCTTTGATCGCAATCACTTTCACGGCCAATGCTGGTTTATTAGGTGTTTAGATGTTGACTCTGTCCTGATAGTGACATGGAAGCTGTCTTGTTTGCAGGTTCACTGGCTCGCTTTATATTTTTATAATGACACTCTCTGCCCCCCACATGGGGTACTTTGGCTTAATGGGCTTTACTGGCTGCGAGTGGAATACTTTATTGGCATAGAGCTTCTTGGTACGTAGTGGCAGGGAGGGCAACATTAACTCTCATTCGCAGTCACTATAGACGGCGCGGTCAGCGCTCTAGTATCTAAAAGCATAGGTTTACTTCACGTCCTGGATTATTTACTGTTCACACGCGATCCCGGATCTTTGTTTACATGAGACGCGTACTCTGCGTGCATTATGTACGGCACAGTTAGCGCACTAGTGGGAAAGAGCACGAGGTGTATATAACGGCGGTAGCGCGTCCGGGTTTCTTCCGATTTGGACACAATCCTGAAAAGTCATCGTGCTGAAGGAGCGTACTCGCTTAGGTAAATGTTACTAGACCCCCAGATGTAGGTTACTCTGTTTAGCCGCTGTTGGTGGGTTGAGCTTCAGAATACTTGGTTGACAGTATAGTAATCCGTCTCGTTATATTTACAGAATTCTTTGCTTGTCATTTGGGGCCATACTCGATTGACTACCTCTTTACTGTAGAGGATTCGTCGTACCTTATACAAGGTAAGGTACTTCGATAGTGCATAACAGTGTGATGTTGCAATACAGAGAGAGTTCCTATTCTTTGGTGAGGAGTTATGGATTACACATTTACTTTAAGGTTCACAGCAGTCCAGGTGCATTGAATAATCAGGCACAGCTTGTTCTTTTTAGCTACCTATCCAACTCGTATCAGTAACTAAAAAGAACAAGCATTGGCATAGCCAATAGGTCTCGCCTTTGGGACCTTAGAAGTGTTTAGTTAACCAGTACAATATCCTTGGTGCAACAACATCAAGTGTTGCATAGCTAAACACTTATAAGGTCCCAAAGGCGAGACCTATTGGCTATGCCATTGCTTGTTGTAGTTGGAACAGGTAGGCCTGATCTTGCATGGTTTCTGTTGTTCTTTGGTGCCCTCTTGTGTGTTGGGGTATCCGATGTCTCCCGGCTTTAAATGGAAATATAGAAGTCAGGAACTCACTCCTTGGAGTACCGGTTTGCCCCTGAGAAGTGCCAGTACTCTTCCATTGAAAGCATTGGAGCAGTGCAGATCCTCTTCCTTTCAAGAGGAAAAAGTGCAGGTACCCGGTACTGGACAGTACTTGCCCATTTAAAGCGCTGCTCCCGGCCCAACGCTGCTCAGTTTTGAGGGCCCGACATGCCCTCAGTGCCCCAAGGCAGCTACAAGGAGCTTTGGAGGTAAAAAGCCGAAAGACCAGGGTGAGAACAAGGCAATCACTGAAGGATTCTGAACTCTGCAGGAATCCAGGCTAGTTAGTCCTTCCTTTCTTTCTGGTCTCCCACTGCATTGTGGGCCCTGCAAATAATAGTTAGTGGTAGGAGTGCCTGGGTAATCAGTTGTTTGTTGACATGAGATGGTTCACCGAAGAAGGCGCCATGGAAACACAGGTTCAGCAATGCTTTTATCTTGAGTCGTGCTAATAAAGCGTTATTAGGGCGCCTCTAGGAGTGGCCTTGGCTCGGGTCCAGGAGTGGGTGGGGGAAGCGAGAGGAGTGAAAGTCTCATGGGAGAGGCTGAGACCCAGCCCAGTCTGCTGATACCAGGCGCTATGAAGCATTTGTGCCCAATGAGTCGAGTCTGCAGAATCTGGACACATGACGTCTCCTGAACTAGGGTTTCAATGTAACATGGGCCCAGGCACTACAAAGGGTTGCAGTGCCACATATGAAAAGGTGTCGGTCTTGCGAGTGGGGCTTTCGTGGTTAATTTGTTATTTTAAAAAAACAACAAGAAAAAACACAAGTATCTCCAGGGCCCAACACATTTTGAAAGTGGTTCCTGTAGCTTGCACCACCCACCGCCCCGCCAGGGCAGCCCAATGTCAGGTCCAGCGCTTTCAACTAACCATCAGACCCCTACCTATGTGACATTTAGGCCTGTTTCAGGTCGCCCAAATCGGTAAGAATTGCCCGGACTTGCTGATATTTTTTTTAATGAATATTAAACAGTTATACCCTTCGTGGATGTGCTCTGGGGTGGGGGGGGGGGGGAATGTAGACAATGCCATTGTGTAGTGGCCTGTAAAATTATGTGCCTGGGTTATAGAATAAGAGCTGTGCCAAGAACAAGCAAACACCGACACAAATTAAGCAGTGGGATATATATACTCTTGCGTGCAGGGCTTCAGAGTCACTAGAGGCATTTAAATTCCAGATAGGGGCGAGCAGTATGCGGAGTTACAGAAAAACTCCAAGAGATTCCACGGAATTCCGCCAACGGGTGGGAAAAAATGCAGCTTGTGCTGCAATTTAGCGCCGCCGTTTGCTCAAGCAGTACTGAAAATCAGCGCAAACGACACCATGCATTGCGCAAGAGCGCACACCCATTCCATTTGATTTTGCTGCCACTAGAGTAAAAATCTGCTCGAGCAGCGACCCTCTGACCGCGACGGCTTGCGAGCGCCAGCTTACCTTTTCTGGAGCCTCAGGATAAAAATATAGCCACGGAATTCGGCCAGAAGTACCCCAGGCAAAGCCCTGCACTGGGCCCCGCCTACACAACCACTAAGAGGAATAAAAATGTTTAAAGGAAAATTTGTTTTAAATTCTGGTCTGTATTGAGCCCCTATGCTCGTGGGCCACCCGGCCCAGCGTGCCCATAGATTAAGACGGTCCTGCACCAAGTGTATTGTTGGGTTACCAGAGTAGCACGGAGGTTCGAGGATAGGCTTGGGTTCTAGAGTGAAGCGGGGTCTCGGTCTGTAGGTGGACATCTTCCTTAGTGAAGTGGGGGAGCTCCAGGGTGGAGTTTCACGTTTTCTAAGCTGAGTGTAGTACTTAGTAGTGTGGCCTTTTCTGAGATGAACAACCACTCAATGTGCTTCTGTGCACTTTAGAGTTTTTTAAGACATGCACAGATTTCACAAGAGCTCTGCACTTGCCAAGCACGCCCCAGTCGGCCATCTCAGCCATGATAGCCTGACGCTCCTCATCCGGCATCGAGGACCCAGTGATGGTTCCTCCTAAGGAGCGGAGGAGCGTTGACCCGCGTGCAGCGAGTGCTGTAGGTAAACACATACAATAGTAAAATGGTCATTACCATTCTGTTATTCTGTGTGCTGCAGTGCCAGCCCGCGCAGACTTGCATGCCGGTGGGGGCGGGGCTGCAATAGCAGCATGACTGTTGCCAATGTGCATGTTGGATAGCTGGGCTGCCTACCGCTGGCCTATGCGACATGCGCCCTGTAGACCCAGCAATCCTATAGCTGTGAAACAGCGGGGGATTGCTGGAACAGGAACCCCAACTTCAAAATGGGCTCTGGGTTAGCCTGCTCCAACCAATCCTGGAGCTGCGCTCATGCTGTAAAGAGCATAACAGCAGCTCCAGGATTGGGTGTTGGCACAACAGGAAGTCATGAACCACCTTCCTCTGCGTCGCCCAGGACTTGGAGGAGGAGAGACACGCAGCATGGGCGAGTCTTTAGCATTGCGCCGCGAACCTCCCCCTGGTATGGAGGGCGTTTACACGCCCTGAGCAGGAGAAGAGCACGCGCTACTCAGCACTCACACGCAACAAGCGACACTGAAGAGGGGCTTTCATATATCCATGGTCACTTCATCTATGTAGGGCCGAAGGCGAAGCGCTTACTCGATGCCACCTGGGCGCTCCATCACCTACCGACACAGCCTCTGATTTTAGCGTCTTATTCACGACCCAGGGTCACTCTCTGGCCAATGATGCCTTTAACACACAACGGCACGGAAACTTGATAAGACACAGAGGAAATGAGAACACCTAGTCACGTGCGAGGAAGGAATGGGAACATCGCACCCCCAGACTGCATCGCTCCAGGACGAACTTGTACAAACCTACATACCAACCCCCTCCCCCCCCCCCTCCCCACCACCTCCCCTGCTCCCTTGCACTGCACACGACTCTAAGTGTCAGGTGGGCTGCGGGCACAGGAACCACACTTCCGTGCCAGGTGAGCCGCTCAAGGCCCTCGGATGGGCTAGGACGCCGCGTAGCCGCCCTTGGAGCCCACGCTTCCAGCAATTGTAAAATGAGAGATTCACACGCTTGGGGTGGGGAGCGGCAGGGAGGCACAGTCCAGTGGGCCAAAGGCCTCTCCCTCCACTCTGAACTACTGACGATTCAATGTCTTATCGTTCTGTCGTTAGATAGCGCAGCATGTTGAGTACCTGCTGTATGCAGCCAAGACTACGCAGTCTTTCATCCTTTCCAGGCCGATAACATATCTACCATTGCTTTCTGCAAGAGCAGCGCCAAGACAGAACTCTAGCTTATCAAATATAAGTGTGCATACACTCCCAGCATGCCGCCTCTGGCTGCTTCACAGCGGTCTATCGCCAGTCGTATTCATGTAGGTGCCTTTTTAAAAGAGCAGTGGCTTTTGCACCCACAGGTAGAGGGCAATGAACACATGCCACAGCTTGAGATATCGGTGACACTGGGACTGTAGTAACCCATGATCTTCTCGGACTTCTGCAAAGGACTTCAGTAGACCTCCACTGGTCACGTTCCTTGGACTACAGATGCCGAGGCTATCCCAAAACCCTCCATGGCAGCCTGAAAGCCCCACCATTATACTAGTTTCGGGTCTTCCTTCTCCCAATGACACTCTGGACTCGGGGGAATTTCTGAAGAGAGTTTTCCACGATACAAAAACTGGATCAGGGACTTCCCCTGACAGAACCACAGCTCTATGGCATCGGCTGGACCCCGTTGGAACCCGTTGGATCCCGTGCGTGTGGAACATATCCAGTTGTTTGCCATCAGGTGAGCGGACCAGTAGTTGAGACCTAGTCATAGCTAAACCGCTGCCATACCTTGATTTGCCACATTTGGGGAATGCAATCCAAGGGTGGACTTTGTGACATAGGAACGGTAAGCATACAAAATGTTGGGGAGGTGGTCATTTTCAGCAGGGCGATTCTACCCACCATGGACATGGGACGGGACATCCAAGCTTGCCTATCTCCCCGGATACCCTCAAGAAAAGCGATTATGCAGTCAGTGTGAGCGGTGTCTTCTACCGTCTCAAGGTGAGCCCCCAGAGATCGCATGCTCTGGGCAGTAACCTGAATCCCACTTTCAGCTGCCCATGACCCAGTGCTGTCCACTGCGGAAAGTGGATACAAGTTTGTTTTCGTCCCACTAACCAGCAGACATGTTTGTTGGCTGAAGACCTCCAACAACTGCATCACTGTTGGCCCAGAGGATGCTGGGTTACTTAAATAAATTAGTAGGTTATCTGCACAGTTATTTTATACCTTCCAGCTTCTCTGATCTGAAGCCAGCGACCAGTTGAGACTGCTAGATCCGGCGGGCTAGAGGTTAATTTGAGCCAGCAAACAAAGGGGAAAGGACACATCCCTGCCTTACCCCTCTCCCAAGTCAAATGGGGTGACGAGGAGTTTCCAACCCTAACCCGAGCACCTGGCCGCGTATATAGCATACGGGTATAAGCTACACTGCATGGTCCCACGCGCTTTAGTGGCTTAGAGAGCTAATCCCATGATATGCTATCAAAAGCCTTCTCTAGATCTATAAATAGTAAGGCTCAGTTCGCCAGCGACTCCCCGCAAGCGCGTTGGTTGCACGACAGATATTCGGTCTAATCACTCGGTGTGACACAAAGCATCTTTGGCGCGGAGATTTGCTACCGTAATAACTGACTTGAGCCACCTTAACGGAACTATTGGCCAAGATTTTGCCTCCATGTCAATTGGAGGGAAAAAAAGGCAAGATTTTGACAGCTAGAACACGAGGCGTTTATCATTTCAGTACTAAATTTTTATTTGAAATACTTGCACATACATGGGAGAAGCCAACAGGTCTAGCTTTGATATGCTCATGCATGCAGATAGCATGTGTGCACGCCTGTGTTTGTATGTCTAGGCCAGACCGGTCTGCTTTGCCAAGGGTTTTGTAAAGTATGCATAAATACTTAAGTTGGCTGATTTACTCAAGCAGATTGTCCACCACGTAGGAACTCTGTGTTGCCCATTATTGAACAGGAGGAGTACTCGTGGAAACAGGTGACTGCCATACTCGTGGTTAATTTGTAAAAAAATAAACAAATAGGTGCCAGGGATCTCCCCAGGAGGCCACTGCAGCTTGCACCACACTCCGCCAGCGCTGCCAGTGTTAGCAACACCACAACTACTGACCACCACACTCCTGTAAGTGTGACAATTCGGACTATTTCAGGTTCCAAAGCTATACGAATGGCTTGGGCCGCCGGTAATAGTCATTTGTATATATATTTTGAATGACTAATTAGCTGTTGTTTTGATCATCTCTTAAAATTAGCCAGACAGCGCTGCCTTGTGGCAGACTGTAACAAGGGCTGGTGTTGACAATTAAGTGGCGGTGCCGAGCACTGGAAACCAATGGCTCAAATTAAGCACTCGTCGTATTGTTTATTAGTGCTTCTGTATGGTCTATAAATCTTTAAAAAGTGTCTCTCTGAACCTGCCCAGACAGGAGTGCTTGGCAGTGAATGGTAAAGGAACAAATAGAATTAACAAAGAACCAGAGAAGGAATAAAGAGGAAACCAGCAGCTTTTATTGAGCCAGATCGGAGATCCGTCTGACCGATGTTTGACATGCGGAATTGGTTCCGGAGTAATTCTCCAACACTGGACACAATTCAGCAGCGCCTGCACGTTGTCTGCTCACAATTCAGCAGCGCCCGCACGTTGTCTGCACACAATTCAGCAGCGCCCGCACGTTGTCTGCACACAATTCAGCAGCGCCCGCACGTTGTCTGCACACAATTCAGCAGCGCCCGCACGTTGTCTGCAGACAACTCCGCAGCGCCCGCACGTTGTCTGCAGACAACTCCGCAGCGCCCGCACGTTGTCTGCAGACAACTCCGCAGCGCCCGCACGTTGTCTGCAGACAACTCCGCAGCGCCCGCACGTTGTCTGCAGACAACTCCGCAGCGCCCGCACGTTGTCTGCACACAATTCAGCAGCGCCCGCACGTTGTCTGCTTTCTGTTGGGAGCAGATCCAAGCTATTTATGGTCTATTCCGATTGGGCCCAAAACAAAGGTACCATCAGCGCTGCTTTTGTCCAAGTTTCATCCTGGCTGGGAGCCGCCCATATACCAATGCGTGGAAAGGGAGTCACGCAGCTCGTTATCACTTGCAAAAGTACTCAAGCGAAAGTACGAGTTGTGCAGCTCCTAAATGTAAGATATGCATGCCCTGTAGGAATGTCAGATGCATCCGTGTCTACAAGCATTTCACGAATGATAATTCAAATAGCAGTTACTCATTTTTTTGTTTAATATTTTTATAGCACTACTCATCCCAAAGTAGGGTATCGGAGCGCTTCGCATCACACACACACTAAATACACAATAAATAACACGTCTGTAAATCATACAGGATGACACAAAAGACAGTGAGGGTGTAAGAGTCACACATTGTCTTAACTGATATGGATTATAAATTAACATTGCATGGCTGGGGAAAAAGCTCAAAGTAAGAATTTAAAGCACATCTCGGTGCTTAGGGTTGACAGTAGTAATACGGTTATATTACTACCCAAAGAAACCCTTTTTAGCAGCCTTATAAGAACAGATTGAGGAAAAACAATATGGTTCTAAACCCACACTTTGCAAGCAGGGCCTTGATGCCGGCTCATAGCTCACTGAGCTACATTAGAAGGATTGGGATTTATGAACTGCGAGTAAGAATAGATCCGCGTCAAGGGTAGTAAGTAACACACTTACCTCGCTGCATCACATAATAATCGGTCATCTGCAGGGGTCACGGTGTGCACTGCAGGAGATATTAATCCTCTCTGCTACTTCAGGAGTTAAACCTGGGACTAAACAAAACACAGGTCTCTCCAGCCAGTGCTTCAACCACCAGAGCTACCTTACCATTATTATTAATATCATTATTCCCTGAGACTTACTGAGCACACAAAGCTCCCTGCTGCACGTGCCTTCACCCCATAAGTTATTTGAAAATCTAGCCTTGGCGACCAATCAAGTCAGAACAAACACAATGTCACTTTTCTCCTTTTTGCCAATTCTTTGCGACAATGTTCATGGTCTGTCTGCTTCTCAGGAGTCGACTCTCTTTTGTTGTCCCCCCCCCCCCCACCCCCCGCACATTTTATGGGTTCCCCGAGTAAAGTTCTCCTAACTTCACCACTGCAAACAAAGAACAAATAACATTCATGAACAATCCATATAACTAAGGGAAAAGAAAGACAACAAATCGCAACTGAAAAGAAGTGACAGCAAACATGAAAGAAACAGAGAACTCAACAAATGGCGCACTATGAAAGAATGCTGTGGACTTAAAAGACAAATGTAGGGTTAACAAGAAATGGCTCGAAATAGAAATGTTGAAATCGCCAGCTGATAAAGTTGGTCTGAAGTGTTAACGACCGCGTTGCGTGTGAACATTCAGCTCTCGTGAAGTCTGGCGGCAGCCCCGCGGGCCCCCGACCAGAGCGGAGCCGGTGAAAACCCGACGCCGAGCGCCCAGAGGCGGGCTGCAGTCCGTGTAGCGCTGCTTGCGTCTGGAGCAGGCAGGGGCGCGCGGATCCGCCATCACGCAGGGCGCAGGCACCATCAATGTCGCTGGCAGGCTGCCGGGCAAGGCCTCGTCGAATAATTTCAGTTTCAATCTGAATTTCAGAGGGGTTTTATCAGCCGGAAACTGAGAGGGAGGGACTTTCCAGGGTGTTCTCCCAGTCTCAATTGTCCACGTCAGACGACAAAAACACTAAAGTGAGGAGTAAACACTAGTATAGAAACTGGTCTCCCCCATACACGCTTTCCTTCTGAACAAACTCCTGCTTTGTGCAACCAGGATACTCGAATAACGCTTCATTTAGCACGTCTGACGCATCTAAGCACTGCAAAAACGTGTTAGTTTGCTACAGTTATATGGTATTCAACGTAACCATATCAGGGGACTGGAATACAGAGCTGGTCTCGAAAATCACGGCTGATGTCGGTGTCCTGTCACTCACACATCCCACTAGCAAAAACAAAACCAAGAACGAGGTCAGTACACGTAACCCACCATTACCAAAACCCCTGGCATGCCTCCTATCCCACCCAACGTCCACGCCACGCCCCTCGTCACCAGGACCTCTAGAAGCTGTGTAGGGTACTCGGACCCCTCATACTGTCGTCACTCATACGATCTTTCCACTAGTACAGAACACTGTTGTAGCGCCTCATTTCTCCCGCCTCCTCGGACTTCAAACAAGCACTAGAAGCTGTTTTCCACGAACGAGAAAGGCATGCTTCTCACTACTGTACAAATCAAGCTATATTTTGAACACACCCGCCTTCACATTAATGCTAATATTTCATTTTCTGTTGGTGGATGGCATTAAATATTATAGAAATGAATAAGGGTCCCTGGCTTCCAGTACGGTTTCAGAGTGTGAGAGTCTCCCTCACGCACCCACTCTCACACACACACACACACACTCTCTCTGTCTCTCACACAGCACAGCGAGGTTCTGATGGATTAGAACACCCTAGGCTGGCATGCTGCCTGTCGGAGAAAGGACCCAAGCATGCCAGGGCGAGTCCAGTTATGGGCCAGCCTGATGCTGCCCACCGAGGCCGAAACATGTTCACACACTTAGAGGAGTTCATTCAGGATTAAATATATGTTTGGGAGTTTGCCCAAGAGCGAGGTGTACTTGGGTGGACCTTCTCTGTAGTGATTCGCTGAGGAAACTAACCATGGAATTGGATGTACCTTGAGTAACTGCAAGCAGTTAAAATATATTGCCTTAGTGGAAAAATGCCCCCACCCCCTTCCCCAGCCTCGACTACACTTCGTACTAGAATCTGTGACCAAGCAGCATATAGTTGAAGCCAATCCAAGTCAGCAGAACATGGATGAAACTAGCCAGAAAGCAGGTAGCACATCTCTAAGTCTGCGTTCCTTCAGCTAAGGCCTCCAACTAGCGCCGCCACCTTTAAACAAGCATTTGCAATGCAATAGGTCTCGCATTTACGAGAGTTTGAGCTATTTGCTTTGTAAATGACAATGCCTTTTATTATTTAGAAGTTGTTTTTTTAAAAAAAAACAATAAAGAGCATTGTCATTTACAATGCCAAATGCATAAACTTTTGAAAATGTGAGATCTATTGCTTTAGAAATGCGTTAAGCTCCCGTGCTAAAAAGAAAAAAAAATGTTAAAGAAAAAAAAAGTGTTAGACGAAAGCGTGTCCTGCTGACAACAGAACAGAAGACAACTGAAAATAGTGCTCAGAGGCTGTAATTAAAGCCTACAGAGTAACAACACGCTTAACAGAGGGCTTCCTCCTGGGAGGTTACAAAATAAAACAAGGCGCTACTAAGGAGAGACTACAACTTTAATAGATTAGGTTATGCAGTATTTATTTATGCAACGTGCATACTATCGTTGGCCTCGGAGCAGCAACGCGAGGGCTGTGGAAGAGATCTAAGCTCGCTCTGGGAAGACCCAGAAAGTTCTGGGTGCGAGTGATGGTTTGTCGTCCCTGGCACGCTCAGAGCCAAATGTGGCGTTTCCTGCTCGTTGCAGCGGTGTGTGTTTTAGTAGGCCTGGGAGGAATTGTGCTGTAGTAATTTTGGTAATTCCCTGTTACTCTTTGATGCGTAATTACTAATAATAATGCAACTACGCCCACTCTGGTAAGTACGAGTGATTTGGAGAAAAACAATCCTACCACGAGAGCATGTTGAGCGCGCACGAAGCTGTTCCTAGCTCTGCTGTTAATGTTTGGTTTCATTTAGCAAACAGCAACATGAGACAAAGTGCTGAACCTTTCCAACCTCTCACCTCTAGCAAAGAGAGCTGGATCAATCGTTCATATTGCTCACTATGCTACCCCAGTTTGGACCCAGCCATATGCAAATCAGGCATGGCCCAGTGCCTCATGGGAACAGTCCAGCCCGAACTGCCAGGCCCTCCCTGGACCAGAAACAAGCATTCTCGGACCGGTTTTGGGGTATCCCCCCTCATCAGCCGGGGTCCTGTGTGGTGCATACTGCTCCCTCTGTCTCTAGTGCCACAAAACCTCACTGCAGTGTGTAAGCGCTTTATTTAGGACTATTGACAAAATGCGGGATTAGCTCACAGGCTCAAGAGCAGGAGGTCTGAAGACCCCAGTCAACGTAGAGCCTTTTCGATCGCCCTACTCTTTGCCCAGAGGAAAGGGCACCCCTGAACTGCTCTGCTGTAAGGGGGTACTCACAGTGTTCTACCTGCACTAAAAGCCCTTGCTCCCAGGGAGAGTAATCCCAGCCCACTGCCCACTGCCCTCTTCATAGCGGATTTCAGGTTGGGACTTACTTAAAGAATGGAAATGTCCTCATGCAGACAACCCTTCTGGTCTTGCCCCAGGATCATGATTGTTATGAACCATGAATGCGTATGGTAAAGACTGAGGGAGGGGGGGGGGGCGGTAAACTGCACGACTCCACTTGGAGCACTGAGTTTCAGAAAAACTCCGCCAACAGCTGTGTGGTGGAGTTTTCTCTCGCACACAGCTCGGCAACATGACACTGGCGAGTGAGAAAATCAAGCGCTAGACTGCCTCCTGGTGAGATTACTCGACATGGGCGGTCGCGGCAGGTTGCTACCGCTTGCATTGAGAAAGCTGCGGCTTGAGTAGAAAATCTACTCAAGTTGCAGAAAGAAGCTGCGCCCTCTGGCCCGCCACATGGCGCATTTCACGCAGAACGAGCTCCCAGCGCTAAGAATCAGCGCGAACAGTGCGACATAATAAAACTCCACCGCTCGCAGAACTCCACGGAAACTCCACCGCTCGCAGAACTCCACGGAAACTCCACCGCTCGCAGAACTCCACAGAAACTCCACCACTCGCAGAACTCCACAGAAACTCCACGGAAACTCCACCGTTCGCAGAACTCCACAGAAACTCCACCACTCGCAAAACTCCACAGAAACTCCACCACTCGCAGAACTCCACAGAAACTCCACCACTCGCAGAACTCCACAGAAACTCCACCACTCGCAGAACTCCACGGAAACTCCACCACTCGCAGAACTCCACGGAAACTCCACCACTCGCAGAACTCCACGGAATCTTGCAGACAGCCAGGAATTGTGTTCAATGGCATCCATACAGAGGGGCTCGCCACAGCTGGCGTCATGGTAGCCTGGAATCATCTTCATATGATGCAGGGTGTGGATGTCACATGGCCTCCGGAACACCACATTTGCATGAAGTTATAACGTTTGAACAATCCTGACTCTTGTGTTTGTTAGGGGCGGGGCTAGTGCCAGGGAAGTAAGTGCAACAGATGTGTGTGCACCAGGCCCATCTGTGCCAGTACAGCTGATGCCTACTGGGCCACGTTGGCATGCAGCTATTCACTTCTTAGGGCCCCCACACCAGCACCCCAGGCCCTGCCTCCCTTTTAATATTTAGGGCTCAGGAGGGATCCTTGCAGAGCAGATACCAAATGCCACCCATGTCAGTCAGTGACACAGGAGCCTCCGGCCACCTAGACGAGGGGGGAGGGGCTCTATCATGGCAATGAGGATAACAGAGTCACGAGGGAACTGGACAAACCGGTTCTGACCAGCCTCTCGTCCTGCTTTAAGAATGGGCCATAATGACTGCGGCACCTTTTCAAGACGGGCGTACCCCTCGCTAGCTTAAAGGGAAAGTTCCCTCAAAACGTCTTTGGACTCGGAAGAAGCCACAGTACAAAACTGTACAATTGTCTCGTCACTTTATTCTCCCCCAACATCTTTTGTCACTTTTATTTTATAATTGTAACCACTGAAAGTTAAAACATTTGGCAGCCACCCCTTTTCTCCTGGAACATTTGGATTTCAAGTGTGGGGGTCGGGAGGTCATTTTACTCGGAGTAACACTCGCATCGAAATAAGTAAACACGTGCACCTGTGCAGCTTCCCCTTTAAGCAAAGTGCGGCAGGCTAAATTATACCCTGTGTCCTCCCCGTCCAGACTACAGGTGCAGTATACACAGAGCCACTTTAATTATGCGGGTGGGGAGGGCCAAACTATGCAGAGTTGGCTAAAGTATGCGGAAAGAACAGTCAAATTATGTGGGGTGACGTACCACATTTCCTGACAGTGTTCTTTCATTATTTTTCCACGTTAACACATGGTAACACTTCTAGGAAAAGATTACACCGTATTAACACCAGGTTAACACCAGATTACAGCGGCAAAAAAACTGAAAGATGACCAATTTACGTCTGTGGAGGGCTTTCTACGGTGTAGGAAACATACTTTTAGCAACTTTTGATCTGTAGATGAGTTGTGTGGCAAATTCATCAAAATCCATAATTATGTGGAAAGTACCACAATTTTGCATAATTCCAGTGGTCCCGAGTATACGCAATTTCTCTTTCCCACGGGGTCAGAAAGGCCGTTGACTGAAGCATTTTTGCACATTCTGCAACGTCCCATGACACCTCTTTTGGCCGTGTGTGTCAGCAGGCTGTTTATTCACCAGGAGCTGACCAGACCCTGGCACATGGTTGGTCCTTTGAGGTAACACTGCAGCTAGGAGGGGCAACTCTGTCCTAGTGAGACGGCGGCTGGGAGGGGCAACTCTGTCCTAGTGAGACGATGGCTGGGAGGGGCAACTTGAGACGGCGGCTATGAGGGGCTTCTGTCCTAGTGATACGGCGGCTATGAGGGGCTTCTGTCCTAGTGATACGGCGGCTGGAAGGGTCTACTCGGTCCTAAAGACACGTCAGCTGGGAGGGGCTACTCTGTCCTAGCGCGACGGCAGATGGGAGTGCTAAGCTGTTTTAGCGAGACACCAGCTGGGAGGGGCCAAGCTGTCCTAGCGAGACGACAGCTGGAAGGTGATACTCTGTCCTAATGAGTCGGCGGCTGGGAGGGTATACTCTGTCCTAGTGAGACGGCAGCTGGGAGGCTACTCTGTCCTAGTGAGACGGCAGGGCTAGTCTGTTCTAATAAGAGGATGCCCCCTGAAATGGTTATTTTTAGATCAGAGAGTAGAAACGCTCCCTTTCAACAAAACAACAAATATTTACACAGTCACACTAAGTGGGGACGGAGACCTAGTAGGGGGCATTCATTACACACAGGCATTCTGGGTAAAACGGAGGATGCCTGTGTGCAATAGGGCAGATTTCTGGATGACGCGCACACTCAGCGAAGCCTTTTGCCCGCAGCATACCTCAGAATTACACTGATCCTGCCTGTAGGACTTCGAGCTTTGTGGGCGAGCTATAGGCGTTCAGAGATGACAGACACGCGCATCACAAGTCCGCTGCAAGAGGAGGTATATTTTGGGGCGCCTCGCTCTTTTGGGTGGGTGTAATAGCAGCGCATCTCGATTGGCTCAGACGGTACTGGAAAGGGGGGGCTTTTGGCCCCCCCGCCTGCATGGCGGTGCGGCGACCTCCCCCGGGCTACTCGGTGGTGGGGCGCGTCACTGAGGTGGCGCGCCCTACCGCCGATTGGCTGCCTGGATGACCCGGATGTCGTTAATCGACATCCGGGTCGGAAGGGTGGGGGGCGGGCCACTGGGGGGGGGGATAAAGCGGTGGGGAGCGCCCAGGTGACCCCCTTGTTCCCTGGACGCTCCCCCACATAGGACGTGCCCCGGCGCTCGGGGCGGATAACTTTTCGTTTGCTTTTTTCACTTTGCAGGTTCACTTCGTAGCTGAGTTTCTTCGCGTTCGCGTCGGACGGCAGGCAGCGGCTTCGGGAGCACGAAGACTCGCCGGAAGGCATCGTGTGGTCCGCCAGGAGGCATCGTGTGTTCCTGGAATCCGATCTCGCGATTCGGGAGCGAAGGAGGCATTGTGTGGTCCGCGTCCGCACGAGAAGGGAACCGCACGTGTGATCCGGCGGCAGCAACGTGCTAGGAAAGTAACAGGTACTGGGAGGTGGTGGCACGCCCCTCCTGCGATCGTTCGCTGTGTGTGTGAGGTCCCAGGCTGTTACGTGCTATATATTGATGTCGAGTCTGATGGGGGAGGTTTGATACGCATTACTTGCCAAGATCCCATTCAGCTATATACAAAGGTGGTTTTTACCAAGTCTCGACTAGAAGACAGGACCTCTGGTGATTCTGAGCAAATCACTTAATCTACCCGTGCCTAACAAAAGCAAGGATTGGTCGATCACAGGTGCAAATAAGTCTGTTTACTGAGCACAGTTTGCAGTACTCTTAGTACACCTTAATTTTGACGCGATCGGTGGTTGCTTAGGTAGGCAGTTAAAGGAAGTGGGTGCTGCTGAATTTCAGGAGGAGTTGCAGGGGGTTACAGGGAAAGTACAGGGTATCGGCGTTACTGCTGGGACTGTGTGACACTGAAACACGCGCAAGGGAATAGTAGGGCGCCTGCATTGGCCTGGTGGCTAGTACACTTTCTCTGGTTGGTAGGATAGGGGCAGCAGCCAAGGCCAGTGGACTGGGCAGTGAAGGAAGGTAGAGCTCGTACATACGTGTGGAACTTTTCATAACTACCGGGATTTAATACATTTTCTATTTCAGGTGTTATTACTACGTCCCTGCAATTTCTTGTGGTAAGCCCCGAGTGGTGGCCAGCAGTTGTGGTCGCAGGTCACTTCAATTCCGGCTGGTAGTACGCAGGATTGGATCGGTAAGAGGAGAGCGGGGGGCTCGCATTACATTGCTTCTGGTAGCCGCCGGGTGGGTCTACGTTAGAGTTTACTCACCCCTGACAAACCGGATAAGCCGGGGCGTTGCGGTTACGGTTGCATGGTGCTTACAGCCCCCTGTAGATCCTCCATCTAGTGAAGGTAATAAGCGTACTGACGCCTGTATTAGGGTATTAGTGTGAGCGGTGCACCCAAGTCATGGCGGGGCCAGTGGGTAGTGAAGGGGGGTCCAGGATGGAGGCCATGTTGCAGGCCATGATGCAGGAGATGAATAGCATCAATAAGAGATTGAGTAAAGTGGATGAATTGGAAGCACGCTTGAATGAAAGGTTTAATGACCCCCCAGCGTCTGCAGGCAGGCCCGCGCGGCAGCGGAAGGCACCCTTGTCCAGGGGGGATTTTGTTAGCCCGCCCAAGTCGTCCAAGGCTAAGAAGCGAAGGCGCAGTGCCCCAGCCCCAGTGGTACCGGTTTCAATCACACCCGCGTTTTCGGTACCCCTGGTATCTGATTCAGTACCCTTGGTACCTGTCCCGACACCCGTTACATTGGCTCCTGCCATGCCGCCGCCGCCACATCCTGTGGGGCCTACTCCCCCGCCCGTGCTACCGATCCCAGTGCCGGGTTTGCCGGTACCGGTCTCTCCATCGCCTATCATGCCAGCCCCACCGGCTATGCCTCCCGGGGGGCCCATAGTCCCACCAGATAGCCCAGACTCGGTCCCGCCTGAATTGGTGTCTCAGATAGCGGCTTTATTACCTTGGCTAAAAAAGGGGGGGGTTTTACCAGCGTCGTCAGATCATGCAGCAGAAGCAGCACAGTTGGTAGAAAAGATTAAATCAGCAGCGGCAGCGGATAGAGCTGCGGTTCCCCCCTCTTCTTCACTTGCAGGTTCCAGCCCCGCCCAACCGAAGGCAGATGGTGGTCAACCGGTCGCGGCGCAGGAAAAGGGTAAGGAGGTGGCACTGCCCCTCTTGGGCGATGGGTCATTGCCCTCTAGGAGTGAGAATTTGGCACAACATGTGTCCCAGGCAACGAAGGAATGCATTTGGGCGGGGAAATATGTTTACATTTTTTCATTGCTACTGGATCACAGGGAGATGGAACAGGCAAAGACACGAAAGGAGTGGATGCTTCCAAGTGAGTGGAGGGCACAGTGTGCTAGGTTTAGGGTTGAAGAATCTTTGCTAAATTGGGTTAGGGCTTTTGCAGTGTTCACGACCATCATGGCCGAGCGGCCTCCTAATGTGCAGGCGTCATTGGCTTGCTACCAGAGTAGAATCGTGGGGTGGAGCGAGCAGTACCCGGGGGATGCCTGGAAGGAGTATGATGTCAATTTCAGGAAAGCTAGGGAATTTGACGCGTCATTGGCATGGGATAAGGTGGACTCTGTGTCATGGCATAGGCAGTTCTCTGGGAGCTCTGCCCCACTACAGTCTGCCGCTGCGGGCAGGGGGTACTTCGCCAGACCTCAGCACCCCTTTCGGGCGGCTCAGGGGAGTGAGGTCCCGGGTAGGGGGGGGGGGGGTTTGAGAGAAAAGGGGTGTGTTGGGACTTTAATAAGCGTACCTGCACGAGGGCCCCGGGCACCTGTAAATTCAGACATGCATGTTCGATCTGCGGTCATCCCTCCCACCCCGAGTCATCTTGCAGGTCCAAGCAGGGCAACCACAGCCAGAGGGGGAGGGGGAAGCCAGTGTAGGGCAGATATTCGGGATATCGTAACCCCTATAGATGTTTTGGCAATGATCCCTTGGTTGAATAGGTACCCGAATCACACAGCGGCCACTCTACTGCAAGAAGGTTTTTCTCAAGGTTTTAGGATCCCGGCAGGGGGCTACACAGGTAGCACACATTGCAGGAACCAACTGTCGGTGCAACATAACCCCGCAGTGGTGGCTGCTAAGATTAGCAAGGAACTGTCCCTGGGTAGGATAGCTGGCCCTTTCCAGGAGGTGCCTGTCCCCGATTTTGTGTGTTCTCCACTAGGGGTGGTACCCAAAAAAGAGAAAGGGGAGTTCAGATTGATCCACAACCTGTCGGCTCCGAGAGGTGCGTCACTGAATGATGCGATTGATGAGGGCATTTGTAGCGTCAAGTATGCATCATTTGACCAGGCAGTGGATTTATTGCGGGCACTGGGGCCAGGGGCATTGATGGCAAAATCTGACATAGAATCTGCCTTCCGCCTCCTCCCAGTTCATCCTCTGGACCATCATCTTTTAGGTTTCACTTTCGATGGCAAGTTTTATATGGACAAATGTATGCCCATGGGCTGTTCTATCTCATGTGCGTACTTTGAGGCGTTTAGCTCATTTTTGGAATGGGTCATGAGGGAGGTGACGGGGCATCGGCAGGTGGTGCATTATCTGGACGATTTCCTTTTCTTGGGTGCGGCGGGATCTCAGGAGTGTGCTTGGGCGTTGCAGGAATTTTGCGTGCTCATGCGGGCTTTTGGGGTCCCGCTAGCCCCGGGGAAGACGGTGGGCCCGTCCACCTGTTTGGAATTCCTCGGTATCGAAATTGATTCCGTGGAGGGATGCTTCAGGTTACCCAGGGCTAAGGTAGCTAGCTTTAGAGCAGCCCTACGGCAATGCCTACGCAAAGACAAGGTTACATTGCAACAGCTACAGGAGGTGGTGGGGCAATTGAATTTTGCGCTTCGGGTTATCCCAATGGCACGCCCTTTTTCACGCTCTATTGCCCAAGCAATGAGAGGACTACGGGAGAAACACCACCACACGAGGTTGTCATCTGAGGTTCGCCAGGATATGCTCATTTGGATAGCATTTCTGGAGGATTTTAATGGCAGAGTAGTGTGGCCGGGTCCTCCCTCCACATCGGCGGAATTGGGCCTATGGACGGACGCTGCTGGGAGTACCGGCTTTGGCGCCATTTTGGGTACCAGGTGGGTCGCCCAGCGGTGGCCAGCGGAATGGAGGACACAGGGTCTGACTACCAATATTGGCTTTCTGGAGCTTTTTCCGATATGGGTAGCGTTGATGGTCTGGCCGGAACACTTACGAAACCAATCCGTGGTGTTCTGGTCGGATAACATGACGGTGGTGGAATGCATAAACCAGCAGGGGGCACGCTGTCCATTCATACTCCGCTTACTGAAGGAGATTGTGTTGCAATGCTTAAAATGGAATGTGGTTTTCAGAGCCAAGCATGTCCCTGGCGTCCTCAATAATGCAGCTGACTCCCTTTCTCGCTTTAAAATGCAGGTTTTCAGGGAACATCTTCCGGCGGCAGATCCCCAGCCGGCGCAATTCCCGGCAGTACTTTGGCAGATTGGTGCCCCAGATTACAGGACCTCGTGGTCGCTAGCTTAGCCCCCAGGACCAAGACAGCTTACGAAGGGGTGTTTTTGTCTTACCGGGCTTTCTTGGGGCGGGAATGGGAGGCTAGGTGGTCCCAGGAGGACAGCTTTGCAGCTTACCTAGAATCAATGCACAAGGAAGGGCGCTCAGTTGCGACTGCGAACAGACATAGGGCGGCAATCTCCTTCTTTGCGTAGAGTAGGGGTATGCGAGATCCCACTAACACCTTTCTGGTGCGCAAGGCGTTGAGGGGTTGGCGCCGTGTACAGGGTTACCGGGGCGATAGGAGAAGGCCCATTGGATTGGCACGGCTGACGGCCTTATTGGGGGCACTGCACACTGTTTGTAGCTCCCAGTGGGAGGTTATCTTGTTCAAGGCGGCATTTTCCCTGGCCTTTTATGGGGCTTTGAGGGTTGGGGAGTTAGTCGCTGGGTCAAAAACTGATAGAGTGGGGGGACTACAGTGGGCCGGGGTTGAGATCAAGGAAGACGTTATGCGAATAACAATTCAGAAATCAAAAACCGATCAGGACTCTCGGGGTCACACCATAGTGCTCCATCGGGCGCGGGCCAACCCCTGCTGCCCGGTTTCTCACGTGGAGGCTTTCTGCAGGCAGCGGGAGTGCACGGCGGGGGACACACTGCTGTGTCACGCCGATGGTACACCATTGACTAGGTACCAGTTTAGGCGAGTCTTGGAGCTAACGGTCAGTCTGGCAGGGTTCGATCCAAAGGAATTCGGCACCCATTCATTTAGGATTGGGGCAGCAACTGAGGCAGTGGCGAGGGGTCTCTCAGTGGAGAGTGTGAAGACACTGGGAAGATGGTCGTCTGAACGTTACAAGAGTTATGTACGAATTGACATGTTGTGACATGATGGTGCTCACGCCCTGTATGTTTCTTTTGTTTGCAGTTTCTCAAACCTGTCACGCAGGGGAGGAACTCGTCACCGGTCGACAACGATCGACATCGGCACAGCACGGAGGACACAAGAAACTGGTGACTTGGATTGTGGGCCATTCTTATGTTAGGCGTGCGGAACATGTTTTTCTTTCAGGAGACCGTAGGACGAGCGCAGCACAAAAAGGGTTGGATATATCATTTTTCGGGAGGGGTGGTTTATGCCTTAGCCAGTTTCGGAGTTTCTTCCAGGGAATTTTAGCTCAGCAGCGGCCCCCCCGTCAGTGGTGATACTTCACCTGGGGGAGAATGATTTGGCAAAATTGGGGAGGCGCGTGCTCATTGAGGAGATCATTTCCACTGCGGGGTGGGTGGCCAGGGCTTGCCCGGGTTCCACAGTAGTTTGGTCGCAACTTATTCCTCGGTGGCAGTGGCGAGGGGGGGTCTCGGTCAGGGCATTGAATCACTCGGTACGGAGGGTCAACACACAGTTGGACAAATTATTTCGGACCCCCCAGTTGCAGACGATTCCACATGGGTGTATCTGGGGCGAGCATTTTTACTTGAGGGACGGGGTGCACTTGACGGAGGCAGCTAATGTCTTGTGGTCTAATAATGTCTGGGCCTGGTTGGAGGGGTTTTTAAACGCGCTCCTGGTTTAGGTCTGGGTAGAGGGGGAGGCCAGATCGTCGGTTAACAATGCTGGCCCGTGGCGGTAAGGTCATGACCGGTGAGCAACTATTTGAAGGTCTGAGGGGGCGGGCATCATCCTACGGAGGTGCCCGCCCAGGGGGGGGCCATTGGCCCCTCCTAGAACTTCAGGGGCAAGGTAACTGGTGCTTCAAAGGGGCGCGGGTTGGGGAGTCACGCTTTGACACCGGTTAGCGACCTTGCCATATGGCCCAGAAATGTTAGTATACAAAATGCAGAGGAGGATGTTAGACTCGGTTAGGAAACAATCTGTATTAGATTCTTTGTTAAGGATAGACACTCACACCTGTTGACAATAATGTATCTAATGTCCTGCTGAATTTTGTATAACCGTTTATCATGCAAATTTGAAATTTATTGTTTTTGTACTTAATAAATACGGCCGGGGGGTTTCGCGACCCCCCGCCTTCCAAAGATACCACGTCTGGGTGCTGTGTCCGGGGGTGGTGTGGTCATAGGGGGAGGGCGGTAGCCAGTCACTGACCATGTGGAAAGGGGGGTTTTTGGCCCCCCCGCCTGCATGGCGGTGCGGCGACCTCCCCCGGGCTACTCGGTGGTGGGGCGCGTCACTGAGGGGGCGCGCCCTACCGCCGATTGGCTGCCTGGATGACCCGGATGTCGTTAATCGACATCCGGGTCGGAAGGGTGGGGGGCGGGCCACTGGGGGGGGGGGATAAAGCGGTGGGGAGCGCCCAGGTGACCCCCTTGTTCCCTGGACGCTCCCCCACATAGGACGTGCCCCGGCGCTCGGGGCGGATAACTTTTCCCCACCCACCATCCCTGGAGTACGTGGTTGATGCGTTGCTAGCCCAACTAGCGGGCATTGGGCGCGTGAAATTGTCATGCGATGTTAGTTTCTGATGAGGTTTTTTCTGTTAGGACTTTTTCTCCCATTGTAGTGATCAATATGGTATTGTGCAGTTATGTTCTTGACTATGCTTTCTTGTAGGCCTTTTTTCTCCCAAAGTAGCGAATGATATTGGACTATGTGTAACTGTTGCAGTCGTGTTTAGGCCTTTTCTTTCCCTTGTAGCTTTATGATGTTATACATGACCTGTGATTTTAGTCAGTGTAGTTGTCCTTTAGAATTTTCTCCCTTAGGTCGTCGTATTTATTAGGTATGAGGGGCATGCGGTAAGGTCATGACCGGTGAGCAACTATTTGAAGGTCTGAGGGGGCGGGCATCATCCTACGGAGGTGCCCGCCCAGGGGGAGGGGCCATTGGCCCCTCCTAGAACTTCAGGGGCAAGGTAACTGGTGCTTCAAAGGGGCGCGGGTTGGGGAGTCACGCTTTCCTTAGGCTGGTAGCCACCCCGCGCGCGCATACTCATGACGTCACCGGATGGCGCAGAGTAAGGGCCCTCCTTTAGTGGGTAAATGAAGTTCACGGCGTGGACCGGGTAATTACCGGGCCCGGCTGCGCATGCGCACACCTGTAGGGGAGGCGCAGCTAGTAGGACCTGACACCGGTTAGCGACCTTGCCATATGGCCCAGAAATGTTAGTATACAAAATGCAGAGGAGGATGTTAGACTCGGTTAGGAAACAATCTGTATTAGAGTCTTTGTTAAGGATAGACACTCACACCTGTTGACAATAATGTATCTAATGTCCTGCTGAATTTTGTATAACCGTTTATCATGCAAATTTGAAATTTATTGTTTTTGTACTTAATAAATACGGCCGGGGGGTTTCGCGACCCCCCGCCTTCCAAAGATACCACGTCTGGGTGCTGTGTCCGGGGGTGGTGTGGTCATAGGGGGAGGGCGGTAGCCAGTCACTGACCATGCGCCCACAGTCAGGCGGAAGAGGACACCTAGCCAGCAGGTCCCATCTCCAACCTGGCAATGTTTTCCCGGACTAGAAACTCTGCTTTCCAAACGGGAAAGCATGACATTAACCTCAAGATTTAAACTTACATTTTGGAAAGAACCTTTCTTTTCCATGGGAATTTTCGATCCAAACTGCGAACGTGGAATTTTTTTGTAAACTTAATCCTTCAAACTAATTGGTATACAAGCTTTTTAAAACTACACCTTCCCTTAAACAAAATAATTCATCTCGCCTACCCACACGGACAAAGAATTATTATATCAGATATTAAATAGCTAGACAATTAAGGGCACACCGTCAAACAAAAAAAACAAAAAAACTGCGACAGGAAGATTTTTTTAAATTCGTCTCAAATACATGCAAAGTAAATGTAAGTCAGATCACAGAGGTGGGGGATTAAAAAAAAAAAAATAGTAAAATGAACGTTATGTGTTCCAGCTTTCTCCTAGTAAATCCCATATGTGACATTAAAAACCATATTGTAAGCAAAGAAAACAAAATGTATGAGGGACTTCAGAGGCCAAACACATTTGACCAAACATTGTTTATTCATGCGTTTTTATTTGTTCATGCTTTTAGGCAGTCCCGACTTTTTATTTACTCATAAGCACGTTACAGACAGTGGTTTTTGTACCCATACACACAATGTTAAAGGGAAACTACAAGTTTCAGAATACAAGATTCTGCTTGCTTAAATTAGGGGTGGGCAGAATGTCCCATTCCACCTGTGGAATTGGTAGAATGTTGGCTACTCCGGGTTACTTTTTAATGCGGAGTACTGGCCAAGTTCCGCCAATCGCCGTGTGGCGGATATTTTCTCCTGTGACGCTCCAGAATATGAGAGCTGAAGAGCATGAGCGAGATTTGGCGTCTCTTAGCATGATTTTCAAATGTGGGTGGACGCCGGCATACGGTCTTGTTCAAAGGGCCGCCATTCAAGTAGATTTGTGTGTGTCGAGTAGAGTTTCTACTTAAACGAAAACAAAACCACCTCGAATGGCCACACGCTCACGGTGCCATTTGCGCTAATTCTTAACCCTGCTCACGCTACCAGCACTGAATTGTAGCAGGAGCAGCTCGGGCTGCATATTTTAGGCCGGTTGGTGTAATTCTGCGGAATCTCTCAGTGTTTTTATTGCAACTCTGCAGAATTTCATGGAGTAAAACTCCGCGAGCTCCACCCGACCCTCGCTTAAATACTAGGACTTGCTGAAGGTGCTGCACAGGACAGGCGGCCACTCGGCTGCAATGATTTCATTTAACATTTCAGCCATTGTAGCCGTCTCTTTTTATAACAATATTCACATGCTTAGTCACCTGCCTGCCACCCTAAAATGATCCGTTATCAGAATCGAAGTAGCGAGGAGTGGACATTAGTAGAGGCCTGCCTTGACAACTACTTCCAGCCATGACTGGACTTACAAAAAAGGCTACTGATGGCCCACTGGAGGGAGCTCAGGAGCTCCATCTTCCTCGACTAGAACCCAGCATTGTCCTGCAGTGAAGATGGTCTGGTATCCCCCAGGTGAGACAAAGGTCTTGGTGGCCAGAGCTTCAGGGGTCCCCCCGGATACCTTCATATCCCCCTGGCCACCAGGGGGACTCCCCACAGTGTTGACCCAAGAATGTAGGTTCCTGCTCTAGGCTGTACATTAACACCACTATACTAAACTCGCTGTAGGAAGATTAAATATTTGGCCTTATCAAAGGGATGTCATTTGCAGTTAATGCATGTTTTAGAATTATGAATCTTTATATAAAGTACACTAAATTGAAATGAAAGTAGCCAGAAGCTTCGGCTCCTGAATATTGTTGGCCCAATGTAACGTTCAAAGCCACCATTTAAGGCATCAATGCCTAACATGGCTCCCCCAAAGATTCCTAGCTCTGGGACACCATCATTCCCAGCCCATCACCACCCCCACCCTCTCCCCACCAGCAGTGCCAGCCTCTGCCCATCACCAACCTCAGCCTTGGCTTCTGCCAGAACAAGCTTCAGCCCACTACCCCACCTGCAGCCCACTGCCAGTCTAAGCCCCCTACAACAACAAGCCTCAGCCCACCACCACACCCACCGCCATCCCCAGCCCCAGCCCACTGCCAGCCCACTGCCAACCCCAGCCCACTGCCAGTCCAAGCCCACCAACAGTCCCAATTCCCAGGTTACTGCCAGCCTCAGCCCACCACTAGCCCCACCTTGAGCCCACCACTAGCCCCATAACCCCTACAGCCTTTACCCACATCACACCCCATGCTACCACCAGCCTCAGTCCACTATCACGCCCATCTTACCACCAGCCCACCACCAATCCCACTCTAACCCCAGCCCCCAATAATTTTTATGGTCAGCCCCTCGAGCATTCCTGACCGCATCAGGATCTCCTGACATCAGCATCCCCTGACCTCCCGAGACAAGCATCCCCTGACCTCCCGAGACAAGCATCCCCTGACCTCCCGAGACAAGCATCCCCTGACCTCCAGAGACAAGCATCCCCTGACCTCCAGAGACAAGCATCCCCTGACCTCCCGAGACAAGCATCCCCTGACCTCCAGAGACAAGCATCCCCTGACCTCCAGAGACAAGCATCCCCTGACCTCCAGAGACAAGCATCCCCTGACCTCCAGAGACAAGCATCCCCTGACCTCCAGAGACAAGCATCCCCTGACCTCCCGAGACAAGCATCCCCTGACCTCCCGAGACAAGCATCCCCTGACCTCCCGAGACAAGCATCCCCTGACCTCCCGAGACAAGCATCCCCTGACCGCCAGAGACAAGCATCCCCTGACCTCCCGAGACAAGCATCCCCTGACCTCCCGAGACAAGCATCCCCTGACCTCCCGAGACAAGCATCCCCTGACCTCCAGAGACAAGCATCCCCTGACCTCCAGAGACAAGCATCCCCTGACCTCCCGAGACAAGCATCCCCTGACCTCCAGAGACAAGCATCCCCTGACCTCCCGAGACAAGCATCCCCTGACCTCCAGAGACAAGCATCCCCTGACCTCCAGAGACAAGCATCCCCTGACCTCCAGAGACAAGCATCCCCTGACCGCCAGAGACAAGCATCCCCTGACCGCCAGAGACAAGCATCCCCTGACCTCCCGAGACAAGCATCCCCTGACCTCCCGAGACAAGCATCCCCTGACCTCCCGAGACAAGCATCCCCTGACCTCCCGAGACAAGCATCCCCTGACCTCCCGAGACAAGCATCCCCTGACCTCCCGAGACAAGCATCCCCTGACCTCCCGAGACAAGCATCCCCTGACCTCCCGAGACAAGCATCCCCTGACCTCCAGAGACAAGCATCCCCTGACCGCCAGAGACAAGCATCCCCTGACCGCCAGAGACAAGCATCCCCTGACCTCCCGAGACAAGCATCCCCTGACCTCCCGAGACAAGCATCCCCTGACCTCCCGAGACAAGCATCCCCTGACCTCCCGAGACAAGCATCCCCTGACCTCCCGAGACAAGCATCCCCTGACCTCCCGAGACAAGCATCCCCTGACCTCCCGAGACAAGCATCCCCTGACCTCCCGAGACAAGCATCCCCTGACCTCCCGAGACAAGCATCCCCTGACCTCCCGAGACAAGCATCCCCTGACCTCCCGAGACAAGCATCCCCTGACCTCCAGAGACAAGCATCCCCTGACCTCCAGAGACAAGCATCCCCTGACCTCCAGAGACAAGCATCCCCTGACCTCCAGAGACAAGCATCCCCTGACCTCCAGAGACAAGCATCCCCTGACCTCCAGAGACAAGCATCCCCTGACCTCCAGAGACAAGCATCCCCTGACCTCCAGAGACAAGCATCCCCTGACCGCCAGAGACAAGCATCCCCTGACCGCCAGAGACAAGCATCCCCTGACCGCCAGAGACAAGCATCCCCTGACCTCCCGAGACAAGCATCCCCTGACCTCCCGAGACAAGCATCCCCTGACCTCCCGAGACAAGCATCCCCTGACCTCCCGAGACAAGCATCCCCTGACCTCCAGAGACAAGCATCCCCTGACCTCCCGAGACAAGTATCCCCTGACCTCCCGAGACAAGCATCCCCTGACCTCCAGAGACAAGCATCCCCTGACCTCCAGAGACAAGCATCCCCTGACCTCCAGAGACAAGCATCCCCTGACCTCCAGAGACAAGCATCCCCTGACCTCCAGAGACAAGCATCCCCTGACCTCCAGAGACAAGCATCCCCTGACCTCCAGAGACAAGCATCCCCTGACCTCCAGAGACAAGCATCCCCTGACCTCCAGAGACAAGCATCCCCTGACCTCCAGAGACAAGCATCCCCTGACCTCCAGAGACAAGCATCCCCTGACCTCCCGAGACAAGCATCCCCTGACCTCCAGAGACAAGCATCCCCTGACCTCCAGAGACAAGCATCCCCTGACCTCCAGAGACAATCATCCCCTGACCTCCAGAGACAATCATCCCCTGACCTCCAGAGACAAGCATCCCCTGACCTCCAGAGACAAGCATCCCCTGACCTCCAGAGACAAGCATCCCCTGACCTCCAGAGAAGCATCCCCTGACCTCCAGAGAAGCATCCCCTGACAAGCATCCCCTGACCTCCAGAGACAAGCATCCCCTGACCTCCAGAGACAAGCATCCCCTGACCTCCAGAGATCAGCACCTCCTGAGATCACCATTCATAGCATCCAGGAAGCTGCGCTCTGATGTCTAACTAGGCCAGAGGGAACCTGCAGCAGACACCTAGACTGAAAAATTCATGCTACTGCATTGAAAACGTCTGGTGGGTCTCCTACAGGGGAGCGAGGAGTGATTGAATGAGTGAAATATTTAAAGGGAAACTGCAGCCTAACTGTAAAGAAAGGACAATAGAGCTGCATCTGATAGGCTATTAGAAGCAGTCTCTCCCACGCATCTTTCCAGCCTTTACACAAGAGTGGGTGCTCAGAGTTTGTACAAGAAGTCACACAAGACCCCTACTTTCCCAGTTTCCTACATGGGAAATATTGACGCGCGGTCCTTGCATTAAAACACAGGCCTCTCTACATGTGCAGGGCTCACACATCTGCGCCACTCTGTAAAGGAAGTGGAAATGCTCACACATTGGGGGTAGGCATGCATGACTTGTGGCCAATAAGTTACCAGCACGTCACTTCATGAACTCTCACAGGAAATCCAGCAGAGCCTCAGAGAGCGGCTCGAAAGTGCCACCCACGTAATGACGGTAAAACACTTCCTGCGTGGGTTCCACCATCCGGGCACTTCCATGAGCATTCGCGAGCTTCTACTCTAAAATGTGGCCCAGTCTAGAAAAACGCTTGCCAATATTCTAGAATTATTGGAGGAAGGGAATGACCAGACTATTATATTTTCCATATGACAAGGATGGTTTTAACACTTCAGATTAGATTTTGGTTTGAAGTTCATATTTGCAATGTATTATAAACTAACGTAACTCCAAAGCCAGCCGGTCTCACCATTTTGACCTATCAGCTTTGCCAGTGTTTTTTTGAGAGGCTGTGGAGCATCAGCCACACAAAGAAAGCATGATGGTGCAATGCACGAATATGTGTAGACCTCATGAAGCTTCTGGCAGGCGCCTTCGGTAGGATACAGGTGCCATTTTATATAACGTTCCAAGAGGCTGGATGACACTTTTCTGCTGTGTAAAAGCAGCATTTTAAAAGCACAGTGGCCAGCAGTAAAAGAAACAGGGTGGGCTGTGAGGGGGTGGTGGGCTGAAACAATGGCTGATTTTGAGGATAGATTAATACAAAAAATATTAAAAAGTCAAGGGGGGGAAAGCAATGGACAGGGTGTCAGAAAGAGGGAGCAACATAGAGCAGGTGTCGTGAGGGAGATACGAACGAATAGCAGCACACGAAGGAGAGCGCAACTGAGGGAGCGGAGTGAGCTACAGGGAGCCCTGTGGCGGTGCGGGTAGACCTGCGCACGAGAGAGTGAAAGCAAACACGTGCACTCTCCCGAGTGCTCAAAAAGAAGTACTTTAAATATGAGAAATGGAAGGATACAACTTTTCCAATTATAGGGATGGTATAGAAGCTAGACTCCAGGAAACAGAAATACACAAGGCGGCGGCAAGCCATTAAACAAGTTGTAAGCGTATCAGAGTGACAATAAAACCAACCAATAGGAAGGAGAGTGGGGGCTTTAATCCCACTACGTTTTTGGTGTGTTACAAAAGAGGTCTTTTACAAACAAATAACAAGAAGCTAGCTGCAGGCACAACATAAAAATGAACCAATTTCTAGCATGTGTTTTCAGTACAGTGATTCCTGAAAAGAGGAGTTTCCCTAAAAGTCTGAGGGGAAACTTGTGCCCATTAGGTGGCACACAGCACCCTAATCTATCTGCACATCAAAGTCATGCTTGGTTTGTTTACAATCCGTTCACAGATTGTGACGTCAAGCACACCGGTGAGTCAGAGCTTTAGAGGAAGCTTGCAATCCTGTTTCCATGACCTCGTGACCAGAAACCTAAATACAAACAAACCACAGCAAATCTTCTTTATTCAAATAAATTGTCCCTGGCTCCCATAGCCAAGCTCTTTACAAAGTGTATGTAGGTGAAATGAAGAGTTGGAGATGAATTTTCCTCATTGTGCCTAGTTACTTTCTGAAAGGTTGTTAAAATATTTCTCATTTACCAAACTATGCGTCAAATTAAGTGCAAAAAGTGTGGACAGGATCACGCTCAGTAGTCCTAGGTTTTTACTGCCTGCACTAGCGTGAGATTAAAAGAAGATTCACCGAAGGAACGCGGACATCCCTACAAATCAGATTTTAATTTAAGAAGATGCTACGCAAGCAAGGTGTAGTTGAAGATGGTGGTCATAGTAACACCAAAGCCACGGTTTACGGATTCCAAGATCCAACCGTTCCGCACACTAACCCCTCTACTGAAACTGCTTCTAACCAGACATTCTGGTCAATTGTCCTCCATGCGAATTAGAAACCGCACAGAAAAGTCACTTTTACAACTTAAGTTAATGTAGAAGTTCTACCAATGCTGATCCTCCCCTCCCCTCTTGCTATAAATCTCCTTTCCAACCCCCCTCCGCCCATTTTTACCCATAAGGTCCTGCAGAGATGTTACAGCTTCAGTAATATGGTTATCCTCTTTAATTTTAGAGGCAGACCTGATCAATTATCCCATACACCTTTATTTCGACAAATCTATGGTAACGACCCCGTCCACATTTCACTATATAAAGTCATCGATTCTGCAGAAAATGTTTATGATCAAAATGTTACTGCTAGCAAACCGATAAATCCATGTTAAGCAACCAGTACTCGGGAACAGTTCGAGACATATCCTATCCTTTCGTGCATCCCATTCGAATGCGGATGATACGTTTTATGTACTAAACAGATATTGCATTTTCAAAGAGGAGTACTCTTGGCTGGCACAGCAGAATTTTTTCCCTTGTAAAGGAAATAGATATTTTACACTTAAGCATAAATAATGTACAAAGAAAATGAGGCAGAAAGGAGAAAAAAAGAAATGCCCATCTTTACCCATTTGTTTTGACCCACGTAAGTGTCAACCTGGATGAGTCTATGGATATACTAGTTAAGGTCCGAATACAGTACTGTTATTTTTTGTAGATGCGGAGATACACGTCGCCAATACGAGTCGCATGACCTGCACGTGTTTGAATCTTTGAGTGTAGCGGAGCAGTTTTGCAGGGAGCCAATACATAGAGCGTGTAGCAAAGAATTTGGTATTGGTTAGTGAAGGGTTTAATTTGAGGTGGAGTAGGTGTGACCCTATTTTTGTCCTGTGTCCTCACTAGGAATAAGGTCATGAGAGGAAAAATAGGTAGTCCATTTCTGGGCCATAGGCAGGTGGCATGGAATATTGGCAGATGATGAATTGTGAGACAAATGCAGTAAAATCCATAACTACGCAGCAAACGCCACATCCCAAAAAACTGCAGAATTCCTGTGGCCCTGGGCAAATCTTATGGTCTTTAAATAGAAGCTGAACTCCCCAGAAAGAAATTAAGCTGGATAACATGTTAGGTCTGCCTGAAGGCATCTCGAGATAGGAATGCCATTCTGCAGCTAGGAACACATGCTCACCTCTCTCCTATCAAAAACACGCCCACAAAAAGACTTATCAACTGCAGAACATCCATGATAAGTCAATCGACACCCATGAACATGCAGGGTTACCCTGGAAACCTTCTCAGCTCCATGCAAGCAGAGAAATAAAAGAAAGACTGCTCTGGAAGTTTCAAAGTGTGAGGGATTCTAGTTGGAGCACACTGGTGTGAGCAGGATTAAGAGCGCGAGGCTGCTTCAAAGAGCGCCTCGATTATGGGTGCCAGCGGTGGGCACGGACCAGACATGGGTGAACAGTGTTGTGCAATGGCAAGTGAAATTCTAGATTTGGTGGACTTTGTTTCATGGGCACAGAAAAGTGAACTCCTGTCAGAAATTCCAAGTATCAGAGGGGGGTGGTGGTTACCTGGGACAACCGAGGTTATGCCCCCTGTAGTGCAGGGTGGCCCCACCCACATTCTACAGGGCCTCCACCCATTCAGTGTCACCGGCATGTCCAGCAGGGAAAATGTGCATGGGTAAAACAGCAAGCACGCTCTCGCCTTCACCCTCAGCCACCTCCTGCCACAGCGAACCACTTCAAGTTTTGACCCCCTACCTCCCTAATCCGATGAATGAATCCAGTGTGATGCGTCATCGGTCAGTCTGGTTATGAAGGATTTAGTTGTATTTATCTGTTGGGGACAGGTGGAGTGAGGACCTGTGATCGGCCACAGGACAGGTACACACATTGGAAACATGTACCAAAGTTGCTTCCATTTTTAGAGCCGATTGTTCTACTTCAAGGGTGGGCTTTGGTGTTCTAACGGTGATACAGTGGGTGGGATGCAGCGAACGCAGAGGAGACTGTCCTGCGTCTCTTGCGAAACCTCCACATGAATGCCCTGGAAACAGAGGGAGATGTGTCTAGCACCCGGGGACCAGGCAACAGCCCGGAGGGTGGCATGAAGCGGCACAAAGCGGCCCAAGGAAGCCTCTGGCATGGTTTGGGTGAACATTTGAGCAGGGCCTGTTCCTTGTTTGGGGAGCGGAGAGTAGATCTTCAAGAATTAGTACACAACGAGCCAATTTACTCAACTAACAGGCACCCATGACTACAAAAACAACGTTCTGTTTCACCTTTCCTAATCCATTCCCATCATTATCCCCACTCTAGCTCTACAAAATGCACCAGAAACCAAGAGCACAAACGTTACACAAGGAATCCACAAGGAAAAAAAGATTGCACTTATCACGAATCTACTAACTATCAAACTCTAATGTTGGGATTCTGGAGTAGCGTGCTACTCAACAGTCAACACCCTGTTAGTGGTAGTTAGGCACAATGTAAATAGAATTTACAGTTCTAATATGGGCAAGATATATTAAGAGACCGGATATAGGGGGTATAGGGGAAATCGGTTGGTGAAAAAGGGGAGGAGTCGAGCAGGAGTCCGGCTTTGACAGGACCTGGTAGAGCTATGCAATAGGAATTTCGTTGCCTCATTATCTGTTACCAAACAAGAGGTTATAAAGATTGTACATCTGGAGATCATTTTAGATGCCGATCATTGTGTGATATTTTTTTCCAATATGATCTTGTATTTTTGTGTGATGTATAAATACGGGTTGTATGTCACAACCACACATTCATTTTCCACGCGTTCCTTAACAACGCGGGCAGTACAACCAATATCTCTGAACCATGCATTCCATTTACAATGCAAGTCGTTACAAAAACTTGCCTGAGGGGGGTGCTGGACTTTGGAATAGTATAATTTACTATTCCAACTCCAGGCACCGTAGCAGCAGGTCGCTGTAAATCAATCAATGCGTGGTTCAGACGCATTCGTTATTCCACCCACGCTACAAAGGTAACTCGTTTGGCGGTCATTTTATTTGCCGTTTCCCATAAATACGACCGGATACACATTCTCAAAACCATTCAAAGAGGGTCTCGGATACAAGTTATTGTGTGGTACCTTTTCTGTGGGGTCCCTATCCAGACAATGGGTCTCTTACTGTGGGGTGCTGGTCTCAGGAAAAATTACACAAAGGCAGAAACATTCAGTGATTCCCTCAGCACGCCTCCGTGCCCGGTGGGAGACCAGGAAAGAGGGGTCGTGCAGTTTTGTGGTCCATTTAAAGGAACTGTAGTGTTGTGTAAATATTCGCTCCTACAGCTACTGTTACAACACCTGCTCAGCTCGGTCATTTTTCCTAGGTTCATGTGTGAAGTGCTGCTCAACTCCAGGAGTGTTCTTTGAATTCTGGGACTTGTAGTCTTGTTTAATAATGTACTAAAACAGAACTACAAGTCACAGAATTCAAAGAAAAAGAAATTCGACTAAACTATGCAGTTCTCCTGCCACAAATCGTCATCAGGGCCGGCCCTCAATTGGATTGACTGGGACAGAGCACTGGGCAGAAAGAAATGCGGATATTTGTTGTGGGGGGGGGGGGGGGGGGTCGGCATTGCGATTTGATGGAAGGAGGAGTGAGGAAGATGAGAGGAGAGCAGGGGGTCGATAGGGTGCTAACGATTACACTAAGGTACCTTAAGGGCTAATTACAAAGTCTTTAACTGGACCCGATTGATGCAAAGGGGGGTGGACCCTCTGCTGTTTCCTTGACATTCATTCAGACGCTCCCTGCTGCGCCCCTCAGGATATGGGGCGGCCTGGGCCCAGCTCGCGCTTGCCCTGGGCTCAGCTCGCGCATGCCCTGGGCTATCCTTTGCCTACAATAACAAGGACACTCTTAATCCGTAGGGATTCACCTCTCAGCCACCGCGATTAATGCTCCTGGGAGGGAAGGGGGACATAATCCCCCACAACTTGTAAATATGAAGGAACCTCCAGAGTCTGCAGAACAGCCACGTGTCAGTAACTGAAGGAAAGAGGGTGATGCAAGCGCCACAGCGGGATAGAGCGCCCATCTGCTGCCACGGGGGCAGAGGTCACGCCGGGCGCGCGGCCTTGCCCAGCACCCGCCTCCATTGAGAGTTTACTTATTAACAGCGCAGAGCAGGTCTGGCGACCGCTCCGAGGCGTCCTTTACTGCTCCACGCACCGGGTGCGAGTCAAGGGCGTCAAGCGGCTGATTCTGGACGTCTAGGGGTCGGACTAGCGGTCCGGGGACACAAGGGGGCTTGCACTGTGGGACCTGCAGTTTCAGCTCTCTGACATCAGCGGGGCCGCTACTTGGGGGTTTCGTGTTACAAAACTGTGATTATTTTTCGTCTCTTCCCTCTAGGGCTTGGAACCAAAGCCAGAGTCCGACTAGAGATGCCGAAATATACTCACAGGGAGCTGGTAACCCACTCACAGGGTGGAGGTACCTGCTTACATTGTATAGCACCTCTCACAGGATGCAGCGACCTACTTGCAGAATGCAGTAGGTCCCACTCACAGCACGCAGGTGAGTACCTGCTCATCTGATCCAATACCTGCCTCACCTGCTCTTAGACCTCGGTACCGTTTCAGAAGAGGAGCACACCTGCCCACAGGCTGCAGGTACCGGCACACCTCTGCAGTACATGCTGTACCAGCTCTCGGCTGTGGCTTACAGGATGCTCACAGCACTTGAGTGTGCCTATCTGCTCTCAAGTAGTGACACTCAGTGCAGTTTAGCAGACTATATCCTAAAAAAGGCCATGAAGAGATTTGTGGAGCTGTCCAAAGCTGCCAGCCTACTGAAACCACACAGCTGCGCGTCTCTCTCATCTTCTTCCACCACTGTGGTACGCGCTGTGCCCCGTAACCACACTTCGGTGGTCATCACTTCCAGCATCTGATGAAAGCAAACACCACTTCCAGCAGCACACTGCATATGATGTAGCTCGCTAACCATGTAGGCAAGCGCTCAGCGCCCCACGAGGGGGTAGTAGGCACTATATAACTGCTGCAATACAAGACAATACCTCCCCTCCTCTCAGAATGTGTACCTATTTACAGAATGCTGTGCCCATACACGGAATGCTCCTAGAATGTTAGTGCTTACACCTTCTCTCAGGTAGTGGTAGCTGCTCTCAGACTGAGACTGTTTACATGCTGTGGAGAGTGTATACAACACGCGGGTGCGTATACCTGCTCTCACGCTGTGGTACCCACCCACAACATGCTCCTCGAATGTGTGCGCTTACAGCGGGATCTCCTGTTGGGTAGTGGTATCCTGCTCTCGGGATGTGATATGTTGCTCTAGGGCATGGGTACCTACGTTCAGGTAGCGGTACCCAACTCTCAGGGGGGGTAGCCTGCTCTCGGGTAGTGGTACCCTGCTCTCTGGGATACCCTGCTCACGGACAGCAGGGCCTCTTTTCAGGTAGAGTTACCATGTTCTGCCCAAGAGCAGGGTACCACTCCCCGAGAACAGGGTACCTCTACCTGAAAAGAGGTCCTGCTGTCCAAGAGCAGAGTATCCCAGAGAGTAGTGTACCACTACCCGAGAGCAGGGTACCACTACCAGACAGGAAGTCTTCTGCCCAAGAGCAGGGTGCCACTCCCCGAGAAGACTCCCTGTCTGGTAGTGGTACCCTGCTCAGGGAGTGGTCCTTTGCTCTTGAGTAGTGGTACCCTGCTCTATGGCATACCCTGCTCTAAGGCAGCGAACCATCCTTTCAGGTAGTGGTACCATGCTCTTGGGAGTGGTCCCTTGCTCTTGAATAATGATGCCCTGCTCTCAGGGATACCCTGCTCTCGGAGAGTGGGACTTCCTGTTTGGTAGTGGTACCCTGCTCTCGGGGAGTGGTACCCTGTTCTCGGGGAGTGGTACCCTCCTTTTGGGGAGTGGTACGCTGCTCTTGAGCAGCAGACCCTCCTTTCAGGTAGTGGTACCCTGCTCTCTGGGAGTGGTACCCTGCTCGCGAGCAGCGAACCTTCCTTTCGGGTAGAGGTACCCTGATCTCGGGGAGTGGTACCCTGCTCTCGAGCAGCGGACCCTCCTTTCGGGTAGAGGTACCCTGCTCTCGGGGAGTGGTACCCTGCTCTCGAGCAGCGAACCTTCCTTTCGGGTAGAGGTACCCTGCTCTCAGGGAGTGGTACCCTGCTCTCGAGCAGCGAACCTTCCATTCTGGTAGTGGTACCCTGCTCTCGAGCAGCGAACCATCCTTTCAGGTAGTGGTGCCATGCTCTTTGGAGTGGTCCCTTGCTCTTGAATAATGATGCCCTGCTCTCAGGGATACCCTGCTCTCGGAGAGTGGGACTTCCTGTTTGGTAGTGGTACCCTGCTCTCGGGGAGAGGTACCCTGCTCTCGGGGAGAGGTACCCTGCTCTCGAGCAGCGGACCCTCCTTTTGACTAGTGGTACCATGCTCTGAGAGCAGTACCTCCTCTCGGGCAATGTGTAACCGCTGCGCTATCCAAGTTCAAGGAATGGTACCACCTCAGACCATGCACCGCAGGCTGCGAAACACCGATTTTAAGAAATAAAATCATAAACTGCAAGGTAAGCAGAACTCCACCTGCCATTAACCCACTGCTTAATGTCTTCAACAAGGAAAAAAAAAACACATGTACTGGGGAGAAGCAAAAACGATTTTCCCTTCTTGCCCAGATAGTCGAGGTATGACTGAAAAGTAACATGCCCGACCAGAGTGCCAAAGCAAGCCACAAAGCACCAGGAATAGGACTGGCAAAGGGGCATGCAGGCGGCAAACTGTGCCTGCACGCACACGACCCCCTGCATGTTTCCCACAGCTAGTAGGGCTAGCTAAAGGGCACAGGTAAAGAGTGTCAAGAAGGCGGCCCAGGGGATGGGCGCGATGAAACAGCACAGCACGGGGGACACTCGGATTAGGCAAATAAACCTGGCCTGCGAGCAGCACGCGGACACGCTTTGTGAGTTATGTTATTTTAATTTATAACGTGCACCAATCTCCCCGGGAGGGGTATCTCGGCGAAAAGCGGCGTTTGAATTAGAACAGAGCGGTCTTAAGTGATTCCCTAAAGGGACAGTAGCTCGAACAAGTTTGAATTTGATGTGGCAGCTTCTTCCAATAGACAGGACAGGCAGTACAGATTGACAGCCGCTTGCGACAGAAAACTTCTTGTTGTGGTAGAGTGCAGGAGTATAGCTGCCTGAAACAGGAGGTTCCATTTTGTGCCAGGCCACAAACATACCCACCAGGGTGTGGTAGAAGGCAGCATGGATTAATAGCTAGGTATGGCAGGAAACGGCTGTCCTGGAGGTAAACTTCCAGGTTGTGGCAGGCAGCCCAGATGCACGAGTGTCTGGAACAGCAGGTTGCATGTTGTGCCAGGCCACAGACCTACTCACCAAGGTGTGGCAGGAGGCCATACAGATGTACAGCTACCTGCAAGAGAAAGCGCCTAGTTGTGGCAGGAGGCACTGACTGTATGGAAGATACACTTCCAGGCTGCAGGAGGGAGCAGACATGCACGAGTGCCCGGATAGGAGGCTCCACCTTGTGCCGGGCTACAGACAGTGCCGGCGATGAGAAAATACGAGGCAGTGGCAGCAGGCACTACAGATCAATAGCGGCCTGCAGGAGAAAGCGCCTAGGTGCGGCAGGGTATACGTAGATGAAGGAAATATACAGATTGTAACAAGACTTAGATACATAAGAGGGGGGCTTTACAAAGCAGGTGCCGAACCGGGTCTCTATGGGACTTTTGCCCTTAGGGTGAAAAAAAAAAAAAATCTTACCTCTGCAGCAGTACCACACCCTTGACTGCTTTTGAGGTACCTTCAAAGAGACTCGCTTTCCCAGTGTCTGTGTGCAATGACAGAAGCAGCAACACACCAGTCGGATTGCACACCATGCTAAGCACAGATTTTTAGCTTGCGTATATTTAAGCCACGCCCTTAATTACATCGTCCACGCACCTTTGAGAGACCCTCTAGTTTGTTCATTCCACTTAAAGCCCTGCATAGGAGTCTAGAACAAAAAGGTCCATGTGGTGGCAGGCCGCAGACGTGGGTGCCATGAAGAGATAGGGGCGGTAGTGACAGCAGGCAGGACAGATGTATGGATGCCTGGGGGAAGCGTCCATGATGGGGCAGACGAGAGACATGGCGGCAGGGGCAGAACAAGCAAAGCTGCCTGGAAGACGGATCTCAGGCCGTGGCAAGCCTGCTATGTAGGGACCCTCGAGGCTGAGGCAGCCGCACACACCTGCCTGGAAGACGGATCTCAGGCCGTGGCAAGCCTGCTGTGAAGGGACTCTCCAGCTGTGGCGGCAGATACCTGTCTGAAGTGAAAGTTTCAAGCCGGACAGATACTTCCAGGGAGAGAACTCAGCTGCGAGCCTGTGACAGGCCTGCTGGCAGGGGAAACCTCCAACTGATAGATACACAGACATCAGACCGGGTGGCGCATGGTATATGGATCGGATGTATGCACACCCCTTACCCAAAACGTACTCCCACCTCCCCTGCGGACCCCGAGGGCAGGTCAGAACTTGCACATTTGGCGACGGTGCTCTGAAGGTTACATGCGAGTGAGAAGGGAGTGTGGAAGAGAATGGCGGGCGGGGTGGGTGGGGGCGGCACGTATACATAATCACGTGCACCCAACTGTGCACAACGAGGCTGTAAAAACTCGAACGGTTCCTCGAGCACATAGAGCGCCCAACCGGAACACAGCGCTCGAGGTGACGGAAAGTGATGGTCGCTTTTTACACCCGTTTCATGATGTGATGTAATAATTCAGACAAGGCTCCTTCCTGACTGTTGAAATACGAATTGTTGTGTGACGTCATAATGCACACAAGTCTCCGCTGAAGACACAGTGTGTCATTGTGTGATCTTGTCACACACAGGGTCGTCTCCCATGCGAAGAACATGTTCCGATGTGAAAAGTCACCCAGCTCCTGCCCCTCATTCACCTACACGTGCTTCATCGTGTGGGGTCACCAGTCACGCGGCACCTGCCCCTCATTCACCTACGCGTGCTTCATGATGTGGGGTCACCAGTCACGCGGCTCCTGTCCCTCACTCCTACACGTGCTTCATGATGTGGGGTCACCAGTCACGCGGCTCCTGTCCCTCACTCCTACACGTGCTTCATGATGTGTGGGGTCACCAGTCACGCGGCTCCTGTCCCTCACTCCTACACTTGCTTCATGATGTGGGGTCACCAGTCACGCGGCTCCTGTCCCTCACTCCTACACGTGCTTCATGATGTGGGGTCACCAGTCACGCGGCTCCTGTCCCTCACTCCTACACGTGCTTCATGATGTGTGGGGTCACCAGTCACGCGGCTCCTGTCCCTCACTCCTACACGTGCTTCATGATGTGGGGTCACCAGTCACGCGGCTCCTGTCCCTCACTCCCCTACACGTGCTTCATGATGTGGGGTCACCAGTCACGCGGCTCCTGTCCCTCACTCCCCTACATGTGCTTCATGATGTGTGGGGTCACCAGTCACGCGGCTCCTGTCCCTCACTCCTACACGTGCTTCATGATGTGGGGTCACCAGTCACGCGGCTCCTGTCCCTCACTCCTACACGTGCTTCATGATGTGTGGGGTCACCAGTCACGCGGCTCCTGTCCCGCGCTCCTACACGTGCTTCATGATGTGGGGTCACCAGTCACGCGGCTCCTGTCCCTCACTCCCCTACACGTGCTTCATGATGTGTGGGGTCACCAGTCACGCGGCTCCTGTCCCTCACTCCTACACGTGCTTCATGATGTGGGGTCACCAGTCACGCGGCTCCTGTCCCTCACTCCTACACGTGCTTCATGATGTGTGGGGTCACCAGTCACGCGGCTCCTGTCCCTCACTCCTACACGTGCTTCATGATGTGGGGTCACCAGTCACGTGGCTCCTGTCCCTCACTCCTACGCGTGCTTCATGATGTGGGGTCGCCAGTCACGCAGCTCCTGTCCCTCACTCACCTAAACGTGCTTCATGATGTGGGGTCACCAGTCACGCGGCTCCTGTCTCTCACTCCTACACGTGCTTCATGATGTGGGGTCACCAGTCACGTGGCTCCTGTCCCTCACTCCTAAGCGTGCTTCATGATGTGGGGTCACCAGTCACGGGGCTCCTGTCCCTCACTCCTACACGTGCTTCATGATGTGGGGTCACCAGTCACGCGGCTCCTGTCCCTCACTCCTACACGTGCTTCATGATGTGGGGTCACCAGTCACGCGGCTCCTGTCCCTCACTCCCCTACACGTGCTTCATGATGTGGGGTCGTCAGTCACGCGGCTCTCCATCTCCCATGTACAAATAAAGTCCTCTAGTGCGATGTCTAGGGCACTGTGGTTCCTCTGCCCCACGTGCGGTTGGCGTGTACTGGTGTAGTGTCACAGCTCATGTAGCTGCTCTTGATCTCCTCGAGGACGGATGGAAGGTGCGATGGACTCGTCACTTCCTTTATAGCACTCGCTGCAAACTAGATCCCGTTGTGGCGCCTGAGAGAAGTAAAGTGTTTATTTTATATCTGAAAAGCTGTTGTATAGAATGTACTTGGAGCTGCGCATCTTACTGCGAGTGCCTCCCTCCTCGCACTGCCCACCAGTGCCAGATGTTTACACCGATCACTTGTGACAGGACCTCAACCTACCAGGCCCTCATACTTCCCAACAGTGCCAGCTTGCCACACTACCAGCCCCTCCAATTGCCCACCACAGGCAGTTCCTCACATTTTACAGCAGTGTTAGTTAGTCACACGCCTAGTGCCTCACACTGCCCACCAGTGCCAGCACCTGAAACATCCCAACAGTGCCAACTTGTCACACTCCGAACACTTTACTCCATGCACCAGTACTAGTTTGTGACACTCCTAGCGACTCACACTGCCCCCCCCACCAGTGCCAGCTTGCCACACTTCTAGTGCCTTACACTGCCCAGTGCCAGCTCCTTAAAACTTCCCAACAGTGCCAGCTTGTCACACGTCTAGTGTCTTACAATGCCCAGTGCCAGCTCCCGAAACTTCCCAACAGTGCCAGCTTGTCACACGTCTAGTGTCTTACAATGCCCAGTGCCAGCTCCCGAAACTTCCCAACAGTGCCAGCTTGTCACACTTCTAGCGCCTCACACTGCCCAACAGTGCACTTTGAACTACACCCACTTGAAGGGGCCACTCAGCTTTAAAGAGTCAAGTTCACTGCCCAGCCCATCCCAGGGCAAGAGGGCTGCCTACACCCGAGCACGCCCTATGACGCCCGCTTCACACAGAGTGCAAAGGTCGTATGTCAACTAGAGTCCTCCGATAGGAGGGATCCACCCTTTGAGATAAATCCAGTTCCTCGGCAACAACGGGTTTGAATTGGCGCCGTGCATTCTGGGACGTCTGGGGCTGGCGTGACGTTTTTCAATGCAGGATTTCACAACCCGCTGACTGGCCTTCCGTTGCCGAGGATCACACTCACCCATGACTCTGAAAAACCCCCAGCCGGGGTCAGCACACCTCTTCTTCATTCATTACGAGTCGGAAACCAGCGAGCCATTCATGCTCCAGTGCACGGGGCCTAGAAGTCACAAGGGAGCACCACGAGGCGCTGACCAACAGCTCGAGGGATGACGTCACTGCGCCCGTAAAATGCCACGCGAACCACCCAGGGCGGGTTTCCTTTCATCAGAAATACCCTGCCACCCAAATATATGGCTCCGCTTCGATCGGTCTGCGAGTGTTTAAAAGAGTTCCATTTCCTCTCGAAAGAGGACATTGGAATGAAGCAGATTTCCCACGCGGCAGCTACCATGATCTGGTGTCATGGCCGCACACCAGCTGAGGTTTCTCCAGGTTGAGATGTTCGGCCCAAGCTTTCCTAACCTAGTGGGGGAGGCGTCTGCCGCGCACGCGCAGCTCTCCCGAACTCTTAAAAGTCATATCTACTTCAAGAGCCATCGATGGGGAACTTTTCGGAAGCGTCGTCATTTATTCAAAGTTGTCATTTTGTGGTCACCCATCCTAGGAGCCTGCGGCCTAGCTCCATATTTACTCTAGTAAAGGAAAGCGGTTCATAAATGTCAAATAGATGAGGATAACAACGTGATGAGTCATTATTGGAATCCATGGGAACCCCCCAATGAGTCACTCCAGGAGAACCTCCCCCAATGAGTCAATATTGGAATCCAGGGAAACCCCCCAATGAGTCACTCCAGGAGAACCTCCCCCAATGAGTCAATATTGGAATCCAGGGAAACCCCCCAATGAGTCACTCCAGGAGAACCTCCCCCAATGAGTCAATATTGGAATCCAGGGAAACCCCCCAATGAGTCACTCCAGGAGAACCTCCCCCAATGAGTCAATATTGGAATCCAGGGAAACCCCCAATGAGTCACTCCAGGAGAACCTCCCCCAATGAGTCAATATTGGAATCCAGGGAAACCCCCAATGAGTCACTCCAGGAGAACCTCCCCCAATGAGTCAATATTGGAATCCAGGGAAACCCCCCAATGAGTCACTCCAGGAGAACCTCCCCCAATGAGTCAATATTGGAATCCAGGGAAACCCCCCAATGAGTCACTCCAGGAGAACCTCCCCCAATGAGTCAATATTGGAATCCAGGGAAACCCCCCAATGAGTCACTCCAGGAGAACCTCCCCCAATGAGTCAATATTGGAATCCAGGGAAACCCCCAATGAGTCACTCCAGGAGAACCTCCCCCAATGAGTCAATATTGGAATCCAGGGAAACCCCCAATGAGTCACTCCAGGAGAACCTCCCCCAATGAGTCAATATTGGAATCCAGGGAAACCCCCAATGAGTCATTAGAGCAACTCGGGGACCCCTTTCCATGATTTGAACTACAAAACAATACACACAAAAAATACTGGTACGAGATTTCAACAAACGCACACCCAAATGATGTAATATTATATTTCATCAAGCAAATATATATTAAAAAAAATAAATAGGAAGGATGGGACGTTTCTAAATTTGAGACCACACATACTATAATCTGTTTGACGCACTTGATCTGCTCCCGAGAATCGATCTGAGGACATTAATTTAGGGCCTGACTTTGAGGTATTTAAAGTTCGGCAAACAGGACAGATATCCCGCGCACTGCATTACAAGCGCATTATATCCAGTGGCACTTGTAATATGGCGGACGGGATAGCGTCACATTTGTGACTTTAGTAAAACGTCTGCCAGCTCCAAATTCGAACTCCAATTTCAAATACACTCACATTTACAGACAGTTTGTAAATTTTAAAGTGTACATTTTGCTTCTTATACACTTTATTAATCTGTTGTTAGTTACTGTTCCAAGCAGTCACAGATCTAACCTACCCTCCTCCCCTCACCACAGAGGGGGCTGCGTGGACCCAGAGGGGTCCCTGGACCCCAGGCTAAGAACCGCGGTTCTAGGGTACAGCGGTCTTTGGCTGACACAACTGTGCATCTTTAATCTACATCGATCTGAGCGACCGGCCTAAACTGACAATAACGCTGTTTTTCAATTATTTGGGTATATTGTGTAAATAATGAAAACTAGCAATTTTTAAAAGTGCCGTCGACCAAGACTGCAAAATATGGGGAACCACCATAAGGATCATGTTCGGTCCTCGGGCTTTCCAGGCGCGAGTTCCCGTAGCGCCACAGACACCATTATTTGATCTTCCAGGTCTGGAGCCAATTCAACCTTTACACAGGATGCACCATCTGATATCCAGATTCTGGACAGACCTCGGCTGAATGGAATAGGTGGATCTCCTCTACACCTTTACATCCACATCACTTCTAATAATGATCCACTCCCTCCTCTACATTCACATCACTTCTAATAATGATCCACTCCCTCCTCTACATCCACATCACTTTTAATAATGATCCACTCCCTCCTGTACATCTGTACATTCACATCACTTCTAATAATGATCCACTCTCTCCTCTACATCCACATCACTTCTAATAATGATCCACTCCCTCCTCTACATCTGTACATCCACATCACTTCTAATAATGATCCACTCCCTCCTCTACATTCACATCACTTCTAATAATGATCCACTCCCTCCTCTACATTCACATCACTTCTAATAATGATCCACTCCCTCCTCTACATTCACATCACTTCTAATAATGATCCGCTCCCTCCTCTACATTCACATCACTTCTAATAATGATCCACTCCCTTATGTACATTTTGGATCCAAGAGCTCTCTCCTCATAAAATGAAGACCACAAATGAAACCTTACAAATTCTTGCCTTTTCTTGCTTTTCTTTAGTGCTGATCTGGCCACTCTGGTATTTCCCCTGGAGGCTGAAAACCTGGGGGCTAGCTTAGAATAGGATGGACCCCATAACCCACCAACAGCTGCTGGGCCCCATAACCCACCCATAGCCCTCGGACCCCATCCTTCGCAAAGCATCCTTCAGTCTCGGGCTAGTTACCAGGGCTGAGTTTGGTTTCCAGTCCGGCCTTGCTTTCCCTAACAGTAGCACCTTGTTGGTGAACTTAGCACCATATGAAAACAAACTTTGACCAAAAAAAAAAAAAGAAGGGGTGGATAGAGGAGTTAAAAGCGGGAATGGCTAGCCCTCCATCCAAGACGGGAGATAGAATTCTTGACATCGCTGTGCCACAGCGGGTTCAAGGACCTCTGATCTTTTGACAATGAAACTCAGATGCTTGTCCACTTCGTTGCGCACCACACGTACACTTGGGAGGTAATAGGAGCGTGAAAAATAGATCTACTTAAATATAGAACTTAAATACCATAACTGGGTAGGACTCCAAACCCATTAGATCTTTCCTTTGACAATATTTTTTGGTTGATCCTGTCCAGCATCAGCAAAACAAAATTATTTTTGTGAACGCTGAACAGTATGGGCAACAGAAAGCAAAAACATGCAATGACGTGTGTGCTCTTGCAACTATACACTTTATGATATTTTAGCAGCCTACCATGATGATATGCGTGTGCTTGCCTCACCACACGTCTACACATACAGCACGATACAAAAAACTATTTGTATTCACCATTAGAACATTGTGTAGTCTAGTTGGACGAGTTATTAAATTATGAAAAAAAGAGAAACGTAGCACCGGCTGGGACCTCCAGCACGTGTAAGTCAAGAATAAAGTTGGTTTATAAACTGTAACTGGAGGGATGCGAAGCAACAGAGGGGCTGAGGTGGAGTCAGTGCTGGAGAAGGAACAGTGGGTTGGACAGAAGTGACAAGAATGTTTTGTAAGGTAGGGTTTCCGTGACTGTCCAAGGTACAGAAATGGAACATCTGTACGGTACTGTTGAGAGCCTCGCTTCTGGACATAAGCGGACTGGTCTGTGAGAGCGCACCTCAGTGCTGGTGAGGAGACCGGTTCTAAGGCAGTGTCGGTGCGTTTCTGTGTAGACGAGAGACAAGATGGTCTGTAAAGAAGTGCCGACGTGCCCTTCTTATCATGACATGTCATGTATGCTCCTATCAGAGTAAATTAATCGTCCTTCATACATTCAGCAGGACCAATGGGGGCAGGCGAGGACGAGAGAGCATTATGGAGAGCCCAAATATTAATGGAAGAGCTGGGGGGTGGTCAAAGGGGCAACTAGCGGTGACATCCTTACACCCCGGCTACCTTGAGAGCACTTGTGGGTTCCTACAAAGGCAATCCTTCCACCCCATTAACAATCTCCCACATTTAATTTTTCCTCAGAGAAATTCCTCTCACTTCTCTACAGGTGGAGTTCTTGGCCTTGGATATTAAATAGTTTTGGATTCCGGTTTACATCGAGATGCTAGAACAGTATTTCCCAAATTGCAGAGGTCAGAGATGATTTTTGGTGAGTCACAGAAGTCCAAGCAATATATCAAGATGCCTTTAAATTATGTACCTATCTTGTCACAATTGCTGCCCTCAGAGAGAGGTCAAAGGTCATACTGTGTCTTCGGACCACTGACTGTAAACACTAGTCCCATTTAAAATAAATAAAGCAGACTCCCCTCACTTTGCATTCAGAGAAAGAAAAGTAAAGGGAATGAATTCCGTGGCTTTTGTGCGGGAGTGTGAAAAGAAAGGCCGCGGGATGCAAGTTTTGTAACACAACAAAAGTAAATCCCTATAAATGAACTACACATTCAGCAGTTATGGAAGCAACAATGTAGAAACTTTTTGCAATTCTGAAGTGTGATGAAAAAGATTTCAACAGGATCAAAATAAAATTAATACACTTCTCTTGGTGATGCACACGTGATAACTATTCACTGGAACCCGAGTTCCACGCATGATCGTGTAGGCTGCATAGATGGACCAGTGAAACAGAATGTCCATTTAGAAAGTCGCACAGCGCATGCTCAATAAAGATAGATGGGTCACGAAACTTTGAAGCGCTAAAAATGTGGTCATGGTTTTAAAAGGTTTGGAGAGCGCTGTGCTAGCGGGCAGCCCCAGAGTTACAACCTCACAATATGTGAGCACAGAAATGATACACGTATCTAGAGCGCTGGCTCCATTAGACACTCTCCGGCGAGAGGAGATACATTTTGAGACATCAGAGTTCAAAGGAAACTGTTGCTGTGCACGAGATATACATCAAACATGTATTTAAAAAGACAACACTGTTTCCAGTGTCTGCCTTACTTGATTGGATTTGAGGACGGTTAGGAAAGGAGAAACTTTCCAGAAAGCTAGGGCACTTTTCCGGCTGCAACATTCTTAGAGTCACGAGGGGTTCAGACACGTGCGTGTGATGGTTGGCACACACCCTGGTGGGTAACAGCTGGGTGGAGGACGTGAAACTAGCCTGCTGTCTGTCCAGGCAACATCTAGAAATGTGCAGACAGCCTTCTAAAGCAAGGTGTGTGCCCGCATAAATAAAATGTACCATCGACCCAGACAAGAACACTTGTGAGCGGGCGCTGCACTTCCGGGGGGGGGGGGGGGGGGAGGGGTTCAAACAGGACTACCAGCCCCCCCAGGGCAGGAGCCAGGATGCTCTACGCCCACGTGCCTAAAGGGGCGCGAGGACCGCAGAGATTTAAAGCAACGAAATCTGGAAGCTTTTCCTCTTCTCTGCGCACCACACTTACAATGCGAGAAGCTTTGATGGTGGAAAATGCTTTACTCCACATCATCAGACTGCAACAACACAGCACCTGCCGCAGACGACAACCATGATCCCTTGCAACACCACCCAGCACCTGCCCATAGGGGACAACAACCATCCCTTCTTCCACATCAACACACTGTACCTGCCCCCAGGCGACAACCACCCTCACTTCTTACCTATCCTCAGACTGCAACACCACAGCACCTGCCGCAGACGACAACCATGATCCCCTCTTCCACATCCTCAAACTGCAACAACACCCAGCACCTGCCCACAGGAGACAACAACCATCCCTTCTTCCACATCAACACACTGTACCTGCCCACAGGTGACAACCACCCTCACTTCTTACACATCCTGAAACTGCAACAACACCCAGCACCTGCCCACAGGAGACAACAACCATCCCTTCTTCCACATCAACACACTGTACCTGCCCACAGGTGACAACCACCCTCACTTCTTACACATCCTGAAACTGCAACAACACCGAGCACCTGCCCACAGGCGACCACCAGGCCTTCTTCTGCATCCCCAGGCTACAACTCACAGCACCTGCCCCCAGGTGACAACCACCATCCCTTCTTCCACATCAACACCCAGCACCTGCCCACAGGCGACTACCGTCCCTTCTTCTGCAGCCTCCGGCTACAACACCACAGCGCCTGCCGCAGACGACAACCATGATCCCTTGCAACACCACCCAGCACCTGCCCACAGGGGACAACAACCATCCCTTCTTCCACATCAACAGACTGTACCTGCCCACAGGCGACAACCACCCTCACTTCTTACCAATCCTCAGACGGCAACAACACAGCACCTGCCGCAGACGACAACCATGATCCCTTGCAACACCACCCAGCACCTGCCCACAGGGGACAACAACCATCCCTTCTTACCTATCCTCAAACTGCAACAACACCCAGCACCTGCCAACAGGCGACCTCCATGCCTTCTTCTGCATCCTCAGGCTAAAACACCCAGCACCTGCCCACAGGCGACCACCATGCCTCCTTCTGCATCCTCAGGCTAAAACACCCAGCACCTGCCGCAGACGACCACCATGATCCCTTCTTCCACATCCTCAGATTGCAACACCACACAGCACCTGCCCACAGGGGACAACAACCATCCCTTCTTCCACATCAACAGACTGTACCTGCCCACAGGTGACAACCACCCTCACTTCTTACCTATACTCAAACTGCAACAACACCCAGCACCTGCCCGCAGGCTACCACCGTCCCTTCTTCTGCATCCTCAGGCTACAACACCCAGCACCTGCCCCCAGGCGACAACCACCATCCCTTCTTCCACATAAACACCCAGCACCTGCCAACAGGCGACCTCCATGCCTTCTTCTGCATCCTCAGGCTACAACACCCAGCACCTGCCCACAGGCGACCACCATGCCTTCTTCTGGATCCTCAGGCTAAAACACCCAGCACCTGCCCGCAGGCTACCACCGTGCCTTCTTCTGCATCCTCAGGCTTCAACACCGAGCACCTGCCCACATGCGACTACCGTCCCTTCTTCTGCATCCTCAGGCTACAACACCCAGCACCTGCCCACAGGCGACCACCATGCCTTCTTCTGCAGCCTCAGGCTACAACACCCAGCACCTGCCCACAGGCGACCACCGTCCCTTCTTCTGCATCCTCAGGCTACAACACCCAGCACCTGCCCACATGCGGCTACCGTGCCTTCTTCTGCAGCCTCAGGCTACAACACCCAGCACCTGCCCGCAGGCGACCACCGTGCCTTCTTCTGCATCCTCAGGCTACAACACCCAGCACCTGCCAACAGGCGACCTCCATGCCTTCTTCTGCATCCTCAGGCTAAAACACCCAGCACCTGCCAACAGGCGACCTCCATGCCTTCTTCTGCATCCTCAGGCTACAACACCCAGCACCTGCCCACAGGCGACCACCATGCCTTCTTCTGCATCCTCATGCTTCAACACCCAGCACCTGCCCACATGCGACTACCGTGCCTTCTTCTGCAGCCTCAGGCTACACCACCCAGCACCTGCCCGCAGGCGACCACCATGCCTTCTTCTGCATCCTCAGGCTTCAACACCCAGCACCTGCCCACATGCGACTACCGTCCCTTCTTCTGCAGCCTCAGGCTACAACACCCAGCACCTGCCCCCAGGCGACAACCACCATCCCTTCTTCCACATAAACACCCAGCACCTGCCAACAGGCGACCTCCATGCCTTCTTCTGCATCCTCAGGCTTCAACACCCAGCACCTGCCCGCAGGCTACCACCGTCCCTTCTTCTGCATCCTCAGGCTACAACACCCAGCACCTGCCCCCAGGCGACAACCACCATCCCTTCTTCCACATAAACACCCAGCACCTGCCAACAGGCGACCTCCATGCCTTCTTCTGCATCCTCAGGCTACAACACCCAGCACCTGCCCACAGGCGACCACCATGCCTTCTTCTGGATCCTCAGGCTAAAACACCCAGCACCTGCCCGCAGGCTACCACCGTGCCTTCTTCTGCATCCTCAGGCTTCAACACCGAGCACCTGCCCACATGCGACTACCGTCCCTTCTTCTGCATCCTCAGGCTACAACACCCAGCACCTGCCCACAGGCGACCACCATGCCTTCTTCTGCAGCCTCAGGCTACAACACCCAGCACCTGCCCACAGGCGACCACCGTCCCTTCTTCTGCATCCTCAGGCTACAACACCCAGCACCTGCCCACATGCGGCTACCGTGCCTTCTTCTGCAGCCTCAGGCTACAACACCCAGCACCTGCCCGCAGGCGACCACCGTGCCTTCTTCTGCATCCTCAGGCTAAAACACCCAGCACCTGCCCACAGGCGACCACCATGCCTTCTTCTGCATCCTCAGGCTACAACACCCAGCACCTGCCCACAGGCGACCACCATGCCTTCTTCTGCAGCCTCAGGCTACAACACCCAGCACCTGCCCACATGCCACTACCGTGCCTTCTTCTGCAGCCTCAGGCTACAACACCCAGCACCTGCCAACAGGCAACCTCCATGCCTTCTTCTGCATCCTCAGGCTACAACACCCAGCACCTGCCCACAGGCGACCACCATGCCTTCTTCTGGATCCTCAGGCTACAACACCCAGCACCTGCCCACAGGCGACCACCATGCCTTCTTCTGGATCCTCAGGCTACAACACCCAGCACCTGCCCACATGCGACTACCGTGCCTTCTTCTGCAGCCTCAGGCTACAACACCCAGCACCTGCCCGCAGGCTACCACCGTGCCTTCTTCTGCATCCTCAGGCTACAACACCCAGCACCTGCCCACAGGTGACCACCATGCCTTCTTCTGGATCCTCAGGCTAAAACACCCAGCACCTGCCCACAGGCGACCACCATGCCTTCTTCTGCATCCTCAGGCTTCAACACCGAGCACCTGCCCACATGCGACTACCGTCCCTTCTTCTGCATCCTCAGGCTACAACACCCAGCACCTGCCCACAGGCGACCACCATGCCTTCTTCTGCATCCAAAGGCTTCAACACCCAGCACCTGCCCACATGCGACTACCGTGCCTTCTTCTGCAGCCTCAGGCTACAACACCCAGCACCTGCCCGCAGGTGACCACCATGCCTTCTTCTGGATCCTCAGGCTACAACACCCAGCACCTGCCCGCAGGCTACCACCGTGCCTTCTTCTGCATCCTCAGGCTACAACACCCAGCACCTGCCCACAGGTGACCACCATGCCTTCTTCTGGATCCTCAGGCTAAAACACCCAGCACCTGCCCACAGGTGACCACCATGCCTTCTTCTGCATCCTCAGGCTTCAACACCGAGCACCTGCCCACATGCGACTACCGTCCCTTCTTCTGCATCCTCAGGCTACAACACCCAGCACCTGCCCACAGGCGACCACCATGCCTTCTTCTGCATCCAAAGGCTTCAACACCCAGCACCTGCCCACATGCGATTACCGTCCCTTCTTCTGCAGCCTCAGGCTACAACACCCAGCACCTGCCCACAGGCGACTACCGTCCCTTCTTCTGCAGCCTCCGGCTACAACACCACAGCGCCTGCCAACAGGCAACCTCCATGCCTTCTTCTGCATCCTCAGGCTACAACACCCAGCACCTGCCCACAGGCGACCACCATGCCTTCTTCTGTATCCTCAGGCTACAACACCCAGCACCTGCCCACAGGCGACCACCGTGCCTTCTTCTGCATCTTCAGGCTACAACACCCAGCACCTGCCCCCAGGCGACCACCGTGCCTTCTTCTGCATCCTCAGGCTAAAACACCCAGCACCTGCCCACAGGCGACCACCATGCCTTCTTCTGCATCCTCAGGCTACAACACCCAGCACCTGCCCACAGGTGACCACCATGCCTTCTTCTGGATCCTCAGGCTTCAACACCCAGCACCTGCCCACAGGTGACCACCATGCCTTCTTCTGCATCCTCAGGCTACAACACCCAGCACTTCCCACAGGCGACCACCATGCCTTCTTCTGGATCCTCAGGCTTCAACACCCAGCACCTGCCCACAGGCAACCACCATGCCTCCTTCTGCATCCTCAGGCTTCAACACCCAGCACCTGCCCACAGGCGACCACCGTGGCTTCTTCTGCAGCCTCAGGCTACAACACCCAGCACCTGCCCGCAAGCGACCACCGTGCCTTCTTCCACTGAAATGCTGCATCAAGAAGGCCAATCTTGAGGACTGTGAGGCATTCTTTCCACTCTTTCTGCAGTAGAAGATCATACGATGGCAGGTTTTGTAATCTATCGGCCTCCAGGCCCAACAGCACAATCTATTTCTAGCTTTGGTGAGAAGAGGGTCCAGCCAGCACTGCGCTATAACAAATTGCTTATCCTGGGCAATTTCAACTGGCATTTTGATAACGATGACAACTTTGAAGTACAATTGCTTTGCAAGAATCTCATGTCCCTAAACCGGACGCAAAATTTGAGCGCTCCGACTCATCAGTTGGGACACATTTTAGACCCGATATTTACCAATTCAGTTGAGATCGAGGTGGGGGCACCGATGGCAGTCCCCTGGTCAGACCACCACTTGGTGGCCTGAGCTGTGCCTTTCTTGTTCCCACTAAGCCGAGCCAGATAATCACTCGCAGGAAGTGGACTACCCAGAGATCGTCTCTCAGACCCTCTCGAATACCAGCCCTAAACTCGAGGAGGATATTAACATAGGAAACAGATGTGGAAAACAGGATAGCAGCGGCGTTGGATGAAAAAGCACCCTGGACCACAATGAACACTAAAAAGAAGAGGATATCGGCACCCCGGTTTAACAACACCTTAGTTATGGTGAAAAAAATGCAAACAATTAGAGCGCAGATAGAGGAAGGACTAGTGTTCTATGAGCAGGGACAACTATGGAAATGAGCTCAAATCAGGAGAACACGCTGTGATTATTACGATGATAAAATTGAAAGAGCGAACAATTCCTCGAAAACATTGTCAACAAAAGAAAACATCTGTGGATCCGGCACTGCTAGAAAACTTGTGCCCTATCTCGTTGCTACCTTTCTTTGCAAACATTGCAGAGAAGGTGACAAACAAGCAACTTGTAAATCATATTAATCAGAATAGCTTGTTTCACACCTCACATTCTGGCTTCAAGCCTCCCACTCCACAGGGATGGCCCTCCTCCTTGCAATGGAAACCCCAAGGAAATGTGCTGATGCAGGGCAGACTGCTGCACTGATCCGGTTGGATCTCAGCACGGTGTCGTATCTCATAATCTACTCCTCAAAAGATCATCTTTTTAGGAGTAGATTATGAGACACGACACCATGCAACTGTGGGGTCAGGGGCTCAGCTCCACGCTGGTTGACCTCTTTCCTCTCATCACGGAGCTCTCAAGTTGCTTAGCACCCACACACGTCTAAGAGCATCCTTCTGTTGCAGGGAGTTCCACAGTGTTGGAAAACGAGGCAGCATCTGTGAGGCCTTAACAAATAACATGACTACATTTGTCCTTCACTGGGAACCAAACACCCAATTGTAGCGCCTGACTCTCAGAGGGTAGCGTTGCAGAGCAGTCTGAGGCTTACTCCAGGGAGGTGGTGTGGGCTAGTAATCGCCATTTGCAGGGCCGCAAGAATAACACTCAACAATTGATTGTCCAGTCTGTACTTTGCTTTATAAAAGTAAGAGTACATTTATTAAACACACACACACCACTCAATACTATGCACCAATTTACAAATATACATAAGCTGTTGGAATTACTTTGTGACATTGCATAAAATCTCCACCCCTCCCGCGGGGGGGGGTGGGGTCTAGTACCACCACTCCCATGTATGCACATCAACTTGCTCCCAATGCAGATAGTTGAACATAACTTGGAGCGACGGCCCTGCGCACTGGCACCATCCCAGTGGCAATCCACCCCATTACCTCAACAAGCATTAAAAAGGGGTAAACCTGCCTTGGTGACACATGACCCTGACTGAGCATCTCCTACTGACCATAAAGTATGCACCTCTATATCTTAAGGGCTAGCAGTCTGGGGACTTCACCTAAGCGCAGCAGCAAGAATCCATGTTTACGCACACTTTAGAATGACAGTACTCATCACCTTGGTTGATCATTTGAATGCATTGCAAATACAGCCCCTAAAGGCATCACACATGAAATCACAGGATTGCGCATATCCAGCCAGACACCCTAGCAGGACTGTCTGGCAACATAACCCCACTTGACTTATGACATCTCCTTACACATGTGACTTACAGTCCCTTCAAAAGAAGTACTCCTGGCAACTACACTTCTCCCGCAGTGCGCCTCTTCACTTTAAAAGGAATCACAGGTAAAAGCATGGGATTACGTAAATACAGCCAGACCCCCTAGCAGGAACGCCCAGCAACATAACTCCATTTAGCTTAACATCACCTTACACAGGTACTTCACTTTACACATGTGACTTTCAGTCCACCTAAAAAGAAATAACCAATAGTAAATGCCTTTCGGTGCAATTACACCACTTCACCTCCAGGGGATGCCCTTCTCCAGACATCCCCAACTCTGCCCTTCACTCCATGATGCACTTCATAATACACCCTCCGCTGTAGAACATAAGTTCCAGCCTAGAAGGTGTTAAAGGCTGGCTGAGCCCATGAGGGGTTATTCTTTCAGATGCCCTGTGAAACGTATGGGTGGACTATTCTTCTTTATGCTGGGGGAGGCTGTGGTGCTCCTGCAGCCCCCCTGCACCCCTTTTCACACATGAGGGTGACCCCCTCCTCTGGGGGCCACCAGGCACCAAAACGGCAGATTTCTTCGTGCGGGGGGGGGGGGGGGTGGGGGGAGACTGCGCTTCTCCAGCAGCTCCCCCAGCACTTTTTCACAAGCGAGTGTGACCCCCTCCTCTGGGGGCCACAAAGCACCAAAACTGCAGATTTCCAAATGCCTGGCGAGGCATTATGGGGCGCTTCATGCTCCTCTTTACCAGCCCCAGCCACTGGGAACACTCTCCTCCGCCCTCAGGGTCTCTGATTCAGCAGGGTGCTGTCTTCACTGGCTCCCTGCGCCAGCCTTTCGCCTGGCTCTCCTCCGTGGCCTCTCTTCTCCCTGCGCAGAGGCCACTGCTCCTGCGCACCGGTCCTGGGCTCTTCTTCTGGTGCTGTTAGGGTCCTGGGGGCAGTCAGGGGGTCTCTCCTTCCAACTGCACATTGCGCCAGGCTCCAGCACCTTCAGCCTCAGCACACCGCACCCCAGAGAGAGCTTCTCTTCCTGTGCAAGCACTTTTTAAAAGTTGAGTATGGGGCTGGCAGGAAGTCTCTGTTGGTCCTATCAAACAGCGACACATGTCCCTGCCCCTGCTCCCTCCTTGTCCAGCCTCTGGGTTTGTTAAAAATGGTGTCATCCAGTGTCTCTGAAGCCCCTTTCGCCCACGCGGCCTTCCCTCCTTGGTGCAGCCTGGTGCCTGCACCCAGTGACAGCTGCTAATGGAGGAGCCTGTATCCCCTCCCATCTTCTCTTCCTGGAGAGGAGGCCCTAGGTTGTGGAAGAAAGGTTATCAATCCATCCAGCTGAGGTCAGCCCTCAGCCTGGGTCTGGTCATGGCTGGCTCAGAGAAATATGACAGTTCTGGATGACCCAAAAGCAGTACAAATATGACTTTGGACTCTGCAGAATACTTCTTTTCACATTTGCTACAGTGGACTTAAGTGCGTGTCTGGAATCTGTAGGCCTAATCTAGCCCCTGGCTCCACATTCCCATAGGGGAATAATGAAGTGAAAAAACAGTAAGACACACTGACTTTCCCTGGCATGTTTCTTTCCAGTGTATAAAGCCTATTCCATGTCACCACCCAATAATGCATAAGTCCTGCCACACCATTCACTTTGTAGCTGCTCCTGGACTGCGCACGCAAGGAATCTCCCCTGCGCAGGCCGTATACGTGTGCACACGCATGTACACATGTGTCTGCATGTTACCAGCCCGGTGTCCCTTACTCCAGCGGCTGAACAGTGGCCTGGTCAAGCCAGGGGAACACCAGTAAAATCCCCATGCAGTCTCTTACATCCTGAGTTCACTGTGGGTGAGTCCCAACTTATGAGGCTCCCCCACAGTAAAAGCTCAACAATTAGGTGCTCAAAAAACAAAAAATCCGGGTGGCCCATGATGTCAGAACCACCTTCTAACACACAGGGCTTGATTCTAAGCTCTACTCAGTTTAATCTCTCCATGGGCCCCCTCGCAGAAGTAGTGGGAAAACACAATGTGACTATTGTTTCATATGCTGATGATAAGCAAACTATTGTCACCTTGTCCCAGATCCCAGTGCGGACAGCAAATCAGTTTTCTCTATGCTTAGAGGAACTAACCTTATGGATGTCCAACCAGTGCCTTAGACTTAATGGCACCAAAACTGAGGTTTTGATAGTCGGTAAGGCCCCCTCGATATGAACATCTGCATGGTGGCCTGAGGCATTAGGGCAAACTTCTCCCCGAAAGCAGAAGTAAAGAATCTAGGGGACTGGACAGATTCCAAACTTACGTTTGAAAGCCAAATCCGGAGGGTGGCGGTGAAATGTTTCAGGACTCTCAAAGTCCTAAGGAAACCCCTGCATCTTTTACCGACGAGTGCCAGGAAAACAATAGTACATGCCTTGTTCACCTCCCAGATGGAATATGGTAATATCCTTTATCTGGGAGCATCAAAAAAAGAGCTAACCAAGCTTCAATCTATTCAAAACAAGGCCGCTCGCCTAGTCTTGCACCTGCCTAAGTGAGCAGCATCTGCGAGGGCCCAAGCTTCCCTCCACTGGCTGCCCGTGGAGAAGAGTTATGTTTAGGGCCTTGTGCTACTGTCACAGAATAAGTGGAAAAAAAGGGCTGCAGTATCTCCGCTCTAAGACAACTGCCTAGAAACCGGCACGGAATTTAAGATCTAAAGGCACTTCCCGGGTCAAGGTGCCAAGAATACAGAAAGCTAGGTTGGGAGTTGGATCCTTTGGTTACCTCGCAGCCACGAGCTGGAACACTCTGCCAGAGGCGCCAACAACGGAACCATGTGAAAGCGCTTTCCACAAGGGATTGAAGACCTGGCTGTTCCCGTCCTCCAACTAACCTTTAGATAATGGAGAACCTCCATTGGGTCAGAGCACACACAGCTGGTAGATTCCTGCAGGTTCCCCCGAGTAGTCTGCTTTAGCGAGGGGACTCACCGGCGGTGCAGCCATCCGCTTTATGAATTGATAAATCAATCAAATAAATATTCCACATCCTCAAGTTGCACACTAGCTCAAAACCCCCCTCCCATTATATTCCTCAAACCCTGTGTGAAAAGTGGCCTTAAATTCAATCTGTTGATTGTGCCTTCTGCGTGCCGTACTGTTTGAATGTCGCCTACTGTACTTTGCACACCTGTCTGTCTAATCTCTTATATATTCCTGCCAACTGTCCATCCCACTCCACAAACACAAATTCTCCTTCTTTGTAACCACTCCTGGCAATCAATATCACCCGTCCCTGGCCGCTCTACTCGCCCTACCTGCTCTCTGCACGAACTCGTATGAATAATCACACTAAACCCCTATTAACTTAATGCACTACAAATAAACAGAACGTATGCATGCAAAAGCTTCCCGAGAGCACACGACTAATGTCAATAGCCGACAGGAATTAACAATCGATGCATTAACAAATAACTTTGCATTTGGTGCAGCGTGCTACCCACCGAAAAGTGCTTCAATGCCCAGTCAGAAGTAGTAGGCACTGTATGAATGCAATTACAATACAATAAAATAAAAAAGACACAATACATCGTAATCTGGAATCCGTCTCCTGCTCGCGCACCATCCAGCACGAGAGATTCCCTGATCAAGGCTAGGCCTGGACGGATTCGCAAAGTGACTAAAAAAAAAAAATCTGCTGCGCTACTTGGATTTCCGCAAGCAGCTGAGTGCATTTGGTTGCATTGTTCCAGCTGATTATTAGCACCTGGCGATTATCCCACGCTGGAAAAATCAGTGTGAACAGCACCACGTGCATCGCAAGAGGGCGCCACTTCTTTCTGCAACTTGAGTAGATGTTCAACTAGTGCACCAGCATCCTCAACGTGAACAGTAGCGGTCGTCCGCTACCACCCGTGTTGAAAAATCTCACCTGGAGATGGTGTGGAGTAAGATTTTTCTCGCAAGCGAGGAAAAAACTCCACGGAAACTCCGCAAGCTCTGCGAGTGGAGCGGAATTTCACACCCAGGCCTAATCAAGGCAAGGTCTGACTGGTGCAGAGTGGCAAAGAATGATGGTCCCATATTAACGTACCTCTTCAAGCCATTATTTTTTTTGCATTCTGGGATTTGTAGTTCGGTTTATTACACTGTAAAATCGAGACTGTAAGTTCCAGGCAGCAAAGAAAAAAATCTAGATTGTACGAGCTACTTTGGCATCATCTTGGGATAAATTAAAACTTTGTTGGAGTCATGCATGTCCTTTGTTGAGTACTGTGTGCTGGGAGGGAGATTCAAGGCACCCCCTCATCAGTGCAGGCAGGAGCCGGTGTGAATATCTGCTATGAAATGCCCTGCTCAGCAGAGGGAACCTGCAGAACAGCTGACTATATATATCCCGGACTCTGAATCACCACAATTAACGCAGGTGGCGGCTCATTAACTTGGTATGAGATTTTTAGGGCGAATGGTTACACCTGAGCCAATTAAGGACTTATTAACAGACTGGTGGACAGGTGCAGGTGTAATTAAATATATAAAACGCTACCGGATTTTTCCATTTGAAAGTGGTGGCTGGTACAAGCAGGGCCGGACTGGGAACCAAAACCGGCCCTGGCAAAGTGCTCGGCCGGCCACCCAGGGCTTGGGGGTGCCGCCAAGCTCTTTCCCAGGGCCGGTTTTCGGCCGATTTTGTTACAGGGCTGAAAACGGCCCTGTAACAAAAACGGCCCCAGGGGCTCAAAACCGTCCCCCACCCGTGCAGCGCACCGGGGGATTGCCCGGTGCCCGCTACGGCCAGTCCGGCCCTGGGTACAAGTGGATAAAGGAAAATACTTTAACATAAAGGCTGGTGTGACTAAAAGAGCTGCAAAGCCAGTGGTCGAAGTGGGCGGGATTGGAAGGGCACGAGGTGCCCCTACTTTTGTGATTTAAGGAAAAAGATCCCCTACTTGTTGTGAAGAGATAACAGTCCTGGGATGGTCAATTCCAAGAGTTGAAATGTTTCTGCTATGGTGTAGGGGGGCCTCCTGTGCTGTGAAATCATAGGGGGAAGACAGCTAAACAAGCCTTCCTGTCAGGGTGCCTGCTTGCCTGAAAGAAATGTAAATGCTCTCAATTGGCCAATCTGCAAATGTAAAGGCTCCGCAGAAGCCCGTATTGGCTTTAATTGATGGATTCACTTGAAGCCTCCTGATGACACAAATCTATTCTTGTTGAGGGTATTGCAAGGGAGCTTCCTGCTGAAGTGTGTACTTTTAAAGGACAGTTATTAAAAAATGCCCTATGTACAATCTGGGTAGGACTAAAATCTATATTTTGGAAGCACCTTTTTTTATCTTAAATCTTTTAACACATTTTGTAGCAGTCTATTTTATATTGTGTGTAATGCCAGCTTAAATGATGAGGTGAACAGTCATAGTGCTTTCTGTTGCACAGTGGGACTTCTTAGCACTATACAGAACACAAACTCCACCAACCAGGATTGAATTCTGGGGTCCTCTGGTTACACGCGCTCACCAGTTCAGTGCACTAACTCAGAGGTTTCATGATGCACAATTGTGCATTTCCCACTGATTGACTTAAGTTGCTTTTATTTTTCATGTAAGCTGTGTCTTATTTTATATGTAGTTACTTGAAGATGAAAGATAACAAAAAGTCACAGAATATCTTGTTTTTTTTAGCGATGCCTTTGACCCTGCCGCCACGCTCACTCACCCAATCACCACTGGCCACAGCATTACAGTTCGCATACTTGTTTAACGCACTGCGACCCCTGCATAGAGCACATGTGGTGTGATCAATTTCCTGTAATACGCCCCTTGAAGTGGGTTGATGTTCATGTTAAGAACAGGGGGCGCGCGCCTATAGTTTTAGAAGCACAAGCCTGTAACACTACATACAGCGCCGCTGTGTGCGTGGAAACTCCTGAGTAAGCGCGTCTTGGAGTGTGCGACGTCTTACATAACGCGCACGTCACAGCAGGTGTGGTGCATGGAGGCCTCCTTTACGCCATAAAGCACAGCCAGTAAACACCCTGGCGCTCAGAGGCAGGCGTCACAGAGCTCAAAGAGACCCGGCGGAGAGTGCACACACACTGTGTGTGCAGCAGTGTTCAGAGTGCAGCCCTGGGACACAGCACCTCATTGAGCGGGCCCAGCAAGTGGCGGCCTGTGGAACACCCCGGGGACGCTCATTAGCATGTGCAAACACACAGAGCTCACACAGGCAGCGCACGAGGAGACACACACACCGAGGCTCGAGACCAGGCTCTTCGACTAAACCCAGCGCCGGGATACCCTCACGGGTTAATCAGCGCTTTACAAGTACTGATTGATTGAAACGGGCAAAAACAGACCTACACCCTTACACACAGACAGACAAAAACCGACACAGTCAGAACAACACAGAAGCACACGTAGAGAAACGGGCGCACATGCTGACAAGCATACATGCACAAAAAAGAAAAACCCACTTCACATATACCTACATATAGAGACACACAGGTCGACATAAACAGATACTGCCACAACAAGAACAACATACAGAAACAGGCAAACATACCTAATAAACAGACTTACACATAGGCCTACATATAGAGACACACACAAGCCGACAGAAACAAACAGATCCAGGGACATTCGTGACAAACACACGTGAACAGACCCATGCCAAGAATCACACAGGGAAACACGCCCACCAGTCCACGCAGAGGCAACCATAACCAAACTTACCAAGGCACAAGCCACATGCAGAAACACACAGACACAGGCCTAACGTCTACAAACACAGGAATCCAGGTAAACACAGTCCCATGCGAACAGAGTCAATCACGCGGATGTACAAACAGACATACACACGTTCTCTCCAGCGACAAACCAATGCAGCCGGGCGCACCCCAACTCCCATCAGAACAAAGCCTTTTCCTTCGTCCCCAATAGTGAAGATAATCGTGAGACTGAGGTTATTTTCAGGTTATTTTCAATTTAACGTGACTGCGATTGTGATGTGGCGCTCCTTATTGTCAATTGTACCGCATACACTTTTATCGTACTTGTAACTGTAAAGCGCTCCGAAGTCGACAATGGCGCGTCACAAAACTTTAAATGAATTGAATAAGCATTTAGCCAGAACTGCAGTAGAGTGCTTCCCCCCGACTCTGCCGGCCTGGGGGCCGAGCCATGACTGAGGTAGCGCTCTATGCACCTTCCTTCCCTCGAGGCGCAGAGGAGGCGGTGCAGGCAGCACCAGTCCAGCACCCACTGTTCTCACACCAAGTCATTATTTAAAGTCCAACAGCCCGATCATAGGGAGGAGGTCAGATTGAAGTATCACCACGCCCCTGCCGGAGTCACCTAGCTGGGCCCTAAAATAGCAGGGCAAGGGCCCCGATGGAGTCTATTTCGGATAACCCAGGGCGCAGTGCTCTGTAATTAACACACACTAATCCTCACGCCCACGCCATGTGTGACCCTGGGAATCCGGCAGGGGCCCCGTATGAATATGGACTCATGGCTGCTCTGGCACTTACTCGCCACACCCACAGCCACTCCAGACACATAAGGAGAATGATGGGTGCGAGGGAGGCACGCGGCCCCAGGTCTCCACGTGCACGAGGCGCGCCTGTTGGCGTCACGTGCCTTCTGTCAGTCACTAGGCCGGTCTATGCATCGAGGGTCGCATGGGTATCACGCTGTAACCCCCCGGGACTGTCCCCTGTCCATCTCCCTCCCCCACCCATTCAGCTCTGCTTGTGAATCAGAGGGTCCCTGCGCATGAATAAATGCCTAAAGTCTGCGGCCTCCCTCTTACCTGCGTCAGCCTGTGCACCGAGCAGTGTTGAAATGGGAGAAAATGTATTCCGGGACCCCTTAAATTGGAAGCTCAATGTGTGGCTAGGAAAAGGGGGTGGGGTCACCTGGGGGCGGAGTCATGAAAAGCAGTTTGACAGCCAATTTACGCATTTACTTTTTAAAAATCTTCCGCAAAGAAATTGTTAACAAGGAGAAAGGTGACAACATATGTTCTGCCTCAATTGGCTGCAAAGACTGCATTTTAAAACATCTTATGAGGTTAAGGCAACTGCTGCAGAGAGCTCTGTGTGCCCAATCTATTTTAAAAAATAATATTGATGGTAAGTTAACTCTTGTGGTTAACGCATTTGCCAGAGAGATCTGTGTTCTGTCTAGACACAGTTTTGACTCAAAGTATAGAGGGTTAATGGGTCTTCTGCGCAGCACGTGTTTGACATGCAGCTTTTTAGGTCCAGCCTAATGCAGCACGCATACGCTGCCCTGTGAGACTTTATGTAAGGGCTTCAAAAATCTGACCACACGCTCGTGCATGTGCTTTTGTTTTTGTCACAGGCTATTGGCCTTTGCGTGCGTCTTTCTAAGGAAGACAGCACGCAATTGGGCAAAGGCAGGTGCATGTCCCGCCTTTGCTCCGCCCACAGCCTAATGCTTGCGGTTACCCGCACGGGAGCCATCTGTTTTGAATTATCGTGCCCTGCGCGATAATTCAAAACAGATGGCTTGCTGTGGCGTGCGCACTTTAGTGTGGGTCGGTTAAATGTCCAGGCGTAATTGTTAATGTGTCTTTGTTTACACTGTCAAGCCGGAAGTTACGTATTTGATGCGCGCCAGGCGGCTTGTCAAAAAGTTGACTAGACAAGCAACCTGAGGGCTGTGCGGGACAAGCATATAAGCTGAAGACATTGCCCGCAGTCAGTCACACACAGTGGGTGCGAGGCCAGGGTCGGTTCCCTATAAGCAACACACATGCAGACGCCAGTTACAGTTGCACCTGAAAAAGAGTCCTGTCCTTCGCGCAGTTTCATCTCACTTCTCACAAAAAGCCAGGAACCACCCAATCGGTTCGGACGCTTTCCCTTGTCAATATCGGCTTACCTGCGGCTGTTGCCCGTATACCCGAGTCCGGCCGCATCCCAAAGAGGATACGATCCAACCCTTCCACCAAGCAGGTCGCGTCACAACCAAGCACGGCGAGTGCAAGGAGCTAGACAGAGGACTGGTGAGTTGGATGCAGTCGTCATATAGGACCGTGCCTTTCTTTCATCCAATTTACAACAGTTGTCAATTGCTAAGCGATATGATAGGCAGGCATCCTAAAACCGAATTAAGAAGGATGTTTATGACATGTATATAGTGTTTACATATCTTCGGAAGTGATCTCGTATTTTAGTTTAAAAAAATGATCAGATGCCTGGTGTACGACCGTAATCGCTTTTCTGCGTAAAATCATATCTGCGAAAAAGGTTTAAAAATGTGTCCGTTGATTTGTGTGTTCAAACAAAACCATAGACCGTAGCAACTTCAGCATCGGGCATTGGTGTCACTTTAGCTCTCTTTCAATAACCGCGAGTTATGACGGGGAAGCGAATGGATTCGCCTTCACAGAGCACCAGTGGCATCATCTGGGTAGTAATCTACAGCGACCTCAAATTTCAGACGGGAATCCCAGTGTTAGCACCTGTCAAGGCTCGAGGAGCTGCCATAGCAACCGCAGCAGCTGTTCTTGTTTCCTTTCTGTTTAAGCAGTGCATGTCTTTTAAGCTGTCTCCCTGGTGTATTTCTCTTTCTCTCTCACTCAGTGTTTCTCTCGGTCAGCCATGTGCTTCTGCCTGACCCACTCCCTGTAGCGCTCCTTCGTGTGCTTCTTCACCATTGCTGCCCTGAGTCCGCATGGAAGCACGCTCCTCCTCTCTCACTGTCAGTGCTTCCCCCCCACCTGTGCCCTCCACGTTGCTACTTTCAAACCTTGTGTTGCATCTGTCCAAACTACCCCATGTCGCTTCCACGGTGCTTCCACCTCCTGTTGATTCGGCTGCTTTAAAAACAAGCATTGGCATAGCCAATAGGTCTCTCCTTGGGATCTTATAAGTGTTTAGCCATGCAACAGTTGATGTTGTTGCACCAAGGATATGGTGCTGCATAAGTAAATACTTATAAGGTCCCAAAAGCAAGACCTATTGGTTATGCCAATGCTTGTTATTTTTTGTAGTCAGATAAGTGAGTTACTGCTTTTGACACATAGATCCTTTTATTACTTGCAGTTCATAAATTCCAATCCTTCAACTATAGCACAGTGAGCTATGAGCCGGCATCAACGCTCTGCTGCAAACTGCAAAGTCTGGGTTTAGAGCCTTATTGCTTTTTCTCAAACTGTTGATATTTTAAGGCTGCTAAAAGGGTTTCTTAAGGTTGTAATTAAGTCCTATTAGTACAGAAAACCTAAGCACTGCATCTTGTTTTAAATCCTGACTGTGTTTCTTCTGGCCATGCACTCGAACACGTAATCCCCACCAGTAAAAAGGAAGCGCGACTCCTACACCTTGAAACCCTCACTGTCTTGTGGAACATTCTGTACATCGATACAGGCACTTCCATGACTTAATGTATAAAGTGTGCATTTGATGTAAAGCTCTCCCACATCTGGATGAGTAGCACTATAAAAGAATAGATTAAAACATTTTTATAAGTGATGCTTAAATTGTTATTTTTGTAAATGCTCGTACAGTCGACTCTTCGGATATTCTTGCAGTGCACGAACAGTGCATAATTGATTAACGTGAAAAGCTGGCCTCCCAATCTCAGCTTGTCATAATACAAGCTGTGTGCCTTTGTTTCCCTGTATTGGATTGGCATCTAGCTGTGAGTCTCCAGACAGCTCCCAGTCAGAATGCTACTGGAACAAATGGAGGGCTGATGGACCTTTAAATCAGGCCGTTGTTTTGGGTCCAGCTGGAAGTGAAACTAAAAGCCTTTTCACCACCTACAGGTTGCTGCTCAGAAATGAAAGACAGACAGACAACATGCAGGCGATGCTGGACGTGTCCCGGTGTCTTCGAATTGCACCAGGACACTCAGCATATTTCACAGAGGCCGGCCGGATCCCAGATCTGGCTCCATCATAGGATCCAGCTGATCCCCCTGCATTTCGGCACTAGCACTGAGGTTTAGCCGACATGCCTCAGCTCCTAAGTCTATGTGTAAAGAAGACTCCTGGAGGTGTCACATGACCTGCCCGAGACCCTCGACTGACAGTGGACCGAGGTGGCACGTCCAACCTACCTTCAATCAACCTACCAATTAATCGGCATTTATAAAGCGCAACACTGTCACCACTAAGGATATCTGGGCGCTGACCTACCAATACACCCCTAGATCTGATGAGAAAGAGAGACAGCTCCCCCCATCCGATAGAATCACCTGGACCGCCGCCGTGCTCTGCAGTGTCCCTCTGAGGTTCTACCTCTAGGATTGCTATTTTACTAAGGAGTCCCCGAGAGGGAGGGAGTGAGAGGTCTGTGGATCCCAGGGGATTCAGCGCCCGGTTCTGACCCTAGGAATACTTGTTTACTGAGGAGTTCCCGAGAGGGAGGGAGTGAGAGGTCTGTGGATCCCAGGGGAGTCAGTGCCCTGGTTCTACCACTAGGAACACTTGTTTAATGAGGAGTCCCCGAGAGGGAGGGAGGGAGAGGTCTGTGGATCCCAGGGAAGTCAGCGCCCGGTTCTGACCCTAGGATTACTTGTTTAATGAGGAGTCCCCGGGAGGGAGGGAGTGAGAGGTCTGTGTATCCCAAGGGAGTCAGCGCCCGGTTCTGCCCCTAGGAATACTTGTTTAATGAGGAGTCCCCGAGAGGGAGATAGTGAGAGGTCTGTGGATCCCAGGGAAGTCAGCGCCCGGTTCTGACCCTAGGATTACTTGTTTAATGAGGAGTCCCCGGGAGGGAGGGAGTGAGAGGTCTGTGTATCCCAGGGGAGTCAGCGCCCGTTTCTGCCCCTAGGATTACTTGTTTACTGAGGAGTCCCCGAGAGGGAGGGAGTGAGAGGTCTGTGTATCCCAGGGAAGTCAGTGCCCAGTTCAGCCCCTAGGAATACTTGTTACTGAGGAGTCCCCGGGAGGGAGTGAGAGGTCTGTGTATCCCAGGGAAGTCAGTGCCCGGTTCTGCCCCTAGGAATACTTGTTTAGTGAGGAGTCCCCGAGAGAGCGGGAGTGAGAGGTCTGTGGTTCCCAGGGGAGTCAGTGCCCGGTTCTGCCCCTAGGAATACTTGTTTAATGAGGAGTCCCCGAGAGGGAAGGAGTGAGGTCTGTGGATCCGAGGGAAGTCAGCGCCCAGTTCTGCCCCTAGGATTACTTGTTTAATGAGGAGTCCCCGAGAGGGAGGGAGTGAGAGGTCTGTGGATCCCAGGGTAGTCAGTGCCCGGTTCTGCCCCTAGGAATACTTGTTTAGTGAGGAGTCCCCGAGAGGGAGGGAGTGAGAGGTCTGTGGATCCCAGGGTAGTCAGTGCCCGGTTCTGCCCCTAGGAATACTTGTTACTGAGGAGTCCCCGAGAGAGCGGGAGTGAGAGGTCTGTGGTTCCCAGGGGAGTCAGTGCCCGGTTCTGCCCCTAGGATTACTTGTTTACTGAGGAGTCCCCGAGAGGGAGGGAGTGAGAGGTCTGTGGATCCCAGGGGAGTGAGTGCCCGGTTCTGCCCCTAGGAATACTTGTTTAGTGAGGAGTCCCCGAGAGAGCGGGAGTGAGGTCTGTGGATCCCAGGGTAGTCAGCGCCCGGTTCTGCCTCTAGGATTACTTATTTACTGAGGAGTGCCCGAGAGGGAGGGAGTGAGAGGTCTGTGGATCCCAGGGGAGTCAGTGCCCTGGTTCTGCCCCTAGGAATACTTGTTTAGTAAGGAGTCCCCAAGAGGGAAAGAGCGGCTGGTAAGTCTTCCCTGGGCCCAGTGCTTTAAATGGGCCAATACTCAGTACTGGCACTTCTCATTTTTACCCTGAGTACCAGCACTTCTCCACTGCCAAGGAGAGTACCAGTACTCAAGAAATGTAAGCTCATTGCTGCTAGTGCTGCGAAGCAGATCTGTAGGGCAGTCCGACCTCCAAAGCGCCTCTAGCCCTTAGCTGAGCCGCCCCATAGCCATTTATCAGTGGCTCGTCTGCATTATGCACGGGCTGTCCGGGTGTTAGGAATTCCACCGTCCTGCGGTCTGTAGAGCAGGCCCTGCCCTGTCAATCACACGTGCCCTGTCAATCACATGTGCACTGTCCCTGTCGCTGCCAAGTAACTAAGGAGTAATCCGAAGTGAGCCTTTGTGTATTTCTCTGCTCGTGTTTGCCTGATTGGGTATGTTTGAGAGAGAAATGGGGTCAGAGAGGAAGAGAATTAGGACACTCCGGGGATATTTGAAAAGAAATGCGTGGCATGCTCGTCTGTGTGTGTGCGCACTCTACAAGACAGAAGGATTGGACATGAGGCAGCAAGTAGGAACAGTGCGGCACCAGGAAGCTGCAAATATTACAAAAACAAGGAAACTAACATTTCGTGTTTGCCCTTCATTTCATGGAATGAGTTCAGCCCTTTGTTTATATTGATATGTTCCTCGCATGTTCTGGTATGTCCTGCAAGTGGTATAGAACTCATCATTAATGATGCCACGCCGCGTCTCGTTGGTCCTGGGACGCACGGATCGTTCGCCCGAGGGTGCCGATAGTGCTGTGGGAGGCTTGGCTGCACTCATAGTTTACAAACCGCTTCCATTATGATTTAGGGCTTGATCCAAACAAGTCTTCACAGCACACTAACACGAATACTCAATGGAAGTGTCTTTGTACCAGCATGCCTCGCTCCGCCTCTAACCCCGCCCCCTAGCCACATTGAATGAGTACCTGCACTTGTATTTTGCCATTTGAAGCACTGCCTGGGCCTGCATGTTCACCGAGGAACCCCTGAAAATGACGGACAACTCGTTTAAGCCCCTAGGTGTGTATGCGTCTGCTGTGAACGTCCTGATATGCGTCCTCTTTAACCCCCTAAATCTGCTCATCAGCGTGGGCAGCAACCACCGAGGGTGGCAGGCGTCTGCGTAGGCACTAATGATGGCGCGTGACCCGCTCGTGCCCTCAGAAACCCCTCAGGTGCCCTCTCTGATTACTACACCCCCACCGACCACTATGCCGCAGGCCCACTGCACACCTTCAGTACCTCCCAGACGGTTATCGGGGGATCTCAGCCCAGAATACCGGCGATGCCCACTAATTATGGACTCATTACAAAGAACATCACAAGAGTAAACATCTTCGCCCCGCCCACCCTTCATAGGCGACTTTACACGTCATTCATCTCTCAAAGATCTGAAACAATCAGACACACGTAGCTCCGTTTGGAGCTTGTCAGCGCGCAGGAGTCGCGGTTTTAGACTAACAGCAAGGCGGCTCTCGGGGTGAGTAACACGTGTCAGGTGTGAAGGCATGCCTGGGCCGTGTGTGTCTGCACACAGGACCTCTGGACACAGGGATGCCACGACAGGCGTTCAGTCCCTCCTGCCTCTGGCTGACCGGGCGCGCTAACTGCACCACATCCCACACGAGGGCGTGTCACACTGCTAGGGTGGCCAGGTGACTCCAGGTCCCCAGGCCACCACGCTCATTTATCATGCGTGTTGGTACAATTCAAGTTAATCAAGACTACACCTTCCAGAATGCATTGCACCAATGTCTTACATTAAAGCTCTGAACTTTAAAAGGTGTGTCCGGTTTGGTCAATCTACGCCACCCCTACAGGCCTCCCCACCAATCCCGCCTCGGATCCGAGCCTAATTGGCGCAGATGTAAATCCGGAGACCATATGGAATCTGGGTCACAAATTAAGTCAGCAAAGAGACCAGCCATACTCAATCTAGCGCTTCCAAGCAGCAGTGAGAAAACATGTAGGCACTATAAAAGCCACACTCACCGAAGTAAATGATTTATTTCCTCGTGCCCAACTCATCAGGCAGGCAACAAAGAACCGAAACGGGCAACTTCTCAGGAAGCGCCCGCGTTACACCACAGGCTCTCAGCCCTCGATCACTGTGTGCCACCCCGCGAACCACACATCTAAACACCCCCCGCCCCCCCATGTGAGAAAGCGCTAAAGAGAAGCTTGTTGCATCAGAAACCGGGCACGGGGTGCCCCCCACTCCCCAATTAAAGTACTGTCATGCTTTCAAGAGTGACTGAAACAGAAAATCACTCCGCGCATCAAGGACACCGCATCTGATCGGGCACCAGTCGGGGAAGCAAAGACAACTTTCGTCCCCAAACTCGCTCAAAAGTTTTCAAGTTCATTGTAAAGTTCTCACGAAGGAGCCTGTGCTCTTCCCTCCAGCCCGGGGCACCCGACGAGTCTCACAGACCAGCAGCGCCCGTGGAAAAACACAGCCACCGGGGGGAACCCCACACCTTCACCTTAAACCACCCGCAGAGGTCGGGCATGTACCAACTCCCTCCCCGTGCCCATCCTGGCCGAGAACAGCTCTCAGCGGCGCCCAGGCTCCCCAGCGCACAAGGGCCCCTTTGTGAGCCCGCAGCGCAGGCAGCCAGCGCTTTGAAAACTTCCTAGCTCCCCCGTGCCCGGGCTCTCACCCTGGCAGAGTCTCGGGTTCGTGGGGTCACTCACCTGCACACGTACCCCGGCTCCTAGACCCCGATACCAGCAGAGTTCCGATCTGGAGATGCGAGTGCCTGGGCCGCCTCTAGCTGTAGTGAGAGCTCTCGGTGGAGGTGTCGTCTCCGCGGAACACTCACTCAGCACTCCCCTCCCTCCCTCCTGCTCTGTCTCCTTCCCTCCCTCGCACACCACACCGCCCCCTGGTGGCTGCTCTGGGGAGCACCGGATTAACCCTTCCGCAATCCGCACCAGGAGGCTGCTGAAACCTCTCTTCACCCCGCTGTTTATCGCACTCCAAACTATCTCTGGAGTGCGACAGAGGTTGCTTGTGTACTAGGGGCTCGGAGGGAAGAGGTGCGCCTTTTACACCCTCGTTTATTTATTTTTAAACTGACTTTACTTGCAAACGCTGCTAAGGACACATTTTTGTAAGGCACGGGTGGAGTAAGTGGTTAGCCCAGGATCACAGGTTGTCGATCCGACGCCTGGACTCAGCAGAGCGGCCATTAGGTCTCATGCCCTCCCAGAGAGTTGTACCTACTGCAGATGTATTTTGGAAACTATGAGAAACGCAAGGGAACACTTCTACACCCAGGCGATAAAATGCAGAACTCAATTTACAGAATATAGGCACCACCCACAGATGCCAAGTACATCCACGTTGTGCCACTCCACCGCCACAATGCATTCTGGATCTTGCAGTTTCCCTTTACAGCAGTACGGATATGACTCATCATCTTAACACGTAGTATCCCAAATACACGTTGTTGGTTCACACAGTCCCAACTGAGTCACGCATCACGACAGCCTACTAGCAGCTTTGTACAAACCCAGAAGGAAGTTGGCATGAGTAATAATGACTTTTATTTCGGTGGAGTGCTGAATGCTTTCGTTTTGTCCTTTCTAACAGTTTCAAATAACAAGTATTGCTCTAACCCGGTTTAATTGGACCCTACTATTATCGACCACTGAAGGCTGAAAGGCTGAATTAGCCTGTCATGATTCAGTCTCGTGACTTGAAAGTCACAGCTGATGTCAGCAGAGAGCGCCTCTCTGAGTCACCTTCCCTGCGTTCCCTTACACCCTAAGTGACGTTTTGGGTTTTTCTTGGTTTATTCGGCTTGTGATTGGCAAGCACAACTTTGGAAATCCCCATTCAGTGAGGAATGTCAAAGCTATTGGAAAGGGTCAGTTACTCCTTTGTACAAAAGATGAGTGGAAGGAACACTGACCCCCTCTGCCGTGCCCCCACCCCACTTCACTCTCGGGAAACTCTACCCTGCAAGCTGAACTAACCCCCACGAGGGGCATCATTGTTTAGGAAACACAGGGGGGAAGTGGGGGGGGGGCTCTGCACTGTATTTAAAGCTTGCTCCAGACAGTTTAGGATTTTCAGTCCCCCCCAAACTCTATCTATGTATATTTTATTTATATTACGTAAACCTAACCAAAAGGTAGCAGACGTCCAATATGTCCTGAGAGGAAAACCTAATATTTCAGAGGGGTCATGTGAGCCATCAGAAGAAGGCCTCAGTTTGTGAGTGGTCTGATTTCACAATATTGATGGTCAAAATCATTATAAAGACGGTGGTGCGTCCATCATGGGCGACTTCTCCTATTACAGGGTCTGCTGAACTCTCTGTGTTCTGGCCAGTTCTAGGTCTCAGCTAGACCGCACATGTGCTGTGTCAAAGAGACGTGTTGTGTTTACTCTGTGGGCTTCAGCCGCTCATTGGCCATTGCTCGCTCCATCATCTGTCTCACATTCTTTGTCACCATTGGTCCCTGGCATGCATGGTCATGCCTCTTCTTGTGTGTAGCCCTCCCCACAGCATGGGCCAAACACTTGTAAGCATCCACTGCTCCCGTTTATATGACCAGTTTCGGACCTACATTTTTCTTTCCGTTTCGGCACTCCACACAGTGCTTGTGCTTTACCGGCTCCTCCTCCCTCTCACCCAACCTCATGCCCCGTACAGAGATCACCCCCTCCCCTGTCGCGGCTTTTCCCTTCGTTGCTGCTTTCCATTTCCCCCTCCCTTTCCCTCCCATCTCTGCTTGATTCCTCACACCTTCCGGTGCTTGCCCCATCCCCAAACCCTGTCACTTCTTTAAACCCCTATAGAGCCCGGACCCCCAAAGTAGTCCCCCCCCAACCTCCATACTCCCACAATCAAAATTGCCCGAACATGAGTGTGGGTAGAAAATGGCCATGTTTAATAACTAACAAATATTCATAGACATGACAGAATATTTTTTTAAATTAATTTCATAAATTCAAACTTTATATTATAATATTTACAGGTGTTACCTTTGATCATAACCACCGGTTATGATTTATCTACTTACTCCAGCACCAAGGGGCCCTCTGGCTTGCCCCTCTTAGCTGAGAACCACGCAAGGCGCAACCCACCTGCGTCCTTGAGCGGGGAGCCCCTAGCCCTCGGTCCTTTTCCGTCCTTTCCGGGGCCCACCCTTCTACCACCAGGCTGCCAAGGAGGCGCTCGTGACCTGGCGCCCTTGCCTCCCCAGCCGGTGCCCCCATTCTCTCTGCGAGAACCTTACCGTCTCTCCCCTCAGTGCTGGCCTCTGGAGTATGTCAGCAGGCCTCCTGTTACCCTGAAAATCAATGTTGTGAGGCCACTTTTCCACCAAGACCTGCCCCTATCCTGCCTCAAAACCTCCAAACCAAGGGACGGGTGGGTGGGAGATAAAACGACGTCTGTGATCCCCAGGATACAGGTGCAAGAGAGGGCGCCCAGGTGAGCCCAGGGGCTAAATAGCCCCTCACCTCGGCTCCGGCTCTTCCGGGCCAGGCCCCGACCAGACATGCGTCACGGCCTGACCCGGAAGCACTTCCTCCGGCCAGTAGCCCTGGCGTGGACTGTAGGGGGGTGTGGCTTGGGGCCTGGGGGGCCGGGCCCTAAAGACGCTCTCACCGAGGCTCGCGCTTTTCATAGAGCTCGGACCCCCCAAGGAGTCCCCCACCCCAACCCCCAGACTCCTACAATCAAAATTGCCCGAATATGAGTGTGGGTAGAAAATGGCCATGTTTAATAACTAACACATATTCATAAACATGACAAAATATTTTTTAAAATTCATTTCATAAATTCAAACTTTACATTTTAATAATTACAGGTATTACCTTTGTTCATAACCACCGGTTATGAATTATCCACTTACTCCAGCACCAAGGGGCCCTCTGGCTTGCTCTTAACTGAGAACCACGCAAGGCGAAACCCACCTGCGTCCTTGAGCGGTGAGCCCCTTGCCCTCGGTCCTTGTCCGTCCTTTCCGGGGCCCACCCCTCTACCACCAGGCTGCCAAGGAGGCGTTCGTGACCTGGCGCCCTTGCCTCCCCAGCCGGTGTCCCCATTCTCTCTGCGAGGAGCTTACCGTCTCTCCCCTCACTGTTGGCCTCGGGAGTATGTAAGCAGGCCTCCCGTTACCCTGGAAATCAATGTTGTGTGGTCTCTTTTCCGCCACTAGGGTGACCAGGGACCACCGGTCCTTCATCCTCACCACCTGCAAACAAGGTCTCGACAAAAGACCAAATCCCTTTGATCCATGCATCCGTGCCAAAGTCCGACAAATGTACGCCGTCTTGATGAAACATTATGTCCCCTGCGATCAGTCTATGTGGAATGTGGCACAAGCGGCCCAAACCTGGGCACAACCTGGCCAATTCCCCATTGAGGCGCCTCACCGACACATTCAGGGCGCGAGATCAGACTCCGGTGGCCCATGTCCAGCGAGGCATCATGCAGGACCATGCAATCTGTGTGTGAGGGAATGTCTTCCCTATCCAGGCGAACTCAGTCAGTAAGGCTTCCTTGACTGCCAAGTGACCCAACTCCACCATGTCGTTGCCGCCCAGGTGAAGGATTACCAAATCCGGTTACTGATGTCCCTCGTGTGCCCACGTCTCCTCGATTAACTGCCACAGTTGCCGGATTCGTAGGCCGCCAACGCCCCGCCATAAAAACGCCATCCTCTTCAGACCCGGTGGTTTAGACACTCGCTTCTGATGTAGACGGACAGTGGCACACCACACGAACGAGTGTCCCAACACCCATATCACCTTCAAAGACATACTATTAACAGGAAATAAATAGAAAAATCAGCATGGACAAGTCGGGTGCCTTACAGTAACTCGGGCCGCACATAGCGTCTGAAATACGCTGATGACCAGCGCCCCACCTTCTTGACTGCCTCAGTTGGTAAGCCGGCGCCTGCTGCCAGTGTCGCCGCCTCAATCCTAAATTAATGTGAAGAAATAGCCCTTAGAATCCAGCCCCAGACAACCCAGCGCCCGCCCAAATTCGGCCCTGAATTGAAACCATGACACGCAGTCACCCTGTTTATGTATGAACAGGGCCATCCCCACCCCTGATGGACGAATTTCCAAGTATGTCTTCATCCTAGCAACCGGGCAGATATCTTCCCCAGGAGCCTGGCGAAACCGAATCGTGACCCCCTTACCCAATGGGTCCGTCTTGGATTTCCTCAGAACCACTACCAGGCACTCTTGCAACAACTCTGTGTCTTGCCACTGTAATCCCCCAGGGTGATCCGCTTTGGAAGATCCTACCAGTTCCCCCAATCGAAAAGCCCCATAAAAGGCTAGGGAAAAAAACGCCCGAACAAGATGCTCTCATAATGGGAAGAGCCGTCTGGAGTACCCCCAGAATATCACCCAGGGTTTTGACATCTAACGGTCTTCTACTATCTTTCCTGACCCCTTCCAGCCTAGCCCAGCCTGACAGAGCTTTCCTTACTACAAAGGCTGCGCCGGGGTCTCGCTCGCCCGCTAATTTAGCGAAGAAGCCAATCTTTGCCACATGCGCCCTAGCATAAGATGCTGGCCTCCCTTGATTCTTCAGAGCTAATAGAAATTCGCAAAGCACCCCTGTGGAAAAAAGGCCAACTGGCCCGCGCATTTAGCAAATATCCTGTAAGCCTTGAGCTGTTGCTGGTACGTCCTTCTAGTACGTTCGCTCAAAGAAGCTCCCACCAGCCCTGCTAGGGCGGGGCTCCAATCCTCCACAGAGATGTCGGGAACCCAGTCATCTGCTCTTCTGCCTGAGGGTGATACTTCCGGAAATCTTGCAACTTGGAGTGAGACAAAGCGTCAGCAGCCTGATTCTCCACCCCAGGGATATGAGCTGCTTTGAAAAGCAGATTGAGATTCAAGCAAGCTAACACCAGATGTTTCAATAGCCTCAGAACGTGTTTACAAGTAGCTCCCTGCCTATTGATTGCCTCGACCACTGCCATGTTGTCTGACCAAAAGATTACAGATTTTTTCCTAAAGAACCCTGCCCAGATGTCCACAGCCACTATTATGGGAAATAATTCCAAAAAGGCTATATTCCTCGTCAAGCCGCTCTCATGCCAGGAAGCTGGCCAATCGCCCCTGCACCAGTGAGGCCCCAAGACCGCCCCAAAACCCAAACTACTGGCTGAGTCAGTGAGCAAACCCAAGTCAGCGCTGGATACCGCGGGTTCTGGCCAAATTACCTTCCCATTGAAATCACTCAGGAAACTGCGCCAGACCCTCAGGTCCTCCCTCACATCAGCCTGCAATCACACGTGATGATGTCGCTGAGTCGACCCCACCATAGCCCGGTCAATCGACCTTGAGAAATGGCGTCCCATAGGGATGATCCTTAGGGCAAAATTCAATTGACCCACCAACACTTGAAGCTGATGCAGCGTGACCTTGAGCCCGGCCAAGGCAGAATCTATTGCTTTTAAAAAGGCTTGTACTTTGTCCCAGGGCAACCTGCATTCCCCCACTACAGAATCTATCTCAATCCCCAGAAAAGACATGCAAGTGTCCGGGCCCACCGTCTTCCCAGGAGCCAGTGGCACGCCCAGCACCGCCATCATACCTACTAGCTTATTCAATGCCTGGCCACAAACTCCTGACGCTGGGGGGCCCATGATCATAAAATCATCTAAGTAGTGTACTACATCCCTATGCCCTGTTCTGAAGACAAACAACCACTCCAGCATTGAACTGAACATCTCAAAGTACTTGCATGATACAGCGCATCCCATTGGCATACACCTGTCATAGTAAAATTGGTAATTCAGCTGGAAACCCAGCAAATATAGTCATCGGGGTGAACTGGCAATAGTCGGAAAGCGGACTCAATGTCTGTTTTAGCCATGACGGCGCTGGGCCCTAGGCCACGCAGCCTCATCAGTGCCGCATCAAAGGAAGCATATGTCACAGAGCAAAGGGACGGGTCAATGGCATCGTTCACTGATGCCCCCCGCGGTGCTGACAAGTTGTGAATCATCCGGAACTGGCCTGGCTCCTTCTTAGGAACCACGCCCAGCGGCGAACACATACCCAGGCAACGAAGGAGCAGAGAACGGGCCAGCCACCCGCCCGAGCACCCTCCCTTTATCGACCTTCTGACTAACCACTGCAGGGTGCATGCGTGCGGACAGTTGATGATTGCAGTACCCCACCGGGGGCAAACCTTGTGCTGGAATGCGGAAGCCCATGGAGAAACCTTCAGACAATATCTTGGCTGCTTTCCTATTCGGGTACTGATTCAGCCAGAAAATCAGCTTCCCTAGATCAACTGGCGTGGGCAGCTCACTGTTGTGGGGGTTTAGACTCTCTTCCCTTTTCTTTGGACTTCTTGATACATTTAAACTCGGGATGGGAAGGGTGGCCGCAGTAGGCACAAACGTGTTTGAACTTAAATGCCCCGGGGGGCCAGGTACACGTCTTCTGATTAAAAGCCCAACATGTTCCCTTTTTCTTCCCTGTGTCCCCCTGGTAAGTCCGAAAGGGCTGCTTCATGGGCGCTTTGTTATTGACGCTCTCTAACCACACATTTACCTCAGTTTGATCCCAGCCCATGTCCGGGTCATCTACCTTGGCCCATCTGAGGTCCCTATCATAATCTAGCCAAGCTACACCCCCATACATTGCTTGAGCCTTCAAACTCTTATTGGAATAGCAAATCAAGGGAATAGCCAACTCTGGTTTCTTTTCCAGCATCACTATGGAAAAAACATTAAAACCGAACAACCAATTAGTGATTGATTCCTCCACCCTCGGTTTCCTCTCTCTGAAGGAACCGTCTTTCCCATCCTTCTCCTTAGGCTCCACCTCCCTCCTCTTTGGTCTAATCAAGGAGAATATGTCAATAAAATCCCCATTCCAGATCTTCTCCCTTGTGTCCTGCGCAACGTGCGATGCCAATTTCCCCCGTTTAGATAACACTTCATCATGACTACCACTTGGTTTTGACCCGCTGTTTACCTCCTTGGTTGCACACTCTCCTGCCTTACCTACAGTAACCCCCGTTGTCACACATAGAGCGGGGGCTGTTTGACCCACCGCCTGAGGGGGCGTGCTTGCATCCTTCTCCTGTGCTTTACCCAAAAGGGCCACCTGTTTGTTCAACTCGCCGATCACATATGGCGTGCCAATCGCTGGCGCCCATGGTGCTACCGTCGCGCCATTGCTACTCGGGCTCTCTACTGGGGGCGTGCCCAGTTGCGCTAACAGTGTCGCCACCGTTGCCAGTATGGCCGCTATATTCGTTTGCCCCCCCCTGCTGCTGTCCCCGTTTGTCCTGAGGCTGGGGGCACTATCACACCAGTCACTCCTACTGGGCTTGGGGCTACCACTGGCGCTACCTCTGGTACTGCGATGATTAGTGGAGCAGGTGTTGGTACCAAGGCTTTCAAAGCCCCTCTAATCTCTGCTAAGATTGTACTTACATCGTCCCGCCCTTCTACTGGTGGAACATTTCCTACCTGTGGGGGTACCTCTTGAGTAATTGGCGGGGCCACTCTGGGTAATGCAGGTACCCCGGGTACTGGGGTAGCAGGCACAGGGCTAGTAAGCCTCGGTGCAGGTGGTTCCACCGGCATAGAAAGCGCAGGTTCAGGCGGGTTGAGAACTGGTGTAGGGAGCCCACTAGACAGCGGGAGCACCGGCTGCTGAGGCATTACCGGAGGGTTAGATATATCTTCTGATCCCCTGCCCCCCTTTCCTTTTTTGGTCACCTTAGGCTTCTTCACTAAAGGTGGAAATGCTGCCTTGGGTGGGACTATGGTTCTCCGGGGGCAGGCCCTTTCAGCCGGCTCAGTGATGTCCTCACTATCGGACACTGGAGCCTCCCCCCCCTGTTCTTCCTCACTCTCCTCCTCATCCCTGCCCATCTTTTCCAACACCAAATTCAAAAGTTGTGCTATCTCAGACTCGCCCCCTTTCCTCTTTTGATTGCGTTTAGGAGGCATTGTTATCCCTCCAATCGGGGTGGCAAAACTACTGAAAATACCCCACTACTGAGATGCTCTACGCTGGCTAGCTGCAACAATGCTCGCTAATCAATCAGAGCGTATGACACACTAACGCAATCAGCAGTCGACTGCGCAAATGATGCTACCTCCCATTGTATGCCCTGCACACCGCAAATCAAACAATATTGCTGTAACAATGCTCCTTAATCAAAGAAGAGTGTGTGCCTCACAATCAACAGTCGACTGAGAAACTGATGCCAAACAATCCCAGCTACCCTCCACCGTACACCGCAAATCAAACAATATTGCTGTAACAGTGCTCCTTAATCCCACAAGAGCATGTGGCTCACAATCAACAGTCTACCGCGAAATTGATGCCAAATAATTCCAGCAACCCCCCACCGTATAACCTGCACACTGCAAATCAAATGATATTGCTGCAACAATGCCCCTTAATCAATAAGCCCGTGTGTTGCTTTTTATTCTGCACGCGCCTGTTCAAATGCGGAGAAGCGTGTACGTAAGGAAGGAGCGTTCGAATTTCCCGCCAAAATGCACCCAATACTGCCCACTCCCCGCTCCGTAAGGCCAGAGAATCACCCCCGCAAAAGCGCGCCAAGGTTCTGATGCGCGCTGCCTGATGGCGATTACCCGCTCTGGCCATCCCCTGCCCTCGCACACAGCCTGGCTAGATTCAGTGCACTAGTGTGTCCGGATCACCCGAGGGAGGTGTCGCACAAGTTACCGAAGGGGACCGAAAGCAGCCACCGGCACCCGGCGCGGGGAAAGGCAATTCGTTTACACAACGCTTCCCTCGCGCACACCACCGGCAGCCACCAAGCGCTCCCCCACACCCCAGACACCTCACCTCCGGATCCGGACACCAGCAAACTCTGTGCCGCCTGGACCTCACTCGCGCACTACCGCCGACCGCTTCCCAAACTCCAAGCCACAGACCACGATGCCGCAATGCCAATGAGGACGACGCTGCAAGTTAAAGACGGTTCAGAAGATAAAACGACATCCATGGTCCCCAGGATACAGGTGCAAGAGAGGGTGCCCAGGTGAGCCCAGGGGCTAAATAGCCCCCCACCTCGGCTCCACCCCTTCCGGGCATACATCACGGCCTGACCCAGAAGCACTTCCTCCGGCCAGTAGCCCAACGGGCTAATGGCGTGGACTGTAGTGGGGGGTGTGGCTTGGGGCCTGGGGGGCCAGGTCCTAAAGCTGCGCTCACCGAGGCTTGCGCTTTTCATTGTAGTCTGTTTCGTTCTTGTGAGTGGTGGTGTTCTGCTTTTTAATGTACTGTTAGTTTATAGCTTACATGATGATTGGTGCCTGCTATTACTTGGCACACATGTAGTCGCTGGTGTGTGTGTGTGTGCACGCACCCTATTTGGCCAGTCAGCATTGGTGTTTATAGCTGGAAAATCAGATTTCAAGTGAATTAGGTATGGGTTATTACAAGGTATGTAGGAGCCTCTAAAGTACCTGTGTCTTCTGCTGTAATTGCATCGCTACATTTCTCCTGTGAGAAATGATTACATTAGCCGTGTCTCACTTTGTTACTTTGTTGCTACTCATTTCATAGGGTGGGACTCTATTTCTTCAAATTTGTACAGTCGGTACACTTTCCTACTTTTTCCGCATTTACTGGTGAATTGTTTCTGTGTTCCATTTTCGCATAACTTGAATTCTCTTCAAAGGAGCCAGGCTGAGTCTTGAAGTCATCAAAGTCTGCCTGACCCTCGCTGTCCATGGCAAAAGATGTCCCTTTAATGTAGTTGCCGATGCAATGTATTTCCTCGTGTTCACTACTGTAAACCAGCCTAATACTGTGATTCTTGCTGGTTTTTTGAGCCTTTATATAGTGCTAACACCACTCGAAGGTAGTGGAACGCTGTACATTAGCACCAGTTCTTTTACACAAAGATACATTCATTTTTGTACGTGCAGGAATAATATGTGATTATTCAGAATCAAGGATGTGATGCCGAAACCCGGATCCAGTTTTCCAACACCATAGTCGGCAGCGGTGGCCCTTAATCCATATCCTCTCCCAAGAGGAAGCCACATCGTCACCCTAGCCTCAGCCTCAATACCACACTTTGTCATTACAGCCAAATCACTTAATCTCCCTATGGCAGCCCACATTTGCTGTAGGTTGCCCTCACCCTTCTGCCCATCGCTACTTCTCCACCGTGAACTCCGTTGCACAGATATCCTCTTCCCCCAACTCTGCTTTTAACATTTTTTTTGTGTACAGTTTTATATAGCACCAACACCACCCAAGGGTATTGGAGCACTTTACATGAACAACAGTTACTTTTCATGAGGACACTGTAAACTTAGGCAAATCTCTTAATCTCCCGGTGGTAGCCCGCATTTGCTGTTGGTTGCCCGTCAACCTTCCGCCCTTTGCTTCTTGCCCACCCTGAACTCCCATTGCACAGATCCCCTCATTGCCCGACTCTGCTGTTCACATTTGCTTTTTTTTGTTGCAGTTTTATGAAGCACCAACACCACCCAAACGTATTGGAGTGCTTTCATTAGCACCAGTTACTTTCTTCTGGGCAGTTGTATATGGCGCTAAACACCACTCAAAGGTATTGGAGTGCTTCACATTTTCACCAGTTGCTTTACACAAAGACGCATTCATTGTTGTAGGTACAGGGAAAATAAGTGATTTGCCCAGAATGAAGGATTTTAGTTCGACAATGAAACTCAAACTCTTTTTCCCAGCTCCATAGTCAGCAGCTCTGGCTCTTATGCCACATCGTCTCCCAAAAGGACGCCACATCGTCTCCCTAGCCTCGGCCTCAGTTCCACAGCTAGTAATCGTGGGCAAACCACTTAATCTCCCCGTGGCTGACCGCATTTGCTGTTGGTTGCCCCCCCACCTCCCACCCATCGCTGCTTGTCACGGCTGTACATCGTTGCACAGATCCCCTCCTCCAACGACTCTGTTTTTCACATTTTTTTGTGCTGTTTTATGTAGCGCCAACACCATTTGAAGGTATTGGAGTGCTTTACATAAGCACCAGTTGCTTATTTTTTGCAGTTTTACATAGCGCCAACACCACCCGAAGATATTGGAGCGCTTTACATAAGCACCAGTTGCTCATTTTGTGCAGTTTTTCATAGCGCCAACACCAACCGAAGGTATTGGAGCACTTTACATTAGCACCAGTTACTTAGAATAAGGAGACATTAATTTTTGTAGGCACAGCAAGATTATGTGTTTTGCCTAAAATCAAGGATGTTAAGCAGGCGCCGAAACGCCGACTCTGTTTACTTGCTCTATCGTCGGAGGCTCTGGCCTCTATGCCACACCCGCTCCCGAAAGGGTGCTATATCATCTCCCTAGCCTTGGCCTTAGTTCCACATTTTGTGATTGTGGATAAATCACTTAATCTCCCTGTTTCTAAACACAACAAACATTGGCAACATCAGATGGTTTTGCCTGTGTTTTTAGGGCTATTGTTGTTAGGTATTGTTTTTAGGTCTCAGCTTGACAGCGCATGCGCTGCTTGGCTAGACAGTGCATGCGCTGTCTTGAAGAGATGTGTTGTGATCTGTCTGTGGGGTACAAGACCGCCCATTGCTTTCCATTGGTAAACTTCAGCGTCACTCTCATTTTCTTTGATGCCATTCGTCATGGCATGTGAGCGTCATACCCTCCTCTTGTGTTTGGCCCTCCCATAAGGCATGGGCCAAGGACATTTCTCCTTACACTGTTCTCAATTTGTGCAGCTATTTTTTCTTTAATTTCAAGCACTCCATAGAAGTAATTGTGTTTTCGCCCGTCTCCCTTGTACACGTACACACATACCACTAAAACGCATGATTGTGTACATAAACAAATGCATGTCTTAAAAAGTTATTAAAACACAAATAGCACTTGTGTTTTTGTTGTTGTTGCATGATGCAATGGCATTGGAGTGCTCGCTCCGTCCTCCGCCTTGCTATAGCGGGAACACGAGCCAATGGTATTGGAGCGCTTAAGTGCTCACCCGTTACATTCCACAATGACACATTAATTTTTGTCGCTGATAATGCTTCAATTAAGGTATTTTGTTTCCCCCTTCATTGTTGATTCCTCCCTCCCTCTCCTGTCATTGCTTGCCCATGTCCTCATCGTCTCCTGCTTCCCTGCTTGAGATCGCGGCTGCTTTTATTTAATTTTTATTTTTTTGCACCATCCAATGGTATTAGAGTACACGTTCCGTCCTTCATCTTGCCATAGTGCTAATACCAGCCGATGGTATTGGAGTACTTCAAACGCTCACCAGTTACATTACACAATGAGACATTCAATGTCGTAGACAGGGGGAAGCGTAAGTGATTTGCCCAGAATCACAAACTATTCAGCCGACCCCGAGATTCGAAAATGGTTCCTCAATTCTCCTGTTGGCAGCTCCGGACGTTACGCAACATCCTCATTTCACTTCAAAGCTCCTTAGCTGTTTCTCACTATCACTTCCACATTTGTTCAGCAAGATCACGTCAACACCAAACAAGCATAGGCAAAGGCAATAGATCTCGGCAATGCCCGAGCTATTGGCCTTGTCAATGAGAATTTTGTCTAGCTTCACATCTGCTGTTCATCATGGCTGAAAATCACTAAAAGACCCACTATGATGCGGTCAACTCAGGCCAAGTCATAACGTTATTTGTTAGGAGGGGCAGGACAATAAGCGCAACATGGAGGGTGAAGAGACTCTGCGTCGGCTCAACATCCTGTGAATCTGCGCTTTCAGTGACTTTCAGCCATGCTGAACAGCAGATTTGCTGATCGAGAATATGGCTAAAAGATTGAGAAGGCCAAAAGATTGGGCATTGCTGAGACCTATTTGCTTTGTCAAAGCTTGTTAGTGGTGTGTTGTTAAAATGTTTATCTGCTGCTCTGTCAGGGCTGCGAATAGGTCTATATATTGCAGAGTGTGCAAACTGTTATCAAAGCGATAAAAACTCCATGATGGTGGTTTGTAGACAGGCTTTGGAGACCACATACGCTCCCAATCAGATGTGAATGTTTTTAACTGAAAACCAGCCGCACTTCCTTCCAACCAGTACTCTATTGTGTGCCCAGAAAGTTTGATCGTTTAAAGGTACCACAGTCAAAGTGTTGGCACGCAAAGGCTCTCCCCGGAGCGCACAGCATCTATTTGACCTGTGCTTGATTTGTAAAATAATAAGTTCCAGGGCCCTGACCAGGAGACCACTGCAGCTGGCCCCACCCATCGCCCCGGTCACCGCTGCCAAAACAATTACTGACCTTCTCTCTCGCCTGCAAGTGTGACAGTTCAGATTATTCTAGGCCCCCAAAGCTAAAGGAGTGCCTGGGGCGTCAGGTATTAGCATTTTTTTTAAATGTATATTGTATTAATAAACAACTGTTGTTCTGCTCATCTCTATATTAGATGAGCAGCGCCACCAAGTGGCAGAGTGTTATAAGTGTGTTGATGACGATTAAGTGCTGGGTCCGAGCACCGGAAACCAATTAAGTGCGGGTATGGAGCATCGGAAACCAATTAAGTGCCGGTATGGAGCATCGGAAACCACCAGCTCAAATTAAGCACTTAAGTACTTGTGTGGAACTTCTGTAGCTGGAACCTATTGAAGCGACAGCAGCACACAGCTCATGGTCAAAGGCAAAGATACAGTGAAAGAGTGGTTGGAGGTGCAGCTGTGTCTAAGAGGTGGACTGCTGTGTTACAGTGAGGTTGCGCTCTTTCCTAAACTGGAGCAGCGCTGCAGTGGTTCTTATGGGTGCGGGGATGTTGTTCCAGATTCTCTGCTCATATTTTTTAACTTCTTGGTATCCACTCTGAGGGGGCCTTGGCTGTGCTCAGATCTGTCAACTCACATGGTGCCACCATGTGTCACAGGATATAGTCTCCTTTAACACGGGAGAGGATTAGAAGCCATCACACGCGGGTAGACACCATGAGTTGGAAACTCCAGCAGAGAGCGGGTTTCCAAGTTATTGTGTGGAGGTTGACCACAGCTGATTTCCGTCAGGGTGTTACAACCTTCCCGGGACATCAGCGGCAGCCCTGGAAGCTTCTGTTTGATTTTGTTTGTTTGTTAGGGTTAGGGCTCTTGGGCAATGATCTGCACAAAGTCCCCCTCTCTCCATGGCCCTTCCCCCTCACAAGCACTCTCATATCTGGAGCAGAGCAGAAATAGGTTCAAGGCACAACCCCTCTCAAGAACCCCCCCTCCCACAAGTTCCTGCATCTCACAAAATTAGTTTTTTTTCAAGTCGACAGTTCTGTGGACTTGTCAACCAGATAGGCCGGGGTGCTGGTGGTGACCGTTGTGTAGAAGATGTAGTTGGTCTTGAAGATGGTGCAGGCAAGAAGAGCCAGTGCAGTTCCATCTCAGTGGCGGCGATGTGGTCCTTGCTGAGGTGTCCTCTGCTTCAAGGGCACTAGTGTAGAGTCTGGGAGGCCGTGGAGTAGGATGTTGCCAAAACCCACCAGCCTGAGCAGCAGTTTACAAGCCCCTTTCTGATGTGAATGTTTTCTCTGTTTCAGTAGAGAGAGCTGGTACCAGGCTGTCCTCGTGTTCTTGCTGCTATGCTCCTTAGGGCGACTGGGCACAGGCTGAAGGGTGGTGTTCGAGTCAACCCACAACAATATAGTGTAGAGCAAACTGTAGCTTTAGAGTGGAGGTAAGACCACGGTAGAAAGAGAATTACCACTACCCCCATGTGTTGGATGTCTGCAGAACACATCAAAGCGTTGCAAAGACCGAAGGTCCGCCCACGGTGAAACCGTGACGCATCATGATGCTCATGGGCCCTCAGACACTACGTCACAAGGAAGCTCGCGTTCGTAGATCTATTCATTTTAGACTCACAAACCCTCATCGTGCTTGCCCTGGATGTAGCCCCGATACAGGCCTTTGGGTATCTTTTGTTTTAGGGATAGGGGTGTTTACAGGGATTACAGGTGTAATTTTGAGGTTTCCTTGAGGCATGAAGAATTACCAGTGGATCTGGTACCTCCATGTCCAAATTCCAGCTGCTGGTAATATTCTTCCATTGAGTAACTGTGAGATTTTAGAATCCCAATGTGAAACAAAATAGATCCCCAGAGCACCTACAGACGTCACAATCATGACGGAGCCAGTAACTGTGCCGCCCAATCAGAAGTAAGAGGACATTCATAATGATGTAAGAGGACACTCATAATAATAGGCTAAGATGTCGGCAGACCAACGCCCCAAAGGGTTGAACACATAGGGTTCCTCAAAACAGAGAGTTGTACTGGTTAAAAAAAGAGTGAAATTTGCAGAGCATTCAAACCATGGCTTTCGGGTTGGGCTTTTAGGCACAGCTGGGATGACCCTTCCCAAACTGGAGGCATTACTTCTGGTACTTTCCTCGTTAGAGGTCATTACCCACCACCTTTCTACTGAACTACCCTCTCCTACTGAGTTCCGCATGGGTACTCCCTCTGCCCTCTTCAATTTATGGATTAAATCTTTTTATTAACATTTCACACAGCGCCTTGAGACCCTCTCGGGTGAGTAGCCTGCTTTATAAACCCCTGATTGATTGATTGATTGATTGATTGACACATACCCACCTACATCCATTGGCCGGTGGGGTGGTAAATTGCCATACCACGTGTGATGTATAAAAGTGTTTTACAAGTCAAATACCCCAGAAAGTTCCCTCCTCCCTCCTCTGGTCTCGACCAGTGGTATAATTTGTCATAAATGTTATTAGATGCTCTACTCTGTCTGTATCGGTCTGAATTCACCTCTCTACAATGACATAGGTCTGGGGGACTGTACTGGCTGTCTGCGGAGTGTAGCGGAATGTTGCGGAACGTGTAAGACCCTAAGATACCTGGGCCACATAAGTTCCCTGTACTCTTGGGACAGGAAGGCGATGCATGGCCACTATGTCTTCTCAAAATGGATCTCCTCTCTGTCCAAAGTGGATGATCTATTTTCCTTAGGCAGGAGTTCCCAAAGCGTGTTCAGCCCGGTCCCATAGCCTGGGGCCATGTCTTTCACCCTAAGTTTATTGATCACTTGTCTGAAGGCGCATACCGTTAAAGTGATCGCCCTGCCTCTCAATGAGTATAACAGTTAGATCGGTCTGTTAGGGCAGCCCAGTAGTGTGTATTCTGGAGATTATGAAATATCGGTGTTGAACATTGTGTTAATAATAGGGGTTGCAGAATGTTCCGTCGCACCTGTGGAATTGGTGGAATTTTGGCCACTTGTGTAACTATTTAATACGGAGTTCTGGCCACATTCCGCCAAATACCACATAGTAGAATTTGTCGCCCGTTTGGCACGATTTTCTTGCACTGGCGGGAGCCAGCATCTGTGAGCTTTTGCGATCGCTTTTGCGATCGCAGAGCTGCAGTTCGAGTAGATTTGCAGCCTCTAGAGTAGATTTTCTACTCAACCGGCAGCAAAATGAACTCAAATGGCTGCGCATTCTTGCGTAATGCATGGTGCTGTTTGCGCTGCATGCGCTACGACACTAAATTGGCACACGAGCAGCGCAAGCCGTATATTCTCCACCCATTGGCATAATTGTGTAGAATCTCCTGGAGTTTTTCTGTAATATCACAACATTCCGTGGAGTGATACTCCTCGACTTCCACCCACCCCTAGTTTAACTGGGTATTATTTTATTTTGGGCATCGCCACAACAGATGGGTTAGTGTTCCTACACCACAGCAGTTTCTCCAACACGTGGAGGTCTTCTCTGGGAACGAGTTGTATAAGCGTGCTTGGGTACAGTGCCGATAAAGTGTAGTACTGATCAGCGCTGCTCACAGCAGAAGTACAGCCCCCTAAATATCTGCACATTCCCCGTTTATGACAGAGCATTCCAGGTCCATCTCCCACCTCTTTTGTGCTGGGGATTTCCAGGGCTTGATATCTTTCCAGAGGAATTTGTAAATATCTGACAGTAGGGTTTATCATCCTGTTTCGAAAATTAGCATTTCTCAAAGGGAGTTAAAGGGCAACTGGCATTTTTCCTTCCACAAATGAGGTTTTCTATGAGCTTCTGCAGTTTGTCAATGAACCCTGGAGTGGCTGCAGCATTTTTGTCTCTATTGCATGTAATATCTTAGGGAAAAGTGTCATCTTGATCGCTTCAATCCGGCTTAGTCAATGTAGCCCACGTGACTGCCAGTTTTGTAGCTCTTTGCAGGTTATGTTTATGAGGGCCCTATATTTGTCGGCAACTGTCTTGCCTGTGGTAGGGCAGAACTTAACCCCAAGATATTGCAATCATATTGATTTTGAACCCTGAGATTTGGCCAAATATTTCTAGTTCATTAAAAAGATCAGGTTGGGAAGTAGAGGATTAGCGACCTTCACCAAAACATCACCGGCATCAAAAGCCAATCTGTGGCCATGGCTCCCAGCCTTATCCCTGTAACACGTGGGTTGGACCTCAAGTTTTCTGCCAATGGCTCCAAATAGAGTGAGGTGGAGGGGGGACAAGGGTACGCTGAGGGAGTGTGATAGTCATCCATTCAGATCCCCTGCAGGGCCAGGGTACTCGATGAAAACACTTTTCAGCATCAATCGAAAGCAAAAAGACCAATGCCTAGGTGCAGCAGTTCTTTCTAAAAGGTGCATGACATATTTAGTGTTTTTGCCACTCTCCCTCTCAGAGATGAAGCTTGGTTGATCCGGGTCCACCAATTCCCGCATCTAGGGTCCCAATGGTTGTGCTACTATGGCTGTAAAGACCTTGGCATCTATGTTGTGAGGGATATGAGTCTATGTAAGGAACATTGCTCTGGGTCCGTGCCTGACTTGTGAATTAATGTAATAACCGCCTTGATCATGGTGGGTGTGAGGGAGCCTGTATTAGCTAAAGAGTAGTAAAGGCGGGTCAATGGCTGTGTCAAAATGGGGCAGAAGGATTTATAGAAATATCGTGGAGAAACCGTCATGGCCCAGTGTCGTGCTATAAGCAGTTTTGCTTTCCCAGAATTGGCCATTCTAGTATATTGAATAGGCCTAGGTGTTAAATGGTAGCGGCAGTTTCAGTCGATAACCTTTCAAGTATTTGCCCGGCGGTAATCGCCTCTCATACCACTCGATAATTTACCAATGAAAGAGGCAGGCGCCGGAGACTGGAAGGCAGGAAACAAAGTTTTATTCCGTCGGAGCAGAACACATCAGATCAGACAGCAAGGTATCGTCACGAGGTGCTCTAACTGCATCTCTGAGACCTGGTCTCTTATACACCGGTTTATTGCTTTATTACACATAGTACATTCTTGAGATTCCCTTGATGCATGAGGGAACATCCCCTGAAGCCCCGGCTCAGATCCGATCCCACACATAGTTACAGTAGAGGTTCTCACCTTACCCGCAGTGGGAGATGGCTATCGTGCAGCAGGGAATTCCGCCAATTCCCGGGGGTGTGTGCGACCGGCCGGGTCTCAGGGGGTAGGGGCTTTGATCCACTGTAATCCCTTTGATGTGGGGTGTTTCCCTTACAGTAGGGGCAATAAACTGCATCCGCAGGGCTAGGTGATGGCCTGCGACCAGTTCGGACAATGGGGCGCAGAGGAAGGGGGTTATCAAAGGAGCGGCATGACCATGTATGGGATGTCGGTCGGATGTGGTTCCGTAGCAGGGTCGCGCTGAAGGAGAGGGTTTATGGCCCGTGTATGAGAGAGCGGGGGTGGCCGGCGCGCGGGGGATGTTCGCAGCGCCAGGGGAAAGCGCTGGTGATCGAGAATGAGCGGGGAGAGAGTGGGGTGCCTAAAATGGCGGCAGTGCATTCGCTGTGCGTGGCGCTGGGGAGAGGCAAGATGGCGCAGATAATGTTCAGTTTGCAAGCTAAATTTCCACAGTCCTCCCTTTTAACATATCTCGCCAGCTTGCCTAGTTTGGATCTATCCCCATAATACCCCGTACTTCCACCTCATTCAGAGCTTTCATTCGCTCTGTTTCAAAGTCCAAAGTCTTAGGGCAGATGCAGTTCATAAAAAGCGAACATAAAGGTGGCAGACACTGAATCCCCAAGCAACATCCACATAGTATCACAATTGGTATGAGGATAAATGAAAACAGCCTCCATCCCCAACTTTTAATAGTGTCCCAAAACCAACTCCCCAGTGACCATTCTTCCTGCTCTTGATGGACCTCTGTGGACAGTCTGTGGAGGTGTTCAATTGCTTTGTAGACTGAGGGTGAGTTATCCGGTACGTAGGTACAACAGCTGGACCCAATGATGCGGCATGCTCCTCCACGATCAGCCAGAACCACATCTAGAACGAGGCGGTTCTGAAGAGCCACCAGGCGGACGGCCTGAAGCTCAGCGGTGTTGTTGGCGAGGGCTCCAGCTGTAATGTTCATCGCCGTCTCGACTGCCTGGGTTAAGTGGCGGATGGCACGGCTGTTTGCCATTGGACCCCAGAGTGGAACAAGGCCTTTCACTGCGTCCATGAACTGTGCTCCGGCGGAGTCGGCTTGCACAATGTCTTTGGCCCGCTTCTGTCGGTGGTGGTTTGCTGGAGCCACATATGTCGTGGGAAGGACAAAGGTGATGTAGCAGGTGCCTCCCCAACCTTTCGGAAGCTAGGTGTAGGCCTTAGTACCACAGACGAAGTACATATTCGGGGAGGCAACAAAGGAGGGTGAGTCAACTGAGTCCAATGTTTGGGTGATGAGGCAGGAGCTGTGGCCCACCAGCTGCGTCCCCAGGCCTTCGAGGCACACAAATCCAGTGATGTTGATGACGGACAGGGCCACTGTTAGGGTGGCGGCCGTCCGTTTCCGGAGGTAAGAGAAGGTGGGTCTGGCTGGGTTGTTGAACACCTGCATTTCAACTCGTTCTTTGGCAGGGATGTCCATGTGAAAGGAAGTGTTCGATCTCAGAGGGCAGAAGAGGGCAGAAGTTCTTCCAGTTTTGTTCAGCCAGAACCCATGGTAGAAGTGTGACATGGTTCTGCCGGAAGTGGCATTGTCCTTGTAGCTTTCTTGCAGGAGGATTAGCCAGGCGAGGCAGGAACCATGGACAGAAAAAGGTGAAGGGATGAAAGGGATAGAGTGTCCAGTGGCATGTGGCAGCAATCCACAGATCCAGCAATTGGTGGCGTTGGCAGCAAGATTGTGTTGGTGGAGCAACTGCACAAAAGAGTTATTCCAGAACTCCTTACGCCTTTCTCGGAGTTTGGGTGAAAGTGAGATCAGATGGTGTTCTTTCGTGGTGGTAGGTTGAACGGTGGTCAGCAATATCTTATGAGCGGGTGTGCCCTCCTCCATGATCCAGAAGGTGACCACGAGGAGAAGGCAAAAGAGAAGGGTAATGAAAAGTGCGATAGACTTGAAGCTGTGCATTCGGTCAGTCTTTGGGTTTTTGTAGTGGATCTTCGGACGTCCGGTTGCTTCCATCATCTTCATGTCGGGCGCTTCCATCACCTTCAAGAGACTCGGTAGCGGGCAGAACCACAGACTTCGCTTAGTTTCTCTCCCGGTGGCCTTTGAGGTGACTAGGCTACCGCTCTGAGATTTCCACTTAGCCTGTGGTCTGCTTAGCCGAAGTTCTCTCCTTTCGTCGCAAGTTATACCCTTCCTTGGATGGCACGGTGGGATCAGGATATCTTACTAACTCGAGTGTCTCTGTATCTGGGCAGCGGCTCAGGGATGGTCGGTCTTTGTCCAGAAGTTCTTCTTGGGCGGTGATGTTGTCCGTGGTTGTCAGGGTCGGTGATACCTTCTTGCAGTGGTGTGCATGCAGCCAATTGCGTTTCCCCTCCACTCGAAGAGCTGTTCGGGTGGTGATCAGGACTTGCAGGGGGCCCGTCCACCGGGGCTCCAGACTCTTGGTGCGCTGGAAGTTACGCACTAAGACGAAGTCACCGGGTTGGATGTCGTGTCCCGGGCCCCTGGAAACATCGGGAATGGCGTGCAGCACCTGCTGATGGATAACAGACAACGTCTTAGTTAGGTTATACAAAAAGTCAGACATGAGGACGTCCGGGACGTCGTGGATGGATGTTGGTTTTGGTGCAGTCCAAAGGTTCATGGGCCGCCCAAAGACGACCTCGTAGGGGGTTAAGTGGTGTTTGGTGGGGGTGGAACGCATTGATAGCAATGCTAGTGGGAGAGCGTCTGGCCATCTTAGTCCTGTGGTGGCGACTATTTTTGCTATCTTAAGCTTCAATGTGGCATTGTGTCGCTCAACCAGGCCTGCAGATTGGGGATGGAAGACCGCATGGAATTTCTGTTTTACACCCAACCCCTTTAAGATGAGTTGGATAACTTCGGCTACGAAGTGGGGGCCGTTGTCGCTCCACAAAATTCGACAAAGGCCGTATCGGGGGAAGAATTCCTTCAGTAGTACTTTTGCAGTAGTCATAGCGGTGTTGTCGTGGGTTGGGTAGGCTTCCACCCACTTGCTGAAGGCACACACAACGACAAGTACGTACTTCAAACCTTGGCACCTTTCTAACTGGACATAGTCCATTTGTAGGACTTCAAAAGGGTGATTGGGGACCCCAAACCCTCCCCGGGGTACAGCAGTTCCTTTCCCAGGGTTGTGTTGGAGGCATACTAGGCATTGTTGGACCAGACGTTTGGCTGAGTCTGGGATCTTGTCGTTGTGCCAGACTTTGGAGACGAGTTCGATCATGGGGGCAAACCCTATATGTGCGGGGGAGTGTGCCATGGTCAGCATGGGGATCAAGTATGAGTCTGGTAGCAACCATTTGTTCGAGTCCTTAGTCCGCCAGCAACCATCATCGTCCTTCAATCCCACCCGTGCCCATTCAGCTAACTCGTGTGGTGTACTGGCTAATTGGATGTCCCTAATCGTTTCCCCAGCATCCTTCCATTTCTCAGCTTGTGACCTGGTCACGTACATACGGGTCGTGGACCTATTCTCGGCTGTGGTTCGGGCAGTAATGTCAGCTAGTGCATTTCCCTGTCCTATAATGTCTGTCACTTTCTTGTGTGCTTGGCATTTGATCACAGCCAGCCGTGTGGGGAGGAGGACCACTTCGGTCAGGGCAGAGACTAGATCTCCATGCAGGATGGGTGTGCCATGAGAAGTCAAGAATCCCCTCTCTTTCCATAAGAGCCCAAAGTGGTGAACTACCCCGAAGGCGTACTGACTGTCGGTGTAGATGTTTGCGGTTGTCCCTGCTGCCAGGATGCAGGCTCGTGTGAGAGCAATTAGTTCCGCCGCCTGTGCGGATCGCTGTGTGATGCGGGCTGTCTCAACAACTGTTCGGGCTGTGGTGACTGCATAGGCAGCTGAGGTGGTGCCATCGGGGAGCTTGATGCATGAGCCATCCACCCACAGTTCTCCGTCAGGGTCCGGGAAGGCAGTATCTCGGAGGTCGACCCTACTCTTGGTCTGTTCGTCGGTGAGGGTCACACAGTCGTGTATAGGGGACGCATTGGGATCAGTGTCAGGGAGAGGTAGTAGGGTAGCTGGATTCAGAGTGGTGCATCGTTTCAATGTGATGTGGGGGGCAAGCAGAGTCAGTTCGTAACCGGTCAGTCGTGTGCTAGTCAGGTGTTGGGTCTTGGTCTGGTTCAGGAGGGTGTCAACCGCATGGGGTACCAGTACCGTGAGGGGGTTTGAGAGTACGATCCCCTCGCTTTGCCGGATAGAGATAGCCGCGGCGGCTACTGCTCGAAGGCATGCGGGCAAAGCTCTGGCTACAGGGTCAAGAGTGGCAGAGAAGTAGGCACAAGGGCGTTGTTTAGGGCCTATGGACTGGGTTAGGACAGACAACGCACATCCCTCCCTTTCGTGGGTGTAGAGGGAGAAAGGTTTAGTGTAGTCTGGGGTTCCTAGGACTGGGGCCGAACAGAGGACGTCTCGTAATTCTTTGAAGGAGGATTGACATTCGGGTGTCCAGGGGAGGGGGAAGGGGACATCTTTAGCCAGCAGGGAAAGCAGAGGTTTTACGATAAGACTGAAGTTTGGCAACCACTGTCGACAAAAGGAGGTGAGGCCTACTAGGGACCGCACTTGCTTCTGAGTTTTGGGAACAGGGGTTTCTAGGATGGTCTGAATTCGGTCAGGGGTAAGTTTCCTCCCGTCTTTGGATAGTAGGTGGCCTACATACGTTACTTGGGGCTGGCAGAATTGCAATTTCTTTCTGGAGACCTTGTGACCGTTCTCCGCAAGGAAGCGGAGGAGGTGAATGGCGGCTGTGACGGCAAGTGGAGTGGTGTCGGCCGCCAAAAGAATGTCATCGACGTACTGTATCAACACCACTCCATCGGGTAGTTGGACTGCATCTAGCTGTCTCTTGAGGGCTTGGCTATAAATGCTGGGACTCTCAGTGTAGCCTTGGGGTGCCCTACAGAATCTGTATGAACGGGCTTTTAGGGTGAAGCCGAAGAGATAACGGCTGTCTGGGTGGATGGGGATGGAGAAGAATGCGTTTTTGAGATCAATAACAGTAAATGTGGTGGCAGTGGATGGAATCAGGGTGAGGATGGTGGTGATGTCTGAGACCACGGGGTACTGGGGTATGACTACTTTGTTAACCTCTCGCAAATCAACAATGAAACGGTAGGCTTTCTCATCTCCCTCGCCTTGCTTCTTTACAATGGGTAGGATAGGGCTGTTGCAAACATTACTGACTACTTCTTCTACCACTCCTGTCTCGACTAGGGACTCGATGATTTCCACCAATGCCTTCTCGCCTTCGGGTGATATCCGATACTGTGGAAGCTTTGGGAGCACTGCGTCTGGTCGGACGGTTATGTGTACTGGGTCAATCACCATGCGCCCTACATCTGAGTCGGTTTTAGCCCATAGATGTGAAGGTAATGTATCGAGTAGGGACATGTCAGCATCGGTTATAGAGAGCATACGCCGTGTGTGACAGGGTCTGGACAGATCTGGGTTATCGTGTAGGATGACTCGAACTCCGTCTGGGGAGCATCTGATGGTAGCTCGAAAATGTTTTAGCAAATCAAGTCCCATAATAGCATCGGGGGTGTTGGAGGAGAGCAGAAAGGTCGTGTCAGTGGTGTTATCTTCTAAGTCAAAGGAGATTGGTGCTGATAAGGGGTTAGTGGAGGGCGTTCCATCGAAGCCTATTGAGGTTACATGTGAGCCAGACAAGGGTGCCCTAGGGATCAGTCGTTTGGATAACGCACTACGTGTCGCCCCAGTGTCTACCAGGAATGGAGATTTTGTGCCCAAGACCTTAGCAGTGACGTAAGGACCTTGCTGGTCAACACGGAGTTCGACTGGATCCCTCCCTTGCCCCTGGCGGTCCTATGCGAAGTCATGGGTGCTTTCGTAGTCGGACTGCTGACACTGGTTTTGTCGGGGGCGATCAAAGGTGTTTGGTTTGCCTGGCCTGACGTTGGTTGCGTCGTTCGTGTGCCCTCGTCCCTGTCCTCTGTTTCTGGGGTCATATGCTGTGTCTCTGGGATCCCTAGTTTTGTTTAGTTCCAGAAGGACCGGGCACTGGGATTTCCAGTGTCCGAACCCTCTACAGAACGCACATTGGTTCCCATCTAAGTCTCTCCGTCCATTGTAGGGTGCAGGTGTATGGTCTCTAGGGGGTAGCTTTCTAGGGGCGGTTGGTTGGTAATTCTCTTTCGGGGGTTCCCTTCCTATGGTCACCCCTTGCAACTGCGCTATCATTACCCTCTCCTTCAGTTCCTTTTTCTTCTTCTCTGACGCCCTATCGTTCTCGTTTTTCTGATTTTCGTAGTATTGGGCCATCTGGAGAATTGCTGCGGGTTTGGAGGCTGCCCAACTACTCTCGCTGGTCTGTAGTTTCTGGGAAACTTCTTGTGACAGACCCTTCACATAATTCTGGACAAAGAGGTGATGTCCGGTTGCGGTGGTCATGTCTTGGCCACTGTAATCGGAAAACACAGTCTCGAATCGGGAGAAGTATTCAGACACATCCTCCTGGGGTTTCTGGCGGCAAGCCGTCACTATCGACCAGTCTACCTTTCTTTCTGGGATTAGAGTCTTCAGCTTTAGTACAATCTTGTCTGGGAGCTCTAATATGGCTTTCGGGGGTTTCTGTCCTGGTTCTCGCTGCTTATCTATGGTATCGAGTTGTACCCAGGTATATCCGAACGGCTCAGCGTGGTCAACTTTCCGGATTTGTTTCCACACATCAGCCGGCAGACATAGCCCAAAGAACAAGTCGATATCTGCTAAAGTCATAATCGTAGAACCTAAGGCTGTACCCAGTTCAGTGTAGAAGGCAGTCGGGTTCTTTCTCAAGTCGGGTAGAGTTTTTCTAAAGGTCAAAATATCTTGCCGGTCCCACGGCTGGTAGACCCAGTTATATACAACCCTCCCCTTCGCATCTTGGTGGTTGATGTCGTCATGTGTTCCCTGACCTCGTGGGGGGACCCAGTAGGGGGCAGCTTCTTTGATGGGCATCATGGCATCAGCCCTTCCTTCCTGGGGCTTAGTCGCTATGGGGGTTTCTGCTTTGGTGGTCTGCCTATGTTCTTTAAGGTGTCGGTAGACCTCGAGTGTACGAGTAAAGAGGTTCGTCACGTCGCCCTCTCTTTCTTCTCCGATGTCTACCTTCCTATATAGGGCCGCTAAGCCTTCGGGACCTTTATCGTGGTATCTATCCTCATATGCATTCAGGGCGTGATAACAGAGCCGTACGACAAAGTGTCGTCTGCGGCTGTCGGCATACGAGTTATACACGTCTGTTATATACTCCTCACTTTCTTTTCGCTCCACCAGTGTCCCTACTATCTTATCAATTCCTGCTCGTTCATCCTTCGTTAATCGATTCATTCTGGTGGAATCTTTCTTTCCCATCTCATGGTCATCTAGCGTTATTGCCGAAGTTGTGTTCAGCACAGGAGGCTCGGCCGGCGCGGAGGCCGTGAGGACCGAGGCCCCTGTACTGCTTTCGCTCGTGTTCGGGGGTTGTGGGTGTTGCACCACTAACTGGGAGGGTGCATATGGAGGGGGCATGTAAATGATCGGGGGACCTAACAGCAATTCGTCATTCGTTCGCTGCTTGGAGGACAACTCAGGGTAGAGCAAAGAAGGGGTCCTAACAGCGTACTGGCCTGATGTTTCGGGCTCCTGTCTTAGTTTAGTTTCCCTTCTCTCCTTTATTTCTTCTTCTAACTTTCTAGCGGCAAGGTGAGCTGCCTTTCGTAATTCCTTTTCTGCTTTTACTTCTTCCCTCTTTTTCCGTTGCGTTGCTTCTTTGCGCCACATGCCGATACTGTCAAGCATAGTAGGCGTTGTCTTATTGCTACGCAGGGCTATTTCTAGCACTTCTATCTTATGGTCGTCGAAGGATCCCATCAGTGGCCACTGACTCTCGGGGTCCTTCTTTGTATATTTATGCCATAGCTTGGTATAAGCTACGGCGACTAGTCCATATTTAGTGAACATGTCCTTATTAGGGGTGCCCTCCAGTGGAGCCGGATGGTTCACCTCTAATAAGCGGTCCGGGCAGAACCAACTACCAATCAGTGGGGAGAAGATAGGCATGACGGGTTTCAATGGGGACAAAAGTCAGCACTACCTATCTTTTCACTGCTTGCAAAGACTAGACAGAATATCTCTATTCTTCGTTATTTGTAAGCAGAGAATACCTCCAAAGAACCAATATCGAACAACTAGTGTTCGGACAATCAATCAATCAATCAATCAATGGGAGATAAAGATAGGCATGACGGGTTTCAACGGGGACAAAAGTCAGCATTACCTACCCTTCACTATTTGCAAAGACTAGACAGAATATTTCTATTCTACGTTATTTGCAAACAGAGAATATCTCAAAGAGCACTATTCTTCAAAACAATCAATGTTCGGACAATCAATCAGTGGGGAGATAAAGATAGGCACGACGGGTTTCAACGGGGACAAAAGTCTGCGTTACCTACCCTTCACTATCTGCAAAGGGAGAGAGAGAGAGTATTTCTACTCCTCCCCGTTTGTAGACAGCGAATATCTCAAAGAGAACAATCAATGAGCACAATCAATGAGCAATACTAGTATTCAAAAGATTTGGACAATCAATCAATTATTTCGCAATTTGTCGTGTATCACGACCTTACCCGGACCGCGTGGACAGTTTCTCGTCTTCCGCCTCCAGCGCCCGATCGTCCTCTACTCTCCGTATTTGCCGCGGCACTCCTGATGGTTCCCAGTCAGGACCGTAGATCACTCGAGAGAGGTCTGCTCGGAACCAGTGAAGTTCGGATGATCGGCTGCCAGACGAGGGTCTATTGGGCAGGAGCTCTCCCGATCGTTGCAGTCGTTCACTCTGTCGTCGGGACCTCTCCCACTGGATCCACGTGTCGCTGATGGGCCCCACGTTTGGGACGCCAATTGTTAAATGGTAGCGGCAGTTTCAGTCGATAACCTTTCAAGTATTTGCCCGGCGGTAATCGCCTCTCATACCACTCGATAATTTACCAATGAAAGAGGCAGGCGCCGGAGACTGGAAGGCAGGAAACAAAGTTTTATTCCGTCGGAGCAGAACACATCAGATCAGACAGCAAGGTATCGTCACGAGGTGCTCTAACTGCATCTCTGAGACCTGGTCTCTTATACACCGGTTTATTGCTTTATTACACATAGTACATTCTTGAGATTCCCTTGATGCATGAGGGAACATCCCCTGAAGCCCCGGCTCAGATCCGATCCCACACATAGTTACAGTAGAGGTTCCCACCTTACCCGCAGTGGGAGATGGCTATCGCGCAGCAGGGAATTCCGCCAATTCCCGGGGGTGTGTGCGACCGGCCGGGTCTCAGGGGGTAGGGGCTTTGATCCACTGTAATCCCTTTGATGTGGGGTGTTTCCCTTACAGTAGGGGCAATAAACTGCATCCGCAGGGCTAGGTGATGGCCTGGGACCAGTTCGGACAATGGGGCGCAGAGGAAGGGGGTTATCAAAGGAGCGGCATGACCATGTATGGGATGTCGGTCGGATGTGGTTCCGTAGCAGGGTCGCGCTGAAGGAGAGGGTTTATGGCCCGTGTATGAGAGAGCGGGGGTGGCCGGCGCGCGGGGGATGTTCGCAGCGCCAGGGGAAAGCGCTGGTGATCGAGAATGAGCAGGGAGAGAGTGGGGTGCCTAAAATGGCGGCCGTGCATTCGCTGTGCGTGGCGCTGGGGAGAGGCAAGATGGCGCAGATAATGTTCAGTTTGCAAGCTAAATTTCCACATAGGCGGAAAACTACGATAAGCTCGCGGAGTGTGCGTAGTTTGCACAACTACACAAACCGCGAATCGCACGTAGCACAGTGCAAAAACGCGTAGCGTAGCGGGCATTTTTTGCTCGCTCGCGGTCCTCAACGTCAAGTTGGCGACCGCGAGCGAGCAAAATCAACATCCCGGCGAGACTTTTTCCTCGTTCGCGATCGGCAACATCAAGTTGCCGATCGGGAGCGTGGAAAATAGACCTCCCGGAGAGATTTTCAACGCGGGGAGGTCAGGTTTCTCATTGCGAGTGGTCGTGTATGCTCGCGACCGCTCGTGATGTGAAATTACCAGTCCGCATTGAGAAAGCAGTCGCTTGAGTACAAATCTACTCGAGCGGCAGAAAACTACCGCTTGCACTGTGCATGATGCCGTTCGCAATGATTGCGCAGTACGGACAAGCATCCGGCACTATGCAATCATTGCGAACAGCATTTCCCTACCGCACTACGCAGTTCGCGTAGCTATGATTAGGGCAAAGTGCACTTCGCATAGCTACGCATAGCGTGACTACGCGAACTACGCCCAGGGTTGATATTGAACAGCTGTGGTATGAGGGCTAAGGTCGGTACCGATTGTTAGTAAGATTCTATGGATGTTTCTGGTGTATGTTCCATAGTATAGCGGTCTGTGTAAAACTGGCAGAAAGCTTTAGAGAGCTCTTCTTTTTCACATACCTCTCTCCTTCTCCAGTGACTATTTGTTTGATGGTCTCTTTCTGGGTCTGAGCCCTTAATTTACAGAAAAGCAGTTTGACCACTTTATTCCCTCCCTCATAGTAACATTGGTGTAATAGCAGCAGGGTGTATTCTGCCCTATCCGTGTCTAGTGTTTTATTTTGTTGCCTGTCTTAGTTGGCACTATATTCTACCAGATCCCGATTGTTTATGTGTGACCTCCAGTTCTTTGACCCTGTTCCATTTGTTTATCCCGTCCCGTGCTTAATTTGAGAAAGAAAGAATGCCGGTACCCACAGCTCAGCTCAGTTGCCGGTGGCCGGTGCAATTAAACATCAGCACCCAATACCAACGCCGGTGGTCTTTAATCCACTACCATAGTCTCTCTGCCCCTTTTTGTCAGTCTTGCAGGTTCCTCCTTTCTGTTTGTGATGGTTTGCCATCTTTTTCTTCCTCCATATTTTCGCTCGTTGTGCTTTTCCTTCTCTTGCACTCGGTAAATATCTGATTTTGAAGAATAAGTGACTGTTCCCAAAAGTGTGTGCGAGTGCCCCCCACGGATATCCACCAGCTTCAATTAAGTACTGATCCATCTTTTCATATTGTATTTTGCTGCCAAGGAAATTAATTTACTCCCAGATAACTGTTTTTAGGGTGTCCCAGAGGACTGAGATCTGGGTCCCACTACCCTTGTTGCCTTGTGAGAAATTCGTACTGTTTTGTCGTATTGTGGAGTATTTAGACATGCTTTTTATGAGATCATCATTTAGTCTGCATGTATGGTTATGTGAGGGTGTGAGGGGCCTCTGCAGTGTGATCATGAGTGAGTGGTCAGATAGAGCCGAGACTTCAATGTCAATGTGTAGTGTTCTCGCAAGCATCTGTGCTGTGTTGAGTGTCGAGTCTGGCCTAGGTCTGAAAGGATACAGATACTAGGATTTCCGAGTCTGGTGACGTCATAATTTGAACGAAGACCTCCCGAAGAAATTACTCGATTTTGTTTGAGGGCATAAATGGAGCCCAAAGTTAAAGTTTGACGATCTGCAGGAATCTATATCAGCAAAAGATGCCCAGGTATGGCTGTGTGTGTATCTAGTACCTTTCTTTTCAAGGTATTTGACAGGAGGATACCCACCCACCTGCCATGTTGGTTCCTGCGGAGAAATGTTGTCTGGAGAACCAGCAAGATCTCAGGCTGCCACAATCCCGCTTCAGACGATAGGTCTACTGTAGAAGGCATAGATCACAGATGGGCTTTGCGAACATACTAAGTATGGAGAGGCTTTTGGCAGGGGTGTTATGGCCTCTCACATTAAAGTTCACAATTTTCATCGTCTGGCTTCCTGAGATGTTAGCTCTCTACCTGCCCAAGAACGCGGCGTGGCTATGTTTGTCTACATTAAAGTGTGGTGAAGAGTGTGTGTTGCATCTAAGGGTGCCAGGTCTCACCAGACTGAATGTATCCACAAATTAAAAATGAAAGAGCAAATAGTCAAAACAACGCCACCCCATCAGCAGTTTGCATCACCTGCGCTAGGACGATTGTACCAGTCAAAGGGGTCCATAAATGTATTCACTGTTCCCATCAATGCCCCTCAATTCTCCCTCCTCTTCCCCCCCCTCCTTGCTGTCTGTAGTGCAGCATTCCATCCCCTGCCCCCTCACAGTTGAAGCCAGTTTCTTCCTTGAAGCCGGTAAGCTATCCATGTGTGGGCCACGGTTTCTAAAGTTTCTAATGTTTCTCCCCTCATGTGGAGGTGGTAATGTGGAACTCAGTCCTCCCCCTCGGTTTCTCCTGCTATCAGCTTCTCTAATTCTGTCCTTCTATCTTGCTGCATCTCTTTGTGTGTTGGCTTAAGGGAGGATGTGAGAAGTTGGCCTGGTATATGATGTTCACTAGTTAAAGTGACCACCTTGTACCATGCCAAGCAACCCTTATGGTGTGGTTGTAAGTCAACCTTTTCGGACTAGCTGCCCTAGTGGTAGCGTAGGCTAAGCAGTCTTTGAGGCTAAACTCGTTAAAGCGTGTTAAGCAAGCTGTTTTACCATATGTAACCCCCCTTTATACCAATGAAAGGACACCACACAGATATATATTCAAAATATATATGTATTTATTACTCAAAGTATCCCCTAGACTCTTTATGAGCACAGGAGCACAAATCGTTAAACAAGAAAGTATCACAATATACAGAAGTTGCACTTTATATGGATAGGCCCTGGTGGCCGCTCAAACCATATACTAAAATAGTGCTATAAGTGCCACGGCTAGGAAAGGGAAAAGGCCTAGGGCCTCTAGAATTGCTGGGCCTACTAGGAGCTAACGTTAGATAGTGACCAGGAGGTCCACGGGTCGCGTGTGCAGTGAGGAAAGTTACACGCGGGCTCCCATAGGTTTTCAATGGGTGCGTAAAAGTTCAAAAGTTACTGCTAAAAGGGTCTTCTGGTTGAACTACAAAATCAAGACTTCAGATCTAAACATTAGAGATGTCACTCTACACTTGTGCACCGGAGTGCCAGCTTTACCTCACCCACAGGAAGCGGGTGCATAGGGCTCGAAGTGCGTCTGGTTTCGTCTATCTGTTCAATGGAGCCTGGTGGCAAAGATGCTGCAGGCGGCCGTTCCAGAAGAGATGCGGTGGATCCAAGGGTGGATCGGAGTTGTAGAAGACCTGTAAGCAGAGGGGACAGTGTTCACAGTCACTAGCCAGTGACCTGTGTGGCACCAGGTAGGTACCAGGCAATGTCGGGTGCAAACAGGTGAAGAGGTGTAGCTTGTCTCCGCAGCCACGTGGTCCTGAAGGTTGTTCACGTCCAGGAGTCGCTTCACGAGCTGTCCCACGCAGGCTCTCGCTGTCAGCGGTGTCGGCGACTCAAAGGAAGCAAACAAGCCTTGGAAAAAGCAGGAGTCACAGGAAATGAAGAAAGCTGATGGTTCTGACCAGCAAGGTCAAAGGGGCTGCTCCTTTGGAGGGCAGCAGGGGCCAGTCTGGGGCAACCAGACCAGCATCGTAGTTTTCAAGATAGTTCACCAAAATGGCCACTAGCCAACGGGCCAGGGACCGGGCAGGCGCGTCGAGTTGCAAAGTGCAGAGGGGCCCCACGCAGATCGTGGAGATGCTGGAGGGCTCACCTTTGGTGCAGATGCTGCGTGGGTGTTGGGCTTCTTAGGACCCAAAGCACAACTTGGAGGGAGCCTCTGTTGTCGTGCTTGCAGCTTGTCGAGTGTCTTCCAAGATGGCTGGCTCCACGTGTCTCGGTGCCTCCACGGGTTCCTTCTTTGCAGGGACTGTGGATCGGGCGGTGAGAGGTCTGGAGGTCCAGTTCTTGTCGGTCTCTGGGCTCGGGCGGCAAAGCAGACGTCGATTCGCTGGTTGGTGCTTGCGTTAGCAAGATGGTCAGTCCCTGACCATAGGGGAGAATTCCTTCTGTCCTCTGTGCAGCAGAGCGTCGAAGTTCCCGTCTTCTTCTTAGTGTTAAGTTGATTCCAGGATGTCTGAAGTCTTAGGACACAGCTCCTACCTTTAAGCGGATTCTAGGGGCCGGACTACCTGCTAGGTCCCTCCCTAAGGGTGGGACCAGGAAGGGGGGTGGTTACACCCCCAATCCTTTGTCCAGCTCGCCCCAGATCCGGGGCTGGTGTGCCCCAGGACCGGTTTGAACTGGCATATGCACCGAGGCTCCTTGTGAGCCTCAGGCATGTCTGATTCTATTCAAGCCCTACCTGACCAATACACAAAATCCTGTCTGGGGTGGTGCACGCACCTCCCCTGGCAGGAAACCCTTTGTCCATGTCTCCCAAGCTGGAAGGACTCCCAGCAGCAGGAGGGCAGACTTGTGTCTGTGGTGGCAGCGTCCATTTTGTGGAGCTGAGGCTATGTCTGATTTTACCCGGGTTTCAGGTACTGTACATGTCGTGTCCCTCTAGAAGGGTGGAATGCTAACCCCGTCGCCAGAATTGGCGAGGGGTTAGTATTCCAATTCGTATGACACCTTACTCAACATGTTTTGATAAAGCCAAACCAAAGTTAGCATTTAACCGTGAGGTTCATAATGCACTTAAGAGTATATGGTATGGCGATATCTGGAATCGGTAGAAGGAAGTTGTTCCGACCACTGCAGACAGGCTCAGCTCATGCCAGAGCACCATCTCACATGGAACCAAGCACTCTGCCTTCAGGATTGTTAAGGCCTGCCATAGGAGTGACTTATAGGTTAACATGTGTCCAATTTAAGGTTAGGTATAGGTATACTACACCTAAGTAAGAGGTGGTTACACCAACTTACCCCAGCTGAGTGATCAGCCAGTTGTGTCAAATTGCTAGGCCAGGCCAGGGGTGGCACAATACATGCTTCAGCCCCTGGTAGGCCTTAGATACACCAATGCCCTGGGTACCTAGTGTACACTGGTACAGGGGCTCACAGGGTGATCCATTTCCAATTGGTTATGCACCTGGAGTGCATAGTGTCAATTTAGTAGAGAGAACAGCAGGCTGGGGGTCTGATTAGCAGGCCCACAGCCTCAATATGTCAAAAACCAGTGACGCAAAAAGCAAAAATTTGGGGTGACCATAGGATAGCAGACCCTACTCTCCTACACAACCCCCCCCCCAAACGCAGGGACATTAAACTAGCCTTGACCAGTCTCGTCTTCATGTCCTAAGTGGAAGTACCTGGAGAGACCATCTGCATTCCCATGGTCTGTACCTTGCCGGTGCTCCACTGTAAAGTCCATCCCCTGTAGGGAAATGGACCACCTAAGCAGTTTGGGGTTTTCACCCTTCATCTGATTTAGCCACAAGAGGGGCTTATGGTCGGTCTGAATCTTGAAGTGAGTGCCAAACAAGTATGGCCTCAGCTTCTTCAGGGCCCACACCACAGCAAAGGCCTCCCTCTCAATAGCTGACCAATTCTTCTCTCTGGGGGTCAACCTTCTGCTAATAAAAGCAATGGGTTGGTCTTGACCATCTACATTAAGTTGTGACAGCACAGCTCCCACACCCAACTCAGAAGCATCTGTTTGGACAATAAACTCTTTGGAGTAGTCAGGACTTTTCAGGACAGGTGCAGAGCACATGGCCTTCTTCAGGTCTTCAAATGCCTTTTGATAGCTTACTGTCCACTGAACCTTTTTGGGCATTTTCTTGGATGTCAGATCATTAAGAGAAGTCACAATGGACCCATAGTTCTTAACAAACTTCCTGTAGTACCCAGTCAAGCCCAAGAAAGCTCGAACTTGAGTCTGGTTGGTTGGAGGAGACCAGTCCTTGATGGATTGTATCTTACTTTCCAGTGGTTGAACTTGGCCTCCACCTACAAGGTGGCCCAAATACACATCCTTACTCTGCCCTATCTGGCACTTAGTAGCCTTGATAGTGAGGCCTGCCTTTTGCAGAGCCTCAAGTACCTTCTTCAGGTGGATCAGGTGATCCTCCCAGGTGGAGCTAAAGACAGCAATGTCATCAAGATATGCTGCACAAAAGTCATCCAACCCAGTAAGGACTTGATTCACCAACCTTTGGAAGGTGGCAGGTGCATTCTTCAGACCAAAGGGCATCACCAAAAATTGGTAGTGTCCTCCTTGGGTTGAAAATGCTGTTTTGGCCTTAGACTCCTCAGCTAACCTGATTTGCCAATAGCCATCTGTCAAATCAAATGTGGTCAAAAACTTAGCAGAAGCCAGTTTATCTATGAGCTCATCTGCCCTTGGAATAGGATGTGCATCTGTCCTAGTGACAGCATTGAGTCCTCTGTAATCCACACAGAACCTCATCTCTCGCTTGCCATCTTTGGTGTGAGGTTTGGGGACCAGAACCACTGGGCTAGCCCAGGGGCTCTCTGAGGGTTCAATGACACCCATTTCCAGAATTTTGTGTACCTCAGCCTTTATACAGTCCCTGACATGGTCAGGTTGTCTGTAAAGTTTGTTCTTTACAGGAAGACTGTCACCAGTGTCCACCACATGGGTACACCAGTCAGTTTGACTAGGTATCAATGAAAACATATGCTGAAATGATTGTAGAACCTGTCTACATTCAATCTGCCGATGCTCAGTGAGGTTGCCTCCAAGGGTCACTCCTTCAACTGAACCATCTTCAGGGTTCTGAGACAACAGGTCTGGGAGAGGGTCACTCTCTTCCTCCTGTCCCTCATCTGTAGCCATGAGCAAGCCCATGTCTGCCCTGTCAACATATGCTTTTAACCTGTTAACATGGAGTACCCTGTGGGGACTCCTGGGAGTGCCTAGGTCCACCAAGTAGGTAACCTCTCCCTTCTTTTCCAGGATTGTATGGGTCCAGACCATTTGTCTTGGAGTGCTGCTGGGGCCACTGGCTCCAACACCCATACCTTCTGTCCTGGCTGAAACTCAACCAGGACAGCCTTTTGGTCATGCCGAGCTTTCTGTAAGGCCTGTCTTGCCTCAAGGTTTTTGGATGCCTTCTCCATATACTCAGCCATCCTGGAGCGGAGACCAAGTACATAGTCCACTATGTCTTGCTTAGGCTTTTTGAGAGGTAACTCCCATCCTTCCCTCTCCAGACGTAGGGGGCCTCTTACAGGGTGCCCAAGCAACAATTCAAAGGGGCTGTAGCCAACTCCTTTTTGTGGGACCTCTCTGTAAGCAAACAGAAGGCAGGGTAGAAGGATGTCCCATCTTCGCCTGAGCTTTTCAGGTAATCCTTTGATCATACCCTTTAGGGTCTTGTTGAATCTCTCAACAAGCCCATTGCATTGTGGGTGATAAGGGGTGGTGAACTTGTAGTTGACACCACATTCCTTCCACATAGCTGTCAAGTATCCTGACATGAAGTTGGTACCTCTGTCAGAAACCACCTCCTTAGGAAACCCCACTCGGGAGAATACTCCCAGCAGGGCCCTGGCAATACAGGAGCTGTAGTGGTCCTAAGGGGAATTGCCTCAGGATACCTGGTGGCATGATCCACTACCACCAGTATAAATCTGTGCCCAGATGCAGTGGGAGGATCCATGGGACCCACTATATCTATTTTCCACTCTTTCAAAGGGAACCCCCACCACAGGTAGTGGTATTAGGGGGGCCTTGGTTGTGCCACCTGATTTGCCACTGGCTTGGCAGGTCACACAGGAGCGACAAAACTCCTTGGTATCTTCATTCATGTGAGGCCAGTGAAAGTGAGGGACAAGCCTGTCCCAAGTCTTGTTCTGGCCTAAGTGTCCTGCTAGAGGAATATCATGGGCCAAGGTAAGAAGGAAGCCCCTAAATTGCAGAGGTATAACCGACCTCCTGGTTGCACCCGGTTTTGGGTCTCTAGCCTCTGAATAAAGGAGCCCATCATCCCAATACACTTTATGGGTACCTTGAGCATTCCCAGCAGCCTCAGCAGCAGCCAGCTGTCTGAGGGGTTCAAGAGATGGACAGGATAACTGAGCCTGCCCCAAGTCAGCCCTGGAAGGTCCCCCTGTCCCCAGAAACTCAACCTGGTCAGGTTCAAGCTCTTCAGGGACAGTTCCTTCAGGGTTCTCTAGATCATCCTCCTGGGAAGACTGATCATCACTTGGAGGCAGGGGGGAAGGCACAGCCTTAACCCTCCTGTTCTTCTTCTTGGTAGGTGCTTGGTCCATTGTTCCAGGATCCAAGACCTGTGGTTCAGTAAGGCACTTTTTGGCCTGTGACCTGGTCACAGCAAGGACATGTGGTGATATACCTAACATCTCTGCATGTGTCTTGTACTCCACTTCTGACCATAGAGAACTCTCTAGGTCATTGCCCAACAAACATTCTACTGGGAGGTCTGCACTAACCACAACCCTTTTGAGGCCAGTTACCCCTCCCCATGAGAAGTTAACAATAGCCACACTATGAGAAGTAGTGGCATTGCTGGCATTGGTCACCAGGTAGTTCTCACCTGGTATGTACTGTCCAGGGTCCACAAAGCCTGGTGTCACCATAGTGACACTGGCACATGTGTACCTGTAGGCTTGAGCCATTTTTGCATTTATTAAAGGAGTCTGTCTGTACTTGCCCAGGTTACTGGGGCTCACAGTCAGGGACAAATCCATGTCCCCATCACAGATCAAGACTGCCTGTGTAAGGGTTCTGTCTACGTCAGAATCTCCTTCAGTTCCCATAGTGATTCCCACTACACCCTTTGTCTGGGGACCAACACTGCTAACAGTAGTACTGGGAGCAGGTGCCTTAGGGGCAACAGTGTTGGGGGCTCCACCCTTCTTACAATCACTAGTGCAGTGAGTTGTATTCTTGCAAGATTTGCACCAGGGTTTCTTTGGACCTTCTTTCTTCTTCCCTTTAGGTTGTTGGGACCCACCCTCGTTAGTACTAGTTTGGGGCCCTGTTGAAGACTTCTGGTCTTTGGATTTCTGATCTCCCCCCTTTTGGTCTGTTTTCTTCTGATCACCCCCTTGGCCCTGGTTCTGGTGATTTTGCTTAACGCTGGTTCTGACCCATTTGTCTGCCTTCTTTCCCAATTCTTGGGGAGAGGTCAGATCTGAGTCAACCAAGTGTTGATGCAGTTGCTGGTTCTGACAGTTATTTAAAATCTGTTCTCTCATCATCAAAATGTACAATCCTGTATAATCAGACACCTTACTTCCCAGCAACCAACCCTCCAAAGCCTTAGTGGCACATTCAATGTATTCAGACCAGTCCTGAGTCTGTGCCTTCTGGGTCTCTCTGAACATTAACCTGTACTGTTCAGTGGTTAAACCTAACCCATCAACCAGGACACTCTTCAGGGCTCTGTTGTTTCTGACATCCTCCTCTCTAACAGTGAGGAGTCTATCTCTGCCTCTACCTTCAAAGGAGAGCCATAAGATTGCTACCCACAGGTCTTCAGGAACCTGCTGCACTTTGCAGGCTCTCTCAAGAGCAGTCATCCATTTGTGGATGTCATCTCCATCTCCACTTTTGTAGGGCTGCACAATCTTGGACAGGTTCCTATTATCAAAGACCCTATCTTTGTCCCTAGGGACAATGCTGCCACCAGTGGGTATAGACCCACTCTCTCTACGTTGCCTAGCCTTGCTCAGTTTCTCTTCCATCAGGGCTACTTCTAGCTCCTGTCTCCTGATCCTCAGCTGGGCTTCCTTCATTTTGGCCTCATGCTCCCTCCTCTGAGGGCTGGTCATCCTTCTTCTGGAGTGACCCTGAGAGCCTCTAGAGGCATGACAGCCATTAGAGTCACCTGAGTGATTCCTCTGTCTCCCAAACCCCTGGTTAAGTCCACTAGGGAGATTCAATGGGGGGAACCCATTGTCAGTCCCAAGTAGTCTTAAGTTAGCTGAGCCAGGTATAGCACCTGGCACTGGGCTATTTCTCCCATCAGAACTACTACTACTATCAGACTCACCCCCTTTGTCATCCCTGTCCCTATGCTGATCCTCATCATCTGTAGTCTGATTCTCACCTAAGGGGCGACTGTTAGAAAGGGGTACTTCAGTAGCATCTTCAGAAAGAGGGCCTCCTGTTCCAGTCCCTGAGGGGTCTAACTGGGAGGCTTTCTTGAGAGCTCTCTGATCTTCATCAGCTTGTAAGAGTTCTCTGAGTTCAGCAGAGGTAGGGTTCCTGGGCTGTTTAAGGCCCCTGATATTTGCCAACTGCCTGAGCTCATTCTGGTTTAGGGTAGCAAAGATGGTTGGTGCCCTCTGGGGGTCACTCTCGACAGAGATGGGTACATTGGACCCCTCTGCCCCAGCCATTGCTCTTAAGTGTGGGTGGATGTGTTGCAACTACCTACACTTGGGTTTTCCTACTAAACCTATCTAGTAGTTGTAGTCAGGGTGTGCTACTCCCTTTTGCTCTACAAAAACTAAGTTCAGTAGAACTTAAGTATATAACTAATCTTGTTTTATATGTACCTACAGGTACCTATGTGATCTTTCAATTGGTAACAAAGAGATTACAACGGTAAAACACAGCAAGCTCAAATCCAACCGCTGCTCACCAATGTGAGAAGTTGGCCTGGTATATGATGTTCACTAGTTAAAGTGACCACCTTGTACCATGCCAAGCAACCCTTATGGTGTGGTTGTAAGTCAACCTTTTCGGACTAGCTGCCCTAGTGGTAGCGTAGGCTAAGCAGTCTTTGAGGCTAAACTCGTTAAAGCGTGTTAAGCAGTCTGTTTTACCATATGTAACCCCCCTTTATACCAATGAAAGGACACCACACAGATATATATTCAAAATATATATGTATTTATTACTCAAAGTATCCCTAGACTCTTTATGAGCACAGGAGCACAAATCGTTAAACAAGAAAGTATCACAATATACAGAAGTTGCACTTTATATGGATAGGCCCTGGTGGCCGCTCAAACCATATACTAAAATAGTGGTATAAGTACCACGACTAGGAAAGGGAAAAGGCCTAGGGCCTCTAGAATCACTGGGCCTACAAGGAGCTAACATTAGATAGTGACCAGGAGGTCCACGGGTCGCGTGTGCAGTGAGGAAAGTTACACACGGGCTCTCATAGGTTTTCAATGGGTGCGTAAAAGTTCAAAAGTTACTGCTAAAAGGGTCTTCTGGTTGAACTACGAAATCAAGACTTCAGATCTAAACATTAGAGATGTCACTCTACACTTGTGCACCGGAGTGCCAGCTTTACCTCACCCACAGGAAGCGGGTGCATAGGGCTCGAAGTGCGTCGGGTTTCGTCTATCTGTTCAATGGAGCCTGGTGGCAAAGATGCTGCAGGCGGCCGGTCCAGAAGAGATGCGGTGGATCCAAGGGTGGATCAGAGTTGTAGAAGACCTGTAAGCAGAGGGGACAGTGTTCACAGTCACTAGCCAGTGACCGGCGTGGCACCAGGTAGGTACCAGGCGATGTCGGGTGCAAACAGGTGAAGAGGTGTAGCTTGTCTCCGCAGCCACGTGGTCCCTGAAGGTCGACGACATCCAGGAGTCAGTTCACGAGCTGTCCCACGCAGGCTCTCGCTGTCGGCTGTGTCGGCGACTCAAAGGAAGCAAACAAGCCTTGGCAAAAGCAGGAGTTGCAGGAAATGAAGAAAGCTGATGGTTCTGACCAGCAAGGTCAGAGGGGCTGCTCCTTTGGAGGGCAGCAGGGGCCAATCTGGGGCAACCAGACCAGCATTGTAGTTTTCAAGATAGTTTGCCAAAATGGCCACTAGCCAATGGGCCAGGGACCGGGCAGGCGCGTCGAGTTGCAAAGTGCAGAGGGGCCCCACGCTGATCGTGGAGATGCTGAAGGGCTCACCTTTGGTGCAGATGCTGCTCTGGTGTTGGGCTGCTCAGGACCCAAAGCACAACTTGGAGGGAGCCTCTGTTGTTGCGCTTGCAGCTTGTCGAGTGTCTTTCAAGATGGCTGGCTCCACATGTCTCGGTGCCTTCACAGGTTCCTTCTTTGCAGGGACTGTGGATCGGGCGATGAGAGGTCTGGAGGTCCAGTTCTTGTTGGTCTCTGGGCTCGGGCTCCGGCAGGAGGTGGCGGCAAAGCAGACATCGATTCGCTGGTTGGTGCTTGCGTTAGCAAGATGGTCACTCCCTGACCATAGGGGAGAATTCCTTCTGTCCTCTGTGCAGCAGAGCGTCGAAGTTCCCGTCTTCTTCTTAGTGTTAAGTTGATTCCAGGATGTCTGAAGTCTTAGGACACAGCTCCTACCTTTAAGCGGATTCTAGGGGCCGGACTACCTGCTAGGTCCCTCCCTAAGGGTGGGACCAGGAAGGGGGGGGTGGTTACACCCCCAATCCTTTGTCCAGCTCGCCCCAGGTCCGGGGCTGGTGTGCCCCAGGACCGGTTTGAACTGGCATATGCACCGAGGCTCCTTGTGAGCCTCAGGCATGTCTGATTCTATTCAAGCCCTACCTGACCAATACACAAAATCTTGTCTGGGGTGGTGCACGCACCTCCCCTGGCAGGAAACCCTTTGTCCACGTCTCCCAAGCTGGAAGGACTCCCAGCAGCAGGAGGGCAGACTTGTGTCTGTGGTGGCAGCGTCCATTTTGTGGAGCTGAGGCTATGTCTGATTTTACCCGGGTTTCAGGTACTGTACATGTCGTGTCCCTCTAGAAGGGTGGAATGCTAACCCCGTCGCCAGAATTGGCGAGGGGTTAGTATTCCAATTCGTATGACACCTTACTCAACATGTTTTGATAAAGCCAAACCAAAATTAGCATTTAACCGTGGGGTTCATAATGCACTTAAGAGTATATGGTATGGCGATATCTGGAATCGGTAGAAGGAAGTTGTTCCGACCACTGCAGACAGGCTCAGCTCATGCCAGAGCACCATCTCACATGGAACCAAGCACTCTGCCTTCAGGATTGTTAAGGCCTGCCATAGGAGTGACTTATAGGTTAACATGTGTCCCATTTAAGGTTAGGTATAGGTATACTACACCTAAGTAAGAGGTGGTTACACCAACTTACCCCAGCTGAGTGATCAGCCAGTTGTGTCAAATTGCTAGGCCAGGCCAGGGGTGGCACAATACATGCTTCAGCCCCTGGTAGGCCTTAGATACACCAATGCCCTGGGTACCTAGTGTACACTGGTACAGGGGCTCACAGGGTGATCCAATTCCAATTGGTTATGCACCTGGAGTGCATAGTGTCAATTTAGTAGAGAGAACAGCAGGCTGGGGGTCTGATTAGCAGGCCCACAGCCTCAATATGTCAAAAAACAGTGAAGCAAAAAGCAAAAATTTGGGGTGACCATAGGATAGAAGACCCTACTCTCCTACAGAGGATTGTGCAAAAGAACCTGTGGACCAACCCCTTGGTGACGCTTTTGTCCTCTGCTATCTGCTCCAAGCAGCATCTGTCCGGCGTCCTGTGATTGCTCTGGCAAAGATTGAGCTTACGATAAAGTACAGATAATATGTGTCTTACCAGTCATGTTGAAGATCAAGCAGAAGGGGTGTCTAAGGGAGTATTTAATCCCTTTCTCCCGTAGGAACCTGGTTGCCTGTCAGAGATATCTTCTGCTCTGGAGTGTTTAGGTGAGGGGTTCCGATAGATTTATATTTTATATCGTCGCTCTCTCAAACAAGACTGTTGCCGGATGAGAGTGCCACTGTCATAATCATTTCTTTCTGTTTGTAGTGGTGCATGTGTCAGTAAGTCTGGAGGGCGGTCATGTAGGCCAACAGGACCTTAAACTCTGTGTGTTCTATCTTGTTGGATATCCACTTCAGAGAGGTCACGCAGGAGATGTTGGTACAGACGTTGAACATACCTTTTCTGCATCTCAAGGGATGCCTCGTATTCGTATGTTGGAAGGCCACGTTCTGTTTTTAAGGGCCTCAAGATGACCCTGAAGATCAATATTTTACGGGTTGGTGATAAATTGTGCTCCACCTGTGGAGTGGGCAGAATTTTAGCCAGTCCGCGTTAAACATGTAACACAAAGTTCTGGCCAAATTCAGTCAACCGTGTGCCAGAGTTTTTTCTCGTGGACAGCTCACCAACAGTAAGTTGGCAAGCGCAAGTGAGAATTGGCATCCCCTGGTGCAATTTTCAGGCTCTAGGATGGCACTCAGGAAGATTTCCCCAACACAAGAGTTCGCAACTGTTTGCTTTGAGAAAGCTCCTGCTTGAGTAGAAAATCTACTCGAGCAGATGCAAATCCAACTCAAGGTGCAGCGCTCTTTGGCACGCCGTGCGGTGCTGATTTTTCAGTGTCGAACAAGCTCCCAGTGCTAAAAAACCAGCACGAGCAGCGTGTTCGTGGAACTCTGCAGAATCTCATGGAGTTTTCATGTAAATCACCAGAATTCCGCAGATTGAAACTGCGCGAGTTCCATCCACCCTTACAATATTTTAGTGTTTGAGCTCCAAAACCTCTCTTCTGAAGGAATCCATTTCTTCCTCCATAGTGTTGCCCACATTTTCCAATGCAGATTCCCTCTGTCTCAGTTCTTGAACGTCTTATCTCACCTCCTGATCCTTGAAAAAATCCTTTTGAAGGGCAGCAATATCCCTTCTCAATTTGCCTTAAAGTTCCTCCATAAAAAGAGCAGGTAAGGGGTCCTTCAGTAGTGCTTTGAGGAAGTCTGTGGTGGAGGAAGGTTCTCTGCTCTCCCCTCCTTTATTATCTATATAGTTCAGGCCATCTTGTCTCTTGCCTGCAACTTTGGTGAGTATATCTTTCAAGTTAGGGTCTTTCTTGTGTTTATGCAACGTCATGATGTCTCTGTGAGAGCAGTTTTCTTTTCACTTCAAATGTATTTCAGATTGAGCCTTCACTACTCTAAGTCGTGTTTACAATGTCCTCCATCTTACCTCAATGTCCCTCAGATTACGCGTGGTTGTTGTTGTCATTCCTTGTTCTAAATAAAGAACTGCACGACTCTCACTCATGAACCAAAACTTGCTCCCAGCTCTCTCCTTGCTACACACCAAGGATGGCTCAGCTGTCCCAGGCTATGTCCATACAATATATCCAGGGTACTGCCGAACTAACCGTAGAATGTCTGCACATCCAATGTAATGCTCCCATGAGAGAATCCTCGTATGTATTCTGTAGCAAATTGTTTCTTATTGCTTGCCCTCTATTGGTGCATATCCTGAGAACCCCGTACTCACGGAGAATGGCTGATTCTCTTTTTCTAAAGTCCTATAAAAGGACGTAGATTTCAGGGGACGTATCTCTCCCATTTTCCCACTCTGCGTCAGATTTCATGTGGAACTGTACCGCGTTCTTTGTACTCATGACTTCTATGCTTTGCGGTTAAATTTCCCTAATGATATTTGCAACCCGCCTAAAATTCTCTGTATATAAAACTGCTCCCCTTGCCTGTCACTCTTATTGGAATGCTTGTCCTCTGCTACTGAACAAAGAGGGTGATGGCTGCAGTCGGGGAGCACCAAAGTCCGCACTGGTGCTGGACCGCTCCCGGTCCAAGTTACTGGCGCACCCATGAGTAGCATTTATGGCAAGGAAGGACGATGAGCGATACTTTGGTGTGTAAGTTAATCAGACTCTGTGAGACAGGGATATTGCGTCTCACGATCTAGGCACATAGATAAAGGGAGATGTCGAGTTTTCTGCCAGGGCTCACCCTAGGGATTCCAGCACCGTTCAGAAGTGGCCGCGGCCTCTCCGCATCTTGATTTGCTGTGATGATCTCCCATGTCCATGTCCACTACCACCACAGGCGCTGTCCCCCTCCCTGGGTGAGTTTATGCTGCTGTTCGCAGAATTCTGGTACACTTGGAAAGGGGGTGGGGGTCACTCTCCAGTCACTCCAGCCCCTCATCTCGCATTGTACCCTCAGCTTAGTTTGAATATTGGATGGAAGCCCACGGGACAGTTGTGAGGGCACCCGCTGTGGTGTTTACAATGGGAAGCGCAACTCCACACATCCCGTAATGTCCCTTGAAATAAGGCACAAGCTCCCACCGTGGAGGGCGGGTGGTGCTTGTTTGTGTGGAGGGGTCATTGCTCCTTGAGTTGATGTGACTGCTTGTTGCTGTCTGATGGGCCACATCTGTGTATAAGGGCTGATGGTCGCCATTATAGCGCCAGGTCTTGACCGCGGATAGTGCTTGCCACTCACTGTTGTGGTCCGCAGCCATCCAACACTGGGCTCGCCCCATCATCGGCTCCTTCTTTTTCTTGCTGTGGTCTCCATAAGTAGGACCTTGTAGCTGTGCGCCATGCCCCGCACTGGTGCGCCGTGCCCCGCACTGGTGCGCCATGCCCCACACTGGTTGCTCGTGCACTCTTTGTTTTGTGAAACAGCCTACTGGAGGTCTGGCTTGGGACTCCTTTCTGATCTCTGAGCTGCTCATGTCCTTGCAGGACCCCTGACATCCAAGTCCCTTCAGCTCCTATAACTGACCCCCTTTAAAGGGGCCCACAGAGGGGACTGGGGTTTTTGGGTCCTTGGCCTTCCTTCAACCTCAGAATGCTGATGGTCTGTATTCGTTGTCTCTGAAACCCTTTACTGTTTTCAGAAACGTCGAAACCGCACCTTATGTCATCCCTGCTGCCTCGGACTCTTTGACCTTCTCTCTGTGTACACCGCTCCGAGCACCAGCATGCCTTTTTGGCAATATCCGAGTTTTACAAGTAAATAAAGTAATGGGGCAATTGTGGCTGACCCTCGGGTCTCTGGGAGAGAGGGAATCCCACCCTGCTGTGAGTTGTGACTGAGCTGTCACAAGGTTTAAATCCCCTGGAGCTGAAAGGTGAGCTGTGGTCTGCGAGGAATCTCCTGTTCAGCCCTGGTGGCGGCCCAGCAAGCAAGGCGTGTGGTACATCTGCAGCAACTAAGCAAACACCATAAAACAACGCACCTAAGAAAATAAGGCACCTACACAAACCTAACATGCCCTGCAGACTTCGAAGATGTAGGAAACAACAGTTATTGCAAACATTGGGAAACAGCGCTAATAACCATAGCAAACATTTCTGATCCGACCAGCAGCCCCTCACCCTCCCACCCCCAGCGATTGAGACCCTCACGGATGAGTAGCCGTGTTTACAAGCCCCTGAATGATTGATTGATTGATTGATCTCAAAACAGCCAGAGTCAAGAGAACACTCACCGTAGGCCCTGCAAACGCGACCCGCGCCTCCCACAGCAGTCTGTTCCACTCTATAAAGTGTTTTTGGAAAGATGGATTTGAAAATGAAATCAACCTGCTCATCTCAGCCGATTTACTCCACTTCAAAGGCAATATTCACCATCAACATATCCTTGATAAAGTAGTGCCCTTATCTTCCAGAGCGCCCTTCACATACCAGTCCACAGTTTCCACGTGGGGGGCGGTGGGAGGGAGGGGTCCACTGGGCGGGAGGGGTCCACAGCATGATATCCAGCTGGACTCCGGATTTCCCAGTCTTACACCGCCCACAGGACCGTCTGCGCTGTGCAGACACCGGGCAGGAGCTGCCCAGGGGCCGCTGTGACACGTGTTGAGCAGCATTTGAAGGTTGCTGCTCCTTGTCTGCCGTGTGCAGATCCGCCCCAGACTCCAAACTCTGCCCTGCGCTGGATCTGTTACTTTCGAGGTTCCATTCCTGTCCATCGTTCCTGAACGAAATGGCAGCCATGTTTCCGGATTTTCGACGGCTCTGCAGCTGCACAAAGCGCTGTGCCAGGCACACGATTTAACACAGTAACTTTAGAATAGCATATGATATCTCTCCACTGCTGGCTGTTCTCGGAGCCGGCCTGGGAGTCGGTCACCTGTGGCTCCAATGAATGCACAGCGCATCTGCTCTGCAGGACTGACTCCTACACCCTGTGGTCCTCTGGCTTCTGTAACATTTCCTAGAAGTTGATTTATGCACATATGATTGTCTCTTTGTAATGTGTGTGTGATGCAAAGTGCTCTGACATCCTACACTGCTATGAGTGGCACTATACAACTACATGCATCTGAGAGAAAGGGGTTTTGGAGACTTGAGGGGCACTGTTAAAAGGAGGTGGTGAGGGAATCACCCCCTTCACCTCAGATGGGGGCGCCAACAAACATTGTCGCACTGGGCGCCACCAGCGCTAAAGCCGGCCCTGGCCACAGGCTCACCAATATTACATGCGCCAACTTCAAGGTAACGTTGGCAGCCTCCGCCTTGAACTCGCCTTCTTCGATGCCCCACACTGCCTGAAGGCCCTCAAGGACGGGTCAGAAACTTAAGTGGGGGGGCCTGCTGTCTGTCTACCGGGACATCTCAGCCCCCTTCTCTGGTCCACACTGGTCACCATATGATGCGCGGGAATACTAGATTCTCCCCACCACAATTCCCACAGCATCTACAGCTAACGGTCCCGCCTCTTGGCTGCACAGCAGCATGCAGTTGACAGGACCTTCAGGGTGCATACATGTAATGGATGACTCCAGGGTGGCAAGATGAGGATCTGCAACTCCGACAGGAAGAGCTTCTCAAATCAGAGTGGTGAGCAAGGGTGGCAACCTGACGCTCTCAGTACCTTGAAGAAACGTAGCACTCCTCCGAACAGAAGATGATGAGGGCTGTGGTGTTGTCGCGCTTAAACTACGGCATCTTCATCGGGCACTCAGGGGAACTGATCAAAGAGCACAAAAACAAGCAGCCAGGCTGCCTGAACTGTTGACTAGCCAGCCATATTTAACTATCCCCCAAAGCCTTCCACCGCTCCCACTGGATGCACTGAGTACGATGAAGGTTCTCTGCAGCACACACAAAGCGCACTGCGACAACATTACAGGACAAGACTTCTTCATTATGCACCAAACAGGAGCCTGTGCTTTACAGCTGCACTCCTGTTCAACCAATGAACTTTAAGCATCTGAAATCCAGAGATCCAGGTTGTGGAACACCCTCAACTCAAGCATAGCAGCTGAACACACATGATACGTCAACGCTTGCATTCCCCTGAAATCCTCAAAGAATCAGATATGCATTCGATGAGGAAGGGATAGGGCTAGGAATGTGCGAAATTTGACTTATTCGCTTTTGCGTAATTATGCGAAATTTCAGAAAAATATCTATAACTATCCAAATTCATCATTTAGTGCTATATTTTAGCCCAAACTAAATCCATGTGTCGATTTTTGATGCAAAAAAGCATTTTGCTTTAAAAGAATAATGCAAAAAAAAAAAAGTGGCGCGAGCAATAGCCACTTACGTTCTGGTCATTCGCATTCTCCAGCATACTCGCTGTCAAATTTTTCTGCAAATGACACGTAATAATGCACCATGGAGTAATAGTGCTTATTTTGGAAATTTTGCATAACGAGTGTAATGTGACAGTTCAAAAATTAAGCAAATTATGCTGATCTAATTTAAATTATACATGGGCATAGGCAGGGTATGACCCATCTCTCATTGACTCTGTGAAAACCCACAGTGCTTGTTGAAGTTAACTTTACTAACTTTACAAAGGATCATTTTGCCTTTAACCTAAAACAGATTTACACCTCGTTATCTGATAAATGTAATTCAACCTAAACTATATGGTAGAGATTTGAATATGTGTGATATGCCTTTTCAATTAAATAAATGGTTTATGTCTCACAGTCTCTTAAATCTTTCTCCTCAGCTATTACCACGTATTCTGTAACTTTAGCTGAGACCTTTCTCACACTGTCTTTTTTCAATTTTTTGACAATTTCAAACTTTCTTCTATTTGGTGTAATAAAAAATTAATAACAGTACTTTTGAGGAAAAGTGGACACATAGGGAAATTATTACAGAGGGTCAACACAGTTTTATTTACATTTCACAAGCTTCAAGCAAAATTGTAGTTGTGCCCATCTGATATTTCTACAGATGAGCAGCTAAACACCATTGTGTTACAATCCTATTTTTCTCTCTAAATGTTGTACCTCAATCATCAAGGTGACAGCTTCCTATATATGCAGAGTTTGATATAGTTGTTGCAGAGAAACCAAAAATGAAACTGGGGTTACAATAGGAAACTGATTTTCAGCTGTATTTTTCTATCCAAATATTGAGTAAAATTTGTTCTAAAACACACTCAACTTCTTGTCATGGTTGGCACTTTTCTCCTTCCTATCCAGACAACCTGCCGATTCTTCTGTTGCACATAGTTTTTGAACCTCCATGAATGTAACATTTTAGTAGAAAGTTGTTAATTAATATGATTGAATCTGTTCTTTACTTAGTTCTATTTTCTCATTAAGTCTTTTTCATTACCTTCTATTTTCTCCTCTTTCTTTCCCATCTATATTTCTCCAAACATTTCTAAAATTCTATGCTTAATATTTAATACTATGCAGGGTATTGAGCACTTTTCACATGTTGGAAATGTCTTGTGTTATATCCTGTGAATATTTCTAGATTTTCAATGTCTTTTTGTACTTATTATGGTGATTACCAGGCTGTTATATTTTGTCTCATCTAATTTGTCTTCAATAAAACATTTCCAAATAAAATAAAACCACACTGCTCTGAAATTACCAAAAGGTGATGTGTAAAAACGACAAAATTATTATTAAAAAGGCAGAAACGTATAGCCTCACCCCCTTTCTTGTCCTGCGCTTTGTTTTGTTGAGCCCACTTCACGTTACATTTACTATGTTACTGGAAAAGTTGCAAAGACTTTAATCTACAAGAGAAAGTGCTCCCTTGTGTGCTTTTCATCCTTGTTAGCTTGGTGGTGTGATGTTACCTACAGTGCAGAAAGGCTCACATTTGGTGCAGAGGAGTGGGTGTGAATGGGAGTCACTCAGACATTCAATCTGAGCCTCTGAGGCATTTACTAACAGCCCCTTTCACAGCCAACCTCCTCCCTGATTCTAAAATGCGCAAATAATTCAAAGTGAGAAGTTTGCTAAACTTCCTTTTATGAATAAAAACCAGCGAGTCATTGACAGCCCCTGGTTACTGTGAGTTTGGTTTCATTCTGATGTTTCATAGTAAATTTAAATGAATGAGCATCTTACTTGTCATTCCCTCAGTTATCACGCCCACCCTCTAAAACGGGTGAAGTACATAAGCAGAGGGTCTAACGCAGCCTTACCACTAGAGGGTGCTCTCCGCATCTATAGAAACATTACATTTCCTGTTGAAAAAAAATCTCCAAGTGCCCCTGAAATGGTCTCAGTATGATGCTCTTTGGAGAACCAAGGAGAATGATGAAATAGGAAGACATTCTATCTTTCCCCACAAACCAGCAGGGTCTAGGGGTATCCTGATCCCAAGAGTACAGAGAGAGGAGCAGGTCCAGATATTGGGATATTTGTTTACCCACAGTCCTCGCCAATCAGTCACTTCAGGCTCCTCTCAGACATGAACACATTTATACATCACACGAGGGCACCCCGCAATAACCCGATTCTACCTGATAAGTGACAGTGTACTGTCAGGCCTTATGACTGCCAGCTAGCTTTTTATAATTGGAGCCTGCTTGCTTCTGGCATGCCTGTAATGTGGAACCCATCTGGGCAATGACATGAAGGCACAAAGGCATCTGGAGTGAAGGCCAACTGTGTTATCTGAGACAAACCATAATCTGCAGCGCTTCTTTAAGTCTGGTTTGAATGAGGGAGTAGAGAATTTACTGGCGAGGACCAAACAGAAACTGGGGCTTTGGAGAAAGGAAGTTGACCTCTGATAGGAAGAAGCTTGCACCCATGAACGAAACGCTGCTAGTTTTCGAATATACCACACAGGTGTGGCAGGTACCACCAGGAGCAGTAAAGGGGGTTCATCTGGCACTCAGTAAGGGCAGAACAAAGACATTTGTGGTATTTAAGGTCAGTGACAGGGGAGGGAGATGGTACCAGACATCTCCACCATGTTAGGAGGCTTCCTCATGAGCAAATTTGTGAAGAGCAAGCTGAAATGCAAAGACGTGACTTATGCTGGCTTCATTATGTCCCTTACTTCTTCCATCAATGTGTAGAACATTTAGAAGGACATCTCACAAAACTGGGCCGCTCCAGGTCCTATCAGGAAGCAGAGAGTTCCACATGGAGACAATAACCCAAGACCACTCTGTCCCATAAATCCACCCGCGAATCTGCACAAATGATTGTTTCCTACCATCAGCTACTTCAGGTCTAGAGAAGATTTTTTTTCCTCAATGCACCTCACAAGTTAGTACATCTAATGCCAGGACACGTAACCACTACAAGCCGTTCTGGAGGAGACGCTCCGAAGACCTGCTTGTCTACCAACTCTTCTGGAGCTACACCCAAGAACGCTACTGGTCCTGGGCACGGACCCAGAGCCATATCAGCCATGATGAACATCAACAGTGGAGTAGCAATAGATGCTGTTGTCCAGTGGAACCCACGCATGGGAGGGGCTGTGGGGCTCCTTCACTGATTTAAAGATGTTCTTCTGTTTTCCAGAAACTTCCTAGTTCTCTGACAGAAGATCAAATCAACCAAATCGTGTAGGAAGACGATCATCAGCCTCCAGTAAGAAACAAGATCAGAGACAGAAAAATGAGAAAGACGGGAGAGAAATATGCCTTTTACTCACCTGCCTTGTCCTTCCATTGAAGAAAGCTCAAAAGGACATCTTGTACACATGCTGTAAAGACTAATATTTGGGAAGACATAAAAATGGTGCTTGTGAAAGGTGAAAATCCACTACATCTGAACAAAGCACGAAAGTGACGATCTGTCTGTACATGTTCTAGGAAGCCTGAATGCACGGCTATGACTAGACACTGCTGCTCCTCTGATCTGGTGCTTTCCAAGTTATTTCCAGTAAAGGTCTGCATTGTGCAATGTTTACTTTTGCATAACTGGAGGAATGCAATCCTCTGCAGCTTTTCAGGTGTAGTTTGAAAGTGAGTTATGCACCTGATTACCTTGTCCAATATACATGTGTGGTATCAGGATATCTCTCTCTCTCTCTCTCTCTCTATATATATAAAGGCGGCTTGCTGTCGAAACGCGTCGTGGTTCTCTTTGTGAAATAAACCCATTTTTTGCTTTATCCTCACGGAGTCTACACCTGTCATCATTTGTTTTTGCCAGGACTGGTTGCATATATATATATATCTATATATATATATCTCATGTGATCAAGACTGGGGAAACTCGGTCGAAACGCGTCATGTTGCTGATCCACAATAAATCACTGCATTTTTTAAATTACTGGGTGGTCCGTACCTGTTTTCCCGTGTGATGAGGATATTCAATCAGGATAAATACATAACTTAGCATTTAAAAAACCGTACAAATTCACTTAAAAAACCATAGGTTTCACACACGTTATAGTTAGGAATTAGCATTTAAAAAACCTTGCAAATTCACTTTAAAAAAACCATAGGTTTCACACATGTTATAGTTAGGTGGACATTTCACTCATAAAAAACCAATGAAATTCCCCCGTTACAGTTAGTTCAGATAACTATAACTCGCGCGACCGCCACTCTATCACAAGGATGATGTCATCAGTGATGTCATGAGTGATGCCACTGACCATGTCATGAGTGATGTAATATGTGACGTCATGAGCAGTGGATTGCGGGCGCGCGAGTTATAGTTATCTGAACTAACTATAACGGGGGAATTTCATTGGTTTTTTACGAGTGAAATGTCCACCTAACTATAACATGTGTGAAACCTATGGTTTTTTAAGTGAATATATATATATATGTATATAGATATATATATGTATTGTCTGTTGTTTACTTAGGGTACTGTAACACTGTTTACAGTTCACTATTGTGCAATATGATATTTGATACTGAGATTTTTAATGCTGCCACATCGATCAAGATGGAAAAAAGTTAATATTTTTACATTTTTAAGGCTTATACATTTTTTAAGAACTGTGCATATATGTATAATCATGTATTTATATGTGTTATTTCAGTTGCAGTATCTCCTCTAATTGGCATCCCTTTTATTGAGAGCGTCAATATGGGTTGGTTTTATCAGGTATTTATTTCCAGGTTAAACAGAGAACCTAAGTGATATTTATATTTTTATTACTTTGCGTCATTTTGCACAAACGCTAGACTAAAAGAGCTGCTATGTTAAAAACAATTTGCGACACCATAAAAATGTTTTTTTCCATGTCTATGATGAAGTCCTGGTTTGATTGAACACTGTAACTTTAAAATGTGGAGAGTGTACCTGGTAACGTGTCATGTGAGCAAGGTCCCACGAGGATCAAAACGTATAATGACGGCGGTGCTGGGCATACAATAAAGAAGAAAAAAGCACTGCAACCTTGGGTTCGCTTCGTCTTTTCTAGGATTGGAAGTCAGAGACGAGTTTACAGGATAGATATATATATTGAAAAAACAATGGTTACAGGGACGTTATAGTTAGGCTCAGATTTCAATCGTACAAAACCAGTGAAATTCAGCAGTTATACTAACCTGAGCTAACTATAACTTACGCCCCTGCAATGCATTGCTTATGAACTCACATATTACATCACTCAGGACATGGTCAGTAACATCACTGATGATATCACTGATGACATCTCAAATGACATCACTGATGACATCATCAAGTGAGTATAAGTGTTGTTAAGAGTTTATAGGTGGTAAACATATATACCAACCTACTACAAAAGTTAGATTAGTAAACTAGCTGTACTACTAATGAGTGATACTATCACTAACATGTGTAGGCTGAGTGGATGTGTGACTGTCTGTATCAGTGAATGAAGGATGTGTGAGTGGCTGTATGGGTGAATGAATGGTTGTGTGAGTGGCTATACGAGTGAGTGGCTCTATGGAGGGGTGAGTGGGTGGGTGAGTACTGGTATGGGGATGTGAGTGGTTTTGTGGGTATGTGAGTGCCCTTACAAGAGGTTGTATTGGGGTGTGAGTAGGTGTGTGAATGGTTCTGTGGATGATGTCAGAAGGTATGCCACTCACCATGTCATGAGTGATGTAATATGTGAGAACATAAGCAGTGCATTGTGGGGGCATAAGTTACAGTTAGCTCAGGTAACTATACCTTCTGAATTTCAATGGTATTGTACGAGTGAAATCTGAGCCTAACTATAATGTCCCTGTAACCTCCGTTTTTTTCAGTGAATTTCTATTGTTTTTTTAATTCTATTTCTTAAATATAACGTCCCTCTAGCCTTTGTTTTTTTTAGTAAATTTCTACGGTTTTTCAAATTCTTTTTTCTAACTATAACTTCCCTGTAACCTTTGTTTTTTAAGTGAATTTTTATTGGTTTTTAACTAGTAGTCGTGTTTGCAGAGTGGTGGAGAAAGGGGGTGTGGTCTTTGACGACCTTTCAGAAGATATACTACAACTGGTTCTGTCGGGTGAACAATTTTGTTACAGTTCCATCAATATATGTACAGAAATAAAAAAGGAAACACACATCGATTGAACCAATCAAAGTAAGTATATTTTAATCTTTTTTCCTTTTGTTTTGGCGTTTTTTGTCATAAAAATTGTATGGCTGTCACGAGAAAACACTCATAATTCAAAAAGACGAAAGGGTGACTTATACGTGAATAAGTGATCTAGACGTGACAAGGTGTTTAAAGTGAAGAAAATATGTACAGTGCTACACAAAAAGTACATGAAATGTTAAGATCAATTGACATCTGTTCCTAGACATATGCATCTCCAATAAACCTCTCATACATTCTGTTATTTTGCGTGGGATGGAGAACGTTTCGACCCAGAATAGTGCGTGATTGCGACGGAGTCACAGCGGGTCTTCTTCAGGACAAAGGGAGGACAGCCTGTCAGTAGAAGTGGTATGGGATACCACTAGGAGTAATATATGATTATAAAGAAGCGTAATCCACCGACCGGTTGGATTCTTTAAGGAGCAGAAATAGGAGTGATTCACGTTGCTCAAGGTGGAATCTTATTCCATAGATCAAAGCTTCAGATCGGCAGACCGCAGACTGATCAACCGGACAGTGGATTATGCTTCCTTGTTGTGTAAAAAATTTGTAAATATGCCTCCTTATGTCAATATTCCCAAGTCAATGGGTCAGGTTTAATCCGTCTCCGGTGCAGAGACGTTTAAAGCATGGGCACAGTGGGCAATTGCCCAGGGCCCGCACCTTCCAAGGGGTCCTGGGAAAGTGAACTTTCTCTCTCTCCTTGATCTAATTATCTATTTCAACCTTTGAAGTATTATTCTATTTTAGTTAGCACTATATAAGACTATTACAAAAATAAAATAAATAAATATGTGGCATAATGGAGCCTGAATTAGCAGAAATTCGTAAACAAAATATAAAGTAGAAGCCCGTAAAGTATGACTGGCCACAGGTCCCCAAAACTCTACAAAAACCCCTGTCTCGCTGGTTATACACACATTTCTGCAGCAGGCGCTAAACCCACTGTGTTATATCATTGGCTAAAGAGAGCAGATAAGTCGATGGCACAGAGCCTGCAGAGTTGTACCAAGAGCCCACTGATAAAACACTGAACTAAAGCAAACTTTGCAATGCTGTGGCCTGGAGCCCAACTTCCCTACCTTCAGCCAGACCTGGTCTGTTCTCCACGTGCTGCAGCCAGGCAGGCAACGTGAGTGCGTCTGTAAACTGTGAGTACCACCGCCATCACTGGCGCAGCGTCCCACAGACTTCTGGGATTCTGAGCTCAGCACCAGCCTGTCTGTGGTCAGCACCGGATCCACGCCGGGCGCTTTTTAAGATTCATAGGTTTTTATGTCTTCCGCAGGAAACGGAGAGCAAGAAATACAGAACAGAAACAAGGATATGGAGAAGACGTGCATCACAAGTCTGTTTCTATAAATGTATTTTATTAAGGAAACATAGCCCATAAAATAAACACATTTAGCATACATGCCAACGTTTTAGAGCAGGCAAGTGGGAGATTAAAAACAAGTATTTGCAATTGTTACAATCCGGGGTCTCTGGTTGACGCAGATATGCACTTGCGACAAGCAGGGACCCTTTCCTCTAAGTCAGGGCAAAGGATTACTCGTGAAAAATAACCCCTGCTCACCCTCTAGGTAACTTGGCGCGAGCAGTCAGGCTAGATTCCAGAGGGCATGAGGTTAAGCATTTAGGGTATCCCACAATATCCACCAACCCACCACACAGAGACACCAGACTGTATTTTATCAAAATAAAGCTCTTTATATAAAGACTCTTTAAGCAGGCTTCAAAATACAGTTCTTATCTTTCAAAGAGGGTTCCAGTAACTTGTATTCAATGTTCCAGGAGGCCACAGTTCTTAAAAGGCAGGGTGAAAAAAGTGATAGAGAGACCGAGCGAGGTGCACGCAGCAAGTGAGAAAGGGCGATAGAGACAGAGAGAATGAAAGGTATTTGGAGTAAATTCCTGCAGCTTTTCCAGATTCAAATCAATTTTTTAATTAACATACAAAAGATATCAAGTACGAAGTTGTATTCAATCCCCAAAGAGACACAAGCACAAAGAAATAAAGAAGAACAGTGGAAGTAGAGAAAGAAGGAAAGAAAGAAATAGAATGAGATAATATGAAGAGCAGAAAGAAAAAGAATAAAAGAAAGGAGGTAGGAAGGCTAGAAAGAAGTGTGAAAAAAGGGCAGCAAGAACAGAATAAGGAAGAAATGAAGAAGTACAAAGTGGAAGGAGAGAAAGAAGATGGAAATCAAGAGCGTGAAAAGAATAAGAGATGGAATAAGAATGGAAAGAAAAAAGGAAGGAAAGTAGGTAAAGGTTAATGAATGGAAAGAAGAAACATAAGTATTGTCCTTTTTGCTAATCAGAAAAGACATAATGGAATGCAAGATTAATGAGAGAAGGAAGGACAGCATGATGGCGAAAAGAAAGGAAGAAAAATATGAAAGAACTATGGGAATGGAAAGATGAAAAGAAGTACAGAAGATAAAGTAAGAATATATAAAGAACAGGAAGACAGCATGAGAGACTGAGTATGAGAAGACTCAATAGGAGGAAAAACGACGCAAAAAATGCAAGAAAATGGAAACAAGAAAAGAAACAAACAAAAAATAAAAGAATGGAAAAGAAGGAAAGAGTAAGCAATCAATAAAAAAGATGAAGCAAGAAAGGAAAGGCTGAATGAAAGAAAGAACAAAGGAAAGAAAGAACGTAAGATTGATTAAAATTTAGGGCCATATATACAAGGACGGCGATAAATAGACGCAAAGCGAGCTTAGCGCTTTTCTATTTATTGCCGTCTATTGCTTGATTAAATTGCCCTGTTAGCACGTTATTTACAACGCGTTTCTCCAGGGCGATATAATTACCAGCGATAGTGGGGAGATCGCCGTTTTGCAGGGAACATTGCTGATTTTCCAGCGATGCTCCCTGCAAAACGGCGATAACCTTGCTGCTACGACCCACAGTGTCGTATCAGCACAATCCACCCCCATAATATCTATGCCGAAGTCTGCATTTTGGCAGATGTTAGTTTCCGGCGAAAACAGCGGTTTTCGCCTAAAACTAACGTCTGCTAAAATGCGCTGGCACCCTTGTAAATATCGCGATGTGCACATCAGCGATATTTACAAGGTTGTCCTGCCCAGTGACGCCCACTTTGCATCTCATTAGAGATGCAAAGGGAGGGGTTGGGTAAAAGGGTGCTAACATGTGCTAATGCATGTTAGCACCCTCTTGTTAATAGGACGATAGTTTTATCTCCGCTTTTTTGGCTTCAAAAGCCAAAAAAGTGGAGATAAAGCCCTTGTAAATATGCCCCTTAGTTTTTTGACCAGATTCTTTTAAAACTGTACTGTAAAATGCATAACGTTTGCACAATATTTTCTAAATGTCCTCCTGCTTGCATCAATTCACTTACACAGAAAAGTTGGGGATCAATCACTCTGCTTATTCATCAATAACACAAAGCAAGAAATAGCCCAACCCTGGCTCAATAATTTGAACATTGATGGCTTCACACCTCCACCTTCACCCAATGCCGCGTCACTTTGACACCTTCTGGACATCCACCTCACCCTCATGGGACATATTGCCACGAAATCTAAAAGGGCCTGTTACTAGCTGTCGCTGAAAAAGAAAGTGAACCTGTTCCTTCCAGAAGGCAACTTCAGACTGCAAGTAAAGACCTTGTACTCTTGCATCTTCATGGTGGAGATGCCCTACTTCATGGCTTGCCAGACTACACATTGGCACCACTATACGACGCAGCACATTTCATGTAGGACATGAAAACATATGATCAATGAGAGACTTTCCTCGCTCCTCTTGCTGGCCTGCAGCATCGTCAAAACCAACTGCATCATCTGTAAAGCGGATATGACCAGCACCCCCTCCTTACTGGGCAGTCATTGTTGAAACGGAACTCTCGATGCTCTGGAAAGCGTGAGCCCCACCTCAAATTCACCGCAGCTGTCTGTAGCTTTTTGACACCTCACTTTTTAAAAATATATTTTTACAATTTGATTTTCATTAACATTTCATACAACAAGAAGGCAGATCAGTCCATTGCACGATAAGACGTCACGTGCAGATACATAGATTATGGCATTTCAATACAATAGCACAGGAGGGCATAAGTAATCATATATAGACTCAACATTATTGGTCACAGTGCTACAATAACACTTTGCTGCACACCAGTACTCTGATGACGCCCAGTGTCCCAAGTGCAGAGTCCAGCATGCAGCAGCAGGGATCAGAAGCTGCCACCAGCATGCAGCAGCAAGGAGCAGCAGCTGCCACCAGCATGCGGCAGTAAGGAGCAGCAGCTGCCACCAGCATGCAACAGCAAGGAGCAGCAGCTGCCACCAGCATGCAGCAGCAAGGAGCAGCAGCTGCCACCAGCATGCGGCAGCAAGGATCAGCAGCTGCCACCAGCATGCAGCAGCAAGGAGCAGCAGCTGCCACCAGCATGCAGCAGCAAGGATCAGCAGATGCCACCAGCATGTAGCAGCAAGGATTAGCAGCTGCCACCAGCATGCAGCAGCAAGGATCAGCAGATGCCACCGGCACGCAGCAGCAAGGAGCAGCAGCTGCCACCAGCATGCGGCAGCAAGGATCAGCAGCAGCTGCCCACCAGCATGCATCAGCAAGGAGCAGCAGCTGCCACCAGCACGCAGCAGCAAGGATCAGCAGCTGCCACCAGCATGCAGCAGCAAGGAGCAGCAGCTGCCACCAGCATGCAGCAGCAAGGATCAGCAGATGCCACCAGCATGTAGCAGCAAGGAGCAGCAGCTGCCACCAGCATGCAGCCGCAAGGATCAGCAGATGCCACCGGCACGCAGCAGCAAGGAGCAGCAGCTGCCACCAGCATGCGGTAGCAAGGATCAGCAGCAGCTGCCCACCAGCACGCATCAGCAAGGATCAGCAGCTGCCCACCAGCATGCAGCAGCAAGGAGCAGCAGCTGCCACCAGCATGCGGCAGCAAGGATCAACAGCTGCCCACCAGCACGCAGCAGCAAGGAGCAGCAGCTGCCACCAGCATGCAGCAGCAAGGATCAACAGCTGCCCACCAGCATGCAGCAGCAAGGAGCAGCAGCTGCCACCAGCACGCACCAGCAAGGAGCAGCAGCTGCCCACCAGCATGCAGCAGCAAGGATCAGCAGCTGCCACCGGCACGCAGCAGCAAGGAGCAGCAGCTGCCACCAGCATGCAGCAGCAAGGATCAGCAGATGCCACCAGCATGCAGCAGCAAGGATCAGAAGCTGCCACCAGCATGCAGCAGCAAGGAGCAGCAGCTGCCACCAGCATACAGCAGCAAGGATCAGCAGATGCCACCAGCATGTAGCAGCAAGGAGCAGCAGCTGCCACCAGTATGCAGCAGCAAGGATCGGCAGATGCCACCGGCACGCAGCAGCAAGGAGCAGCAGCTGCCACCAGCATGCGGCAGCAAGGATCAGCAGCAGCTGCCCACCAGCATGCATCAGCAAGGAGCAGCAGCTGCCACCAGCATGCAGCAGCAAGGATCAGCAGATGCCACCAGCATGTAGCAGCAAGGAGCAGCAGCTGCCACCAGCATGCAGCCGCAAGGATCAGCAGATGCCACCGGCACGCAGCAGCAAGGAGCAGCAGCTGCCACCAGCATGCGGCAGCAAGGATCAGCAGCAGCTGCCCACCAGCACGCATCAGCAAGGAGCAGCAGCTGCCACCAGCACGCAGCAGCAAAGATCAGCAGCTGCCCACCAGCATGCAGCAGCAAGGATCAGCAGCTGCCACCAGCATGCAGCAGCAAGGATCAGCAGATGCCACCAGCATGTAGCAGCAAGGAGCAGCAGCTGCCACCAGCATGCAGCCGCAAGGATCAGCAGATGCCACCGGCACGCAGCAGCAAGGAGCAGCAGCTGCCACCAGCATGCGGCAGCAAGGATCAGCAGTAGCTGCCCACCAGCACGCATCAGCAAGGAGCAGCAGCTGCCACCAGCACGCAGCAGCAAGGATCAGCAGCTGCCCACCAGCATGCAGCAGCAAGGAGCAGCAGCTGCCACCAGCATGCGGCAGCAAGGATCAACAGCTGCCCACCAGCACGCAGCAGCAAGGAGCAGCAGCTGCCACCAGCATGCTGCAGCAAGGATCAACAGCTGCCCACCAGCATGCAGCAGCAAGGAGCAGCAGCTGCCACCAGCACGCACCAGCAAGGAGCAGCAGCTGCCCACCAGCATGCAGCAGCAAGGATCAGCAGCTGCCACCAGCACGCAGCAGCAAGGAGCAGCAGCTGCCACCAGCATGCAGCAGCAAGGATCAGCAGATGCCACCAGCATGCAGCAGCAAGGAGCAGCAGCTGCCACCAGCATGCAGCAGCAAGGATCAGCAGATGCCACCAGCATGTAGCAGCAAGGAGCAGCAGCTGCCACCAGCATGCAGCAGCAAGGATCAGCAGATGCCACCGGCACGCAGCAGCAAGGAGCAGCAGCTGCCACCAGCATGCGGCAGCAAGGATCAGCAGCAGCTGCCCACCAGCATGCATCAGCAAGGAGCAGCAGCTGCCACCAGCACGCAGCAGCAAGGATCAGCAGCTGCCACCAGCATGCAGCAGCAAGGAGCAGCAGCTGCCACCAGCATGCAGCAGCAAGGATCAGCAGATGCCACCAGCATGTAGCAGCAAGGAGCAGCAGCTGCCACCAGCATGCAGCCGCAAGGATCAGCAGATGCCACCGGCACGCAGCAGCAAGGAGCAGCAGCTGCCACCAGCATGCGGCAGCAAGGATCAGCAGCAGCTGCCCACCAGCACGCATCAGCAAGGAGCAGCAGCTGCCACCAGCATGCAGCAGCAAGGATCAGCAGCTGCCCACCAGCATGCAGCAGCAAGGAGCAGCAGCAGCCACCAGCATGCGGCAGCAAGGATCAACAGCTGCCCACCAGCACGCAGCAGCAAGGAGCAGCAGCTGCCACCAGCATGCAGCAGCAAGGATCAACAGCTGCCCACCAGCATGCAGCAGCAAGGAGCAGCAGCTGCCACCAGCACGCACCAGCAAGGAGCATCAGCTGCCCACCAGCATGCAGCAGCAAGGATCAGCAGCTGCCACCGGCACGCAGCAGCAAGGAGCAGCAGCTGCCACCAGCATGCAGCAGCAAGGATCAGCAGATGCCACCAGCATGCAGCAGCAAGGATCAGAAGCTGCCACCAGCATGCAGCAGCAAGGAGCAGCAGCTGCCACCAGCATGCAGCAGCAAGATTCAGCAGCTGCCACTAGCATGCAGCAGCAAGGAGCAGCAGCTGCCACCAGCATGAAGCAGCAAGGATCAGCAGCAGCTGCCCACCAGCACGCATCAGCAAGGAGCAGCAGCTGCCACTAGCACGCAGCAGCAAGGATCAGCTGCCACCAGCCTGTAGCAGCAAGGAGCAGCAGCTGCCACCAACACGCACCAGCAAGGAGCAGCAGTTGCCCACCAGCATGCAGCAGCAAGGAGCAGCAGCTGCCACCCGCATGCAGCAGCAAGGATTAGCAGATGCCACCAGCATGCAGCAGCAAGGATCAGCAGCTGCCACGGGCACGCAGCAGCAAGGATCAGCAGCTGCCACCAGCATGCAGCAGCAAGGAGCAGCAGCTGCCACCAGCATGCAGCAGCAGGGATCAGCAGCTGCCACCAGCATGCGGCAGCAAGGATCAGCAGCTGCCACCAGCATGCAGCAGCAAGGATCAGCAGATGCCACCAGCATGCAGCAGCAAGGATCAGCAGATGCCACCAGCATGCAGCAGCAAGGATCAGCAGCTGCCCACCAGCATGCAGCAGCAAGGAGCAGCAGCTGCCACCAGCATGCAGCAGCAAGGATCAGCAGCTGCCACCAGCATGCAGCAGCAAGGAGCAGCAGCTGTCACCAGCAGCCATGTTCTACCAGCTGACGCTAACAAGAGTGCAGTGGGTCCCAAAGGTTCCTCGGCCAAGCAGCCGGTGAAAGAGTTAAGACATAAGTCCCGGGTCAGTCCTCACAGAGGGGCATATCTTTGAGCCAGTCCTGGAATTTCAGAGCTATTTAGCCGCCCAAGTAAATCTGCGCTGTTTGAGCCAGCCTCGCTGCGTGGTCCTGTTCCCCCTCGCTAAGCCGCACGAGGTCCCATGCACCTCGGGGCTCCTCCTTTTTGGATTGTACGTGACTCTACGTAACCACCTACGTGACCCCGCTCCACCCGGCCTCGGTCCCAGCGAGGCCCGACATCGAGGCGCCAACCCCTGGCCCGGATACCACGTGAACCCTTCCCACTCCCGGCGGAGGGCAGTATCGATGGGACCCCCAACCGTCCTTCCACACCTAGGTGCGATCGCCCCACAGCTCTCTGGGGCCTGGCGCCTCTCCTGCTGGGCGTCTGGCCGCTCCCTACCCGGCCTCTCCGCCCCCCCCGGGCGCAAGGGTCCGGACATCAAAGGGCTCCAGTCCTATATCTGGGGCGACCTGACAACAAGACAACAGTTGTATCCTGGAGTCAAGAGCCCTGCTGATCGGATCGCGGCTGACCCTACGGAAGAAGACTCATCCTGAACCCACACTCTGAGCCCTGTTGACGACGTCGCGGCTCCACCGTGCTTAAAGACCTTCACGAACCTTTGGGGCCCTGCTGACGCTGTCGCGGCCCGACCTTGTTGAAACTTACCATCAGAGCCCAGCTGACCTCGTCGCGGCTCGACCGAAGCGGACCTACCACCGGAGCCCTGCTGACTGTGTCGCGGCTCGACCCAAGCGGAACTACCACCCGAGCCCTGCAGAGGCCGTCGCGGCTCTCCACGTCCGAGCCGCTCTGAGACCAGCACTCAAGGTCTGGCGCCGAGCCTTCCCGTACCTGGCTGGTACTAAGACTGTCCCGCTACCCTATCCCTCCAAAGACATTGAGACTCTTACTGGATCCCTCGATCCCACTGTAAATATTGAACGTACTACTATTGATAAAGAACCAAGCTAAGCAACTGATACGGAGTCCTGTGTGGTGGTATTACTGGGCCTAGTACGATCATAGGAGAAGGACCTCCCCTAGGGGGCTTCTCAGCGGCGCTCGGCTATAACTTTGCGGTAGGAAGGGGCCCCGGAGTAGTCTCCCCGACTCCCCGGTGGTCCTCCCTCCAACATTTGGTGGCCAGCGACGGGATCCGAGCCAGACGCAATCGTACAGGCAAGTAACGCACCCACTACCTAACCAGACGGAAAAAGAAAAGGGAACCATGGACGGCCAAGAAGCAACCGTGGCCGCAACCTTCCAGCCGGAAAGGCTGGAAGACTACACCCACAAAGAACTGAAACAATTCTGCAGGGACAAAGGGATCCCAACCACAGGATTGGGCACCAAGGAAGAAATGCTGAAAGCCCTGAAAGCCTGGGCAGAACCCGAGACCACTCCACCCCGAGCCGAAGGGACCTCGGCCCGGGACGGTAACCTGCCGACCCCAACCCCGACAGATGGGGGGCGAAACGTCCCAGAAGCCAGCCTTTCCCACGAAGAAATGCGAGAACGGGAGAGGGTCCGGACACACGAAATGGACCTCGCCCGACTCCGGCTGGACGGTGAGCTCCTACTGGCGGAGAAGAAAATAGCCTTGGATCAACTGCGGCTGCAAGAGGAAATCGAAGAAAAGAAACGGCATCGGGAACTAGAGGAGAGACGGCTAACCCTCGAGCACGAGAGGAGCCTCAAGGAACTTGAACTAAAATCCAAAATGGGGGAGACCAGCACCCCCGGATCCCGGGACGCTCTGCCACTGACCGAGCCAAAGGTTCATATCCCCAAGGATGTCGTCAAGGAGTACTATAAAAATGATGACATCCAGCAAGGGTTCCGAGCATACGAAGTAGCCATGACCTCCCATCGGGTACCCCGGAAGGATTGGGGTGCCGGCCTATGGGGGAGGTTCCTCAGCGAGGGCCGGGATACCCTAATGCAACTCCCCGACGCGGTGATGACATCATACGACTACATGAAAGAAGCCCTACTCACACGCTACTGACTATCAGCCGAGATGTACCGGCAGCGCTTCCGGGACTGCAAGAAGATCCCCGGTACCACGTGGGTCGAATACGTGGACTTCTTCAGCCGAGCCTTTGAAGGATGGATAAAAGGGAGCAAGGTCACCTCGTACAATGAACTGTTCGACCTCATTGTCTGGGAGCACCTCGCCAACAACTGCTTTGTTGAACTAAGGCAACACCTCCTGGACAGTAAACTGACCGAGCCCCGGAAGCTCGCTGCCGAAACCGACCGATGGGTCAACACCCGGGTCCCCCGGAACCCCGTGGGGGACTACCAACGGAGTACCACGGGACCTCCCCGCCAGCGAGGCGGAGGAGGGGGGTCCCACCGCAGTCGAGAATTCCCGGCCGGGCCGCCCAGAAGCCCGCCACGAGGCCAAGCCACCAACCACACGTCCCCGACCCTGGGCTGAAGGGGGACCCCTATCGCACGGCCTGGACCCCGACCGACAGTGACCTGCTTCGGCTGCCAGCAGACCGGCCACAATGCGAGCGACCCGGCCTGCCCCGTGAACCGACGGAACGGGACCGCTGGGCCCCCTCCCCGGCAAATAGCCGCCGCAGCCCTGGGGGAAGGAGAAGACGAGGAGGAAAACCACGACGGCGGGTCCCCCGAGTGGGAACCAGCTGCCATGTCGCTCGTATGCCTGGGCTCCCGAGAAATGGTGCCCCGAGCTGCCATCCCAAGCAACACCCAGAAGTACCAGCAGTGGGTCACCATCAATGGACGACGGGCCGAAGCCCTCCGGGATACTGGGGCCAGTGTGACCGCTGTCCGCTGCCACCTGGTGACCCCCGAACAAATCCTGCCACATGTCCTATGCCCTGTCCGGACCGCGGACAACACCGAGAGCATGTGCCGGATGGCCAGGATCCCCTTCGAGTGGGGAGGAGTGTCCGGCACCCTAAAAGTAACTGTCCGCGACGACGCCCCAGTGGACTGCCTCCTGGGGAATGACCTAGAGAGCTCCCCCTGGGCCCAGGTGGAACGCCGAGAGCATCTGGGGATGCTAGGGCTGCCCGAGTGGGCCTGCGCCACCACCCGGTCCATGACCGCCCAACCAGCCGCTGCCGCGGCCCCCGACAAGCCGACGGGCCCCGAACTACCACCCGCCTCTGGCACGGAGGAACCTGACGATGAGGCCGGGCCATCCGAACTTTCTCCCGACGAGGCCGCCTCCCTCAGCGAGATCCCCGAGCTGGCCCAGTGGCGCCACGACGGGGGCCCCACCCGCGAACAATTCCAGCAAGAGCAGAAGGCCTGCCCGTCCCTCGAGGGGGCCCGACAGCAAGCGGCCGCCCAGGCCGCGGGGGACCCCACGGGAACCCACTGGGTCTATTGGGACAATGACTTATTGTATAGCGAGCAGAAAGTCGCCGAACTGGGGGCCGGCCGGGTGTTGGTGGTCCCCCTCCGATTCCGAGAGTTCCTCCTGAACCTGGCGCATGACGTGCCCCTCGCCGGACACCTCGGGCGGGACAAAACTTACAGCCGCCTAGTGACCCATTTCTATTGGCCCCGAATGAGAAGAGACGTGGACCATCACTGCCGGTCCTGCCCGACCTGCCAGGCTAGCGGGAAGACTGGGGGTCGAGTTAAAGCCCCCCTCCAACCATTTCCAGCCGTCCACACCCCGTTCGAACGAGTGGGGATCGACATCGTGGGGCCCCTCGACCCCCGAACCGCCCTGGGACACCGCTTCATCCTGGTACTGGTCGACCACGCCACCCGATACCCCGAGGCCATCCCACTCCGCACCGTGACAGCTCCAGTGGTGGGCCGGGCCCTGATGGGCATCTTCTCCAGGGTGGGGTTCCCCCGAGAAGTGGTGAGCGACAGGGGTACGAACTTTATTTCAAAGTACATGAGATCCCTCTGGCAACAATGTGGGGTCACCTACAAATTCACCACCCCTTACCACCCCCAGGGGAACGGACTGGTTGAGCGGTTCAACAGAACCCTGAAGGGGATGATCAAGGGCCTGGAAGAGCCCCTGAGGAGGAGATGGGATGTCCTGCTGCCCTGCCTCCTGTTCGCCTATCGAGAGGTACCACAGAAATCCCTGGGCTTCAGCCCCTTCGAACTATTGTATGGGCACCCCGTCCGAGGGCCCCTCAGCCTGGTCAAGGAGGGCTGGTAGGCGCACGTCCAAGATGCCCCACCGACGTCTACCGGTACCTCCTGACCCTGCGGAACCAGACAAGGAAGTTCCGGGCCCTGGCAGAAGCCAACCTCGAAGCCAGCCAAGAAGACATGAAACGCTGGTATGACGAAAATGCCTCAACCTTCGAGTTCGAGCCGGGCCAGCAAGTCTGGGTCATGTCACCCGTGGACCCCTGCGCCCTGCAGGACAAGTGGACCGGGCCCTTCAAGATAGTTGAGAGGAAGAGCCCCGTCACGTACCTGGTCGACATGGAGTCCCCGAGGAACCCCCTCCGGGTCCTGCACGCCAACCGGCTCAAGCCCCACTTTGCCCGAACTGAACTAAGCCTGCTGCTGGCCACCGACGATGGGGGCGAAAGCAACTCCGAGCCCCTACCAGACCTCCTGGGGTCCTCGGGCCAAGACGGCTCCTTGGAGGGCGTCCGCCTCTCCGCCACCCTGACACCAGAACAGCGCCATGACTGCCAGAAGCTGCTGCAACCCTTCGCTGCCCTCTTCTCTCTCACGCCCGGGGTGACCCCCTGGTGCGTCCACGACGTGGATACTGGGGACAGCCCCCCTGTGCGACACCGCGCCTACAGAGTACCTGACCGAGTCCGAGCCTGCATACAGACCGAGGTCTCCAAGATGCTCGCCCTCGGAGTCATCGAGCCATCAGACAGCCCGTGGGCCAGCCCGGTGGTCTTGGTGCCGAAGGCCGCCGCCCCCGGCACTGCCCCGGAACTCAGATTTTGTGTAGATTACCGGGGCCTGAACGCAGTCACCAAGACCGATGCCCACCCCTTGCCACGGGCAGACGAGCTGATCGATCGCTTAGGGGCCGCCCGCTACCTAAGCACCTTTGATCTCACCGCTGGGTACTGGCAGATCAAGCTCACTCCCGGCGCCCAGGAACGATCCGCCTTTTCCACCCCCGATGGGCACTACCACTTTCGGGTAATGAAGAACGCCCCAGCGACTTTTCAGAGGCTGGTGAACAAGGTCCTGGCCGGGCTAGAAGCCTTCAGCGCGGCCTACCTCGACGACATTGCAGCCTTCAGCGACCACTGGGCCGCGCACCTAGGACACCTCGAGGAAGTCCTGGCCGCTCTCCAAAGAGCCGGGCTCACAATTAAAGCCAGCAAATGCCAGATCGGTCAAGGATCTGTGACCTATCTGGGCCACCAGGTGGGGAGTGGCCAGGTGGCGCCCCTCCAGTTAAAGGTCGATGCCATCCAGGCGTGGGAGCCCCCCGCAACCCAAACCGCTGTCCGGGCCTTCTTAGGCCTCACAGGCTGCTACCGACGATTCATCAAGGATTATGGCAGCATTGTGGGCCCCCTTACGGAGCTCACTTCCAAGAAACAGCCCAAGGCGGTGCACTGGACGCCCCGCTGTCAGACCGCTTTTGAAGCCCTCAAGGAGGCCATGTGCGCTGCCCCTGTGCTACAGGCCCCTGACTACAGCAAGGAATTTGTGGTTCAGACCGATGCCTCGGAGTACGGGGTCGGGCGGTCCTCTCCCAGATGGACGCAGAGGGCCTCGACCGACCTGTGGCCTTTATCAGCCGCCGGCTGCTGCCACGAGAACAGAGGTGGAGCACCATCGAGCGAGAAGCCTTCGCTGTGGTATGGGCTCTCAAGAAGCTCCGGCCCTACCTTTTCGGCACCCACTTCAGGGTCCAAACTGACCACCGGCCCTTGCGGTGGCTCATGCAAATGCGGGGCGAGAACCCCAAGTTGTTGCGATGGTCCATCTCGCTGCAAGGGATGGACTTCACCGTGGAACACCGGCCCGGCAACGACCACGCCAATGCTGACGGCCTGTCCAGATTCTTCCGCCTCGGCGAGGAGAACCCCCAAGGAGATGGGTGACTCTCCCTGCCTTCAGCTGGGGGGACGCGTGTTGGAGCCGGCCTCGTGGCGTGGTCCTGTTCCCCCTCGCTAAGCCGCACGAGGTCCCATGCACCTCGGGGCTCCTCCATTTTGGATTGTACGTGACTCTACGTAACCACCTACGTGACCCCGCTCTACCCGGCCTCGGTCCCAGCGAGGCCCGATATCGAGGCCCCAACCCCTGGCCCGGGGGATACCACGTGAACCCTTCCCACTCCCAGCGGAGGGCAGTATCGATGGGACCCCCAACCGTCCTTCCACACCTAGGTGCGATTGCCCCACAGCTCTCTGGGGCCTGGCGCCTCTCCTGCTGGGCGTCTGGCTGCTCCCTACCCGGCCTCTCCGCCCCCCCCCGGGCGCAAGGGTCCGGACATCAAAGGGCTCCAGTCCTATATCTGGGGCGACCCGACAACAAGACAACAGTTGTATCCTCTGGAGTCAAGAGCCCTGCTGATCGGATCGCGGCTGACCCTACGGAAGAAGACTCATCCTGAACCCACACTCTGAGCCCTGCTGACGACGTCGCGGCTCCACCGTGCTTAAAGACCTTCACGAACCTTTGGGGCCCTGCTGACGCTGTCGCGGCCCGACCTTGTTGAAACTTACCATCAGAGCCCAGCTGACCTCGTCGCGGCTCGACCGAAGCGGACCTACCACCGGAGCCCTGCTGACTGTGTCGTGGCTCGACCCAAGCGGAACTACCACCCGAGCCCTGCAGACGCCGTCGCGGCTCTCCACGTCCGAGCCGCTCTGAGACCAGCACTCAAGGTCTGGCGCCGAGCCTTCCCGTACCTGGCTGGTACTAAGACTGTCCCGCTACCCTATCCCTCCAAAGACATTGAGACTCTTACTGGATCCCTCGATCCCACTGTAAATATTGAACGTACTACTATTGATAAAGAACCAAGCTAAGCAACTGATACGGAGTCCTGTGTGGTGGTATTACTGGGCCTAGTACGATCATAGGAGAAGGACCTCCCCTAGGGGGCTTCTCAGCGGCGCTCGGCTATAACTTTGCGGTAGGAAGGTGCCCCGGAGTAGTCTCCCCGACTCCCCGGTGGTCCTCCCTCTAACATGCGCTAACCCTTCGGCACCTTCTACACATAAGATGGAAGTGCCATATTAGGAGCTAGCTGGAAAGCATGGTCTGTCATGTCTAGTATCGCCTCTATAACCAGAGCCCAAAAAGCAGGAACCGCCTGGCAGGACCTTGGCAAATGGAGAAAGTCCGCACCCCAAGCACCGCAGAGCTTACATCTTGTATGATCCGTGTGATAGTATCGAGCCAGGTGCGCCGGGTCAGATACACCCTATGCATTGCATACATTTATAATGAATTAAACAATATCTGACATTAGGAGAACCTCTCCGGTCTGCTGACAGCAATATTGTCACTGTTCATTAGAGATGTCCAGCCCCAAATCTCCCGCCCATTGCTGTCATGCCTTGGAAGCCTCTGGCACTGGGCAGTCCATGGCAGCACTGTGCAGTCTAGTGGTAAGTTTATAAGGCTGAGGAGTGGATGGTAATATTGCCGACACGTTCCATTCCGGTGACTCCTCAGGAAACATGACAAAGAGGCGTCGTAGGAGTCACCCAAATATTCCAGATATGTTTTAATCCTACTTGTTAGAAACAGACCCCCCTGGTATTGATATGTTTCCTGCCTAGGAATGCCATCAGCTCAGGGGAGCAATCCAGCTGAAGCCGACGGGTATGTGCAAAGGTTAAATGGGGAGAATAAGGCACCGAGATATGGCATAGTGAAGTCACCCTCTTCCAAGCCCATACAGTACATCTGACAGCAGGTATTTCACGCGATGGCCTATAAAGCTGTGCATAGGGAGCAGTGGGGAGGGGAAGAGGTTAAACTTGCCCCTGCTCAAGGACAACATGTGTGGCCTTTCTGCTGTTGTGTATCCAATGACGGATGAACTGTACCTGTGCCACCAGGTGGTACACCTCAAAATGAGGTGCAGCCAACCCACTCTTATGATATGGGAGTTTTATTGTACGCCAACAAAGCCTGGATTGCTTGCCTGCCCACGCCAACCTGGTCATGACTGGCCGCAATCGAGTATAAAACGCCTTATTTCATGGAAATGGAATTAGAACAAGTAAAGGAGCTTAGGTAAAACTATCACTTTCATCAGGGACACCCTGCCTGCCAGAGATACTGGTAGGGTAATCCATCGACAAATCTGTGCCTGTAAAACCTCTAAGTACCTCCCATTATTCTCCTGGAGGATAGCCGAGATATCCATATGATAAACTATACCCAGAGAGCTAACAGGCCCAGGTTGCCATTGTAACTGATAGGGGGTATCGGGTCGAGCTGTAACACCTGTCAGGGGCACCATGATAGATTTTGACCGGTTCATCTGGAGGCCAGACCAGCGTCCAACCTGTACTATTTCATCAATAATGGGGCTCAGATGTGTTTCAGGGTCTTTAACCACCAACATTTCATCACCCGCATACATAGATAATAATGTATATCAGAAACCTATATTTATCCCCCGGCCTTCAATGAAATTCTCGCAGAGCTCAGGCCAGAGGCTCCGAAGCAATGTCAAGTAAAAGAGCCGACTGGGGACAACCCTGCCGCGCCCTCCTGCCAATCATAAACGGTTTGATCATCCCACAATTTGGTCTTATTCTAGCCATAGGGATGGCATAAAGAAGCTGAACCCATTTCACAAAAGCTCTGCCAAGCCCAATTCTGTCCAACACTCCCAGTAAAAATGGCCATTCGACAGTGTTGAATGCCTTGGGGGGAGAACACCTTGGCAGCATCTAAAAAGGCAGCCCCTACCTGCAAATTATGGTTCAGTTAGTATGTAGGGGCAAACAGTGTATGGGGCTTGTCCGCAGTGGACGGGCTGGAGATAAACCCAGACTGATCTGGTCGGACCAGACGAGGCTTCAAGGGGAGCAGCCTATTCGCCAATATCTTGGCAAGAATTTTGCTGTCCGCATTGATAAGGGAGTGAAGGAGATAGGACTCGCAGGAGGCTTGTATGGCTTCAGTAATGTCATTATTATGGCATCATGTATAGTCAAGGGCTATTTGGTAATACTCATCATACACCGCCAACAACACAGGCGCAATTTTCTCGGTATACAGCTGATAGAACTCAGCAGGGAGGCCGTCACTCCTTTGCCCGCTCCCATTTTTTAACTGTTTAATAACTTGTTTGATTTCTTCTACGGATATGGGCTGACATCGAGCACTGCACTCTGCCTGACCCACCCACGCCAAAGTCAGATTATCTAAGTATGATTTGATGTCAGTAGGCGTTGACTGTGTTCTGCATGTATACAATAGCTGGTAAAAGACAGCAAACTCTTCCATTATGTCAGATGGTTTATAGGCCATGCTCCCTTCAGAGGAATGCACCCAAGGCCCATCTAAGCTTAAGCAGAGCAGCAAGTGTATGCCCAGTCAATCCCCTTCTCTGTGCTGCCTGGCTTGGCAATGTTTGCTCAAGAAATTGAGCTCCCTGTCTGCCTCGCTCGGAAACTCAAGAAGGAGGGTGCATATGGGGCCCACAAGTTCACTATCCCTAGTCGAATCATACCTGGCTTCCCGATTGTGGAGGTCGCGGCTCCTGTGCCTCTGACCTGTGGGTCCTCTTGAGGGTCTTCTTTGATTTTAAAGGGCCCCCCTGATTGCATGGGGCCTGCTCTGACTCCCCTGCTTGTGGTGAGTCACCCGGATCTTGCTAGTACCCACACTGCACCTTCTTCGCTTTCCATGTTATTTGCAGTTGCCAAGGCTTATTGGTGCTCCCGCACACAATGACTGCTCGGGCTCTCAACATCTGACATGGGACAGCTCGTGAATGGCTCCTGGTCTTCAACAGAGCTGCCTGGTGCTCACAGCAGCAGCTCCAAGGTCGTCGTAATCTCTCCTGCAGCACCCAACATCAGTGGGCATTCGTCTTCCATGCCTCCTGGTCACTCCTGAGTGGCACAGACTCTGTCCCCTCAGCTTGCAGATACTCCTCATCTTGAATCCACCTTTGGGTTTCACCAGACACTTTCACCTTCTCCAGCAGCGGCATCTTCCTGAAGTCCACCATTGGATTTGCACCCGACTTCCCTAGTATAGGTATCCTGGTTCCTGGGGTATCCATGGGTGGGGTGGTTCTCCAGCCTTCTGTCTTCCACGGGGTTTCTTCTGGGTCCACTGGGAAGGGTCCTTCTTCATTAAAATTGGAACCACAGCTTACCCGTTGACTTGTATTGAGCCCTCGGTCGTGTTCACACTCTGCACATGCCTACGTGGGGTTCCTGGTTACTTACCTTGGGTGGTTTCTTGGATCCCTGGCACTTCTATGTCTTCTAGGTCTAGTCTTGAGTCGAGCCGTGGTTCGCATACCACTATTTTAGTATATGGTTTGGTCTCGCCCTGGCGACCACTGTGTATTTCGTGCTACTTACCTGTTTCTATTGAAAAGAATTGTGTGTATTGTGTATATCTCTGGTTAGAAGATATCTGTATGTGTTAGTGAGTGTTCTATAATAAATACATATTTTTATAACTACACTGTGTGCTTCTTTTTCACTTAATCTATACCTATAAGATTACGTTCTGGTAAAGCAAGCTGCTTTACACTCCTTCTGGACTAAGCCCGAAGGCTGCTCTCCACAGCTACCACTTAAAGAGCTTTTTAAGGTTTTCTAAGACCACTAAAATAACCAATTAGGGTTTTCTGGATTGGTGCAGGGTGCCCACTTACATAAGTGTACATCATATACCCAGCCAGCTTCTCACAATGATGTGCAGCGTTTGAGATTCCAGCCTGCATTGTTTTTCCAGATAATCTTGGTGTGGATTAATTAAAAAACCATCACTAATACTAGGCACATATATTACAGCTTAGAATAAGTAAGCTCTACTGAATGTAAGGTTGGGTAGTTAAGGGCCTAGCACAACCCTTTCTCCAACCTCAGAGAGTTTAGTTTATACTAGGGTAGGTAGGTGCAACACCTCAGTACACATAGAACCATGTCTTTAGTTGGGGATACCAGTGTACCCTAGTCTGCTAAGTACAGTGGTCTAAAGATCTAGGAACTAAGGACCCTGTGTAGCCTTAGAAAGATAAAGACAGGTGACAACCCCACCACTAAGCTGCTCTTAGAGCGGCTGCATGAGGATGATATCCGTCCTGAGAGGCCAGAAGAACAGGAAAATGTGGGTGGGGATACTCCTGATGAGGGAGCATCAGTAACTATTCCTGATTATCTCAAATCTGAGTATGGGCAGGAGGAATCAAATAATTCAAACCTGTCAAACTCTGACCCCTCTGGGCATAGGTCAGATGGCCCTTTGTTCCTCCTAGGAGGGCCCAGAGTAGACCATGGATGCCCTGATCCTCCTCTAGAAAATCCAATGCTTCAGGACATTCAATTCTCGAACTTGAGAAAGCAAGGCTCAGGAGAGATCAGTTGGCCCTTGACATAGAGTCCCTGGAAGTCCAAAAGGCTAGGAAGAAATTGGGACTAGAGTTCCATGGTGGCAGCAACAGTGTCCCTTGAATCAGAGAAACGTCTTTTGACAATAGGAACCTGAGCAGGATAGTCCCTCCTTACCAAGAGGGGGATGATGTCCATAAATGGATCAGTGCTTTGGAGAGGGTCTGCAAAGGTCAGAGGGTCCCTCTGTAGTGAGGACATGGGATTAACTGCAGGCATTGTTGAAGTCAGCGTAAGATAGTAGATGCTTGGCCGCCATTGTACCACTTTTGCACGCGTTACCACATGGCTCTGTTCTCGTAAATACTCTGCTTGCGCTTTTTCACATGAGAACTGTCTGCCTTTCACACATCTACCTGTACACTGTGCTCCTCGTCTGCACAGCGTGTTTAAGGTCGAAAAACAATGCATATTATTGATTCACTTTGGTCAGTCCCGTGCCCATAGACATAACATAGAACACATCTGTACTACTGAAACTCGGGTGCTTTTAATATGGCATTGTATGCGTGTAGAAGGACTTGGAGAAAATCATTCCAATGAAGAAGAGCTGTGTTTGTCCAGAGATGTAAATCCTTGCATCTAAACTTGGAGGTATGGGATCCCCCTGATAAAGCCTAGAGGTATTTTATAATTATAATAAACTAGCTCTTAGCATGGGGAGGGTGGTAAGGCGCTGTAGTCCTATTTTCACTGTGATTGTAATATGGTTTCCCCGTTCGTGCTTTATGGAATTGTAACAATGCTGATTACATTGTTCTTATGCATTTTGCTGCTAGTATTGGCTCGTGTACTGCATTATAGAGCACGTTAGTTAAAATAAACATTTTAAACTATACAGTGTCTCTATTTATTCACGTTGTGGACTAGTATGAGTGTTTGAATGAAAAAGTGTTCTTGTCCCCGCGATTCCTGAGAGGGTCTGAGTGACATGTTCTAGGATGTCTAATCATTGGTAGCTTTGCTGGGGTACAGAGAACGAATGAGACACTATAGCTAGTCAGATTGGGGTTCTGGGCACCGAGGTGAGTTTTTTGGTACACCACTACACACCGAGGTTCTGGATTCCTGCGCATAGTTCTGTGTATGTGCAGAATCCCTGCAAAATGGCGCACCCAACGTTTTGTCTGGTACTTATTTACAAGGCACTTTAGTAGTACTTGCACTTGTCCACGATACCCTCGCTTCAGTTTTCCAGAAAACAGCTGTGACGGCATAACCGACCTATATTGATTTTTTTATAGGTTTTTTCAAGCTTGATACAATTAAATGTTTTTTTTATTCTTTTGAATTACTACCCTATTGCTCTGCCACGCATTAAGTTGTTATTTTTTCTTAGTCCTTATGGCTGATGTCGATATTGCGGCACATAGCCACGCTACGCTCTGTCGTCATTTGAACGCATATGGAGTGCCTGACGTGGGTATCGCACTTATTTTTGGGGTTGGAGCTGATCCAGCTTTCCACTTTGAGGTGTTTTATTCTTGGGTAACCTTTCCTACAGTAAATGGAGATGATAACTTGTTCCATGTATACACTCACACTGCAACACCTCATGTATATCAGCCTTATAGAACTCTTGAAGTTCTGATTTCGGCATGGCAACGCCGTATTTGGTTTAATGATGCCCTACCCCATTCAGTGACTCCGGTCCGTTTAGGCCCTTTATCAATTCCAGGGGCCACTTGGCCAGTTTTGGCCGGGTACACACCACATCCACGTTATCTAGCAGTCCCAGTTGACGACCTGCGTGTCTTGCACACCTCCTTAATCGAGGTGCATAGGGCTGTAGTACAATACGTCTCACACAATCTCCAGGTGGGAGCACCTGGGGTTGCTGCGCACCCAGCTGGACCTTGCGGACTGACTATTAGTCCCATCATGGTTAATTCAGTTATAAGCAAGCGTCCACAGAATAAGGATGATTTACCTTACTGGTGAGAAAATTGACCAGCTGGGAGCGGTATTTCCAATTACCAGTCAGTCAAACAAGCTTTATTCGACAGTTAGTCATAAAAGCGAAATACAAAACATGTTACTAAAAAGATAATCCAATATCCATGTACAAAATAGTTAAACATGATTGAAAAACTTGTTTAAAAATGCAATTGGATCATCATGACACATAAGCTTAAGTCCTAACATGTGGGGCCAGCATTACAAAGCTAGATACGTTTTGGTCAAAGTGTAGTTATGGAACTCCAAATGCAGGTACAGAATAGCATTTGTTAGGTGGAAAGGGAGTGTGACCTTATGGCCCATGACCAACCTAAAACTTTTGCTACAGCTGTAATGATTGGGATAGAAGTATTAGTACATAAGACTCTTCCCGCTTCTTCGCTCCTTCTTGTTCCAAGTAGTTTACAAATTGGCACAAGCAATGCCCGACGAGGAGCGGCATAAGCTGGGCAGACAAACAGCAAATGTGCCACCGACTCCTCTTGGGTCTGAAATAAAGGACACATATTGTCACATGATTTAGACCACCTAGCTGTAAAAACTCTAGTGGGCAATAAACCCACCCTGAACTGAAAATATAATTTTCTGTCATGTGGTTTAGCTATTATGTCCCAGTATGGTTCTAGGCTCGGAGTCAATTTGTCTTCCAAAAAGTTTCCTGTTAGTGTCGCTAACACACTGTTTTGTGCGTGATCATCTCCCAATATTTTTCTTTCAGGATCTTTTTTGTCTGGTTCTTCCTATAATGTCCTCATACCTATGCTTAATAGGGCATCTCTAATTTCTCTCAACCATCTTATTTTGTAAAATGTGTCAGCCCTTATTATATCCAAATAGCACTCCTGTGGAAAAACACAGGGTTGTAACTATTAGTTTGCAGAAAGACTTAATACTCAAAGTAACTGATTGTGAAAATTGGGGTGAAGTGTTCGCGGTGGTGTATTCTAAGTGTTTTGACACACCTTCTATGACTGTGCTCCCCTCCGTGATTATGTGTGTTCAAGATGAGCACGGACCGGAGGCGGCTGTGGAGTTAGGGATGAGGTTGGTTGGAGTGTACGAAGTAGTTTCTGATCTCATCCTTGCTAACGTCAAGGGAGATGCAGTTAACTTTCAAGTGTCTAATGCTTTGCACCTTGTCCCAGAGGACGATAAGCCCTGCAAATTACCAAAAATTATTGCAGATGGTTATAAGACCATTGGACGCAATCGTTTGGGTGTTAAGCCTTTTGCTAGAATACCAGCACAACAGCAAACACAGACGGCACAGTCTAATGAAGACGACCATCCTATCTTTCCTAAAAAGAATTGGAAAAATAAAAAGCAGGGGAGGCAACAATAGAAACAAGGGTCGCATGCAGCGTCACCGGTACCCAAGACTTCTGAGCGCACTTATGATTTCCGTGAGTGTGCGAGAATTAGGTCTCGTTACAGGATTCAGGTTCCTGATCAGCGTTCTCCTTGTTCTTCACAGGAAACATCGGGCTCACAGTGGCGGGGAATGCTAGGAGCGCGGCAGAGGTCGAGGCACCCCGCAAAGTCGCGAGCAACCTCGTCAAACTGACGGAAAAGGGAAGAAAGACCATTTTCCTCGTCAGCGCCCACAGTTTCAGAAAAAGAAAGTTGCAGCTTTAACAGCGAGATATGCCACAGACGGTGAGGACCCTGCTCCGGAACCTAACATGGGCAGTAACGCTGCTAGACGGCGCAGCGGAGGTTACCATAGTGCGGCAATAACTGCGTCCATTTCTGGAGGGGACAGCAACTGAAACGTTCATCACAGTAGAAACGGCTGACACCTGAGTGGCTCCCCCTGACAGATTATATGATATTGTTCTTCTGATTGAAGGTGACATACAGCGTGTGATTAAAGGAATTTTTGGGAGTAAATCTGACTTCTTCTGGTGACACTTTCTTGGCAGAGGCAGATTGGCCCATGACTTTTGTTCTGGCCGCTCCGAGGGGTGAGGAGGTTATACTCCCAAGTTTTTCGCACAACGTCTCCAAGGAGCAAGCATAGGCTTTTGCAGAAGAGTGGGCTTTGGTGCTTGCACCGGCTTTGTACCATACTCAGGTGGGCTGGGATAAAGATTCTCCCCTGCATGAGATACCATTACGGTCTATGCCACAGCCACAACCCCAGTATCCCTTCTGGTGGGAAGCGAAAGCTCCTGTTTCAGATATTCCCGATCAATTAGAGTATCAAGGAGTGATTGAGACATGTGTGTCACCGATGAATAACCCTCTTTTTACCGTAACCAAACCTGATGGGTCATACCGCTTAGTTTTGGATTACCGGCATTTGAACTCTCATTGTCACACCTTTGCGGTTCAGAATACCCATAGTTCTGCTCTAGTAGACGGTCTGGTTCGTAAAAAATATAAAACTACAATCTGTCCTGTGCAAGCAGTTAATGAACCGCTTTTACCGCCGAATGAAAATAAAAACAATTCCGGCATTTGGCCATGGGCTATAAAAACAGCCCGGGTGTATTCGCCGCCCGTGTCGTCTCTTTGTTAGACGGCATAGACCCTGATGCGTGCTCGTACATTGATGATATTTATCTCACGGACGACGAATTATGGCCGCATCTTTGTCACGTGGACCGCATCATAGTTTTGTTTGCGGACTACGGCTATAAATGTAACTTTGCAAAATCACACATTGCAGAGTACATAGTGTTGTTATTGGGCTATGAGCTCAATAATGAAGATAGAGGCTTGGCGCCTCACTTCTTGGAGAAATGCGCACGTTTGCATCCTCCTACAACACTGAAAATGCTCCAGTCTTTGCTGGGATTTTAAAAATGTGGTCGAATTTACATTCCCAAATATGCCCAGCGTATCAAGCCACTGTATGCTTTGATACAACCTAAATTTTCTAAAGCCTGCTGGCTTCCGGAACATTCAGCTATCCTGCAATCTTTACAGTCTGATTTTCTTGAATCAAAATACTTGTTGACACGTGATAACCACACAAACCTGGTGATACGTATCGTGCCAGGCGCGGTGGGTTTCACTTACTTGATGTTTCATAAAGGTGACACAGTACCTATTGCTTGCAAATCACATTTGTACACTTCGGCTGAACTACGGTTTTTCACTGTTGAAAAAGTCTTGACAGCTGTCCAGATGGAGATCCTAAAGGAACTCGCTCTGGCGCTGGGGAAACGCATTTTGGTTGTGACACCATATCCTGCTCTTGAAGCAGTGACGAAAGCAAGTGTACCAAACTCAAAGGCTTTGCATCTGCATTGGATACAATGGGCTACTTCATTGACATCTCCGGATGTCACCTTTATCTTCGACTCCTCCCTGGAAACACAGGAGTTTTTACAGTATGAATTTGTTCATCCTCCTTCTCTGTCAATGCGTCCGTTGGAGGAGTACCATTGTATCATTTACACCGACGGTTCGGTGCAACCGGCAACCGGGATGAAGTATTCTTAATCAGCAGCATGCGCTATTGTGGCAGGTGCCATAGTGAATGGAGAGTTCAAGTCCAGTGTTGTACACACACAGGCACTAGGTGACTGTACCGCCTAATTAGCAGAGCTGCGAGCTCTGGTACTTGCACTGGAGTTTGCAGATCCAAATGTGACTACCATAATTGTAAGTGATTCTTACTACTGTGTTCAGTCTTTCAATGACAACTTATTCTTTTGGTCTCAAAATGACTATTGTGATTCTAAAGGCAGCGCAATTAAGCATAAAATGCTTTGGGTTCGAGTAGCAGATCTTAAAGAACGTCTGCCTCTTGCACATGTGATTCATACTCTTGGCCACCAGTGCGTAGGAGTACACATGTTAGGCAATAGTTTGGCTGATAAAGCAGCTAAATCGGCAGTAGCCACGTGTTTGTTTGCAGCAGTAACAAGATCCATGTATAAGATTGATAATGACATCTTGGCAGCAATAGCTGCTACAGAGAAGGGTGGCAATTACCCGCAGGCTTTCCCTTAAAAATACACTTGTCATTTAAGTCCCGATAAAGTTCCTTATGTGAGAATTCATGACGTTGGTGACAGGTTGATTCCCAACGCAGACCGCAGACCTTCTCTGATAACTGCCGCACACAAAGGCATGGCTTCGGCGCACGCTGGCGTGTCAGCGACTGTTTCTATCTTGCAGCAGCATTACTGGTGGCGTGGTTTATATAAACAAACCCGTAATTATGTGCTTTCTTGTGCTGATTTGTTTTGCTACCAGCATTTTGGACATTACTACCTGCATAAAGCTAATACATTTAGAAATGTTTTTAATTACACACAGTGGTAACATTGCCCGACTCCTTTGGAAGGCAGCTCAAAAACGCTTGACAAAGAGGTTTACCTTACTGGGGAATCATGCGATTCAACAATAGGTCATTCTCAAGTTTGCAAAAATATACAGTTGCATGGAGCTTGTAACCTTACGACAACAAATCTTGCATGTGTTTGAAGGGTAATACAGTGGCAGCTATTACACCTACTTTCAATCTGCTTGCAAACGGTAGTTATCTGCTTTTATATAATGAGGAATGCTGCGACATGCTTGCCAACATCCCTTACTTGTGACAGTCTCACGATGTGTGGTTTGCTGTAAAAATGTACTTTTTCTACCCCCACACAGGAGGCTCGATAACTCGATTTGGCCTTCCATTCTGACCTTGAAGGCAGGCTTCAATAAGTTGAGCAGAATAAGGAGCACTATTATCCCAAAAAGAAGTTTCGCTCACATCTACCCGTGACACATTCGTCCTTCATGTGGCTTATATCCGAACAGAGGTACAAGCCCTTCTTAATACTGATCTCCCATTGCATTTCGGTGCGTTAATTCATACTATTTTCAATGCCTCTCATACTACAGGCTTGGCCCATTTTTTAAAGTTGTGGGCTCTGGCCTTGTGACTTCTTTCCAAACTATATTTGATGTGATACCAGCATTTATTCATTCTATTTTTTTCAGCGTCTTCAGTGGATTGCCACTGTTACTTGCCTTAGCTGCTTGAGTTCTGATGTTGATTTGCCTGCTGCGAAATGGCTGCTCCTCCTGTGACCCTACACAGCCTAGACCGATTGCAGATGCTTCGTAACCGTAAGCTTGAATGCTTCGGTATTCTGCTCCTGGCCACACTCATGGATTATCCTTTTGTTTTGTATACTACACTTGCGTGCAACCATTCTTCCCCTGCTTGGACTGTTCATTTGAATGGGCATTGGATCTTTGGCTCTCCAATACGGTATCTCCTGCACCGGATTTTGATCTGCTAATGAGTCCCTTAGTGCCCCATGAGCAAGAATGTTCCGGTGTTGGGATTATGGCCTGCGCGGCTGCGCTTGGAGTTTGGCACAATGGGATATCTGTGCAGCTGCACAGGACTTCCTCCAGCGGAGTTATATCGAGTATCACGTAAGTTGTCCTGTGATGGTGCGGGTGTGGGAGTGAGACTCTCTAGAAGCCCACCAGTACAGGGGTTCACCCTTCTGCGTACTCAAGTCCTTGGACTAACAAATAGAGATTGGCACGGAATCTGTAATATCAAGAAAGTATTTTATCATCAATCATGAGTGGAACTACATCGACACAGAGCCTTCAGGCAATGTATGAGGTAGTACATGGAGTACAGAAACCAAGGTGTTTATATACTGTATTAGTTGCAGTGTAAGCATAGAAGCTCACAAAGAGGCGGTACAAGTATACACAGGAATAGTTATTCACATATAAGGACTAACAGAAAATACTTAGTCAACAAAGTAGGAGGAGGAATATAGTTGCTGACATTAGTTGAACTAGCCCGACAGTTACTTTAGGAGCGGGTGCATTCTAGCAGCTACAGGCCTTTCTGAGCATGTGGAGTGCTCTGGCTCAGTGCTGAAGGAGTTAACTATTGATGATGACTCAAGTGAAATAGAGAAGCAGGCAACAGTGAAGACGGGGAAGCTCATGGCCAGCACATGGCTAACTGAAATGGCTGCCACAAACAAAATGGCTTCAGCTCATGCTAACAGCGATTTCGGTCGATTCCCACAGATGGCCCTTTTAGCATTAGCTGAAGACATCCGTATGATCTAGAAAGAATCTAAAAAATATTTTGCACATTCATTCTCATAAATTATTAATATCCTGATCCATTGCTAAGTGGGCATTTATATTCAAAACATTTCATTGAACCGGTATATATAAGGTATAGGCAGGAGCACAAAGGGAACAGAACATTAGATCATACAAACAAATAGCAGGAGAAAATAATGACTATTACTACAAACAGAACTATTTATATTTTCCAACCCAAAACAGAAAGTAAATCCCAAAACCACCCAGTCCAATTCCAAGTTTCAGGGCTCCGATGTATTTCAGTGACCATCTATTTCAACTTCAGAATAGGCAACAGCACATGTTTTATATAATATCTAACTAAAAAACATTTTTTACTAGACCTTTCCAGTGTTCTTTTTATCAAGCCTGGGCAAAGCACTACGCTACACTCGCGTAGTTTGCGAAGTTCGCGCTACTTCGCACTACGCGAACTGCACGTAGCACAGTGCGAACACGCGTAGCGTAGTGTTGCGTAGTGCTGTGGTCATTTTTTGCTTGCTCGCGGTCCTCAACGTCAAGTTGGCGACCGCGAGCAAGCAAAATGACATCCCGACGAGACTTTTTCCTTGTTCGCGATCAGCAACATCAAGTTGGCGATCACGAGCATGGAAAATAAACTTCCCGGCGAGATTCCCAACGCGAGGAGGTCAGGTTTCTCATTGCGAGTGGTCGCGTATGCTCGCGACCGCTCGCGATGAGAAACTACCAGTTCGCGTTGAGAAAGCTGCCGCTCGAGTAAAAATCTACTCGAGCAGCAGAAAACTACAGCTCGCACTGTGCAAGATGCCATTTTCAATGATTGCACAGTGCCGGTTGCTTGTCCGCACAGTGCAATCATTGAAAACGACATCTGGCACAGTGCGAACAAGGTACTACGCAGTTCGCGAAGTGCTACACGTAGCTCGCGTAGTGCGAACTGCACTTTGCGTAGCTTCGTGAAGTGCTACTTCGCGAACTACGCCCAGGGTTACTTTTTATGAGGGCTAGAGTACCTATTGGTATGTTCAGGAGGAGGGCAGAGTAGTATTCATCAACACATACACAAAACGCTTCTCTTGTAGGAAAAACAGTATTCCAAATACTAATATTAAAGTGAATACACAGATCATCACAAAAACAATTTTCGCTTTGGGGGACCAGGAAGACCAAATAGCGCCATAGGAATTAGGACGAGGAGCCGCAAAGGGCTGCTCCTCTTCAAAAATGGGACAACCAAAGGGGTACATTACTAACAAAAGAAAAGTCCTTGGGGAATTGAAGCCGCTGTACAACCAGCCAGAGGGGAGTCTTCTCCCTGTGTTCATCTGAGCCTCACAGGCAGGCTCTTGTTGATTCACTTCTCCCACGGTGGAGCTGCACAACTTGCAACTCAGGAAAACAATCACGGCCCAGATTGAGGAAAAAAGTCTCTCTTTCAGGTTAGGGCAATCACCCCCCAGGGCAAATACCCTCAACAATCCTGTCCAGTGTCTCAGGCAGCGCACCAGTTTTCTTCACTCCAATCTAACAACCACCAGAGACACAGCACCTGTACCCTGAACTCAAGTCCTTCCCTAACTCAATGTGTTGCTCCGCTGGCGCACTGCATCAGGCCCACACATTGTACCCAGTATGCCCAGGCAACTCTTGATCAACAAACAGAGGTGCAGACGTGCATTCACTTGGGGACCAGAACTCAGCGGCCTGATGCTGAAATATCTGAAGCAAGCCTTGTTTCAGAGGGGGTCACCTCAAGCAAAGCCTCTTTGCCGTCCTGGTCAGTCTGTGACTCTCAGCTGGGCATCAAAAACTGGATACACAAAAGGATCACTTCTCCATTCTGATTTGTGACCCCGTCTTTCACCCAAGACAGTGGCAGGGGTACACACTTCACGCTGTTTCCATGGGCCTAGTGCTTCCGGCCTTCTTCCTTCACTGCGGTCCTAGTTGCCAGCAATGCCTGTATTGGTTCCCTTCACCTTGGCTTCAAGCTGAACTGGCGCTGACTCCCCAGGCTGGATCTGATGTCCGGGCCCCTCTGGAAATGGTTGTAAGGCAGCAAATATCTATTGGTGAACAGAACAAAATGTCTTTAGATAAGGCATATAAATAATCTATCAACAGAGAGGATACTCTATTCCAGAAAACTTCTTTAGTCTCGAGGCGCCCCATACATTAGCTGGGCACCCAAGAACTACTTCATCTATCTGAGAGTAAAAAACACCCTGGACCTATTAGCAAGTATAAAAGGAATTGGTGAATTGACAAGAGTAAAACATATAGTTCACTACACTTCTACTTATAAACCTTACACTATTTGTACAGGACTGCAGACACTTCTAAAATCATTTCTCTTACGTAAAAACACCTACATCTTACACTTATGGTCATGCTCTCATGTTATAGTTGCAGCAGGAAAATCTAAAAACTGCTAATTTTAACAGGGATCCTTTCTACATAAATAACAAAACCTCAACATAATGGGAAAATAAATTTCTCCAGCGGAACATGATGTGACAAACAAACTCCTATAAAACAATATTTTCCTTCAAAATGTTTGCTGAGGATCACATGGGCGTCTTTCCTAACACTGTGAACCTTGTGCATTCTACTTTTCACGATCTGGATTATGCAACATCATTTTCAAAGAAAAAAACCTATTCATGAGCTCTAATAAGGGCTGTCAGCTCAATTACACAAACTAACTAATAAGAGGCTAGTGATGCCTTCGTATATATAGCATGAGAATAACATAACCAATAAAGGTGTTATCACCTGAGATTTTTGAACAGAAACCCCCACTATATAGTTACCCTTAACCCTTTCGCTGCGGCGGGAATTCCGCCGCAGCGCTGGGGGGTGCGGGGGGGCAGCGCGGTGGCGCTGTGCTCATGACGGAGCCGCTCCGTCATGAGCCACGGTTGAGCTGTGCTCATGACGGAACGGTTCCGTCATGACTCCGCTCATTTGCGTTGTCTCCCCGCACAGGCGGGGAAACAGCGCCGCGTAGGCGGAGCGGCCGCCAACGGCCGTGACATGACGGAACCGTTCCGTCATGAGCACACGGCCACCGTGGCTCATGACGGAGCGGCTCCGTCATGAGCGGGGAAGGGGTTAAAGATCAAATAAGGGAACATCAATCTGTTCTTCCCATCCTTTCATCCTCATCTACAGTTTACAGACAGGATGGGCAGTAACATGGCATATTTATTTATTCATTTTATTAATTCTAACAATTTTATAACAGTATTACTTAAAAGCCAATTAGACGTGCACTGGTGAGTGAGGTGCTCTGTCTCTATTGATTCAGGAACATATTCACAGCATCTTGTGGAATGAATGACTAAAGCGAGCCCAACTAATGGTTTCATGGCTGTTCCTTGACAGCTTAAACAGGCTCAAGAGAGAGTAAGAAAAAGAGAGAGAGTGAGAGAGAGAGAGAGCACATAAATCAAGAAAAAGGACAATGTGTTACTTAATTTTGCTTACCCTTAGTTTGCCCAGGAGCTAATCTCCTTTCCCCACTCTCGACAGTAGGAGACCTAAACAGGTGACCTCCTGTCGACAATATTGACCCCCCCTTTTTTTTTTACAGAAACAGACTTGTAGGAGGTAAATAGCTGGGGAAACCATATCAAGGAGGCCATATCCATTATATTGGACTGTACCGCATTGTACATTTTGGTATGCAAACACATTGAGTTTACTAGAAAACATTAATAACCAACTACCAGTTCCTTTAGCAATTGTACTAGTTTAACATGAGGACACATGAATGCAAACTGAATTCCATTGCCTCCTTATCTTAGCCCTTGCACAGTAATCTTTAAGCTAAAACAATTATTTTGAAATGCATGGCAGAGCTATTCTCTACACTGGGCCCACATACATTACTACCTTTCCTTTGCTTCTTATGACTGCGCAAAAGGTTCAACAAGGCCCTCATGGGTATGATCATGAGACTCCCAGAAAAGCTTAGGCGGAACTGGGATGTCCTACTACCTTGCCTTCTCTTTGCCTACAGAGAGGTTCCTCAGAAGGGGGTTGGCTACAGCCCAGTTGAGCTTCTGGTTTGACATCCAGTTAGGGGCCCATTGTGTCTAGTGAGGGAAGGCTGGGAGAAACCTCTCAAGCCTCCTAAACAGGACATTGTGGACTATGTCCTTGGCCTGCGTTCACTCATGGCTGCGTACAGAAGGCCATCAAAACCCTGGAGGCCAGCCAAGAGCTTCAAAAAGCTTGGCATGAACAAAAGGTTGTCTTGACTGTCTACCAGCCAGGCCAGAAAGAGTGGCTGTTGGAGCCTGTGGCTACAGCAGCTCTCCAAAACAAGTGGCAACTACACTATCCTTGATCAAAAAGGTGAGGTCACCTACTTGGTGGACCTAGGTACTCCAAGAAGTCCCCATAGGGTACTTCATGTGAACCACCTGAACTCTTTTGTGGACAGAGCTGACATGGGCTTGCTCATGGCCACTGATGAGGGACAGGAGGAAGAGAGTGACTATCTCCCTGATCTTCTCTCTCAGAACCCTGATGATGGGTCAGTAGATGGAGTAGCCTTGCCAGGCAGCCTCATTGACCAGCAGCAAGCTGACTGCAGGCAAGTCCTCAATCAGTACAGAAACTTGTTCTCCCTGACACCCAGCCAGACCAACTAGTGTCCCACGGAGTGGACACTGATGACATCCTGCCTGTGAGGAGTAAAATCTACAGACTGCCTGATCATGTCAGGGATTGCATCAGGACAGTGATCCAAAAGATGCTGAAATTGGGGGTAATTGAGCCTTCAGATAGCCCCTGGGCTAGTCCAGTAGTTCTTGTGCCAAAACCTCACACCAAGGGTGGAAAAAGAGAGATGAGGTTTTGTGTGGATAACAGAGGCCGCATTGTATTAACTAGGACTAATACCCATCCTATCTCCAGGGGCAGATAAACTTATAGACACTTTGACATCAGCCAAGTTTCTGAGTACATTTGACCTGACTGCTGGCTACTGGCAAGTCAGACTAGCTGATGATGCCAAGCCAGAAACAGCATTTTCTGCCTCTAATGGGCATTATCAATTTGACTGTGATTTTACTGTGATGCCTTTTGGTTTGAAGAATGCACCTGACACGTTTCAGAGGTTGGTGAATAAAGTCTTAACAGGTCTGGAAACATATAGTGCAGCACATCTAGATGATATAGCTGTCTTTAGCTCCACCTTGAAGGATCACCTGGTCCACCTTAGAAATGTTCTGGAGACCCTGCAAAAGGCAGACCTCACTATCAAGGCCACCAAGTGCCAGATAGGGCAGAGCAAGGTTGTATACTTCGGCCACCTGGTAGGTGGAGGTCAGGTTCAAACATTGGAGAGCAAAATCCAGCCCATTGTGGACTGGACTGCTACCACTACCCAGACTCAGGTCAGAGCTTTCTTGGGCCTGACTGGGTATTACAGAAGATTTGTAAAGGGATATGGCTCCATAGTGACTCCCCTGAATGTTCTGACTTCTAAGAAAATGCCCAAGAAAGTTCAGTGGACAGTAAGCTGTCAAAAGGCATTTGATGACCTGAAGCAGGCCATGTACACTGCTCCCATCCTGCAAAGTCCTGACTACTCCAAAACATTCATTATCCATACAGATGCATCTGAGATAGGGGTAGGTGATATGTTATCACAGCTTAATGCAGTAGCTTTTATCAACATAAGGTTGACCCAAGGAAGAAATGTTGGTCAGCCATTGAGAGGGAGGCCTTTGCTGTGGTCTGGGCCTTGAATGAGCTTATGTCATACCTGTATGGCACTCACTTCATTGGTCAGACAAACCACAAGCTCCTCTTATGGTTTAAACAGACGAAGGATGAAAACCCCAAATGTTTGAGGTGGTCCATTTCCCTAAAGGGGATAGACTATACAGTGGAACATAGACCTGGGAGTAACCACGCAAATGCAGATGGACTCTCCAGATATTTCCACTTAGAAAATGAAGACTCAACTGGTCAAGGTTAGTCGTATCTCCTTACGTTTGGGGGGGTGGGGTGTGTAGAAAAGTAGGATCTGCTTTTATGGTTACCCCCACTTTTTGCCTGGTGCTATGCTGTTTTTGATTACACTGACTGGGATCCTGCTAATCAGGATCCCAGTCTCTGTGATTTCTCCCCTAAATCGGTATGGTAAGTACTTAGGTACATCCCAGATTGGGCACTGGTGTACCCTTATCAGTCCCTGGTATATGGTACTGAGGTACCCAGGGCACAGGTATATTATGCCACCCATGAGGGACCGCTCAAACTGTTACTACAGGTCTGTCATTGCAGCCTGTGTAAGCTGGTGCTAACAACACTTACAAAAGATATAGGTTTTCCTTTATCAAGGTCACTGCACTTAAAACCTATAAGTCACTCCGAAAGCAGGTCTTTTAAATCCTGAAGGCAGGGTGCTCGGTTCCAAGTGCGAAGGTGCTTCCGCATGAGCAGGGCACCCCTACAGCCTTTGGAGTTCATTCTCCCGGGCTGTAAGTGTATCATCCATTACGAAGCATAGAGTCACCATGCGTCATTACTCGATGACCATCTCTAAACTGGCTGTAACGAACCCTATCATGTTTGGTATCAAACATTTTGGAATCATAACCCATACCGTAAATGGTGTGGGAGGTATGAGTCCATGCGGTGTGGGAGGACTATAATGCTCCTCCGGAAGGCCCTCAGTGCTCCCAGTACCAGTCTTCCAGACCCAGACAGCACTACATGGATGCTGCCAGCCAGAGACACGATTCTGCCCTCCTGCTGCTGAGCTGGACTCAAGCAGCAGAAGGTAGAACAATAGGTATTCTGTCACATGGAGGTGTGACCACCTTCCAGACAGGGTTTAGTGTAGTAGGACAGGGTGAAGGGTACGTTTGGTGCCCTCCTTGCTCAAACCAACTCTGGGAGCTGTTGACTCCTGCTCTGGCACAAAACTGGACAAAGGACATGTGAGTATCCTCCCCACTATCCGACCCCTCCCTGGGAGGGAACGATGAATCATCCCAACCCTTTCCTTAGGGTACTTAAGGACTTACCTGTGGGTGGGTCCCTATTTTCGTCGTGGGGCAAGATTAATTTTAAGACACCACTTCAACTTCGACGTCTGGATATTGTAGACTGCGTTGGACATTGCTCTGGGCATCAAGACTGCAACTGGGAAGACTCCTGCTGCTCCTAGACTCATCGCCCTGCTCGTCTGCTGCAAAGTCCATGCCTGTGCTCCATACAGGAACCTTCCAAGGCCTGTGGACATCCAAGGCACCTAAAGGAATCTCTCTTGAACTGAAGGAGTCACTTCCCTGCATCTGCAGGCACCGCAACTACGCTGACTGGTTTGCTGATCCTGGGCTCCCACGAACTCCGAAAGGCTCAGCATCACATATGGTGGTTCTTCACATCCCCCGAGGTCTGCCCTGTCCTCTCACAAAGTTTGAGGTCAGTATCCTTCGTCAGAGACGCAGGAACTAAACCCGTGTACACCGCGTTGACTGTACACCGCGTTGACTTGCTGTTGCAAAGGCTTATTGGCTTCCTTCCACCATGATCTGCAGGCTCCTAGTAGCCCCAAACTCAAGCATCTCCTGTGACCAAGATCTTCATCCTCACCGCATAACTTGCATCGTGGGCTTGCATCGTTGGTGAGCTGCTCGAGGTCCCCTTGCGACTCCCGTGCCTCTGGCCTGTAGGTCCTCCGGAGGGTCTTCCTTCATTCCAGTGGGCTCCCATGGTTGCTTGGGGCCTGCTCTGACTTCCCTGCTTGTGGTGAGTCACCCGGACCCTGCTGGTCTCGACACTGCACCGTCTTCGCTTTCCACGTTATTTGCAGTTGCCAAGGCTTGTTGGTGCTCACGACTAGCTAGGTAACGGTTAAGGATTTCAAAGAGAAGGGCTACTTGACTAGCTAGGTTAAGGATTTGAAAAGAGAAGGGCTACTTGACTAGCTAGCTTAAGGAATTTGCTTTCAAGCCGATAGGCCCTTCATAAAGATGAAGTAAAGGAGAGACAGAGAGTGAGAGCAGTAATAGGCCGAGGGTTCAAACACATCATCCCCGTTATCAGATATCAATATGTCGGGTTGAGCGCAGTAGTGAGGCAGTGAGTGTGAGCAAAGAAATTTATACATAAGCTCGGCTTAGTGAGAGTCTAAAAAGGGAATGATGGGGTCTTTATAAGTAGATGGTAGCTTCAGGTGAGATATTACATTTCTAATGAAGTGTCATGTTTCCTTAGTTGGGGCAGAGCCCCATGTGATTAGGTAGGTGTGGCACTGCTTAAGCAGAACACGCCTTCCTTGGCTGTTGGTGCATTCTTGGCACAGGGGGGTACAGATGTGCATTGGTGCATAAGGGGCGTAGACGTACCAGCTGCCAGGATAGTTGTAGACGGGGGGGAAATGTTCAGTGCCAAAAGAGGCTGGTCAGTCAAGCAAGCCCTAGCAGGACTAGGGGGGAGCTCAGAACAAGCAACTAGTGCTTAAACTTGAAATAATAGTAGGAAGAAGAGAGGGGAACATCAACCAAAAACTAGATTATTTAAATTAACTTAAACAGGTAAATGCAAAATACATAGTGGTTTGTGCACACCAGTAGTGCATGCAATCGCTAGTGAAGCTTGCAAGCAGAAGGGCAACAGCGGCATGAATGATTGTGATCAAGTAGTGTGCAGCAACCATCCCAGTTAGACCACAACTTTAAAAACACATGACAAGACTTGTTCACAAACATAGGCAGTAGTAGAAACAAGTGTCCCCTTACATCAGAAATAACAAAGGCAGTGAAAAGGCGAGGCAAGATGGCGTCAGCGTGACCAGTCGGGCATGCACCTCTCTGTGGGCTTCGCCTGGTGAGCAGATTTACTAGCCCAGGTGTAGGAGCTGAGAGCTGAGAGTTGAGAGATGAGAGCTGAGAGGGCGCCCGTGGACCTATATTCTTTTGAATAGGAGTTGAATAACAAAAGAGAAGGAGTTTGCCCTGGATAGCGAGTTCCGAAGCTCCGAGGCCGATGCTGATGGTGCTTTGGAGCGGTATGCTGCCATGACGCGCTACGATGCGCTAAGGTCTCCAGGGGCAAGACGCGAGAATTGATCGAAAACCGGAGTGGGCTGTTGCTGGCTAAGATTAATCTGGCTGCTGGGCCTGTTGAGATCGTGGAGATCGTGGAGCTTGTGAAGGGCCGTGAAGTGCCGGGAGGTGCCGTGGAAAACGCCGCGGGAGCTGCCGTGGGGCGGTGGAGCAGAGGAGCGGTGAATAGAGCTCTGGAGCTGCGGTTAAGGCATAATTAAATCCGGCGGGCCGCTGTCAAGATTATCGTCTAGAGGGGGTGAGGATTTTGATAGTGAAGACCCCCTGGGCGTTTGACCTTTGAAGTCGTAAGTTGTCGGGATATTGGGACATTGCAACCATTGATATTGACATTTATTTCAGTGGGTGGCACCGAAGGTACTGATGGTGCTTTTGACTTTTGCGAGACTTTTTAGAGAAAATACGCACACTTGCCCCGCTGTATAAATTTTAAACTTTAAACACATATAAAATACAACACCGAGAGTCACTAGTAGACAGGCAAAAGCATTATCACTCAAATATTTATCAAACTCTAACTCTATCTTACCTTGCCTTTTCTTTGCTTTCCCGTTTTTTTTTTTGTTTTTTTGTTTTTTGCCGTTTTTCTACGCTAGCTTGCCAGAATACTTCACCCTGCATGGTTGAAGCTCCTGTTCAATTAGAGCTTTCTTCATGTCATCGGCTGACACGGAAGTGAGCTATCTTAGTACACGCTGTTGATACACATCATTCTAACGTCACTCTCACGTCACTCCCACGTTTGCTCGCTGTCACCAGGGTAACAGATTGGTGTGTGAACGTTCAGGTAGGAGCCAGGAATGGGTGGCTACAGCTGAGATTGCAGGAGGGGGCGAGGAGGCGCGAGATAGACAGAGATAGACAGGAAAAGCAGGGCAACCTAGGGACCTAGGGATTTAGAGTCTTGGAGTGCCTGAGAGAGTGGGAGTGGGCATTAGAGTACAGTAGAGTGGAGATAGATGCGGTGGTGGAATAGTCTAGACGTGAATACATTCATATAAAATCACAGAACCACAGTTACAAATATTATCACAGGAAACAGTGATATTAGTGATACTAGTGATACTATGATACAAGTACAGATTTTTTTTATATGTTCATACGTATATTCCTCAAGTCTACACACTATTATAATCACTATAGAAGAGGCTATACAAACGGCGATACATAATCAGTTACAGCAACTGACGCAACAACTCCCACAATCCCCACAACCCCCACAACTACAGGCACAACAGACACATCAGGCAACCAGTGTAGTATCATTATTTATTACTGATATGGCGGCCCGGGGTGAGGAAGTTGTGAGAGAACTGGGAGGCGCTCCAACCACAGAAGCCATATTATCACAACAACAAACACAAACCCAATGTAGTGGAAAGGAAGCTGCAGGTGGAGGGGGAAGACCAATTATAATTGACGAACGGGGGGAACATGGGGAACATGGGGAACATGGAGAACGGAATCTTAGATGTTCAGAAGCGTCTAAAGTTTCAGAGAATCCAGAAAACCTGGAGAGTATTCAAAACACAATGAAACGACAAGAATCGCCGAAAAATGTTGAAGTGCAGAGACGACCCGAAACTAGAGGTTTCAAAGCTAAGGAGAACGAGGAGGGAAAACTTGAAGGCAAAGAAAGAACTTCAAAAAAAGACAAAAATAAATACAAAAACATGGATAAGAAGCAGAATAAAGGAAAAGAGACGGACAAGGAGATGGAGATGGAGGAGGAGAAAGAAAGGGAGAAGGTGATAGATAGAAAGATTGGGAGCGGGAGCAGAAAAGAAAAGGAGAAAGAGAAAGAGAGAGAAAAAGAATTGGGAAATAATGATGATAATGATAGCAACAAGAACCTAGAATTAATGGCAAAAAAAGTAAAAAGACTACAAACAATTAAAAATTTAAAAGCTGCGACAAAAATTACTGGGCCGCAGGTTCTTTCTCAGCCTAGGATCTTCAATATATTCAGTCCACGGTCCAGAGAAGTAACGAGTGAATTAGTGAAAACGGATAAACAACATGCTATGCAGGAAAGCCACAGGAAACATCCCACTGCTACGAGTAGAAATTACGGTGATGATTCTGGATTCCTGCCAACACATCCTAATATAAATGAAATGCGAGCTACGGACTCTGGTACCCAGCTCCATGATCAGACATTTGATTCAACCCGGAGGAATACAGGGGCTAAAGTGGACAGAACACAAACACCGATAAAGGATCAAATAGATCAAACAGAAAAAATTAATCCAATGAAACATAATGAAGACACATCTAACTATCTGAAAGAAAATGGGGTCGACAACCCACTATCCCTCTCACTTCGGTTACCAACACTAGACAGAGAGAAATCTACTCCATTTGGAAACGAAGCACTGTCCGAAGAGTCGGATTCAGACCCATATGAAACAGGCTTGTCTATCTCTAGTGAATCCTGCAAGACAACCGATATAAGTGAAGATCAAACTTCGGATTCCGGTAGCTCAGATGGTTCGGATTTTTTAGAATCAGATAAATCAAACGTTTCTGGGCAAGGATCGAACTCAAAGCCAAGACAAAAAAAGAAAATGCGGGCGAAACTCAAAAAACAGGGTCAAACTATAAATGAAGAAACCACTGAGTTGGGGAGTTACTTGGAACAACCTGGCACAAAAACCAAATTTGCCCGAAAAAGCCCCAATATTAAATCAAAGAGGAAATCAGAACATAAACAACTTCATGAAAATCAACAGGAAACTGGTCATAGAACTGATACGAGCTTTTTGGTAGAACCCTCATTAGCTACAGTGTTAAGTTCCATTAAGAGTCTCCATCAAGATACAAAAATGGATAGTCAAAGGAACCACTCTGCTATCCAAAAGCTACAGGGAGCAATTCAAAAAGTAGATAAAACCTGTACGGAAATTTCTGAGAGAATGGCTACATTAGAAGTACGTACTGAAAACCTTGAGTCCGATGTGGCTCAGCTTCAAAAACAGGAAAAAAATCAAGAGGCAGTTATAAAAGACCTACTGATAAAGTTCGAAGACCAAGAAAATCGATCCAGAAGAAATAACTTGCGCTTTCTTGGAATTCCTGAAGGCAAAGAGGACAATGATCCAAGGGGCTTCATGATAAATCTTCTGAAAACTGCCTTCCCGGAACTAAAAACTTGGGAAATAGAAAAAGAAATCCAACGTGTTCACCGATTTCCTTTGATGCTCCCTAAACATCTGCATAAACCTCCTCAATACCCAAGGGCCATTCTGGTTTACTTCGGAAATTTTCTTTTACGAGAAGCTATCTACGATTTGGCAAGACCTACAAAAAAAAGAGAATACAAGGGCTTCTCATTCTTTACTAGACCAGACTATGCTCACGCAACTGTTGAGCGAAGATGGAGGCTGCGACAACTAATCACACCTTTTGAACAATCTGGGGCAACTGTTTTTCTGCAAAACCCGGCACGGCTGAAAATAATCTATAATGGCACAACGAGAAGCTTCATAAGTGAAATTCAAGCCAAGGTCTACTTAAAAGAAATATCTAATACAGAAAAAGGACACAATGACAAATAGCTTCAAACTTTTATCAACAAAGAAAACTACAATCAAAATCCTGGCAACCTGACTATAAGGCTTATACCAAGCTTACCGGGCGGGCACACAGAGGGTGTTGATGCGCACTGATCTGGCTGATACACACACTTGGGTACATGTTGACCCAAGACGCCTCATTGGGTGGTAAGGGGGGGGGGAGAAGGGTGGGGACCATGGGAGACGAGGGGTCTTGGGGAGGGGGGGCCTACGGACCAAGGCCGAACCAAGAGTAGAATGTAATACTCCACAATCAGGAGAAAAAATAGAGACCAAGCTTAATGGTAAACAAGAGGGCATATCTACAGGAATACGGAAATGTATTTTTAATGAATAGGATAAGAATTATTTCATTGAATATATGCGGCCTAAACGATTTTAAAAAAAGACAAAAAGTTGCTATTGGCCTACAAACAATGGAACCAAATATCATATGTCTACAAGAAATCCACATTGAAGGGGGACAACAACATATCTTAAAAACGCTAGGGTATAAACTGATAATTGCCTCTACACAACCTACTAGAACTAAAGGGGTTGCAATTTTAGCTAAAGGGAGAGATCTTCAATTTACAAATTCAATCTCCGATAAATTCGGTAGATGGGCCATTGTGGAATGTTTATATAACAATGGGGAAAATAAGATGACTATCTGTACTGTATATGGCAATGTAGGTGATGACCCTGAAGCCTTGAATTACATTACTAATGAATTGGTACATTGGCCATTGCCCTTAATTATTTGTGGCGATTTTAATTTAAACCTTCCGGGGCAATGGTCAACAAATCCGACATTTATTTATCAAGGGAGAAAACCTAGGGTATTTAAGGCATTTGAGGAGTTGTGTTCACTGCATGGGCTGATTGATACTTGGGATATGAATCATCCAGGTGATCATGGATTTACCTTTTATTCCTTCCCCCACTTACGCCATGCACGACTTGACTATTTTCTCATCTCTAATTCCCTGCAGAATAGCTGTACAATTAATAAATTACCTAGGATACTCTCTGATCACAACCCGTTAGCACTTAATTTGATATGTAATAGAAGCACCCCCATACGGAGGAGCTGGACGTTTGAAAGGGCTTTTCTAAAGAACGAGGGCTATAATAACCATATGAGGGATTGGATCTTGGCTTTCCTAGAAGTAAATATCGGCAGTGCTCCGATAGAGATAGTGTGGGACGCATTGAAAGCTGGGATTAGAGGAGAAACTCTCCAGTTCTCTGTTAGGTCCAACCGAGAAGGAAAGGCTCACCTCGGTAGATTACAACAGAACCTGAGTATGACAGAGGCAGAATTAGTTAAAGCTGCACTAAATGGCCAGGTAACAGATGAATTAGAACGGGTAGCTGTGGCAAGAAATCGAATATTGGAAGTGTTTATTGAGAAAGCTATTAGTAAAGCTACGATCTATAAAAAAAAAACTTATGAACTCAGCGAACAAGTCGGACACCACCTAGCTGTTCGTACAAGAGAAGAACAGATATTCAATACAGTAAAGAGTATTAAAGACCTAGATAGAGGGATAAGAACGGAAGCCTCTGAGATCAGAAGTGCGTTTGAGAGATTCTATGAAGATCTATATAAAGAGCCTAATAGAGAACTGGAGAACATGGATGAATATTTAGAGCAATATGAAGGATTTTGCCTTACAGAGGAGGAACAGGCTAATCTAAATAGTTCCCCAACGTGGGAAGAAATTCAGACGGCACTGAAATCATTAGCTAATGGAAAAGCCGCTGGGATAGATGGAATCCCTTCTGAATTTTATACAAAATTTGCAATACAACTCAGAATAATTATGTTGGAATTGTTTAGTTCCATTTTTAGTGGCGGTAACCCGCCTCCCTCATGGTCTACAGCGAAAATTATGGTTTTTCCCCAAAAAAATAAAGACCCCATGGAAATGGGTTCTTATAGACCGATTACACTAATAAACGGGGACTCGAAAATTTATTCAAAAGTATTGGCCGCCCGATTAGCCCCTATTATCCATAATATAGTGTCCCCTCGGCAACACGGGTTTATCCCAGGGAGATCAACATCAGATCATGTCCAACGGGTAATATCGCTTTTTGACTTTACAGGGAAAACAGGATACCCTATGGCTTTGATACTATTGGATGCAGAAAAAGCATTTGATAGGGTCTCCTGGAGGTTCCTTTGGGAAATAATGGCTAGGTGTGGACTCACATCACAGTATATTAGAGCAATGCAAGGACTGTATGTAGACCCTGGAGCCAGTGTTATGATCAATGGGACACTCTCTGAGAGATTTAAGATTACTAGGGGAACGAGGCAGGGATGTCCATGCTCTCCCCTGCTATTTGCAATCTATATAGACGTGTTCATACGGAAATTAGAAAATCATCCATTAGTGACTCCGATAAAGGCATTTAATATTGATACAAAAATTCTAGCGTATGCCGACGATATAGCTATAGTCACCTGTAATCCCACCCAAGCTATGGCAGCGATAGAAGAGGAAGCGAATAGCTTTGGTAAGATTTCTGGATATAAGTTGAACTCAACTAAAACACAGATAGTCATTAATGACAAACTCAAGATGGATGACTATAGAGTAACGGAACATGCTATCTATCTAGGAGTTGATATAACCGCAAGCATAGATAATATAGTGTGCTTAAACTTAGACCCTTTAATTAAGCATACCAAGAAAGAACTATCTCGACTTGATAACCTACATCTTACTATTGGCGGAAGATGCAACGTTATCAAAATGTTATTTCTACCTAGATTTTTATATCTCTTTCGTACAGTATGCCTGGAGTTCACTCCCCAACAGTTTAAAAACATAGAGAATATCTTTTCCAGATTTATTTGGGGTTACAAGAGACCACGCCGAGCTTTTAAATGGCTTATGCTGCCCAAAGAAAAAGGTGGACTCGGAATGCCAAATCTTAAGTTATACTACTGGGCAACGGTAATAAGATATAGTATTGTGCTTTTTTCAATAGAAGAGGGCCATAACTCCGATAGCACCACTCCACAAGAATTGATACTAGGGACAGGCTGTGAGGGTTGTCTTTGGCGACACATGAACGACAATTATTTCAAAAAAGTAAAACTCAAGACTATCTCCAATATATATAAAGTTTGGACTAATGTAAGAAAACTGCTAGGACTGGGCCGTTTTTCATGTTATACCCCAATTAAGCTTAATCATGAGCTACCAGCACTATTCCACGACACTTGTATGTCGAGGTGGATCGAGAATGGCATCCACCAATTAGGTTGTTTTTATAACTCTAAAGGACTAAAAACTTTCTCTGACCTCCAGTCTGAATATTCCATCAACCATAGGGAGTTTTCTAAATACCTACAGATCAGGGATTTTTTGCAAAAAAAAACAGGGGGACGTGACACATTTCAAAATAATATCGTACTAGATACCATATGTAGACCAAGTACCCCTAAAATAGGGGTAATATATGAACTACTTAGGGATAAGTTCCCTGATGACTTGGGAAAACATCTAATGAAGTGGCAGACTTCTCTGGCAATTCAACCGAATATTCCTTTACGAGCATATGAATTATCACAAGTGTGTTTAATGTCTATAAATCTCCAAGCACAATTTTATAAAACTTTTTTTTCCCTTTACTATACACCATATAAGATGGCTAAATGGACAGTAGGAAAGGGAACAACCTGTCCACGTTGCTCGACGGGAGCTGCCGACATGATTCATATGTTTGCCTCATGCGACAAACTGTCAGGTTTGATAAAAGAAATCTCTGATTTCCTCTCAGAAATTCTCCAAGGCAAAATATCTATCACTAGGGAGGAAATTGTGTTAGGAGTATCTAATAATCAAAGACCTAATTATATGCAGGGTCTTATTTTTGTAGCTATGGCTGTCCTGCGACTTTGTATAGCTTCAGCGTGGTTGGATGCTACTTCACCGGCTTTTGCACAATGGAGAAGTAGATTTCTAGCAATTTGCACCCTGGAAGTAGCCATATATAAAACTAAAGGGAGGAGAAAAAAGAAAATAGGGATGGAGATCTGGGGTCCGCTCTTGCATTGGCAATTAGAACACACCTAAAACGTTTAGTCTTGGTATGGTCTTATTTGGGAGAATACTCATTGTAATTATATAGAATGTGATTAATACTTGCTCTACTACCTTGTAGATTTACTGAATTGTTTTTTTTTTTTTTGTTTGGTTTTTTTGTGGATGGGTATGATGTGAAGTAACGTCTTGGTCCAAGGGGAGGGTGGGGGGTTTATGTTAATATTATATAATTTTGTGAAAATTGTTAATAAAAATCATTAAAAAAAAAAGAAATAACAAACGCCAGGTTATCAAACTAGGAACAAATGTCCTAGCTATTGACAAGTGAAGGTCAGTGTTTGGGTGTGGGGGTCACTTTCTAAGTCTGTGCCCACCACAAGCACGTTTTAACTATATCCAGTCTTCCCTCACCGGCCATTACCATTTGTTCAACATCCACATGTTCTCTGTACCTGCACCCCACCATAATCTGGCAGACTGGGTTCTTCCGTCATCTCCAGGAGGAATGATGTTTGGTGCTGTTGGATCACAGGAGTGTAATCTGTGCACTTTTACTGCCCAAACAGTGACTCGTTTGATTTTACACCCTTCCCACTCCCAGGTAGCCATGTCTCTGATTGCTGCCTGCTTTGTGATGGTCAGTCTCTCTCTGACAGAAAACTTGCAACCATACAGTGGCCACTAACAGGCAGAATGAATAATTGGCAGAATGATAATGTCACAGGAACTAATATGATGTTATCAAAGCAAGTTACATTACTTGTCACTCAGGTGTGGGCTGCCCTGCCTTTGGCTAATATGAGATGCATTTCTGTAAACAATGAGAGGCACATGTGTCCTCCTGCATACGTGTCTTCTGCGTTCACACACCTGCTCCTGATCACACACAACCAAGGGGCTCTCCTGTAAATTAGTAATAAACTGTGTCTGTTACAAGCCGCTCTGCCAATGACCCACAGCCTTATGAGCATTTCCAGAGGTACAATGTCAGCAGGGACAAATTCCAGGTAAGAAGTTTTAAGATGAATGTTCTCAAGTGTGTTAGTCCATTTCAAGTGGAACCAGGCTATGGATGCTAGAATGAATTAGGCAAATAAAAAGTGTAACAGATCTTCTTACCTGTTATTGTAATAGTGTGCCCATCACAATAAACTCTGCCAATATGCCTCAGTCCTGACCTGCAGCTCCATCCTTGTGTACATCCATGACAGCTTTAAGCAACTCTCCCAATGTCCCTCAGTCCTGACCTGTATCTCCGTCCTTCTCTAGATCCATGACAGCTTCAAGCAACACTCCGAATGTGCCTCAGTCCTGTCCTGACCTGTATCTCCATCCTTCTCTAGATCCATGACAGCTTCAATCAACTCTCCCAATGTGCCTCAGTCCTGACCTGCAGCTCCATCCTTCTCTAGATCCATGACAGCTTCAAGCAACTCTCCCAACGTGCCTCAGTCCTGACCTGTTTCTCCATCCTTCTCTAGATCCATGACAGCTTCAAGCAACTCTCCCACTGTGCCTCAGTCCTGACCTGCAGCTCCATCCTTGTGTACATCCATGACAGCTTCAAGCAACTCTCCCAATGTGCCTCAGTCCTGACCTGTATCTCCATCCTTCTCTAGATCCATGACAGCTTCAAGCAACTCTCCCAATGTGCCTCAGTCCTGAACTGTATCTCCATCCTTCTCTAGATCCATGACAGCTTCAAGCAACTCTCCCAAAGTGCCTCAGTCCTGACCTGTATCTCCATACTTCTCTAGATCCATGACAGCTTCAAGCAACTCTCCCAGTGTGCCTCAGTCCTGACCTGTATCTCCACCCTTCTCTAGATCCATGACAGCTTCAAGCAACTCTCCCAATGTGCCTCAGTCCTGACCTGTATCTCCATCCTTCTCTAGATCCATGACAGCTTCAAGCAACTCTCCCAATGTGCCTCAGTCCTGACCTGTATCTCCATCCTTCTCTAGACCCATGACAGCTTCAAGCAACTCTCTCAATGTGCCTCAGTCCTGACCTGCATCTCCATCGTTCTCTAGATCCATGACAGCTTCAAGCAACTCTCCCAATGTGCCTCAGTCTTGACCTGTAGTATCTACATCTTTCCCTAGATCCATGACAGCTTCAAGCAACTCTCCCACTGTGCTTCAGTCCTGACCTGCAGCTCCATCCTTCTTTAGATCCATGACAGCTTCAAGCAACTCTCCCAGTGTGCCTCAGTCCTGACCTGTATCTCCATCCTTCTCTAGATCCATGACAGCTTCAAGCAACTCTCCCAATGTGCCTCAGTCCTGATCTGTATCTCCATCCTTCTCTAGATCCATGACAGCTTCAAGCAACTCTCCCACTGTGCCTCAGTCCTGACCTGCAGCTCCATCCTTCTCTAGATCCATGACAGCTTCAAGCAACTCTCCCAATGTGCCTCAGTCCTGACCTGTATCTCCATCCTTCTCTAGATCCATGACAGCTTCAAGCAACTCTCCCAATGTGCCTCAGTCCTGACCTGCAGCTCCATCCTTCTCTAGATCCATGACAGCTTCAAGCAACTCTCCCAATGTGCCACAATCCTGCATCACCTCCGTTTCAAGCATGAGTGCCCTCGTGATGGCTCTGCCAGTGCACGTCCACTTGTAGCTCCCTCACCCTGTCCTTCCGTGCAGCTCTGCCGTCGCCCCTCAGTCCTACCCTGTGATGCCACCATCTCGCTTTACATATCTCATGCCTCCATGAGCAGATCTGCCAGTGTGCGTGAATCCTCACTTGCAGCTCCATTACCCCCACTGTCCCTAAACCAGAGCCATTACAATGGGGGGGGGGGGTGGGGGGTGGGGGGTGCAAAATTGCATAATTTGCTTTTTTCTGATTATGTAAAATTTCGGTCAAATTACTCATAATTACATGTGTTTACACAAATTGCTAAATTGGCATTTGGCACTAGATTACATCGAGAAATGCGTCTTCATGGGAAATTGTGTAATTCCGGGAATTTTGCCTAAGAAGTGTAATGTGAAATTACCGAAATTATGTGGGATTATATCAGTGTCGCAAAGAGTTGTCACATGATCTGAGAGGGCTCCCTTTAGGACTTAGAGACTGGAGCTCTGTGTTGTGGGGGCAGCGGAGTGTGTATTGCGCCTCGGTGTGCTGGTACTACACACGCTTAACTGCAACAGTGCGCCGACACTGCAAACTCCAAACACGCATCTGTCGGCCAGGCTGTTGCAAGATCTCGGTTTCTTTTGCTCTGTGGGCCATGCAATGCACACTACAGGGTTCAACGCTGCTTATCAGTATCCCAGAACCAGCAGGTGATTACTTCTGTTACCAGTAAAGGACCACACCGGGGTACTACGCAACCTGGAGAGCCCGGAATGGGAGAAATAATCCTATGTCAGCAAGGCAGGGTTATCTTTCTGAACTGATCCTTGTCGGTCACCCCCTTAGGATCGTCCACTTTTCAGGCATTCTAGGCCTCTTTGAAGTAGAATCCCAGACACTAAGCTGTGACCGATGCGCCCAAAGGATTATAAAGGGAGTCCCCTGAGAACAGCCTCAGGTGGTACCCTCTGCTACATTATGTAGTCTTACGTTCTGTGTGAACCAAGTAATAGCACTTCTTCTTTTCTGAAGAATCAGCATTGGTTGGACATTGAATTAGTGACCTCAGTCGGTTGTCTCATTGAGTCCTGAGATGGTTGTCTCATTGAGTCCTGAGATGGTTGTCTCATTGAGTCCTGAGATGGTTGTCTCATTGAGTCCTGAGTTGGTTGTTTCATTGAGTCCTGCATGGTTGTCTCATTGAGTCCTGAGATGCTTGTCTCATTGAGTCCTGAGTTACTTGTCTCATTGAGTCCTGAGTTGCTTGTCTCATTGAGTCCTGAGACGGTTGTTCCATTGAGTCGAGAGTTGGTTGTCTCATTGAGTCCTGAGTATCTAACCCCATGCCACCTCCATGAGTAAGTCTTGTCCTGCTCCAATTAACAACCCTGAGGATCAGGCGCTGAATGGATGTTTTTGGTGCTCAGTTTTGGGTCCAATAGTAAGGTTCAGCTCCCGCACACCGGAGATAAATGGCTGAGATTCAGACAAGCGGGCTGAGTAACCCATGATAGCCCTGGGGCCATCTCTGGTGGTTCTCAGCACACTAGCTGCCAAGATACCGCCAGGTTGGAGAGACACACGTTTACAAAAGAAAAAAAAGACAAGGCAACAGGCCTTTCTTATCCATGCACCCAGGATCTGGAAAAGCATCCCAGTATCCATCAAGACCTTCCTGAATCCTGCTTCAGTCCAGGAAAGAGTTGAAAAAGCATCTCTGTAAGGAACACCTCGTCTCAATGCAGCACCAGTTCACGTCTTATCTCAGACAACAGCTTCCACTTCAGTCAATTGTTGACTGTGGCTTTACCATTGACCTTGTATAACGGTTGGCTACTTTTTGGGCAGGTTCATGATATACGAATAAAACATAGATACACATACGTACATATTTCAGGCAACTTGTTTGATCAGAACTCATGAATTTCAATGGTTTTTCAACTGAAAATCATATCCATTAGCTCACATTTACAATATTTTGTACACTTTATCTCTGAGCTTTTTAAAATAGATGAACATGGCCTATGAGCAAAAGAAACCATGACTCACCCTTAAAAAATGTTCTGTTAATGTTTGAGGCATTTTGATGATTTTTCAACTTCCGACTCACATTTATAATGCTACCATCTCTTTGTGCAATCTACCCCCACAATGCAACAATTTGCAGTATTGCCCTTATTTTTTAGGTGAGGTTTTGTGGAGAGGCGTGGCTCTCTGGTTAGAGGCGGCAGACCCGTAAGCAGAGAATCGGCTAGGGACCAGGGTTCAATTCCCGACACGGCAGGGTCGTGGACCAGGGTCAAAACGGACTCGATAATTCTTGCCTCGGTACCTACTCTAACCAAGAACACACTCGGCAACTCTGGGCATTAAGCTTGCCTCATCTCTACAACAGCCCCCCACAGACGCTGGGGATGCCTGGTTTCACCTTGGAGATACCCAGAAAGGGACCATCTCACAGGGATAGCCAGGATGGGTTCCCCAGTGGTCTACAGCGCCGGGACGCCCCGTTGCTGGGGGAGCTGTGCGCTTTACAAGTCTACAACATTTGTCTGCCTGAGCCAGCTCATGTGCTGCTCTGCGAGACATTTAGTAAGTGGCTTTTAAAAGTGCTGCCACACGCTTTTGCTGGCCTAGCACTCGCGGTTACGCGCGCAGCCACCAGCTTTCAGCGTACGATCAGGCGCCATCTAGCTTTCCTTTGCCGCGCGCACCACTCGCAGGCTCACCTCCTGCTCCCCCTCTCCGTTAACAGCCCCTCCCCCGCCACAGAGCGCGTCTCGTGGCCGCGCGTCTTGTTTTAGTTTTCGTCTTGTTTTATATTTACCACCTACGCAAAGGTCAGGCGAAAATTTTGAAACTTCGTTTAGTTTGTAAATGTTTTTGCTTCGGGACATAAACAAATGAGACTTTGTGACACTTTTATGATGTATATTACTGTTGTTGTTATCAGAAAACACAGTTCATGTCTTTGTGTTTCCACAATGACATTGTGCAAAGAAGACCTCCGCAAAAGATAAACTATGACTGTTCAAAATTTCCATTGCACGGCGTAATCTCGTGTAATTTCGCTTTACACTTGTAACGAGTAAATCCCCAAATGATACTATTGTTGTGTAATTATTCCTTTTGCATAAAACGTGTAGCACACGCGCACAGCAAATTAGAATAATCCTAATGACGAGAACCAAGTGCCTGCAGCTTGTGATGCTTATGTTTCTTATGCTACTTATTCTGACCTTAAATGTGTTCTGAACGTCCATTGCATTTTACGCTTATATATGGCACCCCCTGCAGTTTTGCATTTCACAAGATTAGATGTAATTACCCATATTTTTCGGTAGGTGCTATTGTACATTGCAAGCTCCGCATATGTCGTCGTTGCTACCAAATAACTGCACTTATGTGTCTCGAAAGCAAAACAGAGTGAGAGATGTGCACAAGAGAATAGCCAGAAAATGAAAATACCCCCCCAGGCCCCCACACCCACTTCAAACCGAAGCTCTTATGGCACCAAGCAAACAAATCAAGTCATCGCGACCCTCCCCAGAAGACCTCTCTTGTCTCTTCATCCAAGAACCTGTCCATTCATCCTTCCATCCACCTGGTGATATCTACCAATTTACCTTTACATCTGCCGTCCATTCATTCCCTCGTCCATCATTCAGTCTTTCTTCATTCTGTCCACTTGCCTATCTATATCCAAACCTATCCATTAAACCTATTCACTCATCCATCCTTCCTTTCTCTCATCATCTGTCTATTCTCAGTTACACTCATCCATTCACCCTTTCATCTATCCATCCCTCCATCCATCCTCCCTTTCACTCATTCATCCATTCTTTCACTCATCCATCTACTTGTCCATTCACTCATCCATCCTTACATCCAATCTTTCATTCATTCATCCATCTACCCATCCATCCTTTTACTCTCCCATCCATCCACCTATTCAGTCACATCCATCCATCCTATCACTCGCTCGCCTTTGCCTGCCAAGTTGCAGACAGAAGAGGCCAATCAAGAACATCACCTTGTCTGTAGCTGCTAAAGGTGGGTTTCATAATGCCCCAGCATCCATCCTTTTATTCATCCATCCATCCTTTCGCTCATCCATCCATCCTTTCACTCATCCATCTATCCACCCTTTCACTTCATCATCCATTCAGTCAGCCATCCATACTTTAACTCACTCATGCATCTATACTTTTCATCCATTCACCCTTTCAATCATCCATCCATCCACCCTTTCATCCATCCATTCACCCTCTCTTTCAGTCATCCATCCATTCTTTCAGTCATCCATCCTTCCATCCATCCATCCCTTCACTCATTCATCGATCCAACTACCCATATACCCTTTCACTCACCCTTCCATCCTTTCATTTACACACCCGTCCATCCATCCTTTCACACACTCATTCACTCACCCAACCTTTAACATTATTTATGAGAATTGTCTGCCGAGCTGCAAACAGAAGAGACCCATTAAGAACTCCACCCTCGCTGTAGCTGCTAAAGCAGGGGGTCAACAGCGCCCCTGGATGTGCATGTTGTAGCTCCCATCCTTATGGTAACTGGTTCCAGGTTCAGGTCGGTATCCTCCTGTATTATGCATCATCCATATTTTATGTCTGACTTGACACAGCTGTTGTCTACAAGACCTAGTCATGCAAATTCTTTCGAATATACACAGAGTGGGTGTTTGCTCTACACACAGTAGCATCCCTTACTGACCTCATGTTCTTTGATGTTTGGTAGAGCCACTGGAAGCTCGAGCCAAGGTCGAGCCTGAAGCCTGACTCTAACTCAGTCAGCTGGAGGTCTTGTTGGAACCTCGAGCCCTTAATGACCAGAGCTTTCTTTTGCAACCCCCCCCCCCCCCACACCACCCTCCCTTTCAAGGTTGTGGCGTCAGGGCCAGTGCTGCCGACTTTGAACCTGGAGAAGCAGGTTCCGGTCTCGGAATCAGCACAACATGCTGTGATTCTGGGCTAATCACTTAATTTCCCCAAGCCTGTAACCAATGCATATTACCTTGTGTACTGTAACTAGTGCTCATATAAAACATAGCGATTTGGAATTTGAAGCGAGTTCACGCTATATAAAAACGGCAAAAACATGAACAAAGCGGTAAAACATATCCTTAAAATAAGGATAGATTGTAATTTTCTGGCTGATTTGTACAAAGTGAACCAGGAAATCCTGCATAAATCGCGGCTTCACTGCTTAAATTGTGTGATATTGGGGAAATGTTATATTTAGCTAAAACACTTTGTTCTTCATTATCGTGTACGAAAGCACTTTCAAATATGTGAGTTTAGAATACCAGGTGCACAAAAACATTTTGTGCTTAAATTTATAGACTATAATGTTGCTCTATTCCAATCTGGCCCCAATGCAGGGTTTACATGACACTTGTCTAGCCCCTAAGTACTTCTTAGTGCAGTGCTATGATGTGACCAATTAAAGCTAAAGCTTCACATGTATACTCCTTTTTGAATTTTGAAGCAACTGTATATATAAATATAGAGAGACTGATGAAGGCTGCTGTGCAGCCGAAACGCGTCACTCTATCCATGGGGTCGAGGGAGACTCAAGAAAATAAAGAAGCCCTATACTTACAGCCTTGAGTACGCGCCTTCTTCTTTGCAGGAGCAGGATTGTTCATATAGATATATATATCTACAACTCAACCCTCCTTCTGGAACTCAGGACCCTTGGGAAGTGGCACGCATGCTGGCAGAGCATACCGGTTGTCCAAACATTCACCAAAAGTTCAATAGGCGCACCCGCAGGACGAGTACAATCCACACCAAATTGTTGCAGGAAACTGTTTAGTTACACAACGCGTTTTGGCTGCCAGTAGCCTTGTCACATGTGATATATATATATATACCGTGATCAAGACCAGAGTGGTCAAAACGCATTGGTTTGTGAGAGGACTTGTGGTGTTGGCGGTTGTTAAGCCCTGGATTAAATAAGCTATATATATATATATATATATATATATATATATATATATATATATATATATATATATATATATATATATATATATATATATATATATATATATATATATATATATATATATATATCTATCCAACAAAACAGGTTACCCAAACGAAGCACTGCCACAGGAAGTTCAGTTAGCTCTTCAATTTATTGACACCCTGCCTGCAGGCGCTATACCAGGGACAACCATCGAAAGTACAAAAGCCAGACGCGTTTCAGGAGTTCAGTTCTCCCTTCTTCAGTGGCGTAGTTTTCGGAGGAATGAAAGCACCATCATTGCACACGTTGTAATTGTAGACACCTGCCTCAGTGGGCGTGGCCATTAACTCGCACGGCCTTGTGGATGCCGTAGTGTACAGGTCAGTATTCCCCAAGTGGGTGTGCAGTCATGCCAAAAATAAAAACAATGTTCCCCAGTGTGTCGATGCAGTGTCCTGGTGAGAGCCTGCCCCGCTTTCCAGGTGTCAACTCGAGCATTGAGCTGGCGTCACCCTGCAATATCGCCAGCTCCTTCCTCCCATGATGCCGGCACCGCCGTGGTGCAAGCAAGGACCCGCAAAGCGATGGGCAGCTCTTCACGGCCGGGACAGCCGTAATAAATCCAACAAAACAGGTTACCCAAACGAAGCACTGCCACAGGAAGTTCAGTTAGCTCTTCAATTTATTGACACCCTGCCTGCAGGCGCTATACCAGGGACAACCATCGAAAGTACAAAAGCCAGACGCGTTTCAGGAGTTCAGTTCTCCCTTCTTCAGTGGCGTAGTTTTCGGAGGAATGAAAGCACCATCATTGCACACGTTGTAATTGTAGACACCTGCCTCAGTGGGCGTGGCCATGAACTCGCACGGCCTTGTGGATGCCGTAGTGTACAGGTCAGTATTCCCCAAGTGGGTGTGCAGTCATGCCAAAAATAAAAACAATGTTCCCCAGTGGGTCGATGCAGTGTCCTGGTGAGAGCCTGCCCCGCTTTCCAGGTGTCAACTCGAGCATTGAGCTGGCGTCACCCTGCAATATCGCCAGCTCATTCCTCCCATGATGCCGGCACCGCCGTGGTGCAAGCAAGGACCCGCAAAGCGATGGGCAGCTCTTCACGGCCGGGACAGCCGTAATAAATCCAACAAAACAGGTTACCCAAACGAAGCACTGCCACAGGAAGTTCAGTTAGCTCTTCAATTTATTGACACCCTGCCTGCAGGCGCTATACCAGGGACAACCATCGAAAGTACAAAAGCCAGACGCGTTTCAGGAGTTCAGTTCTCCCTTCTTCAGTGGCGTAGTTTTCGGAGGAATGAAAGCACCATCATTGCACACGTTGTAATTGTAGACACCTGCCTCAGTGGGCGTGGCCATGAACTCGCACGGCCTTGTGGATGCCGTAGTGTAAAGGTCAGTATTCCCCAAGTGGGTGTGCAGTCATGCCAAAAATAAAAACAATGTTCCCCAGTGGGTCGATGCAGTGTCCTGGTGAGAGCCTGCCCCGCTTTCCAGGTGTCAACTCGAGCATTGAGCTGGCGTCACCCTGCAATATCGCCAGCTCCTTCCTCCCATGATGCCGGCACCGCCGTGGTGCAAGCAAGGACCCGCAAAGCGATGGGCAGCTCTTCACGGCCGGGACAGCCGTAATAAATCCAACAAAACAGGTTACCCAAACGAAGCACTGCCACAGGAAGTTCAGTTAGCTCTTCAATTTATTGACACCCTGCCTGCAGGCGCTATACCAGGGACAACCATCGAAAGTACAAAAGCCAGACGCGTTTCAGGAGTTCAGTTCTCCCTTCTTCAGTGGCGTAGTTTTCGGAGGAATGAAAGCACCATCATTGCACACGTTGTAATTGTAGACACCTGCCTCAGTGGGCGTGGCCATGAACTCGCACGGCCTTGTGGATGCCGTAGTGTACAGGTCAGTATTCCCCAAGTGGGTGTGCAGTCATGCAAAAAATAAAAACAATGTTCCCCAGTGGGTCGATGCAGTGTCCTGGTGAGAGCCTGCCCCGCTTTCCAGGTGTCAACTCGAGCATTGAGCTGGCGTCACCCTGCAATATCGCCAGCTCCTTCCTCCCATGATGCCGGCACCGCCGTGGTGCAAGCAAGGACCCGCAAAGCGATGGGCAGCTCTTCACGGCTGGGACAGCCGTAATAAATCCAACAAAACAGGTTACCCAAACGAAGCACTGCCACAGGAAGTTCAGTTAGCTCTTCAATTTATTGACACCCTGCCTGCAGGCGCTATACCAGGGACAACCATCGAAAGTACAAAAGCCAGACGCGTTTCAGGAGTTCAGTTCTCCCTTCTTCAGTGGCGTAGTTTTCGGAGGAATGAAAGCACCATCATTGCACACGTTGTAATTGTAGACACCTGCCTCAGTGGGCGTGGCCATGAACTCGCACGGCCTTGTGGATGCCGTAGTGTACAGGTCAGTATTCCCCAAGTGGGTGTGCAGTCATGCCAAAAATAAAAACAATGTTCCCCAGTGGGTCGATGCAGTGTCCTGGTGAGAGCCTGCCCCGCTTTCCAGGTGTCAACTCGAGCATTGAGCTGGCGTCACCCTGCAATATCGCCAGCTCCTTCCTCCCATGATGCCGGCACCGCCGTGGTGCAAGCAAGGACCCGCAAAGCGATGGGCAGCTCTTCACGGCCGGGACAGCCGTAATAAATCCAACAAAACAGGTTACCCAAACGAAGCACTGCCACAGGAAGTTCAGTTAGCTCTTCAATTTATTGACACCCTGCCTGCAGGCGCTATACCAGGGACAACCATCGAAAGTACAAAAGCCAGACGCGTTTCAGGAGTTCAGTTCTCCCTTCTTCAGTGGCGTAGTTTTCGGAGGAATGAAAGCACCATCATTGCACACGTTGTAATTGTAGACACCTGCCTCAGTGGGCGTGGCCATGAACTCGCATTGTTTTTATTTTTGGCATGACTGCACACCCACTTGGGGAATACTGACCTGTACACTACGGCATCCACAAGGCCGTGCGAGTTCATGGCCACGCCCACTGAGGCAGGTGTCTACAATTACAACGTGTGCAATGATGGTGCTTTCATTCCTCCGAAAACTACGCCACTGAAGAAGGGAGAACTGAACTCCTGAAACGCGTCTGGCTTTTGTACTTTCGATGGTTGTCCCTGGTATAGCGCCTGCAGGCAGGGTGTCAATAAATTGAAGAGCTAACTGAACTTCCTGTGGCAGTGCTTCGTTTGGGTAACCTGTTTTGTTGGATTTATTACGGCTGTCCCGGCCGTGAAGAGCTGCCCATCGCTTTGCGGGTCCTTGCTTGCACCACGGCGGTGCCGGCATCATGGGAGGAAGGAGCTGGCGATATTGCAGGGTGACGCCAGCTCAATGCTCGAGTTGACACCTGGAAAGCGGGGCAGGCTCTCACCAGGACACTGCATCGACCCACTGGGGAACATTGTTTTTATTTTTGGCATGACTGCACACCCACTTGGGGAATACTGACCTGTACACTACGGCATCCACAAGGCCGTGCGAGTTCATGGCCACGCCCACTGAGGCAGGTGTCTACAATTACAACGTGTGCAATGATGGTGCTTTCATTCCTCCGAAAACTACGCCACTGAAGAAGGGAGAACTGAACTCCTGAAACGCGTCTGGCTTTTGTACTTTCGATGGTTGTCCCTGGTATAGCGCCTGCAGGCAGGGTGTCAATAAATTGAAGAGCTAACTGAACTTCCTGTGGCAGTGCTTCGTTTGGGTAACCTGTTTTGTTGGATTTATTACGGCTGTCCCGGCCGTGAAGAGCTGCCCATCGCTTTGCGGGTCCTTGCTTGCACCACGGCGGTGCCGGCATCATGGGAGGAAGGAGCTGGCGATATTGCAGGGTGACGCCAGCTCAATGCTCGAGTTGACACCTGGAAAGCGGGGCAGGCTCTCACCAGGACACTGCATCGACCCACTGGGGAACATTGTTTTTATTTTTGGCATGACTGCACACCCACTTGGGGAATACTGACTGTAGGACCTGGGGTCACCGGGCCCTAAAGGCGTAGCGTGACTCGAGCGGTTGGGCACCCGAAGGCTTACGTGTGAAGCAACCATACAGCACACACATCCCCTGAAGCATAAAGCGCACACAATAATTGACACCACACAGTAGGTTCACTTAAAAAATCAATCAAGTTTATCTAGTTCAAATGCAATTCATTAGATTCTCACTGACAGTATCATTATACATGCAGAGGCATTTCAGTTCAAAGGCAACTCATTAAACTTTAACCTGACCACCCCTGGCTACCATAAAACATCAGGTTCTAGGGAGATAGTGCTGCGCACAACAATTAATAGCACTTGAAATCAGGCTGCAGGAACATGGCACTGCAAGTAGCAATTTGATAGCACGGTGAACCAGGCTCTAAGAACATAGCGCTGCCCTCAGCAATTTGATAGCGCTTAAAACCAGGCTGCAGGAACATAGCGCTGCCCTCAGCAATTTGATAGCGCTTAAAACCAGGCTGCAGGAACATAGCGCCTAACACCTGAATAGCGCTTCCCCACATGTCATTTAACGTGGCGCTGCTGAACTAGGCATTACAAGGTAGCCAGCCACATGGGATCGCCTTGGCGCATTAAACAGGGCAGGGTATGGCAGCACTAGCCTGGTAAGTCACGGAAGCGTTAGCTAACTTAGCACGGGGGCGCTAAATGGACGAGCTCACCACCGTGCTAACCCTCCTATCTTTGGCGCGTTAGACCTCACAGTCACTGAGGCGCTCACCGGGTGATCTCCTCGCGGCTTCCGGCATGACAGCGGGTAGGAAGTCCCAGCGCTTCTCCTGGTAGGCAGTCCCAGCGCTTGATGATCGGGGGCCACAGATGGGACAGTGGGTCCCCCCTGGGGGAGGGGCGTGCTTCGGGCTCCTCGTGGGCCTCCCGCCCTCTTCCCGGGGGTTACCTGGGTCGACGATCCCTCGCGTGTCCCGGTGACGGGCTCCTTCTTCTCGGGGCAGGCGAAGCGGGCACTCCTGGGATCCACCCGGCGATGTCCGGGTCGACGGAGATAGCGCGGGGCTCCCGGACGGGCCAGACGTGGCCGGGGAGCTCCGCAGGGTTCGCTGATGCCTCCAGGGATCTCCTCACGGCGGTAGAGGCCCGCGCCCGCAGCCGCCAATGGCAGTGCGGTCTGCGGGGGGCGCGGCCTGATCGTCCAATGGCGCTACGGCGGGGGCGGCGTTTGACAGTCCGCCCCCGTCAGGTGATACGGGTGCTGGCTTCAGGCCTACGCGGCCGCGGCAAGACGCCTGGGCCCAACGAGGCCTTCCCGGCGTTGGGGCGCGATTCTTCGGCTGCGACGGCAGCGGCGGGGCCCCGGGCTTCTCCGCGGGCCCCGGTGATGACAGGGGGCCGTTTCCCGGCCCCGGGCCGCAGCGGTGAGTGCGCCTCGAATTCCCCGGGCAGGGGGGGGCTGAAATTAAGCGGCGACTTCGGCGACCAGCGCCTGGCACAGGACTGACTAGGGGGATCCCAGGCAAGGTCGGGGAGCGCAGGGGTCACAGCGCTAGTACCTGGTTGATCCCCCAGCAGTCCAGCAGGGAGTTTTGAGGAGAAAGTTCCAAGATTAAGTTTCAGCAGGAATTTCAGCAGTAACTTCTAGCAGTAGTTTCAGCAGTAGTTTCAGAAGTTGGTTTTTTCAGTCTTGGTGGCGCAGTTGGTTCTCGCGCCCTTAAAAGTTCTGTTCCTTGGGGGGGGGGGTGAGTTGGTGACTAGTTCCCTTCTAGTCAGGCTTGGCAGGCCATTCCGGGGTCTCCCTATCGCTGGGCCAGATCAGTGGGTAGTACAGGATCCCTCACTCACTTAAAGGGCAGTGCCTAAACCCTGTCACCTTCAGAGGCATAAGTCCCTGTCTAGGCCCTACCGCCTAAAACTCCTGCGTGGGTTCCCCAGGTCTGCTTTACCCCAACTAACTAGAAAACGTTCCCTCCCTCTGTTAAGTAGCCCTAGGTCAGGTGACCACCTCCTAAGGCGGCAAAAGTAAAACCCCACCTCCCTTCTAGAAGGTTCCAGCTTCTTCCAGGAGCTTCCCCACTCTAACTATGGGACAAAAAGGCGGGCTGGTGTCGCAACATTGTTGTGGGTCCCAGCCAGCTCCTGGCAGCTAGGGTGCTACTATGAAAAACGACCACCCTGCAGTAGCAGGGGTCTGTGGCAGCCATCTTGGGAGAAGTAAGCACCTGCACCTTAACACTACAAAAACGAAAAAAACAGGGAAAAAGGGCCAAGTCCAACACTGACCTTTACACTACGGCATCCACAAGGCCGTGCGAGTTCATGGCCACGCCCACTGAGGCAGGTGTCTACAATTACAACGTGTGCAATGATGGTGCTTTCATTCCTCCGAAAACTACGCCACTGAAGAAGGGAGAACTGAACTCCTGAAACGCGTCTGGCTTTTGTACTTTCGATGGTTGTCCCTGGTATAGCGCCTGCAGGCAGGGTGTCAATAAATTGAAGAGCTAACTGAACTTCCTGTGGCAGTGCTTCGTTTGGGTAACCTGTTTTGTTGGATTTATTACGGCTGTCCCGGCCGTGAAGAGCTGCCCATCGCTTTGCGGGTCCTTGCTTGCACCACGGCGGTGCCGGCATCATGGGAGGAATGAGCTGGCGATATTGCAGGGTGACGCCAGCTCAATGCTCGAGTTGACACCTGGAAAGCGGGGCAGGCTCTCACCAGGACACTGCATCGACCCACTGGGGAACATTGTTTTTATTTTTGGCATGACTGCACACCCACTTGGGGAATACTGACCTGTACACTACGGCATCCACAAGGCCGTGCGAGTTCATGGCCACGCCCACTGAGGCAGGTGTCTACAATTACAACGTGTGCAATGATGGTGCTTTCATTCCTCCGAAAACTACGCCACTGAAGAAGGGAGAACTGAACTCCTGAAACGCGTCTGGCTTTTGTACTTTCGATGGTTGTCCCTGGTATAGCGCCTGCAGGCAGGGTGTCAATAAATTGAAGAGCTAACTGAACTTCCTGTGGCAGTGCTTCGTTTGGGTAACCTGTTTTGTTGGATATATATATATATATATATATATATTCACTGAAAAAACCATAGGTTTCACACATGTTATAGTTAGCTGTACAATTCACTCGTAAAAAACCAATGAAATTCCCGCGTTATAGTTAGTGCAGGCAACTATAACTCACGCGACCGCAATCCTCTGCTGATGCTAATACTGTATTTCGACACTTATTTGCCCATGTCTTCTTCCATTAAATTTTAGCTATACATATATTACAAATATTTTTTTTTCATAAAGACACATATGTCATCAGCAGAAGATTGCGGTCGCATGAGTTATAGTTGCCTGCACTAACTATAACGCGGGAATTTCATTGGTTTTTTACGAGTGAAATGTACAGCTAACTATAACATGTGTGAAACCTATGGTTTTTTCAGTGAATTTGCAAGGTTTTTTTAATGCTAATTCCTAACTATAACGTGTGTGAAACCTATGGTTTTTTCAGTGAATTTGTACAGTTTTTTAAATGCTAAGTTACTTTACGCCATTCGAGGCGTGCGCGCCCAGTTAACGCAGTTCATTCCGTGCGCGCACGGTGCGCTTCGCGCACCGTGCGCGCACAGTGAGCACGCCCGCCCACTTTACGCAGTTAGTGCCGTGCACGCACGGTGGTCACGCGGTGCGCTGTGCGCACCGCGTGCCCACGTTAAGCGGGATGGGCCATGTACGCACGATGCGCTTCGCGCACCGTGCGCACATGGGGGACATATTATGCGCATCTTTGTGAAATGTATTCTTTGTTAAATTCATAGCTGTAATATGCCATGCATAAATGGTGCACTTCGGGCACCATTTGCACACGGGGTGGGGAGAATGTGGATAATTTTTTTTTTTATAAATTTTTACCGTACGCGTACGGTAAGCGTAATCGGCGATTTTCCGAAAAAAAAAAAATTTTTTTTTTGGGCTTGGGGGTGGTTTGGGGACCCCTGTATCAATGCTGGGTGGTTAGGATCTCATGAAACTGCCTCTTTACACATTTTTGGGGTTCGTTTTTGCTGCCCAACTCAGGGAGCGAGAGAGAAAATGGCGGCCGCCGCTTCCTGGTTTCGACCGATTCGAATGTTTACTAAGAGCTAAGAGCCAATCAAAATCGCGCTCGCGCACGCCACCGTACGCGTACGGTAAGCGCACCGTAAGCGCACCGTAAGCTGGCTCAGATATATATATTGATTTAAAGGCTATTTTCTCAGAATCTACTGAACAGATTTACACCAAACCTACAAAAGGCACTTCCTTGACCTGAGGACTACCTCTCTGCCAAATTTCAAGTAATTCTGTTCAGCCGTTCGGGCTGTAGCTGTGTCTAAAGGTCCTATGGAAAAATGCATGGGAAAAACGCGTTTTAGGACCCCCCTTTTATCTCAGCCCCCGCTTCACGAATCCCCCCGAGACTTTCAGGGTAGGAGCGGAGCGTAGCGCCCCACCTATTTTGAAAAATTCGCAAGGATTCGTCGACCGGCGCCAAAGTTATTCAAAATAGAATGTTGCGGATTTCCTATGGAAACGTGGTCCTAACTATAACTACCTACTGGCGACCGCCAGTAGGTAATATATATATATATATATATATATATATATAGAAAACACAATGTTTGTTGTGTGCAAACGTTTTCAGGTCTTGGATATAAGATCCGCGCCAGCCCCTTGGCTCGGCCCTCCTTGCAAATTTATTGGCTCACCCACCTCCAATGTTTAGTGTATTATTCGCGTCCTATTGAGTGTGTGCATTGCAATACTAGGGGCTATTTTACTTTTTAAAGGTACACTGAATCATTACACTTTGCTTGTAAGATATAACTGCCAGGGCCAATGGCATTGCTAGGAGTCCACCAAGCTTGCACCACCTATTGTGGCTGCCAATTGGCAGTACAAACACTAAGTACTAAGCATCACACTCCTATAGATTAGTCCATAAACTAGTACCATTAAAAGAGTGCATAAACATGTAAAAAAAAATGTATATCCTTAATATTATCCTCGAAAATGATACAACATTTCCAATTGCTACATCTGGACAGAGAATAGGCATAGAGGAAGAGAGTAAATGACAAAAACTAAATTGAGACCAGATTTTTCTTAAGTTATTTATATTTGAGGTGACAACAATGGCAACCAGGGCCCATGGCACCCAGAAATTATTCTGTGCTTTAATCGAAGCACAGCGGGTGCAGAATTTCCCTTTATTCTTGACTTTATTTTCAAAGCCTAGAATCGCAGGACTTCTGGGAAAGGTACCTTAATCTCACTACCGTGTGGCCCACTACCCCAATAAACAGGGTTCTTTTGTGCCTCGATAATTATGACTGCTTGATATATGGTATTTATTTTTTAACATGTTCATCTGTATTTGTGCATATTTACTTTTGGTCCATCTTTTTGGTATTTATCCATATTTATTTTGTGTTTTGAGAATAAATGAAGTCATAAAATCATATTTTTTCACATTTAGCTGTTAAACATGCACTCATATTTTGATGCACATCGTGCTTTAGCAAGTTAAGCAGCCAAATATAATAAAATAATACACCCACGGGTAAATATTAGCCTCAATCTACGACTATGTCATATTTTTTTGCACGCGTTTACAACGCATGCCATTACAGCGCGATCGTTACAACAAACACATTGTTATTTCTCATACCGTTACAACGCAAGTCGTAACAACGACTTGCGTTAGGGGGCGCTGAATGTTGGAATAGTATAGTTTACTATTCCAACTCCAGTCTGTCCGGACACTAGGGAAGGTGCTGGAATTTAAATCCAACACCTTCTGCCCCCCAACGCAAGTCGTTGTTCGGACTTGCGTTGTAAGGGTATGCGAAATAACAATGCGGTCGTTGTAACGACCGCGTTGTTGTGGCATGCGTTGTTACGCATGCGTGGTAAACACTGTTTACCCAATCTACAACTATATGTTGACATATGCTTGTAGTGATGTAATCTCATCCTGTTTTTAACTTCCAATCTAGTTCATCTGCTCAGCTGTTGGCCTGGAATTCATGAAAGACAGTATGTAGAGTCACTGGCAACAAGCCCACTTACTGTATTTTTCCACTTTTAATAATACAGTAAATAAATACAGACAGGAAAACACGTTGTGTTCTGTCTGTATTTATCTGTAAAGATCAGTGAAAACGGAAAACTGGAAGCCTTACTTATTTATAATCAAGCCAGCAATAAAACTATTTTCTATAGAGCTGCGCACCACGTTACCTCTCTGTTCACTATGAATATCAGGTTTATGTTACTCAGGTTAGCAACCTCAGAAGGCTGTGCATCAACTGTTGCATGGCTAAACACTTATAAGGTCCCAAAGGCGAGACCTAATTGCTATGCCAATGCTTGTTTGTCAAGTCCTTCACTGTCAGGCGCGATCTCTTGACAGTATAGTGAGACTGGCACTTAAATGCTGACAGACAACGTGGGCAGTGGCATCAGCATCCTTTTCCCATAAAATCCGCAATCACAACGTAAAACATAAAACAGCTATCATCTCCACTTCATGTCGTTGATTAACTCTCTTGTGCACCCCGAATGCAAGCTACAGTCGTAATACACGCCACCTAGCTGAGCCTTCTAATGTCCCAAACCAATACTACAAGCCACAACGCCATATATGGTGTTAAATCTCGTTTGTATCCGCGAATGCATACTTGCTCATTTTTGACAACGTGCATGAGTTGTTCTTTGACAAGCGGAGAGCAAAATTGATGCCCCCTCAGAGTCCCCTGAGAGTGGTGCGGGATGATGATGAAATCGCACGGAGACCTATCCTCCAACACCCACGCCCCCCCCCCCGCCCAAAAAAAAAAATCACCACCATTTAGGTGCTGCATCCAAACTGCCTGCTTAGGTGACTTGGCCCCACCTGCCCTGACAGTATGCCCCCTTCATTACCTTCTTATGTGAATCTTGTATCATGATGGTACTACTTGGTGTGAAGCTCATTGCCAAGCCAGGTAGCCCTCAAGCCAGTCGTGTAAAATAAAGGATGCCCCCCCTTCAAAAATGTGAATGGGGGAAGGGGAGCCCCGAGTCTCCCATATCTTACGAATATTCCTTAGGCTCAAGGGCAGCCCCATTTAAGGGTTGGGGGCCCCTGCCTCGAGCTTCTCCAGTGGGTAAAGAAGGAATGAATGGTTTAACCAGAGAGAGGGTTTAGTGCTCTGGTGGCTCACCGATAGAGATCAGAGCAGTAAATAGTCTCTAGGATGAGTAAGATGCCCTCCAGCCTCCACTTGAAAACAGGGGTGTATAGTTTGCGGGGGGCATGCAATACTTTACTGCGGGTAACTGTTGTATGGTCCTCCTTGGACGAAGTGGGATGACGACTAATGGGTTTTAGCCAGACTCTTCAATAATTCGCCACTGCACCTTTCCTGGTGGACTACCTTGCACAAGCACTGCTCTATGAGAAGGTATGTGCCAAGACGAGTTGTGGTCTACAAAAGCAGGTCTCTTAACCCTCCACTTCTCAAGGCTCTCACCTTGGGGTATTTCTCAATGGAGTACTGCTGGGTGCGGATCCACCTCCCTACCAGGTGATCGCGCACAGTGTGGGCTAGGGCGAAGTAATAGTCGCGGGGGTGGCTACATTGCGGTCCTTCACCAAGGTGAAATGCAGGTGCTGGTTGAAGTTCTTCTTCAGGTCTGTCACGTTCTCCACACCTGCCAGACCGCGCATGCTGATCTGCTTGCGCTTCTCTTGGTCAGTCAGAGGCTGCGACATGGTGCTGGAGAGTGGAGGACACAGAGGCAGAGGTAAACCAACTGCGGCGGAGGTGCAAAAAGCTGACAACCGAGACAGGGAGCGTAGGGGGTCTAAAGAATACCCACGGCCCAGCAAGCCATGTCCAATTACAGCACAGGCTGCTGCAGGGCAGGAAATACTAGCCAATCAGTACCAAGCTCCACCTACAACCACCCAGGTCAGACACAGCCCTGCGAGCAGCAAGTCCATATAAAATAAATAACAGACGTTCCTTGCATGCTGCCCCACCAATCATGGTCTAGCTTTAACGTAGCACTTCCTGACCAATGAAAGCCCTGGTGAGCCCTACTGAAGACCAATGGAGGCTTCGCACGGAAAAAAGTCAGGATATCCACAACAGAATACACATACATCGCCGATCAGCTCGACGTTACAGCTGGCCATATCTGGCTGCACACATAACTGCTGCATCCAGACTGGGAAGCAATAATCAATAACAGTTGTGGTTATCAAATGATGTCAGCAAATACTCGCCATGAAGCTCTTCGACGCCTCAGTAAGCACTGCATAAATCCAATTACAATTCAGTAGAGGTCGCCCCCGCACTAAAGCACACGCGCACTCTTGTCCGATATAAATGATTTCTTCAGTCCATGCACACATTTAGGTGCCGATTCCGATTCGGCAAAATAAAATACTGTACGACTCGCATCCGTATTTTTTTACGTACGAGTCGCTCAAGTACCGTACAAACTGCCAAGTACGATTCGCATGGGAAAAACTCCATACGAATCACATCCGGAAAACTCCCCCACACGTCCTCGGGTCGGAAAATGTGTCCGACACATCCCCGGACGATTTACTGTACGAGTCGGAAAAATGAAGTCCGACCGCGCTAGTACGATCACTCCCGTCCGTTAGATTTTACAACTGTATGCTAAAAACAACGTACGGACCGAACTCCCACAGCAAGCATGGAGACACGTGTCCGCATACGCGCCGAACACCCCACCACAGACCCCGCATGTACACGCAAAATGCCCCCCGGCCGCGGATGTACGCGCCGAACCCCCACCGCACCCGTGCATGTACGGAACGAACCCCCACCCCACCAGTGTATGTACGGACCGTACCCCCACCGCACCCGTGTATGTACGGACCGTACCCCCACCTGTGTATGAATGGAGCGTACCAACACCCCACCCGTGTATGTATGGACCGTACCCCCACCCCACCCGTGTATGTACGGACCGTACCCCCACCCCACCAGTGTATGTACGGACCGTACCCCCCACCCGTGTATGTATGGACCATACCCCCACCCGTGTATGTACGGACCGTACCCCCCACCCGTGTATGTACGGACCATACCCCCACCCCACCAGTGTATGTACGGACCGAACCCCCACCCCACCAGTGTATGTACGGACCGTACCCCCACGGCACCCGTGTATGTACGGACCGTACCCCCACCCATGTATGAATGGAGCGTACCAACACCCCACCCGTGTATGTACGGACCGTACCCCCACCCCACCCGTGTATGTACGGACCGTACCCCCCACCCATGTATGTACGGACCGTACCACCACCCCACCAGTGTATGTACGGACCGTACCCCCACCCCACCCGTGTATGTACGGACCGTAACGGACCGTACCCCCACCCCACCCGTGTATGTACGGACCGTACCCCCACCCCACCTGTGTATGTACGGACCGTACCCCCACCCGTGTATGTACGGACCGTACCCCCCACCCGTGTATGTACGAACCGTACCCCCACCCCACCAGTGTATGTACGGACCGTACCCCCACCCCACCAATGTATGTACGGACCGTACCCCCACCCGTGTATGAATGGAGCATACCAACACCCCACCAGTGTATGTACGGACCGTACCCCCCACACCACCAGTGTATGTACGGACCGTACCCCCACCCCACCAGTGTATGTACGGACCGTACCCCCACCCCACCAGTGTACGTACGGACCGTACCCCCACCCGTGTATGAATAGAGTGTACCAACACCCCACCAGTGTATGTACGGACCGTACCCCCCCACCCGTGCACGTACGGACCGTACCCCCACCCGTGTATGAACGGAGCGTACCAACACCCCACCAGTGTCTGTACGGACCGTACCCCCCCACCCGTGTATGTACGGACCGTACCCCTACCCGTGTATGTACAGACCATACCCCCACCCCACCAGTGTATGTACGGACCGTACCCCCACCCCACCCGTGTATGTACGGACCGTACCCCCACCCGTGTACGTACGGACCGTACCCCCACCTGTGTATGTACGGACCGTACCCCCACCCCACCAGTGTATGTACGGACCGTACCCCCACCCCACCTGTGTATGTACAGACCGTACCCCCACCCGTGTATGAATGGAGCGTACCAACACCCCACCAGTGTATGTACGGACCGTACCCCCCACCCCACCAGTGTATGTACGGACCGTACCCGCACCCCACCAGGGTATGTACGGACCGTACCCCCACCCCACCAGTGTACGTACGGACCGTACCCCCACCCGTGTATGAATGGAGCGTACCAACACCCCACCAGTGTATGTACGGACCGCACCCCCCACCCGTGCACGTACGGACCGTACCCCCACCCGTGTATGAATGGAGCGTACCAACACCCCACCAGTGTATGTACGGACCGTACCCCCCACCCGTGTATGTACGGACCGTACCCCCACCCCACCAGTGTATGTACGGACCGTACCCCCACCCCACCAGTGTATGTATGGACCGTACCCCCCACCCGACCAGTGTATGTACGGACCGTACCCCCACACCACCAGTGTACGTACGGACCGTACCCCCACCCGTGTATGAATGGAGCATACCAACACCCCACCAGTGTATGTACGGACCGTACCCCCCCACCCGTGTATGTACGGACCGTACCCCCACCCCACCAGTGTACGTACGGACCGTACCCCCACCCCACCAGTGTATGTACGGACCGAACCCCCACCCCACCCGTGTTCGTACGCACTCTACCCCAGGCCCACACACCAGCACCCTCACCCAATATCGGGCATGTACGAGTCGTACTAAGCCATAGCAAAGGACAGCACTGTACAACAACATGGCCCATGTACGCACCGTACAGACGCCAAAAACACTCCTACTGAACCAGAACTAACCAAAAAAACACAAGGACAGTCAATCCGAGGCACACAACACCACAAAACATATCCAACAAAGACAAATACATCCTATACACTGACCTCCAACTGAAAAACAGATAAACAGAGGCCAAAAACCACTACCACTCCTTATAACACACCCACCCGAAGTTCCACTGCTGCCAGACCCCAGAGACAACGCACTGCACCATACTTCAACCATCAATACACCTTACACTTGCACTCCTTCACACAACCACCATCACAAACACACCCTCATCACATTCACACACACACACCCACAACCATCCACACCCACACCCCCACAACCATCCACACCCACACCCCATACCATGCCCACCAACAAGAATCCAAAGTTCACAAAGGACGAGCTGGAGTCCCTTGTCGACGAAATCATCAGAGTCGAGCCACAGCTCTTTGGAACATTGGTCAGACGGACCAGCATATCAGAAAAAACTGCCATGTGGGAGAGGATAGTCAATTCCGTGAATGCTGTTGGGTCCACCAGAAGAACCAGGCATGAGTGCCAAGCCAGGTGGTACAATCTGTGGAGGACGGTCCACCGCAAAATGACGGACGAGCACAACCAGGCCAACATCACTGGAGGAGGGCCATCCCGCAGACCGGTACACTACCATCCCTGGGAGGAGAAGGTGATGATCACGCTGGAGCCGTTGGCATGTGACGGACTAGAAGGAGTCCGAGAGCCTGGTGAGTACACAAACAACTCACCTCACATGGGGGGAACGCCATATGCAACCCAAATACCAATCATGCACGCAACCCCCCCCAAAGCCAGCACCGGACACAACCACACTCCAAAAACACACACATGCCACTAGCGCCTCCATGCCCCATGCCCCAAGCAAGGCCATGCCAAGTCACAGGCCACACAAAACACCAACACAAGACAGGATGTCCCCGATGCCCGGAGGGTGGGCCTCAAAACTAACATAGAGCAACTCTGAAGCACACAACAATGCCCTCAGCCCATATGGCTTAGGGCACAGCCGTACCAACAGTGTATCCCCACACAGTACTGTTTTGCCTGCTAATGGTGGCCGCGTTGCAGGACGACATGGGTATGAAGGCACAATTTGCACATAACAGCAGCCAATCAAGACGCAGCACACTGAAAGAGTGTCAGCACACACCGCCACAGCAGCAGCGCACACTCAGACACTCCGCCCAATGGGTGCCGGCAGAGAAGAAACAAACCCACATGAACAAGCCAATGGCCTTTGCAAGACCTGCAAACTGTGTGTGCCCAGGAAGCTGGGCTGAGGTGACAGAGGGTGACACAGAGAGGGAGGGAGAGGGGCAGAGAGAGGGACACAGACAGAGGTGGACACAGGGAGACAGACAGAGGGAGGGAGGAGGCTGACAGAGGGAGGGAGAAGGGGAGACAGAGGGAGACGGACAGAGGGAGGAGGCTGATAGAGGGAGGGAGAAAGGGAGACGGACAGAGGGAGGAGGCTGACAGAGGGAGGGAGAAAGGGAGATAGAGGGAGACGGACAGTGGGAGGAGGCTGACAGAGGGAGGGAGAAAGGGAGATGGACAGAGGGAGGAGGCTGACAGAGGGAGGGAGTAAGGGAGACGGACAGAGGGAGTAGGCTGACAGAGGGAGGGAGAAAGGGAGATGGACAGAGGGAAGAGGCTGACAGAGGGAGGGAGAAAGGGAGACGAACACAGGGAGGAGGCTAATAGAGGGAGGGAGAAAGAGAGACGGACAGAGGGAGGAGGCTGACAGAGGGAGGGAGAAAGGGAGATAGAGGGAGACCAAATCACCCTTGGGTGGAGTGGCCATGTCCGCTCGTCAGCAGGTGGACTGTGTGTATGTAGACAAGGTTTGGCAGTGCCTTAACCCCCCCTTCTACCTTTGATAAACACTAGGCCATGTGTCAATCTGTGCACGAGTACATCCGTGCTGCAGGCACAAACAGAACCATACGCCCAGTACACCTACCCACTGTGTTCGTCAGAACCCTGTCACAAATTGTTAAGTTACCTACCTGCATTCTCAAATAGCATGGAAAAAACACCATTTGGCCACGTACAGTGCAACACGTAAGGCGGCTCTGCATGGCTTGCTACGCCCGCTCACTACACTGCTGACTGCGTTCCCAAAATATGCATCAACTAAGATTGTGTCACACATAGGTAAAGTTACGAAAGCTGTGGCCAAGGGACATACCCATGCACAAGTGCACTGTGTGAGGAATGCTAGCCAAATCCAACCACCCAGAGGAACTGTGCCAAATCAAAAAAGAATGAAACATGGATGTCGCATGTAACAAAATTAACACTGTCTCTCTCTCACACAGGTCAACGTCGTCGATCTCCCCCCAACTCTGGGGGGGAAGACTCACAGGACCAGGCTCTGCGTGAAGAGGACCCCAACGCCAGCGACGACTCTCACCACTCCGTGGATGACCCAGACCAACCTGGCCCCTCTGGTGTCCAACCACCTGCAGCACCTGCGTCAGGTACAACTGTGTCAACCACCACCCCCATTCCTGCCACATCCCAGGAGACACCCAGGAGCCCTGCCCGCACACAACAACGCAGCCAGTCTGTCCAGGAAGGACATGGTTCTTCAGACACCCAGGAGGAGGCAGGCGACACCGCAAATGCCATCCCTCAGGGGTCCCGGAGACTCGATGTGCCCACAACGGCAGGCCAGGCGCAAGTGGGCAGGGGTGGTGGGGGTGGAGGACGGTGGAGGCCCGAACCTGCCCAGTTGGCTCAGGACCCGGCTATGGCACACGTCAGAACCATCCTGGACGCATACCGGCGTGACTCCAGAGGCATCGCGCAGGTAGTGGAGACCCTCAATGAGATGAAGGCCCTGCAGGTTGAGCATCATGCCAGGATGGAGGCAAGACATGCAGAGCACTTGGCGGTGCAGAGGGACCTGAGCCAATCCCTCCGTCAGATCGCCCAAAGCCTGGCAAACCCTCCCTGTGCCAGCAGGCGTAGAGCAGCACCAGCCCCAGGGAGGGAGGAGGAGGAGGAATCATCTGACGGAGCGTCCCTTGCACCGTCAAGCCAGGCGTCTGAGGGTCCCCGCAGGAAGGTGGGTCGTCCACGCAAGAAAACGTGAGAGTCAGCGGAACATCACCATCTCCCAGGTCACCTGGCCTAGCACCTGGCCCTATGGCCCAACAGCAGCACAGCAGCAAAGGACATTCTCTGCCACATGGCCTTGCTGGTCACTGTCTGACCAATGTTGACAAAGACTGTGGCACAGACTCTGATGACTGTCAATGGCAAGGACACCAACTCCCCCTGTGAACTTTGGATTCAACTCTCCCGCCAAGCACCTCTTGTCACCCCCCCAAACACGTACCCCAGCACTAATAAAATTCATCACAATCACAAGATGATGCCTTCATTTTGCATTATTCCACTACATGTGTGTGTTGTAAAGTCAAACCATGCCTGATTCCTGAATTAACTCCGAACCACCATACCCTGGGGTCTGAGCCTGGCACAGGACACACATGGGTCACAACGTACCATCCAAGACAGACATGGAGCACCATACTCACCCGTGATGGGCCCAACCAGCTGAGGGGGTGCCCGTACAACTGTGCCCACAGACCTATTTAGAAGAGCAACAGTCATGCGCAGAGGTCAGGGATCATGTGGAGTGTCCTGTGCTGGGAGTCCCAGGTATGTGTAGACACGTGGCAGAACCATGTCCTGCATGCTTGAGTCAGGTGGATGTGGCGAATGGTGGGCCAGCCAAGGTTGGATGCATGGAGATGGCACAATAGGGTGTTGGATCACAGTGCCACAAGGTTGTGTTGTGGGTGTGGGCTGCATCCTGAGGGTGTGCGTGGATTGAGAAGGTCATCCTGCAGCTGGCAGTGATCCACTCCCCCCATCTCTGTTGGACGTTGATGTGGCCTGGTCGCCGGATGTAGTAGCAGAGCTGTGCAGATGCACCCTGGATGTGGACAAGTATCATGGGATTTCTAACGCACATGTCCGTAGAGTGAAGTGTAGGAGTAGACACGGATGTCATAGTTGACCTGGGGGATGGTCTCCCTCTTGCCTAGAGGTGGATGGAACTGGGGATCTAGTGCATGATGCAGAGTGTGCTGCCGCATGAGGCACAGATGCTGCTGATCAGCATAGCACATGTCAGCAAGCAATCCATGATGGACACCAGCTCGTTTGCGTGGGCACTGGGTGCCCTTGCAGCAGGGCCTGCAGCAGCATGCGCCATGTCAAGGAAACAATGCCACAAGTAGCACACAAAGACAAGGATCTCAGGAAGGAACCATGCAAAAGGTGCATGTAAAGGAAGGAATGTCTGGTTCAACATGGCACACACACACACAATGGATTCACATGCGGCACAGTGGCCGTCGTGGAGACTGACAGGCCACAAAACCTACACAGCCATGGACATCATGCACAATACAGAATCTAATCCCTGACAAACAGCTTGCATCTTGCTACTCTACACATAGACTCATATGCACCATCTCTGAGAACAATGCCAGACATGCCGCATGCACATTGGCAACAGACCACCATTGACAGAGATGAGGCACCTTGGAGGCAGAGGGACACCTTTATTACTCATGTGTGTCGGAATGCCAATGCAACTCTGTCTACACATACACAGGTCATGTGGATGAAGACGTGGGACCAACACTGGCACCCCCCTTAGCACCACAGATGCTGGAAATCCATGGCACTGGCACACAAGTGACGGGTGACAGCTAAACACCCCCTGCTGCTCACGGAGAGCCTGCTATACACCATTGAGCCCCTAATGGGGAATTCACACACCATGTCAACCCGGTGCAACCCGTATGTTTCCGAGGCCAGTGTCACACACATTGATGGCTCCATCACAATCCCATTACAGATGACTGTCACCAAGTCTGACCATCAATTCAGGTGAATTCTGCTCCAGGCCATGTGCCCCATGGTGATTCTACATGTATGGATTGCCAAGTAACCAAACATGAACAGGAGCAGTGCACACACATTCAAAACAAATACCACTCCCAAAAAGCCGTGCTGCATCCCTTACCCGAAGGAGATTTTCTAACTTGTCCGTGCATGTAACGCTGAATCAGCACATGTTGCTGTGATCATGAGGAATAGCAGGAGCACAACAATGCCACCAGCAGACAGCATGCGCAAGTACCTGTGGATGGGAGACACACCAGAAGTCAGCCAAAAGAAGTACATCCGCATGCATGTGCATGTACTCGACACGTATTAGGTTGTCAACATGCTAGGTGACAATGATGACTCAGGAAAGACATTCTTCTATTGCACCATCACTCGAGTGACACATCCAAACACACCTCAGACTCACTTGGAAGACATGCAGATAGACACACATTGCAACACATGCCACACACAGCCCAATGTGTGCACACTCAGACACTGGAACTCACCACTAAGCAAAGAAGTCGCGTATGAGCCGACTCCGCATGTCCTCCGACGCCTCCTCCTCCACCACATCACTTGCCTCGTGCCCAAGCCCTTCATCCTCCATGGGTGGATGGTCCTGCTCATCTGGATCCAGGATGAGTGGCACAGCTTTCTCCACTGCCATGTTGTGCAGCATGCAGCACACGAGGAATATCTTGCAGACCTTCACCGGTGCATATGGGAGTACGCCACCGGTCTTGTGGAGGCAACGGAATCGGCTCTTCAGGAGGCCAAACGTCCTCTCTATCACTCGCCTGGTCCGCCCATGGGCATTGTTGTAGCGGTGATCGGCAGCCGTGTGGGGGTTGCGGAGAGGCGTGATCAGCCATGGCATGTTGGGATAGCCAGCGTCCCCTACATGGAAACATCATGGACAAGAGTGGGTCAGGAGAAGCAGTAAGACAGGAAGATGACGTTAAATACAGGACTGCCAGAGTATACCCACCAACAATACATGCTCGTTCGTTGCGCAGCTGCAGCATCATTTCAGGCACCCTGCTACGCCTCATGATGTACGCATCGTGTGCTGATCCTGGAAAACGAGCACAGACATGTGAAATCACCATGTTGGCAAGACACACCGCAAGGGCATTAATGGAGTGGTAATGCTTGCGGTTACGGAAGGCTACCTCCTGTGCCTGTGGTGGTACCAAAGCCACATGTGTTCCATCTATGGACCCAATGACATGGGGCATCCCTCCCAGGGCATAGAACTCACGCTTGACAGCTGTCAACTGCTCAGGAGTTGGGAATTTAATGAACTCATCAAGGTGCTCCAACATGGCCTCTAAAAAATCATGCAGAGCACGGCTCAACATGGTTTGGGACATCCCACCCACATGGGCAATGGTATGTTGAAAGGTACCCGTGGCCAAAAAATGTAGGGCTGCCATCACCTTCACCTTGGGTGTCAGTGCACCAGGATACCTGTGTAGCGGTTGGAGGTGTGCTGCCAGCCGTGTCGTCAAGTCCTCAATCAAACGTTGGGGGAAGCGGTAGCGGCGTATACAGTCATTTTCACGCATGTCAGCCTAGTCCGGAGTTGCTCGAGGGAGAGGCGGAGCCCTGCAGTGAATTAGAAGGGACAACGAAGAGTGAATACAGTACACCACCAATGTCAATGTACTCAGCACATGGTCAACAGGCAATAAACGTATGCTACATACAGAGTCAGGTCTGTGCAATATGCCCTGGACACGTATGGCAGCCATGTGACACTCCTACCAAGAGACAGCTCCAAACGTTTATTCTCAACCTCATAATGCCATGCCATAAAACTAGCTGTGGGCTAGTGTAAGTGAGCAGGCAGACGCATTACAGGAGTGACAGACAACCAAATATGTGCAGAGGAAGGATGTTCATTGTACAGACAGGTTGCGGAACACTAGAGGCACAGGTCACATGTACTAGAAAAATGACACACCACACACCTTGCCATTAAGGATTACATTTCAAGAAAGATCCCACATACATTGAGAGGATGCAGATATGTCCTTGTTTTGAAACTCCGTGTCGACGCATACACACACACCTTACGTCGGATTCCACATGTGGCCTGGTATGCGTAACACTGTGCCATGGCCATCTACACACAGACACATGTTGGTTGCAGCAACTGCAGATGCATTTGACCAAACACCTACAGCAAGCTAATGGCAACACACGACACATACATGACATAGTCACATCGTGCAACGCGGGTAGTCACATGTCAGGTGTGAAAACCCCTGTAGCTGGCATCAGGGGACAGTTGCGTGTGTTGTTGACTGTGCCATGGCAGTGACGCTTTTCACAAGTGTTCTGTACTACATGCACACATGTCAAAGGAGTGAAGGGGATGTCTGGCACACAGTCCACCATCACACATGACATCTGTACACATCTCATCATACATCTATTGCCTTCACAACTCAGGAGTAATGTGCCACATTACAGCCTGACACACCTGTGCCCCACACATGTAGTACTGCACAGACAATGCCTTGATGTCCAGCCTTGGACAAGTATGTCAGCTCTATTCCTTTCTGTGTGCTGCCTGTCACCACTGTCAGGTGTGAAATGCACCGTACATGCGCTCTGAGGGCATGTGTACGTTCCCCATCACTATGGGAGTGCTGCCGTAGGCCTACCCATAGTGAAACGGCCCGTATACGCGTGTGTACGGGGTGTATCACTATGGGTACGCATACGCGCGCAAAGCCATAGTGAAATGGCCTGTACACGCGCGTGTACGGGGCGTATCACTATGGGTACGCATACGCGAGCAAAGCCATAGTGAAACGGCCCGTACACGCGCGTGTACGGGGCGTATCACTATGGGTACGCATACGCGAGCAAAGCCATAGTGATACGCCCCGTACACACGCGTGTACGGGCCGTTTCACTATGGGTTTGCTCGCGTATGCGTACCCATATTGATACGCCCCGTACACGCGCGTGTACGGGCCGTTTCTATGCATTTGGGCTGCCCTAGGGCCCTGGAACTCACCGTACCTGTGTGTGAATGTCCAAATTACATATGGGACACATGAGGGACAAGTATAAAGCCCTACATGCATGCTGGTTGTCATGGAGACCGAGTTTAAAGTTTGAATTTTTTCATCATGTGCCCAGCTAAAGTCGGTTTGAAAGAATCTACTTTGTTGCAAAGTGGTTGTTGAGTTGACATCCTGCTCAATAAAAAAAAAAGCAAAGCCACTGACTGTGGCAGGTTTAAAGGGATTGGAGGAAACATAGGATGCAAATGTGAGTGACCAATCACTCTGTACTCCTGTGCATGAAACAGGGCAGCTAGGCAGATATAAGGCAGCCAGGTCCCATGAGAGAGCACTTGCCTGCACTACCTTTGATTCCACACCATAGCTGCTGCTCTGATTCCTCTGGCACCATGTCCAGGTCTGTGGAGAGGGCCCAGCCTTTCACCCAGGAGGAGAACCAAGCCCTGCTGGATGTGATCCTCCCACAGTACCCCATGCTGTATGGTCGACCAGGGGTTCAGGTGAGTGCTGAGTCCACTAGCAAAGACTGTGCCCCCTTTTTGTGACTGTGAATCTGCCATTGTGTCCAGGTGTAACACACATGCAATGTACTGTAGGGTGGGTCCCGGGTGGGGGAATGCCTAATGTCTCCCAGCCAGAGCAGGCTGTGGTGCATGTCTGCTCTCCTCACTTGCATTGTGTGTACTGGGACAATCACTGCATGTGGCATTACACATTCTGCCTGTCTAATCCTCCTGGGAATGTTGTTACTACAGTCCTAATGTGAATCTGTGCTCCCCCCAGTGTGACAGGTGGCAGTACCCACAGATGTGTGTTTGTTTAGTGTACCTGTGCTGACAGTGTACAAATGATGTGTTTGTCCCCTGGACATTGGTGGGTGGGTGTAAGTCCCCTGTCATGTGGGTGAGTGCATATGTGGAGTGTAGCACCCCAGCTGCATGAGGGATGGATATACCCTGCCCATCTGATGTGAGCAGGGAGCAGTGCTGTGTGTCTGCGGTGATGGGCCAGTCCCACACCTGTGACACCCCCCAGTCTAGTGGCACATGTGCAGAGTGAGGTGTGTAGCTGCAGTCGGCAATGGCAGGTGATTGTCCTGTGGCTGTGTGTGTCTGTGTACTCTGCTGAGGGCGCCTCAGTGGCCTGTGGCATGTGACTGCTTTAAGGTGCTGCACATAATCCTGGTGTCGCTTGTGATGCACAGTGTGTGGCTGGATGATTGATTGTGTCGTATCCCTCATGCCACCTGTGTACTCTACAATGCCACCTAGTGCATTTTGCCTTCCACAGAGGAAAATGTCCCTATGACACAAGTGTAATGAGTTTGATGCATTCTATGCCCTGTTAAAACCAGCCAAATTGTCCTAATGTGTGTCTCTGTGACATGTCGCAGGTGTATTGATGTTGTCTCACTTTTTCTTCCTCACAGGTAAGCGCCTGTGCCAAGGAGCAAATCTGGAAGGACGCCGTCAGTGCCGTGAGGCAGACCGATGGTCGGAAGCGGCGCCTAGCCCAGGTGAGGAAACGCTGGCAGGATATCCGGTGCTGGACGCGGAGGATTGCACGGGTCCTGCTGGGGGACTCACCTGTGAGCCAAAAGAACCATGGGCGCCGCCATCTGACCCACATCCACAAGCGTGTGCTGGCGGTCGTCTTCCCTGACATGGACAGGCGCTTACAGGAAAAGCAGCAGCAGGAAGGGGGTAGGTACATGTGTGTTTGTTGTGTGTCACCAGCATTTGTAAGTGCACAGTTGCATGGATACACTGCCAGGGTTTACATGTGCAGTGCAGTTCCTGGTCCCCAAAGTGTAGCGGTGCTGTCCTTCCTCCCTTCCCCTCCTTGCCATGTGTACCCTGGTCTGTGTGTAGTCACACTTGCACAAGGTTATCTAGGCTGCCAGTTTATCGATGTGCCCAATGCTTGCAGCTTCATGTGTGGGGGTGGTGTGTAACAGGTTTTGGGACCTTGCCTGTGCCCTGTCCAGTTCAGTACTTGTGGGGTCCATGTCAGTTGGCACTGATGCTGAGTCCAGACATAGGAGTGTCCTATTTTGGGGCCTGTGACATGATGTGCATGAGTGTGAGATATGCTGAGTGCAGGGATGGTGGCTTGTGTTGCAGTCAGCACCATTCAGGACCATGGAGTAGTGTGGCCACTACTGTCCCTTGGGGCATCTTTTCCTAGGTATCATGTGTGTAATCCAAAAACTTCGACAATCTCCGTGTCTACAGCATAGGTTGTGCTCTGTGCCATTGTACCCTGCCACCATTTGTATTTACGTGAACTCTGCTATATGTGTCCACTGTACAGGCTGACCAAATGTCCCTTGTTCATACTCACGGGGGCCAGTGCCTGTGTGTCTTGGTAAAATGGTCTGATGATGGCCATTTGTAGATGATGTATTTGTACCGGCGCACCAGGGGTTTTTTGTGTCCAATCAGGATTTCTTGCAGGCCATGTGTTTTTATTCCAGACTAAGAGATGTAAGTGCTTCCTGTGTCTCCAAAAATTGTCTCATGTAGGGGGTGGTTGGTGCGGGCAAGGCCTACATGTCTAAACCTGGAGTCTCCTTGCTAGGTCTGGGCAGTGTGTGATGTTTGTCTGGACATACACTCAAGGTGCAGTGACCCATTAATGTTGGGCATGTTTTTAAGTATGACCTTTGCAGCATGTGCCTACAGTTAATAGACATGGTTCCTGCTCATCCCTTTTTACGCCAACGCTGTGTGCCGCAGATGCTGTGCTGTATTGTCCCCAGTGCCTGACTCCTCTGTCCTAATCCATATCATGTTATTTGCTTTTGTGTCATGCTCTCCATAGTTGCTCAGTGGCATGGTGGGTCAACCAACTGTGTGTTGTAGGGCCTACATATGTACCTTGTATTGTAGATGTTACTCATGTTGCTTTTCAGGAATAGCACTGTGACCTATGTGGATTCTACTCATGTGACATATGTATACAGGTGTCTGATTATTTTCTGTCTCTTCACCTTGCCCACAGCATCGTCGAGGGACACCGAGGGAGACACTGGCACGGACCGTGTGGAGGGAGCGAGCACCAGTGCCAGCAGTGCAGAGCTGTCTGGCACATCGAGTGGCACGGAAGCCGACGGGAGTGCAGCGGAGGACCTGTCCAGTCACACCACCAGCGACTATGACGCAGACGGGTCCGAGGCTGAGCACTCCGAGGGGGCGGTGGCTGGTCCCACAGCTGATACCAGCACTCCATCACTACCCGCCCCCTCCATTCCGATCACCGGCCTCCCACTTGCTCGTGTCCCTTCCCGCCGTGCTCGGTCACCACGTGTCTCCTTCTTGCCAGGCACCGCACCCCCTGCCCCTGTCTCCACTGCTGCCACCAATGCCGAGTCTGTGGACATCCTGCGGCAGTTGCGGGTTGGTCAGACTGCGACGCTTAATGTCCTCCATGGCCACAGCCAAGTGCTGAACCAGATGGAGGCATACTTGGAGGGCATTTCAGCCGCACAGTCTGACCAACGCAACTTGCTGAGGTCCATAGACTCGACACTGACTGCAGCAGTGGGTCTCCTGCAGCTCTACGTCCCACCCCCTACCCCTGCCCCATCCACATTTCCCACTCCCATGCCTGTCCCACGTACACCCAGACGTCAGCATGCACGCACCCCACCAGACACAGGCACCACACCAGCAGGGCAGGGCAAGTGCACACCTCCTGGCACGCACACACAGGGTGAGGTAGGCACACCCACTGGGTCGGGGGGCAAACGTAAGTCACGCAGCCAGAGTGGGAGTCCGCATTCCGCAAAATCCACTCCCTCCAAATCCACTCCCCTCAGCTCTCCTGGCCACGAATCCAGCAAGGATTCCTTCATGGCCGCTCTGTCCCTGAGCCCAACAGTGTCACCACCCCGCAAGCGGGCAAAGGAGTCCCCGGTCAGGGTAGTTGAGTGCCCCCCCCTGTCCACACCCTCCCCCAGTGGCGCTGCGACCCATTCATCCGCCCCCCCCTCCTTGGGGCCTGTGGTTCCTTCGGGTGCAGGGGAGACGCTGGGGGACCTTGCAACCGTGTGCAGCGCCATCCTCACCACCTCCTTTGGCGCTGCCCCACCCCCTGTGGTGGAGTCCTCCGTCCCTGCACCCACAACGCCTGCCCTTGCCCCTCCTGTCCCTGCGGTGCCTGGTCCTTCCCCCCCACATGATGCCCCCCCCCCTGTGGAAGACAGGGTGGTCTGAACTGTGCAGGCAAGCTAGGGGACACGCGTCCCACTGTGTCCCCCATCCAGCTGTGACTCATGGACTGCCCTATGGGCTTTGTAAATATTGAACTTTCTACGAACAAACCATTTTAGATCATGCTGATTAAAGCCATTTTTGTTTCCTTTGAACACTACTGCTTTTCTGATATTGCTGTTGGTGGGGCTGCTATATGATTTTGGGTGGTGATCATGTGTTGGGTGTGTGGGAAATGTAGTAGTGTGCTGGTCATAGGGGGGACCCTGGTATCTGTGTGCCATCACAAGGTGTTAGCTAAGTTTCTTTGTTCATGTAAGCAGTTACTGCATGGTGAAATTGTCCCAAGGTGTGTTCCTTCCTCTGTGTACCCTGACATCTTCCCTGCAGGGTGTTTCCAATATGTTGTGCTGAGCTATGTGTACATTAGCTGGGTGTGTGACGGACCCCTTCAACTTTGGCCATGCATGCAGAGCGATGTCTCCACCTGCATCCTTCGTGGCATCCTTGGTGATCACTGTACTCGTGTATGTGGACTGTTGACATGACTTCATGTGGACATGTTCCCTTTTAGGCAGTATGCATGTGTGTACTCCCAGCCTCGCACACATGTGTTACATGTACTGCAGGGTCTTTGTGCACCTGACTGACAATTGTGGCCATTGGATCTGTAGGTACTCCAACCTTTTTCTTTCCATGGGCACTGCTGGGGGCCGCTGCACACACCCCTCCTGTGTCTGGGCACTGCTGGGAGTGATAGGCACCCACCCCTCCTGTGTCTGGGCACTGCTGGGAGGACTCTGCACACACCCCTCCTGTGTCTGGGCACTGCTGGGAGGACTCTGCACACACCCCTCATATGTCTGGGCACTGCTGGGAGGACTCTGCACACACCCCTCCTGTGTCTGGGCACTGCTGGGAGGACTCTGCACACACCCCTCCTGTGTCTGGGCACTGCTGGGAGGACTCTGCACACACCCCTCCTATGTCTGGGCACTTCTGGGAGTGATAGGCACCCACCCCTCCTGTGTCTGGGCACTGCTGGGAGGACTCTGCACACACCCCTCCTGTGTCTGGGCACTGCTGGGAGGACTCTGCACACACCCCTCCTGTGTCTGGGCACTGCTGGGAGGACTCTTCACCCACCCCTCCTGTGTCTGGGCACTGCTGGGAGGACTCTGCACACACCCCTCCTATGTCTGGGCACTGCTGGGAGTGATAGGCACCCACCCCTCCTGTGTCTGGGCACTGCTGGGAGGACTCTGCACACACTCCTCCTGTGTCTGGGCACTGCTGGGAGGACTCTGCACACACCCCTCCTGTGTGTGGGCACTGCTGGGAGGACTCTGCACACACCCCTCATATGTCTGGGCACTGCTGGGAGGACTCTGCACCCACCCCTCCTGTGTCTGGGCACTGCTGGGAGTGATATGCACCCACTCCTCCTGTGTCTGGGCACTGCTGGGAGTGATAGGCACACACCCCTCCTATGTCTGGGCACTGCTGGGAGTGATAGGCACCCACCCCTCCTGTGTCTGGGCACTGCTGGGAGGACTCTGCACGCACCCCTCCTGTGTCTGGGCACTGCTGGGAGGACTCGGCACACACCCCTCCTGTGTCTGGGCACTGCTGGGAGGACTCTGCACACACCCCTCCTGTGTCTGGGCACTGCTGGGAGGACTCTGCACACACCCCTCCTGTGTCTGGGCACTGCTGGGAGGACTCTGCACCCACCCCTCCTGAGTCTGGGCACTGCTGGGAGAACTCTGCACACACCCCTCCTGTGTCTGGGCACTGCTGGGAGGACTCTGCACACACCCCTCCTATGTCTGGGCACTGCTGGGAGTGATAGGCACCCACCCCTCCTGTGTCTGGGCACTGCTGGGAGAGATAGGCACCCACCCCTCCTGTGTCTGGGCACTGCTGGGAGGACTCTGCACACACCCCTCCTGTGTCTGGGCACTGCTGGGAGGACTCTGCACACACTCCTCCTGTGTGTGGGCACTGCTGGGAGGACTCTGCACACACCCCTCCTGTGTGTGGGCACTGCTGGGAGGACTCTGCACACACCCCTCATATGTCTGGGCACTGATGGGAGGACTCTGCACCCACCCCTCCTGTGTCTGGGCACTGCTGGGAGTGATAGGCACCCACCCCTCCTGTGTCTGGGCACTGCTGGGAGTGATAGGCACCCACCCCTCCTGTGTCTGGGCACTGCTGGGAGGACTCTGCACACACCCCTCCTGTGTCTGGGCACTGCTGGGAGGACTCTGCACACACCCCTCCTGTGTGTGGGCACTGCTGGGAGGACTCTGCACACACCCCTCATATGTCTGGCCATGTACACTCCATACATAAACGGGTGTGGGTACGGTCCGTACATACACTGGTGGGGTGTGGGTACGCTCCATTCATACACGGGTGGCGGTACGGTCCGTACATGAACTGGTGGGGTGGGGGTACGGTCCGTACATACACTGTTGGGGTGGGGGTACTCTCCATACATGCACTGTTGGGGTGGGGGTACGCTCCATACGTACGCGGGTGTGGGTACGGTCCCTACATACACGGGTGGGGGTACGGTCTGTACATACACTGTTGGGGTGGGGGTATGCTCCATACGTACGCGGGTGTGGGTACGGTCCCTACATACACGGGTGGGGGTACGGTCCGTACATACACTGTTGGGGTGGGGGTACGCTCCATACATACACTGTTGGGGTGGGGGTACGCTCCATACGTACACGGGTGTGGGTACGCTCCATGCATACACGGGTGGGGGCACGGTCCATACATACACTGTTGGGGTGGGGTACGCTCCATACGTACGCGGGTGTGGGTACGCTCCATGCATACACGGGTGGGGGTACGGTCCGTACATACAATGTTGGGGTGGGGGTACGCTCCATACGTACACAGGTGTGGGTACACTCCATGCATACAAGGGTGGGGTGGGGGTACGCTCCATTCATACACGGGTGGCGGTACGGTCGGTACATGGACTGGTGGTGTGGGGGTACGGTCCGTACATACACTGTTGGGGTGGGGGTACGCTCCATACATGCACTGTTGGGGTGGGGGTACGCTCCATATGTACGCAGGTGTGGGTACGGTCCGTACATACACTGTTGGGGTGGGGGTACGCTCCATACATACACTGTTGGGGTGGGGGTATGCTCCATACGTACGCGGGTGTGGGTACGGTCCGTACATACACTGTTGGGGTGGAGGTACGCTCCATACATACACTGTTGGGGTGGGGGTATGCTCCATACGTACGCGGGTGTGGGTACAGTCCGTACATACACTGTTGGGGTTGGGGTACGCTCCATACATACACGGGTGGCGGTACGGTCCGTACATGGACTGGTGGTGTGGGGGTATGCTCCATACATACACTGCTGGGGTGGGGGTACGCTCCATACGTACGCGGGTGTGGGTACGCTCCATGCATACACGGGTGGGGGTATGGTCCGTACATACACTGTTGGGGTGGTGGTACGCTCCATACGTACACGGGTGTGGGTACACTCCATGCATACACGGGTGGGGGTACGGTCTGTACATACACTGTTGGGGTGGGGGGACGCTCCATACGTACGCGGGTGGGGGTACGGTCCGTACATACACTGGTGGGGTGGGGGTACGCTCCATTCATACACGGGTGGCGGTACGGTCCGTACATGGACTGGTGGTGTGGGGGTACGGTCCGTACATACACTGTTGGGGTGGGGGTACGCTCCATACATGCACTGTTGGGGTGGGGGTACGCTCCATATGTACGCGGGTGTGGGTACGCTCCATGCATACACGGGTGGGGGTATGGTCCGTACATACACTGTTGGGGTGGGGGTACGCTCCATACGTACACGGGTGTGGGTACGCTCCATGCATACACGGGTGGGGGTACGGTCCGTACATACACTGTTGGGGTGGGGGTACGCTCCATACGTACGAGGGTGTGGGTACGCTCCATGCATACACGGGTGGGGGTACGGTCCGTACATACACCGTTGGGGTGGGGGTACGCTCCATACGTACGCGGGTGTGGGTACGGTCCCTACATACACGGGTGGGGGTACGGTCCGTACATGCACTGTTGGGGTGTTGGTACGTGCCATACATGCACGGGTGGGGGTGCGGCCCGTACCCAGGCCTTTGGAACATGGGTACGGGCTGTACCGCCATTATTGGGGTGACGTAGGGGTGGGCGTGGTACGACTCGCACCCACGCTCTTAAGGCGTGGGTACGGTACGTACCGGACTTGTTGTGTTGCCGGTTCGCGTGTACATCCACTTCCGTTGCTGGACACGCCCCCACCCCCTCGAAGTGACCAGGCCCTGAAGGTCAGGTATGTCCAGGGCATGTATGATTTGTGACTTGGGTGGGGGTTTTGTGTCCTGCCCCTGCCCCCCCCCATTTGCCCCCTCCCCCCTTTGACCCTGGGTGTTGTTCTGACCTTCTGCGGCGTCTGCGTCGGTTCCTGTAGAGCAGGTGGACTGCTATGAGGGCTGGGATGACACGTAGGTTCGGGTCCATGGCTGTCCGTCGCTTACAGGTGCTCCTTGCGCGCGTCTTCCTGATTTCCCGGCAGTTTTAGGCAGGAGGAGAATTTTATCAGTGACGTCGGTGCAGTTCGTACTTCCTGGTTCGTGAAACGCTGCCTGAAAGCGTCCCGACGTCACGTCGGCGCTTTCCCCGGATCACATTTGTATGTATATTTTCGTCGGTCGGTGTTTTGTACGACTCGTACGGAAATGGTGTTTCCGTGCGAATCGTACTTGCATGTTTGTAATGTTTTTTTCCCGGGTACGAGTCGGACGGAGAAAACGCTCCGACCGACGGTTCGTACCTGGTTTTTCAGGATCGGAATCGACACCTTAGTCAGTTTTCACTTTGTCCAACGCTTCACTATCAAAACCATGCCGTTTCCGAACATTTTTGTTGCTGTCGCTATTAAATAAAGTCGCATGAGCAAAAGGGAAGCTTTTACAATTTAACCACGTATCGCTCGTTTTCTACAAAGAAAGACATTAATCTCACTAAAACGTATTAGGCATAGCTGTGACCAGCCCAGAGTGACAGTCAGAAAATTAAATATGCCAGTTAACAACCTCTGTGGATTTTCTACAGATTGGCTAAGCAGAAAAATTCTGAGATAAGGGGGAATGCCGGTGGTCGCAACCGCCTAAGATTCGGAGCGCGAGCGCGCCACAGCGAGACATCTGGTTTCAATTATCGCGCCCCGTGTCTGGGCACGATAATTGAAACCACATGCCTGCCGTGCGGGTAACCGACACCAATAGGCCATGGGCGGAGCAATGCCCCCTCCTTTAGCCAATTGCGTGCTGTCTTTGTTAAAGAGACGCATGCAAAGGCCAATAGCATGGGCCAAAACAAAAAGCACACGCACAAGCCCACAAATAAGGGATTCTTAGGTTAGTTTTCGAAATCCCCTACATGAAGTCTTCGCCAGAACAGCCCATGCGCGCTGTTACAGGCTCGACCTAAAAACAATAGGAGAAGAGGTAGATATAAGGAAAGATATGCAAAGAAAATGATCCTGAGTTTGACATCCACTGCGCCATGCCATGCGGCACCCTGAACAACTGCTGCCACCGCTCATGCTTCACACCACACCACCCACGCTCTGCGCTGTCCACGCACCACACCACCCACAACCCGCGGGAAACCCTCCGGGTGATCACAACTGTAGAAGTGGCGGAGCAGCACTGACAGCGATGGAGTTCCCCGTCTGACTGAGCATTGGATCATTGTGCTGTCTACCGCACAAATGTGACAGGATCCTTTCTTTCTGGACCTAGTCTATGGACTCTAGTGCACGAGTGTGCATGAATTATAAAAATACTAGTGCATGCACTCGGCTATATGTATTTATTTACATGTAGCTTCATTTAGTCTGACTAGGCCTCAGAGGGTGTCAGAGCACTTTGGAGAGCTCAACATACTGTAGAGATAAGTACAATGAGAAAGAAGAGTATATGCCTCATTTTACATGTTTAAAAGGTACAGCTAGGGAGCAATCTAAGTTAAGATAGAAAACAGATGTAAATAGAATTGCATTGGACAGAGAGTGTATCGGTCGCAAATATAACTGGCTTCCCAAGGCTGATTTTTTGTTTAATTGATCGATAATACAGAGTGTGTTAAAAAATATCTTCTCGAACAAGGACAAAGTCATCTACCACATTTGGTTTGCTGAAAGAAGAAAAAAAATAACCTGAGCAAAAACATTTAATAAGAGAAAATCAAATATTATTATGGTACACCAGTCAAAATATGATTTATTCTTCACATCCAATAGAAGGGGTGCACATGAATAGATAACGTGTGGGTGAAGTTCTCTGTGCTTTTATAAGTGGTTTATACGTGCTTTTAACAATTAAAACACCCATTGGCATAGCCAATAGGTCGCGCCTTTGGGACCTTATAAGTGTTTAACCATGCAACAGTTGATGTTGTTGCACAAAGGATATTGTACTGCATAACTAAATACTTATAAGGTTCCAAAGGTGAGACCTATTGGCTATGCCAATGCTTGTTTCTTCATACAATGCAGAAAGTTGAGCTGCTGATCTTTTTAACCAGCAAATTATTTTGGTGAAAACATCTGCAAGAAATATAAGCAAACTAATGTTTTAATGATATTTTTCAGCTAAAAAATTTTTATGTTAGTATCCTATCCTGCAAACGTGTTTCTCACATACTTTTCTCCCACGATTCAAATTAGTTTTGCAAATTTCATATCTGTGAAGGGTTTTAATTAAATTTCGTTTACATATTAGACATCTGGCAGCTTTTCCACCATTGGCTTCAACTCGCCAAAATTCCAGGGGTAGCGGAAGTGACATTACATGTAATTTGAGCTTTACTTTGACTCACACACACATGCTTACACGTACACACACATTCACACACACACTCTCACATAAACATATTTATCTGCAAGCACACATTCAACATACATTAAAAAGCATTTTTACTTACCTGAGCTGCCATGCAGGTTCATATTCCTGCTAATTTTAGTTCATTATTATTACCCTAATAGCGAATAATATTATTCACTATTAGTGTAATTTAAAAAATTGTCAGAAAATCAGGCAAATGGAGCCCAAACCAATGTCCATTAGGACAAGCTCTCACTATGTTCAAGGCACAGCTTTTGGCAACTCTCAGGCAAGGATTCGCAGAGGCAGTAGCAGGGGTCCCACGTGGCAAGCCAAAGGTCACAGCTGCGACCACAGGTGACCCTTAAATAGCGTTCCTGTTTTGCACACACTTGAAGTAGGTGCATCGATCCACTGAGCCACTCATGCACTTTTCAATATAAAGCTACATATTCCAACTGGGAAGCAGACACTCAGGGTTAGATTACGAGGCCGGTGGTAATAGGGTTGGAAACAACAAAGCGAGTGCATGGTGTTATAAAAACCTAGTGCTGAATTCATTCCTGCACCAGCTCCCCCTGATGCCTCCTGCTATCTCGAGTCCTCTTCAGCGCTCGACCCAGTATTCCGCCTCCCCCTCCAGCTCTGTGCCATTGTTCCTTCTTGTGTTCTGTTTTATTTTAATTCCCCCTAAAGGTCTTGTTGTGTTTTACTGTTCTTGCCTTGCAACCTCAGAATCATCCTGGAAAGCCAACTAACCATGTAGCAACAGGTCAATGAATTATCTTGTTCCTGCTTCCATAAACCTCACATGCTCTGCAAGATCTTCAGATGAATCCTTGTGTCAGAATTCCTTCCACAGCTCACCACTCTTTACTATCATAATATACCAGCATGCCTCATATCATTCCACCCAACACTTATGAATGAACAAACGCTTGTACCCTCACTTTTGACCATATTGCATGCTGTTGGTAATAGCTAGCTGCAGCTGGTGTTACCCCTTTTTTTAAGCTTTTACCAATTTTTTTACCATGCATATGCAAGGCCAGGTTTCAGGCACCACAGAAACATCCAGGAAATCCACCAGAATAAGCATCAAGCAACCAGCATGGTTGACCTCAACGTGAACCTGCGGTAGACAGCACTCATGAAATTAATACACTGCACCTGTTCCTCGCTATAAGCAATTAGAACGCGACCTTTGTGAACATTCTAAAGCACCTTCTAGAAAGTAGCCTCATCAAGTTAATTATCAGCACCTGTTCCTTGTTACAAACAATAAGAATGTGACCTTTATGAACGTTCTGAGCAGTCTTCGCCTGCCACTTACCTGTTTCCCGGTTTCCAGGACTCTGTTTTGATAGCTACATTGATCCTCCCGCTTCAACCTCACCGCAAAGAACGTTCCGCATTAATCTTGCACCTGGATGGAAAAAAGAACAAGAAGAAAAGGAGAGACGCATTAACAGACTTGATTTTAATATAGATCAATATCTAGACAAGACCTAGTGCTTCTTTATAGACAGGTTAACTTGCTGGCTATCCAGGGAAGTGCCATAGGGGGTTCGATGACTGCAGAGTTTTTGCTAGTTACGGCTGAATATAGGAAAGAAGAGTTCCTGGACTTGATTTATCCTTTGCAGGACAGGAAACTCTACATGCAATTCAGAGTGGGGAACCTCCCTCTAAATGCCCTTACTAGCAAATGGGCTCTAGGGAATAAGAGGACCTGTCCCGCATGTACCTACAGGGAAGAGTCAGAAGTACATGTATTATTCTTTTGCCCGGCATACACCCTCCCACGCAAACACTGGATAATACCAATATGCCGCAATCTCGGGTTTAAGCTATATCTAGAGGCTTTTAGGATACTAAAATATGATACCCATCCCCCAATAGTTTTTGCTGTTTCTTGATTTTTAAACTCGATGTGGTATCTACGTAGGGCCCTTGTAAAGTGACATGTGAATCTCTGTGTATACTTTGTATAATCCTAACTTGGATCTAGGTTTTAACTTTTTTGAGTGTTTTTATCCTATTTTATGACATTTTTTTAAATTGACTTTTTTCCTGTTTATAAGATGCACACGTTGAATATAATGTCTTTTTGACACGAGATGAATTAGTTAAATGAGGCTTTTTTTACATTGTAGATATAGTAAGGGCATGTGCCATAAATGATGGACTCTCTGCATAGTCCATCTTGCAGTATCCTTAGACTTATGTGGTCCTTGGTGCCCTACTATCTATGTATATTACCAAGAAATTCTGTTAGCATTTACATCTGTGTAACTCTTTTGTAACAAACTTTTACAATTAACTAATGATTTTGTTTCTGGTCAGCCAAAATTTGCACTATTTTTTATGTAACTGGCGGCAGTCCTTGCCTGTTTGCACTGAACTGTATATTGTAGTATTTTTATTCTGTGCTTTTATGGTCTTTTGACCGAAAGAAAGTTATTTAAGTAAGATTTTAATATTTGCTGACATCAGTCGCAACATCGTGCTGCAAACAAAGGCAACCAGTGTTGTTGTACAACTTGTACATACTGTTGGCAGGGCACTGTCAGAGAGGACTTGGGTGAAGCTAACCCTGTCCAAATGTATTAGTGGGCTTGATGCTGAAATCATACTCACTCCAGTTTTGAGAACTTTGATGGAGGGGCCTCTACGGACAATCTAAATGAAAACAAAACACCAACAAAACTAAAGGTTGCTTGAGATTTGAAAAGCTTGCGTGAGGTGATACCTTAAGAAATAGAAATAATACTAGACTAAAGGCTTATTATTTGTTTGTTTATAGGTACCATATCTGCCGGTACCATTCATCCGACTAGTGTGAATGCCTGCTGCAGTGTTGCTGTTGAGTAAATGAGCCACAACCACTTTGACTCTACACACCCTCTCCAATCCAACCCTCTTTCCCCTGGGATCTGCCACTGGAGCAGTGTCTCCTCCTGTAAACTGAGGGCAAGTCTCGAGAGGATTCCAGAACTAGCATAGAAGTCCCATTGGAATCATCTGGGATCCAGGTAGGTAGCTTATGACAGAAGGCTTAGCCACACACCTAACATTCCTTTCGGGTGGCACCATGACCAATCAAGACCAAATATTCACAGACGACCTAGCATGTGCCTTATCAGGGGACCTCATTGACGCTAACAACCTGAGTTAATGCAACAGTTGCAACTAGACCTGAACAGGTTAAAAGCAGAAACTTAACCACTTAAGAAAGAGTTGCAACGAGAGAGGACACATTTAACACAATGTAGGGATACTAAAACTAAGGATAATCCCCCAGTTTTGACCCAGACTGTGGTTGGAGAACCATTTCAGAGAGGTGTGTTTACAACTATTGACCAGAATCTGCAAGTGTCTGTCTCTACACCCACTGCTGTGCCCTTAGCATCTCCAGAACTCTTTCATGGTGACAATACTAAAGTTGCAGCCTTTATGAGTCAATGACAATTACATTTCCTATGCAAACCTCCGTTGTTCCCCAATGATGCTGCTAAAGTAGCGTTTGTAATCTCTTATTTGGGAGGTGTATCCTCTAACTGGGCAATTCCTCTACTAGAAACAAATGATCCCCTTTTGTGCAGCTATTCTGCTATTAAGGCTGCCATGACTAAGTCATTTGAAAAACATGTTTTTATCCAAGCAAGTGACAACGAGTTACAAACCTACAACAAGGTTCTAAGGACCTGCTGACTTATATCACTACTTTCAATCAACTGGTGGCAGAAATGCACTGGCCGGAAGAGAAAATAAAATCCTTATTCTATTGAGGGTGAAGAGATGACCTTAAAGATTCCCTCTTGCACATCATTGATCGGCCTGACAATTGTACCGAATTTATTGATCTTGTGGTTAAGCTAGATCACCGATTGGGCGAGTGAAAGGGTGACCGATCTTGCAGTGACACCACAGTAATTGCTCTCAAAACCGAGAAGGAGTCACACAGTAAAGCTCTTGATACTGAACCTATGCAGATAGGAGGTTTAAGGGGTCCACTATCTAATGAGGAAAAGGAGCTGTGCCTCAAATTAAACCTATGTCTTTATTGTGGCAAAGCTGGTCATTTCACTAGGGAATGTTCTGCAAAACCAAAAAAGACTAAGGCTGTGGCTAGTGTAGAGGTCGATCAAGAACAGGAAAACTAAGGCCATCTTGTCGAGAGAAGCCATACAGAACTCACAATAGCTGACTATTAGAAATGGGATTTCTGGTTTGCTAGGGCTTGCGCCAAAGCCAGGCAGAAACCACCACTCTAGTCAGGGCTGGGGAGTTACACGCCAAAGATAACCCCTGCTCACCCCCTTGGTAGCTTGGCACGAGCAGTCAGGCTTATCCCGGAGGCGATGTGTAAAGCGTTTGCGCGCGCACCCAGCAACAACACCCAAGTCCCACCACAAAAGAAACTCCACACAAGGTATTGTATAAAAATAGCCTTTGTATTACCAAAACACATTAGATAAAAACACACACTTTACAATGTGCCAACAGGCACTGGCAGAGTTTACAAGGGATTATATGTACAGGGAACAGGGCCACATGGACCACTGTCAGGAATTAGCACTTGGTAGAAATTAGCACTTAGAACATAGGAATAATACTTTAGAACATAGCACATACAATCACTGTAGCACTAAATAACACATGTAGCACACGACCAGTAACTACTGGTAACAGGTAAGTACCACCTACGCAACCCTAACCACCTTAGGAAAATATCGCGAAGGGAACCAGGACCTCACTAGCACCACCTGTACTAGGAGAAAACAACCACCTAAGTATCACAATACCTGTAGGGGTCTAAGCACATTACACATGATGCATCACAACACATTCAGAGGTGTAGGGAAGGAAAACACACGATGCATAAAATACATTAGCCACCCCCTGTGGCAGTCCCTAGGCCAACTGGCCTTGCAGGGGGGGCTAGGAAGCCCTATGTCCCAATGTCAGGGCAAGGCTGCGCAGGCTGCGCAAGCCAACGCGTGGAGAGGCACAACCTAAACGGTGCAGCTGCCCACTAAGTGCTGGGCAGCTGTAGAAAGGAACTTGGCACCGGCGTGCCTCTGGAGCCCCCTCTGGGCTCTGGTATGCAAATATGCTCTGGGGCAATGTGGGAGCCTCGTGGGCTCTAGAACAGGTGTGGGGGCAACATTGGAGCGGCCCGCTGCCTTCCGGGGACGCTCTTATCAGGAGGAAACTGCCCCCGTACGTTGGAGCGCGCAGGGCACTCTGACCAAGAAATGCGGGCCTCGTTGGAGCCTCTCGGGGCTCGGAAACACTCATGGCGCCGCGTGGGAGCCTCGTGGGCTTACCACACAAAAGAAAATGCCCCTGGACGTTGAGAGCTGAGCGAGGCTCTCAGTAACAACGGGCCCGTGTTGGAGGCGGGGGCCGCTTGAAGAATCAGCTGGTCTGGGACCGGCACCCACAGTACCCGTGCGGAGTCCCCCAGCCCTTCCCTACTCACCGGGCTGTTCTCTGGGGACTCTGCTCCTCTGCCGGCAGCACTTCTCGGTCGCCGGAGCGCGGGGTGGGTTCCCGGCGGCTCCCTTCGTCAGCGCGATGTTCTTCCTGGAGGACCCAATTACGTGGGCCACACTCCCTCCCGCTGGACCAATCCCAGCGCGGCAGGGGGATGACGCGGCCGGGACTCCGGGCTGCGGCGGTGATTTGTCGGTCGCGGTGATGCGGGGTGGGCACCCGCTAGGGGGGTCAAAAGTGAAAGCGGCAAAGTCCCTGGCGGGGTGGGCACCCGCTAGGGATCGCAACTTCCCAACAAAGCGGGGTAGATGCCGGGTGGGCACCGGCTCGTGCAAAACACCACAAATCGAGGTGGGCACTCGACACGGCGGCAATGTTCCTGGCAGGGTGGGCACCGGCCAGGGGACTTCAGGATTAGTCCAGAACGGGGCAAATGCCAGGTGGGCACCGGCTTTCAGAAGTAAAGCGCTCCGAGCGCTAAAGGAAAATAAACGCGCTTCCAGGCGCTTAGGGATGCCAATAAACAACAAGTCCAGCAAAGGTCTCCCCTGCACACAGCAAGGCAGGGGTGGGGGGCAAGGCTGGACCCAGAGCCAGCTCACTGGGCCTCCAGGCAGGGAGGTAGTCCAAGTGGCGGTCCTCTGGTCCAGCAGCAGCAGCAGCCCCCCTCAGGTAGGATCCTGGAAGAGAACAACTCTGTGGGGACGCAGCCCCATTTTTATACACCTTTTCCCTTTGTTCTGGGTTCAGGGTGAGGGGGAAAACCAGTCGCAGCTGGTTGGGGAGCACCCTTGATGTGCTCAGCCCCTCACTCTATTCACTGGCAGGGCTAGTGTCATCAGTCGCACCACAGGGGGCGGAGCCAGCATTGTGTAGGGAAAGCCCTGCCCTATTCAGGTCCACGGTGCACTCCTCCTCCGCCATCAGCATGCTAATCTCACACTCACCACTGGGGCAGACCCACCCAGACTCCTGGAGCCAGGCTCACCAGCCAGCTCCAGCCAATCACACGCCAGACACATTTTACACTAATATGCCAACTCCTAGAAGTGGCACTTCCGCACATGACATAATCACGCATTATACATCATTGCGAAGCATTCGATCACACGAGTCCGCACATACCAAACTCGAACTTGCACACCCCACGCATCAGGAACTACCAGGGACACATACATTCCCCATGCATTCCTATGGGAGGGCAGGCCTATCTCACCACATGCACTCAGAGTGCGCACGCACTTTACTCTGGGACACAGGGAAAGTGCGCAGAAACCAAAAATCACTACCACCAGGTCACCAATAAAAGCAAAAAGTTCAGGGGTGAACCTGCCAGAAGGGCCAAGTCCAACACAATCTCCTTCCAGCCAAAACGCAGGGCAGACCAATCACCACCGTGATGGACTTCCCTGCTTGGGGCGATAGAACACGGACGCGGGCCCGCAACTGCAGGGACACCCTCCTGTTCTACGGCACGGTGAACCGATGGAATTCCTTCTAAAACCACTGTCTGGACCAACTGGGCTACCCCACTGGTACTCCCAAGCTGTCCGCGGCCAAGACCAGGCCCTAGGCCACCCAGGTGCCACCGGTCCTTGCCTAACCACAGAGTGGGGGGTAGTAACCCCTGGCACATAGCGGCCATTCTCCACTCTTTCTGTCTGCAAGACAGGACTAGACTGCCACTGGTTCTCCAGCCTAGGTTCTACACCCTCAGGCGGACCAGGAGTCTCAGGGAAGGCTCTCCTCCCCCTACCTCTTCTCCTAGGGTTCCTCCTCCTGTGGCGAGGGGTACACCTAGAACGCCATTCCAACCCAGGGTTTAACCCCTTAGGTTGCACCGGGGTCAGAGGTGGGCTCTCCCACCCTCTGCACCCCCTTCCAGAGCCCTGCTCCCTACCAACTGGGGCAGTACCTCTGGAAGAAGAACCGGTCAGGACACTGGTTACAGTCGTCCTACCCTTCAGGTCAGGCTGATCCTGAACCTGGCCTCCCAACCTCTGGTCTAGAACCTTTGGTGGAATAATCGCCTGGCACTCCAGGACTTCTGGGGATTTACACTCCATCCCCCTGAGGCTAACAAATGACACATAAGTCGGGTGACTGTCTGTCTGGCGCGGATCTCCCGTCCCCTGACCACCTGACAGTGCGCAGAGATTCCCCAGAACAGAAGTGGTGTCACCATGGTCCCTACACGGGATCCTAGCCCAACTGGGTAGTCCCTGACCCACTGGCTCTTCCACTGGGAAACTCATCCCCCAATCACTCCTCACACTGGACTCCTGTACCCTCCCTACCGGAGCGGTACTGCCAGACTCTAGAACCACAGGAGCCCTGTTTACAGGCGCTCCAGGTCCTCTACTCACTAAGAGATCTTCCTCAAGTGGAGTAACAGGACAGCCTAGGTCCCCAACTTGGTGTTTCCTCATGAAACCATCCAAGTCCTGAGGCAGGGTTTCGTGCGTCTGGGGACCCTCGGTCACCCTCTCACTCCTGCTCCACTGAGCCAGGCAGTGAGCCCCTACACCCTCCTCGCTATCCTGGGACCTAGCTGGGCTACACTGAGCCTCTTCCGCCACGCTGGGCTGGAAGATACCTGAGCCACTACTTTTGGAGTCACTCCCTAATGACTCTAGAGAACCTCTAGCACTTTCCCAGCGCTCTGCTTCATCTGCAAGTTCCCAAGGACAAAAAGAGCCATACCTCAACAGGTGTTGGCGCAACCCTGGAGAACAACTAGTGAGCATCTGCTCTTTGGTAATCATATTGAGCGCTCCATCCAAATCCTGTTCCGGGTTAAACGCCAGCCACTCCACCAGGGCATCATGACAATCATTCACAAAAAATCCCCAAGACTGGTGAGACAGCTTCCTACTGCCCCTGAATTTCAACCTATACTCCTCCTCTTGGGAAACAGGTACCATACTCGGGGAACTGGGAGTGGGACTTCTCGCATGGGACTCTATATAACTGCCCCCACTGGACTCAACCCTCCCTGGGGAGCGCAGAAAATTTAAACTGCGCGCAGGGGATAGTCTACCCTCCAGAGCTACTTTGCCTCTGGTGGAGGCCCTCTCAGCCTCCTCTATCCTCTCCTGCGCCAAGACCCTCTCAGTCTCTAGCTGTTGCTTCTTGACCTCCAGCTGCGCCATAGCCTGGGCATGCTCTAACCTGAGCTTTTCTAACGCCAGCTGGTGCTCCCTTTCTTTCCTCCTATCTTCCCACTCCTCTGGGGACAGGGAAAGGGATGAGGCGCTGCCTCCTACGCTGGACCCAGCAAGGGACTCCCTACCTATGGGGTCTTCACTCTCTACTGGCATCCAGGTACTGTCATCTCCTTCCTCCTCTTCTGAATCTTCAGGGCTCCCCACAGACCCACCACCCGCCAGGTGTGAGGCCCGGGCCCTTTGTTCCTCACTGCGCTCAAGAACCCATTGACCCTCTTGCCCTAGGAACAGGTTGTCCCTAAGTTCGTACAGGGTGTCTGACTCTCTCACCCTTATACCTCTCTCTCTACAGGACCTTTCCAACTCCTGCCTACTGTACCCAAACAGATCACAGGGCTCAAAAGCAGGCTCCATTTTGGCAGACGTTCTGGTGAAAAGATTACACAGGGAACCTAGGGGTCTGAGCTTAACACAGGAGTACACAATTCAAAAAGGATTCAGAAAGCTCTCTATCCCAGAGAACTCACACTCACTTGCCTAGTGCCACACACCATTCACCCACACACAACCCTCCCCTCGGACTGGTAAGGCAGTTTCTACCACCCCTGATTCCTCAACCTGACCACAAGTGACACAGGTACCAACTCTGGGCGCAGGGCGGGGGACAAATGTACTTGACACTATTATGCTGCCACCACTGGATCCCACCCTTACTGGTGAATCCAGAAAGCACATTGCACTTAGGGGGATGATCTACCCTCCCGAGCTAGGGACACCTAACTCACAGTGCACAAGAAACACATTTCCAAAGAAATTACATTTAAAAGCAACCTTAGAACAATAATCCCTATACCATGTGATTATCTAAATGCAGAGTTTTGTGGTGCAGCCAGTTGCTGCTGCGGTACAGCGCAAACGCAAGTCCTAATCCCACCGCTGATCACCAATGTTAGAAATGGGATTTCTGGGTTGCTAGGGCTTGCGCCAAAGCCAGGCAGCAACCACCACTCTAGTCAGGGCTGGGGAGTTACACGCCAAAGATAACCCCTGCTCGCCCCCTTGGTAGCTTGGCACGAGCATTCAGGCTTATCCCGGAGGCGATGTGTAAAGCGGTTGCGCGCGCACCCAGCAACAACACCCAAGGCCCACCACAAAAGAAACTCCACACAAGGTATTATATAAAAATAGCCTTTGTATTACCAAAACACATTAGATAAAAACACACACTTTACAATGTGCCAACAGGCACGGGCAGAGTTTACAAGGGATTATATGTACAGGGCCACATGGACCACTGTCAGGAATTAGCACTTTGTAGAAATTAGCACTTAGAACATAGGAATAATACTTTAGAACATAGCACATACAATCACTGTAGCACTAAATAACACATGTAGCACACGACCAGTAACTACTGGTAACAGGTAAGTACCACCTACGCAACCCTAACCACCTTAGGAAAATATCGCGCAGGGAACCAGGACCTCACTAGCACCACCTGTACTAGGAGAAAACAACCACTTAAGTATCACAATACCTGTAGGGGTCTAAGCACATTACACATGATGCATCACAACACATTCAGAGGTGTAGGGAAGGAAAACACATGATGCATAAAATACATTAGCCACCACCTGTGGCAGTCCCTAGGCTAACTGGCCTTTCAGGGGGGGCTAGGACGCCCTATGTCCCAATGTCAGGGCAAGGCTGCGCAGGCTGCGCAAGCCAACGCGTGGAGAGGCACAACCTAAACGGTGCAGCTGCCCACTAAGTGCTGGGCAGCTGTAGAAAGGAACTTGGCACCGGCGTGCCTCTGGAGTCCCCTCTGGGCTCTGGTATGCAAATATGCTCTGGGGCAATGTGGGAGCCTCGTGGGCTCTAGAACAGGTGTGGGGGCAACGTTGGAGCGGCCTGCTGCCTTCCGGGGCCGCTCTTATCAGGAGGAAACTGCCCCCGTACATTGGAGCGCGCAGGGCGCTCTGACCAAGAAATGCGGGCCTCGTTGTAGCCTCTCGGGGCTCGGAAACACTCACGGCGCCGCGTGGGAGCCTCGTGGGCTTACCACCCAAAAGAAAATGCCCCTGGACGTTGAGAGCTGAGCGAGGCTCTCAGTAACAATGGGCCCGCGTTGGAGGCGGGGGCCGCTTGAAGAATCAGCCGGTCTGGGACCGGCACCCACAGTACCCGTGCGGAGTCCCCCAGCCCTTCCCCACTCACCGGGCTGTTCTCTGGGGACTCTGCTTCTCTGCCGGCAGCACTTCTCGGTCGCCGGAGCGCGGGGTGGGCTCCCGGCGGCTCCCTTCGTCAGCGCGACATTCTTCCTGGAGGCCCCGATCACGTGGGCCACACTCCCTCCCGCTGGACCAATCCCAGCGCGGCAGGGGGATGACGCGGCCGGGACTCCGGGCTGCGGTGGTGATTTGTCGGTCGCGGTGATGCGGGGTAGGCACCCGCTAGGGGGGTCAAAAGTGAAAGCGGCAAAGTCCATGGCGGGGTGGGCACCCGCTAGGGATCGCAACTTCCCAACAAAGCGGGGTAGACGCCGGGTGGGCACCGGCTCGTGCAAAACACCACAAATCGAGGTGGGCACTCGACACGGCGGCAATGTCCCTGGCAGGGTGGGCACCGGCCAGGGGACTTCAGGATTAGTCCAGAACGGGGCAAATGCCGGGTGGGCACCGGCTTTCAGAAGAAAAGCGCTCCGAGCGCTAAAGCAAAATAAAAGCGCTTCCACGCGCTTAGGGATGCCAATAAACACCAAGTCCAGCAAAGGTCTCCCCTGCACACAGCAAGGCAGGGGTGGGGGGCAAGGCTGGACCCAGAGCCAGCTCACTGGGCCTCCAGGCAGGGAGGTAGTCCAAGTGGCGGTCCTCTGGTCCAGCAGCAGCAGCAGCCCCCCTCAGGTAGGATCCTTGAAGAGAACAACTCTGTGGGGACGCAGCCCCATTTTTATACACCTTTTCCCTTTGTTCTGGGTTCAGGGTGAGGGGGAAAACCAGTTGCAACTGGTTGGGGAGCACCCTTGATGTGCTCAGCCCCTCACTCTATTCACTGGCAGGGCTAGGGTCATCAGTCGCACCACAGGGGGCGGAGCCAGCATTGTGTAGGGAAAGCCCTGCCCTATTCAGGTCCACGGTGCACTCCTCCTCAGCCATCAGCATGCTAATCTCACACTCACCACTGGGCCAGACCCACCCAGACTCCTGGAGCCAGGCTCACCAGCTAGCTCCAGCCAATCACACGCCAGACACATTTTACACTAATATGCCAACTCCTAGAAGTGGCACTTCCGCACATGACATAATCACGCATTATACATCATTGCGAAGCATTCGATCACACGAGTCCGCACATACCAAACTCGAACTTGCACACCCCACGCATCAGGAACTACCAGGGACACATACATTCCCCATGCATTCCTATGGGAGGGCAGGCCTATCTCACCACATGCACTCAGAGTGCGCACACACTTTACTCTGGGACACAGGGAAAGTGCGCAGAAACCAAAAATCACTACCACCAGGTCACCAATAAAAGCAAAAAGTTCAGGGGTGAACCTGCCAGAAGGGTCAAGTCCAACACTGACCAATCTAGGAACACAAATTCTACGGCATCTGACTATTCAAGTCACAGTGATCCTATCCCCACATCAAAGGCACATAATATCCAAGCTTATTGACTCAGGAGTCACAGGCAATTTCATTGATCTTACCCTAGATGTTAAGCCCGGGCTCACAAAAGTTCCCAAAGAAAAACCTGAGCCTTTGCAAGCAGTAGATGGTTCAGAGTTGCCTTCTGGACTAATTTGTTTTCAGACAGAGGCTCTAACCTTAGTGTGATAATGGGCATACTGAATGACCTGTCTTTGATCTACTATTCCCACCTTTGGAGTAATTTTGGGAGCACCTTGACTAGAACAAATAATCCAAAGATCATTTGGGTACTCAGCACTGTAACATTGGACTCACCATTCTGCACTACTACCTCCTACCAAGAGTCTCCAGAGGTGGGAATACCTCTGCATTGCACCTTGTTCCAAGGAACTGGAAACATTAAACTAGCCAAAGAATACCAGGACTTTTAGAATGTTTTTACCCTTGAAGGCCACCCAACTGCCCCCACACAGAGCCATTGATTGCCACATAGATCTCCTACCGGGAGCAACGCTGCCCTGCAGTAGAGTTAATGTATTGACAGAATCTGAAACTTAATATCTACGCAAATATCTGGATGAAGTACTAAAAATAGATTTTATACACAGCTCAACATTGCCTGTGCTTTACCCACACTTTTTTTTACCCAAGAAGAATAGGGAGTTGAGAGCTTGTGTGGATTATAGGGCGGTCAATGGGATGACTATTAAGAACTGCTATCCTCTCTCGTTAATTCCGATACTACTTGATCAGGTCAGAAATTCCACCATTTACACAAAACTAGATTTACGGGGAGCTTACCACTTAATCCGTGTACAAGAAGGCAACGAATGGAAAACTGTCTTTAGGACTAAGTTTGGGCTATTTGAGTGTACTGTTATGCCCTTCGGGCTATGTAATGCTCGGCAGAATTTCAATATTTCATTAACAAGGTTTTGAGGTAGTTTTGGGATATTTGTGCAATCATGTACATAGGCAACATTCTGATTTACTCAAACTCAGAACAAGAACAGCATGTACGCGTCCACTTGCAGCACCTTAGGGAAAATGCTTTCTTTGCTAAATTAGACAAATGTTCCTTCCATGTACAGTCTGTAGAGTTTCTGGGGTATCAGTTATCACTGAAAGGCATCACTATGGATCCCAAACAGGTAGAAGTCATTACCAATTGGCCAACTCCAACAAATGTCAAGGAAATTCAACGGATGCTTAGCTTTTCCAATTTATATCATCGTTACATCCCACACTTTTCAGAGATAGTGGTGCCCATAACACAGCTGCTAAAAAGGGGGCAATCATTTGCGTGGTCTTCATGACCCAATCAGGCATTGCAACTTTTAAAATCTAAATTCACCACTGTACCCATTCTTCAGCATCCCAATCCTGCCCAGCCCTATTCATCAAAGGCAATGCTTCGCAGGTAGCCGTAGGAGGAATTTTATCTCAAAAGAACCTGAGGACTGGCCACATTCATCCAAAAGCCTTCTATTTAAAAAAAAAAAAACTCCTACCAGCAGAGTAACACTATACTGTGAATGGAAGAGAACTTCTGGCCATCAAACTGGTGTTCACTGAATGGAGGCATTACCTACATGGGGCTAAACATAGAGGCACAATATTTTCAGATCATAAAAATGTACAATTCTTTAGCTCCGTGATGGCTGCATTTTTTTAGTGGGCTCGATTTCATCATCACCTATCGCCCATGGACCAAGTAGTTATTGTCTGATGTTATTCTAGACTGGGGTACGCTCACTCTTCCCATTCCACAAAAAGACTCCCCTAATTTCATTCCACTGGAAAAGATAGTTGCAGTCATGGAGGGTGACACCTTTATAGCGACCTTACATGAAGAATATAAAAAAATGAAAGGCTGAAGAATTGATCTAAACACCTAACCATACTATCACAGACAAGCTGTTCCTCCACGCACAGAAACTGTACCTCCCTTCTATAGAATTAAGACGTCAGGTAATTCATTGCAATCATGACACAGCATTAGCAGGGCACCCAGGTATCACGGAAACCCTAAAGAATTGTCAAAAACCTTTCTGCTGGAACAACATGTGGAAGGCTATAGAAGAATACATATCTGGTTGCCCAACTTGTGCACGAAACAAGAAAATTCACACTGTGCCTACTGTTCAAGAGGAGACCCCACGCCCCCTTCCCAAATTCCACATCAAGCCTCAGAGGATGGGATCCCTGGGGCCATAAAATGGCTTGGGGAGGGGAGCCCTCACCCCCACCTCTTAATTAATAATGTAATTTCCCACAGGCCACGGAGTATGGGGTCCCTGGGGTCATTTACTCACTCGGGAGGGGTCACCTCTACTTGGATAGCATGTCCGCTCACCACCTTGGCCATGGCCTACACTCATGGCTTCATATGTAAAGGGCTGCCGTCTTTTTTAAAAATGGTACATTGATCTGTGGTACTAACAAAGATCTGTGGTACTACCAAAGATCCACTGTATTGTTTAAAAAAAATGTTTTTTGGCCCCTGAGTCCTGGAATTCTAAAATGGTTGCTGAAACATGTTTGTTGATATTGATGGCAGGCAATTAGAGCTAATCTTTTGATCTGTCGGGTCCACGTATCTTCCATGTCCTGAAAAATACATACATTTGAAACCTTAGTTTCTCAAAAACTACTGTATAAGATATACTAAACCCTAAAATAAAACACTTTCTGGGTAAAGATCCAGCTATCTGCCAAATTAGACATAATTCTGTTTAGCTGTTCTTTCTATATCACTGCTTTCTGTTGGAAATTTGCATGGGGAAATTGCTTTTTGGGACCCCCTTCTTCTCGGCCCAGCTTGACGGATCACCCCAAAACTATCTAGGAAGGACCTGAGGTGGATGAGATTTTTTGTATTGTTTCGTGAAGGTTTGTCAAATGGGGCCAAAGGTATTAGCTAACCAAAAAAATCAATTTCTTATGGGAGCGTGGTCCTAATTACAACTAGTGAGTAATGAATATGTGTGTGTGTGTATATGTATATGTATAAAAAGGAAACTACCTGTGTTGTTAAGCCCAGCATTGAAAACTACCTAAAAATGGCCTGCATGGTAGTTACCTAGGTGGTAAAGACTGCGTGGTAAAAGGGCTGTGTGGTAGCAGACACCTGGTAAAGGTTATGTATCATGGGGAGGTTGGACCTGTCTGAACAGACCTTCCTCCAGTCTGGTCACAAGACCAGGATGTTGTTGCAGAGTCTAAACGCAAACATGGAAAAGGGCTGTTGCATTTTCTTTTTCTTTTTTACACTTTTTTGTCTCCAGTCTGATGGTGTCTTGGCTGTGGGTGTGAATAGAGCACCTAAGATTGTAAGTGTGGGAACTTTTTCTTGAGTCCTCGGACTATCAGGGGTTTCTGGGCTCAGACTGAATCAATCCCCGTCATTTACTACAGGTGTCCGGGGGATTAACTTTACTGGTAGACCTAAAACTAAGCAGTAAGCACACTCATTTGACCCTTGACCCTCAGGGATGCGTAGTTGAGCAGTACATATCTAACTCATGGAGGTGGTGTATGCAAGTCCCGGGCGAATTTTTATTACGTCTGGTTAATTCATATAATTTCAGGAGTTTTGCAGACTTTTTCTGTTATGAGAGCCCAGATTATACTATTACTCAGGAAGTTGACCCTCAGGAAGTTGGACCTAAAATAAGTAAAGCAGTTAATACACAAAAGTAAAACAAGCACTTGTACAGACAGTAGATTTAGGGCCGCATTAATGGGATTTTGGCATCAGGCAGCACAGCAAAGCGCTGTGCTGCCCTACACCAAAGTGAAAGGGCAGGACTGCAGTGTATTTATGAAATACTGTGCATTCATGTCCTTTCTCCCTGCGTGGGCGCAGTTTTGGCAGCCTAGCGCCAATGTAGGCACCTTTGCACCATGGTGCAAGGGTGCATCCGTTGCATGCAGGATTGTTTTTGTGCAGGAAGGGGCAACTTCCTGCACAAAAACAATCCTGAGAGGTATTTTCCTCTTTCTATGTGTGGGCAGCACACAGAGGAAGAGGGAAAACAAGAAGAAATAAACATATTTCTCCTCATTATGCCTCACCTCAGAAGGTGTACGGATTTGGCGCTTCCCCAGATTTACATGATTTTGGAAATCTAGGGCAGCATCAAATTCAATGGGTGTTGCATGGGAAAACCCACTGCAACTCCCATGAAACACCTCCTGGGAGCAGGCAACGTGCGATTTGAGCTTTGTTGCCTGATTTTGGAGGCTACTCAAAGCCACACAAATTAGCTTTGCGTGACTTCATAAATCTGATACAGAGCCCTCTGTAATACCTGTACCACTGTATCTGGTGAAAAGGTGACCCAGGCCTCTCCGAAAATAAGCCCCTTACTGTTGACTGCCAACCAATTAGTTTTGCAAATGCTTTTTTATTTGGGAATGATTTTTGTAAAACATATAAAAACATTTTTGTTTCAGCAGTCTTGTCCATTTTTTGTTTTGTCAAAAATTACTTTTTGGGCTAATTGTGAATATTCAGCATTCTTGTCCATTTTTTGTTTTGTCAAAAAGAACTTTTTGGGCTAATAGTAAATATTGTGCAAGAGAAGGCTGCATTGCTCACAGGAACGTTACCCAATGACTGAAGAGGGCGGGCCCATTGCCTTACGTATGGTGTAGTATGCCGATGACGAAAAATTTGAATGGCTTAGCAACAGAACAATGGATGAAGAGGGCAGGATGAAAGTCCCTATCAGTAAGTGTATTATTTGTATAATTTTACTAAAATCAAGAGGGCTAACACAGGACCTAACATAATAAATGTGCTGGAGAGCTGTTTTATAAACAAACATTGGCAAAACCAATATACCTGGCATTGTCTACCAGCCTTTTGGCTTTGTCAATGCATGTTTTGTTTTACCATGTTTTTTGTAAAACCGCTTTTGGTGAAGTGGCTGCTCTCCTGTCATTATGAAAAAAATAAAACATTGTTTAAAAGCAAAACATTTTTGGGTATGTATGTGTATGGCTTTTCTACAGCCACACCTAGCCAAAGGGCAGCGGGCGCTGTACATGGTCAAACACAAGCATAAAATGACCAGGCGACAGGAGAGGAAGTTTGTACTGGATTGTGATGTAGTGTTCTTTAAAGAGGCGGGTCTTCAACTCTCTCCTAAATTGGAGCAACATTAGGGATGTCCTGATGGACAGGGGGATGTTGTCAAGAAGCATCGTTTTCATAATAGTTCCTGGCACTGAAGGGAACTACTTTGTGTGTGGATGTGCACCTTGTCAAAGGACAAAGTGTGTCACTCACAGTGTAGTTAGCCAATGGCTGAAGTGGGCTGACCCAGTGCATCATGCTGTCTGCGATACTGGGAGAAGAAACATGTGAATGAGACAACAGACCCATGTCCCTATAGAAAAGCTTTTTTATGTAAAACGTAGAGGTATTTGCTAATGCCAGATCTAAAAAACATGTCTTTGTAGTTGCAGACCACCAGCAATTCTAACATTCTTTCTTACCTGCTCAGGCGCACATTTGATCGTGAAGGATCATGGGCATTTTTCTTTTGCAAAATGCTGAAAAACTGGTTAATGAGTCGTGTTTTGGAAACACTCTCTCTGGGGCTCGGGCTGGTTGGTGCAGTATTTCTGTCTGTTTGTGTTACCTGAGCAACCTTGCAGGAGGAATCCTGGGGGATGTGCTGGTGTTTCGCCAACAAGGCCGTGCAAACAAACGTGCAAACAAAGTGCTACAGTTTTATCGTGTTCTCAAAAATAAAGGAGCTCTACAGAGTCAGGCCAGGAGCAGTGGAGGTTGGTAACCTCCACTCTTCAGGCCTCTAAACCAAGCAGCTGGATAGAGGCAGGCCAGGAGCAGTGGAGGCTGGTAACCTCCACCCTTCAGGCCTCTAAACCAAGCAGCTGGATAGAGGCAGGCCAGGAGCAATGGAGGCTGGTACCCTCCACCCTTCAGGCCTCTAAGCCAAGCAGCTGGATAGAGGCAGGCCAGGAGCAGTGGAAGCTGGTACCCTCCACCCTTCAGGCCTTTAAACCAAGCAGCTGGATAGAGGCAGGCCAGGAGCAATGGAGGCTGGTAACCTGTACCCTTCAGGCCTCTAACCCAAGCAGCTGGACAGAAGCAGGCAAGGAGCAGTGGAGGTTGGCAACCCCCACCACTTCAGGCCTCTAAACCAAGCAGCTGGATAGCAGCAAGCCAGGAGCAGTGGAGGCTGGCAACCTCCACCCCTACGTGCCTCTAATCCAAGCAGCAGGATAGGGGCAGGCCTAGAGTGTGGAGGTTGGCAACCTCCACTGCTACCAGCCTCTAAACCATGGGTACTCACTAAGGTTTTCCCAGGGGCCAAAAGGTTTGTCTGTGATGACCGAGGACCACATTGATGTCAGTAGGGTGGCGGTCAGGCGAATGATGCTGGGTGGGCGTTGCTAGTATGGTGGGTGTAGGGGAAGGGAAGCATATACAACCAGTAGCAAAATTGTACAATGTGAAACCAGAAAGCCTGGGATTAATTTCGGCTTCCCCACTTTACCAAACTGTATGATCCTAGGCAATTGTTTAATTTCACTTTCCCTCCTTCTTCTTCATTATCATATACGAAAGGACAAAAAGAACGTTGAAATACATGCCTTCTGGATGTGCATTGTACAAAACCTTCTCCTGTATTTGATTTATTAAACTATAATGTTTTTCGTGTATATAAGAATCCAGCCCAAAGAGTGCCCTTAACAACTGACTTGCTTCTTTGTTCAATATTGACATTATTGTCTGGATTGGGGGAAGAATGAGTGTTTGTTAAATTCATATTTGAAAACTATTGCTTTAAAAAAAAAATATGCAATGCACTGATATAATGTGATGTACTAAGTTGAAACAGTTCTTCATGTTAATGAAATACACTTTTTGAATTTTGAAGAGACCTTATTACATTTTTACACTTTTGCTGTAAGACGAAATAAAAGTGTTTTAAAGTTAGGCGGTGCAGGATAATCTGGTTACTTCCTTTCTTTAACTTTAATTAACCTCTAAATAAAGTCTTACCGGTTTATTTCACTTATTTCTCAATGTCTCTGCTGAGTTGAGAAAAGAGCAGCCCAGTGCTGCTGTTGCCCAGGGTGCCTATGTAAAGGTCAGGAGGGATGGCCCCCGGCCATACTTTGAGTATCACTGCTCTAAACAAAGCAGCTGGATAGGGGCAGGGGAGGAGCAGTGAAGGCTGGCAACCTCACCCTTCAGGCCTCTAAACCATGCAGCTGGATAGAGGCAGGCCAGGAGCAGTGGAGGCTGGCAACCCCCACCGCTTCAGGCCTCGAAACCAAGCAACTGGCTAGAGGCAGGCCAGGAGCGTGGAAGCTGGCAACCTCCACCGCTTCAGGCTTCAAAATGAAGGAGCTGGGCAGAGGCAGACCAGGAGCAGTGGAGGCTGGCAACATCCACCCTTCAGGCCTCTAAACCAAGCAACTGGCTAGAGGCAGGCCAGGAGCATTGAGGCTGGCAACCTCCAACCCTTCAGGCCTCGAAACCAAGCAGCTGGATAAAGGCAAGCCAAGAGTGGTGGAGGTAACAGCCTCCACCCTTCAGGCCTCAAAATGAAGTAACTAGATACAGGTAGACCAGGAGCGTGGAGGCTGACAGTCTCCACCGCATCAGGCCTCTAAACCAAACAGCTGAATAGAGGCAGGCCAGGAGCATGGAGGCTGCCAGCCTCCAACGCTTCAGGCCTCTAAACCAAGCAGCTGGATAGGAGCAGGCCAGGAGCTTGAAGGCTGGCAGCCTCCACCGCTTCAGGCCGCTAAGCCAAGCAGCTGGATAGGAGCAGGCCCGAAACAGGAGAGGATGGGAACCAGGGCCGTTCTTTTGCATGTGCGAGCTGGGAGCACGCCCAGGGCGCAGACCTTTAGAGGGGTGGAGGAGCTGCCTTCAGTTTCCTTCTTCCAAAGTATTTTCCCACGCTGGGGGAGGGCGGGCGGCTTCTCTCGGTGGGGCCCGGGCTGCCTTGGCCGGGTCCTGCTGAGGTTGGCGCAGTAGGGGTTCTCTTTTCACGTCTTGCGCCCATGCCGGTTGCGGGGCTCTGGTCCGGGTGGTCCGGGGGGCCATGGACCTCGTGTGCAGAGGCGGGGGATCCGTCGCGTTTGCGACCTCGCTCTCCTTTGCACCAGCGGCGTGCGGTTGGTTCAGCCCACGTTCCCTCGGTTCTTGCTGAGCCCCCCTTGTGTGCTGGGGGAACGTATCGCCACTGTGTTTCCACGCCATGTTCAGGGGAGAACTGTTCCTATTAATTACTTGTCTCCTGTACCTTATCTCGTGGGTCCGGCCTCTGATGGGGCTGTGGGAGGGGTTTCCCTGCTGCCGGCCGCACTCCGGTCTCGGTGCGCAGTCACCCGTGAGCGGGGCGGGGGTGTTTTCCCTGCCAAGCGCCCACCCGCTCTTCCAGCACGGCGGCTCGTGGGCTCCCTTCGCGTGCTTGCAGGGATGTTATTAGTGCCCGCCCCTGCCGCGGATGGTCTCCCCCTCCCTCCTCGCCGTGCTAGCCCGCCCAGCACGCCTCCTGCTGGCAGCGTGATTGTGGGTGATTCCTCTGCCGCTTGCTCACCTGTTCGGGCCGTTTCGCGATTTCGGGGATTAGTGATATCGGTCTAAGTCTTTTAAATCCTGTGTCTCTTTATTTTGCAGCTTTGCATAGTTTTATGGTGAGTGGGGATATGGATTTAGACATAATTTAGGTTTTCTGTGTCTCAGTATCCCAATTGGCTTTTCTCGCATTGTGTGAAAGGCTAGATTTACATAACTCAACCACAAGGCCTGTAATCTTTGCCTACTGCCCTAGCATTGCATGCTGGGAATGGAAAGCCCACTTTAAGACAGTACTCCAATGACAATGCGAATCAAGATGGCGGCAGGGTTGGGGCATCTGGGACCCCGTTCCACGCGGAGTAATCCGTAGTTGTATTGATGGGGGGGCAGGGTTTCTGATATATGTTTTATGTCCCTATGCAGGAACCGCGCCGATCGCCGCCCAACTCACCTGGGGGGCCACCAGAGGCATTGATAGGTGCTGGGGTCTGGGGCAACTCAGCTCAGGATGGAGGCTAACTCTTGTTTTATATTTTTCAGAGTTAAGCGAACAAGTATTCAAACTGCAATAGGAGAGGAGCTGACGGTGAACAGGATCAGGTACAGGCAGGTGGTGCTTCAGGGGAGGGTTTTTGTCAGACACGGAAGGAGAGGGGTTTGCGGGGTGATTAGTGACCAGCAAGGAAGGTCTCTAGTCGCAACGGGGGGCTATGCTAGCTTGTCTTTCATCTCGCACTCAGAATTATCTCCGTGTTCAGTCCTGGAACGCACATAATCATATCTGACATCTTCTCTGAGTAAGTGGTTACGGGTAGTGGGGATGGGGCACAGCATCTAACGGCATGAGGCCTGGCCAAACCAGGGTGTGGTATTGTGCTGTCTGACACTATCTTTATCTCTGTAGATTGAGGGACGCAGGATCCGACGATCCGACATGGATAGCCAGTGCTCACCACCCCTTTTCACGCAGATGCCGCAGGTGGACAATTCGTTGCCGGACGCCACGCAGAAAGCGCAGTGGGCAGCATTTATACAGATGGTCAAGGGGAAGGGCCTGTCCTGGGCCACGGGGATCTTGAAGGCCATCGAATCGGAGGACTCTGGCGTCGTCTGCGAGCTGCCCCCTCCTGAGCTTGACCTTTACACTGAGGCCGGGCCATCGAGAGCAGCAAAACGGGTCCGCAAGCCCACGTCAAAGGACTTCCCGGCAGACCCGCTGCCAGCAAAATCCAGGGCACTGCACGCGCAGAAGGAGGCAGGGCCCCAGCAGGCCACCCCTCAGCCCTTGGGGCCAGCGACCCCGCAAGACATTCAGGCCGCATCTATGTACGCTACGCGGGAAGACCTTGGTAAGCTCACAGACACGCTCAAGAACTTCATGGCAGAGCTAAGAGGGGGACAGGTGAGCCCCTGCCCCCCACCTTTGGGCAGCAGCATTCCCACGGGAGAGGGAGGGGCGCGGGCAGCTGCAAGGGTGTGGGTTAGCCAGGCAGATGTTCAGCAAACCCTGCAAGAGGCGCCTGCCCCCGCCACCCAGGGGGGGTCATCAGGGGTGGCGGCCATGCCAGCGCCAAGCAAGCCTCTGGAGGGAGCTGGGGAGGTGTCCCTTTCCGTGACCCTCGCCATCCTTCCGGCACCTCCTAACTGTCAGGAGGCGGCAGTCTCAACGGGCGCTGCACCAGTTAGTTCCTCACCATCCGCCAGTGTGCTTGTTAGCATCCCTGCAAGCAGTAGTCAAGCCGTGCTAGGAACGCCATCTCCTCTGGCCATCACACCACCGATTGGGGTTCCCCCTGTCGCAGCAGCACCTTTGCTGTCCGGTCACTGCTCCTTGGCCTGGCAGGTCCCCTTAGCGGCCAAGGAGGTTATCTGGAGGCGAGAGCTGATAGATATCTTCTCTCTGCTCTTGTTGGGTCAGGATGGGGTAGATGCCAGAAAAGCGGGGGTGAAGGAGGATGACAAGAAGGTTAAGTACCAGCCGTGGCCAGAGAAGACTATAGAAAACTGGCTAGATGTGTTTGCCATTCTGTCTGCAGTCATCCTGGAAAACATCCTGAGCAGGGTCAGGGGCTCTTGCAATACGGTGCGTTAATTCGCAATGAGGCGATGAAGTGGAGGGGGACAGGGCTGGGTGATATATGACAGGGAGTTTAGGAAAAGGATGTCCTTGTGTCCTGAGATGCGTTGGGACCAGAAGGAAGTACAGCTATGGCTAGATCACATGGGATCACGCATGCTGCAAGGCACAGGGGCACAGGCTAAAAGTCAGGTGAACAAGCAGTAGTACCTCTCACACTGAGTCACGGGCGACAAACAGGGGGGGAGCAGGGGGAGAGGGTGCAATAGAGGGGGTTTCAGAAGGTCGCCCCCAGGGACCTGCCGTTTGTTCAACACAGGGTCTTGCACTTGGGGTAAAACATGTACATTTTTGCACGCATGCTACAAATGTGGGGGCCCCCACCCAGCGGTTTCTTGCCACTCTCAGCAAGGGGGCACCACCAAAGGTAAGCAGGACACTGGAAGTTAGAGGGGGCATTCTGGGTCCTTCCACCACCCCCTCCCCACCCCTGAGGTAGCAAGTTCTTGGTCCACTTAGATTATGCTACCCAATCCCCTCTCACTTCCCACCGGATGCCAGCCCCGGGTAGATGGGGGCACTATTAAGGGCCCTTCGCCAGTCAGTTTGTCAAACCTTTTACCTCTCCTCAGACAGTACCCGCTCACACAGGACAGTCAGATGCTACTAACAGAATTTTGCGAGGGTTTCAAAATTCCTTTTGTGGGACCCGAAGGGGCCAGGGAGGCAGATAACCTCAGGTCAGCCAAGGAACAGCCAGAAGTTGTTTGGGCCAAAGTAGAGAAAGAGAAGACACTTGGGAGAGTGGCGGGCCCTTTCCTGCGACCGCCCCTAGATAATTTTGTGGTTTCTCCTCTGGGGGTGGTGCCCAAGAAGGAGCCTGGGGCCTTCCGCTTAATCCACCACCTCTCTTACCCGGAAGGGGGCTCGGTCAACCATGGGCTGGAGGAAGGTGCTTGTTCTGTCACGTATTGTACACTGGACGTGGCTTTGGACCTAGTCAGGAGGGCGGGCAAGGGCACCTGGTTAGCCAAAGCGGACATTGAATCGGTATTTTAGCTTACTACCAGTGCATCCAAGCAGCCAACACCTGCTAGGCTTCATGCTAGAAGGCAGTTACTTTTACGACCGGTGCATGCCCATGGGTTGCGCAGTCTCCTGTGCTTAATTCGAGGCATTCACTAGCTTCCTTCATTGGGCTCTTCAGACAGGCTATGGGGTCGTAGGGGAAACACACTACCTGGACGATTTTCTATTCATTGGGAGAGATGGGTCTCAGGACTGCAGCAATGCCCTTAGGGATTTGGAGAGGCTGGCAAGTCATCTGGGGGTCCCTCTTGCGCCAGGGAAGACGGAAGGTCCGGCACAAGTGTTAACTTTTTTAGGGATCGAACTTGACACCTTAGCAGGGGAATCCAGGCTCCCAGCAGACAAGGTCCAGGACCTTGCACGACATATCCAGGCAGCCATAGGTCAGGAGAAGGTCACTCTGGGCTTCTTGCAGAGCCTTTTGGGTAAGCTCAACTTCGCCGCCAGGATAATACCAGCGGGGAGGGTTTTTGCACGTAGGATGGCAAGGGCAACGGCGAAGGTCAAAAGGAAGTATCACCTAGTCAGGCTAAGCAAGGGGATGAAGGAAGACCTGAGCATGTGGGCGAGCTTCTTGGAAACCTTTAATGGCGCAGTCTTATGGAGGGCACCTTGGGGAGTGGACTCCGGAACTCGCCTTGTTCACGGATGTGTCTGGCAAGGAGGGCTTTGGGGTCATCCTGGACACAGAGTGGTGCACGCAGAGATGGCCCAATGTGTGGCGCAGGAAGAAGATCACGGCCAACATTACGGTATTGGAATTGTTCCCAATAGTGGTGGCCTTCCACCTACGGCCCTCTGTTCTGTCGGCACGTAGGGTCCTTTTCTGGTCCGACAACCTGGCGGTGGTACAGGCCATAAATTCACAGTCTGCGTCCTGCCCGCTTGTCTTGTGTTTACTGAGGGAGCTGGTGAGGGTGTGCCTAGTTAACAACATTGAGAGTAGGGTGCAACATATCCAGGGGGTGCAGAACACAGCGGCTGATGCTCTCTCTCGTTTTCAGTGGCACAGGTTCCGGGAGACGTGGCCGAGAGCGAGGGAGGAGATGACCCCTTTTCCAGCACACCTATGGTTTCTACTGAATCTGTAAGGTGCTTGAGGGGGATGGGCGAGCTGTCCTTAGCAGCTAGGACTGTCAAGCGGTACAGGGCGTGTGTGGAAAAATTCTGTACTGTAACCGGCGCATGGGAAGAAGGGAGGTCATCCCTGGAGAGCAGGACTCAGGACTTCATTTTGTGTGCCAAGGACTAGGGGAAGAGCCAACCGTGGATTGGGGGACACCTTTCGGCGATCAGCCACCAGGCTAGATTAAGGGGGCAGGAAGATCCCACTAAGTCTTTCTTGATCCGGGCGGCGCTCAAAGGTTGGGCCAGGAGTGAGCCACGAGCACCTGACAACAGGTAAGCCATAGATTTCGAAACGCTACAAGGAATGCTGGATTGGGTGGGCAGAGCGACCCACTCTGCTCGACAACCTTTAGCCTGGCCTTCTTCGGGGCATTTAGAATGGGGGAACTGGTAGCTAGGTCAAGACAGGACACGTCGGGGGTGGCGTTGAACAAGCAGGATGCTGTGTTGGCAGGGGGCGCCTCACCGTAAGGCTACGTAGATCTAAAACGGACCAGGCGGGGGAAGGGAGGGTGATCGTGCTGAACAAACTAGAGATCTCCAAATATTGTCCAGTGCGCCTAGTCTCGTCTTAGCTGGCGCTGCGCCCCGCGACAGAAGGCTACCTGCTAATGCACACTGACAGTACACCCTTGACCAAGTATCAGGTACAGCGTATAATGGAGGTGTGTTTAGAGCTGTCAGGCAAAAAGATCCAGGGCACACGGTTTTGCAGCCACTCTTTCCAAATAGGGGCAGCGACCACGGCTTTCCTGGCAGGCTTGCCGGTGGAACGCATCAAACTGGTGGGGCGTTGGGAGTCCAACTGTTATAAAAAATACATACGACCATAAGGGGCCCCAAGCAAACACAGATCTAAGGAGAAAGGTAGTTGCGTAAAATAGGGTTGCGACAGATGTCGGTGTATTACTTTTGGTGTAATTGTGTGCAAGTGTAAATTGTGGTTGCTGTGTTATGTTTAATAAATCGATTTTCAAACTTCTACATCTTCATTTGCCAGGAAAGACGGTCTGGGTGATGGGCCATTCTGGAGTCCAGACGGTATCTCAGTGGTCGGATAGCAGAAAATGGAGGCACAGGTTCACAGCCACGAGGATATTGTGGCTTGGGACACCAGACATGCGATGGTATAGCCTGATGAAGAGAGTCCTACAGAGACTGGGGGGGGGGGGTGACTCACCGCCCGATGTATTAGTAATACACCTAGGAGGGAATGATCTGGTTCGCCTGGGGAGAAGGGACCTGCTTCATGAGATGAGGGCCATCATGTGCGAGTTGAGCAACAAGCTGGGGACCTGTGAACTATGGTGGTCTGAAATTACACCTAGGCAGGTATGGCTGGGCGCGTGTTCCGGGGAAGCCACGGAGACCTCGCGCGGAAGGGTGAACAGCGCAATGCGGAATTTCACGGAGCAAAGGAGTTTTGGGTTTATCCGGCTTGGGTTTGCTACACGCTAAGTGCACGGGGTGCTTCGAGGCTGATGGGATACACCTGTCCAAAGTTGGTATGGACTTATTCTTGCTGGATCTGGGGGAGGCCTTGGAAACAGCAAGGTGTAAGTGAGTAGGGCTATATGGTGGGGGGCCCTGAGGTGGCGGGGGCCACACCAAGGCTGTGGCGGAGTTACAGGGCGATCCAAAGGCTGTAAGGTACAAAAGGGTACCCTCTACAGGAGCACAGTAAGGGTGCTAAAGCCAATTATCCCCAGTGAGGTCCTCGCGTGGGATCCTGGAGGAGCGACGGCAGCCCGTTAGTCCTACGGGCGGTTGAGGACCTGAGAAACTGGGGTTGCCTGCAACGCTCCGCCCCTCTTAGCTGGGAGGGGCGTAAGTAAGGGGTGGACTGGCGGTCTCCGGGAGGGAGGGGCTATCCCCTCCCCCAAAAGGACAAACACCAGTTGGTTACGGCCACCGTGTTTTATGGCTCATCAGATGGGCAGGCGGCGAGGGGCTGCCTGCCCTGGGATCGCCCGTAAGTTAACCCACCATTTTGACATATTGTTATGTTAATAAACCTGCAGCAATTTTCTCCACCTAAAATGTGTTTTGTCTTATTTATTACAATTATTGCTGTGGGAGGGCTGGGGAGTGTGCCGATATTGGCACTAAGGACTCTGTCTTTTCCTTCGTGTCCAGAGAAGACAAGGACAGTGTCCAGTTCTCCTGCCGTTGGCAGCTGCCCCCCCTCTCTTTGTTCCCCCTCTTCCCTCTCTTTCTGTTTCACTCCTCCTCATTTAGTGACAACCGAGACTCTTTCCTCCTTTCGTTTATTTGCTCCCCTGTGAAATGAATCCAAAAAAGAAAAACACTTGCTGGAAATGTCCTCTTTTTCTGACATTTTTCATTTTCTAAGTGTAGCCTCAGGTTCGAGAGAAACAACACATTAAAAATATGAAAACTAACTAACTAAAGCAAGACAAAGTGGTTGCAAGGTGGCTAGGCTGATTTATTCACACCTAAACACATTAGCACCACTTTACAGTGTTTGCCAGTGAAGTGCTACTTTTGTTTTCTCGTCTCTCTTTGAACAACATTGTTTACCCTGGGTGGGAAAGTGCACTGTTGCTGGAGGTACTGAAATACCTGCTTGATGGGTGAATTGGACAACAAAATGTGTACAGCGGCTGTGTGTTCACGAATGTGGGGGCATATTATCAAGAACGGCGTTAAAATTATCGCCGCTTTAGCAGCAGGAAACTGCCGCTAAAGCAGCGATAATGGGCTTGATAATATGCCCGTGAGAATTCCAATAGAAGCCCATGTTCTGGTGTCAACATGGGCTTCTATTGGAATTCTCACGGGCATATTATCAAGCCCATTATTGCCGCTTTAGCTGCAGTTTCCTGCCGCTAAAGTGGCGATCATTTTAACTCTGTTCTTGGTAATATGCCCCATGGTCTTTTTAAACCATACTGCTTATGTTTTGTAAGGATATAAGCAATGGACACTGAAACAGGTCGCTTCTGGGCCCTGTAGTCTTGTCCTTAACTTTTCAGGCAAAACCACTCACTAATTTCTGAATAAGGAGTGTAAAAAAGAATACGGTAACCACGATGCTCCTGCTTCAATCTCACATGCTTTCATTAATCCTGCATTGCCTTTGAGTGTTTGCTTTTTCTAGGATGTTGTTAATTATTTTTAGGCAGCATATTGCTCTTGTCTAGTGCGTAATTTGAAGTGAGTCACATCCAGGTTTTTATAGCGGGTCAGTGCAGTGCAAGTTTCACTCAGTGGGGCATTATGTTTTTCAGTGGGGGAGAGGATGTGGCACTATGGCCAGAGCTGCTGAATTTGGAACTGGGGAACCAGGTTCAGCCTTCGTGACCAGCACGCCAGACCACTCCCCTTGAGGGAGCACATTCCCATGCTAGACCCTAGAAGGCCCGCAAGATCACAGGGAAAATTAAATAAATAATAATTTTCCCATGGCATTGTCCCTCGAAATCCCTCTTACCCGGCCCCACTGCTGTTACCTACACGGACCATGGCAAGCAATTACTTCAGGTGGGGGTGTCGTGTTTGTAAGTATACTATGGTTTGAAAGTACTTGCTGCCTCCTCCTGGCCTCCAACAATGTTCTGCAACAATAAAAATGTCATGATAACTCCAGTGATTAATGTTCTTAGTAGAGAGAAATGGTGCTTGTCTAGTGGACATTTTGACTCATGGAAAGGAAGCACAGAGGGTTAATGTGCCTGCTGCTAAGAACATGTACCATGCAGATCATAAAGTGCACATAGGTCAGTGGGTTACTGCTTTTGTCAGAGAGACCCTATTGTTACTTGCAGTTAATATGTTAAAAACCCTAACTTAGAACACTGAGCTCTTAACTGTCAAGTAAGAGCTGCCTGCAAACTGCAATGTATAAATAAGAGTGCTATGTTTTTTTCACCGGTCTTTGATTATCCTAATGTTGAAAAAAGGGTTCATTTGGGTAGAAATCAACCCCCAACCATGGTATTACGTTTTATATTCTGAGTTTGTGTTTCTCTAGACCAATCACTATTAAACTATGCTGCCTACTAGTATGGTTGTCATGGGACTCCTGCACCTTGTAGTCCTTTGTCTTATGTAACATTTCCTATACAGTGATTTACACACGTATGGTTGATTGTCTCCGTGTAATATGTATGATGTTACGTGCTCCGACACCCTACTCTGGTATTAGTGGTGCTGTAGATATTATTTTGACATTTTTACACATGCTAACAGTCCCTACAAAGATTTTTCCTTATTACTACCAGTAGAAAATATAACTGCAGCAGTGAGAAAGGTGACCAGTCAACCTTGGCAAAGGGGTTCCACTTCACAGCAGCACAAGTCACATGTTTCTGTAACTTTTGATCTGTTTGAGCTGCAAACAATTTATTAGTTAAAATCGTCAGATTATGCAGCAGATGATGTATTATGTGGCAAATATGGCAGAGCCATAATTACGTGGAAAACGTTTGCAAACTAGGATATTTTGCCATTCATGTTTGGACTGCTCTTGTGGAAAAAGGGAGGAGAAGTGCTGATGAGTCCATGGCTGGGAGACAAATGACTTGCGATTCCACTTTTAAGGATATTTGGGATATTCTGTGATTGAAAACGTATCCCACTTTGTGAATGTATTTTAATGTCAGTAACTCATTTTAAACCTTAAATAAACATGTGTATCCATTGGTTAAATTGAATAATGTAATAAAATGTAACCGGTTGGCGAAATGGGAAACACATACCAACAATTGGGATATTTTGCTCTTTTTGCCACACCTCTGACTCCGCCCACTGACCCAATCCACAGGTTATTCTCACCCTCTGATTCTCCGCCCACAGTTCCCCTACTTTTTTTCACCCCACTTAGACCTGCTTAGCCATGTTGTGTGTAGCATGGCTACACATAGCTTCTTTTTCTAACTGTTAACACACAACATTGCTAAGGCGGATAATAGACACAGTGAAAGCCAATGGCTTTCGCATACGTGAGACCTCCTGGCTTTGCCAATGCTTGTCTTTACCAGGTAAGAGCTTTCCCACATGGAGCGCGGGCATTGTCTTGTCTGGGCAGTCCTTCGTCAGTTTGTACGCCCCTTGTGCTTCCTACATCAGTATCAGTGAGATGTACATTATGCTGGCGTAATTGAAGGACATTTTGCGATATGCTTGTTACGCATAATTCACCAAATTGTGCTGTCACGCCACTGTTCGCTACAAAAAAGTTATAGCGTGGGAACAGTGCAAAGAACCTGAACGTGGGTAGCTGATTTCGACAGCAATTATATACTGCCCTAAATCCCTGATTTGCATTTCACAAATTTACGCATAATTTTGGGTTATTTTCCTGAATTTTCATGTAATTACGGAACAACAAATTACGCAACGTTTGCAGACAGATGGTCAGTGTGCCATGCACAGGACGGTCATGGGATACGTTTAGTCTCCAATGAGTGGTTGCATTATCTGTGGGGCACACGCCTGCATATTAAAGCCATCCATAGTCACATATAGTTACAAATAGGCTCTATAGAGCCCATAGGTTCCTTTGCTATCACTTCCGGTACCTCACACGGCTAACATTGCGCTTCCTGTGTGCAGAGAGTTGTCACAACAGATTCACAATAGCAGGCTTGAATGACTTTGTTTCCCTCTTGTCAACAGAGCTGATAATCAGTGTTTCCACGGCCTCGCGCGGCCCCACAGACCAATCACACGCCTCGGCGAGTCTCTTTCGAGACTACTTCAAAGGGTCACAAGACAATTGCCTTGTTTGAGCGCACAGTCCACTTACAAGGGCTGGAGAGGGAAGAGAGTGTGGCTCATTGTATTTAAAGGGTTTGCAGAGTGGCATGTGATTTCCGTGTCAGGGCTGCAGCCGAGAAAATGCCTCCTCGAGTTGTTGTGATTTTAAATTTGACATTTCTTCTGTTGAAGACAGGTCACGTCTTTCTCGCCCACCACGTGCCCAGTATCTTAAATTTCAGACGTTAGCCTCCAGCTACCACTCACAGTCCTGCGGCTTGGATCTGTTTCTGGTCTGGAAGCCCCGTGCACATGTATGACTAATGTTCTATGTGCACTGCCTGTCTAAGAGAGAAATGCATCGAGAAGAACACTACACCTGTGCCAGGCAGGGGTCACAGGGACACCAGGCACTGATGCAAGCGCCGTCAGCACATTTCATTTGGAGTCAGCCCACAGAAAGGTCTCAAAACATGGAGTTTAATGCTTTCAATAGACAGGACTCTTCTGGTGGGGTTAGTTCTTCATTTTTCCTCCGGCCTGCTTCAGAAAAAGCCACATCTTTGCACAGATTACTCTAGAACTCTGTCTTGTGTTGCTACTGTTGTTATTTGCAAGTGCATCATTTCAATCAATCAATCAGGGGGATTATATACCTCGCTTCTCACCTGTGAGGGTCCCAAGGCGCTGGGGGGGGCGGCTCCGGATCAGTCGAAAGCCAGGTCTTGAGGTCCTTCCTGAATGTGTGCAGGGTCGGGGAGCGTCTGATGTTCACCGGGAGCTTGTTCTAGGTCTTGGCTGCGATGTAGGAGAAAGCTTTCCCACCGGTTCTGTGTCTGCGGATGTGGGTGACCTCTGCCAGGGCGAGGTCGGCAGAGCAGAGGTTTCTCTTGGGTACGTGGAAGGACACTCTCTCATTGAGGTATTTGGGTCTGATGTTGTTCAGGGCTTTGTAGGTGTGGGTGAGGAGTTTGAAAGTGACTCTCTTGTCGACGGGGAGCCAGTGGAGGCCTCATAGGTGTTGGGTCATGTGCTTGTGACATGGTGTCCTGAGGACGAGTCTGGCTGCGGCGTTCTGGATGGTTTGAAGTTTGTGTAGAAGAGTTTTGTTGATTCTGGCATGGAGGGCATGGCCGTAGTCCAGTCCGCTGGTTATGAGTGTGTGGGTGACGGTCCTTCTGCAGTCGGGGGGGGACCATTTGAAGGTCTTACGGAGGATGCAAAGGCAGTTGAAGCTAGTGAAAGCGACGGCATTGATCTGGCGGTTCATGGAGACTGAGGAGTCAAGGATGATGTTGAGGTTCCGACTGTGGTCTGTAGGGGCGGGTGGGCTCCCGAGGGCGGTGAGCCACCAGGTGTTGTCCCAGGCGGAGGTGCAGGGCCCGAGGATGAGGACCTCGGTCTTCTCTGAGTTGAGCTTCAAGCAGCTGTCCTTCATCCAGGCTGCCACGTTCTTCATTCCTTCCTGGAAGCAGAGTCTGGTGTCTTCGGGATTCTTCATGAGTGAGAGGATGAGCTGGTTGTCGTTGGCGTAGGATACGATGCTGAGCCAATACTCTCTGATGGTGGTGGTGAGTTGGGCCATGTAGATGTTGAAGAGCGTCAGGCTGAGTGACGATCCCTGGGGTACTCCGCAGTTCATTTCCATTGGTTCAGAGAGGAAGGGAGGGAGTCGAATTCTCAGGGATCTTCTGGAGAGGAACGATTGTATCTAGTCGAGGGCGGCTCCTTGTAGCCCCGCATTGTGAAGTCTGGCTGCGAGCTTGCGATGTGAAACGGTGTAGAAGTCTGCAGAGAGGTCTAGAAGGATGAGGGCCACAGTGTGTCCCTGGTCTAGTAGCATGCGGATGTCGTCAGTGGCGGCGAGGAGGGCGGTCTCGGTGCTGTGGTTGTTGCAGAATCCAGACTGGGAGGCATCAAGCATGAAGTTCTCTTCTATGAAGGCGGTCAGCTGGGCTTTTACGAGTCTCTCGGTGACTTTGGCCACGAAGGGGAGGAGAGAGATGAGCCGGTAGTTTTTCAGGTCCGTTGGGTCGGCCGCTGGTTTCTTGAGGAGGGGTTTCACCTCCGCCCATTTCCAGTCGTCTGGGCAGATGCCGGAACTGAGGGAGGTGTTGATGGTCCGTCCTAGTTCGGGTGCAATGACGGCGGCGGCCATGTGGAAGATGTGCGGTGAGCAGGGATAAGTTGGGGCACCTGAGTGAGTTTTCTTCATGGTTGCGGTGATTAGTCAGACGGTAGCGAGGTCCCAGACGTGATGGTCAGCTTGTCGGCGGCGGTGGTGGTGGGTAGGGCAGGGGTGTCCAGCGCTGGTTTGCTGAAGTTGTCATAGAGGACCTTGATCTTCAGATGGAAGAAGGAGCTGAGCTTGTCGCAGAGTTCCTGGGACGGTGTGACGTCCGTAGCTTTGCAGGTGGGTTTTGCGAACTGCAGTATATGACTCTGAACAGTTCCTTGGCCGCGTTGATCTGGACTTTGCCTCTTAAAAAGGTCCGTTTGGTGTCTCTTATGCGCTGGTGGTATTCCTTCAGGGCGCTCTTGTGGTTGTTCCGTGCCTCCGTGGTTTTATAGTTTCGCCAGGTTTTCTCTAGGCATCTGCAGGAGCGTCTGGCTTCTAGAAGTTTTGCAGTGAACCAGGCGGCCTTCAGAGGGCGTTGTTTGGCGGGGTGGCGTAGGGGTGCGAGCTTATTGGCACAGCAGGCGACCCAGCGGTGAAATTCCCTGGCTGCAGAGTTGGTGTCGGTCGTGGCCCTGGGGGGTTTTGACGGAGAGTGGTGTCGAGGTGTTCCTCTGTGACCTTGCTCCAGTTCAATCGCGCGGGCGCGGGACGGGCTTGGGTGTGGTGGTGGTGTTGAAGGTGAAATGGACGCTGTGGCGTTCCGTCCAGAGGGGCTGGTTGGTGTGGCTGAAGTGGATGTTTGTTCCTCCCGTGAAGATGGGGCCAAGGGTGTGACCCGCTCTGTGGGTGGGCATGTGGATGAGCTACTTCAGTACTAGGTTGGCGAGGAGAGTGGTGGAGTCGGCACCGTTGCGGTTGTCGAGGTGGAAGTTCAGGTCCCTGAGTAGATTGTAGTATGTGGAGGTGATGGCGTGGGCTGAGGCGAGCTCGATGATGGTAGTTGCGGGCTGGGTGCGAGGTCCTGGTGGTCTGTAGATGAGGGTGCTGCGTAACGTGGTTCTGGGGCTGGTCTGGATCCGGAAGTGGAGTTGTTCTGTGTTGGAGTGGGGATCACTCGTGCTGGGTGTGGAGAATCAGAGGCGGGTCTTGTGTGCAATGGCGAGTCCTCCTCCTGGGCGGTGTGGGAAGTCCTTTCTCTGGATCTTGTAGCTGTCAGGGATGGCCATGGCGATGTCGGGGCTGGAGGCGGCATTGGTCCAGGTTTCCGTGAAAAAGGCGACATCGGGCGAGAGGGTGTCGATCAGGTCCCAGATTTCTACGGCGTGTTGGTGCAGGGAGCGCAAGTTGAGGAGGATGCATGTCAGGGTTTCGGTGGTGCGAGCCTCAGGAGGGACTTCGGTGGTTGTGGGGGTTCTGTCGATGGTGAAAGATCTGCGGCAGGGTCTGCACGAGAACTGTCCCTGGGTGGTGTTTGGTGAGGATCTTATGCAGTCGGTGTGTCTTCCAGGATTGAGTGAGTGGAGGGTGGTGAAGTCGTAGCGGTAGGGCCTGGGTGAACCAGGGTCCCTGGTGCTGGTCGCGGTCTGGTCGTGGACGGGCACAGACAGGCTTGCCTAAGGCACGCCAGCGGCGCACCCGCTACGCACGTCAGTTGCAGTTGTGATTAAGTAGGGTAAGGGGAGGGAGGCAGGGCCGGCGGTGGGGAGGCGGGAGCGAGGACTTAGTCGGGGTGGGAGGGGCCGCAGGGTCAGCAGCAGCGGTAAAATGGACTGGCAAGTCAGGCAGATTAGAGTAAATAGATTAGCAAAATTAAGAATTCAGGCAAATTGAAACAGCAAATTAAATAATAATACTCAGTGAGACCGGCGGATGCCGAGTACCAATACAAAACAGGAGTCAGCAAGATGCTGTGTGGGCTGTAGAAGTGAACACTGACAGTGGAGGACTCGAGGCTGCGGTGGTGAGGCGGAGTTGCTGGGGAGAGTGCTGGCCTGGACTGAAGGTCTAGAGATCACCACACACTCCCCGCAGTGGTTGCCATTAAGTAGGAGAGGGCGGTGGGGAGGCGAGAGCGGTGACTGAGTCGGGGTGGGAGGGGCCGCAGGGGCAGCAGCGGTGGTAAAAAAGACTATCATTTGAGTTGCGGCTGGTTTCGCGGCAGAGCGGAAAGGGGGGGGTTATGGGGTGGGGGAGATGGAGATGGACGGACGACAAAAGAAACAACAAAAAAACAAAATGTACCTGCTCCTCGCCGATTGTCACTCTGCCACTCTTCTCCTTTCTGCTGTGTACATGCTAAGGCTCCCAGACATCCCATTGCCAATACCAGCCCTTCACTCATGATACCTGCATGAGAGTAGCACTAGGATTGGCCTGAGTGGGCTTCTTTCCGCTCCAAAGGGGACCTACGCCTGCTGTTCTCTCCACCCGGCAATGCAGCTCGGGTTGGGCAGATGTCAGTGTGCATGACGGTTTGGACGTCCTAAAATGGCCGGCCAAACCGTCATGCGCACTGATAGCAGTGCTGCGCACCACTCCCCTTCTGTGCCTGTCATGGCCCCGCCTCCAAAGACTCGGCTCCATCTAGAGGAAAAGTAAAATGATAATAAATAATACAGTTTTATCATCGTTTATTTTTTCTTTCCCTCAACTAGCCATAGGGGGGGAGGACGGTCCTCCCCCATAGCGGAGGAGCCACCACTAGATCATTTGAGGGCTTAGTGCAGACCCCCTCCAGCTCAATGTTTGTCACCTCCCTTCCATAATCTATATTGTGTTTGCATGTATGTGAGATAATATCATTGAAGTCGTCAATTATGTCATTAAATATGTCATGATTGATGTAACTTGTGAGGTCATACATTGTGCATGGCAATGGGGCAAGTTATAGTTTGGTCAGTAAACTGTAACTGGTGAGTCTCAGAGATTTTGTGTCTTTTAACTGTTTGCTTTACCTTATTTCATAAATATATATATTACCCGGTAGCTTTTGTCACTGGGAAGTTATACTTATGTCAGTGTTTCCATAGGAAATACCTTTTTTGAATTGCTAATAACTTTGGTGCCATTTGACAATTCTTCATGACACTTTCTAAAAAGTGCTCTTTTTTGCCTATTTTGTGCATTGAAGGTGTTTTGGGATACCATGGGGCTGTATTCCATAAGGGGAGAGAGGCGCAGAGCTCCCTTGCCCTAAGCCATTATAAGCCCCAGGGAGCTCATGCCCTTCGGATGAAATGTGCAGTAAAGCCTTAAATGGCCCTAGGGAGCCCGTTCTCCTGGGCTGGCTCAGTTACTGTCTCCTTTTTTTTTGTTGCAAAAAGAGAGGATGGAAACAATCTTTGTTTTGCTGTCACCTTCCCCCCTCTACTCTTGATATCCAAACCAAGTCAAGATCTTGTGTCCTGAGGAAGATTTAGGCCTCAACGTGACCTTCACCGAAACGTGTATCGGCACACAATGTAACAGGAATATTTGAGCACCTCTGTTGTTGAAATACAGAGAGATTCCTATAACAATGTTTAAAAATCTTTTAGCAAAGAACTGCAACTATTAAGATGAATCTTATGATGTACTGAAGGATCTCCTATAATGATCTAAAGAGAATCCCTTTACCATTAGATCTACTTAGGACTGTAAAGACTGATACCTTTCCTTTATTCCTGTTTACGTTCATCAAAGGTGTTCTGTTCTTATTTTTAGTAGGGGAATGAGTACAGTTGTGGTATGAATGAGAGTTGACTTTAGGTGAGACTGAATTTGAGTGAATGGTGAGGGGATGGATGCATTAATATATTTGTTTGTATTATGTACACAGTGGTCATAAGTTATACATATTATATTTTTGCTACGATATTTTTATGAATACATTATAAAAGTCCATGTAGCGATTTGTGGTGTTTTACTTGAAATCTCGATCCACCTTCATGATTTAAAACTTTTTTATAAGCGAGGGATTTCCGCTTTACTGTATTTGAGGCAGGCGGCAATTTCCCCCTTCGTGGGCGGTCTTTTAGCTTCACTGTCTTCAGGGGAGCCCACTCCTAGGACACAGTTATTTCACTGCCTGCACTATTGCAGAGGGGGAAGGGGTCGGCTGCCTTCGGGTGAGTTGGTGATGTCATCAATCGTGTAATTTGAGATGTCATCAGTGATATTATAAGTGATGTCATAGAACATGTTATGAGTGATGTTAATATGTGAGATCACAAGAAGTGCATCATGGGGGGAGCAAGTTATAGTTAGCTCTATTTAATGTTTTTTTGAGTTCAAAATATTAATGTTGTCACTGACAAATTCACCTAACTATAGCATTACTTTTAGCTTTGTTTTTTCAGTGAATATATACATACACATACATACAAATTTTTGACTGTGGGGAAAGACCCCTTCCTCAACAATGGTAGTAAACAGCATATTGTACTTTGCGTGTATACATATATTGTTTAAGCTTTGTCCTTTTTTGTGTGTAATTGTTGTACAAAATTAATTTAACCAAAACCAGAAATCAAGGGTCTAAATTTGTGCATGGGTGTGTAAGTGGGTGTATGAGTGTTTGCATGGATGTGTGAGTATCTGTGTGGTTGAATGAGATGCTGTGTTAGTGGCTGTATTGGTGAGTGAGTGGGTCTGTCAGTGGCTGTATGGGTGACTGAGTGGGTGTCTGTATGGTTGTATGAGTGAGTTACTCAGTGTGTAAGTGGCTGTATGGGTGAGTGAGTGGCTGTTTGAATGGGTGTTTTGTTACATGAGTTGGTGTGTGTGTGGCTGTATTGCAAAGTCAGTGTCTGTGTGAGTGAGCTGAAGTATGAGTGCTTGCATGGATGTATGAATGGGTATATAAGTGGTTGTGTGAGTGAGTGTGCGAGTGCTTGTATGGGTAAGTGAGCTTCTGTCACCAGAGGCTGTATGGGCGAGTGAGTGGGTGGTTGTGTGAGTGACTGTGTAGGTAAATAAGTGGGTGGGTGAGTAGCTGTATGGGTGATTGTGTGGCTATATCACTGTCTGTACAGATGAGTGACTAGTTGTATGAGTGGCTGTATGGGTGAGTGAGTGGTTGTGTGAATTGCCGTATGAGTGAATGAGTGGGTGTGTGAGTGGCTCTAAGGAGGAGTGAGTGGGTGTGTGAGCATTGGTATGCGTCTGTGAATGAGTATGTGAGTGGGCGTACAAGATGTTGTATTGTTGATGGTGACCTCAGCTAGGCCTACCAGTGCAAGGGGTTCGCCCTTCTCTGCACAGAGTCCTCAGACCAATAGGAAGAAGTTGGCACAGAAACTGGAATAGAAAATAAAAAGTTTAATAAACCTCATGAGGTGGAACTACATTCACACAGCACCCTTCGGTGTTGAGTGAAGTAGCACACTAAACAGAAGAAGCATGGTCCTTTTATACCCACACAGGGGCTGAAAAAGGCGATACAAGTACACATGAGAAGAGTTCTGCACATAGATGGTCATACAGAAACTGCACAGTCAACAAGTAGGAGGAGTAATAAGTTGCTGACATCAGTTAGAACAGCCTGACAGTTCTATACTAGGAACAGGTGCACTCTACTAGCTAAGCACATCTGCGCATGTGCAAGACTCTGGGAGAGGGAAACAGCAAATGTCCAGCACATAGCTAACTAAAATGGCTGCCAAGTACAAAATGGCTTTCAGCTCATGCTAAGAGATTAATGCAATCTTCAACAGTATGGGTTTGTGAGTGGTTCTGTGGATGATATCATCAGTGATGTAATTTGAGATGTCATCAGTGATGTCATAAGTGATGTCACTGACCATGTAATAAGTAATGTAACATGTGAGGTCACTGACCATGTAATGAGTAATGTAACATGTGAGGTCATAAGTGGTATATTGTGGGGGCATAAGTTATATTTAGCTGAGGTAGCTATAACTGCAGAATTTCTATGGTCCTCTACGAGTAAAATCTGAGCCTAACTATAACGTCCCTGTAAACTTTGTTTTTTTCAGTGAATTTCTGTGCTTTTTAAAATCCTATTTCCTAACTATAAAATCCCTGTAACCTTTGATTTTTTAAGTTAATTTCTATGTTTTCTTTAACTAATAGTCACGTTTGCAGAGTAGTGGAGAAAGGGGGCGGGCCTTTGACCAGCTCTCAGGAATCCTGCTGTGTGGGACTTACTGAAGGTAACAGCAGGGCTTCTTGGCGCCCAGGGTCCCTCAGCATCTAAGAGGACCTCATCGCCCAACGAATAGTGTGCCAGGAGGTACATTTGCACAATGGTGGAGAAAGGGGGCATGACCTCCAAAGACCACTCCGCAATCCCACTGTGTGTTTACTTCCTGGAGGTAACAGGAGAGCTTGTTGGCCCCCAAGTACCCCCAGCAGCCAAAGGGGACTTCATCCCCCAACCAGCAGTGTGCCAGGAGGCACGTTTGAATAGTGGTAGAGAAAGAGGACGTGACCTTGGAAGTCCTCTCAGCAATCCCACTGTTTGGGGCATACTGGAGGTAACAAGAGGGCTTTTTGACCCCAAGGACCCTCAGAACTCAAGGGGACGTCATCCCCTAACTAGTAGTGCACCAGAAGGTGCATTTGAAGAGTGGTGAAGAAGGGGGGCATCAGGCGACTTTATTCGGGGAGGGGGCTGCCTGGCCCCATTTCCCTGGATCAATTTTGGCCTTGGGGACCCCATCCCCCAGGGCCATGCCTATTATACATAGGGGTGCGGGAGTCCCACCCCACCCCCGGGCCCATTTTGGCCCTGTGGACCACATACCCTGGGGCACACCCTTTTTAGTTTTTGCCTGCACAGCTTGTGCTGTGCTTGAGAAATCTATTGTTTTTAATACAAACTTAAAGGGGACTTACCTCTCGCCTACTCTTTTTTCTGGCTTCTCATTGGTTCCTGTTCGTGCCACTTACCTTTCCTCCATTTCTATTAGCTGTAGCATATTTTGCTTCATTTACCAATGCTTGTTCCTCGTCTGCTTCTCTTTTAAGTTTCAGTTTCACGCTGCCGAAACACTGTTAACATCTGCTTTGGTGGAACTATATTTTTTATAAAGTGTTGTATTTTACTCTAGCAGCATTTTTATATAGCAATTTATCACCCGGAGAGATTAAGGGGCACATGCATCAAGCTTTTTACTGGTCGCAAACTGGCCAATTCTATCAATCGGCCCATTTGCGACTGGTAAAGAGCCAATTTCGATGCATCAATGCAAAATACATTCACAATATAAGTAATCGCAATTTTTGCGTTTACCCATTTATGAATGCATTTAGGGAATCACAATTTGAAATTCCCTAAATGCAATGCAAGGAGCATTTTCAAAATGTGACTTTGCATTGAGGAATCGCAAATTAGCATCAAATTAAAGATGATGTTAATTTGTAAATCTTTAGAAAAAATCACAAAACTGCATTTTTCTAAGTGCCATGTACCACATGTGCACACTTACCTGTTTATGGGGTCCATCAGGGGGGCCTTAGGCCCCCTAGCACCCTTGCAATTACAAATTGCAAATGCTTTCCCATTCATTCCTATGGGCCTCCAGGCCCATAGGAATGAATGGGAAAGCATTACTTAATAGTGAAACGCAATTTGCTATTCTCTATTAGGGAATATGTAGGATTCGCTATTATTTTTTCGAATCCTACGTGCATAAGGAATTGCGACTCCTAAATAGCGAATCCTTAAAAATCGCTATTAAGGACTTGCGATTCATTTTCTTGATGCATGTGCACCGAAGCGATTTGCATAAAATTACAGGATGTTGTGCGGCGTCGCCGAGACTCGAATCAGGATCCCCCTCTTAAGTCAGCAGCTCTGGCCACTGTGCCACATCCTCTTCACGCCTGTGTTATCGGTGAGGGTATTTCCTTCTGGCGGACGATAATTGATGAAAATAGATGTTTAGTCATTATGTAGGCGAAACCGATGCATTACCAATGCTTGTTTTTTATTATTTTTTTTGTAAAGTAAAAGGAAGGGGGCCACAGGCCCCTTACGGCCCGATTTTTGCACTGGAGATTCCATCCCTCAGGGCCTGGCATTTTTTAAAATTCTCTTTTTATAAACTCAAATAAATGAGGGCCGGAGTGTGAACTCTAGTCACTTCCATGGCCTGTGTTGTGGGACGATCAGCTTCGAAAACATCTCCACTATGACACGCATCATTTCAAGTGGAAGAGCGAGCAGAAGAGCATGCAGTTCAAAAGAAGCAGAACCCCAACATAAAACTTAAAATACTTAGACCCTAAATCATATTTGGGTTCAGGAAATTGACTATAAGAAGGGGAGATTGAGGCCTCAAAAATTGTTGTGTGCCAAGCAGCCAGACAAGCTGTGTGAAATGGGGATTTTGCCCGTGACCAGGACAGGGGACCAAGGCCTGCTAGTCTCCCTGCTGGATGAGGGAACAACACCCAGAGAATCCAATACCACCTGCTCTGGTGCCTGGAACACCAACGCATGCCTGTTTACCAAGATGAGTGTGCCCTGAGAGTTAGGGGAGCGCGTTGGAGGGAGCGAAATGAAAAGTGGGGAGGCCTGTTGAATGGATTCTCTGGGGCATATTTGCAAGGGGATTGCGCCACCAGAACGAACTTTTATTGATGTTCTGGTGGCTCTAATCCCTTCTCCATATCTGCAAAGTGGCAGCAAGCCACTTCATGTGGCTTAACGCTGCCTTGTAAATATGGCCCCTTTACACGAGACACTATGTGGGGTGCAATAGGTGTTGCTATGGGCATTTCGTGGCAACTCCCATGGCTTTTTGACAAGAATGTGTAAATCTGAGGCAGCGCCAAAAACTGATGCCGTGCAAGAGCAGGCGTTAGAATGGGGAAACAAGGATAAATACTTTTATTTCTCCTAATTTTTACTTTTTCTTTGTGTGGATAGAGTAGAGGTGGGTGGTATACAGTGCGACCACTTTATTTGTGAAAGTAATATTTGTCTTTCTTACTTTATTACCAGTGCGTATTTGGGCCTTTCTCGCATAACTGAATTAAGCTGAGTCACGTGACGTCTGCGCATGTCCACTGAAAGGGAAAGTGACTGACAAGTTGAATGCGAGCCAAAGGACAAGTGTTACAGCATGGGAACGAATGGTGCAGAAGTTCAACAATGAAAACTCGTATTCATAGTGTTAATGTATTGTTTCAAAGTTAACTAAGGAAACATATGGGAAACCAATTTATAAATAAAAATTTAGGGGATGGGTTTGTGAACAATCGTTGAACAGATATTAATGACATGTAAGCATGGTGTGATGGAGCCTTCCCCTTGCCCGACCAACCATATTTCGTATTTTTACGATATTGAAACTTTAGTGGGTGGAACATGGAGAAACAAAGGTAAAATTATGATAGCTTTAGTTAGTTGAGAGAGAGGAGAGAGCGTGTGTTGCTGCGGGAGACGCTGTTGCTGGGAGAGATGCTGTGAGATGCTGATGAAGAGCCGAATGCAGAACTTTCTATCCTAATTAATTGGGTTAGATCAGAAGATCGCGGAAGAATCTCGAGGAGGAAGAGAGTGTCAGAGAGGGGTGTGGCGCAATCGTCGGTATTCTAGCGAGGTCACCTATCCTGTCCTGAATGCTGTCCTGAAGTCTTTGTCTCCTGACCTATCCTGGGGACCCTTACCAGCCCGTTGGCCAGGGGGTTGGTCTTTCACACCATCCTTGGTAAATATAATTTCTCGTAATTTGCTGATGTTCTTTTCTCTCTGTCCTCTCCCTTTCTGAACACTGATTATTGTATGAGTCCGAGGTAAATATTTTGGAGTTAATTAATTGAATTTTCTCTCCTATGAATGATGGTGACTTCACTGTGATTTGAGAAGGTTCACATGCATTTAATTTAGATAATGATTTAAAACTTTTCTGAGTCTGTGGTTTATTTGATCACATTTATTGTTCATGCTATTCTCACCATCCACTAGTTCAACTAATGGTCCATCGACCAGAGGAAGGAACTTTTTGATCTGTGAAAGGGTTAGTTAGAGATGAACATAAGTATTAAGTAACTAATCCTAAACATTGTGAAAATGACAAACTTGAACACCAGCGGTTTTACGCACTGTGAGTTTATGGGCCCAGGTGAGTATATGGTAGTGGAGTATCTGTTGTTGTTGAACCGCTGGATCACCGGTACGGGCCACCATGGAGAATATGTCTGTGCTGATCGAGCCAGAGCCCGTGGACTGAGTTGCTGTGACCCGGTATGTCTGAGGGTGTCACCGAAACACCAAGGACTGCGGCTTGTCCTGGCCCCACACCCTCTGACAAGTGAGGTTGTCCTGGGAGCTCCGGCACACCATCACCCAGGCAAGTGACCCCAGACAGGGTTGGAGTAACCTCCCTCATCTGGAGACCAACTGAGCACTTAGCCTGCAGGAGGCACTGCAGAGAGCCTCTGTCACTTCAGGGGCATCATATGAGTGAGAGAGTGCATGCGCTGAGAGCTGACGCTTGAGCCACAAGCAGCCAAGTCACCTGAACTTAGTGGCAGCCCATGGATGGGGAAGTCAGGAACTCCGGTCGCTTCACACCTGCTGGTGCAGGTGACACTTGTTTCGGGCCTGTTAGCCCCAGGTTAACTTGCTTCTAATTAAGCGCTGTAGCACTGGAACACTATTGACTTTAAGCTAGAGTCGTAGCAGATTCTTGAGACTCAGACTACAAGTGGGCCATACCCTGGATGTTACCAATAGTGAAAGGGAAATAACCATTGACAGGAAACCACCAAAGATACACTAGAGACCCAGCCTCCGGTAAGGACTGCGTGATTGTTTGTGAATGTTGTATTTCTCCTTTGTGCTGATAGAGGTAAAAAATAAAATACTTCTCTTATTCCATAAAAGTGAGTGTTTGACTGGACCATAATTTACTGCTGCTGTTCTGTGCATTTTTAGTTGTGAGCCTGTGTTCACTATCTGGTATCGACCTCACTCCGGAGGAAGCCCTGGGCTGCTTGGACCACACATACCCTGGGAGTCAAGTGCAGATGGAGGACTCAGCCGAGTTGCTCAGAATCCACAGTAAGTTGGGCCACGGGACATTAGGAGTAAAAGGCCTCAACACTCTCAGTTGGGTAAAGTAACCCATGTGTACCCGTGGCCCTCTGAAGGAGGTTCTGAAAGGGAGTTATTGAGTTGGCACCACTCGCCCACATTGCACGACGGCATGACCTCAACATCATCTACTACGCCGACGACACCCAGCTTTCCTCTCCCTTACCAAGGACCCCCACACCGCCAAAACCAACCTCCACGAAGGAATGAAGGCCGTCGCCGACTGGATGAGAAAAAGCCGACTGAAGATGAACTCGGACAAGACGGTGGTCCTCATCCTCGGATCCACCCCCTCGGCCTGGAACGACTCCTGGTGGCCGACTGCACTAGGAACACTCCCAACTTCCATGGACCATGCATGCAACCTAGGGGTCATCCTCGACTCTACCCTCCCCATGATGAAGCAGGTCAATGCTGTCTCCTCCTCCTGCTTCAACACCCTCTGCATGCTTCACAGGATCTTCAAGTGGATCCCCACCAAAACAAGAAAGACGGTCACCCAGGCCCTCATCAGCAGTAGACTGGACTACGGAAACACACTCTACAAAGGAGCCCCGGCAAAACTCCTGAAACGGCTTCAACGCATCCAGAATGCCTCCGCACGCCTGATCCTCAACATCCCTCGCCGCAGCCACATGACACCCCACCTGAGAGACCTACACTGGCTCCCTGTCAAAAAGAGGATAACCTTCAAACTCCTCACCCACGCACACAAGGCACTCCACAACACCGGACCAAAGTACCTCAACAGCTGACTCAGCCTCTACACCCCCACACGCCAGCTCTGCTCCGCAGACCTCACCACTGTCCCCCGCATCCGAAGAGTGACCGCCAGCGGCAGATCATTCTCCCACCTCGCCGCCAAGACTTGGAACACCCTCCCCATCCGCCTATGGCAGACCGAAGACCTTCTGACCTCCAGAAGACTTCTCCAGACCTGGCTCTTCGAACAGTAGCAGCTTCCCCCCCCAGCGCCTTGAGACCCTCGCGGGTATGTAGTGCGCTTTACAAATGCCATGATTGATTGATTGATTGATTGAGTTGCAGTTCAATTTCTATGTCTATGAGTTTGGATCGTCCGCTACTTAATGTTTTTGTGCATATTTTTCACAGTTTGAGTATATTTGTTTCGCTGGGGCATCATCATATACATATAATATCATTTTATGAGCATTGAACGATGGTGCAATTTTAACTTTTTGATGTGATATGTTCTGTGACCTGGAGACCTTCGCTCGATGGTCAGTGGAGCTCACTTTAGTGTTTCAGAACCAAACCTCTAAGATTCCGGACCGAACCTTCAAAGAGGGTTTAACCGTCTCAAGCTTTAATCAGCTCATCAAAGAAAGAACAAACAAGAGCATTAACAGATAAGGCAAGGATTCCCTCCACCAGTGCTCCTCAGCCAGCTGACATATGCAGACTATCAGGCCAGACTCAATATGTCAGATTACCATGCACTACAGATGCCCACCTGACCTCTGAGAGGGCTCAGTGTTCACAGGCAGCACACACTCTGTAAAAGTTTTTTTGCCCAGTCTTTCACCATCCTAATCTTTTGAAAATGGTTCATTTGGGTAGAAAATAATTAATATTATTAAAGAGAACCCCCTAACAATGATGCTACGTTTTAAATTCTGAATTTGTGCTTTTCCAGAATAAGGACTCAAACTATATTGCCTACCATGATAGATGACATGTCACTCCTACACTACACCTTGTAGTCCTGGCTGATGTAACATTTCCTGTACATTGATTTACACACATATGATTGTCTCTGTGCAATGTATGTGGTGTAAAGTGCTCTGACACCTTACTCTGGTATGAGTAGCGCTATACAACTAAATGATGCTGAAAGACAGTGGGTATGGAGACTTGAGGGGCACTGTTAAAGGGTGCTAGTGAGGGAATCCGTGGCAGAAGTGGTCATTGGGGCGGGGGGGGGGCTCCAACAGATATTGTCACACAGGGCGCCACCAGCACTAAAGCTGGCCCTGATTCCACTCAGCTATCCACATAAAATACAGATCTGTTCTTTGCAGCAGGCATATTGACCCACTGCGCTACTTTATAGGGAGTCAATCAATCAATCAATTAATCAAATATAGCGAGTCCAAACTGCCACTGGACAAAACTCCCATCTCTCTCTCTAGCAGGAACATTAGTCACATGAGTTATTTTGACATTTTTATTGCTGCTTAAATGTTGGACTAAATCCTACCTTTTTGCTAAACACAGCGCCCCTCCCCCCTGAGGTCGGTGCCTGCTATCCAGGTCAGCGCCCAGGGCGGCCGCACTGGCCGCACTGCCCTAAAGCCGGCCCTGCCTGGCAGTCCCTCCAAGGGCAGAGCGCATAGCAGCTCCCTCAGGGCAGTCACTTATCTGTGGCTAAGGTCACATCCTGCCTGAAGGGATATGCAGTTGCAGTGAACTGGCAGCCAAAATACTTCTTTAGGCAGAACTTAGTGAAGTCAGGAATCTCTGCCTACTTTCATAAAGGGCGAAACATCCCATCTTTGCCCAACTTTTTGGATTCATTTATTCCTTCAAACAGTCTCAATGTAACTGCTGTGCAACATCTGTTTAGATCAGACGTCTTTTCCAAAATCTGCTAAAATTAGGTCGTTTTCGAAGAACCCCTATGACTGGGTGATCTTGTGACACCAGCAAACAGGAAAGTCAGAGAGTGACATCACGTGACTTTTGGCCTTGAATATTCTCAAGAAGGATGTCACATGACCTTAACCCTGATGGCTTCACAACAATCAACACTGCTGAAGTTGCTGAACAACTGCACCATTCATATCACAACACAGGTAAATGTCTATTTTAGATCTCACTTATATGTTGCAAGCTGTTATGTCACAAGAATTGTACTCACTTCTCTCTGTATTACATGAAAGGCCATGGGTTCATTTGAAGAGGAGGATACAGGGCCACAGAACAGCGAACAAAACTGGAACCCTACATTATTTAACAAAACAAACTGTTGTAATTTAATGGTTCTCATAATGTATCCGGCAACAACAAATGTATTGGTAAATCGTAGGGAGAGGCAAGAAGAGATTAAAACCCAGTAATATTCTCCTATATTAAGTGACGTGGACCGTATATTGAACATGAACTTTGACACTGGCTTGAATTATGCAAAATTCATGTTGATGTAAGTTCATTTGGAAGGCACCATCTCTCATGCGAAGCCGAAGGGTTAAGAGTTTGTTCAAGGTCTCATTTTTCATTAATTCAAAATAATTAAACATCCCAACAACGTATTTATAAGTATGCTTCTTTATTGTTCCAGTTTTTTATTTAGTCAGAAGAGTGTGTAATAAACTACTGAATTTACTTAATTTGGAGACCCTGAAGGGTGATGTCCCAGTGGGAGTCGCAGAAAGTCAACGCTGCTCGTTAAGACCGGACCTCGACAGAATTTCAATTATGTTGGAGGAATTGGAGAAATATTTTTTAATTTTGCATTACAGTTTGACATGGAATTACTGATAATTAAGCAATTATTCCTGCTCGTGTTATTAAGAGTAATTTGGGGTGAAAAATCCTACCGCAAGAGCACATTTAGCGAGCTCAAGTGGCCACTCGATAGTCATGTTCTGATGCGTTTAGAGCTGTTTCTTCACATAAGACGCGTCCTTACATCCATTTTGAAAGGAAATGCACATTTTGCACTAAGAAATACCGCTAAACGCTGATAGTAAATGGGGGGAAAAGCCCAGGAGCACATTGAGCGAGCACTGGCGGCTGCTCAGGCTCACTACTCATGTTCTGTTACATTTAACTCTATTTCATAGCGCAAAATACATGCTGACATCCATTTTGGATGCAAAGGGGCATTTTTGTGCAAAGAAATAGCGCTAAATGCAGAATTACACTTCTTGTATAATTTAGCATAATCTAGCTGAATTCATAGGTAATTCCAAATGATTGCTCTATACAAAATTACACAAGTTACGCATGCCCCTAATCAAGGCACTATGGGGCATTAGTACAAGCCCCTTGCACCTCCGGAGCATCACTATTTTTGATGCTCCAATGGCGGTCTGCCCTGCACCATATTAACAAAGTGCCATTAAGCCATTTTTTGTGGCTTAACCCCGCTTTGTAAATATGCTACCCTTTCATGCAGGTATCTGCGTGAAAAGGGCGTGCAATGGGTGTAGCTGTGGGCGGACCACCGCAACGTCCTTTGATTTTTGACGCTTCACCAGATTTACAAGGTGGTGTCAATCTGTGGCAGTGCCAAAAACTAACGACATTCAAAAGGAGGCATTAGAATGGCGCAACGAGGAGGGAGGCTTTTATTTCTCCTTGTTCTTACTTTTTCTTTGTGAGCTTCATTATGCAGAACTCATTGGTAGAACAAAAAGCCATTAATGATTGTTTATGTGCAGGAAGGTGCCCCTTCCTGCACATAAACAATCATTCCCTGCATAGCAGGCACCCTTGCATTATGGTGCAAGGGTGTCTGCTTTGGCGCTAGGCAGCCAATCTTAGTGCCAACACAAGGGAAAACACAGGGGCGCGCCATATTATAGTAAATACGGCACACCCCAGCGTTGTTGGGAATGTCCGAGCACAGCGCTGCCAAATTTGGCGCAGGTCTGCGCTCTGACATTTGTTTGTAAATATGCTCCTATTCACCTTCTGTTCTTGCTCCAGCTTTGACACCTATGAGTCCAGGGATCGGGAAGGGAGTGCTAGGGGTTTGAAGGGGCAAGCCAGAGGTCTCAGCTGCAACCCATGGTGATCCACAAATGATGTCAATGCACTAGGTCACATTTCCAATGTTTGCTGTATCCAATCTGTGGTGGGTGAAGCAGCCTTCATCAGCGGCTGCCGTCAGGACAGGTCCCTGCTTGTTTGAGGCAGGTCACCTGCTGGTTCGAGGCAGGTCACCTGCTGGTTTATGGCCACTTCGCTGCAGGTATCCCAAGGCTACTTATTAACAAGTTTCCAATCCTGCTTTCTGCATTACACCTTGTGAGTCACCCCCCCCCCCCAACATCCCGCAGCCCATGAAAACAAAGGTTCAGTACTCACAGGCTCTTCTGCACAGCTCATGCCCCCAGTGTGCAGGGCACGGGAGAGGCATCCTGCCCAGGTATCCCAAGCCCCCATCATGCCCTGACAGCTTGGGGCACCCAGTCCAGTGCTGACTGGTTCTGTTCAGCATGAGGTGTGGTCTCACCATCAAAGCACTCAAACACCTCCAACAAGACGAAAGATGGGGTGCTAGGGCAGTATCAGACCCAAAACACTCCTGCGCTGTCCTGCAGCCCTAGCAGTAGCCTTCAGGAGGAAGGGTGAAATGTATCACTGGTGCGGTCACGCGACACTGCTGCGTAAATGCAGAGTGCAGTGGTGTCAAGTTATGTCCACGCCTCCCTGCAGATTGTGAAGAGCAGTGCTTAATTTGTAAAAAAATAAGTGCCAGGGCTCTCGTCAGGAGACCACTGCATGCTGCACCACCGATGGCCCCTTCCAGCGCTGCCAATGTTAGTAACAACCAGTGCTTAATTTGAGCCGGTGGTTTTGGCCCTTAAATTTCAGCACCTGCCCTAATGCCACTCTGCCACATGGTAGCGCTGTCTGCCTAATTAGGGACAAGTACAACAACTGTTTTTTAATTAAATATACATTAACAATGATTAAGAAGGGGCGCCCGAGGCATTCTTACAGCTTTAGGGTCTTGGAATAGGACGCATTGTCACACATGTTAAGTGTGATGGTTAGTAGTTGAGTTGGTGTTGGCATTACCATCCCTGGCAGGATTAATGAATGGTTCAATCTGCCTGGGGAGGGCCCTGGCACGTATTCTTGTACAAATTAAGCACTGGTAACAACACAACTGCTAACCATCACGCTCCTACAAGTGTTACAGTTCTGACTATTTCAGGTCCCCAAAGCTATAAGAATGGCTTGGACGGCAGGTAGTGGCTTTTAAAAGTAAATTGAATTAATAATGAACTGTGATCGGCGTTAACCGCGATCTTCTTGGACCGACAGCTCCCCCGCCCTCTCGGCCGCCCTCTCTTGTACATTTGTTGCCGCTCTGGCTTGTCCGTCGCTGGGGATATCAAAACCAGAACGCAAAGATTTGTTTCGTACACACAGACTCACACTGCACGACTTCACTCTGGTCTCTAGCTGCTCATTCACGTGCGAGGAGCTCCCTCTTGCGGTTAAATGTATGAAGTGATTTCCGAGAGTTGGGAACCTACAGGGCAAAATGGAGAACAAGCATTGGCAAAACGTCTGGCTTTAAAATCATATAGTGTGTTAATGTGAAGTATTACAAGTACATCGCATGGAAATGAATATATATTTGTGTGGAAGAAAAGAGCTGTAGAATAATATTGGTGGAGGGTAAAAGGTTAGTGAGCGTTGCACTGTCAAGCCATGTATTATAACATCAGGGAAACCCCACAATTTACAAAGACCTGGGTAATAAACCATATTGTAAAACGCAGTGGTTCGTTTTTGGCAATTAGTCAAAGAAGTGAGAGACAAAAAGGTCTAAATTAATCTTACAACCAGACAAATAATACTTCACCAGGACTGACATAGAGCAGGCAGATAAACTAAGTTATATTGCAATTAATGTATTCATTGCACAGTATTGAACCATTTCAAATCTTTTGGTAGTGTAAGGCAAGATCCAGTGATCACAGTTATGTGAGAGAACGCGCAGCGATAAGTGTAAGATAAAGAAACGGGCATCCACTAAAAGGAGGAGAACAACAAGACGTTGACTCCTTTAGGGTTTTTTTCTATAGTAAAACAGGAGTTAATATGTCTACAGTCAACAGCATTTCGACAATTACAGATGTGAAGTCATCATCAGGTCAAGGTGTGTAAGTACCAAGGGGCAGATTTACAGGCCCCCTGCGACACCACTACGTCACTTTTCGTGACGTACTAGTGACACAGGGGGCTCCTCCATATTTACAAGGAGAGGAATAGCCACCCTGCGTGACTTTTCCTCTCCTCATAAATATGGCCCCTTCACACGCAGCACTGTGCATGGAAGGGGCGTTCCATGGGTGTTGTTGTGGGTGTTCCCACGCAACACCCATGGAAAAAGACACATCTCCAGATTTACGAGAAATCGGAGATGCGTGTGAATGCTACGCCACCATAGAGGTGGCGTAGCGAGGCGCAACGAGGAGAAATGTTTTAATTTCTCCTCGTTTTTTCCTCTTTCAATGTGTGCTGCATTCTACAGCACGCATTGTAAGAGGAAAAAGCCTCTTGTGATTGTTTTTGTGCAGGAAGGTGCCCCATCCTGCACAAAAACAATCTCCCCATGATGCAGGCATCCTTGCACCATGGTGCAAGGATGCCTGCACCGGCGCATGGCTGCAGTTTGTGCGCCAGCGCAGGGGAAGCATAGAGATGCGACATATTGTTGTAAATATGTTGAATCTCTGTGCTTTCCAAACTAACGCAGCACGGCGCAGCAAAATGACTTGCTGCACCGTGCTGTGTTACTTTGTTGTAAATCTGCCCCCTAGTATCTAAAAAATGAAGACACAATGAAGTCAGATATAGTTGAAATGGGCAGGGAGATTTAAGAAAATAATCCTTTGTATAGGGTCATCCCAGTTGGGACAATGCTATAACAAGGGTACAGCTACCTCTACAAAAGAGATAGATAAGGGAATAAATACTTCCTATCCAATGTAAGTCCTAGAAATGGATTCAAGGCGGTGTGCACATGTATACAATATACAAAATTCACCTGCATGATAGAGATATATGTGTGGGAGGAAGGGTCGTGCATCAGCCATCCGGGGAGTTAATCTATGTGGTCTGCGGAGCCCCATATGGGCCATAGGAGTGTAACAGCCGTTACACTAGAGTTGTGTCTTTCAAGTGTCCGAAAGAAATTAGACATAGACCTTTGAAGTTATTGGCCAACAAAGGGGTCATTCATAAAATAGTATAGTCCAGATATTTAGGCAATCATGAAATTTGATGCAGTGAATTAAATACAACCAAGTGTTTCATTGTATTAAAGCCCAAATGCACAAATCTATTGAATTGGATAAACAAAATCATTCATGGGTAACAAAGTGAATGGAAACCATGAATGAACAAGCATTGGCATAGCCAATAGGTCTCGCCTTTGGGACCTTATAAGTGTTTAACCATGCAACAGTTGCATAACTAAACACTTATAAGGTCCCAAAAGCGAGACCTATTGGCTATGCCAATGCTTGTTTTAACTGCTGCAATCTATTGAAGCCTCACGGAGAACATCAAAGCGGCCGCAAAAGTGAAAGTAATCGCGGTAAAGCGCGACGCGCGCACCCGTGCACATGCACTGTAGGTCTAGGCTGGCCTGGTAGCACTTTTTGGAGCCCTCACAAAATGTCTCGCCAGACCAGCGCATGCGCTGGGTCAGGCGAGACCTAAAAAATTAATGAAAAACAGGCCTACAAAAAGATCACTATTGCATTCACTTTATGTATATTAGAGAATGATGTACATTAGTAGGGAGGACCAAGAAAAGCAATCAGACACACATACGTCCAATGTGCAGTTTGACCAGGTTGTTACATAATCATGTGTGAGACAAATTTATGTCAACACTACTCTCCAAAAATAACCAGAAGAGCATATCAATAAGATCTACAATTTGTTTTACTGGTAAGTAAATTACAAAAGAGAAGTGGAACTGTGTTGACATTTCGGTCTCTATAGTGTTAAGTACGTAAGACCATCTTCAGGACTAATGGATGTCTTATTCCTTGTGGATAAAAGAGGAATGGAGTTGATTTATTAATTAACACTGGTTAAATATGCCCAACAGTGGCAGAGTCCCAAGTTGTATCTTGGCCAGGCGTTAGCTGTAGTATCGAGTGGAATAACTTGCACCAGTAGCCACCAGGGAATAAAACACATCAGCTCTTCTCTCACCTCACTCCGACTTTGAGGAAGGAGAACTGGAGTGTTTGACTAAGATGAACTTGAACATGTTTTCAAGTTTCCTTTTTAATGCTAAATGTATAATATGAAGTATCTTTCATATTATATGTGTAATGAAGACATGGACTAAATATACTTATTTTTTCAAGCAAGATTTTCTTGGTTTCTCTTTTTCTTGTAACATGAATTGATGATCACTGAAAAATTGCTCTCCCTATTTTTGATTTACAGCGAGAAATCTGTCTTTCAATGCAAGGATGCAATTCGTGTAAAAAATGCGAAAAGCACAAGCACTGCATAGAACACCTCCTTATGTTCTGGTCTTTCAAGTTATTCCCTACGTGCTGGTGATAAACTTTTCCTGAGAATGACGCATAATTACATAATGTGGTGTAACAGCATAATTTCAGAATTGTTTTGTAAAAAGCGTAATGCATAATGACATGAGTTTACATGACATTATGGCAGTGCAATGGAAATATCTCCCCGTCCTAAAAAAAATCAATAATATCCCACATGAAGAGTGAGAAAACTGCCAGCGTGTCGGGGACATTTCTTCTTCCATAGTGGTCATTCAGTTGACCACACTTCCTGAGCAATCCATGTTTCCCTCACAATCTCTTACAAAGATTTGTTGCAGGGCATCCATTGCTACAGGGAAATGTAACATTGTTGCGATGATTTGTATAGCACACTTATCGCCCGAGGGGTATCCCAGTGCGGATGTAGAGGAGAAGGCTGATCGAGCTCCTAGTCGAATAGCCAGGTCTCCAGCTTCTTGTGGAACTCGAGGAGGGATGAGGGCAACATGATGCGACGGGGAAGGTTATTCCAGGACTTGGCGGCGATGTAGCACATGGAGCGTCCTCCAGCCCCGCTCTTGCGGTTATGGGGTATTTGCGCAAGGTGGAGTGACGCTGAGGGCAGTTGCCGGGTGAGTTGGTGGATGATGATGTGGTGGTTGAGTTCGGTCGGTCTAATGTTGTGGAGGGCTCTATATGCATGGGTGAGTAGTCTGAATTGGCATCGCTTCTGTATTGGTAGTCAGTGTAGCTCTCTGAGGTGGGGCATGACGTGGGCATTAAGGGGGGTTGTGGGAAGGCTAGGCAGATATATAAATGCAGAGGCTGAATGGGTTTCTGAATGGTGACATTTATTAAAGATATTGTGCAAAGGAATAAACGTAAGATAAGGATGGAAGCAAATGCACCCGTCTGTAATGGTCTTCTGTTCTCCTTACAGAGCTCTTCTGTCAAGATGGCGCCACAAGGAGTCTCAAGATAATGACAGAATAGAGGTTAATAAAAGTTTAGGAAATGCTCCTTCCTTTTTCTGCTACCATACACTTGTATACGCTCTTCCAGCTGGGGTAGGGACTTTTAGAATAGGGTTGTGCCTAGATATAAAGAAAGATGCACCTAGATGGGGGGGGGGGGTTTGGCCCTTAATGCGTCCCTTTCCTTCAGGGATTCAGACCTCCTCCCTTTTTAGGTCTCGGCTCGAAGGCTGCGCTTGCGCAGTCTCGATCCGAGATTTAATGACTTGGAGAAGAGGGGCTTGAACCCGCCTCTCTTCTCCCCTGTTCTCCATTGGCTGGCCTCTTGAATGCTGGCCAGCCATTGGAGAAGAGATCCGTCACTCCGATCAGGCCCCGTCCTTTTCGGATCGGGGGGCGTGTTTTTTTCAGAAAGTCTAATTATCTCCTCCAGCCAATGGCAAGAGGAGATAAAAGCAAAACACGCCCCCGAATCCGAAAACGACACTGCGTTTCTCCGAGGCATTTCTGCTCCGCCTCGGAGAAAGGCGGTGGTGTTAATGGCGTCCTCTCACCCTGCTGTCGGCTCCCGTGTTGTTCGTTCCTTGGAGGATTCAACTCCTGGTTTCCTGATCTTCGGCCCCATTTCAACGCGGCATACTTCTCCCGTACTTCTCACCACAGCCGCTCTGAGGGTCACCAAAGTGCGGGTCTCTCCCCCTGCACTCGCGGCCGGGGCCCGCACCACGTGTGAAGCCGCGAGCTCGAGTTACAGGTGCCGCCCGCAGCGTTCAGCTCCGCCACGGCGGCCGGCCGCCTCTCTCCGGGTCACACAACTCGGCACAGTTCAGCTTCCAAAGCCGCATGCTCGAGTTACAGGAGCCGCCCGCAGCGTTCAGCTCCGCCACCGCGGCCGGCCGCCTCTCTCCGGGTCACACAGCTCGGCACAGTTCAGCTTCCAAGGCGAGTGTCCGGTACGAAGTAAGACTTGGTTCGTCTGATGAGTGCTGGGTGTAAAGTGAGACCACCTTTGAAGGTGAGTGTCGGGTACAAGTGAGACTTGTTAATATATGAATCTAACACCAATTATATGTTTAATATATCACTTCCTACACCCATGTCATAAGTCTGCAAGTACTGTTCCACAACTCAACGGAGCTCATTGTATCAACTTGTTGTGTTGCTAATGCTAGCGTTCAAACTTGTGACCTACAGGTTACACGTAGATCAAAGCAGCATGTGCTCAAAACCTGTAAATCATCCCAATGTCTAGCACATGTTTTGTACTATATTTAAGTACGATAGGCTAAAGTTGAATAATGGCTAGGGCAAAAACTAAAAATTCATCATATAGCCCAACAAAGTTACCATTCTAGGGGCCTTATCTGATTTTAGCACTGAAAATTGCAGACTGACATGTTAGTATGAAGTCATATGAAACTCAAACCTACCAGACATGGCTGCCAAAACCGTTGAATTACATTCAGAACGGCAGCAGTCCTTCCTCGAGTATTACGAACAATCCTCCTATGGGAGTACATCTGTTGTATTTAAAAGGCATCACGTGCTGTGTTAATGCGTTTTAAACAAGCACTGAGAAAGGACAACGCTGAAGCGCTTCTGATTAAATTAAAATGATGATAAATTTGCCCTGGCCGTGCCCCGTATTTTCCTTCTGGAGATTTGGAACATTATATGTAACGTGGACCCACGCCCCACGACATGGAGGCACCTGTCCAGAGTGCAGTAGGTAAATTGCAGACTTGGAAGCTGTGATATATATATTTGATGCCCTGAGACCTAATAGAACATTTAGTCCTATTTCTATGTCTGTTCCTGTCCCGGTTTTTCGATATGAAAATCTGGTCACACTATCCAGGTACCTACTTCCAGTTTACATCAGCAGATGCTCGGTCTGGGTCTCTGTTGTTCTCCTCCAGTGTTGCCTGCACTCACAATTCCCGGTAGTGCAGGTCCACAATGGAAGCCATTCTCCTAGGTATTTAATAACTGTAATCTACATGTGGTTGGCCATGCTTGAAGCTCACACTGTCAGTTATATGCTGACAGTCCAGTGATGCCGCCGGATCACTAGGCGGCAGGTGAGACTGGAGGACGAATCGGACACTGAGACCAGCAGAACCAGATAAATCATTGCAGGCAATATGGGTCCTATGAGCATGATGGGCATGGACGAACAGGTACCCAGTATCATAGGTAGTGGGGACAGAAGAGTACACACACAGTTAAGAGAGGGCCGGTGGTGGACTTGAGTCGGGTTAAATGGGGCAAACACAAACATGCGTGGAAAAGAACACTAGCAAAATGTATCCTTACATGTATTGTGTCATTCTTTCATGTGCCACCCTGCTTGTAGCATGACTCCTTGCCACACAGATGGGAATAGAACCATAATGGGATTTTACCCATTGGACTAAATCCCATTTCAAGATAGCATTTCAAAATTTCCCTAGAGTGGACCGCCCTGCCATCACTATAGAGAACTGAATGCTTCATTGTCCAGACACTTGCTTCATTTGTTCTTTGATAAAGAAAGTGTTTAAGATGCCATCACTGCAATAGTTTTCCTCTAATGGTGCTAATGTATTACTAAGCCAAAACTTAACACAATTAGATGCCTCTACAGAATGGAGGAGGAACTGTGGCTAAAAGTGCTTCACAAAAGGAGGAAATATACTCAAGAAGACATCCTTTTCTCTTGTGTATGATTTTTGATTTTATAGTGATTTCAAGAGATCAACAAGACAACCAAAATACCGAGCATGATGGTCACAGAACAGTTATTGAGAATCTTCCCTTCCTCAACTATTGGGAATTGCTTCTGCACGAAGGTAGAACATGTAACCGTTTAAGTCCACTTTAGCCATAAATCCAGTATGCAGTCTGTACCATGCATGAATATTCCACCCACAGTACTCTCCGTCCTACTCAGGGCAGGTTTAGGGCGCACATTCTAATGTTAGCCAACTGCGACAACAGAGGTTGTTGGAAGCATAAGAACTAATAGCATGCATATCGCAACACAAGATAACATTTTCCATGCTATTTATCTTGGTATTTCTATTCCTATTAAGAACACATTACGACCAAACAAAGCTGTCAAACTATGATACCTATGAAAGCGCTCTCTTGCCCCTCTGGGTCGACCTGTTGCTATATAAATCTTGTTAAATAAATTGGATTTGAGACCTTTCCTGAACTGCATCTGCATTTTGGCTCACCAAATATACATAGCTGCAGAATCGCTGGCCATATGGAGAAGCCTGTTGGCAAGGGAGTTTTTAAAAGTATAATTTTAAAGAAATAATGATTTTTTTCTTCTATAACATATTTTAATGCCTTTGCATGGTGCATTATCATAGGAGCATCCGTTAAATGGGCTTTTAAATGGCGACTCAAGCCTGCACAGTGTTTACAAACAGCGTATCATCTGTTTCATGCCAAAGTGCTTATAATGCATCCTTAGATGTTGTTCTTTCTTTACAAGCGCACATCTTGTTTTTTTATCCAAGTCCATAAATAGATCCAAAATACCCTTCCCTAAGTAGAACACTCCGCTTAAATTTAGAATGTCCTGACACACAATCTTTACTTGTGGGACACACAACTCCAAAAATCCTATGTGCCTGTGATTAACATTTCCATTTGCGTGTACTCGGGAATAAAGTAGCACACACAACAGCAAAGATTCAGAGTATGACCCTGACCATCTTCGTGTACATTTGAGTTTAATAGCAAATATTTCAGGCTAGTAGAAGCAAGACTGATAAATCTTCACTTCCTATCTTATTAGGAGATGGCTCTCTCGACGTTCTAGAAGCTTCAAGAAGATGGAGTTCTAAACAAAGACTTGACTTTCTACATGTTAGGTTAGAATGTATGACTTTATTCCGCAGCCTTTTATCCTGCAGGGGATTTCGCATACCATTACTCCGCAAGTCGAAACAACGACTTGTGCAGGGGGGGGGGGGGGGGTGGATGTTGGAATAGTATAATTTACTATTCCAACTCCAGTCTGTGTGGACACTAGGGAAGGTGTTGGATTTTAAATCCAACACCTCCCCACCCCCCTCCGCAAGTTGTTGTTCCGACTTGCGGTGTAATGGTATGCGGAATCACAATGCGGTCGTTGTAACGACCGCGTTGTGATTCCCTGCATTTAAAAAGTTTCGGGGTAAACGTTGTTTACCCTTAGGTTATAGTAATCAGGGCTTCAAATATCATGTTAGTAAACACCTATGCCCATGTTTCAAATAAGTTTTATGTTTATAATGTTATTGAAATGCTTTATTTCCAGTAACACACATAACTCAAAATGTAATTATTAATTGTCGTACTGCTGGTGTGCAACAGGCCTTCAAGGCATAAGGTTCCCTGTTCATAAAGGAGTCCTCAGTGTAGATGGAGGCTGAGCTCGCAGTCAATGCACTTCCCAGTGTGTTCCAAGCCCAATATGTTATTGTACATTGACTCCTGGATGAATGTACTGGGTCAGTCTGAGATCAAAACGACCCTAGACCTATCTAAACATGTGGTTGGGGGAAGGTTTTCTGTGGACTTACTTAAAGGGCCTTTCATGCGAATGTAATGGACTTAATTTGATTTCTACCCAATAGTTATGGGTAGGAATGGTGTCATGTGCACCAACATGTATGCCCTGAATGAATGCTGGTGTCTGAGGATGCTGAATGCAGGTAGGGCACAATTTTGGACCCATTTGTACTGCTCCATTCCATTTCGTTTTGAAGAGGCAGGTCCTGATTAAAGTAGTGGCTGGAATGGCCAAAACAAGCATTTACAATGCAATGGTCTCGGCATTGGTAAAGTTAGAGCTATTGGCATTGCTCATGATATTATTTTTGTTTATGTTTTTGTTTTTAAAACATTTAAAGAAACTGCATTGTTATTTACAATGTCAATAGCTTAATCACTCTCAAATGCGAGACCTATTGCATTTGCACCCACACACAGATTAAGCTATTGACATTGTAAATAACAATGCCGTTTCTTTAAATGTTTTAAAAACAAAAACATAAACAAAAATAATGTCATGAGCAATGCCAATAGCTCTAACTTTACCAATGCCGAGACCATTGCATTGTAAATGCTTGTTCTCAAGGTCCCGGGGTTTAGGACACATGCCAGGTTACAATCACCTGGCCTTAGGGACTCCTTTTCTCCTACCGGCTTATGTCAACTGGTGCTAGTATGCAGAGCCTTGGGGCTGGTCTTATCTCAGGGATACTGTACGTGTTGTGCCCCAGAATCCCACTGTGCCCTTTTCCTCCCCAAGCATTCATACACACTCCCGAAGCACTTATTCACCCTCTCCAGTAACACTTACCTGCTATGCCGCAGCTCTCCAACCTGAGTCGCGGCGGCTCACCAGTATCCTCCGGTGTCATCCACCACTCCTCACACAAAGCGTCAGGGAACTCGTCCAGGCCGGCGGCTCTTCCTACCACGTTGGTCTTGCGGGGTGACTGCTCTCGGGGTCACATCTCGCTGTCTCCTTCTTCCTCCTTCCTAGTTTCCCCCTCTCTTCTTCGTCCTGCTGTGGCGTCTTTTGTCCTCCCCTGCTTTCACTGAATTTGCTGGGGTTATTAGGAGCTCTGCCCCACTGTTCAAAAATAGGATAGTTGTTCGTTACTGTTGTTGTCCTTGGTATTTTACCTGCACTAATCCCTTTTCTCATTTCATGACAGGTGTTTCGGCGTTATCATGAGCAGGTGCGGTTGCTTCATGGAGAGATGCATGGTAACTATGGGGCCTTGGGCCGTATTCTTCACAGGGCTGTTAAGGATGAGTCTGGCAGAGGCATTGTGCATTGTCTGGAATCTTTCTAAGAGTTGACTTGTGATGCCGGCGTATAGTGCATTGCCATAGTCTAGTCTGCTGGTGATGAGGGCTTGGGTGACCGTGCATCTGGTGTCAGTAGGGAGACAGAAGGATATCTGAGGAGCATACATAGGATGAAGAAGCAGGAGAAAGTGATGGCATTCACTTCTTTGGCCATTGTGACTCTGTTATCTGTGATGATGCTTATGTGTTTGGCGTGGTCAGTGGGGGCGGGCCTGGGTCCCAGGTCTGTGGCCACCAGGAAGAGTCTCATGGAAAGCTCTTGTTGCAGAAAATCAGAACTTCATTTCTACTGTGTTGAGCTTGAGGCAGTTCTTTCTCATCCAGTTTGCTGCATTGGACATGCAGGTGTTGAAGGTGGTCCTGGTGTTGTGATTGTTGTCTGCGAGGGTGATGAGGAGCTGGGTGTCTTCTGCTTAGGATACAATGTTGATTCCGTGGGATCATATGACGAGGGCGAGCGGTGCCATGTAGACGCTGAAGAGGGTGTGGCTCAGCGATGATCCATGAAGGAACTCCGCACATTAGGTTCTTGGGTTCAGAGGTGTAGGGTGGGCGTCTGATATGCTAGGTCTGGTCGGGGAGGAAGGAGGTCAGCCAGCTCACAGCAGGACCATGTATTCCGGAGTTTTGTAGTCCTTTGATGAGGGTGCTTTGGGAGACGGTGTCGATTGCTGTGGAGTGGTCGTGTAGTATGAGTCTGGTTGTTTCCCCTTTGTCCATGATCATCCGGGTGTCGTCAGTTGCTGCTTTGAGAGCGTTCCTTCACGACTGGAATGTAAGGGCAGGAGTGAGATGGGTCTGTAGTTTTGAGCTCTTTTGGGTCTGTCATGGGTTATTTCAGAAGGGCTGTGATTTCTGCATGTTTCCAGTTGTCCAGGAAGGTTCCACTTTGAAGAGAGGTGTTAATGATGGTGGTGAGGTGGGAGCTGATCAGAGTTCCTCCTAGGTTGAACATATGTTGGGGCAAGGGTTAGTTGGGGCCCCAGAGTGGAATGTTTCATGATTTTAGCAGTGTCTGCTGGAGTGAGGGGTTTCCAGTTTGTGAGCTGATGGTCCAATTTGGTAGTGGTGTGCAGCTGGTTGATGAGTTCTTGTGTCTCCCATTGGGGGTAAAAAGTGCTATAGACTTGAGTATTTTGTGGTGGAGGGAGTTGGAGAGGCTGAAGATGATGGGGCACCTGGTTGTGCACGTGTGCAGGTGGATAAGTGAGCCATTAGCGAGAAGGTTCTCTGCCATCGGGCTGCTTGGCTGATCCAGAACTGCAAGTCTCATAGGAGGTAAAGTAGTGTCTGTGGAGCCTGGAATATTAGCATAAGCTCCTCCCAGCCAGAAGTCCTGAAGGCTTCCGTCTGCTGAGGTGACTCTTGAAGTATCTCTGCAGTCTCTGCTCTTGCTGTATGTGATTACTACACAGGCGGCAGGGGGCGAGCTACAACTCTTTGTCCAAGGTGCAAACAAGCAGCTGCTGACTGAGGGCTGCCTGGTGGAGGAGGGGAGTGGAACCATCTATTCCAAGGTCCAGAGGCCTGAGATGGAATCTGGTCTAAGGGTTGCGGAAGTGCAGGATGCCCTAATGCTCTGGTGCTGTATGCTTCCAGTGAAGAATGTTCACGTTTTTCGCACGAGTCAGAGCTCGCAGTCCCAGAGACCCCAGCATCGGCCTCTAACAAGGCGGTGATGTACTCTGCTTGGTGGGTTGGCTGCTGGTAGGAATCCTCTTGATTGTAAATGATGCTACTGAAGCACGTCATAGACCTTGAGTGACATAGACCATGATGGAAGAGGTCAGCGCAGCCTGTATCAACTATTTTCAGGATACAGATGAACAATTATCTATGCGCCTACCAGATGATTTAAGGCGCTATCAAAGGCCCTAGCAGTCAGTTTTATGTCAGTTTCATTGTCCAGAAGTTGAGTCACGTGTTCGTGAAACACCTGCTGTGCCTGATTGGGGGGGGAGTTCATTTGAGAGAAACAAATCACTCAAAAAGGCAGAATCTTCACCAAGTGGTTAAACCTCTTCAGGTGGATGACCAGTCAATAAGGTATAAAAGAGATTGTCAATAGGAAGACAACGTGTTGAAGCCCATGTTCCCTCCTGGAGGCAGCACTGCTTACAAGGACTTCTCCTTCATTAGGGCCTCAATCTGTTGTTGTGCTAGTCCTTTCCTTCCGGTTCTTGGGACAGGGACTCACCCCAAATCCTAGGTCTGGAAGAAGGTCATGTGCTCAGTTGATATCACAAACATTAGTCACATCAGAGACGTGATACTGATTCCTTCCGGATCATGTGATGTCAAAGCAATGACCTCCAGATGGACATGTTGAGTGCTTGGATCAAGGCTTAATTTGTGCCGGTGTTTGCCGGTGCTCAGCCCCGGCACTCATTTGTAAAAATTGACACGCATGTAAGAGAATCCACCACATAGTGGCGCTGTAGGTGTATGTGTTTTAGCAGAGTGCATTAGTGGACCATTTAGCTATTTAATATATCTAAAAAAATGATAAAACTAGGAGTTAAGATTACAGTTTAATGTGGCGTATGGGTAGCGCCAGCCTCAGTGGACCCGTGTGAAATACCTTGGTCACTGGCACTTAAATCTTTACACATTAAGCCCTGCCGAGGATTACCCAGTGTGGCCATGGATTCTGGCATGAGTAGGGAAAGAGAGGGAAGGGAGGATCCAGCACCTCGCCGTAAGTCTCCCTCACAGCTGGCAGAGCCGGTGCATCTGGTACAATCACATGGGAGAAGCATCTGTGGGGCAGATGATTCCATTGGTCCCATGAAGTCCAAATAACATTTCCTGTCCTTAAAGGCCTTGTGAAGAAGAAAGTCCACCAAAGAGCTAAATAATAGAAATTTATGGAGCTTGTTTCATGAAATGCGCTTCTTTTGATCCCGCATCCAGAGGTATCTACAAGCAGAGGTCGGCACATCTGCAGTTAATGCCAGTAGCGGTGCCTGGATTCCCAGAGCTCCAGGTAACGCAGCACTTTGCCACTGCAGCACTTACTGGCATCTACACAACAGGCACTTCTTCAGGTTTTATGTATAAATTGGTGCCGACTTGTAGTGGGCCTAAAGTAGGAGGTTCTGATACTTGGCTTCGAACATGTCTATCCGGTCCAATCTCATTGTCATGACGAAGCTCTGCGGAGCCTGGAAGGAGGAAACTGAGCGGGCAGTTAATGGCATGACATAAAATGATGAGGCCCCCCGCAGAATGAGACTCCCAAATCTCACAGATATTCATTGACTTTGGGCTGAATAGGACCCCCTGAAGGGGAGACCTCCCCCGGAGGTTTGGAAGCCCTGAAGCGCCACAGGGGGTGCAAGGGCCTGCGTGACGCCCCTGTGACCAGGAACACACGCAGTCAGACTGAACCCTGCATTGCTTTCACCAGGGAAGCCCCTTGTGTGCCTGCCCCCACCCTCTTCTCCTCCCCCTCTCGACCCCCCCCATTATTCCCACCCCCGACTGGAGGTGAGTGTCTCTTCCTCACCCTAGGAGGCCTAACTAAATACTGTCCCATCAAGGTTATTTCGAAGACCCTCTACTCTAAGGCAGACTGTAACATTGTGCTAACTTTATTCTTTACTATGTTTTCTAAACTGTCACGCTTTCATGCTGTGTGCTAATGTTTTCCTTTGATTATCACCTTGGTTATGGAACTCTCATGATCTGCATTGTGGCAGTTTTCCTGACTCCAGCTGGCAGGTGGATGGGACCATTCTTTACTCTGGAATAAACTTACTTTTATATCATCTCCACTTTTCATGAAGGATTATTTCCTAATTATACACTGGCGACGTTGGAAGGAGACTCACCCAGCATTTCCAGACTCATTATAGAAGATTGGTCCCAACATCAACATCTTCAATCCAATTATTATTATTCTTTTCTTTTTAAAAGAACTAAGGACTTAAACTTAAACCAAGTAAGGAACCTCTTACTCTTTGTTTATGCTGAGAATGGGCAACGAACACCTATGAATCTTCACTTCAAAACGTGAGTGTTTCTACCAAGTTCGAGCTTTCGCCACGTGCCTCACCTTACTGCTGTCGTAAAAGGGTTGGGAGGCTTCGATGTAGGCTCTGGGAATTTTTTTCTTTAAATCACAAGATTTCCGTGTATTCTTGTGCATCTTTATTTGCCTTAGTGGTTTGTAAATCTCACGTGGGAAGAGAGTGTTCTGTCATCAGCGTTGAGGTTTTAGAGAGGCCTGGGTGTTATTTCCATTGGATATCATTTTCTCGTTTTCGAGCTTTGTGTCCAGAAACTTAAGCATAAAAAACAAGCATTTACAATGCAACGGTCTCGGCATTGTTAAAGTTAGAGCTATTGGCATTGCTCATGACATTATTTTTGTTTATGTTTTTGTTTTTAAAACATTTAAAGAAACGGCATTGTTATTTACAATGTCAATAGCTTAATCACTCTCAAAAGCGAGATTTATTATGCGAGCATTATTTGGGAAGTTTGGCAAATCCATAATTATGAGGAAAACGCTGCAGCATCGCAAAATTCCAGTGGCCCAGACTAATATGCATGATTAGTATTTGGATTCTGCTGAAACTGCTGTCTGAAGTGTCAAATTTTATTAATACTAAACAAAAATCGCACTACCGTGCCAGAGTTGGCGTTGATAATGTTTGTTTGAAAAGGGAACTTTGAAAGGATACGAACTTGACCAATTCTGGTTTCAAAATATAAGAGAACACTGTAGAGGCATGCGTCTACCGACTGTTATATATAATTTGGGATATATTTCTTAATCTGTCGAGTTCAGCCACTGCATGATTATATTGTTGTCTCTTTTTGAAACTCAGGAGCAGTAACGTTGTCGTGGTGTCACTAGAGCTTCAAGTGGATGCTTTTTCAATATTATATACAAGCCACAGTTACTGCTAATTTATCTTATGCAACTAACAACGATTGACAAAGCCAATAGTCCTAACTTGTTGTAGGTATCATGTTACTTGTTGTATCATTATGCCTGGATGCAATGACAAAAGAGACAGCAAAATACAAGTCGTATAGACCCCGCGCAACACCGCCCCCCACCGCCACCCATTTTTTTTTATCCCACTTAAAGCCCTGGGTAGGATACTCAACAACAGGGCCGAACTGGAACCCCAAAGTAGGCCTGGCAATTATGTCAGACCAGCTGGAGGGTCATGGGGGAGGTTAACTGTGAAGCACTTTTGCTACAGGAAACGCCCAATGCCCGGGCAAGCCAGCCCGGCCCTGCTCAACAACCCCGTTCTCTACCGCATTTACCTGTGATCAGGCGCGCCCATTGAACTCAAACGGCTTCAGCCCCCCCCCCCCCGTCGTGTGTGGCAGCCCGGGATGAGACCGCTTCCCGGGCAGACACAAAGCCGCGCCCGAGCACTTCACAGGTCTTTAAAAAGACCATTTGCATGTTAATGAGGCCTCACTGTTGGTTCACCCCTTCTAAGAACCCCCGCAGCTCCACTCTGCCTAGATTCAGCCCCCCCACCCCCAAAATCAGCGCCACTCTGCCTACTGTTTAAAGATTCAGCCCCCCCCCGAAATTTTTGCTTAGCCCCCCCCGCCCCCGAACATTAACTAGCAAGTGATTTCGCTGGTCGCTTTTTCACAAGCTCTGAACTTTGGCAGTGATGTTTCCCCTTGATAGAGAAGTTTCAGTTTCTGTTTGAGATACACGCTTACGCTTTCTATTTGCAAGAATCGCAGGCTCCAATGAAAAATACCACTGGGAGGTAGGTCGAAGGGAAAGTCCGTAGCGTTTTGTAAAAAGCATATTTCCAAGCAGTCATCGAACACCGCCGCCTTTCTCCGAGGCAGAGCAGAAATGCCTCGGAGAAACGCAGCGTCCTTTTCGGATTCGGGGGCGTGTTTTGCTGTTATCTCCTCCAGCCATTGGCTGGAGGAGATAATTAGACTTTCTGCAAAAAACACGCCCCCCGATCCGAAAAGGACGGGGCCTGATCGGAGTGACGGGACCTCTTCTCCAATGGCTGGCCAGCATTGAAGAGGCCAGCCAATGGAGAACAGGGGAGAAGAGGGGCGGGTTCAAGCCCCTCTTCTCCAAAACATTAAATCTCTCGACTTCCGGTTCTGCCTTCGGCAGACCGGATGGTCCCGAGACCTAAAAAGGAGAGGTGACCTGTTTTTGGTCGCTTTTCACGTTACATCTGAGGAAACCAAGGTTGTTAAATCTAACCTCCTTGTCATTGAAAGAAAACAAGCCTCGCGATGTTCTTACCTGGAATTTCTTCTGTGTTCCTTCGGTCACCGTCTTAAGCCCCGTGTCGCCTCCTCCTTCTACTCTGCTGTCTTCACGTTACGTTGTGCGTGACACACGTAACGTAGCCGCCATCTTGGGTGATTATTTTTTCTTACATTTCAGTTAGCGGTACAACATTTTCGCAACAACATTGTGTCGTACGTAAGGACATCGGAACTTCGTTTTTTTTAACTTAATTGCCTCACACTTTATTGACTTCCGCTGTGAACATATTAACATAGAATGTTATTGACAACTCCTTATGGACATTTACTTTCATTGCATCTCCGTTATTTTCTTTCTTTTTCAATATTCTTCACATGTTCCAGCATCGCTGAAGATTAAATGAAGACCTTCGAGGAGTTGGAAACAAAGTCTCGTTGTAATATAAACGCTGTGCATCTTCAGACTTTCTTCTTCAAGAATCTAAGTGGACTGCTGTATTACATTTATTTAAAACTTTGTTAATATTATTTAGTGAACAGTAATCACCTTTCTTGCAGTGACTCAAGTCATTTTATACTTTATCATTACTTCAATTGTATTTATGTCTTCACATATGCAGTGTTAACAAAAAAAGGATTTGTTTTTCTTCTTCTTCTATTTATAATCCTACTTCATACAATACTGTTTTCAGATTTATGTTTCTACTTGCATGGTTGTTGGGTTCACTCACATTTACTTTCACGTATTCTCAAGAAAAATATATATTACCTGTAAGCTTATTTCATCATGCCAAACGTGCCCCACTACCTTTCTTTCTTTCTACACCTGGTGATCCCCCCATCAGGTGGCAAAAGTGGAAAAATGTGTTTGAAAGATATGCCAAAGTATGTGGCACTAACCTAAGTGCTGCAAGAAGAACAGCTCTTCTTCTTCATTGCCTAGGACCTGAAGGGCAAGAAGTCTTTGATCACCTTCCAGATATTGATGACACTAGTTTGAATGAATATGAAATATGTATTTTAAAATTAGACAAACAAAATTTACCAAAAGTTAGCACGATTCTCGAGAGATACCACTTTGGTCGCAGAAATCAGAATGAGGGTGAATCTGTCGAAAATTACATTACAGCCTTAAGGAAATTCGGGGCTTCGTGTAAATTTGGCGCATTACTAGAAGAGAGAATAAGAGACCAGTTTATATTGGGGTGCAATGTGCAAAAGGTTAGCGATGACATTTGGCAGAAAGATGACCCTTCTTTAGAAGAATTTATTAATCTTGCAAAACAAATTAAGCATTCCTTAAAGTGCGTAGAAATCTTCACAAAACATGATAGTAAAGGAGAAATTGTTCAAAAGGTTAGAACCTCCACTAAGAATAATTTCATAAAAAGAAGTTTTAAAACGGAAAAAGATGGTTCACACATGTCTCAGAAGTCAAATTTTCAACCCAAATGTTTTCGATGTGGGAAACGATAAGAAATGTCCTGCTTTGAGAGCTACATGTAAAAATTGTAAAAAAGTTGGTCACTATACTTCTGCATGTTGTGCAAAGAAAGACAAATTTAAAGTAAGTACAGTCACTCGTGGGGTTCTCTCAGACATTGATACAGACTCAGATCTAGACTGTGGGCAAATTGTCGCTCAGGTTTCTGAGAAAGGAAAAAAAGGTCCTCTTGATTAAGTTTTAGTTGATGGTAAGTGCACTCGCGTTTTGTTTGACTCTGGAGCAAAAATTACTATTGTGTCAAAACATTTCTACACTCACCACTTACAAGGTAATGTTAAGGTATTCAAAACTGATATCAACCCTTACACTTATGGTGGTGAACCAATTAAACTTATAGGTTATTTCCAAGGGCTGATTGAATATAAAGGTAGATTTATATCTGGGAAAGTTTACATCTCGCATAAAGTGGATAGCATTTTAAGTAGGTTTCACCAGAAAGATTTAGGAGTTATGTTGGATCCCAACAGTGATCCACACATTCTGTTAAAAGAACATTTTCATGTGAAACTAATCATTGGTGATGATGCTGAGGGTGCCTACATCTCAAACCTCAAAGTGTCTTTTCCCAGTGTTTTCAATGAAAATTTGAGTTGTCTCCGAGACTATGTACACAAAATTAAGTTTGTTTCTGGGTCTGTTCCTGTTGTTAGCAAGGTTCGTGGTGTCCCTTTGTCAGTGAGCGAAGAAATGAAAGACCAATTGGAGAAATTAAAGAATGATGGCATCATTGAAGAAGTGGGAGGAACACAGTGGTTGGCTCCGGTTGTCGCAGCACGCAAATCTGATGGCAGTCTACGCTTATGCATAGATTTGCGCTCACTCAACAAACAAGTCATTGTTGACAGGTATCCACTTCCCAAGATTGCTGATATGCTTATGCTATTGAAGGATGCCAAAGTATTTTCTACTGTTGATCTCAAATCTGCTTACCATCAGATTAGATTAGATGATGAATCAAAGGACTACACTGCCTTTATTACGCCCTTCGGGACTTTCAGATTCCTCAGATTACCCTTTGGGTTGGTATCGGCAGCGTCGGTATTTCAAAGAACACTTGAGAAAGTTTTACATGGCCAACCTGGTGTTAAGATTTACCAGGATGATATTTTAATTTATGGAAGTGATAATGAAGAACATGATTTAAGGGTAAGACAAGTTTTGGAGAAATTTAGCCACCACAATCTTACAGTTAGAATTGACAAGTGTAAGTTCAGGAGATCTTCTATTAACTATCTTGGTCACACTATTTCTGGAAGTGGTGTTGAACCAAAGCGTGAGTTAGTTGAGTCTATACAGAATCTTGTGTCTCCCACAAATAAAGAAGAGGTGGTGAAATTTCTAGGGATGACTGAGTATTATAGTAAATTTGGTAAAGGTTTTGCAGAGAAAACTGTTAACATGAGAACGTTACTGTGCAAAGGAGTTGAGTTCAATTGGTGTGATCATTGTGAAAAAGAATTTGTTGATTTAAAAAACTCCCTTAAGAAAACTCCTAAACTTAGGAGTTTTGATCCCTCTTTGAACTCCATTTTGATTACTGATGCCAGTATGAAGGGTCTAGGTGCTGTATTACAACAGGAGAAAGGTAATAATGTCAATGTTATCTTGTTCCTCTCCCTTAGCCTTAAGGGGGCGGAGAAGTGGTATTCGGTTATAGAGAGGGAGGCTTTGGCCGTTCACTGGGCCACTAAAAAACTCAAGAATTTACTTTGGGGGTCTAAATTCACTGTGAGAACAGATCATAAACCTTTGTGTGAGGTTTTTAACAAAAAAGGCTTTGATACTATCTTGAGTTTTCTAAATGGACAGTAGCTCTTCAGCCTTATGATTTTATTAGTTGAATATTTGCCGGGTGCAAGAAATTGTATTGCTGACACTCTCTCAAGACTGGTGCAGTATGATGAGAAAGATCTCATTTGCGATGATAAAGAGAGTGATGAATAAGTGTGTAATATTGAGCATGATGGAATCAAACAAGACAAGTGGCGTGAAGAGTGTGCATCTGATGAAGAACTTGTAGATCTGTGTTCGCTAATTAAAAAGGGCTGGACAAGGAATGTTCATAACAAGTTGGAGAAGTTTTGGAATGTGAGGGATGAGCTTTCAGAAAGCAAAGGTCTAGTTTTCAGAGGTTCAAGATTAATTCCACTGTTGGTTTTTAGAGAGGAGTTGATAAAGCTGGCACATGAAGGACACCAAGGCATGTCTAAGACAAAAGAAAGAATGAAAATGAATTATTGGTGGCCAGGAATGGATCTCCAAATTGAGAGAATGGTTAGAGATTGTATACCCTGTACTTTAAGTGCGAAAAGCCTCAAACCTAGAGTCCAACCCATGGTTATAAGAGAGCGTCCAAAAGTTCCTTGGCAAGAATTCGCCCTGGACATTTTGGGTCCTGTTTCAGGAAATGGTGATGGCACTTATGTCTTTGTTCTTATTGAAATGTTCTCCAGGTGGCCTGAAATCAAATTAACTAAAAGCATTGACACTAAACATGTAATTGATTTTCTTAAAGAGGTTTTCATGCGTGAAGGTTTGCCTGGATCCATATTGACTGACAATGGGGTTCAATTTGTATCAGGTGAAATGAAAGAATTTTTACAACGTGATTCTATTGACCACAAACGTTGCTGTTTTTACCATCCAGAAACAAATGGTATGGTGGAACGTTTTATTCGTGTTCCTAAGGAAACCATTTCTATGGCTAAGCAGAATGGTTTAAAGTGGAAAGATGAAGTTAACAAAAAAATTGAAGTTTATAGGTTTACACCTCATGCAACCACTGGTTGTACACATTTTGATCTGTTAAAAAAGAGACACCCGAATACTCTGATAGCACCATTCTGGGTAAACAAAGCTCAAAGTAAAAGGAAGAAGTGTTCTTCTCATGACACATGGAAGTCTAGAGAAGAACAAAAAGTGGTTGCAAGGAAACAACATTTTGATGCAAGGAAATCTGTCAAAACCACTGTTGTTAATGTAGGGGATCTTGTCATGATCAGAGCTCCCATGGGGTGTAAGGCTTCAGGTGTGTTCCTTAGGCCACATAAGGTTATTAAAGTTTTAACAAATGCAATCAAGACAGAAGATTCTCGTATCTGGAATCTTAATAGGGTTGTTGTTGTTAAAAAAATGTGGTTGTATGCAACAAAGAAAAATAACAAACATCATTTAGATCAATCCAACAATACCTCCACTTCTCTTTTAAGGGAAAAGAGTGCTAGAACTAAAACCAGACTGTCAAAGTTTGAGGATTTTGAGATGAATTATTGAAGTGTTATCATCCATTTAAGATTTTTTTTTTCTGTATTGTATTTTCTCTTTGTTTGTATAGAGGGAAGATGTGTAACATTGTGCTAACTTTATTCTTTACTATGTTTTCTAAACTGTCATGCATTCATGATGTGTGTTAATGTTTTCCTTTGATTATCACCTTGGTTATGGAACTCTCATGATCTGCATTGTGGCAGTTTTCCTGACTCCAGCTGGCAGGTGGATGGGACCATTCTTTACTCTGGAATAAACTTACTTTTATATCATCTTCACTTTTCATGAAGGATTATTTCTTAATTTTACACAGACAGCATTGATGATTGTGGCGTTTTGGCCGCAATCCAGCCTATCTATTTATTTGATGAAGTATGTTTCCTGCACACAGCTAACACTACAAATGAAAAACATAAATGTATATGGAGACAGCAAACAATCTAAAACAAGTTTTATGTAAAGCTCATAACTCTAACTATTTGCTTTGACAAGGGTTTTCACTATCCATAAACCACTGCCTATTGGCTGCAACAATGAGGGTTTCCTCAAACTCACCCCTGGCTTCAGAGTTCGACCATAGTGATTGGCTGTATAATCAAAAGGTTTTGGGACAGTACTGCCACGGAGGTTGTAGCCAGACTCATTCAAGCACAGAGTCCCCATACAGAGCGGGACGGGAGGGCACTCAGAGAAGTGATGGCTATATGTTATGTTAATAACACTTATAAAGCACACAAATACCACAGCTCTCTTGGCGCTTATCCACGGGTTATGACACCATGCTGCAGCAGATATTATTATATTGAGAAAGTCAATCTCTTCTAAAAGCCTGTTCAAATAAGAAGGTTTCCAGTCTCTTTTGAAAGAGTAATCCATTCCAGATCAGTGGTACCAGAACTGAAAAGGCCTTACGGCCCAAGATAATTTTATTACAGTGTAGGCAGGTCAACAAGATCGCGTCAGAGGAGCGGAGACACCTTCCAGGCACATAGTGCCTCATCGGCTCCTCAATATAGGCTGGTACCGTGCCATAAAAAAACATGTGCACAATACAATACGCATAGAGCATCCGCCTCCTCCAAAAAGCAGCAGATGTCGACACCCCCCTCTTTGGTGGCATATTATCAAGGATGGCGTAAAAATTATCGCCGCTTTAGCGGCAGAAAACTGCCGCTAAAGCGGCGATAATGGGATTGATAATATGCCTTGGAGAATTCCAAAAGAAGCCCAAGTTGACACCGGGACATGGACTTCTATTGGAATTCTCAAGGGCATATTATCAAGCCCATTATCGCTGCTTTAGCGGCAGTTTTCTGCTGCTAAACCGGCGATAATTTTTAACGCCGTCCTTGATAATATGCCCCTTGGAATCTAAGTGGACCCTGAGCCCTCTACCTGCTTTGTGGCAGATACCCCACACTCACCAAGCTCGAAATAAGGTCCAGACAACTCTCAGTGGGGGAATAAAGCTGTGTCCAGGGCAACACAGTGATCAAGTCTAGTGGTGGAAGGGCGCCAAACATGGCACCACCAAAGATGGTGAGAATATTTAAAATCTGCCACACGTCTTTCCTTTATTTCAAAAGATTTATTGATTTTTAACAAAATTAAATTATATATATAATGTCTTGAAACTTCTATTGTAAGCATATGCGATGTAATGCCAATTAATACAGTGTTCTGTATTTTTTTGAGTCAAATAATGTAAAATATATCATAAATTCGACTATTTTGCAATTCTCGTTTTTCCTATATCAAGGTTATTAGGCTATATTGGACTACTGTCCCTATTTGCATATTATACGAGAAGATTTTGTTAGACATGCAAAAAAGAGTACAAGAGAACAGGTGAAATAAAAGAATAGCAGAGAGCACTAAAGCGGCACTAGTTGAGATTAAAATCAAAGAGGAGGGGATTGTAGAAGGAACCACAGGACCTAATGTCTGATATTAAATTATTCAACATATGTTGTAATTGGATTTCTAATTGTGTCAATTCAGGGGGGATGGTTGTCTGTAGGCAAAGATCTAATTTGTTTCATAGTGGTATATTTTCTGTGACAATGGGATTTTCATTAGATTGTGTGTCCTCTGCACTGCGTATACAGTAGACCCACGATTTGTAGTATGATGATACCTTGAAAATTTTCTATTTTTAAAGATAAGTTTTATACCAATATTCAATAGTAAGTCTAAGAAAGACATATTTGCTTCATTCAAATGAGGAGGTGGATTCATAGATTAAGGTCCTTATATGATATTGCATGCGTTTTAAGCCAATTTTGTATGAAAACATTAATTTAATGTGTGCTCAACTTGGTTCGAGAATGTCTTGATTTATAATAAAAAAGCCTATGATCCAAGTTTTCTGAGTCACCTAAGCAGCTTCAACATGTTGAAGTGTCCACAAGTTTTTGTTTAAAAAGGGGTTCCGGCAGCCAATAGCATTTATGAAGAGTCCACATTTTTCAGTGGGGACATTTTAGTATTTCAAACCAAAACAAATTCTGTTGTTTATCTGTCAGAGGTCTATTATTCAAGGACAGACACGAATTTTCCCATTTACATATTAAGTGTCATAAATGTATTGTTTGTACTTGTCAAAACTGCGTATATTTATTTTGTCGATAATGCGATCTTGCCTTGCTGTCTTGTTTAAGAACTGAATGCATCCAATGTTTTGTTAAACCCTTATGTTTCTTACAGTGCCTCTAAGCTTAACAAATTTGTAGAAGTTTATGTCAGAGAGAGTACTCCTCTTGTGCCAAAACTTTGGGTAGTTATCTGTATGTTTACGTTCTTTCATAAGAGATATTTATTTTCCTTCATGTGCTGGCCAGAATGCCTTCTTTCCATGGGGCCGATTCTCAGAACTAACTTAAGACAAAATCCTAAACTTACTACTTTTGGTATTCACAGAAGTTAGGATTTTGTCTTAAGTTTGTCTTAAGACAAACTTAGGACAGACTTAAGACAGACTTAAGACAGACTTAAGAAAGACTTAAGACAAACTTAAGACAAACATAAGACAGATTTACGACAGACTTAAGACAGACTTAAGACAAACTTAAGACAAACTTAAGACAAAATCCTAACTTAAGTCTGTCTTAAGTCTGTCTTAAGTCAGTCTTAAGTTTGTCTTAAGTCTGTCTTATGTCTGTCTTAAGTCTGTCTTAAGTCTGTCTTAAGTTTGTCTTAAGTTTGTCTTAAAACAAAATCCTAACTTCTGTGAATACCAAAAGTAGTAAGTTTAGGATGTTGTCTCAAGTTAGTTCTGTGAATCGGGCCCCATGTATTTTAACACTAGTATTTAACCATATAAAAGCCATATCCGATCTTCTCATATTATTATTTTCAATTTTTTTAAATCAAATATCAAGGTAGCCCTAATGGTAACTGTCATTATTTTTTTTAAATGGGGAATATTCAAGTGTGATACCCTTAACATATTAATGAAGGAGATGGGTTTAATAATACATGTTTCTATGTCTAGCCAAGGTAGTGGAGATGTATTGGGTGGACATTGCCACCAACAGACTTTTCTTAGAAAAAAGACTGGTTGGTGTTTAATAAATCAGGGATTTCCACACTCTACTACTAATTTGTTATATTTTAGTTAAATAATAGATTTCCTAGCCCATTTGGTATTTCAAACATTTAGGAAACATAACGGCTAAAACATGTACTTGTGGACAAATCATCATTTTTACACATTCTTTCCTTCCCTACTACTTGATAAATGTTGGTGACCATGATTCAGTTATGTCATTCATTTTTGTTATGAGTTTAGTTTCTATATGATCTCTTGTTTAATCTACTGTCTTTTTGTATTCTATGCCAAATTATTTTAACTGGTTTGACTGTCATTTTAGACCTGAATCTCCTATAATGACAGGTAATAGTGATTCTTCAAAGGAAATACCTCTGTTAGTCCCGATGAACGTACACTTTTCTGTAAGATTTCGATTGGTTACTATTCATAAAGGTATTCACGAGTAGTATCTTTACAAGTGCAAAATCTCCACACATGAAAAGACCTAACTTTTTATGTGCGGAGACTCCAACACTTAAAAAGATGCTACTCGCAGATCCCACTGTGAATACCAACCTTCGCCCGCTGCCTCTGACCACCCGCAGCATTACAATGAGGCGGTCAGACCGCGGAACCAGATGTCGGACGGACTGCCATCGACAAGCTGTTGGTGGCGGTCCGTCCACCGTCGTAACCTGGCCCTTAGAGTTGAAAGAAATACTCTACATTTTGGGATTTGTATGGATATTTATTAGTAGTGGCTCAATGGCAAGAAGAAACAGTAGGGGGACAGAGAATACCCTTCCCCCGTTACTTGGGCTAAGTTACAATTCTTAGATTTTCCTGCATTAATTCTGACGTGTGCAGAGGGCTGGGTATACAGACAATGTCCATTCCATTCGTTCCAAATCCAGGCCCATGTTGTAATTGTGTATTGTTGTCCGCAAAAAGGTTCACAAGATCTTGTCATGGGTGTTTTTTTCATCTAAAGCCATGGCTTTTTTTCTAATACATATCTAATTAGCATGATTTTGTCTCTGGCATATCCCCCTTTAACAAACCCAGTTTGTAAAATTTTTATTATATTATGAAGATTTTTTTCTAATCTTAAGGCTAAGATCTTGTGATAATGAGGGATATTAGCCTATAATTTTTAAGGTCTGTTGGGTCTTTCCCTTCTTTATGAATCACTAATATCACCACTTCTGAGGCAATTCCCCTAATCTCCCCCAGGGTACCAAAATGAATGAAAACGTTTTACAGGTGAGGCATTAGTGTGTATTTTTTTTTATTTTTTGTCCTCATATGCCACCAAGGTTTTAAATGCGCAATCGATCGGCTTACAAGCAATATGCTGACACAGTTCATACCAACTGGGAGGGATAGTCATGGAACCGGGGCCTCATCCCACAGCAATAGAGCTTGACATACCAGCGACCGCCATACCATAACCTCAGAAGTTCAGCCAGGGTGCTACCCAAGTGCTGAAAAAAGGAATCAGAGCACGCTTAAACCAAGCAGTGGGATAGATGGCTTAATCATTGGACCTGGGGAAAAAAAAAAAAAAAAAAAAAACAGAGTCTCACTGATCCCATTTAAGAAGGTGCGAAAATGATCTTTTGTCTTGATTCCCAGCTCTAGCCAAATCCAACTTAGAAACATGCAGGATAGAGGCGTACCAATCATTGATAGAGGGAGGTAAAGGATCCTTCCACTTTCTGCATATCTCCCTTCTAGCCAGTAGTATAGCGTAAAATACTAGCTTCTTCGCCGAGCTGGAGACCCCCTCTAAGATTCCGAAAATCACCAACTGAGGATGTGCCGTTATTTTGGAGTCTATTGAGGACGACAGGATCTTACAGATGGCTTATCAAAACTGAGACAGAAGGGGGCATTCATAAAACATGTGGATGTCAGAGGCTGCTAGGAGACCACATCTAGCACACACCACCATATTCCCCTGAGTAAATTTAGAAAGTCGAAGGGGGGAATAATATGCTCTGTGGATAGTAAAGATGTGGTTCCTACGCAACCACGCCGGTTTCACCACATCCCACAGAAGTCTACAAGATGTTCTCCATACCTCATGCAAATCAGTACTACTTATATCAGCCCCCCAGAGTTCATGTGGAAGCTTAAATAATCCGTCCATCTCATCCAAAATCAGATTGTACCAGGACGAGATCTCCTTCTTAGCAGGGGGTCTATCAATTAACAGAGTAATAAGGGTACTATAACCACCTAGTGGGAATTTATTTTTTCGAGAGGGCTGTGCAGAATAGGAACGAGACCAGCTAGACATCTGCAGATATTTTAGCCTAGCAAGGCCAGGGCCAATCTTTCTACTCAAACACTCCCAGGAGAGCAGTTCCCCCTCAACAAATAGGTCACCCCAGACCTCCGCACCTGCCTCTCTAATAGGTGCTGCAAGTGAGTCTCCCAACCAGGGTGGATTATCGGGGAGATCCCATAAGGGGGTTCTACTGCTATAGTACCCTATTTTAATGGATTTTGAAACCTGGGCCCAAGTCCTTGCCATTCCCAATAGAATTTTCAATTTAATTTTTTTAAAGAACTTGGGATCTCCGAATTTCAGTAGGAACCCAGACTGGCTGACCCCCTTTCCCCTAAGCAGAGTGGTGTATAGGGTTCCCACCCCACACTCCAATGTTTTTTTTAGCAACACCCTAGCATGAGACAACTGGAACGCCTAGGCATAGACCTGGATGTCCGGGGCGGCCAGCCCCCCCTTTTCCCTGCGCCTCCTTAACTTTTTCCACGAAATTCTTGGAAGATGTTTATTCCAGATAAAAGTATTAATCTCTGCCTGAAAAGTTTTAATATGGTTTGGATCGAAGTACAGAGGGATAGTATTGAAAAGAAAGGAAATCTTTGGCAAAATAGCCATCTTAACCAAGTTAGCCCTTCCTAATAAAGACAAAGGAAGATGGGACCAGGACTGAAGCAACTTACGACTGTCCTTGGCTACCTTGGAAAAATTGATATTTACAATCTGATCTATATTTTCCACAATATCGAGGCCCAGGTATCTCAATTTATTTCCTGGCTGAATACCCGAGATAGAAAAGCTCTTGTCCATGCCCCAGGTCATCATCTCGGTTTTTGAAGCGTTGATCTCATACCCGGACACTACCCCAAATTCCGAGGCTAGCTTAACTATTTCTGGGAGAGCCGTACGGGCATCAGAGGTGAAAATAAGGATATCATCAGCGTACAGGGCCACTTTCCTTTCCCAACCCCTATACGCGAACGCCTTGATGTCGACATTGTCTCTTAAATTTTGAGCGAATGGTTTCACGTAGAGATCGAAAAGAAGTGGGGAAAGTGGGCAGCCCTGTCGCGTACCCCTCGAGATGTTAAAGGGGTCAGACAAGATGCCATTAATCAGTACACAGGCACTTGGGTTCTGATACAATAGACTGATTGCCCGGCGAAACCCTGCTCCCACATTGAACTTTGCCAAGGCCTCCGACAGATACAACCAATTAACTCTGTCGAAGGCCTTGGTGGCATCCAAGGTAAGAACCGCCAGGGGGAGGGACTCCAGAACTGCCAAGTCGATAGCCCCTATTAAATGAAAAGTTAGTTCATGTAACTGTCGCCCCCTAACAAACCCTTTCTGATCCGGGTGTAAGATATTGGGGGCAACAAGAGCTAGTCTATTGGCCAGAATTGAGGCAAAAATTTTATAGTCGACATTCAGTATGGAGATTGGCCTATAGGAACCACATGCAGTAGACGGTTTCCCTGGTTTTAAGATTACCGTGATAGACGCACTGTCCCATGATGTCGGGGGCCGACCGCCATCCAGTAGAATGTCATTAAACAGTAATGCCAAGAAGGAGACAAGTTCCTGCTCCAGGACTTTATAAATTTCAGCCGGTAGGCCGTCAGTACCTGACGCCTTCCCTTTTTTGGCATTATATATAGCCTTGATGACTTCCTCCTCCGAGATTACACTATCCAACCTCTCACTTTGCTCATCAGAGAGCGCTGGAAGTGTGATCTTACTAAACCAGTCTTTAATTCTAACCGGACTGATGTTCTTATCCTCACAGTAGATATTTTGAAAAAAATCTCTGAAGGCGGATCTAATATCTTCATCCCGGGAGAGTGGGGAGCCATTGACATTAATCACCTCGATGTTATTACGAACTTGGTCTGTTTTGGTCTTCCATGCCAATAGCTTCCCCCTCAAAAAGTGATCTAATTACGCACATGTTCTAACAAAATCTGTGAATGCTGGTATGTGAGAATGGGAGTTTATAAATACAGCAAGGATAGAACAGGGAAAGGAGATAGGAGAGGAGAAGAGAAAACAGACAAAAATTTCTACCCTTCACCAAAAGTATATATATATATATTTTTTTTTATTTTCCCTTTCACCATTCTCTTTTTTTTTCCCCAGTCTCCCCCATTTCCCCACTCTCTCCCCCGTGATAGTTGTGTTGTAGCCAAAACTACCTCTACTAATACGAAAGAACTAAATTCAATACCTACAATCTACTAATATGTTTTAACACTCAGGAGCCCATTTTTTATTTGGTCTGAAATTTTACACAAGGTACATATCAGCCAGCTGCCTTATTGCCCAACTCCAAAAGGAGCTCGTCAGCGGCTTGCACTGACCTAATGTTAAACATCTTATTGTTGAACATCACCTTCAGGGCAGCAGGGAACACCAGCTGAGCCGTTGCCCCCAATTTTCTAAATGCCTCAAGCCGCCTGCCAAACTCCCACTGCTTCTCTAACGTAACCCTAGAAAGGTCAGATCTAATGAGGAAAGTAAATCCTTTTCCAAGGAGGGATTTTTGTTTCAGGGCTAAGTTGAGGATCTGTTCTTTTAGTGCATAGGTATGGAAGTTAACCAAGATTTTGCGAGGTTTAGATCTTTGTTGGTTCCTCCTGAACGGATCTCTATGGACCCTCTGTATATCGATGGTCAGTTCCTCTAGAGAATTATCGAGACATAACGACTCCTTTAGCAATTGTGCCACAACATTTTTAACGTCAGAACCTTCAGGCACATTAAGTATGCGTATATTGGCTCTCCTGGCATTATTTTCCAGTAATTCCATCCTATCAAGTAGGGCCTGATCCTCCTTTCGCAGATTGACAATGTCTTCCTTGGCTTTGTCCAAATGGATAGACATCACAGCAACCGTCTCTTCTAACTCCCCTGTCCTAGATGTTAACCCATCGATCTTTTTATCTAAGGACTCACAGTAGCTCCGAATGTCCGCCTGATTAGCAGAAGACTCTTCAAACCCTTTTTTAATATCACGGGACAGGGTTGAGAACATTGCCAGAATAGAAGCCGCAGAGATTACACCCCCCGTATCTGAATCCACTGGGGTTACCGGATCAAGAGTAGCAGAATCTCCTGCCCCCCCCCTACTTCACTTGCGTTACCATGGCATCCCCCCCCCCCGGAAGCTGAGGCTTGAGAGTCTTGACCGAATCACTGGTCTCTAAATCTGGCTGAACCAAATCCACCTCAGACAAAACACACTCAGAAGTGAGCTTAGGGCCAGAGTCTCCATCAGAAGGGGCACAAGAGGCAGAAACAGAGTCTGTAGCTGGAACTCCCATGACACCTAGGGCACTCGAGACGGGCATACCGTTAACGCCAGTGTCCATTACTGTCGAGGGAGAAGACATGCCCTGAGCCTCCGTCAAACGAAGCACCTGTGGTACAGCTTTAAAGTATGAGCGCAGAGACGGGGTTATCTTCGAGTTCAAATCAGGTGGCACACTTGAATCCCTTTTATATTTAGCTTTACCTCTGACCCCGTTTGATCTTGTACACTTCGATTTTACTTCCACAGACAGATAAGATGAGGCTTTCTTACCTTCAGAGGGTGAGGATCCGCCGTGTACCAAAGCAGCCAGATTTACCTGTGAGGTAGGAGCAGGCTTCTTCCACTGTACCTTTATGGGCTTCTTACCTCTTCTACGTGAGCTTCTACCTTTAGATGACTGCTGTTGTAGCTGCTGTAATGGCTGTGGACACTTCTTAGTTAACTCCTCCAGGAACCCCTCCCCACCCTCCTCGCCGCTTTTCACGATCTTCGCGCCCACAGGGCACTCAACACCTCCTTCACCCTCCACCGCACCTCAAGAAATATACTCGACCTTCTGAGCCTGGGAAGAACTATTACATGCAGCGAGAGTCAAACAGCGCGCCTTCCTCCCCCGGCGCAGCTCCAGGGCGGCTACAGACCACAACCCTAACTTTAGAACAACTGGTAATAGGTGTTGATTGGGGCGAGTAACACCTGCTGCCCCCGCTGTACCGCCGCTGCCTCCACCGCTAAACTCGCTACCTGCGGTCATAGAGAGGGAAAGGAGCCCGCATACACCAAGCGGAGCCGGAGAGCAGGTACGATCGTTAGGACACAAACGCTCCGTATTTCCTTCCAAAACGCGCCTTTCTTTACAAAGTTAACTTGAATAAGAATCAGTCACTCCGGGTTACGGGGAAACATTTTAGACGTGTTTTTGCAAACGTCTAGGCAGAGTGCATCGGGAGCCTGATTTCGGAGCGCTGCAGCGGATCAGCCGACCGCCGCCATGTTCTCCTCCACTTATTTCCAGCTTTTCGGCATTAGTGTGTATTGATGATTTTTATAAAATGATGCGAAGAAGCCATTCGGACCTGGTGCTTTACCGTTTTTTAAAGTTAGAATAGCTCTAATTATTTCACATTCATGTCTTTCTTTGTTCAGTTCCAATTTGTCTGAGTAGTGCATGGGAGGGATAATTTATCAAGGTATTTCTGACACTCCTTTAAATGTTCCAATCTATCTAGTTTGTAAAGGGCAGAGCAACATTCTTCAAATGCTTCTATTTAGGGTTTATGTAGAATTTTCCTGATTTCCTCTTAATTGCTGAAATTTGCATTTTATTATTTTAACATTTTAGATAGCTGGCTACTAATTTCACTGCTTTTTTTCATTCAATTATAGTTTTGACCTTCTTGAATTGCACCCACTTCTGTGCTCTTTCACTCAGTATCCGATTAAACTCGTATTTTAGTAAATTCAGTTTAAGGAGTGTCTGGTTATCCTTGGTATTTAATAAGTCACGTTCTAAGCTTTTGATCGCTTTTTGTAGCACATTTAGTTTCTTATTTATTCTTTGTTCTCGGAGGCCATTTTTCCAATCATAACACACCTAACCGTAGCTTTTATAGCATCCCAAAGACTCTCAGGGGATATTTGGGATGAGCTGTTTTCCTTTAAGAATGAAATATTATGGAAATAATTAGGTCTCACGGTCATTAAGCACTTGATTCATTCTCAATATTTTTTCCTCATATATTGGCCAATGTAAATCCAATTATGAGGCGGTACAAGCATGATCTAAAATCAAGATAGGTTCTATTGTGGGATTAAGCACTTTTTGCGCCTGACGTTTATCTGTGAGAAGGTATTCCATCCTAGATAAAGTATTTTGGAGTGTGCGAGTAGAATGACAATGAAGTCCCAGAATGGTTATGGAGACGCCATAGGTCAAGAAGGTTGTGAGATTTAACTATATGCTTCATTTGTCTGTGTATACAGATAATCTGTCCAAGGTACTATCTATAGTGAGACTGAAGTCTCCACCTATTAATAATCTTAAGCTATGCGGGAGATCAGATATTGTCTTTATAAAGTCGGTCCAAGATTGTAGTATATCTACTGTTAAAGTGTCTATGTTTCGTAAGCAAAATCCAACACCATTCTTGTTTTATTTAGTTACTAGCCATCTACTGTGCTTGTAATTTATGGAGTTTGAGCATGTGTATCTCACCCCCTTAGAGATTAGCAACAAACCCCCTTTTCTTAACTGCAAGTGAAATAAGTACTCAGCAATCCAAGAGTTTTTCATTTATTGGGCCTTATTCATTCTTATCTTAGTTTCTTGTAGAAGAATTATATCTCCGTTAAGTTTATAACAATGGTCTATTATCTACCTATGTTTAACACAGTGATTGTGCCTTTCGGTGGTTAGTGATAAAAAACTTCAAAGAATTTTGAGACATATCTCAAATTGTGACAGCAGCATATTCTGATAGACAAGATTGAGATACTAGATGTAAACAGGTTTGAAACAGTATGTTTCTTTCTTTTTGATAGAAAGAAGACTATGTCAAGTTAGAAGGCATCAAATGTAAAATATAGTGCCTCCTTCAGGTTGAGAAAGAGAAATAGAGGGAAGCTCGTTTAAGTAGAAGGAGGAAGATGAAATAGAAATAGAAAAGAAAAAAGCAACAAAAGGAGATATAAGCAATGGCATTACCAGTGCGATGAACCTGAACCCCTCTCCTACCCTATATAACCACCCCTCCCCAAACAAGAACTTAGAGGCAGTTAAGGCTTCACATGGCCACCATAAGAGACCTTACAGCCTCAGTGATACAATCTTTCAAAGCTAAAATAAACCTTAATTAATCACAGAACAAACTATCAATCCATGCACATGTCAATCAGGTACTAAGAAAAGTCTGCTTTCATGTAGTCCACAATAAATACCAGAAATTAGTGGCAAGCATGCTGAAAACATCAGGCATCTGGATTCAGGTGTTTTAGAATAAAGGACCATAAATTAACATTGTGAAATTTAAATTTTTTAAAGTTCAGCAATGTACTATGACAAGGGTGGCTGCCCCCACAATGTCATATTTAATAAAGAGTAGGTGAAATTATCCTATCGACAAAATGTGTTAATTAAAAAATATTTGAAATGTGTACATAAAAATATTTGAATATTATCCTTTCTTGCTGTTATTATCCATTAACAGTCCTTTTAACCAGACAGAGACTGAGTGAATGAGAGAGTTTGAGAGGTAATGAGATGTGAGAGAGAGCGTGTGAGTCTGTGAGTACGAGCGAGAGTGCATTTGCGCTTAGGTGTCTACCATATATCAAACTCTACCAGTGGGAAGACACTACATGGCCAGCAATACTTCTCCTTTAAACTAAATATGTGTGTTATAATAATCACTGCAAAAATCAACATGTTTTGTAAACACTGGAAAAACACAGTTTTTGTCTATTTTGAGGATTAGGCAGCTGAATAAACACTGTCTTAAAACAGCTTAGAAAACATTGAGAAAAACAACTGAAATTTATAAAAAAATAAACACTGAAATGATGTACTGGGTTATCTCCGATAAATGTGCTTAGATTAATACTAAATTTTAGAGCTACATCCAGAGTCAAAAGAACAAATGTAATTACTCCTCTTCTCAGTAGCCTCAAGGGAGAGGTTACCTTACTGCATTCACCTGACATCACCACATGCTACAACAGATGTTTAAAACGCAGTGGTGTTTCGGATGAGGGTCGCAGTCTCAGGTGCGGTGTCCCGCTGTTGTGGTAAGTTTAGTTAAACAGAAGGAGAACTAGATGTTAATTCACATATCATCGGGTCACCTGGACTCACTTTACTATTTCTTACTCCACGTTACTGCAGGAGGCAGTTATTTTAATTTGCTCTCAAAGGTCACACCCTGTCTTGCTTTACACTCCCAAATAAAAGAAATTCAGCACTTCCAAGCAGAGGCACTCGATAAAACAAGAAAGAAAGCACTTGGAAAAATGACTCTGCACTCAGAAATGAGGCACAAGCGTGGGGTTTTATTATTGCAACACTCTCTAACAGAAAGACTTTCCCACATGTCAAATTAAACAGGTAAAACAACATGCAAATATATATGGGGAATGTTGTTCCTCATCTGGGACGGCCCCCCAAACCATTTTGGATGAGTTCCTTGAAATCATCTCCATCAATTACATTCCCCTAAATTTACCAGCAAAACCAGCATAGACATGATTGATTTCATGGACGTGGAGGTTATAGTTCGGGATGGGACATTTGAAACTAGGCTGCACAGGAAGGAAACTGCTGGGAACAGCATCTTGCACGCGAGGAGTCACCCCCCACTCAAACTAAAATGCAGTATCCCTAAGGGGAACTCCTCAGAGCTAGGAGAATCTGCAGTACTCTGGAAGGCTATAAGCTAGAGGAAGGGAAGATGATTGAGAGATTCCTCCAAAGGGGGTACACCTGCAAAGTTCTAGACGAGGTTAGATACAAGGTCAGGGATATGGAGAGACTCAACTTAAACCCAAGCCACGCGCATCCACCAAGCCCGGGATTAGACTCATAGCAACCTACAAATCAAGCTGTACTGAGGTCCAGGCCATAGTAAGAAAACACTGGCATCTTGTCAAGTTGGACCAGATCATAGGCACACTGGTCAGTCCCAACCCACAAATCATATACCGCAGAAGCCACTCTTTAAAGGACATGTTAGTACACACCCTGATGGAACCAGGTAAATCACAAAGCAACACTTGGTTTTTTCAAATGCGGAAAGTGTAAGGCTTGCACGCATAGTGGCAATATCAGGTCTCTTAATTTGTCCAATGGCAAGCAACACAAGGTTAAGCCTTTCATTAACTGTAATAGTGACAATGTTGTTTATGTACTTGTGTGTGTGCGGCATGAAGTATGTGGGGAGCACAATTTTCCATGTCAAACAACGCATCCTGGAACTCCTTAGGGCAATTCGGAACAATGACAGGACATATACCATGCCCAGACACTGTAACACCTCACATAGCTCCACTGGAGCTGAGAATCTGAAAATCTCATTCTTTGGTATTCACAGGGTTACAACCAACACCAGAGGTGGAGACAGGGAACGGGCCCTCAGAAGGATGGAATCCCAATACATAATTCACCTATGCAGAAAAACCCCGGGAGGCCTCAACCAGGATGAGGAGCTTCACGTACCTCTGGGGTAGCCAACTCCTACCGCAACAAGAACACACTCGACACCTTTGTGCCACGCTCTTCCCTCCAACAAAAAAACAAACCAGAAAATAACCTTTTTTGCCCTTTAGGAGCTCAAAAACTTCTTGTCTTTAAGACTCTTTACTAACACAGAGAGAGAGAATTCTAGAAGTTCCCCTTCCGTTCATGTATTGCAAAACCAAAGCTGGCCATACCGGTCTGATCCAAGGTCAAGACGGAAGACGGCCGAAACTCTGTGTTTTGATTCCGAGACAGAAAAGTACATTCCACACATTTCTCTCTCATGCTTTTAAAGGCACATCCCACTCCTTCTGCTCCAGCAAGGCTGCTTTGCTCTGTGCTGACAGGAAAGTAAACAATCCTGCTCTGAAGAAAGCACAGAATGATGTTGTACATTCAAGATGGAGTAAGTTAAAACACACAGGGGCATATATACAAGTCCCTATCTCCTCAGGAACTTCACTTTTCTTTACATTCCTGTGGGGATACGGGCTTAACATGGCTTAACGCTGCCTTGTAAATCAGGCACCCTTTCACGCTATACTTAGCGTGAAAGGGGTGGGCAATGGGTGTTGTGGTGGGCGTTCTGCCTCAGCACTCATTGATTGTGACACTGCCCCATATTTACAAGGGTGGCGTAAATATGGGGCAGCGCCAACATTAAGACCAAAAAAACCTGGTCTTAACATGGCGCAACCAGAAGAAATGCTTTATTTCTCCTCGTTTGTGCTGTTTCTATGTGTGTTGCATTGTGCAGCACACATAAAAACAGCAACATGCCATGCATGATTGTTTATGTGCAGGAAGTTGTCATTTTTAAAATGACGAGTTGCATCTTCTATTCGTGCTGCTTTGCGCAGCACACACAAATGTTATAAATCGCCATTTAAGAAAAACAATAATTGTCACAGTGCAGACCCCATTGCACTATGGTGCAAGGGTGCCTGCGTTGGCTCTAGGCAGCTCGAATTAGTGACAGTTAAGGGGGAAAAACAGGGCTTCACAGTATTGGTGTAAATACGGTGCAGCCCTGTGTTTCAAAAGTAGCGGAGCGCGGCATTAAACCAGAAAGGCTAATTCTGCGTTACGTCACTTTTCTTGTAAATATGCCCCATAGAGTCAATTAAAACACTGGTAGTCAATGGTCATCACATGATCCCAATATATATGAGTGCATATAGCACTACACACCCTACCTGGTTGGATCATGTGTGTGTCAAGGTAGCGGCTTCTCCAAATGGCATTCCAGTTAACCCTGAGCGTGGTTTCCGTAGTAGCACAATGCGTAGTTACGCGAAGTGCACTTCGCACTACGCACGCTACGCGAACTGCGTAGTGCGGTAGGGAAATGCTGTTCGCAATGATTGCACAGTGTCGGATGCTTGTCCACACTGTGCAATCATTGCAAACGACATCATGCACAGTGCAAGCGGTCGTTTTCTGCCGCTCGAGTAGATTTGTACTCGAGCGACAGCTTTCTCAACGTGGACTGGTAGTTTCTCATCGTGAGTGGTCGCGAGCATAAGCGACCACTCGCAATGAGAAACCTGACCTCCCCGTGTTGAGAATCTCACCGGGATGTTTATTTTCCACGCTCGCGATCGGCAACTTGATGTTGCCGATCGCGAACGAGCAAAAAGTCTCGCCAGGATGTTGATTTTGCTCGATCGCGGTCGCCAACTTCACGTTGAGTACCGCGCGTGAGCAAAAAATGCCCGCTAAGCTACGCGTTTTTGCACTGTGCTACGTGCGATTCGTGTAGCGTGTAGATGCGCAAACTACGCACACTCCGCGAGCGTAGCGTAGATTTCCGCCCAGGCCTAATTGCAGTCCCACGGTCTCTGCATCACAAGAAAGAAAATTGAGCTGCCTGACCGTCAATTCATTTTGAAGTTTAACTCATTTAATCCACCATGTTCGTATTCAAGTAGATGTCCTTTCCAAGGTATAGAATCAGGACAAAGCGTTAGATTTGAATCAGTAAAAGATCCCTTCAGGGGCACTCGGATCATAGTGGCCATCTTGCTTGGCTTTAGCCACACACCCTCAAAATCTGTCACACTTCTATAGGTGATTCTTAGTAACCCATTCCGTGTAGTGACGTTATTTTCAAGCTCAATACTTTGTTCATAACTGAACTGTGTTGCAGTGATTACAATTTTTGGGGACTTCTCAAAGAACTTGTCCAAAATGATCAACTTTTCCTATGCGCATGCCTTAGATACATGTAGGTACAGTCAGGACACCATACAAAGCATGAAGTGGGGCTTTAAATTCAAATATATCTGCAACCACTGGGCAGTTGTCCATATAGTTTGCAGGGATCTGTTCTTCGTATCCTAAATGGATCAACCCAGATGTCCACTTCCATGCCAGAAAGGAGGACTGAACTTGCTTAAGGTCCTATTGGGTGTTACCTGGGGCACTCTGAGGGGCAGAGGTAATGGGTCCTAAAACATGGATCCTGAAGAATGATCAGTGACAGCAGAGCTGATCACTGCTCTTTAATCTTATATAGAGCTTTGGTCTCCTCTTCCACACAGATATTGACCTCTTGCGGCACATTGCCAGATATTGACCTCTTGGGGCACATTGCCAGATATTGACCTCTTGCGGCACATTGCCAGATATTGACCTCTTGCGGCACATTGCCAGATATTGACCTCTTGCGGCATATTGCCAGATATTGACCTCTTGGGGCACATTGCCAGATATTGACCTCTTGCGGCACATTGCCAGATATTGACCTCTTGCAGCACATTGCCAGATATTGACCTCTTGCGGCACATTGCCAGATATTGACCTCTTGGGGCACATTGCCAGATATTGACCTTTTGGGGCACATTGCCAGATAGTGGCCTCTTGGGGCACATTGCCAGATATTGATGTCTTGCGGCACATTGCCAGATATTGAACTCTTGGGGCACATTGCCAGATATTGAACTCTTGGGGCACATTGCCAGTACCTCTCTACTATCGGCGTTGACCTCAACAAATCCAGCAATGATAAAAAAAAATGACAAGCACAGCTGCTTGGTCACCAAACATTGAGACTGATGGCTCCACAAGGGAGGCTTTTGCTCTGGGGGATGCAGTACAGAGTCCACTATATCCAACATGTAGCTCCTGCTTCTGCGGGCAGATCTCAGCACTCCTTGCAGGGTCCGTTACCATTATTCGATAGAAGCCAGCAATCAAAGATCTCAGCCTTGTCACGCCAAAGATAGAAACATTGCTGTCAGACCCCATGCTTAGTCAGGGGAAATATGGCACTCTGACCTGGGTGTCCACCAAGTATCTGTCCTTGATTGGCACATGCAGGTGTACATTCCATGAACAGTTCTCCACTGTAAGTTATTCTGTTTTTTGGGGTGTTGGTACATTCCCACACGGTGACAGCGTTAAAATGCAGAACCTCTAGTAGGTGGACTCAGGAGGAGGAAGTGACTTCCTTTCAACTTCAAAGGTAAGTATCTCCTCCATCTACCCGAGTGCAACTCACTTCCAAAGGGAGGTTAAGAATGTTCCAGGATATTCTCCAAAACCTCAGCAAGCTATCCCAAGTTCTCCATCAAGTATCCATACCTAGACATCCCAAAATGGATTCTTATGCCCATAGAGTATAGCACAGCACAGTGCTCATAGGCCATGGAGCAAAAGAGCAGGGCTCAGGGGGGCTGGCATCCCTTCAATGGTTGAGACCAGTAGGCATCTCTGCCTTGAAGGCAGCAAGCAAAAAAGGGATGTCAGTCCTGTGAGAGGGAAGATATCACTCTCTGAAGGAGGGATGCAGGAGGGATGCAGGTTGGGTGCTACTTCCGAATCTCAGAGTCATGATCTGGGGTTTCATACCATTTGAATGCAAGTTTATCGGGTAAAGTGTTCACTGATGTGAAAATCAAAAAAGGAACAGTGAGATACTGTGACAACACAGATCAAGGTTGCATGAGCTCCAAAGCCATGCAGGGGACGTTTCCGTCCTAGCAGAAGGTGGCACTTTGAAGGCCTCCTGCATTAGGAACAGAAGGTAGCAGATTCAGGTACCTCCTTCAATGTGGGCATGAAGTCATTCTCTGGCCATCTGTTGATACAGGCCCCTCTCTTCTTGTTCCCACCTCCCATGATCACATGACTGACTTGGGGAGGGGAAATGGATGAAGAAGCTGAAGAGGAAGAAAAAGAAAGATTTACTTCTAGAGGTCCTGGCTCCTCAGCAAATTAAACTATTCTGGCTCCTTGGATGCCACTGCAGAGACTGGCAGGGGCAGCTCCTACATGTGGGTGGAGGAGCGTCGCCCCACTGCTTTCTCGCAGTGCAAAAAACAGAAACATAAAATGGTATTATGAATACCATTTTATGTTTCTGCTACTTGCACTGCAAGAAAGCAGAAGGGTTTGGTTGGGGGGTCTGGTCATGCTGCAGGGCAGGGGATGAGTGGCTCGCACACTTTTGTGGGCGCTGACTGTTTGGTCTGCTCCACTGCCGAACAAATTAGTCATATTGTTAGAAGGTGGTTCTGACACTATGGGCCGCCCGAACTTTTCACTTTTTGAGCACCTAATTGTTGAGCTTTTACTGTGGGGGTGCCTCAGAAGTTGGGCCTCACCCTCAGTGAACTCAGGATGTAAGAGACTGCATGGGGATTTTACTGGTGTTCCCCTGGCTTGACCAGGCCACTGCGCAGCAGCTGGAGTAAGGGACACCGGGCTGGTTTATGCAGACACATGTGTACATGCGTGTGCACATGTGTACGGGCTGCGCAGGGGAGATTCCTAGCGTACGCAGTCCAGGAGCAGCTACAAAGTGAATGGTGTGGCAGGACTTATGCAGTATTGGGTGGTGACATGGAATAGGCTTTATACACTGAAAAGAAACATGCCAGGGAAAGTCAGTGTGTTTTACTGTGTTTTCACTTCATTATTCCCCTATAGGGATGTGGAGCCAGGGGCTAGATTAACTTCCATTAGGCCTACAGATTCCAGACACGCACTTAAGTCCAATGTAGCGAATGTGAAAATAAGTATTCTGCAGAGTACAAAGTCATTTTTGTACTGCTTTTGGGTCATCCAGAACTGTCATATTTCTCTGAGCTAGCCATGACCAGACCCAGGCTGAGGGCTGACCTCAGCTGGATGGATTGATAACCTTTCGTCCACAAGCTAGGGCCTCCTCTCCACGAAGAGAAGATGGGTGGGGCTACAGGCCAATCCATCAACCGCTGTCGCTGGGTGCCAGGCACCAGGCTGCACCAAGGAGGGAAGGCAGCGTGGGGGAAGAGGCTTCAGAGGCGTGGCCAGAGACACTGGAGGACGCCATTTTGAACAAGCCCAGAGGCTGGACAAGAAGGAGGGAGCAGGGGCAGGGACGTGGTGTGTCGCTGTTTGATAGGACCAACAGAGACTTCCTGCCAGCCCCCTACTCAACTTTTAACAAGTGCTTGCATAGGAAGAGAAGCTCTCTGGGGTGAGGTCTGCTGAGGCTGAAGGAGCTGGGGCCTGGCGCAATGGGCAGTTGGAAGGAGAGACCCCCTGACTGCTCGCAGGACCCTAACAGCACCAGAAGAAGAGCCCAGGACCGGTGCGCAGGAGCAGTGGCCTCTGCGCAGGGAGAAGAGAGGCCACGGAGGAGAGGCAGGCGAAAGGCTGGCGCAGGGAGCCAGTGAAGACAGCACCCTGCTGAATCAGAGACCCCGGGGCGGAGGAGAGTGTTCCCAGTGGCTGGGGCTGGTAAAGAGGAGCATGAAGCGCCCCATAATGCATCGCCAGGCATTTGGAAATCTGCCGTTTTGGTGCTTTGTGGCCCCCAGAGGAGAGGGGTCACCCTCACTTGTGAAAAGGTGCTGGGGGAGCTGCTGAAGCAGCGCAGTCTTCCCCCCCCCCCCAGCACGAAGAAATCTGCCATTTTGGTGCCTGGTGGCCCCCAGAGGAGAGGGTAACCCTCATGTGTGAAAAGGGGTGCAGGGGGGCTGCAGGAGCACAGCAGCCTCCCCCAGCATAAAGAAGAACAGTCCACCCATAAGTTTCACGGGGCATCTGAAAGAATAACCCCTCAAGGGCTCAGCCAGCCTTTAACACCTTCTAGGCTGGAACTTATGTTCTACAGCGGAGGGTGTACTATGAAGTGCATCATGGAGTGAAGGGCTGAGTTGGGGATGTCTGGAGAAGGGCATCCCCTGGAAGTGAAGTGGTGTAATTGCACCGAAATGCATTTACTATTGGTTATTTCTTTTTAGGTGGACTGAAAGTCACATGTGTAAAGTGAAGTACCTGTGTAAGGTGATGTTAAGCTAAATGGAGTTATGTTGCTGGACCTTCCTGCTAGGGGGTCTGGCTGTATTTACGTAATCCCATGCTTTTACCTGTGATTCCTTTTAAAGTGAAGAGGCGCACTGCAGGAGAAGTGTAGTTGCCAGGAGTACTTCTTTTGAAGGGACTGTAAGTCACATGTGTAAGGAGATGTCATAAGCCACGTGGGGCTATGTTGCCAGACAGTCCTGCTAGAGTGTCTGGCTGTATATGCGCAATCCTGTGATTTCTTCTGTGATGCCTTTAGGGGCTGTAATTGCAATGCAACCAAGGTGATGAGTACTGTCATTCTAAAGTGTGCGTAAACATGGATTCTTGCTGCTGCGCTTAGGTGAAGTCCCCAGACTGCTATCCCTTAAGATATAGAGGTGCATACTTTATGGTCAGTAAGAGATGCTCAGTCAGGGTCATGTGTCACCAAGGCAGGTTTATCCCTTTTTAATGCTTGTTGAGGTAATGGGGTGGGTCGCCACTGGGATGGTGCCAGTGCGCAGGGCCTTCGCTCCAGGTTATGTTCAACTATCTCCATTGGGGGCAAGTTGATGTGCATACATGGGAGTGGTGGTACTAGAGCCCCCCTCCCCCTTTGCGGGAGGGGTGGAGATGTTATGCAATGTCACAAAGTAATTCCAACAGCTTATGTATATTTGTAAATTGGTGCATTGTATTGAGTAGTGTGTGTGTTTAATAAATGTACTCTTACTTTTATAAAGCAAAGTAAAGACTGGACAATCAATAATTGAGTGTTATTTTTGTGCACCTGCAAATGGCGATTACTAGCCCACACCACCTCCCTTGAGTAAGCCTCAGACTGCTCTGCAACGCTACCCTCTGAGAGTCAGGCGCTACAATTGGGTGTTTGGTTCCCAGTGAAGGACAAATGTAGTCATGTTATTTGTGCAGGCCTCACAGATGCTGCCTCGTTTTCCAACACATTTGCATTCTCCGTTTTCTCCATGAAAACGGCCTCCCCATAGACTCCTGTGTGGTCGGTGTCCTAGCCAATCACAACGCTGCCATTGCAGCATTATGATTGACTTAGGGGAGGGGAGGGAGGCTGCCTGCGTGGCTGCTTCCTGGGTGGAGCAGAGGATGCAGATGACGCAGGGCCAGACCAGAAAGGGCCTCGAACGTAAGTTAAATTCTTTTAAAATGTATTTAAAATTACCCCCCAGCACAACTCCCTCCCCGCGTGCCCCCCTGCCCTCCCACCCATGAGTCATGCCGGCCGCTACTGGAGACTGGTCATTGTTTCCTTTACCATGAATTCAATCTCATATGCAGGAAAGGTGAGAGCACAGTAGAACCATTTAGTCTGGGAGTAGAGGGTGACTGGAGAGGAAGTGTTTTTCCTCAGCATGCTTCTACGTTCTTGTCATCTTCCCAATTTCACATGCTAGACACAGGCTCAGTGATAAACAAAAAGTTCATATATTTTATTATCTTAAGGTTGAGTTTCCAATAATTCACACAAACTATCAAAAACATCCTAATAGGAATGCATATGGAATTCTAAAATCCCACCTGTCCATCAGTACCTGCACTTTCTGAGGCTGTTGGATGAGGAAAGCTCTCTGGCCCGACCATTTGCTCCATTACACTTTGCTTGGGAACTGGCAGATGATTCATAAACCCAGTTTTGCTTAAATAGATGTCACTTACAGATGAGGTCATTTTACAATGTATATGACTTCCTAGAATAAAGGCTGTGGTAAATCCCCAATCAGTGCTGTCACTTTGTGGATATTCACAAACATTTGCAATAGTTTGCTATCCTTATCTGTACCTCCAGACACCTGAAATGTCCGGGTAAAAGAAAAGTGTAGGATGGTGCACCAATAACCTGCCTTTGTACATGGAGTGTGTTGGGAAGGGAAATGGCATCATGAAAATTCCTTATCCATGAAAAGGCTTTTTTTAAATGCACGTAATTTTCTGACACTATGCATACAGAAGCAACTGGACCATCATGGACATAGGAGAAACCACCGCACTCATATAACTCGACTCCTCCACAGCCTTTGACACCATCTCCCACAGCACCCTTATCACAAGATTTCAGAACTCTACAATACATTGTCTTGCCCTGAGATGGCTAGCCTCCTTCCTCTCTGACTGGACCCAGCGAATCAGGCTCCCACCCTATACCTTCAAACGCAATAACTTAATCTGCAGAGTCCCTCAAGGATCATCACTGAGCCCTACTCTCTTCAACATCTACATGGCACCACTCGCCCACATCATAAGATCCCATGGAAATAAAATTGAATCCTACACAGACAACACCCAGATCATCATCTCCCTTACAGACATCATCCACACCACCACGACCACTTCAACACCTGCATGTCCAACGTAGCAAACTGGGTGAAAAAAGAACTGACTCAAGTACAACACAGACAAAACTGAAGTTCTAACCTTTGGGAACAAGAGCTCTCCATGGGACTCTCCCTGGTGGCCAACACACCTGGAACCCATGCCGCCCCCATCGACCATGTGAAAATCCTGGGCATCATCATAGATGATAGACCCACAATGCCCAAACAAGTGAACACCATCACCTCTTCCTGCTTCTTCATCCTACGCATACTTTGCAAAATATTCCACTGGCACCCCGCCGACACCAGATACCTGGTCACCAGGCCCTCATCACCAGTTGAATAGATCCTGCCATCACAAATCAACTCTTACAAACACTCCAGACAATGCAGAACGCCGCCACCTGACTTATCCTTAACATCCTCCGCAACACCCACATTATGCTCCACCTAAGAGAACTTCACTAGCTACCGATATAGAAGTGATGCTCTCTTCCTTTTAAATCTTTTTTTGAGTGATCATGAACAGACAGTGTCTTTAAAAGAGTTCGAATCCAAGCGCTTCTCACTGCCCTGTGGAGTACCGCAAGTTTCCTCATTGAGCCCGATTTTATTTAATGTGTACGTCACGCCTCTTGCAAACCTGATTAGATCATTTGGTTTTTCCTTGGTATCATATGCCGACGATTCCCAGATTGTGGTGTCCTTCTCCAATCCCTCGGACGCAACAGCACTTAGATTCCATAATTGCATGTCAGCCATAGACGACTGGATGGGCATAAACTGTCTTAAACTGAATACCAGTCAGATAGAGTTCTCCTTTTTGGTAAAGAAACCACCCATGGACACCCTCCTTCTGGCCGCAGAATCTAGGGTTGTTACCAGCTCCTGTCAAAAAGGTTAGAAATCTGGGCATCCTCATGGACAATAAACTTACCTTTGATAACCAGGTCAATGCCACTATTTCGACCACTTCCTATACTGTTTTTAATCAAAAAGATTCTTCCATATATTCCACCTTCTCTACAAACAACAGTAGTAACAGCATTAATATTGTCTAGATTAGAGTAGTTAAATGGGCTGTATTTAAATTTACAGGTGCAGTACCTAAATAAATTGCAATCTCTCCAGAATGCTGCTGCTAGACTCCTGTCCAGAATCCCCAAATTCCAATCTGCTAAACCTGCTTTAGGGGTGCTTCGTTGGCTCCCGGTCAAACAAAGAGTTAATTTCAAAGCTCCATGCAATACCTTTAGAGCTTTGCATGATCTTGGTCCACATTTCCATAAGGACAAGCTTAAATGGTATCTACCAGAGAGGCCCCTCTGTTCAAGTGCGGCAAGTAATATTAGGATCCCTAAGTTTAGACGCGCCTCCTGGGCGGCAGTAGTTTCTTGACAGGGGTTTCTAAACTTTGGAACTTCCTGCTACTGCATATTAAATCTCCGACACACTTACTTTCCTTCCGTAAATCACTGAAAACATTGCTTTTCACCTATTAACTCTGCTCACCCGCTCCGATATTCAGTAGCGCATTGACGCCTCCAGGCAACTGTTCGCACTTTATCAAATAAATTAACATAACAATTAACGTAACATGCCAATTCAAATTATTCACCCATGCATGCAAAGCCCTCCACAACGATGGACCTGCCTACTTCAACTACCGCCTCAACTTCAACCAACCGACCAGGCAAATGCACTCAGCCACACCTCTCCTCATGCAGAAACCCTACATCCATAGGAGCAAATGAGGAGGGCGCCCCCTTTCCTATTGCACCACCAAATCCTGGAACAACCTTCCACACTACATCAGGCCTTCCCTATCCCTTCTCGAACTCCAGAAGAAACTGAAAATTAGGGGTGGGCAGAACTTGCAGAGTTTCACTCCGTGGAATTCTGCTGAGTTACATAAAAACTGCGCCAGATTCCGCGGAGTTCCACGAGTGGGTTGCACATTGCACTGCTCGCATTGATTTTTATTGCCGGGAGCTTGCTCCGTGCTGTAAAATCAGTTTGAATGGCACCACGTGATGTGTCAGCGGGTACTGCTTCTTTGTGCTGCTTAAATAGATTTTCTACTTTAGTGGCAGTTTTCTTAACACGAATGATCGCGACCTGCTGCAACCGCCCGAGAGAAATCTCACTGGGAGGCATTCTAGTGCCCAAAAATGATGTTGGGGGACGTAATTTCTCACTTTTATTCACTAACTTAACATTGGTGAACCACGTGTGAAAAAAGCTCTGCGGCGCAGCGGTTGGCAGAGTATTGTCAGAACTTTTGAGCAAAACTCCCCGAACTCCCCAAGCGGAGCAGAATTTCTCACCCACCCCTACTGAAAACCTGGCTGTTCGACTGTGAGCTCTCTCAATCTGCCCACCTACTCGAGCACCTGGATACCCCTCTGGTGACGCACGTGCTCTACAAACCCATTTAAGATAATAACATAACATATCATCAACACTGCAGACACTCAGCACAAGTATTGTCATGAAAGATTGGGGTGCATCAAAATCAGCCTGCATTTATGTAGGATCTGAGTTCATAGGAGACTTTGAAACGTCCCTGGTAGGTTAGTAGCAATTGTTTATCTCTGCTACTTCACGCACAAGACTTTATACAAGACACAACCTGCTCTTCAGTGCTCAAAACTCCGCTATTCTTTGCCTTCCAGAGAGGTAAGGTCCTCTAACAAAGCGCTCCTGCAGACCCCACACATCCGAACCACTAGATGTGGTGGCGGATCATTTTCATATCTGGCTCCGCATCACTGGAACAGTCGCCCTGTCCATATTCGCACTTGGCCCACGCTTAATGAATTTTAAGAAGATGTTACAAAAATGGTTGTTTTAAATATTGCTACTCTTGCCTGATCAGCATAGCGCTGAGATACTCCTCTGGGAGTGAGTCAGGCACTATATCAAGTTTTAATAAACACAACCAAGCAATCAGTTATACATCTGCACAGTGATACAGCAAAACCCTTACACATCCAGAAGTTTCTGTATTCTTTGTAAAGTGGGTGCGGGAAACTGTACTGTCTTGAAGCAGACAAGGAAATTGATAAGCAAGATGAGCCTGTTGCCCCCTATCAACCCCCAATATCTCAGTTTCTATGGTAACAAATCAGACTGCTTATCCTCAGGGCAGGATGCTGCCATCTGTAGTTTTTATAGTGTGGTCAGGCAGGTGCTGAGCCTGCATTTTACACACTAGTGGGTGCAGTTACACACGTGCTGGTACAACAAGCACTCAACACTGGAATACAAGCATCGGGCCTTACTCTTATGAGGTCTGGACTGGCCATCTGATGCACAGCAAACAACTTTTATTGCCCATGGACATAGGGGCTGCTTTTATGGCTTAAAGAGCTGAGTAGTTCTCAGATTTCCTACCCCCAAAAGTTGCTTTGAGTGCAATTCATTAAAGTTGCCTTGAGGGCATGGCATTAACTTTTATTATAGGCAATTGCATATTTTGAAAAGGAGGAGAATTTATAGTCTTGGATACAGTTTGAGAAACTGAAGTATTACCAGTTCGTATTATTGTATTTTTATATAGCACGAATATGGTGCAAGGGCAGGGCAGTTGTGCCAAACCAATGAACAATTAGGCAATGTATCATAGTGCGGGGTTAAAGAACTGATTACGGCCTTAGCCAAAGTGTTTTTCAAATTGAAGAATCTATCATGGCCTTAGCCAAAGTGTCTTTCATTTAGAGGAATCAGTCATGGCCCTAGCCATAGTGTCCTACAAATTGAAGAATCTGTCATGGCCTTGGCCAACGTGTCTTTCAAATCGAGGAATCGGTCATGGCTTAAATCAAAGTGTCTTTCAAAGTAAGAGTCAGTCATGGCCATAGTGTCCTTCAGATTGAAGAATCCGTCATGGACTTGGCCAAAGTGTCTTTCAAATCCAGGAATCGATCATGGACTTGGCCAAAGTGTCTTTCAAATCCAGGAATCGATCATGGACTTGGCCAAAGTGTCTTCAAATCAAGGAATCGGTCATGGACTTGGCCAAAGTATCTTTCAAATCCAGGAATCGATCATGGACTTGGCCAAAGTGTCTTCAAATCAAGGAATCGGTCATGGACTTGGCCAAAGTGTCTTCAAATCAAGGAATCGGTCATGGACTTGGCCAAAGTGTCTTCAAATCCAGGAATCGGTCATGGACTTGGCCAAAGTGTCTTCAAATCAAGGAATCGGTCATGGACTTGGCCAAAGTGTCTTTCAAACAGTAGGATGTCGATTCCTTTCTAAACACGGTGAGACAAGGGTGGTGTGAAGGGCTGGTAGAAGTTAGTCCCAAATTCTTGCTACGCTTTTGGCAGGCCTGTTTCATATAATGATCTTGTTTGTATGTTGGAATATTCTAGCACTTGTTCTTACCTGTAAATGCTATGGATTTGTTTAAACTAATTTGGAAATGGTGCTTTACAGTTAGTCATGTGACTTCCCTGGGGAAGAAGTCGCAACATTCTAACCGTCTGGCTGGTTTTAGGTCTAGGATTAAATCAATTTCCAGCGCTGCTCTTAACTCCTAATCCAGCTTTAGTTTTGTGGATCATAATTATTGCTCAGCGTTAGAAAACAAGACTCACTAATGAAATACATAAAAACTGTTGTACTTGCTTGTGCTTGTAGACTCTGAGAACCAAGCATAGGAACTGCTGGGAAGGTGAAAATGAGGCAGCAGGGGCCATCACTTGGTCTCGGTGTCTGGTACACCAAGACCTTCTTTAGAGCAGAGACATTACAATATGCCCGAAGAGTGGAATTTTACCCTCTCCACGAAGAGTGGTACTGATGCAAATCTAGTGATGGCCGGAGCACGGGAGAGATGCACCATGGGATGGAGAACTCAAATATTTTCTCAAGAGTGACAGGTACTGGTTTGTTCCATTATAGATATTACTGAATAATACCAGACGGATCCAGTGTAACTATGTGGGAGTGCAGTAGAGATCTTTCCACTGTGCATCCTGAGTGCAGTCTCCTCTTGGTCAGTATCCGCACCACATCATTGATTGCTGCCTCCATGAAAAGGCATTTAACCCATGAGAGACCGAAGTAGGCCGAGCAGAGCCGAAGCATGCCAGTTGTTTGTGTAGAATATCTAATATCCAACATGTAAATGCACAAACAATGGCCCCAGAGCTAAAAAATGTACATTTGGCACCGGCGGGCTACATCTTTGCATAGGTGCAGAAGTATTCATTTTTGGAATTCACAAAGAGCACTTGTGCAAACCTGAGTTTAGTTTCCAGAAGTATCCCTGGACACGTTGAGTGATTTCTTAATTACCTCTATGCTAGGGGCACTTCCATATGTGTAATACTACTTAGAGGACAGTTACTTAAAAATGCCTTTGCGCTTATTTTTTAGATTTCGTTCTCAAAATGGAATATATATTTCCCTGTGAGAAAACCCTTCTGACTATATCACACCAATTTTGGGGTGCTCCCATTCCTGCTCTTTAAATGAAAGCACTTGTCGGGAGTATTTCTGCTTCTGTTTCCAGAGTAGAAATGCATCATGGAGAAAGTGGGGTTTTTCCAATCCTACCCCGGAATCTCCTCCCTGTATATATCTACAGGAGAGGGCTCACCCATGATTAATATCACTCTTTACTGGGGCAATATGATCGATGGCTCAATATCCTGTGATTCTAGGCAAACCACTCGCCAGGGATCCGCAATCCCTCAACGGTTTGCAGTGGAGTGAGGCCTCTGCTGCACCGCCAAGCACAGTACAAGTTTCCTCACTGTCCGCCATTTTTGTGATGGTGCCTCTGGACCAGGGGATGCATGCAGCGTGGACATGTTGTACCTTCCTGCTTGCATGCACCCCCAGTTCCTGCACAGCATGGTGCAGTCCATGCCATTAAGGAACGTGCTTTGGCAGCCCCACAGTGGTGCCTTTCTAAGGCTCAAATGTGACCGCCGTTGGACACCCAAAACACCACCCGCCAGACCAGCAATGTACTCCTAATCTTGCGGGCGGTGTGCGAATAAGTTTGGCGGTCTCCCAAACCCATAATCAGGTGCCTAAAAAAATGAATGAATAATTCAGGATTTATAAAGCGCAGCAAATCACCCGTGAGGGTTTCAAGGTGCTAGAGTTGCCAACTGTTTCGCGGTCCTCTGTTCATTTGAACAACCAGGTCTTGAGTCCTTTCCTGAATTCCCAGAGCGATGCGGCATTCCTGAGGAGGAGGGGAAGGTAGTTCCAGGCTTTGGCCCCAGGTGAGAGAAGGAGCGTAACATTGTGGAATGTAACTGGTGCTCATGGAAAGTGCTTTAGTACCTCCGAGATGGGTTTGCGCTATAAAAAACAGCAAAATAAATAAATAAAAAACTAATTAATGGTGGCTTCACTAAGAGTCTGACACGGATCCCCTGCTTTAAGTTTCCCCCCAGAACAGTACATCACTTTCCTGTTCTCAGGACTGTCACACATAAAGCGCCTAACATATGACAGGAAACAGCCGTTCATGAAAGGATCTTGGCCGAGTCAGAAGGCCGGTTGTGAAAGGCGGCACAGACCACACGACCCCTACCTGTTAGCTCCCTGCCTCATTGGCACTAGGATTGGGGTCCCAGTCAGGCAGATATGGAGCATGCTAAGCCTTTCAACCCAGAGGCGCAACTAGAGCCACATTTCGGGGGGGGGGCTCAGCAAAAATTTCGGGGGGGGCTGAGCAAAAATTTCGGGGGGGGGCTGAACTTTAAGCAATAGGCAGAGTGGAGCTGCAGGGGCTCTTAGAGGGGGTGAAACAACAGCAAGGCCTCATTAACATGCAAATGGTCTTTTAAAGACCTGTGAAGTGCTCGGGTGCGGCTGCTTTTTTGCCCGGGAAGGTGTCTCAGCCCGGGCTGCCACACACGACGGGGGGGGGGGCTGAAGCCCTGTGAGTCCAATGGGTGTTGCGCGCCTGTTTCAACCTTTCAGGATTGATGAAATGAGTACCGTTTAGGTTACAGTTTTAATCAGGAAGAGAAGAGTGAGCGCCTTTCCAAGAAAACAAATTGTAATCCGGTGTACCTCAACGTCCAGAAGCGCCGGAGCGTTGACTCTAGCGCCTAAAAGCAGCAAGCCAATGACATTTTCCCAGTGAGCACACAAACTGTTCTTACACTTAACATCTGTACATCAGAGGTAGAAATGGCATACCAAAATCGTTGTTTGTAAATGTCAGGTAGTCTACAAAAGCATTAAAACGAATAAATTAACATAAACACATTCCGTTTTAAAACAGTGACTTTCTATAAATGCAACTTTCCAGCTTAGCCAGAAGAGGGCAGCAGAAGACAAGAAGTTACACGTGGAGCGCTTGTGTGCTGACATTTCAATAATGCGCCGTTGAAAGGTATTGCATGAAATATCCTAGCTGTTACCGCTCTCTGGTGGTAATCGTGAGACAAATTTACAGCAGCTTTAATGTAAAACCATATTTATTCTCTATTTGGACTTCTTCGGCAGCTTGGCATCCCTCTTCAGAAAGACTACAAAAATATATTCACAATTTCAGGGTACATTTGGAGATAAATCGATCAATCAGGGTTTATAAAGCATGAGCAATCATCTGATAGGGGATCCAGGGGCTTTTATATATAAATATACGGAGAAGGAATAATAGGAAACAGTCCCCCCTGCAGAGGCAACCAGCTCTCTCCTGGCTCAGGAATTGAGCTTTAGGACAGAGGACACTGGCCCTGATTCACTAAGATTTCATGCGATAAATTTAGGGGTGGGCGGACCTAGCGGAATTCTACAGAGTTACAAAAACTCACCGAACTTCCGCAGAGATCCGCAAATGTGCGTAAATTGCCAAGTCACGCTGCTCACGCTGACTTCTAGAGTCGGTACCTTTATCAGAGTACATGGCACCGTGCGGTGGGCCAGGTGGCGCTGCCTCTTTGCTACCACTTGAGTAGATTTTCTACTCGAGCAGCAGCTTTCTCACAGTGAACGGTCTCGACCACCCACATTAAGAAAATCTCACCAGGTGCCCTCCTAGTGCCCGAAAATGGCACTAGGCGCTGCCAGTTTTTGCTCGCCAGCTTATCGTTGGTCAACCGTGTGCAAGAAAAAGCTCTGCCATGCGGTGGTTGGCGAAGTTTGGCCGGAACACCGCATTACAATTGTAAGGTGGTGTGGCCAAAACTGCGTACTCCGCTGGTGGGGCAGATTTTAATGCCCACCCCTAATGCAGTGTACCACATTCACATTTGCTGGGCATTTTTACGTTTAGGTGAAAGCAGAGCAGGGACATCCCTGCAAAGGTTGGACAGCTGCTGGTGTCATCCCCTGAGCAGGTGCATAAACCGGCTGTACTGCACCGCACAGAGCCCCAATCAATGGTGCAAGGGAGAACGTGTACTTTTAGAGCACAACATCTTTTGTGTGGACAACCACCAAAGGGGTGGTCACATTGGATGCTTGTTTGTGTCTGCGAGGTGTTTGTTTTTGACATGGAGTCCAGTTAGGTTGTCTTAGTTGAACGGGATTTGCATCAAAACCCGAGGGTGTTTGCGCGGATCCACCGCGTAAGGTTCCACTGACACAAAGTGGACTCGGCTCTTCGAAAAGGGCAACATCTGCTACAAAGTAAACCCTGCTGCTACCTCCCGCCACTGTGTGTCCTTTGCATTGTGCCAGAGCTCGCACGAAGCCTCAGTAACTGTGGTCCACGAGTCAGTGAAAGAGCCTCTTATAATCAGGAAGCCTTTTTTTCCTGTTGCATTTCCAGGTCAAGTGCCTGATGAGGTTTCAATATCATGTCATTCACCATTTGTGCCTATGGAATGTTTCTGGAAAGCTCTACATTTCCTCCCAACCACTTATCGGCGCACCTGAGTTCGTAAATCCCTTGGGTGTTGCGCGGGTTCACACTGAATGTCTTGGGTGGAACCACTTTCTTCAATAGTTACACACTGAGGTTGCTGTATATAGGAACAGACAACCAGTGTGTGATCTAACAGAAGAAGCAGATGTTGGGCTTGCCTGTCTGACCATCAACTCTCTGCCTATTCTGGCGGGCCAAAATGTTCCGTGATTTCTTAATTACCTCTATGGAGGGGCAGTTCCATATGTGTTATATCACCCAGGGGACAATGACATCTATTAAAATGCATGTACACGTTTCTTTCTTTTATATTTTTTACCCACATGGAAAATATTTTCCTTCTAGAAACACCTTTTTGACTTCATACCACCAATTCTGCGTTGGCCGCACGTGGGAAAAGAGAACATACTCATCTGCAAAGTTACTCCTACATTTTCAAAGCAGTAAACTGTGCGGTTTCGGAGTTGAACACTAAGGGACTCGCTACAATCTCGGGCGGAGTCACGTCTGCCTCACACTGTAGCAGTCTGGAACAGCCCGACCTTAGGTCAGCGGTTCCAACCTTACTATTGGGATGTGACCGCTCATAGGGCGGTTGGAAACATCCATTGTATTTTGGCAGCTTGTGCGGTTGGAAAAAAAGGCCCCCAGCACAAGCTGCCATAGTAAGATGGATGTTTGGAAACATCCAGCACTGTGTGGCAGGCACCGTGCCCTGTCCCGTTTGGCAGGCACCTCATGGTTCCTGCCACACGGTGCAGGGATGTTTAGGGGGGCACCAGGCATTATGGCGGAGGGCCAGAGGGGGATGGGGCCTGGCTAGGGGTCCCCAAAGACACTTTCTGACAGCCTTTCCATGCCGGAAAGGACGACATAAAAAAGGCTGTCGAAAAATGCCATTATAATCCGAACGGCGGACCCGAGCCTGGCTCCGCCGTCATTAGGGGATTATGGTGTTTTCCGATGCACCAACGATCTTCTTCAGCCCATAAGAAGTGGCGTGGATAGCCCCACCGTCCGATGCCTCCGCCTGCCGCATCGTAATGCGGAGGGAGGACCACGGACATAGATGTCGGTGGGATGGACACCGACGGCACAACGGTGTCAGTCCCACCAACATTGTAATGAGGCCCTAATTCACAGCTATTCATATTCAATAACCATATGTAGAAAATTGCTGTTCTGCAGACAAGAAATGAAAAAACAAACAAAATCCGCCTTTTAAAAAAAAAAAATACTGGCCTTTCAATGATTTTTCTAAAGTGACTATATGAGAACTATAGGGTTCCCTGAGTATGTGTTGGAAAACAATGTGTGTTTTTAAAATAACCCTCACCCCCCAAAAGGTCCCTCGGTGGCATGCTTCATCATCGGTTCTTCCCGCCCTGCTGCGGGACAGGGCATGCTACGACCGACGGAGACATGGAAGCACTTAGTAGTAGTCAGGTGATACTATGTGTTCGATGTGATAGTCAAAGCGTCAGGAAAAATTATGTGAGTTAAAAAATACCTGGCTGCATGGAAACAAAACTTCAATACTCCCTGTAGCTGGTATTAGTAAAAAGAGGGGCAAAGGAGGAAACTATGCGGTAATGAGCTGTTTCCTCTCTGGTCTACATGTTTCAAAGTCTAACCCTAGGCTTCTCTTCAGGACCAAAGCGGTTGATTCCTAGTTCCACTCTAAAAATAACCTATGTGGTCTGCCTGATCAATGTCAAGGCCTAATATGCATATTATAAACATGTATTCATCCCTACTTGGTATTTTCCTGTAAAAAACAATCTGGAAGGGTAGAGTAAAAATAGAGTTATCATTCGTGATATATGCTCTTGTAAAACAAAACCACATCACCACACTTGTGGAAGATTAATTTGAAAAAATAGGAAGAATTACATAAAATTGTTGTTTTTATGCCAGGTCCCTCTTATGAGTGTGGTCAATTCTATAAAGAGAAGAATTGAGGTGGGGGGGGGCTGGAAATGCCCTTGGAGGATCTAAAACGGGTACTCACTCACAAGGTGGTGTGTAAGAGGGTGTTTAGTTATTGTGCTTGAAATTTCCCAATGGTTACATAGGTGGAAATATCTAAAGTGTGGGGAACCTCACTCGCATAGGTGGATCTAGCAAGTGGGGTTTTTCAAAAAATGTCTACTTTATTTCGCCCATGGAATGTCGTCATTCAGGCCCATCATATGCGTGCCCAAGCAGAAGACCCAGCGCTGTTCCTTTTCAAACAGGGTAGCTTCAGTGTCCATTTGTTCAATGACTGTCCATTGTAGGTCCAGTATTGTGTGGTTTGTTTCCAAGTAGTGTGTTGACATTTTTGTTGTCACTCTCTTGCACTTAACATTACTCCTATGTTCACAAATGCGTACTTTGACTGGACGTGTGGTCATCCCGATATAGTGTAGATCACATGGGCAAGGGATCATGTAGATCACATTTTTTCTGTTGCAGTTCTTGAAATGCTGTTGTTCCCACTTCGTGTCATTGTTAAAGGTGATGTTTTTATTCTTTTTGGTTAGATGGCATACACCTTGCAAAACAAGAAGAGGGGCTCAATAAAGTCCAAAGGGACAGAGCACCGGGAACTATGTAGTTAAAAAGATTTTTCTCTTTGGACTAGTATAGAGAATTACACCATATAAAATCCACTTGTTCCATTCAGCCAATTGCACGCTATCACACTCAATTATAACCGCTCCAGATGAAATGTTGGAAAGTTACCAATAGGAAGATTTGCAATAGTTAAAAAGCATCAATTTAAGTTTATTGGCATATTAAAAGTCCCATTATAGTAATGGGTCACACAGAACAGTTATAAAAAACAGTTATCACAAGTCAATAGGCATAAACCAAAACTAAAACATTGAAACAATAAAAAAATATGAATCTTATCTCATACAGGAATGACAGTTAAACATTTTGACATTTATACAATAGGAGGGACAATAACAGACAGCAAAATTGTGTCTCAGCAGTGTAAATTTGTAGCTTCGGTAGACAGAAACAAACTGGTAACAATTCCCAAAACAAATTAAACCCAAGAGCATATGCGTAGACGCGTTTCGGTGGTGTAAGTTAATAAGAAACACCTTCCTCAGGACTGGCAATATTTGTCCTCCGTTAAATAGATTTAGTAATCATTCCTAAACATAAAACATAATATAAACATTAAAAACAGAAAAATAATACAAAAACAATATATGTACATTTTATCTTAACATTCCAATAGATTGAGGCATCACTATTTGAACAATGCAAAGTTGGTATCAACATGACTCCCTGTGTCATAACCTAGAGTTTCCAACATCCCATTGGGAACACTCTAATTAGAGAAAGGTAATCCCTCAATCGTCACACTGTCATACTGGCACAATTAATCAGAGAGACTACTCATCATACAACATACCTTATTTATAAATATTTCTTATATAGAGAACCAATATAGTATTATAAGGTTTCTCTATCACTAACCATAACTCCCATTATGTTAAGCAATCATAATAGTGTAGGTACGTCTAATCATGTTGCAATAAAAATCACTGGCAGATGGCTTCTGGGATAGAGGGCAGCCAACATTGTAAAGATGATATATGTCTATCTATCTTCATTTAAAAAAGAGAGAGAAAGTGTCTCAATTACTTCATTGTTCAACAAACCTACTCCATTGTTACATCAACAGTGTATTCAAGGGGCTGGTCTCTCTGTGGTCTCTCACCTTAAAATGATCAGGTGGAGCCTCACTCCATTTAGGGAATCGTATTAATCAATTGCTCTTCAAGATTGACACGGTCTATGTAGATAAACAATAAATCCAAAATATGTCACATTAAGGATGTGGATATTAAGTAATAGATGAATTTAAACTTTGTCACAGCCACTTACCCTCAGTTTAAAAAACTTTCACACTAATCAGTTAGAGTGGCCATACGTCATCTGGAAAGACGTCTTATGGGACAGGAGGGTGAGTTTCTGTTCCACCCAGAATAATGGATTAGGCTAAAAATAAAATAAATAAACGAAATTAAAAAAATATAAGACTTAAATTAATATAGTCACATGGGCTGAATTTATAGCATAACCGCTATTCAAAATATTGAAGAGGCCATATTGAAACTAAAGCGGCAAACCGCCTATTTTGTAATAGTGCCAGCCAACCACCCAGCATTATTTAAGGTAGTAAGCGACTCCTTGTTTAGACAATCACCATTATCGTAATAGCAGCACTAGATATGTCATTGGGGTCAAAGACAGTCCCACTTTTAAGTCCTTTAATAAAATAAAGAGGAGAATCACAACATATAGACTATCACTGCTGGTGTACATTATGGGGCAGAAAATATATCGATATCGTTTCTATTAGAAACAGCGAAGAAAGTATATTTTATGTCAACCAATATTCTAATCTGATAATCCTCGATGTTTTCTATCGAAGACCCAGAAGTTATAATTAAGGCTAACTAGTTCTTACCTCAATAGCTCTGTATTAGCGTTTTTACGAACGTCGTATGGTGCACGCCTCTCATCGAGAAACCGGCATTTGAAAACACCATTAAATACTCGTGTCCGATCACGTGATTTCAGTCATGGAAGGTGAAAGGGGGGAAGAACTATACGAGGTAGTTCGATAATGGTGTACTCACTTATATCATAACGGGCACCATCTTAAGATGGTCAAAAGTTCACCACGACCGCATCATACTAATTATAAAAATAAAAATAAACATAATAAATAAATCAATATAAACGAACCAACGCGGTAATTCAACTTTTGCTGGAAACCGAGGCCGTCATGATGGAACAGTCACTAATTGTAATATAGACACTATCTATATGCCCCTTGAACAATGCACGTTCACAAGAGTCGTGACAGTCACCATCTTAAGACGGTCAAGAATTCACGAAAAAAAACGCATCTTGCTAATTATAAAAAATAAAAATGAATATAAAGATAAAAGAAACACAACAATAATTAAACTTTGAGGAAATCCCAAAGTCACCACGTTGGAATAATCACATACTATTACAAAGACACAATCTATGTGCCCCTTGAGAGATACACGTGTTTAAACTTAAACATCACACATTGTTATTCCCCAATCAAAGTGGCACAAATGAATGTTAATCAGATTAGTAAACTATACAGACCAAAAGGTCCTCCGTAATTTTGAACGTGTTTCTGGACACTGACAGAAAAGACGTTGAAAAACACCCACGTCAACGACGTTGTTGATGTCTATTGATTTAGTGCGACCCATATTAATATAATGAGTTGTAAATATATCATTCATGAGGAATTAGAGTAGGCAGAATACTTAGTCTCATGTCATTATGATGCAGATGTATAAACATCGATGTTGTTGATGTCTATTGATATAGCACGACCCATATTAATATAATGGGTTGTAGGTATATCATTCATGCATGGAAAATTAGAATAGGTAGGATACTTAGTCTAATGTCATTATAATACAGATGTATAAAGATCAAGTTAACAAACATCCAAAGAGAAAGTGGGCTAGAATGCCACTGTTGTACCCATAATGTGCGGCCCTAGAGTAATTAGTTTCATCCAATCCTCTTTGGTATTAAGACCTTTACTAATGGTATTAAGGATGGAAATGTACTATTGTTCTCTATTCTTCCTTTTCATTTCCAAATTGCCGCCTCTAAAGTTCCCTGTGATTTTTTCTATCACAAACCACTTGAACTCTGTATGTTTGTGCTTCACTGAATTATAATGTTGAACAAGGAGGGCATTTTGTTTATTGGTTTTAAGTGCTGATCGGTGTTCCAATAGACGTAGTCTTAGTTCTCTTCCGGTTTCACCCACATACGCTAGTCCGTAGGGACAAAGCAGAAGGTAAACAACATTGCAACTTCTGCAGTTACTCATATTTTTGGATAACATCGTAAATCCATTATAGGTGACAGATTTCGTGGTCTGACAGTGTTCACAAATACTACACGTGCCACATGGAAAACTACCTATAACTTTCTGCATAGTTAAAGAAGATTGTACTTGAGGCTTATTAACTCTATAGGTAGTGACCAGATTTTTGCGAATATTATCATTGCGTTTGAACGCAAAAAGGGGTTTAGGAAGCTCAATTTCCATCCCTTCATTTAGGATATTCCAATTAGAGTTAACCACATTCTTAAGTTTGTTGCTAATATTAGAGAACTGTGTTACAAAGACCAAATGTTTGTCTGACCCCTCAGTTTTCTTCTTCTGTTTTGAGTGGTTCTGTTCAAGCATGCTCTCTCGATTGTAAAATCTAGCTCGTTTAAACGATTGTTTAATTAGTTTTTTCGGATATCTACGGTCTAGTAATTTGCTTTTAAGAGATTCAGAGTGTTTATAAAAATCATTTAACGATGTACAATTTCTCCGCAACCGGAGGAATTGACCAAAAGGTATGTTGTCTCTCTGAGCCTTAGGATGATAACTTTTGTAGTGCAACAATGTGTTTTTGTCAGTAGGCTTCGTAAATAATTCAACAGTAAGTATGCCAGTGGTATTCTTTATAGTAATATCTAAAAAGTTGACCGAAACATTGTCATGTTGGGCTGTAAATTTAAGATTGGCGTCACCAAGGTTAAGCCATTCCAGGAATTCCAATAGTAATGCTTCGTCACCTTCCCAGATGAAGAAAATATCATCAATGAAGGGGCGCCACATTGAGATGTTTTCATAGAATGGCGCCGCCTCATTGTAGATATGTTTATCCTCAAAGCTACCTACATAAAGGCAAGCCAGACTCGGCGCGCAAGTAGCACCCATGCTGGTACCTTTGCGCTGGAGGAATAAGTCTTCCTTGAATAGAAACATGTTATTCTTAAGTACTAAGGTGATACACTCAATAATAAAATCTTTATTGGCACCCCTGACTGCCTCTGGTGTCAAGAGTTGGCTGACAACCCTAACTGTATCATCCTGAGGGATATTTCTTTATAAAGCTTCGATGTCGAGGGTCACCAGCCATTGTTTATTCGCATCAAAGCTGGTGCCCTCGAGCATGGAGATTATATGTGCTGAATCCCTGACATAAGATTTTTGTTTGGTCACTAAGGGTTTCAAAAAGGAGTCCGCATATTGGCTAAAAGGTTCTAAACGAGAACCTATACCGCTGACTATGGGTCGCATCGGGGGATCTATTTGATTTTTATGGATCTTTGGAAGTCCATAAATTGCAGGGGTTAAGGTGTTCTCATTTTTGAGGAAACTCAACTCAGCATCACATATCCAATTATTAAGCTCAGCTTCCTGGAGCACATCGCTTAGACGCTTGTTCAAATCCTCCGGTTTGGAGTGGGGGACTTTAATATAGTGATCACCTACTCCCAATAGTGCAAGCATTTTTTGGTCATAGTCTCTTGTATTAAAAACCACAATCCCACCGCCCTTATCTGCTGGTTTGATTGTTAGGCTTAAATCATCTTTCAGCCCCTTAAGGGCTATTCTCAAAGTTTTAGCCATATTGTTATTGTCAGGAAAGGTATTTTTGAGTATGCCCTTTATTTTTGCATCAATAGTGTGTTCAAATATTTCTACATTTTTGCATACTGAAATCACTGGGGGCGTGAAAGTAGATTTACCTTTTAAACCTGAGATGTTTGCTGGGGTTACATATTCCCTATTTTCAAAAAATCTAGTTAATCTAATTTTTCTAAAAAAAGCCCTAAGGTCTTTTTCTAAGGTGAATTTATTAACATTGGATGTAGGGGCAAAGGTAAACCCTCTGCTCAAGACTTCAATTTCCTCGCTGGTTAGAGCCCTATCTGATAAGTTGATAATAGGAATTTTATTGTTGGCCTCATTATTTAGCGCCAATAACGTTGGTTGCGAGTTTTGAGATATTCCTGGGGGGGATTTCGCTGGTCAATATGCCAATAAACTTAAATTGATACTTTTTAACTAATGCAAATCTTCCTACTGGTAACTTTCCAACATTTCATCTGGAGCGGTTATAATTGAGTGTGATAGCGTGCAATTGGCTGAATGGAATAAGTGGATTTTATATGGTGTCATTCTCTATACTAGTCCAAAGAGAAAACTCTTTTTAACTAGATGGCATACACTACAGTGTACACAAGGGTGATGGCCTCTCAGGGGTGGAAGTAGGGTGTTTGATACTGCATCTTCTGTCGTTTTTTTGTGGCCTGGTGTGCACCACCAAATGTCGCACACTCTTCCCTCTTCTATGTGTAAGCATAGGTGTAGGGAAGTTCAAGTGCCCACAATTGAGTGTGCGCCAATGCTTGTTGATTATTTTGGTTACTTGGTTGGAACACGTGTTAAATGTTGTTATACAGATCAGTCTATCTTCTTTGGGTTTCTGCGGTGTAGGTTCCAATGGAGCTACCCTGTGATTGTTCCTAGCACGTTTGGAGGCTTTTTCCACCACTCTGGTCGGATAGTTTCTTCTCTCCTATTGTAACGTTCCCAGGAACTCCTCAGAATCCGGGCGATGCACAAATGGGTCGACCTCTTGACATCCCCAACTCTGACCTAGTAACACAGAGTATTGAGGCGATCAAGCCAGGGATGGAAATAGGGTAGGAACAGCGGGGAACGGGATACCTGCAGACAGAAAACACAATTTACTACAGGTTATATAAACACAGTATACTCTCAATTAGTCTCACTTATATGACCAGTACCTGATAACAATACCCAAGTAGACGGTGTTCCTCTCTTTAACTCCAAGAAAGATACGGCTCTTATCATGTAAAAAAACAACATTCCTACAACAACAAAACACAGGCCATTAGTACGTTCTCCCCTCCTACATACCAGTGACAATAAGCCACTCATTTATCATACGTACCCTTCGTACATTCCTATCCAACAAAAGAAAAGAAAGCAAGAAACAAGTAGAACGACTCGTCTACTTAATAGATTAAGTGAATGTTAATAATCCTTGGTTCAATGAAATTCAGGATAGTAGAACTCTTTTCAGTATAAAACAGGCTTGAAGTGCAACTTCTCCGAATCAATAAGTAGGCATGGTTCCAGTTACTGTCCCAAGAACAAAAGCCATCCCATAAGAATAGAAATAGGCAAAATAAAAGAAGAATCCACACAGAAATTATCAAATGGAGTCGTCAGATCTGAACCCCAAATTTGTACCTCATGTACTGTGTTTTCCGGAAAGGCAGGAACTCAAACTCCGCTCCTGAAATCTGTAACTCGAGCCTGAGCCACAACAGGAAGCAAAGACACTGCGGGAAATCCCTTGCCACACAGAATACGGAACACGCCGACAGCCGCCTTCCGCTGCCTCGATATCCGGAATGGCTCTCTGCGCAGAATCAGAATGACGCCATGCGCCGTAATGCGGAATCCCCCACACCAGCAGGACGTCTCTGATAGTTTCGGACTGGAGGGATTCCACAGCAAACAAACAAAACGAAAATGTCCAAAGTTGCCGAGCCATGGAGCCGCACAGTTCCCACACTACATCAGATCCTAGAATTATGCACACCGCTAACGTGCGTCAGCGGCCATAAGTAGTCCTCAGCCCCTCCCCTGTGAAGGACTTTTGGGAGTTGTGGTACAAACCCTGGAACTCCCGCTTCGGCTCGTAATGCAGGCGCAGATGATCAGTGCCTGACAGTACGTCCTCCTCCCATGCGCCTCCTAGATCCCGGTTTGCCAGGATAGCGTAGATGGAAGAGCCAGACCGCTCGGGGAGCATGAACATTGGTACACGCTTCCCAGGAATCGTTGTGGCTGAATATCCCTTCCAGGAAATGAGGTACCACAACAGACCCCTTCGAAATTTGGACTTCAACACCCGTTGCAATTCGTATTCCAGCTGACCATCCCTGATCACTTGAGGAACAGCTCAGCGCCTGGCACCCCCTGCTGGTTTCAGCAGACTGCAATGGAATACATGATGGATTCGTAAGGAAGCGGGCAGTTTCAGTTTCTACGCCACAGGGTGGGTTGATCTTGCGCAGAACAGAAAACGGGCCTATGAACCTAGGGTGGAAGATGCTACGAACTCTAAAACTGATGTTTTTAGTAGAGAGCCATACGCGATCCCCTGGTTGATAACGGGGTCCCTGCTTGCGGAGTTGGTCTTCCCACTTCTTGTAGGACCGTTTGGCTCGTTCTAGGTTGTTCTTTACCTTGTTGTGCATGGCTTGCAGGCTTCTCATTTGCGACATCACGGTAGGTTGATTTATCACATCACTGGGAACGGACAGCGGCAATGTTTTAGCATGAAAACCAGTATTGGCCCTAAACGGTGTTTCCTTTATGGAACTGTGCCAAGTGTTCATGTAAGACAACTCCGCAAGCCATAATAATGATACCCAAGAATCGCCGGCATCGTTGGAGTAGCACCGCAGGTATTTTTTGAGAGTCTGGTTTAACTGTTCCGTTTGTCTGTCCGTCTGCGGATGGAAACTGGTAGACAGGGCTACCTCTACTTGAAGAGCTTTGCACCACATCCGCCAGAGTCTAGCAATGAATTGGGGTCCACTGTCCGACACTATGACTCTGTGGAGTCCATGCAACCTCACTGCCTGAGACAGTAGCAGTTGTGCGGTTTGACCTGCTGTGGGTAGATTCTTCCAAGGGATAAAATGGCCATTTTTTGTTAGGCTATCAATGACGACCAAAATGGCATTGTATCCCTGATCTAGAGGTAGACCCAGCACAAAGTCCATGCTAATGGTTTGCCATGGTTGCAATGGTGTGGGCATTGGCATTAGCTTTCCTTTCTTTGTTGACTGTTCCGCTTTTGCACGTGCACATGTCTCGCACTGAGATGCCCATTGTGTTACGCCTTTGCTCAAGTGCTCCCACCAAAACTGTTGGTGTACAAGGTGTAGGGTTTTTGTGCTACCTGGATGGCCAGCAAGTACTGAATCATGACACCAATTAGAAGCCAGTAATCTGAGTTCCTGTGATGGTAGGTACAGTCTGTTTTTTATACAATGGTAATCCGTGTTTGAGTGTTCAATGCACATCTTGCTCTACCCATCTCTGCCATCCAGCAATGGTTTGTTGTTTTGTGACTTCTTCCAGAAAGTGTTCCAGCTTTATGATGCATAACACTTTATTGGGGCTAACGATTGCTTCTGTGATTCCCTGCCATGGTCTAGTGACGTCGTCTTGTCGAGACAACGAGTCTGCTTTTCAGGTTTCTGACCCAGGGCGAAAGGTAACCACAAAGTCATATTCTGCGAAGAAAAGCATCCACCGCATCTGTCTTTGAGTGCGCTGTCCAGCTGTTTTCATATATTGGAAATTTCTGTGGTCGGTATACACAGTGACCGGATGAAGTACCCCCCACAGGTAGTGTCTCCATTCTTGGAATGCCTTCTTTATAGCCAGTAACTCTTTTTCCGCCACTGTGTAGTTAGTTTCTGCTGCATTTAGTTTCCTGGACAAAAAGGCAACTGGATGTAGCTGTCCCGTATGTTTATCACGTTGCGAGAGAACTGCCCCTACCGCTATGTCGGAGGCATCAGCCTCAACAATAAACAGGATCTCGGTATCTGGATGTTTCAGGATTGTTGCGGTGGTAAATGCCTTTTTGAGGTACTCAAATGCTTCCATGGCCTCCGTGTTCCAAAGAAAGGGCACGTCTTTTCTCAACAATTTTGTTAAAGGGGATACCAGATGAGAGAAATGAGAGATGAATCTCCGGTAATAGTTAGAGAAACCTAGAAAGCATTGATCGTCTCTTACAAATTTAGGAACAGGCCATTCCTGAAACCACCTTCACCTTTCTTTCTGCCATACAAAAGCCTGAGGGACTTAATACCACTCCCAGGAATTCAACCTCTTCCACATGAAACACACATTTGCTCAGCTTGCAGAACAAACTATGCTCTCTTAACCTCTGTAATATCTCTGCAATATGTTTTATGTGTATCTCGTGATTGGGAGAAGAAATCAAGATGTCGTCTATATACACAACCGCGAACCTGTCCACACAGTCTTTGAGTACATCGTTTAGGAAGTATTGGCATGCCACTGGGGCATTGCATAGCGCAAAGGGCATCACCAAATCCTCAAATAATCTATAGCGTGTCTTAAAGGCTGTCTTCCACTCATCCCCTTCGTGTATCCAAACCAGATGATAAGCCCCTCTAAGGTCGAGTCTGGTGTAAACATTGGCTTCCCTCACCTGGTCCAACAACACTGGGATAAGCGGAAGAGGGTATCGATTTCTCACTGTATTTTTATTTAACATGCGGTAGTCTATGCATGTGCTGAGATCTCCATTAGCTTTTGCTATGAAGAAAAGTGGCGAGGCTGCTGGTGAACGACAGGGCCTAATAAAGCCTATGTCGACATAGTGGTCTTAGTATTCACTTGAATGTTTAGTCTCAGACTCAGACAATGCATAGACCCAACAAGAAGGCATAGTGGCTCCCGGAATTAAGTCTATTTGACAATCATAGTCTCGGTAGGAAGGTAGTATTTTTGCTTTGACCTCACTAAACACATCCCTATAAGGCACATATTCGGAGGGAAGAACTGTATCTGTTTCAGCGGCGGTGGCAATGTGAAATATTTGTGAAAGTGCTAATGTGTGAGAGCCAGGAACTCGCATGTAACGGCTTTTACACTCCACTGACAGGAAATCTACTGTCTTCCTTTTCCAATCGACAGTGGGGGTGTGTTGCCACAGCCACGGCATGCCTAGAATGACCTCATACTGGGGAGCCTCAATGATATTCAAGAATAAGTCTTCTACGTGGTGCCGCCCATCCCCCTTTAGAATCAATCCCACTTTCTCAGTTTGTTCGGTGATGGGACCTGATATTAAAGGTTTGCCATCCACAGCCATCACCGTCTCAGGGGTTTCCCTGGGAACGCTTTGTAAGCCTAACCTTTGTACCAGCCCATAATCAATAAAGTTCCCTGTGGCTCTAGAATCAATCATCACCCACACTTGGTGTATATGAGGACCAGTTGTAAGGGTCAAGGAGAGCGTTATATGAGATTCCGTATTTTTTGACTCGCTTCCAGCTAGCGAAGGTACTTTTAGTGCCTGTTTCTGAGGGGTCTCCATAATCGAGTCTGTTTCTGGTGTGTCCCCTTCCCTTGTGGTATGTAAAACTGTGACCACCACCTTTTGTTAGAATAGAATGACCTCTGCGTCTTAGGTTTATGGGGACATTCTCTCACTAAATGGCCTTTTCGCCCACAACACATACATAGGCCCTGTGCTCTATGGCTCTCTTTTTCTGCTCTAGACAAGGGAGCCCTAATGGCTCCTACGTCCATGGGTACTGTTTCTTGTTCTTTAGAGATCTCTGTGGGTCTGGTACCTCTCTCCCAGTGAGCATAAGGTTTTTCTCCTCTTTTACGATCCCCTCCCCTTTCGGCAAATCTATGATCCAGACGTAAGGTGAGATTCATTAAATCCGTATAAGTAGTGGGTTGGGGGCAATTTGGGCTAACACATCCTTCATTTCGTCTCACAGTCCCTGGTAGTACAGTGACATCCTTTTCTCTTCAGGCCAAGCGGTTTCAGCTATCAGACGATTGAATGCAGTAGATAGGTAATCAAATATCTTTTTCCCTGCCGTAGCTCTAGTAGTTCCCAATCAGCACTAAACGTGGTAACGCGTCTATCAAAAACCCTTTCGAATTCCCTACGAAAGGCGTTCCAATCAGAAAGCATAGGGTCACCATATTTCACCAATGGAACTGCCCAATTAGCGGCTTCCCGTGTCATATATGATTTGGCAAAAGCCACCCGTGAGTGGTTGTTGGGAAATGAAGCTGGTTTGCAGAAGAAGTGTAGCATAATCTGAGTAAGGAAGGTTTGCATTTAAAGGGGATCCCCTGCATACCTCTCAGGACTAGCTAAGGGAATGGGTGGAGGTACATTGACCTGAATCTGTGATGCAGATCTAGATGCGTCGAAAGGGTTCCTAGTTTGTCTATCAACCCTGTCTCTTATAGCTGCAGTCTCAGCTCTTGATGCAGCCAGTTCCTGTTGGACCACTATCAGTGCTTGCATCACTTCGTCTAAAGTCGCCATCCACGTGAATCGCCCGAATCGGGAGGAGTGATATACGTAGGTGCGTAATTCTGTAACATTCCCAGGAACTCCTCAGAAATCCGGGCGATGCACAAAGAGGTCCGCCTCTTGACATCCCCGACTCTGACCTAGTAACACAGAGTATTGAAGCGACCAAGCGAGGGATGGGAATACGGTAGGAACAGCGGGGAACGGGATGCCTGCAGACAGAAAACACAAATTACCACAAGTTATATAAACACAGTCTACTCTCAATTAGTCTCCCCTATATGACCAGTACCTGATAACAATACCCAAGTAGACGGTGTTCCTCTCTTTAACTCCAAGAAAGATACTGCTCTTATCATGTAAAAAAACCAACATTCCTACAACAACAAAACACAGGCCATTAGTACGTTCTCCCCTCCTACATACCAGCGACAATAAGCTGTTGCAGGGATTCTGCTTATGCACAGAACTATGCGCAGGAACCCGGACCCTCAGTGAATTGTGGTGTACCGAAAACTCACCTCAGAACCCAGAACCCCTTATCCGACCAGCATCAGTGTCCCATTCGGTATCCGAGGTTTAGCTCGGTGGTCCCAATGTATAGACAACCCAGAACAAGCGACTTAGTGTATATCTCAGGAATGGTGGGAATCAGAAATACCTGTTCGTAATTATTCTCATATCAGTCCACAACAGAATAAACAGAGACACGGTAAAAGTTTAAAGAGTTTATTTTATAAACCTCATGTCCTAAGATGCAGCAGTTTGGCTAACATAAGCAGACAAACGATTAAAATCAAAACCATCAGCATAATTACAATACCATAGAAAATGAAAGGAGTAATCATACTAAAATGACAGTGGATCTAAGCCACCTTCCTTTCTCTAGCAAACTAATAGTATTATTATTAGACTAGTAAAAGGTCTCTAGGCTTGAATGGGGAACCCCATACCGTAAAGATCAGCTCAGTGAGATCACATCACAGGATCAGCTATGCTCTGCTCCTGGGAAAGCTCTTCTTCCGAATGTAATGAAAACATGTAACACTGCAATATTAAAAGCACCCGACTTCCAGGCATTTGCAGCTGCGTGCGTGTTATGGCTAAACTAGTGGGCCGATCAACCTGAACTCAACAACATGCACCGTCTAGCGACCCAGACTGTTTCTTTACACTGTGTACAGACCAAGGTCGCAGCTCACTGTTTGGGATGTGAACAACAGACTGTTCTCATGTGAAGCAAAGTCGAGTAAGCATTTCTCAATTTAATAACATGTGACTACAGTGTCGTGTGCAAAAGCACCAAAAGCGGCAAGATGGCTAACATCTAACGCGGTTGTGCTAACTTAGCATTGTCTATATATAGATAAGGATCATCACTACACCCCCCCTTGATCGGACCACTAACCAGTAGGGGCGCACTTGCAAGAACGCTGAGTTCAAGTTTGATAGAACGGAACCAAGGGCATGAACTGTAAGTCCTTATAAGGTAAGTGAAAAAGTTCGAAGAAAAAAATAAAGAAAAAAATGTAAAGGAGTGAAAAAACCCATGTTAAGGATAAAAAAAAAACTCATTTAATGACGTAGGACGAAATGAAAGTGCAAAAGTCAATCCATCAATGTATAAGCACAATAAGTCGCAACAGCTTCCAAGAGGAAATCATTGGAACGTTCCGCAAAATTATCTGCCATCCAGTTCAGGACGGGAAAGGAACATACATGCTCCTCAACCACCGGAGCCTCCAGCACCAGACGAGGACAACTGGCGTGTTCTTCAAGATAACTTCTTGCTAAGAAGTCAATCGCAGCCGTTCCGATGTCCCAATTTCCAAGGACTCCATGTGCTGCTCCACAGGCCATAATCCCGACGCCAGAACAGTCCAACTCATGAGCCGCTAAGGGGCTCATTAGCCGGTCATAATCCGGGGCAGGAGACACCGAGTTCGACAGACACAAATCCAGAGCCCATTGGAACGGACAATCTAGGCAATGAAAGACGGGCTGCACACAAGTAAAGTAGGGAAACCGGAAGGACAATCCATAGGCTATGCTTAGAGTTGCCAGTGGTAAAGTGCCATAGTATTCAAGCATCAGGTTACGAAGATGTAGCAGCCGGGACATGTTGTCGTGTGACGCAAGTTGTGCATCCATAGCGCAGGGCGCAGATCAACAAAAGTATTCCAGCTATGTGGGCGAGAAGTAAAGGGAGACCTCCGAAGACGCTGGAAAAAATAGAATGAAAAAAGGCCTGGATCACACCAAAAATTGTTTGAAAGGAGGTCACAAGGCCGGAGCCCACAATTTAAAAAAAATGAGCCATGCCACTTGTTGACGAGGCATTAAAGATAGTCTGAATCAGGGTCCCAAAATGAAGTGGGAGATCAGTATTCAAAAGTGCTTGCACCTCAGTGTGGGTGTTTGCTACGTGAAGGACAAATGTTTCCCGGGATGAAGTCAACGCGACTCCTTTTTGAGACAATAGAGCCCTTATTCTGCTCATCTTGTTGAACTCTGCTTTCAAGGTTGGAATGGAAGGCTAGATGGATACATCGAGCCAGCCATGCGGGGGTGGGAAAAGGACGTTATTACAGCAAACTACTCTCTGTGATACAGTCACTATGTAGGGAATTCCCACTAACATCCCACAGCAAGCTTCATTATTTAATAGCAAATAACTACCGTTAGCAAGCAGCGTGAAAGACGGTGTTATAACTGGCACAGGAATCCCTTTCAGGACGCAAGCTAAATTTGGGGCATGCACATTACATGCACCATGCACCATGCAATTGAATGTGCCTACACACAACAGAGTGATCCGGAGTGGAAGTGCACTCTCACCTTTCAAGTAAACCTCCTTGCCGTCTCTCACACATCTATACGTGAATGGGAGTGACCAAACTTCGTGCAGGAAGGCAGTACCAAGTTGTTCATATCTGCCTAGAGCATAATGTTTCATGCACGAACTGAACTTAAACAGAGGGAACGGTAATGTGATCAACCCATGTATAAGCCACACAGCAGAATTCAATTCAGCAACAGAGAAAGGCAAAGGTTCTAACTTTTCAATGTGCAGTAAGGAGTATGTAGCATCTTTCATGGACATGAACTGTTGTTTCGCAGTTAAATTAAAAGGAAGGAACAAAGATGAAGTGTTCATGTAATCCCAAGGGACTTTCCCTGCCTTTAACGTTTGCAACGTCCATGCAAACTGCATAATAGAACGCAATTGATTTTGACCATGATACAATACAGACAAATCATCCTGCACAATGTCTACCACAGATGATACAATATTATCTAAGGTATAAATTCTAGAAGATAGGGTGTTAATACTATTATCTATAACAGCCAATACCTTTTCCATATTGGCTTGATCAATAGCACGTATTCTGGATGCAGCCTCAATTTGTGATAACTTCCAAACTTCGTTGTAAACAGCATACACCCATCTTTTGGACCTGCCTACTGCAGGACCCTTAACAAAATCATTCAAATCTATTTTGTCGTTTAATCGTGCTAAATGAAGTTTAACAGATGCTAAAGTGGAATGTTGCAGCCAGGACTGGCATAACTTCCCTACCGAGTAGGTAGTTACAGTGTGAGAAGATTCAAAACGGGGGTCTACACGAACCTGTGTATATCCCTGCGTTAAATCCAGAAACCGATGTTGACAGGAATCTGAACTCGTTTGCCACACCAACTACCCCTCCGGATTCAGTTCAGAAATATTGAAGGATGTGTTGGATACATACGTCTGCAACATAGCAAGGGACAGATCCGTATGATTACCCCAATTGGGATAAGCACCCAGACCCGGAATCGAGGGAGAATTTAATTTTTTAGAAGTAGCCAAAACAGGTGGTCTGAAAAATGGACGAATTTAAAAATAACATGTGATTCGGGATAAGACAGGCACGATGCAAAGCTTCTGTTCCCTGTACTTGCCACGGTTTGGAGCCCCAAACCGATTTAAGATCGATAGTAGCTTTCCACAGATCATAGCCGCCAATTGCCAACTTGTCCATAAAGGACTTGGAATACAACAATTTGGTGTGTGTCAGTCGAACTTTAGAAGCAGACTCAGGCGCAACCTTAAAATAAAAAGAGGCCGGATTCGACACACTAAAATCAGAAAAATAGGTGAATTTGTCCACTAACGTGGCAGAGCTGCCCAGCCTAGGGGCGGGACAGTGCTCCCATTGTGTGAAATGTACAAAATTTCTAAACGTATTTGCTTAGTGTAGGAAATGCGTGCCATAATGTTGATAGCAAAATTGCTCATCATAATTAGCAGTATCTAAATACAAATCCTCAGCATCAAATGCAGCATAATATTTCAAATCAGAAAACAGTGCTTCAATGGCTTGAACATCCCAGTCATCTGAGTGGATGTTCTGCTTGACGACATCACCCATAGAAACACAAAATACATTTGGTACATTAATTACTTCAGTGGGGCCATGAATTTGAAATTTTACGGCATCCCAAGCGATCCCATCACGTACAGGCCAGGCAGTAATGTTCACAAAAGTCTGGTCCTTTTCATGATATGTGATGAGTGGGGGGCCAAAGTTCCATCAATTAGTCGAATCATAGATCTTTCTTTCAGGTAGTGTCCATTGAGAAGTCTAAAAAACACTACCACAAAGTCAATGGACATAAACAAAAAAACACATATGAGCACTAGCCAAATGTAAGTCCAAGGGGGAATTAAAAAATGTCTTTTGAACCAGGCCACAAAAATCGAAACTTTGGACGGAGCAATGGAAGTCATTGAATTAGAGTCAAAAGAGTCTTGTGAGAGGGCAACTGTGGTGGATTGTAAAACAGGCAATGTAACATCCGCAGAATAAGCATACTCAACGTCTTCGGGCAGACCACCGGGTGTCGGTGGCAACAAGGGACCAGTAACTGTATGCATCTCGATTGCAACATCAGGCACGGTGTTAAGCACGGGCCACAACAGAATTTCTCAGCATCGAAGGGCAAGAAACTGCCGGAGTCATACTAAGAAGAATCGGCCACTCGCTGTAGCTTGACATTGTCAATTGAGATGTACCTGTTATCCTTTCGACCAGGAAGTGGAGGTAAAATGACTGTTCTAGTACCCTGTACTCCAAGCACCTGAACCGGTGCACGATAAGAGGGGCCGAACTCCTTCTTGTTCTCCACCTTCTCACGGACCAGATCACTAACTCGAGGTAGCCAGCCGACTACCGGAACCTGAAGCGCAGCATCAGATGAGGAGGGTACGTGTTCCTTCGCTAGACTGTCTCTGGCTTCCTGAAGATTCTGCAAGACAGCACAGTGTTCATCTACGTCAAAGGGTGCGGCTGACGCCGCCATGTCTAGACCATCAAGGTCTGGGACAAACATTCGTACACCAAAGAGCATCATGTATGGGTCCGCCCACCCAGAGACCTTCTAGGGAGATTATTAAGTGCACGTTGCACGTCATATAAGTGGGCTAACCAGTTCCGGCCAGTACCTAAAACCCTGGCTGTCAAAGATTGCTTTAAGTCACGGTTCATTCGCTCCACTACACTATTACCCTCAGGCCGGTATGGAGACGAAAATTTGACTTGGACCCCCAAATTTCTCATGGCTGCTTTGTATGCCTTAGAGGCGAATGCAGGGCCCTGATCAGACTGAAAGGTACCACATGCAAAACTTCCAACAAAGACACGCAAATCCTTTATGACAGTGCGAGATTCAGCACTCCTTTGTGGCCACACCCACAGAAAACGTGTGCACGAATCAACTGCAACCAAGATGTATTTGTACGCAGTATCAGAGGTAAAAGGACCGCAATGATCTAAATAAACACAACCCATTGGTTTATTAGATATGTACAACTGAATTTGTGGTGGGCGCGCCGCAGTTGAAGGTTTAATCTGCTGGCAAATGTCACAATTAAGAACATAAGCTCTGGCTTGTTTATACAAACCGCACCACCAGTAACATTGTTGTAGCAGAGATACAGTAGCTGCAACGCCGGCATGCCCTCGTGAGCCGCTAATATCAAAGATGGTCTGCAGTCCGCATTGGGAATCAATCTGTCACCAACGTCATTAATCCTCACTAACGGGACGTTATCAGGACTTAAGCGATAATGGTAACGAGCAGGGAAACCTCTCGGAAATTTCGTTCCCTGCTCTGTAGCAGCAATAGCTGCCAAGATGTCATAATTGATCTTACTTTTGGATCTTGTAACTGCTGCTACTAAGTATGTTGCCACTGCTGTGTTTGCTGCCTCGTCAGCTAGGCTGTTGCCGACAGCATGGACACCAACTCGTTGGTGACCAAGAGTGTGAATTACATTCACGAGAGGCAGACGTTCTTTAAGATCTGCCACTCGAACTCAAAGCAGTTTATGCTTAATGGTGCTACCTTTGGAATCATGGTAGTCATTCTGAGACCAAAAATGTAGATTGTCGTTGTAAGATTGAACACAATAAAAGTCACTCACTATAAGGGTAGTGACTCGGGGATCAGCAAACTCTAGCGCTAGCACTAGAGCACGAAGCTCCGCCAACTGCGCGGTACAATCACCCAATGACTGCGTGTGCACGACATCGGACTGGAATTCTCCATTTACGAAAGTACCGACCACAATTGCGCAAGCCGCTAAATAGGCGTGCTTTGATCCAGTTGCCGGTTGCGCAGAACCGTCAGTGTATATGACACAATGGTAATCCTCGAGCGGGCGCAAGGACAGAGGAGCCGGATGAACGAATTCATACTGCAAAAACTCCTGAGTCTGAAGTGCTGCGTCAAAGATATATGTGACGTCCGGCGATGTCAAGGAAGTGGCCCATTGTATCCACCTTGGATGCAAAGCCTTAGAATTAGGTACACTTGCTTTTGTCACCGCCTCAAGGGCAGGATATGGTGTTACCACCAACATGCGTTTACCTTGTGATAGCGCTCGTTCTTTCAGAATCGCCATCTACACTGCCGTTAGAACTTTCTCGACAGCGGAAAATCGCAGTTCAGCCGAAGTGTACAAGTGAGATTTGTAAGCAATGGGGACGGTGTTGCCCTCATTGAACGTTAAGTATGTGAAACCCACCGCGCCAGGCATAATTCTTATGACTAGGTTAGTGTGGTTATCACACGTCAGTAAGTATTTAGAAGCAAGAAGATCAGCTTGCAATGACTGCAATATAGCTGAATGCTCTGGCAGCCAACAAGATTTGGAAAAAGTAGGTCGTACCAAGGCATAAAGCGGCTTGATACACTGGGCATAATCCGGAATGTAAGTTCGACCAAAATTCAGAAAACCCAGCAGAGATTGTCATTTCTTCAGTGACGTAGGAGCACGTAGGTATGCGCACTTTTCTAGAAAGTGCGGAGCCAGTCCTCGACCTTCATTGTTGAGTTCGTACCCCAAGAACAACACTGTATATTCCGTAAAGTGAGACTTCGCAAAGTTAAATTTGTATCCGAAGTCTGCAAACAAAACAATAATGCGATCAACGCGACGGAGATGCGGTTCCAACTCGTCATCTGTGAGATAAATATCATCCACATACGAGTACGCATCAGGGTCTATTCCCTCTAAGAGAGAGACCACGCGAGCAGCAAAGACTCCAGGGCTGTTCTTATAGCCTATTGGTAATCTTTTGAATTGTTTGTTTGCCACCCGAGGTGAACGCCGTCCACTCACTACTAAGAGAGGACAGGTTATGGCTGTAAAAGCCATTGGAAATGTCAAGTGTGGTTTTAAACCTTTTTCTCACGAGACTATCGACGAGAACCGAACTGTGGGTGTTTTGTACTGCACATGTCCGGCAATGAGAGTTTCGGTGCCGGTAATCCAAAACTAGGCGGTACGACCCGTCAGGCTTCGTCACAGTGAACAAAGGATTATTCATAGGTGACACACATGTTTCGATTACTCCTTGATATTCCAATTGTTCAAGGATCGACGCGACGTGAGCTCTAGCTTCGTGACGCATGGGGTATTGGGGTTGAGGTTGGGGCATAGTCCGCAATGGAATCTCATGGCCGGGAGACAATTTATCCCAGCCAACCTGATTTCGATATAACGCAGGTGCTTGCACCTGAGCCCATTCCTCGGCGTACTTTTTAGCTTGGACCTTCGGCACTGTGTGCACAAAGGACGGGAGGATTACCTCCTCCCCTCTAGGAGCATCTAAAACGAAAGCCGGGGGCCAATACACCTCCGCCAACAGAATATCATAGGAAGTGGTCAGATTATCCCAAAAAACCCCTTGAATTGTACGTTGTATGTCACCTTCAATTTGAATGACTATATTATACAGTCTATCAGGGGGAGACACCCGATTGTCAGCAGTTTCAATATTCACGAATATATCAGTTGCTGTCGCCACCAGATATGGACGCAGTGCTTGTCGCACTACTGTAACGTCCGCCACGCTGTCTAGCAGCGTTAGCGCCCATGTCAGGTTCTGAAGCTGCGTCCGTACCATCTGAGGCATACCTCGCTGTCAGTGCTGCAACTTTCTTCTTTTGAAACGGGGGTCTGTGACGTGCAGACTCGTCCTGCTTGCCTTTGCCGTCAGACTGGCGAGGTTGCTCACGACTTTGGGCACCCCTTCCTTTCCCACGGTCTCCGCCATTGGATTGTGAAGCCGATGTTTCCTGTGAAGAACGAGGAGAGCGTTGTTCAGAAACCTGAAATCTATCAGGTGACTTAATTCGAGATCGATCGGGCAGATCATATGTGCGTTCGGTAGACGACTGTATCGGTGAGGCAGGACGTGACCCCTGTTTCTGTTGCTGTTTCCCCTGTTTCTTAGCTCTCCAACTTTGCTTAGGAAAGTTAGGGCGTTCATCTTTTGTAGACGAGCTCACCTTAGTTTGCTGTACTATATCAGGAATGATCACAGTTGGTTTTACACCCAAGGCACTACGACCCACGGTCCTATATGCCTTCGCAATTACTTTAGCGAACTCTTTGGGCTTGTCGACGTCATCCACACGGTCCATCATATTTGCAACTTGGAACTGCATGGCATCTCCTTTGAGGTTGCCCATCACCATGGAGCATACCACATCGAAGCTGTCGACAAGCCTCATTCCCAATTCAATAGCAGCCTCCGCACCATGATTCTCCTGAACCTTTTTGATGACGGATGGTAGCACAGACATAGACGGAGTGCCATAGCACTTCGAATAGGTTGTGGCAAAGACCTTACCCCAGTTGTCACAATCGGCCATATCCGGGACCAGGTCTTTGGGCAAAGTAATGGTGAGGATCCTGTGTTTCTCCACAGGAGTGGTATTTGGAAAAAACGCTTCCAGTTGGTCAAATTTCTCAGGAAGCCAATAAGGAAATTCATCCTTACTCTGGGGGCGCTTGCTGACCACCGAATTAACCATAACGACTAATAACCACCGCATGGTGGTCTGTAGGTTGTCCCGCAGCAGCAGGTGCCCCCACCTGCACGTTGCGTGACACGTACTGCACTAAAGCCCTATGGACCATAATCAGGGCTGTGTGAAGTACCCGCAACTCAGCCACCGCCACCGTGAGATAGCGGGGATGAGGCGTAAAACCGGCCAGCACCGGCCATGTGGCCCCTGCAATAGACAACGGGCCCATTCTCCCTGGTGCAACCGCATGGGGAAGGGCGCCATTAAACCAAATAGTATGCTGCCAGGCAGAGATTGGAATTTCTTGTGTCCTATATGGGGTATAGACCGCAGGCAGCTGTGTGGCAGTATAGGTATGAAACGTATCATCGTCATCTACCGCCGGAAAAGTCACCCATGAGTAAAACAACTCATACGGGTATGACGCATCAGCGCTTACCACAAAAATTACAGCCATCCCATCATCCAGCACCCCATACGTCATCAAATGACGGCGCAGAGGTGCACGGCTATGCGCGGCTATGTCAACCGCCATCAGGACACACTAAAGAGTATCAACGATATCAACAGTAGCACTGGGGTTCAGAAAAAATAACCTTTTTAATGATTAAGCTTGAAAGAACCTATTAGTCAAAACACAGGTAGGTTAAACAGTCACTCCCGTTATCCGGAAATCAGAGTGAGGGCGTTGTGGACTAATACAAGCACTACTAAGGCGTTTCAAATCAATAGACCAAACGTGAGGTGCGCCATGTTGTAGGGATTCTGCTTATGCACAGAAGTATGCGCAGGAACCCGGACCCTCAGTGAATTGTGGTGTACCAAAAACTCACCTCAGAACCCAGAACCCCTTATCCGACCAGCATCAGTGTCCCATTCGGTATCCGAGGTTTAGCTCAGCGGTCCCAATGTATAGACAACCCAGAACAAGCAACTTAGTGTATATCTCAGGAATGGTGGGAATCAGAAATACCTGTTCGTAATTATTCTCATATCAGTCCACAACAGAATAAACAGAGACACTGTAAAAGTTTAAAGAGATTATTTTATAAACCTTGTGTCCTAAGATGCAGCAGTTTGGCTAACATAAGCAGACAAACGATTAAAATCAAAACCATCAGCATAGTTACAATACCATAGAAAATGAAAGGAGTAATCATACTAAAATGACAGTGGATCTAAGCCACCTTCCTTTCTCTAGCAAACTAATAGTATTATTATTAGCCTAGTAAAAGGTCTCTAGGCTTGAATGGGGAACCCCATACCGTAAAGATCAGCTCAGTGAGTTCACATCACAGGGTCAGCTATGCTCTGCTCCTGGGAAAGCTCTTCTTCCGAATGTAATGAAAACATGTAGCACTGCAATATTAAAAGCACCCGACTTCCAGGCATTTGCAGCTGCGTGCGCGTTATGGCTAAACTAGTGGGCCGATCAACCTGAACTCAACAACATGCACCGTCTAGCGACCCAGACTGTTTCTTTACACTGTGTACAGACCAAGGTCGCAGCTCACTGTTTGGGATGTGAACAACAGACAGTTCTCATGTGAAGCAAAGTCGAGTAAGCATTTCTCAATTTAATAACATGTGACTACAGTGTCGTGTGCAAAAGCACCAAAAGCGGCAAGATGGCTTTCTAACATCTAACGCGGTTGTGCTAACTTAGCATTGTGTATATATAGATAAGGATCTTCACTACAAAGCCACTCATTTATCATACGTACCCTTCGTACATTCCCATCCAACAAAAGAAAAGAAAGCAGGAAACAAGTAGAACGACTCGTCTACTTAGTAGATTAACTGAATGTCAATAATCCTTGATTCAATGAAATTCAGGATTATATACCTCTTTTCAGTATAAAATAAGGCTTGAAGTGCAACTTCTCCAAATCAATGAGTAGGCTTGATTCCAGTTACTGTCCCAAGAACAAAGGCTATCCCATAAGAATAGAAATAGGCAAAATAAAAGAAGAATCCACACAGAAATTATCAAATAGAGTCTTCAGATCTGAACCCAAAATGTGTACCTTATGTACTGTGTTTTCCGGAAGGGCAGGCTCTCAAAATCCGCTCCTGAAATCTGTAACTCGAGCCCGAGCCACAACAGGAAGCAAAGACACTGCGGGAAATCCCTTGCCACACAGAATACGGAACACGCTAACCCAGCGTGTGCCGACAGCCGCCTTCCGCTGCCGCGATATCCAGAATGGCTCTCACCGCAGTATCAGAATGACGTCATGCGCCGCAACGCGGAATCCCGCACACCGGAAAATACAGAACATGAGGTACAACTCACTCGCTTGTTTTTTGTGTTCTGTAGACAAAACACACTCATTCTTCCAGCATTTCAGCTGGTAATTAAGCATCATTCTCCGCCGCTCAGTGCATTAACAGCAGTTAACGTCCTCTGCTGGGGTTGCTAACTGCTCATAATAGCCCATGCTGGTGTAATGCACCCCAGTCAGAAAATAGGGCCACAATATGTAATAGGGCCAGTTAACTATTGCCAGGGCCACTTGAATTATGTGATTCTTTGGCCATGTCATTTTTTGAGTAATTTTCTGTATTTGCCACTGTTGGAAGGCGGACCCCGAGGAGTCGGCGAGACCACCAAGGGGGGCCCTCACACTGTACGAAGTAGCCGAGCGCTGCCGAGAAGTCTCCTGAGAGATCCTTCTCCTATCACGTACTAGCACAGTAACACCACCACACCGGACTCAAGGAGGTTGTCTCAAGACAAGCAATTCTTTATCAGCAATAAAAAGGTTACGAGGTCAAAATTTACACGAAGGGATCGAAGGATCCACCAAAAGTCTCAGTGTCTCTTTGGAAGGGTAGGGGTAGCGGGACAGTCTTTGGCAGGAGTGCGGTACGAGGGTACCTGGGGCCCAGTTCTTATCCTCAAGCTGGAGGACCTCCGGATCTCGGAGGGGTCGAGCCGCGACGGCGTCAGCAGGGCTCTGGCGTACAGTTCGTGGAGAGCCGCGATCCAATCAGCAGGGCTCTCAAGATGGTTTCTGCTCAGCTCGAGCCGCGACGTCGTCAGCAGGGCTCCGAGGGAGGTTTCAGCGAGGTTGGGCCGCGACAGCGTCAGCAGGGCTCCGATGTTCCAGGTGGCTTCAAAGTGTTCACAAGAAGGAGCCGCGACGCAGTCAGCAGGGCTCGTGATGGTTCCGACAAGAGTTCTTCTCCGTAGGGTCAGCCGCGATTCAATCAGCAGGGCTCTCGACTCCGGGATACAACTGCCGATCTGTGGCGGGGTTGCCCCAGATATAGGTCTGGAGCCCTTTGATGTCCGGACCCAGGCGCCCGGTGGGGGCGGAGAGGCCGGGTGGAGGTGGCAAGACGCCCAGCAGGAGAGGCGCCAGGCCCAAGGGAGTTGCAGGGTGATCACACCTCGAGCGGGGAGGACAGTTGGGGGTCCCATCGATACTGTCCTCCGCCGGGGGCGATGAATGGTTCCTGCGGCACCCCCTGGCCAGTTCGTGGTGCCTCGATGTCGGGGCTTCGCTGGGTTCGAGGCCGGGTTGAGCGGGGTCGCGCTGGCTGGTGCACAGAGTCACGTGGGTGCCAACAAGATGGCGGAGCCACGAGGGGTATGCGACCTCGTGCAGCTCAGGATGAAGGGCCTCGGTGCAGTTCAGAAGGGTGGCCCGTGAAGGCCGGGGCGGGGAACGGGCACAATCCACGGGGGTAAGGACCATGCCACGAGGCCGGGTCCAACAGGCGTCCCCCCCAGCCGAAGGCATGGAGAGTCACCCATCTCCTTGGGGATTCTCCTCGTCAAGGCGGAAGAAGCGGGACAGGCCGTCGGCGTTGGCGTGGTCATTGCCGGGCCGGTGTTCAACGTCAAAGTCCATCCCTTGTAGCGAGATGGACCACCGCAGCAGCTTGGGGTTCTCGCCCCGCATTTGCATTAACCACCGCAGGGGCCGGTGGTCGGTCTGGACCCGGAAGTGGGTACCGAAGAGGTAGGGCCGGAGTTTCTTAAGGGCCCACACCACAGCGAAGGCCTCACGCTCGATGGTGCTCCATCGTTGCTCCCGGGGCAGTAGCCGTCGGCTGATGAAGGCCACTGGTCGGTCGAGCCCCTTTTCATCAGCCTGGGACAGGACGGCCCCGATCCCATACTCGGAGGCGTCTGTCTGCACCACGAACTCCTTATTGTAGTCAGGGGCCTGTAGCACCGGGGCAGTACACATTGCGGTCTTTAGGGTGTCGAAGGCTGCTTGGCAGCGGGGTGTCCAGTGCACCTTCTTGGGCTGCTTTTTGGACGTTAGCTCTGTGAGGGGGCCAACAATGCTCCCATAGTCCCGGATAAACCGCCGGTAGTAACCGGTGAGACCCAGGAAGGCCCGGACAGCGGTCTGGGTAGTGGGGGGTTCCCAGGCCTGGATGGCATCTATTTTCGGTTGGAGAGGGGCCACCTGCCCGCTCCCCACTTGATGGCCCAGGTAGGTCACGGATCCGTGGCCGATCTGGCATTTGCTGGCCTTGATTGTGAGCCCGGCCCGCTGGAGGGCGGCCAGGACGGCTTTAATGTGAAGGAGGTGCTCTGCCCAGTGGTTGCTGTACACGGCAATGTCATCTAGGTAGGCCGCGCTGAAGGCCTCAAGCCCGGCCAAAACCCTGTTCACCAGTCTTTGAAAAGTGGCCGGGGCGTTCTTCATTCCGAAGGGCATCACCCGAAAGTGGTAATGCCCATCCGGGGTCGAAAAGGCGGATCTTTCTTGGGCGCCGGGGGTGAGCTGGATCTGCCAGTACCCGGCGGTGAGGTCCAGCGTGCTCAAGTAGCGAGTGGCCCCTAAGCGGTCGATGAGTTCGTCGGCCCTGGGTATAGGGTGGGCGTCCGTCTTGGTCACTGCATTCAGGGCTCGGTAGTCCACGCAGAATCGCAACTCTGGGGGTGGCCGGGAGCTGCGGCCTTTGGCACCAGGACGACAGGGCTGGCCCACGGGCTGTCGGAGGGTTCGATGACCCCCAGGGCCAGCATCTTCGTTACTTCGGCCTGGATGCATGCCCGCACTCGGTCGGGTACCCGGTAGGCTCTGTGTCGCATGGGGGGGCTCTCCCCGGTGTCGACGTCGTGGACGCACCAGTGGGTCACCCCCGGGGTGAGGGAGAAGAGGGCTGCGTAGTCCTGCAGCAGTTGCTGGCAGTCGTTGCGCTGTTCCGGAGTCAGGGAAGAGGCGAGTTGGACGCCCTCGATTGTTCCATCATGGACGTTGGACTGCAAGAGGTCGGGCAGGGGCTCGGAGTCGTCCTCGCCCCCCTCGTCGGTCGCCAGTAGCAGGCTCAGTTCGGTCCGGGCAAAGTGGGGTTTTAGCCTGTTAGCATGTAGGACCCGGAGGGGGTTCCGGGGGGACTCCAGGTCGACCAGGTAGGTGACGGGACTTTTCTTCTCCACTACCTTGAAGGGCCCGGTCCACTTGTCCTGGAGGGCGCCGGGTTCAACCGGGGCCATGACCCATACCTTCTGACCTGGCTCGAATTCTATGGTAGAGGAGTTCCGATCGTACCACCGCTTCATGTCCTCCTGGCTGGCCTCGAGTTCTGCCACTTTCTGCTCACTGTATTGCAGGCCCTCGGCCCAGTAGACCCAGTGGGTGCCGGTCTGGTCCCCGTTGGTTTGGGCGGACGCTTGTTGGCGGACCCCTTCGAGAGTGGGGCAGGACTGCTGCTCTTGTTGGAACTGCTCCCGGGTGGGGCCCCCTTCGTGTCGCCATGGTGTCAGCTCTGGTAGGGCGCACGGGGAAGCCATCTCTTCGGGGGAGGATTCACTAGGTCCAGGGTCGGTGTCCGCCTCCCCCTCGCTGCGGGCGGGAGGTGGTGCGAGCCCCTCGGGCTGGGCGGCCCCGGAGGCCGAGGATGAGCGGGGGGCCCGGGCGGTCATGGAACGGGTGATGGCACAGGCCCAGTCAGATAGTCCCAGCATTCGGAGGTGCTCTCGTCGCTCTACTTGAGCCCAGGGGGAACTCTCCAAGTCGTTCCCCAGGAGGCAGTCGACGGGGGCGTTGTCGCGTACCGTCACCTTCAGCAGGCCCGTCACCCCTCCCCACTCGAAGGGGACCAGGGCCATCTGGCACAGGCTTTCGCTGTTGTCGGCCGTCCGGATGGGACACAGCACATTCAGTAGGATCTGTTCGGGGGTCACCAGGTGGCAGCGGACAGCGGTGACATTGGCGCCGGTGTCACGAAGGGCTTCGGCCCGTTGTCCATTGACCGTGACCTGCTGCCGATACTTCTGGGTGTTGCTTGGGATGGGGGTGCAGGGTACCATTTCTCGGCTACCCAGGCAGACCAGGGACATGGCTGCCGGCTCCCATTCAGTGGTCCCTCGGTCGAGGGTCTCCTCTTCCTCTTCTCCTTCTCCCAGGGCGGCGGCCGCCAGCTGTCGGGGCGGGGGCCCACCGGCCCCGTTTCTTCGGTTCAGGGGGCAGACCGGATCGCTGGCATAGTGTCCGGTTTGTTGGCAGCCGTAGCACGTTACTGGTGGCCGTGGTCCGAGTCTGGCCGGGGGCGCCCCCCTTCGGGCTAGGCTCGGGGAGATTTTGTTGCTGCGGTGGCCCTCGAGGGGGGCTCCTGGGGGCCCCGGCGGGAGGGTCTCGGTTCCTGTTCGGTCCTCCCCCTCCACCTCGTTGGCGGGGGGGTCCGGTGGGGTTCCTCTGGTACTCCCCCATTGAGTTCCGGGGGACCCGGGAGTTGACCCATCGATCGGCCTCGACGGCGAGTTTTCGCAGGTCGGTCATTTTGCTGTCGAGGAGGTGCTGTCTCAGCTCCACGAAGCAATTGTTGGAGAGATGTTCCCACACGATGAGGTCGACTAGCTGCCCGTAGGTGGTTACTTTGCTACCTCGGATACACCCTTCTAGGGCCCGACTGAAAAAGTCCACATTTTCCACCCAGGTGGTGCCCGGGATTTTCTTGCAGTCTCTGAACCGCTGGCGGTACATTTCTGCGGTTAGCCCGTAGCGGGTGAGCAGAGCCTCCTTCATGTGATCGTAGGAGGTCATCACCTCCTCCGGCAGCTGGAGCAGTGTGTCTCGACCCTCACTCAGGAACCGCCCCCACAGGCCCGCGCCCCAGTCTTTTCGGGGCACCCGATGAGAGGTCATGGCCACCTCGTAGGCCTTGAACCATTGTTGGATGTCGTCATTCTTGTAGTACTCCTTGACGACCTCTTTCGGGATATGTACCTTGGCCTCGGCAGGCGGTAGAGTGTCTCTAGTACTGGGGGCGTTGGTCCCTCCGTTCTTGGCCTTGATTTCGAGCTCCTTGAGACTGCGCTTGTGCTCAAGGGTCAGTTTCTTTTCCTCCAACTACCGGTGTCGCCTCTTCTCCTCTATCTCCTCTTGAAGCCGTAGCTGCTCTAGGGCCAGTTTCTTTTCCGCCAGCTGGAGTTCGCCGTCCAGCCGCAGTCGTGCGAGCTCTAGCTCGTGGTTCCGGACCTTCTCCCGCTCTCGTATTTCTTCTTCGGAGAGGCCGGTTTCTAGGCTCTTTCTTCCTCCGGTTGCCGGAGTCAGTGCGGTTGATGTGGTCTCAGTCAGGGGCAAGGGACCTTCTTCCTGGGAGGGGCCTGCCCCGGCCTCCAGCCATGTCCTCAGAGCTTTCTGCATGTCCTCTTTGGTACCTAGGCCGGTGGTTGCAATGCCTTTGTCTTTGCAGAACTGTTTCAACTCTTTGTGCGTATATTCTTCCAGCCGTTCGGGCTGGAACTCCATTGTCGCGTTGTTTTCCTGGCTGCTCATGATTACTGTACGTTTGGATGGGTAGCTAGTGGGTACTGGCTGGTACGTCCTGCGTTCGGCTCGGATCCCGTCGCTGGCCACCAAATGTTGGAAGGCGGACCCCGAGGAGTCGGCGAGACCACCAAGGGGGGCCCTCACACTGTACGAAGTAGCCGAGCGCTGCCGAGAAGTCTCCTGAGAGATCCTTCTCCTATCACGTACTAGCACAGTAACACCACCACACCGGACTCAAGGAGGTTGTCTCAAGACAAGCAATTCTTTATCAGCAATAAAAAGGTTACGAGGTCAATATTTACACGAAGGGATCGAAGGATCCACCAAAAGTCTCAGTGTCTCTTTGGAAGGGTAGGGGTAGCGGGACAGTCTTTGGCAGGAGTGCGGTACGAGGGTACCTGGGGCCCAGTTCTTATCCTCAAGCTGGAGGACCTCCGGATCTCGGAGGGGTCGAGCCGCGACGGCGTCAGCAGGGCTCTGGCGTACAGTTCGTGGAGAGCCGCGATCCAATCAGCAGGGCTCTCAAGATGGTTTCTGCTCAGCTCGAGCCGCGACGTCGTCAGCAGGGCTCCGAGGGAGGTTTCAGCGAGGTTGGGCCGCGACAGCGTCAGCAGGGCTCCGATGTTCCAGGTGGCTTCAAAGTGTTCACAAGAAGGAGCCGCGACGCAGTCAGCAGGGCTCGTGATGGTTCCGACAAGAGTTCTTCTCCGTAGGGTCAGCCGCGATTCAATCAGCAGGGCTCTCGACTCCGGGATACAACTGCCGATCTGTGGCGGGGTTGCCCCAGATATAGGTCTGGAGCCCTTTGATGTCCGGACCCAGGCGCCCGGTGGGGGCGGAGAGGCCGGGTGGAGGTGGCAAGACGCCCAGCAGGAGAGGCGCCAGGCCCAAGGGAGTTGCAGGGTGATCACACCTCGAGCGGGGAGGACAATTGGGGGTCCCATCGATACTGTCCTCCGCCGGGGGCGATGAATGGTTCCTGCGGCACCCCCTGGCCAGTTCGTGGTGCCTCGATGTCGGGGCTTCGCTGGGGTCGAGGCCGGGTTGAGCGGGGTCGCGCTGGCTGGTGCACAGAGTCACGTGGGTGCCAACAAGATGGCGGAGCCACGAGGGGTATGCGACCTCGTGCAGCTCAGGATGAAGGGCCTCGGTGCAGTTCAGAAGGGTGGCCCGTGAAGGCCGGGGCGGGGAACGGGCACAATCCACGGGGGTAAGGACCATGCCACGAGGCCGGGTCCAACAGCCACATAATCCATCATTTGCAGCATAATTTGCAGATTTCAACAACATAAAATAGTTTCTAGGTCAAACGGATCAAACATTATTAAAAATGCAGAGACGCTTTTTGCTGTGCAGCAGACAGCACTTTGCAAAGGTTGACTGTTAACCATTCAGTTGAATATTTCTGTATTTGGGTGCTAACTAGTAGTAATAAGGTAACATCTTTGTCCAGTTAGTGTTAACAGGTGTAAAAATGACAAAATAATGAATTGATACTATCACAAAATGTGTAGCATTATGTCACATAATTTGCACTTTTTTGCTGCATAATTTAGTAAACTCTGCCACACAATTTGATCCTCTCTTGCCCCATACTTCCAGGGGCCCTGACTATTGTTAACTGTTAAAGCATGTGGAAAATATGCCGCCTAGTAGTGTCCCCATATCTTATCCAACACAGGAATGCACACACATACTTAATTACCCACTATCTATGTGTGCTTTATGTCTGTGCTGTTATTTCAGTGTACGCAGAAAGCAGGTAGGCAACACTAGTCATGCCAACATGTTAAACCTTCTGATTGGCTGTGAAAATAACCGCGTTTCGTGCAGGGCACTAATGCTAATAATGCCCAATGTTGGAGAGAAGGGACTGATTTATCAAGACTTCGCACAGCGCAAAGTCTGCAAAGGGTATTTGTTTTCAAGTATGAAATGTACTTGAGCTGCCCTTTTGTAGGTGCAAACAGAGCTTTGCACCGCTTTGCGTGACTTTGCATGAAGAAGAATTAGATGAGTGTATCAGCTCAGACTCCCCGGGGCCTCCTGCTGCGCTGCTGTGCGTCAAAATAAAAGGGAAAGAATGTACCGTATCTACAAGATACAACGCATTCCTGTCCTTCTCCCCTACAGCAGTGCACAAACGCCAACGCAGTCACCCTTCTGCCATGTTGCAAGGGTGCCTTGGTTGCAGGGTTAATTGTTTTTGTGCAGGAAGGGACACCTTCCTGCACAAAAATGATAATTAATGGCGTTTTGCTCCTTCTATGTGTTCTGAAGAATGTAGCACACAGAGAAAGAGCAAAAAACGAGGAGAGATCAAAGTATTTCTCCTCGTTGCGCTACTCCTACGCCTTCCCTGGGAGGAGTAGGATTCTTACGCATTCCATGGATGTTGCTGGGAACACCCACAGCAACACCCATGGAATGTCCCTTTTCACGGAGAGTAATGCGTTAAAAGGGCCCATATTTATACGGTCATGAAAAGTCACGCAGGGTGAGTTTACGTGGCCTTGTAAATATGAGCAGGCACACTGCGCCGCTGGTCCATTTAAAAAAGTGACACTCCAGCGGTGCAATGGGCTTGTAAATGAGGCCCTTCGTTTGACCCAAAGCCCGATCTACTAGGATTGTCGGACCGGGCTTGCGTTACAAAATAAGGCCGCGCAGAAGCAGTCTCTGAGTTGAAGAAATGTTTTAATTTCACCCTCACCATCCGCCTGCGGCAGACCGAAGACCTCCTAACCTTCAAGAGACTCCTCAAGACCTGGCTCTTCAAACAGTAGCAGCGTCCCCGCCCCCTAGCGCCTTGAGACCCTCACGGGTATGTGGTGCGCTTTATAAATGCTATGATTGATTGATCGTTCCACACATTGTACGTGTGCAGCAATGCACAGCACACAACCTAGGCGTGGAATGTTTCACGGTTTCTGAAGGCATAGAATTGTACACTGGAAGAGGATGCTTTATATACAGATCTTATGGTAGACATCACACAAGCACCCTTACACCATGGTGCCAAGGTTGTGCATGACGCTGGGTAGCCTATTTGTGCCCCAGTGCAGGGTATCAGCGGGCCACGTTTAATGCGTTCTCTCCCTTGTGCAATGCAGCAACTGAGCAAAAATCTTTTTTTTTTCCCTCTCTCCAGATCTGCTCTAAAACATCAATAAAAAACAATACATGTCTTAATGACCAGCAATGGGGGACCTTTATCTGCTGCAATTGACGCCTGAAACCTTTATTGGTGGTTCATGCGGACAAAATACAGGGATATTCCTCAGCAGTCTCTCCAACAAGCACTGGCAAATGTAGGCAAAGGCTCCATGCTGCAAGGCTTGCCTTCTAATCATAGGATCAAAGCCCACCTAGGCCTGTACAGTCGACATAGGAACTGGGGATTATGGATCCGCTGTTGGATGGTGAGATATCTTTGGAAAGAGCTCACAGCTGAATTTTACTCCCTCAGTGGTTTGTTTGAGGACTTTAGCGTAAGTTAGTGTGGCATGCGGACAGTTGTCAATTGTTCCTCAATTTTCCTAAAATGCATGGTTGTTGTTCAGTGAGTTTTACCCAGTATTCGTGTCTGACAAATTGTAAGATAAGTGATGTATCTTCCTGTTTACAAGACAAAAAAACCTTTAATTTTTTTTAATTATCCAATATTTTATTCTACAGCTGAACATCATAACATTGAGTTAATGGATGTGTAGCAGACAGCGAGGTGTACTGCCCAGGTTTACTGCATGGGTAGTGAGGGTCTGAATGCTCTTTATTGCAGGGGTGGTTGGCAGGCAGTGCCCCTGATTTCAAGAAGAAGCTGTACACGATGAGACCAGGAAGTGTGAGAACCAAGGTCTCAGAGGGGAAGTCATGAAGGCTGCTGTAGATGGTTAGGTGTACTTAGAGTGTTCAAAATTCATGCAATTTACTTTCGCGAATTTACATGACATTTTGGCCAAATTATGTGAAATTGCACACAATTACACAAATGTAAATCCGTCATTTTGCGTTCTATTGTTTAGAGTGAAGTGTGCCCTCGCATCAATTTTTGGCACGAAGACACATTTAAACCAGGCCCCCTGAACAACATTTGCTTACTTTCTGCTGCTCCAGTGCATTCGCTCTAAACTTCTACAGCGACTGGTATCAATAGCGGTACTTTTATACTGCGAATTTTTTGTAACTACGCGAAGTCGTGTAATAATGGTATCATTTGGGGGATTTTGCATAACAAGTGCAATGCAAAATTCCTGAAATTACGCAAAAGACACAGGTGTAATTTAAAGTTCACCCAGGCCTATAATAACGTATGTTTATTTTAAAAGAATACTTTAGCGCATAGCGCTGCACCTCAATATTTGAGATCGAAATGTATTTGCGCCACAGACCATGAACCCTGGAGTTAGGCTAAGCCTCGGGTAGGAAATGCTGACATCAGGTTTCGCAGATCGATCAATGAATCAAAGTGACATGAAATTATTTCTCCAAATACTGAATAAATTCCAAGTATGGTACCAAAATATTGCATGGCACAAATATGATATCCTAAATATTATTTACAAAAATAATGCGAGAATAATGGAGTTAAAAATAGATAATTTACACCCAATGGGATGGTATTTTTCCAAACTATATTCAGGACTTCGCTCTCAGACGACATTTTTGCTGTTAATATTCAGAAACACAACACACTTCTAAATACCATTGGAAGAATTCTTTAAATATTAGCAGATAAGACACTATAAGGCTGGATTAGGGAACCATGTGGAGGAACATAGAACCTCTGCCAAGGTCTTGGCTAATTATCCACCAGGGAAAATGAATGTCTCACCACCAAAATGGTTGTATTTACCACTGGAAACTTCACCAATGGTGGTCAATGCTGGCAGAAATTCCACCAGCTAATGTGGGCAGGGCAAATGTCCCCAGAAGCACACCCCATGATAGAGCTACTCTACTTACATTTGTTATAAAAGTCTGCCACTTTTTGTAAAGTTGTTGTCAATAGAGTTAACTCTCTCCTACATTGTGGCAAAACTATCACAGTAGACGAGGTGGCTCGAACACCGCCATGTCTGGTGGAGTCAGGTTCATTTTCCGCAGAGCTGACGGTGTGTCTGCCATCAGTGTGCCTGTCCACAAGCTGCACTTGGGATCCTGGATATTTTACTAGAGATGTGGGGCAGGAATTTGCCTTTTTATTTAGATTTTCTATTACTACCCTCCTATAAATCAACGCTGACTTTGGCCCTTATTACTATAGCAGGTGGTCGGACTGCCACCCGCTATTGCGGAAGTCAGGGACCTCCCGGCAAGCAGGCGGCAGTCCGACTGCCTCATTATGATGCGACCTCAGGACTGGCAGTTGCAGGGTGCTCCTTTACATGGCAGCTTCTGCTGCAGCTCAGGAAAAGGGCTGAAGCATAAGACACACAAATCTGTCCATCAACTGTTGTTTTTGCATTTGTCACCCCGAGTGGGAAGGGTATGCCCAGACGTGGGTCCCCTGCTCTCCATGCCACTGGAATCAAGCTATCCTGGCTGAAGATGGGTGAAACCCCAAAACCGGTCCTAGGATGCTTGTTTCCAGTCCAGGGAGGACATGACTTGGCAGTTCGGGCTGGACTGTTCCCATGAGGCACAGGGTCAAGACTGATTTGCATATGGCTGGGTTCAAACTGGAATGGCATGGTGAGCAAAAAAACGATGTATTTAGGCCCAGATTTCTGTACTGGGTGAATGTATGACATTGTTCTACATTCTGTCCATCAACTGTTGTTTTTGCTGACGCATAAGCTGCCATGAAAAGGATCACTTCCTGCATGTCCATGGACCATGTGCCATTCACCATGTGGTGCACAGCACACAGTGCATGGTGGTGCATGGGGGTACTACATGTGCCCCCATGGTCACTTTGCAGCAGCCAACAACGGAAGCAGGCCCTGTTTGGGGCCCCAAAATCCGTTTCTGACAGCCTTTTCATGGTGGTATTCCCGCTCTGAAAATACTGTCGGAAAGGGATATCGTAATACTGACAGCAGTGTCTACCTCAGCACCACTGCCTTACAGGACTACGAATCCGACTGCCGCCCCATCTGGATCACTGAACATGGCGGAGGCAGCGGTCTTCCCCCGACCGCTGTGGGTCCAACCACCAGTATTGTAGTCTAGAAACCGGACAGAGGGGCTGTCGGCAAGGCAGACCGCCACCAATGGTCTGTCGGTGGTGGTCCGCCTGACATCATAATGAGGCCCGATATGCCATGAGTAGGACGGAAGTAATTTTTCCTCATTGCAACTGCCAGCGTCAGATAGTTATTTGGCCATCTATGAGCCCGGTGCTCCCGCAGGATGGACCGGTTTAGCAACGCCTGAGATGAAGCCAAGAATCTTGGAGCACTTTGCCAAAGATAACTTCACGAACCATGGCCTTCCTCGTGACTTGGGGTATTTCACCTGGAGCAATAAATCGGAGTGAAATTCTGCACCTCTAAATTACACGTCTTTGGGGAGCTAGAATTATCAGATTTTCAAACTCCGGACCCGATAATATAAGCCTGCACAAACCCAGGAATTCTGGGAGAAGAGCGAGTCCAGCGGACTTTGCTGTGGCAGGGGTTAGAAGATGTAGGAAGCAGCACTGACCAAACCCACCTGACCCCCGCAGCATTATGGGGAGCATACGACGCCTGTCAACATCCCCCGACCACCCTGCCTCCCTCCCACGGCGGCCCTCCTACTGACATATTTTACCTGCTCAAAGGACATGCAAAATGTCTGTATTTCTTCCCAGAATCGGATAAAACTACCCATAAATTGCAAATGGCTAACCAGCTCCTTTGAGGAGGAATAAGGGAGAGGTGTAGCGTAGCGATCAAGACAGCTGACTCCAGAGCATGTTGCTCACGGTTCGATACCCGGGCCGCCAGCAGCAGCATGTGAATCTTGGCAATAGCTAATTTAATCTCCCCAATGGCCCCTAGCGCCTTGAGAATTGAGATCCGTAGGGGTGAGTAGTTTGCACTCTACAAATACCGGATTTAGGGGGTAAAAGATTCATTTTTTTGCAGCCGGCATTCAGTCACAAAACATTAACGGTTTGGTTTTTTGGCAGGATGGCCAAAACACGCCCCTTCGAAATATTGAGGGGCTTATTTACAAGGCGCTTGCGCCACTTTTGCGTCATTTTAAACATGGGAAAAGTGACGCAAAAGTGGCGCAAGGGCCTTGTAAATCTACCCCTCATTGCAAATCCAAATTGAGATTCTGTAGAATTGCAATTTGATGTTTATACATTTAAAAAAAAGCATTTTTGCTGTCACAAGCAACCGGATTTTGCGTATTGTGTCATTTACGACCTCAAAAATGCCGGTGCACCTTTGTCCTGCACAGAAGTGCCTCTTGCTAGTCCAGCACTGAGCACCTCAATCCTGACTGCAGCCCTGTTATACGGATGGTGAGATCCCCTCACTGCTCTGCCAGGATACCTCAATTCTGTTAGGAAACACGTTCTTTGCACACCTTAGCCTCACAGGTCTATACAAATACACACTCTTCCCCACAGCAGCCTTAGGTGTACCAAAGGTGAGATCCCTGTGGACTGCCTGCCACTGTACTTCAATCTAGATTTACAGATTCCGCTTGTATGCACCTCAGATCAAACAGCCAGCTGTGCTAATGCACCTCGAACTGCGACTCTCCCAAATGAATCCACCTTCTGCAGGTCTGTTTCTCCACCATCCTCTCTGCCAGTGCACCTCTTGGATGAACTGCAACCCCCTGAATACATCCCAATTCTGCAGATCAGCGTTCACAGCCTCCTGCCCTGCCAATGAATGCCACCCTTGTCCTGTAGCTCTGCCTCCAAGGTCCCCTGCCCCTAGCGGTCATGCAAGGGGTTGTCAGACTTTTTTGAGAACGGTGGTTGTAATTTGTTTCTTTGTTGTGTCCCTTTGTGGTGTTACCATGAAGCAGCTACTTGCAGCATCCTTCATGTTGCACATGCCCTGGTACCCACCACAGTAGCCCATGCCCTGGTACCCACCACAGTAGTCCATGCCCTGTTGCCCCCCACAGTAGCCCTTGCCCTGTTGCCCACCACAGTAGCCCTTGCCCTGTTGCCCACCACAGTAGCGCATGCCTGTTTGCCACCCTAGTGCCTCGGCTCTTGCCCTTCCACTAGACCTTCTGTAACAATGCTACACATGAAGGCCCCCACCATCTTTATCAAGTGGCACCATCTACAAGAGACACTGGCCCTCCTGGATGGTGGCTGGTTTATTCCCTGCCCAGAGGGGGGCAGATGTGTGAGGGGAGAGACCATCCCTGAAACAACCTGACATACCTATCTCCCACCAGTGCCCCATCTTATTGCCCCCCCCCCCCACTCAATAAACATGCTGAGACGTCCCCGGTGCCGATAGCAGCTCTGCGGCTTCTGTCCCCAGTCCAGGAAAGAAGACTCCCCAACAGAGAGAAACCTCCCAAGGCTACGGGAGCCGGCTGGGCTAGGCGTGGGCGACATGAGGCGGCCATGTGTGAGGGGGCGCCGTGTCATGTGCAGCGGCCTCCAGGCCTTGGCTGCCGGCCCTGGAAGCTGCCTCGGAGAGGGGGGAGGGGCTCAACTTCTGGAGGAGGAGAAACCTCAGGTGACTAGGGATGAGTGTACAGACAGACACATGCAATGTGTGCTCTGGGTGCATGGCCCCAAGGGCTACCAAACCTAGAACCTCTGAGACCTGCAGGCCAGGAGAGCCAGCAGTCGAAAACATAGGACTGTTACCCAGGAAGGAACCCTCTCAGCCGGCTAGAGCTGCCTTCCAGCTGATGACTTTAGGACACAATGCGTCCGGGCCTGGGCTATTCTGTTACAAATCATTGTCATTGTTCTGTTAGTCAGTGGGCATAACGGAAGCAAATAAATCCCTGCATGCATCAGGATGTTCAATGAAAGCCCAGCACTGGAAACGTGGGGGAATATTTATCAAAGTATCACGCAGCGCAGCAAGTCACCTTGATGCGCTGCATGACAAGGAAAGGGTAGGAATGCGCTGTATTTAACATTTCGCACACTGGCACACAATGGGCTTCCAGGCCCTGACTCAGGTACTCTTGCACCAGGCAGCAAGGGTGCACGGGTTGTAAGAAAGATTGTTTCTGTGCATGAAGGGCCACCATCCTACACAACACCAATCCCTTGAGGGATTTTCCTCTTTCTATGTGCAGTCTGCAGCACACGTGGAAAGAGGAAGTAAAGGGGAGAAATAAGGATATGTCTTCTTGTTATGCGTCACCTGCAGAGGTGTAGCAGATTTGGCACATTCCCAGGTCTACCACTTATGGTAAATGTGGGAATGCGTCAAAATCCATGGTTGTTGCATGGGAACACCCACACACCACTCATGGAACACCTCCTGGGGCAGAATAACCTAACGCAGCGGTTTGCGCTGCATGGCAATAGTCTGGATCTATCAAGCCACTCTTGAGTTTTAAGCGGTTGCTGTACATACAATCATGGATGTACAGCATAGTAGTTTGAAATTCGGACACAGAGTCAGGTGTATTTTTAATGGTAAACATTAATTGAAGGTCGTCTGCATAATTGAATGTGCGCACCTTCCTTTCTTTCAAGAGCCGGATCAATGGCAGGAGATATAGGTTGAACAAGTGAGGTGATAATGAGGAACCCTAAGGTACTCCACATGTTATACCCATTTTAGATGCTATGAACGAATTTATGACGTTACAACGCATACATTCACAACGCAGTATTTTACACCACACTCATTACAACGCAAGTCGTTACAACGACTTGCGCTGGAGGGCTCTGGACTTAGGAATAGTATGATTTAATATTCCAACTCCAGCCTACGTAACAGTAGGGAAGGTGTTGGAATAGTAAATCATACTATTCCTTAGCTTAGAGCGCCATCTAGCGCAAGTCGTTGTAACGACTTGCTTAGTAACGCCCGCGATGTAAACATACCGTGGTGTAACAACCGCGTTGTACAGGTCGTTCTCCACTGTGAACTGAGATAGGCGGACTGACTGGGAACGGTTCTCCAAAAATTACGTTATCCAGCTGAGAGCATATCCCTGGAGGCCAGCGTCCCGAGCAAGGTCAATTAAAATACCATGGTCGACCGTGTCAAATGCTGGGGAGAGATCCAGCAGCACCAGGGTCCTTTATCGGCCTCTTATCGAAGTGTGTTCAGTACGGTCAATACTACTGCCTCTGTTGAATGAGCTGGACGAAATCCAGCTTAGTGAGGTTCAAGATATTCCGACTGTGCAATAAAGGCGCAAAGGCATTTGGCCACATGAGATTCTAATACCATGGCCAGGTAGGGGAGCAGAGAGATAGGACGGTAGTTAGTCAAAGTCTGGGGGTCAGCCCCTCGTTTTTTCAGGAGGGGATCAATAATTGCTTCTTTAAAGGGTCCCGGGATGCAGCCCTGGGACAGTGACTAATTTAGGAGAGAGAGGGCAGGCCTGGGGAGTAAAGAGAAAACTTATTTTAAGATGTGTTGCAGACCGCTGTCAGTGGGTGACCCAGATTTTACTTTGGACAAGAGGTCCAAGAATACCGGACTGTCTATTGCCAGGAGCTGATCAAGGGAATAGGAGTTTTTCGGCGTAGGTGGAGGGGCCTTGGGAGGGGTTAGCAGGGGGCGATACTGGCTTTAATTGAAATAATTTTATCGACAAAGAAGGTGTTCAGGGAATCACAGAGTGCTTGAGAAGTTATTGGTTTCACTGTGACTCTATTGGGGTTGGATAGTTCGTTAACAATTGAGAATATTTCTTTTGATCTATTAGAGAAACTCAGGATTTTTGAAGAAAAATAGGTAGCCTTGGTTGTAGAGATAGATTTTTGAGATCCTTGAGTTGGGCTAAATAGATCTCTCATTTAACAGGGTAATAGCTACGTCTCCATCTCCTTTCAGATTGGCCGAGAGCTAACTTTGGCTAATATGGCCCTTGATGTCCTGATTCTGAAGGTGTGCAGCCAAGTAGTAAATTGGTTCCAATTTTATGCCTAAAGCTGTAATATTGGCTTCCAAAGACTTGGCCGACTTACAGTGGCATATGGCATTTGCATGTGATTGTTGTGGCAAACTCTGCATGGGCGTCGTAGTTAGCCTCAAAGTGCCTTCTAAGTCTTAGACGAGATTGTGAGTGGGTCAACAATCCATAGAGAGACAAGATAGGTAATGTGGAAACACCCTTGTGGGAGTTTTTGGCTTATAGAGAGTCTCCGGGCATTCAGATATGGCATCGTAGAAACAAATGGACTTGTGCCTGAAATGGTGGAGGAGGTTTATTGATGGCTTCAAGCTGAGCTAAGAATTCAGAGAGAGTTTGAGGATTCCTGCTAAGTCTCAAGTAGACCTTGCATTTTATCAATGAGTAAGGAGGCGTGAAAATCTCTGTGGAGGGACACAACAGTGATTTGCCATTGGATATAGGGTGGAAGCCTTGTTGAATGCTGCTTTGGAAACTGTTATACGGCTGGAAGTGAAGTTTCCCTGTTACACCCCTTACCACTATCACATGAAAGACCTAAGCCATTCCAGTGTGTCCTGATGCTCGTTGGTGACACAGAGTGTGTTATACGTGAAGGCCTCGAAGGCCAATGACAGGTGAGGTGAGAATTCAAGCGAGTTGACAACAGCAAGTACTAGGATGTGGAGCATGTCTCTGTGCCCACACTCGCTCGGTACTGGCTAGGTGCCATCTGTGGTGCCAGAACACAGATTGGTGTGGGTTGAAGGATTCCAGAAAACGTTGAGATGGAAAAACACTGAGTTTAGATATTCCAGAGAAGATGATTATGGAACAAAAGCTTGGTAGAATAGTCTGGTCCAGAGACGGAGTTGTGCTTCAGGGACACCTTGAGAGCAGCACCCACAACCAGCAGTACGAGCAGCAGGAGGACACTAATCAAAATGAAGTAATCAGTACTTGGTTCATGCTCTACTCAAAAGAAGAGGAAGAGAAACTGGCATGCACTGGCCAAACTAGGAGGCAGTAAATAGAGTGCCAATGAAGTCAACGAATGAAACGCAATGGGCGGGCTCAAAACCCCTTTTAGTAAAGCAACAGTGCACGTGTGCTGTCTTATACGATACCTAAAAAAGGAACTAGGAATATAATTCCTTATTGAGTTGCAAATTTAGACTAAAACACACATTACAGAACTTCTTCAAATATACAAGCCCTGTAAAGGATAAGGAAGTGTGTTTTACTAATTCTCTTCAAGTGCTGCAATAACCTCAAAATAATAAAAAGGTTCATTAAGCCCTGTCAGCATTCACACACGGTTCTCAGCAGCACGTGCATTAACACACTGAGCTATTTAAGGGCTACTTCCTGCAAGCAGGGTATTGTGGGGCCGGATGGATTCTCTTTAGATGGAAAGCTTCCACAGGGCTGTCAGCACCAGGGACTGAGGTCCACAGCCCGCCAGCTCAGCGAGCCCAGCTGCCACCCAGATGGCTGGCGCAGAGAGGCGACTAGGCCGCCCCGCATGCCAGGGTGCTGTGCCAGGGAGAGACAGCACTAATAGATGGGCCTTTGTAACCTTCGGTATGTCTGAGGAGAGACAGCCTGCGCCCTCAAATCTCTCCAAATCCCCTTGTCTGGTTTTCCAAGAAGACCACCCCCTCCTGTCCATGCCCACGCCTTGAGGATGTCCCTGCCAAAAAGGCATCTTCGCCTGGAATAATGTGTGCTTAAGAGGCGAGCTCATTCCGGGCCCTAAATATTTCAGTGGTTTTGTAAGGTTTGTTTGTCAAAAACAAGAAAAGGTCAGCTAGCCACATGAATGTGTTGCGCTAGCCAAGTCTTGCAGATTCTCCCGGGAATGCTATCACTAATGCTCGGTGTCTTCCTAGTCACGTGGCCAGCTCATTCTACAATGTACATCGCAAGGCTTCTAGGTGCTATGTGGACAGACCACTGTACTTAGTTCTCCACGGAGCCATATATGGCTACCAGTGCCCATTCTGGACCACACAACTGGGCAAATCTCCCTGACTCTGAAACTGAGTTTCACTCGCCTTCAGGCCCTGCTCCAGGAATTTTTATCTGGAATGGCCAAAGGCACCTTTGGGTGGGACACCGCGGACTCAATTTTTGGTTCTTCTGGAGGTAGCCTGCAAGTCCTAGATTACATCATATCTACTTCCACGATACAAACGGTAGATTCTGTGTGTATACAGAGCATATAGAGGGCAGAGTAGTGATAAATTGAGATAAGGTTCATTTTAGGGTGTAGGGGTGGGTAGTGCTACAGGGATGCAAGACTTTTGTGTGTTGTAGTCTTAGTTTGCTTCCATCAAATGAATTAGACAAACACGAATAACAATGGCTTGCGAGTTTGAAGTGTATGACAGGAAACGATGTCTGTGTAAACATGGAGGGACGCTGTCATCCTACACACACAGGCGAATGCTTCTCGTGCCTCCAGAAAGTTCCCTAACTGGAATGATGCCAAGACAGAACTGCTGGAACTGGGAGTAAAATCACCAACTCTCCAGACTGAAATTCTCATGTCCTTTGCAGAGGAGCTGGGGACGCCAGATCATGTGGAACTCTTAAAACTGCAGCTCCACCATCTACGACAACTGAGTAAGAGAAGTAAGTAAGATAAGCAAGAGAAGGTTACCATAACAGAAATATACAAGGAAGCAAAGACTCAAACAGTGAAGATGTGCAAAAGAAAATCCTGAAGATCAAACGTTGATGGTCCAAAAGAAGTTAGCGAACCCAAAGTATCAGCGATCTACCTCCAAAGAGCCCCTATCTCATGAGGGTCAGGATGCCAATCTGATCAGAATTTCAAGGTGAGGACCTTCAACAAGATGCCACCTTTCTCCTCAGACAGAATGGAAGCTGGTTGCGGGCAGAGTAGCAGACAGCCATCTGATTCATGGTGGCTCACTCTGGGTTCATCTCTCATTTACTCTATCCGTGCAACTACACAAAACACTGCAGTGATGCCGGCTGTGGAGTACAGCCAACAGCAACTCATCAACACAAGCAGCAGGCCTGCAACTGGCTCGCAGCTCAGCCTACATCGACTTTAAGGTGTTTGCCTCTTTCACAAGAGCTGGTTGCCGCTTAAGGCAGGGGATCAAACCCTATGCACCTAAGCAGGAGCGAGGCTCCTTCAGATTCAAGCAGCCACTCCCAGTATACAATTACTTACAAATGGGGACCACTGATCATGCATTAAATAATCTTTGCATTTCCACCAATCAAAGTCCGAAAAAGTTGATTCAAATTGCCTGTTCTACATATGACAGTATGTTAAACTTTCCATTGATAAACGCCAATGTTCCTTTTATGATTTACATTTAATGTACATTTTAGAGCTGTGTCCCAGATCACCCTAATTTCACATATTTCTACACTGGTTATAGATTAGACTAGAATGCTCAGGGGTGTAATCAGACCTCTGCAGCATTTCGGTGCAGGGGGGCACCCCAATCCTCTAGGGGGCTGCAAAAAAACCCTTCAGAGGGCCCAAGTCCAATGAATATCTGTGAGACATGGGGAGCTCAGTGGCCCTTCATTACATTGTGCAAGGGGGCCCCATCGTTTTAGGTTACACCATTGAGAGTGATCTGGCTCCATCAGGACCCAGGCGGTCCCACCCCACCAATCTGCTGACCCCACTGCGGTCTTAAGAAAGGTGCACTGTTTGATCATGTCATGAGACCTCCAATAGTTGAGGAAAAAGTTAGTGTTCGGCTATAATATTAAACTCAAAACACAAACGTAAAAAGTGAATAGTGGGATAGAGTGTGTCATGAGTGGTTCGAGTGTAGGGTGAAAACTGTGTCGACGTGAGAGGCTCGAGTGAGCTTGAGCTGCGTGAATGCAATACAAGAGGAGGGCCCATGTGAGTGTCGACGAGAGGAGGGCGTGCACAGTGAACGGAGTGAGTGCACGGTGGTGTGATCAGTGTAAATGCAGCGTAATTGGTGTACCTGTGGGTGAGTGAAGGGGAGCGGCAAGAGTGAAGGGTGAGCTGTGAGAGTGACTAGTGAGTGCATGGTGAGAGAAGTTAGTGCAGGATGAGTGGTGTGTCCTTATGAGTTACGGCAGCCTATTATGCCTGTGTGCAAGCAGGGTGAAGTGGGTGCCTGTAAGAGTGCAGGCTGAGAGATGTGTACTGTGTGAGTGCAGGGTAAGAGGAGGAAGTGCAGGGGGAGTGGTGTGACTCCAGGATGAGCGATGTGCGTATTTGTGTGGTGTGAGTGCAGGGTGAGTGCTGTGCCCATGAGAGTGAAGGGTTAGCTGTGGGAGTGCTTATGTGAGTGCATGGTGAGCAATGTGCCAGGGTGAGAGCAGAGTGAGAGGAGTGACTGTAGGGTGAGTGATGTGACCATAAGAGTTTGGGTCCGGTTGAAAGTGCTGAGTGGGAGGAAAGAATGCATGGTGAGTGATGTGCTTGTTTAAGTGAGATTGCAAGTTGAGCAGAGAGAGTGACAAGTGAGTGAAGTTTCACATGAGTTCAGGGGGAGTAGTGTGCTGGTGTGACTGTAGGGTTGAGGGTAGGGTGAACAGTGTGAGTGCCTGGTGAGTGGTGTGAGTTCAGTGTGTTCGTTGTGAGTGCAGGGTGAGTAGTGTGCTCATGTGACCGAAGGGTAAGTGGAGGAGGAATGCCGTGAGTTGATGGGGAGTGGCGTGAGTGCATTGTGTTCGCTCTGAGTGCAGGGTGACCAATGTCCTTGTGAGCCTTCGGAGTAAGAGGAGGATGAACAGTGCGAGTGTCTGGTGAGTGGTGTGAGTTCAGTGTGTTCGCTCTGAGTGCAGGGTGAGTTGTGTGCTCATGTGACCGAAGAGTAAGTGGAGGAGGAACGCCGTGAGTTGATGGGGAGTGGCGTGAGTGCAGTGTGGTCGCTGTGAGTGCAGGGGTAGTAGTGTGCTCATGTGACCGAAGGGTAAGTGGAGGAGGAACGCCGTGAGTTGATGGGGAGTGGCGTGAGTGCAGTGTGGTCGCTGTGAGTGCAGGGTTAGTAGTGTGCTCATGTGACCGAAGGGTAAGTGGAGGAGGAACGCCGTGAGTTGATGGGGAGTGGCGTGAGTGCAGTGTGGTCGCTCTGAGTGCAAGGTGAGTAGTGTGCTCATGTGACCGCAGGGTAAGTGGAGGAGGAATGCCGGGAGTTGCTGGGGAGTGGCGTGAGTGCAGTGTGGTCGCTCTGAGTGCAGGGTGAGTAGTGTGCTCATGTGACCGAAGGGTAAGTGGAGGAGGAACGCCGTGAGTTGATGGGGAGTGGCGTGAGTGCATTGTGGTCGCTCTGAGTGCAGGGTGAGTAGTGTGCTCATGTGACCGAAGGGTAAGTGGAGGAGGAACGCCGTGAGTTGCTGGGGAGTGGCGTGAGTGCAGTGTGGTCGCTCTGAGTGCATGGTGAGTAGTGTGCTCATGTGACCGAAGGGTAAGTGGAGGAGGAACGCCGGGAGTTGATGGGGAGTGGCGTGAGTGCAGTGTGGTCGCTCTGAGTGCAGGGTGAGTAGTGTGCCCATGTGACCGAAGGGTAAGTGGAGGAGGAACGCCATGAGTTGATGGGGAGTGGCGTGAGTGCAGTGTGGTCGCTGTGAGTGCAGGGTGAGTAGTGTGCTCATGTGACCGAAGGGTAAGTGGAGGAGGAACGCCGTGAGTTGATGGGGAGTGGCGTGAGTGCAGTGTGGTCGCTGTGAGTGCAGGGTGAGTAGTGTGCTCATGTGACCGAAGGGTAAGTGGAGGAGGAACGCCGTGAGTTGATGGGGAGTGGCGTGAGTGCAGTGTGGTCGCTCTGAGTGCAAGGTGAGTAGTGTGCTCATGTGACCGCAGGGTAAGTGGAGGAGGAATGCCGGGAGTTGCTGGGGAGTGGCGTGAGTGCAGTGTGGTCGCTCTGAGTGCAGGGTGAGTAGTGTGCTCATGTGACCGAAGGGTAAGTGGAGGAGGAACGCCGTGAGTTGATGGGGAGTGGCGTGAGTGCATTGTGGTCGCTCTGAGTGCAGGGTGAGTAGTGTGCTCATGTGACCGAAGGGTAAGTGGAGGAGGAACGCCGTGAGTTGCTGGGGAGTGGCGTGAGTGCAGTGTGGTCGCTCTGAGTGCATGGTGAGTAGTGTGCTCATGTGACCGAAGGGTAAGTGGAGGAGGAACGCCGGGAGTTGATGGGGAGTGGCGTGAGTGCAGTGTGGTCGCTCTGAGTGCAGGGTGAGTAGTGTGCCCATGTGACCGAAGGGTAAGTGGAGGAGGAACGCCATGAGTTGATGGGGAGTGGCGTGAGTGCAGTGTGGTCGCTGTGAGTGCAGGGTGAGTAGTGTGCTCATGTGACCGAAGGGTAAGTGGAGGAGGAACGCCGTGAGTTGATGGGGAGTGGCGTGAGTGCAGTGTGTTCGCTGTGAGTGCAGGGTGAGTAGTGTGCTCATGTGACCGAAGGGTAAGTGGAGGAGGAACGCCGTGAGTTGATTGGGAGTGGTGTGAGTTCAGTGTGTTTGCTGTGAGTGCATGGTGAGTAGTGTGCTCATGTGACCGAAGGGTAAGTGGAGGAGGAACGCCGGGAGTTGCTGGGGAGTGGCGTGAGTGCAGTGTGGTCGCTCTGAGGGCAGGGTGACCAGTGTCCTTGTGAGCCTTCGGAGTAAGAGGAGGATTGACAGTGCGAGTGCAGGGTAACAGCATGAGTGCATGCTGAGCAGCACAACAAAATCATGTGGGTCGCCAACTGACAGGATTTCTACCGGCACCACGGGTAATTTGAAGGCCTGGTCAGTGCAAAAAGCACCCAAAGCCGGCATTTTGAGCTCTTATCTGTGCATACTTCAATCAGCCCATATAAACAGAAAGTACTTGTAACTGTGTTCTAGAGCGCAATTAATGATCCATGACTAATAATTAAAGGAAACAAAGAAAAGTCATGTTACAAATGAATGCATACGGTTTTATTTCCAGCCCTATTTAGTATAACAGCCCGGCCTTTGCAGACTCTTTAAACAACAATTGGGCAATATTTTGTCTCTTGGAAAGGTGGTAACCCTTGCTAGACCTTTACACAAAATGCATTCTGCCTCTGTGGCAGTAAAAGTAAAATACAAATGTAAAGAATAGGCAGCGTGGGGACCCATGAGGTAATGGAACCAGTGAAAAAAAACACAATGCCTCGTTGACCAGTTCATAGTAACATGTAAATGGTCTTTTAAAGACCTGTGAAAAATTCGGGCATGGCTGAGCTAGGACCCGAGACACTGCCCAGCCGAGCTCACAGCAGCTCAACAACACCGCAACATTCGACCCTATGACACAGAGGTGGAGGAATCTGATATTGGCATTTTGCAATTGGTTTTAGTCCGTGCCTGGGGGGGCCAAGGGTGATGTTTTCGTGGGCCTGACCCATCCTCTAGAACCGGGCCTGCTCGCCTTCTTCTGCGGGTGCTTGCCATAAATCACTTCTGACAGCAGAGCTCAGAAAGGGTTTCCCTTCTCTCTGTGTTTACAAAGTAGCACTTTATGGACACACCTCAATTGTACATAACAGTTGTGAAGCGCATTAGACATCTTCCTGTGAAGAGCACCTCTGTCGTCGCACGAGGAAAAGGTCCGTGTGGTCATATCCGGGGTGGGCGGAACAGCGGAAGTGACTGCCTTGTGCCACATCTGGCCAGTCTGCTGCAAGCAGAGTCCCCACTACAAGCGTTCTGTACACAACAGTAACACGCGAAGCACCAGGACACTATGCAGAGATTGTCAAAAGCGCACAAAGCAGCAGTAATGAAAATACTTCATACATGTATTCAACCATTAATACAGAACATGCGCTATATGTTCAGCAAAACCACTGCATCTAATAACACCAGCGTAAAAACCACCACAACAACGAAGCGTACAGCTGTCGTAAAACAAGTCTTTGTTAAGGAACACTGGAAAAACAACTGGAATTACCACACGTGGAGTCAAAACCATATCATTTTACATAGATTTTAACTCGGAAATGTGCACAAAAAATAATACCAGCTCAAACCAAGTGTTAAGTGCATTGGGCCAGTTGGAGCAGGTGTTAATTACCTCCCAGCATCATAGAAGTGACTGCAACCGAGCAAAGGTCGCTCACCTCGAACATGCCGCTGACCGCGGCCCCCGCAGGGGGCCACTAGAGCGGTCGGTGCCCTAGTGTCGCCTGGGCACCGGTCACCCCTCCCCGCCTCCCCCTCCTGGGGGGCAGGGACTCCGGCCGATGTCTCCCTCCTCTTTCCTGCCTGGAAGTGACGCAACGGGCGTCACTTCCGGGGCTCCTCTGGGAATGGGGGGAGGCTATATAGCCCTCCCCCACCATGCGGGCGACCTCTTGTCGCCTCACACGCCGCCACTGTAATTGGACTAAGTGGGTGCTGGTGCGCTGCCCGTGACTTAATTGCTCGCTGGCGCTTGGGACAGTCTGCCACGGGTTTGCACTGTCTGTCTATTATAGAGATGACCCCGAAGGCATGGATTAATGCAATTGGCATTAAAATCACTGTTCCCAGTTGCCCAAGCCAACCTTTTAATTTTGAGGGCTTGAAAGAGGCTGTATTTTCACGTTTGCACGAGTACCCGGGTCCGTAGTTGTGGTGTTACTATTGAGTGGCAGCATGGCAGGAGCAAGGCGTGGTGCATAAGGAAGTGGCGCCGGACAGGAGTCCTGGCTTATAGTGGCAAAATTGTCGGGCGTTCCTTAGAACTGCCTTGCGGTATGTAGCGCGCGCGTATGCCGATCTTAGTTTTGCGCTATACTGGGCGTCACGATGTATGTGTTTTTGCGAACAGCCCTAGGTCAGAATTGTGTTTGACTCTGCCTTCAGTTTGTATTGCGGTACATCTGCCTTGGTGGTTACCGGACAGGGTGCCCTGGGTGGGGCAAAGCAGCACACCAGTTTGGGGTTAATTATTGGTCCCCTAACCAAGTGCACTGCCAGGGGTCCATTAAGCGGAAAGACCACTCGGGGGGGGCAGTCTCTAACAATTTGGCGGTAGGAATAGATTATTCATTCACTATTCCGATAGTAGGCATCGCTCCACCTTTCCCAGCAAGGTAGACGTAGGCGGGTAGTTGTGTCACTTGACGTTGAGGAGCGTTTCTTTCAATGCTTTTCTCCATAGAACTAGTCTCGCCAACTTTGTTTCAGAGTTTGGAGGGTGCCTGTGCCTCAAAATCGATCAATATTTAGATGAGTAGTGGTTGATTCGCTGTCCACTGTACAGGCTCTGGTATCCTATACGTGTCGTGTTCCATGATTCCAGCTTTGCGAGTAGAGACTCCTGTGGAGTACCCCGGTCTCTGGTCTTCATTAGTAGCTTTCCTGGCTTCAGCTCCAAAGTTTTCTTTTCCGGTATGTACAGGGATAGCTCTTCTACAGCCAAGGTCACATTGGGATTACTTTGGAATCGGGTTGTTCGGTGGAAACCTCGGTGTCCTGCCGGCGTCTCTGTGGCATGCGCCGTGAGAAGACTTTCAGATTATTCCATTTAGTGAGTTCCAGCTGCTTGGCCTACTAGGTCCGTTGGACATCAGGAGTTAGGCATGTGGACCTTATCAATGTCATTTGGTGCATGTGTTGCTGTTGAAAAAGGGTTGTCAGTTTTTGGCCGGGTACCGGCAAGCATGACTTCAGCTTTCCAGGAACAAGGGTGCATTCTCGGCCTAGAACCCATGTATACTTCCTGGGGCTCTGCCCACACCTAGGAGGGCCAATATCACACAAAGCACAGGGGGAGAGGTCATATATGACATCACAGACTTGATCAGTGACATTACCAGGGTCTTCCCCGGTCCCAATTTAGACTAAAGTTATGGTCTGGCCCAGGGTGGGCAAAGGATAGTTATGTTGTTCCTGCTTGCACCGATCTCGCAGTACAATGAGGTAAAACATTTTGTCTCCAAGGCGGGGACTGTGCGCCACCACTCCGTTTCCAAAGGGCTCCCGCTCCCGCACCTTGATCACGTGTATGTGACTTGTCTGGCTGTTGTGGAAGTTGATTAGTGTGTTGGTTCATTTGCGGGTGAGCTCGCTAGGCATTGAAGGGAGACGTTGAGGAAGGTTCAACACGTTAAGGTGACAGTCTCACCAGGTCAGAATTGAAGCATCCGCAGCAGGCTACGCAGGGAAGCTAGAATTTTGCTTCATCTTTCTTATACAACTAACAAGCATTGTTTAAGCCAAAGGCACTGGCATGTAGTGAGGCACGGTGTTTGGGTTTATACACGGAGGCAATGTCATGAGCTGCTAAACTACAGCCTGCCATGCCACCGGCTGACAGCCCAAGGGTGTGAGTTCTGCGAGGTTCAGGGGCACAGCTGGGCCGCTGTCAGGCATTGGCAGACGTACATACATCCTCCAGTTGTTATTACCTGTCTTATGTTCCTCAACCCCTCACCTCAGACATTTAAGGTAACAGACCCGGCTCTTCAGCAACATCGTGCCAGGGGGGCATGCGCGCTGCGTAAACATAGAGCTCCAACCATAAGGGTGCAGAGTAGCAAAACCAATAAATAGGTTTAAGAGGTGTCTCTCTAGCCTCAACTCGGTTTGAAACCACTATCATTTAGAGGCGCGCCCAGGTGAGAAGGGGGCGCTTCTTAAGGTTCGGATGACCACTGTGGTTTGTGGTACCTCCCAGCGGAACCACCGGTAGTGTACTGGAGCTAGCAGGAAACTGGGAACCTGGGATACTGACACTTGTACCTCGCTTGGTGGGGTTGCGATCAGCCAACATAGTGTGCTGCCGTCCCAATAAGGGGTAGCAGCGTGTCAACACAAGGGGACACTATGTCAATAAAACATTTGGCACGCCCAGTGTGCAACTAAAACTAAACTTCAGACAGATTCTCTAAGCCAGTATGCCTGGGGGGTTCCTCCATAGGAGGAGCTGGACGGGCATAGTTCCCATAAGGAATAAGGGATGCATGGCAAGGGCATGAGAGTACCTTGCCCATGGCCACACACGTCAGTTATGAACACTCCTGCGCGTCAGGATTTAGCAAACAAAGGGACTGTTCATAGGTTAAATAGAAACCCCCTCGCCAGAATAGCCAGAGCAGCCAGGCGGGTGGGGGAGTCGTCACCTAGCTAGCGGGCTGCTGTCCCATAGATGGGCACGCAGGTTTTCAGGCACACTCAGTGCTGGGAGAACGACAGCTAGGTGAGATCAGCACATAAATGGGTCCTTGCGAGCCTGGGGGTCGGCGGTCACCCCGCCCAGAGCTGGCTCGGGGCTGAGGCAAGTGAAGCAGTGGAACTTTCACACATGGGGGTGAATTGCTCTTGGCACAACTCCCCAGGCCTGACGGGCCAAGGAGAGCGTCAAGGGCTTGGGATATAGATGGGGCCATCTATAACCAGCAGGGATGGTTCTCTTCCACCTAGATTGCAGGAAGCTCCAGACTGGAGAGGTGGCTGGTAAGACAACAGCTGCTTTGGTGGGGGGGCTCTGGCGGCGACGGTGGCCGCCCCCAGAGCTGTGGCGGAGTTACAGGGCGATCTGGAAGCAGGCCGGTACCAAGGGTACCTCTGCGCGGCACCATAGGGGGTGCCAGGGCCAAATCCGAGGAGCCTCATGGGAGGGTCCCGGAAGCCATGTCGGCGCCCCGCTAGTCCTTCGGGCGGTTGTGGGCCTGAACAACTGGGGTTTTGCAATGCTACGCTAAGCCCCGGGAAGGGGCGTGAGTAGAAGTTACCAACGTTCATGTGATCCTGGAAGAGAATCACTTGGACGGCAGCATAGGCGGGGTTCGCCCCAGTGCTGCCCGGCTCATCAGGCGGGCCAGTTGGTTGCCTGCCCTTGGATCGCTCGTAAGATAACCCACCTATTACATAACGGTGTATGTAATAAACCTGCAGCATTTTGTACCCAATCAAACAGTCTGAGTGTGTGTTATTATTGGGTAATGTATTTTGTTGGAGGGGGGACTGAGGGGTGCCAATGGCGATACTATTACTGTTCCCTTCACGAAAACCCCTCTATTGCTGCCCACGGCCGGCGCCGGGATCTCTGGGAGTAGCGACAACTGCTGCACGGCAACGGGACTGAGGGGTGCCAATGGCGATACTATGCCGCTGACCGCGGCCCCCACAGGGGGCCAATAGAGCGGTCGGCGTCCTAGTGTCGCCTGGGCACCAGTCACCCCTCCCCATCCTGGGGGGCAGGGACTCCGGCCGGTGTTCCCCTCCTCTTTCCTGCCTGGAAGTGATGCGACGGGCGTCACTTCCGGGGTTCCTCTCTTGTCGTCTCGCACGCCGCATCCCTCCCTACCGCTTACCCGGCGTGGTTGGCAGGTGGGGGTGATGGGGGTGAGAATATTCTAATATTTCCTTTTTTTTAGTTGCAGGCGGAGTTACAGGGCGATCTGGAAGCAGGCCGGTACCAAGGGTACCTCTGCGCGGCACCATAGGGGGTGCCAGGGCCAAATCCGAGGAGCCTCATGGGAGGGTCCCGGAAGCCATGTTGGTGCCCCGCTAGTCCTTTGGGCGGTTGTGGGCCTGAACAACCGGGGGTTTGCTATGCTACGCTCCGCCACGGGAAGGGGCGTGAGTAGAAGTTACCAACGGTCACGTGATCCTGGAAGAGAATCACTTGGACGGCAGCATAGGCGGGGTTCGCTCCAGTGCTGCCCGGCTCATCAGGCGGTACTATTACTGTTCCCTTCACGAAAACCCCTCTATTGCTGCCCACGGCCGGCGCCGGGATCTCTGGGAGTAACGACAACTGCTGCACAGCAACGGGCAGGAGGAAGGGGAGTGTTGTGAGGATGTACCCAGTAGCACCTGGTGCTCGCGGCAGAGTGGCAGCGTGGGGGCGGGGCATGGGGTGAGTGGGATGGACGGATGACAAAATAAACACAAAAAAAGAAAATAACTTACCTGCCCCTAGCCTATCGCTGCTCTGCCGCTCTTCTGTGGCTCCCAGAATCTCCACAGCCAATCCCAGCACTTCTCTCGGGCTGGCCAGCATGAGAGAAGTGCTGGGATTGGCCTGAGAAGGCTTCTTGTCCGCTCCAAAGGGGACTGGGATCCTACCCTGCTGTTCTCTCCACCCGGCAATGCCGCTCGCGTTGGAGAGGCGTCAGTGCACATGACGGTTTAGAAGTCCTAAGACAACCGGCCAAAGCGTCATGCGCACTGATAGCTGTGCTTCCCACCAATCCCCTTCCGTGTCTTTCATGGCATGGCCCCACCCCCAAAGACTCGGCTCCATCCAGAGAAAAAATTAAATGACAATAATACTGTTTTATTATCGTTTTATTTTTCCTTTCCTTCAGCTGGCCAGCTGGGTGGGGGGGGGGGGTGATGCTCCCTTCAGGGGAGCCACCACTAGTTGTACCACACAGTACACAGCACAGGTGCAGCACATGGATCACTGACAAAATATCGAAGGTCAAAAAATCGACCGACAAAAATATCTGAGCAAAAATATCGATGTCAAGAAAATCGACATCCTATCTACAACATGATAAGTACAAAAATATCGAAAATAAAATATAGATGTCAAAAATATCGTTATTAAAAATATTGTTTTATTTTAGTTTTAAAAAATATGTAAAATAAACCAAATAATACTTATAAATAAAATAAACATAATTAAATATAGTGTATAATGTTTAAAATTAATAATTATTATATATAATTTAATAAAACATTAAGTAAACATATACATATAATATATAATATATATACTTACTTAATAATCCGTTTCAATAATTATTTTAATAACTTATAACTTATTAAAAAATATTACAAATTACAAATACATCATACACATAAAACAATAACATGAATAAAAATTAAATAATTAGCTAAATAATACAAAAAATATTAAATAGCAGAGAGAATAAAACTACTACTCCAGCTCCAAAAAAAACAACAGTAAGGAAAATGTTAGATAGCGTAGGGCTAAAAATTAATATTTCCACTCCAGGGAGTGTAACAGTAGGGAAAGTGTTGGATAACGTAGAGGTATCAATTACTATTCCCACTCCAGGGAGTGCAACAGTAAGGAAAGTGTTGAATAGCGTAGGGGTAAAAATGACTATTCCAACTCCAAAGAGTGCAACAGTAGGGAAAGTGTTGGATAGCGTAGGGGTAAAAATTACTATTCCAACTCCAAAGAGTGCAACAGTAGGGAAAGTGTTGGATAGCGTAGGGGTAAAAATGACTATTCTCACTCCAGGGAGTGCAACAGTAGGGAAAGTGTTGGATAGCGTAGGGGTAAAAAATACTATTCCAACTCCAAAGAGTGCAACAGTAGGGAAAGTGTTGGATAGCGTAGGGGTAAAAATGACTATTCAAACTCCAGAGAGTCCAACAGTAGGGAAAGTGTTGGATAGCGTAGGGGTAAAAATTACTATTCCAACTCCAAAGAGTGCAACAGTAGGGAAAGTGTTGGCTAGCGTAGGGGTAAAAATTACTATTCCAACTCCAGGGAGTGCAACAGTAAGGAAAGTGTTGAATAGCGTAGGGGTAAAAATGACTATTCCAACTCCAAAGAGTGCAACAGTAGGGAAAGTGTTGGATAGCGTAGGGGTAAAAATGACTATTCCAACTCCAAAGAGTGCAACAGTAGGGAAAGTGTTGGATAGCGTAGGGGTAAAAATGACTATTCCAGCTCCAGAGAGTGCAACAGTAGGGAAAGTGTTGGATAGCGTAGGGGTAAAAATTACTATTCCAACTCCAAAGAGTGCAACAGTAGGGAAAGTGTTGGCTAGCGTAGGGGTAAAAATTACTATTCCAACTCCAGAGAGTGCAACAGTAGGGAAAGTGTTGGATAGCGTAGGGCTAATGCAGACTCATCGCAACATACGGTGCAACACGCATGCTCCTACAACCTCTACATAACACTTGCAAACTCAACGCAACATAGGGTGCAACACACATTACTCCTACAACCTCTATAGAACACTTGCAAACTCAGCGCAACATAGGCTGCAATACACATTACTCCTACAACCTCTATAGAACACTTGCAAACTCAGCGCAACATAGGGTGCAACACACATTACTCCTACAACCTCTATAGAACACTTGCAAACTCAGCACAACATAGGGTGCAATACACATCACTCCTACAACCTCTATAGAACACTTGCAAACTCAGCGCAACATAGGGTGCAATACACATGCTCCTACAACCTCTACATAACAATTGCAAACTCAACGCAACATAGGGTGCAACACACATTCTCCTGCAGCTTCTCCTTAACCCCTTATGAAGGGCACTTCGGCAACACTAAGGTACACAACCACTACAACTCTATTTAACCCCTTAGAAAAAGCACTACGCAACACTAGGAGGCAACCCACACACTCACCCTATATTGCAACACACAAGCCACACACTTAACAGGACCACGGTTGTTTGGTTTGCCTGGGTCAGATATGTGAACCATGTCAGATTTTGCTCCCACCTACAATCTTTTCTCCCCTTCCTTACACGCTAAGCAGTCCTGTACCCTTTTATCAACTTGATCATCCATCCCAGGACACCACCAATTCACTCTCAGCATCCTCCTGGTTTTGGTTTGCCCCAGGTGTCCCTCCTGTGCCATTCCTACCAACTTAGCCCGAAGGCCACCAAGTGGTACACATTTCTCACCTCTCATCAACACCATGCTGTCACAAAATGGTAGTTCCTCAAGAACTTTTAGGTATGATCTGACCAACACCGACACAGTGCTTTCCCTCCCACTGCCTAGCACCAACAACTGCTTCACCTCTTTGACTGTGGGATCCAGAGTCATTTCTTTGACACATTCATCTTTAGTATTGGCACGCATGCCTCCAAGCTCCAGCACATCCTGAATACAGGCTACCACTCCTTCCTTCTCTCTGGCACAACTGCTGGTCCATCCACAACCTGGCAATCCAAGAGAACCTAAACAAGCAATCTGCCTGACAACTCCTCCATCCTTGAATGTGTTTGATGGTATAACAATACTCCTGAAGTCTCGCTGCTAACCATGCCAATCTGCCTGAACCATTGCTTGACCCCCGCAAGTGAAACCTCGACCAAAGGCTTGTGGTCAGTGTGAAGGAGAAACTTAGTTCCTCATAGGTATGTCCTGAAATACTCAGCTCCCCAAGTCGCCGCTAACACTTCACTTTCGATCACAGAGTAATTCCACTCTGAGGTGGTTAAAGTGCAGGAGACAAATGCAGCAGTTCTTTCACCTCTGTTGTGAAGTTGGGACAACACCATGACGGTTGTATGTCGTTACAACGCATTCCGTTGCAACGCATGCCTTTACCACGCATGCGTTACACCGGAATGCTTTTTCAATGCATAACCTTTACCACGAATATTCCTTTACCATGCATACCTTTACAACGATTTTCTTTGTAAATTTATGCATGGTAAGGGCATACTCTTGGTAAAGGTTATACCCCTCCCCTGTACCCTTACGTGACCCCCAGCCCCAATCCTTCTTTTATTTACCCCTGCCCTTAACCCTCAATCCTTTTATATTTTTTTCTTCAAAAAACGGAAATTCCCCTTACCTCTTCACGTCGTCTCCTCTCCATCTTCCGTGGTGACGTCGTACGTCGTAAAGAGGAAGCGGAAGTTTCTTTCCGTTTCCACTCAAACGACGCTGATTGCCTGCACTTCTCGAAGTGTCATCAGGTGAGTTTTTTTTGGGGGGGGGGAGAACCCCCCAAGCCCCTTTTTTTCCCACTCTTTTATTTTTATTTTTGGGGGGGGACCCTCCGAGCCCCCTTTTTCTAATTTTAGCCTTTACCACACATGCCTTTACTACGTATCTCGTAGTAAAGGTATGCGTGGCAAAGGCTTTCGTGGTAACCACGCATGCATTGTAATGCATGCGTAGTTATGGTTTGCGTGGAAACGCCCGCATGGCAATTCCCTTCTTCAGCAGTAATCTCAAACACTCTGTTTTGTCAGACAATTTCTCAACGAACTTTCCGTAATACTCGATGAAGCCCAAAAAAGACCTCAATATGTGTGTGTCTGACGGCAAATGAGATAACCTGATGGCACTCAACAAATTCTCTTTGGATTTGACTCCAGCCGCAGTACTACTATACCCAAGGAAATCCACTTGTACAACTAAAAATTTGTGTTTTTTTGCCGTGCCTGCCTGAGAACCATGTTGTGTTGATCGACTGTGCCACCAAAAATAACGATATCATCCTGGAAGTACAGGTTGTTGTTCATGTCCTTAAACACTTTCCCCATCATTCACTGGAATACACTTACTGGGCTTGGGGTTTGGATTCCTGAAGTAGTTTGATCTGGTGGTAGCCATTTGTCAAATCTTCCGCCTAAAGCCAAAACTCATTCTTTGATGTTGGGTAGGGGATACGTATCAACCACTACACTGTGATGAAGCGATCTCAAGTACACACAGAAAGTGTACCGTCCATTGGATTTCTCCATAAAAACTACCGTAGACAACCAACTGAATGCCTCTACAGGTTCAATAACCCCGCTGAACAACATCTCATCGAACAAATTCTTCACTGCAGCCCGGGCAAACAACAGGATTCTTCTTACTTTGAGATGAATAGGAAGAGCATCAGGTTTCAACATAATTTTGTACCCCCTGAGCAGTCCCAACTCCTCCTTGAACACATCCCATGCTTAATCTAGCATATATGCCAACACCACCATCACTTGATCAGCCCCTCTTGGGTTTATGTGGATGTTAAGCTCATACTGGTGTGCCCATCCCAAAATTAGTGGCCCATCCTCAGCTACTTACACCTTCCATTAAGTTTCTCTAACACCAAATCGTATACCTGCTATCATGTTCCCCTACCAAGTCAATGGTCTCCCCTTGATAGCCACCTGGACTGATATTCTAGGGTAAAAGATCAACTCTTGGCTAATGCTTCACAAACATATTTTTGGGGATAATAATGTACGTTGAGCCACACTCTATCATGAGGTTAATCTTTTTCTCATTCATTACAAATGTTGCACTGGGCCTTGTCCATTTTCCATCCATAGAGGAAGCGTCCTTCACACACAGAGTGCGATCTTCGTTGACTCTCATACCACTATCACTCACACCACACTTCTCATCTACGGTGGCCCCTTTAAATGTGTTCCTTGCTTGCAGACTGACGCAAAGTGACCCCCTGACCACACTTTCTGCACTCCTTGTTGAGTGCTATTCATTTCTTTTAATCTGCAGTTTGATAATTGCTACCACAACGATAACATATCTTGTTAAAAGACTGATTTCACCAAGGGGCCACTGGATTTAATGACTGCCCCCACATCTGATCCACCTTTAGATACATTGGCAACATCACCCCATGATTTCCTTCTTCTCCATCTCCTTCAGGCACAATTGAGATTGTTGCACCTCTTTGGCCGTGTCAATAGCATCCTTCGGAGATGGTTTTTTGCACCCCATAAACGCGCCTGAATTTTCTTGCTCTTACAATGAACGATGAGTTGATCATGCCAAAGCTCATCAGTCATTCCCCCAAACTTATACTTCATGGACAATTCTCTAAGTCTTATCCAAATAAACTCACAATAGTGTGCATGTCACTGTGAACACGCCATGGGCACCCTCCCCTGAGTGTACACAGTGAGTGCTGCACCTCACAAATGGATGAGCACGCGCATCACTGACAGCCGATTCAATGTCTTACGACAAGATGGCTTTGATCCTGATGATGTGGGTGCGTTGGTAATGCAGGGTGTGATGCTCTATGGCTCCAAAATGTATGTGAGCATGGCAGCAGCGGTCCGTGGAGGGAGTTCCGTGGGGCGGAAAGGAGGGGCGGGGGATGGGCAGGGTGGGGGGTACTAAACACCGGAACATGGATAATTGGAGGTAAGTAAACAATTAAATAAATAAAACGAATTTTGTAGCGTGCCCTGCATCACAAAATGCGGTGCAGCGCGCACTACGAAATTCGTTTTCTTTATTTTTTTCGTAACTTACCTGCAATCGGCCGTATGCCGCATTTTGCAACCCCCCACCCTGCCCCTCCTCTGCCCCACGTCACCGCCCCGGTAACACGCCCTATACAGGCCGTCGCTGTCCAATGCAAAAAAAACAAATATATATTTTGGTTCTGGTAGCCCGATTGCTGATTCTTCAAAGGTGGCGGTCTAACGATATTTTCACTTTTCAACAGTAGCTATGCAAACTAGATAGAATTAAGGAATACAAAAGAAAATATGCTCTAAGAACAGGTTCATGTAGGAAGTTTATGACTTTATGGGAGTATATGTGTTAAGAGTCAGTAGGTACTCGGCGTGTTGCTGGGTTGGATACACAACAGTCATATTATTATAATTCTGTTATATGATTCTTGTTCTTAAATTGTGCACTATTCAATTCCGCTTCTTGTACTGTAAATTGTATTTATGGTTTTATATTTTTATTCATGTGGAAGTGTATGACGTTGTAATTTTTCACTATTGTACTAAACACCGTTGTACTATCCCTAAATAAAAATATTATGGGAAAAAAAAGAAATGCTGCAGTTTTAGTAAATCTGCGCTGCTGGTTCATTCCCCACTGGCATGCCTTGCCAAAGCGATGAAATGCTGTATATGCCAACTCCAACCTTGTTGGCATAATAGCCGCCATAAATCAGCATAAACTTTTAAAAGTAAGCCAGCCAAACGCCCAAGACTTCTGTTGACTGCAGGTTGCCCGGTGACGTATATTAGAAGATGTAGATTTATTGTAGAAGAATCATTCAAGTTACAGGCTCAGTATAAATAGCCCCACCAGGACCAGCCTCACTGCTCAGCCCACTCTCTCCAACTGACATTCACACCAACCAATCAGTCATCAACACTCCATGACATCACACTCACACTAGCTGAGCAGCAGGGAGCTGAGAACTATGGAGCGGATGCACAACAACAACAATAGGTTACAACATACTGCCCGCAGGCCCTTCCAACTCCGGGAGTGTGCAGGTGTTTTCAGAGTGAATATATTAAGCAGTGGCAAAGTCAACAGGTCTAGTTTGCACAAAACAGTCTTAAAAAATACCTTAAAGGGAAACAAACGAATTAATTATTGCTTTTAAGATGCCATACATATAGAGATAAAGAATGTAGTATCTGACAAGTCGGTGCACTTTTCACATGTAAAACAATCCCTCCTGCTATGTGACGCAAGCACTACACAGGGGAATGATGCACCAAACAGATACTGGAATGAGATATAAGAGTAATATTGCCCAGGGGGGAGCCAAAGAGTGAGCTATATATATTTATAAAGGAACGGAACTATAGGTATTAAAGACTCTGCCAAGATAAGCCTAAAAGTTATACCTAAAAGATCAGATAAGAAAGGTGGACGAGCACCACGCCAGGAGGGACTCCATATCTGCACCAAGCCAGGAGGGACTCCATATCTGCACCAAGCCAGGAGGGACTCCATATCTGCACCAAGCCTGGAGAAACTCCATATCTGCACCAAGCCAGGAGGGACTCCATATCTGCACCAAGCCAGGAGAGAGTCCATATCTGCACCAAGCCAGGAGGGACTACATATCTGCACCCATCCAGGAGGGACTCCATATCTGAGGGACCTATTTGGTGAGTCAAAAGAAGGGATGAAAATTGACTGACCAATGTACTTAGAGAAGGTTAAAGATTGCGTCCGTTCTAGCTCGCTGACCGGTGCACTAACACAGGTGCAAAGCATGAGGTCTCAAAAGTTGTGATTTACTAGTTATGAATGTTGGACAAACATCAGCAGTGTTCGCAGTCCCCACCTTGCCTTCCAAGGCCGTCCGCCATGGTGACTCTCCGGGACTGCCGGTGGCCGTGCCCCTCAAGCAATGCACCCCCTCTGTTGCACAACTCACATGAACCCTTTCCATGATGCCCTCCACTCTCGTTTTATTTTGGTTTGGAGACTCTTGACCACATGCGTGCACCAAGGCTGGGGGCAGCGGACCCAAAGGACATGTGTTCCATCGTAGCCAATCCTGGCAGTTGAATCTGGAACACTGTACCGGGCTTGGGCGTGGAGATCCCAGCTGCTGTCAGCTGCTCCAGGCTTCTCTGTTAGGCTAGACATCTATGTTGTAATCATCTTAAATAGAGAGATATAAGACTGTACCGTGGCAGTGTGCGTTTATTCACCAAAGGAATTCCCTTCCTATGCCCTGGCACTTCCAGTGGTTGTTACCCGTGATAAATACAAAAACGTGCCTGGCTTTGGAATGTAAAACCTTTTCTGGCTGATATTGGCTTGCCAGAGATCTCAGATTACAGATCCACAGATACTTTTCCCCGCACATCCTTGGTGAAATCTTGATTTTTGGAGTGGGCTAGGCACCTTGAGTACAAATTGACCCCAGGTGGTCATCTGATGCATGAATCATTGGATTTCAAATCTGTCTGTGTATTTCAGGACTACCTTGAAAACATTCTGGTCACAAATGAAAGGACATTGTACACACAGTTCAGGTTGGGTAATCGTCCTCTTAATGCATTTGTGGGGAGGTGGTTACATCTAACCCTGTATCTAAGTGCTGCCCTTGGTTTTTGGATATGACAGAGACTGTCGCCCATGTGAGTTTGCATGCCCAGCTTTCAAGATTCCTCTGGAAAAATGGATGAAACCTGTTTCCAGGGGCTTGGACCCAAGGAATCAACTGGTTACCTTACGGATTTTGAGATCTGATCTGTCCACCGTACATGCCTGTGCTGGGGCTACATTTCTGGGGCATATGTGAAGCATAGGGAAGAACGCCCTTGTAACTTAATGATTTTAATCTTTGGGAAGATAATCAAATCTTAACTCGATTATTGCCTTTGTACTGAGTGAGATGCCCATGATGTGAAGCGTGTTCAGCCTTATGTATTAGGCTGTTCATAATGATGCTTATTTTTATTTTTATTCATCTGGTTGCTAAAACCTTTGAAGGCATTTGGTTGCCGACATAAAGTTTATTTATTTACTATTCAAAAAAGGACTTCATAAGTAGTTCTCAGGCAAACCCCAGAGAAAAAGATAACATTACATAATAATGTTCGTCATCCATGAACCTCGGACGCAACAAATAAAGAATGATGGGGCATATTATCAAGAAACGGTGTTAACATTATCGCTGCTTTAGCGGGAGAAAACTGCTGCTAAAGCAGACATAATGAGCTTGATAATATTCCCTAGAGAATTCCCATAGAAGCTCATGTTCTGGTGTGAACATGGGCTTCTATGGGAATTCTCTGCGGCATATTATCAAGCCCATTATCGCCGTTTTAGCGGCAGTTTTCTGCCGCTAAAGCGGCGATGAATTTAACGCCGTGCTTGATAATATGCCCCTATGGTTTTTTTTGCATTAAAAAATACACTTGGTGCATTGAAGAGGCCAGGTCACCTCCACATGTGTGCTGGGTCATGGCTGCTGAATGCCAAACATGCCAACGCGCACAGCAGCTTCTGCAGACGTGAGCTCGTCTCCAGAGCCAGAATGTCTGCCAAACACAAGGCGGTAGGGATCCGTGGTGCAGTAGGTGCAGTAACACCCAGGCTTGGAGATGTGAGGGGCCCACTACACCCCTTATAGGCTGATAGTTTAGTATACCACAGGATGGATGGTGCATTGTCTTGCTTACATTAGGGCCCGTGGCACCCTTGCTACCCACCTGTAAGGTCAGTCGGAAATTTACCTCATCATATCCACCTAGACTGACAGCTCAGACTGAACATTGTACCCACAGATACTGGTCCACGCGTGACAGACAATGTGGCAGAGGAAAAAATAAATTACTAATTTTGTGACCATAAAGCGACAATTTGCAATTTCAGAAAAGCACATTGCAATTTGCAAGTGCCTTAGAAATAGCAGTGCACACTTTCTGAACTCTTGATTGCCCCAGAGTCATGGGGCATCAAAGGAGCCCCCACCTTTCCAACTTTGGAACTCAAGGTATTGAATGTGGTGCAGTGTCAGGCTGCCCAAAGGGCGATGCAAACCAGGACAATCCTAGCAGACTCTTTGGCAGCTGGGCCCACAAGAGCTATGCATTTTGTGTACTGTTGCTTTAAAAATATCAAAAATCGAACGAACAAATTTACAAAAGGTTTTTTTTTAAATGGTTTACTTTGACATGTCCAAGTTGTTTTCATCTGTTCAACTGCTTGTGTGCTGTCTTGGACAACTACAAATTACACGTGGGAGCTTGAAAGGACAACACAACGTTTGCAAGAAGGAAATCCCTTATGCTGTCCCACCTTGTCCAACCTGCCCTGCAGGATGAAACCTTACATAAATTCCCTTTTGTAAGTTTTACAGAAATCCATATTTTGGTTCAATCGCAGAGTCTTTTTCTATTGAAAAGGCGTTATGAAGTGTTTTTAAATGTGACTCTATCTGGCAAGTCTATGAGTCATTTTCCTAAAAAAAAAGACTCGCCCACTAAAGTGCGATCCAGGACATTATCTTGCAGATTTGTTAAAGGTGAGGGAAGGGGATATAACGAGGCTTGCAATTTTGTATTCCAGTTTACAATCAAATAGCAAGTCTTGCTTACATGGTTGGTAGGCGCAGGGCTTGAACGAAGGAAACGCCTTGCGTCTAATACCACTAGAGCATGCAACTGGCGATGTAATGCTGGTAAGCCGGGTCTGGTGGCTTAGTGGACAAATGCGTCCACTTTAGGGGCCTGTGTCTGACATCATGGCACATGTTCAAATCCTGGTGGGTCCACTCATCCTTCTGAGGTTGATAAAATGAGTACCACTGAGTTGGGTAACAACAAACATCTCTCATTCAGTGCCAAGATACCCTTTGTGGTGAACGTGCTTTACAAATACACGTTATCTTATGTTACTCTGCCTTATGCCTATGGGTACTGGGCACATGCTATGCTTTGTGCCCTGTCCCCATGGGCATGGCTGCAGGCAAACACTACAAGCACCGACTCTGGCCAAAAGCCCCGAACGCAGTACCCCAGGATATGGCAGAGTCCATGCCCTCTTATCGACTGCAAACTTTAGACCAAGTACATCAGCCCGCAGTACACGAAGTTCACTATTAAACAGTTGTTGAGCAGATACCATCATTACAAACAATAGCGAAAAACCCACTGCCAGTCGATTGCTATAGCCAACGACAGGTCCCTGGCGCAGCCTGCGGTCCAACACCGGTCCGAATTTGGAAATCATAATTGGCATGACGGTGGACCACCAGTGCAATGTCACCGCGAGTCTGTAAGGCTGCCCGGGGGGGGTTGCGCAGCGGCCCGCCCCTTTGAGGGCGGCCGCCTTAGTGCCACAGGAAGGCACAGGGGTGGGAGGTCGTGTCCCTGGGCTTGACCTAGGGAGACCCCAGACAGGTAGCTGCTTCCGGCGGGGAGGAGCTAAGGGGGGTACATATTCTGTCCCCGCCCCCTCCTCGCCCTCTTGTCCGCTCGTTCGCCTTGCTGCGGTCCGTCGTGCTCCGTCGTGTCGCCCGTCTTTACTTCGGTGAGTCTGCCGGTTACTTCCCTCTCGCCCCGGCCTTGTCCCTGGGCAGTACCAGGAGACAGGGCCCTGTGGTCGGCGTGCCACGGGCGGGGGGGGGGCCGTGCTCGGGGAAAGAGTTTATGATGGGGCAGGATCGTGTGTACGTTGAGGGCAGAATGCTGTGGGTCGCGTGTCGCGAGGGGAGATTAGAGTGCGAGGGGGCTAGTGCTCTGGCCCTGTGCCCCGTGCTCCTTGTGGTCTACAGTGGTAGGTGGCCGAGCGGTCTAAGGCGCTGGATTAAGGCTCCAGTCTCTCCGGAGGCGTGGGTTCGATCCCACCGCTGCCAGTTTACTCACATCGATCGAGCGTTGCCGCTTAGTTGCGAAGAATCCTAGCAACAATTAAAGCGTACTAAAATGTAAACCGGGTAGGTTTTAAAGCACGGAGGCACGTTTGAGCATTATGGGGGAAGAGGCTACCACTTTTGAAACAGGGGGCACAAGATATGCCCTAAGAATCGCGGAAGATGTTACTGGCAAAGGGTTGTAGTTTAAAATACCTCACATAGCAAGCCGGTATCCAGGCTATAAGACTATTTCTAGAACTACCTTGTGCGCTACAGTGAACAAGTTTCCCGAAGATTTCGAAAGACATTTTACAAGAGAGAAGGAGACTGTGTTACCAGGCACGTGACCGTCTCCAGAAATCCGATAAATGTAATTTCTGAACCGTGTTTCCGAAATCTGCGAGGTCACGCTTTTGGGTTTGTATCAACAAATAGGCTACCATCATACAGGGCGGCAGGGGGCGCCCATACCCAAAGAAAGCCAAACATTGTCTACAGATTCTAAGGCTGCCCGGGGGGGGGGGGCAACTGAGCGGCAACGCTCGAGAATGTACAAAACACGCACAACAATAACAGTGCCCATGAGTCGCGTGACTCATAGTGAAACATAACAGCTTCAATCCAATATCCTCCTCAGAGCAGCCAAGATGTCTCGGCTATCGGGCAGCGTGTTTTTCTATCTCACACATTATCCCCCCACTATTACCTCAGACTAAATAAGGGCAGCACTTAAATAAAATAAGAGGATTCGCACTAGAAACTGCTCAGCTTCTCAAACCTTCTTTAGAACAAAAATTCCAACAATAAAAAAAAAAAAAAAAAAAATAATAATTTTGCGAGAAACGTTTCTAGTTAAACTGGGTGTTTGTAGGTTATTTCAAACAAAAAAACCCTCTTTTAGAAGAGGGTTCTGCTGCCGTTTGTTTTTAACTCTGCAAGCTCAGGAACGTTTGCGTATTAGTTACATCTGAAAAAAAAAAAAAGACTTCACAGGGTTTCGAAAGAATAACTTCTGCACACTCCCACAATAGTTCTTCACAGGGGCAGAGCCACAGTTCTGGCGGGTCAGCGTTTTGTTAACAACGGGGAACTAAAACGATACGTACCAGAATGCGATTGTTCTCGACTTGGGCCTGTCACTTGCGCCTATTTCGCAGCAGTTTCTGTACTCAGCTTAGCGCAGTCGAAAAGTATTAACGCTGGTAGGATGGCTCACTGGATTACGGTGGTTACGCAATGTCCGCAAAAGGCGTATGTTCGAACGCCCGCAGCACTATCTCAAACGTGTATTTCTTGAGCCCGGGGGTCGCGTCCAGGCTAAGGAAGTGGTCCGTCGGGTGCGCTGCCGCCTCTAGTGCGGGACACCAGGGTTCGAGCATCGATGTCGCGTCCACATCATGTAATTTTGGGCAAATCACTTAATCTCCACGAGCCTGAATGTGTTATGTAAATACGGTGCTATGTAAAGCGTTCCTTATGCAAAAAAAAATAAATAAAAAAAATAAAAATAATACCACGTTTTATTCGAAGTAAGACTGACCCTTTGTTGCCACATCCACTCGTACAAAACCTGGTAATGAGCCAATCTGTGACCATAAGATCGTGTGCATGGTACTCCGCGCACAGCCCAGTCCATCTCCTCATAGTGCCGTCCTCTTGTACATTCACTGTGCGCGCGGCAACGCGCCCGTTCCACCCGGGCGTCTCTGTACGAGCGCCACAAACCGCCCTAGTTACCTTCCGGCGGACCATTGAGCTGTGGAGACTGGCTTTCAGTATCGCCCGCTACCAACACAACGTGAAGGCTGTGCTTCGTCGCGTGCCATTGTAAGACAGGAAATTACCAACATATTAATGATACGTCATCAAAAGGTAGCATCTCGCACCGTGGTCGTACTATTGTAGCAGCACACTCTCCACGTTCTCCCCGGTTACCCCGATCTTCAGTAGCGAAGGAGATGTAGTGTCCGGGGAACTGGGAGATAAACTCAGGCCTGTTATGAATGCCTAACATCCATGATTCTGCGCGATCACCTTACCTCCATGCATGTTGGTCAGAGCAGCAGGGAAGTGATATTGTCGTTTCATCCTCTCTTCTCTTCCTCCTAGATCGTGCGAAGGTTCGTGCGAAGGTTTAGGTGTATCAGACGATCACGCTTGCTGCCGGAAAAGGGGTGAAAGCTGGGACAGCAATACGCTCTGAGCTGAAGGAGGTGCGTTCGCTTCCGCGAGAGTTAGGACCCAGTCCGAGATGGATAGTGAGGGCACCCCAGCGCTCTTCTCGACGCCGTCCCAGGTCGATGAGACCCAGCTGGGCAATTCGCAAGACGCACAGTTAGCAGCAATTATTGAGATGGCCAAATCCAAAGGACTGGCCTGGGCTGCAGACCTCCTCAAGGCCAGCTGCCCTGATGACTCTGGGGTCATCTCTGGGGGTCACACGACGGGACAAGAGTCGAACGAGGAGGCGGGACCTCCCCGCCCCAAACGAATCCGCAGGGCCACAGTTAGAGACTTCCCGGCTGAAGGAACTGCACACAGGGTCCGCTCTGTGCCCGCCGTCAAGGGCTCTTCCGGGCTTCCGCCCCCGCCGTCCCCGGCTGGCCCGCCACCACCGAGCAGTTTAAGCTCTCATGCCACTAACTTTGCATCCAGGGAGGATCTCGCCAACCTCAATGAGACCCTGAAAAATTTCATGGAAGAGGTCAGGGCGGGTTTCTCGCGGGCAGCCTCAGCTGCGGGGCGGCCGACTGCTGACAGTGCGGGAGGGAACCCTTCCGCTGCAGCCACTGTTTGGGCACCACAAGGGACATGTCGTCAGGCCCCCGAGCTGTCCACGGTGCCGTGCACACCGCCTATTTCCTTGCCCAGAAGTGCAGAACCGGCGGCGGTGGCAGGGCCTGTCATGTCCGCCAGGCAGGAGAAGGCGGCTCCCGCTGGCCCCCCGGCTCCGGGGCCCCTCCCGGCAGGGGGTGAGCAGCGTCAACCAGCAGGAGGTGAGCCGCTAACCGGGCAGTCTGCTGCCGCCATTGATATCACCGCCCCCCCCCCCGCCCCGGGGGGCAGCGCGTCCACACAACTAGCTAGCGCTACAGTACCACGCTCACCTCTGCAGGTCCCAGCTAAGAAGGAGTTTACTCATGCCCCGCTCCTGTCTGGCCATAGCTCGCTGATCTGGGAGGTCCCCTTAGCAGTAAAAGAATTCATCTGGAGGCGTGAGTTTTTAGACATCTTTTCACTACTCCTGCTGGGCCAGCATGGGCAAGACGCGCGTAGGCTTGGGGGGAAGGAGGACGATAAGAAGGTCAGGTTCCAGCAGTGGCCGGATAAAACAATAGATAACTGGCTAGCCGCCTTTTCCATTCTTCAATCGGTTATACTTGAAAAATTTCCTGAACAGGGCCAGGCTTTGGTACTGTACCAGAGGCTAATTCACACAGAGGCGCAGAAGTGGGGCGGGGAAGGGTGGCTCAATTATGACATGGAGTTCAGAAAGAAGATGGCCATTTGCCCAGAGATGGAATGGGACCAGAAAGAGGTACAGCTGTGGATGGACCACATGGGGTCTCGGGGATCCAAGAGTCCTGCCTCGCTTCCCAAAGGGTCAGGAGGAGGGGGCGGACAGCCAGGGAGCTCCCAGTTCAATGCTAAGCACGCGAGGCAGTCCTTTCGGGGGGGGCGTAGAGGAGGTGGCAGGGGAGGGGGGGCCAAGCGGGTCTCTCCTGGGACTTGCAACCTTTTCAATGCCGGCGCTTGCTCTTGGGAGGTCAAGTGCCGTTTCCAGCACTCATGCAGCAAGTGCGGGGGGCGTCACCCCGCTTCCTCGTGCCAAACCAAACAGGACAAGAAGCCTGCTGACTCCGCCAAACCATCTGCTTGAGTCGCCCCCACTCCTTTCCCCAGCTGCGGCCTCACCCCTCCACCACTCTCCCACCGATCTAGTCGCCTGCACTCCTGCGCCCCTGGCCAGCAAGGGTCCTTCCCCGGTCATTCTGGACCGTATGCTAGAGTTACTCAGACTGTACCCCCTCTCCGCTGACAGTGCGCTCCTGCTTGAAGGCTTCTCGCTGGGCTTCACCATCCCTTATGTAGGTCCCCTGTCCGGCCGCGATGCGGAGAACCTCAGATCTGCCAGGGTCCTCCCACAGGTTTTAAAGGAAAAAGTGCAGAAGGAACTGAGGCTGGGGCGGGTGGCGGGTCCTTTCAGGGAGCCCCCGTTAGACAACTTTGTAGTCTCCCCCCTTGGCTTGGTCCCTAAAAAAGAACCAGGGTCTTTCAGACTGATTCACCACTTGTCTTACCCAGAGGGGAGCTCAGTAAACCACGGCCTTCAGGAGGGGTCATGCTCGGTGTCTTATTGTACATTGGATGTTGCACTTGACCTGGTAAGGAGGGCTGGCAAAGGAGCTTGGTTGGCGAAGGCCGACATTGAGTCGGCCTTTTGGTTACTACCAGTGCACCCCAGCAGCCAACACCTGCTGGGTTTCAAGGTGGACGGCATGTACTACTTTGACAAGTGCATGCCCATGGGGTGCGCGGTTTCCTGTGCCTTCTTCGAGGCCTTCAGCTCTTTCCTTCAATGGGCCTTCCAGCACACTTACAGCGTTTCTGGGGTTTCCCATTACTTAGATGACTTCCTATTCATCGGGAGGGATGGCACTCAGGAATGTAGGGCAGCCCTTGTTGATTTTCAGGTCCTGATGCATCATCTTGGCGTTCCCTTAGCCCCTAGGAAAACGGAGGGCCCGGCTCAGGTTCTCTCTTTCTTAGGGATCGAGCTGGACACAGTGGCGGGGGAGGCCAGGCTGCCAGCCGACAAGGTGAGGGACCTGAGAGATCAGATTAGCCGAGTGGTAGGGAGGGAGAAGGTTTCCTTGGCTGCCATTCAGAGCCTTCTGGGGAAGCTAAACTTTGCTGCCAGAGTCATCCCCGCGGGCAGGGCATTTGCGCGAAGGATAGCTAGAGCTACGGCCTCGGTGAGCAGGAAGCACCACATGGTTAAACTGAACAAGGGGATGCGTGAAGACCTAATCATGTGGGCAGACTTCCTAGTCAACTTTAATGGGGCTGTCATCTGGCGCGACCCCTGGGCCAACAGCCGGGAGCTGGCCCTCTTTTCTGATGCGTCTGGCCGGGAAGGGTTCGGAGTGATTTTGGACAGGGAGTGGTGCGCAGAGAGGTGGCCTAACGCCTGGCACAAGAAAAAGGTCACGTCCAAGATCACCGTCCTGGAACTCTTCCCAATTGTGGTTGCTTTTCATCTCTGGCCCAGGGCTCTGGCCGCCAAACGGGTGCTTTTTTGGTCAGACAACCTGGCGGTGGTGCAGGCCATCAACTCCCAGTCTGCCAGCTGCCCCCTAGTCCTGTGTCTACTGCGAGAGCTTGTCAGGGCCTGCCTATTTAACAACGTAGAGTGCAGGGCCAGGCACATTCAAGGGATTTCTAATGTTGCCGCTGACTCTTTGTCTCGTTTCCAGTGGCACCGCTTCCGGGAGGCCTGGCCGAGCGCACGCCAAGAGGGGACCCCTTTCCCGCCGCACTTGTGGCGGCTGCTGAAGTGGGACCACGGATGAGGGAGCTGGGAGAACGGTCCTTAGCCCCCAGAACTGCGAAGCGCTACGGGAGCTGTGTCACCCTTTTTTGTGCAATTACAGGGGGCTGGGAGGAGGATCAGGTGGCCCTGGAACTTAGAGTCCAACAATTCTTGCTGTGGGCCAGAGGGGAGGGCAAAACTCATTCCTGGATATCGGGTCACCTCGCTGCCATCAGCCACCACGCCAGACTGAGGGGTCAGGCTGATCCCACCAAGGCTTTTGTGATCAAGGCAGCCTTGCGAGGGTGGGCCAAACTGGTTCCGCGATCCCCTGATCCCAGGTCCCCCATTACTTTCTCACTGCTACAAGGAATGTTGGACTGTATGGATAGGGCCACCCACTCAGGGTACGAAGCTACACTGTTCTCGGCCTGTTTTTCCCTAGCCTTCTTTGGTGCCTTCAGGATAGGGGAACTAGTGGCCCGCTCAAAATCTGACTCCTCGGGGGTGGCTCTGAACGTAAAGGACGTAGAACTAGAGCCGGGGTGCTTGAAAATAGTCATTAGACAGTCCAAAACTGACCAGCTAGGGCGAGGGAGGGTAGTGGTGCTTCATGGCTTGGGGGATGAGAGATATTGCCCGGTAGCTTGGGTCAGAACCTACCTGCTGCTTCGCCCGCGTGGGGCGGGTTACCTGCTAGTGCATCAGGATGGCCTCCCGGTCACTAGATTTCAAGTGGACCACATCCTCAAGGCCTGCCTTAGGCTGTCTGGCCATGAGGTTAGGGGCAAAATATTCAGCAGCCACTCTTTCCGCATAGGTGCGGCCACCACAGCGTTCCTGGCAGGAATGCCCGCAGAAGGTATTATGATGGTGGGGCGCTGGCAATCGCATTGCTTCAAGCGGTACATCCGGCCCTAGGGGTGGCCGGGGGGGGCTGTGGGTCACATTGGTTGGGCTGTCTAGTCGTGACCTACAATCTTATTAGGCCTCCCCTCCTTCGCTGGTTTCCTGATTGACGTATACCTTGACTGTAGATGTGCTGATTTTGCTTATGTTTTTTCGCTTAATAAACATATACTCAAAACCAATTTTCTCTTTATTAGGTATGAAGGTGTGGGTAATTGGTCACTCAATTATTGCAAGACTGGCACATTGGGCGGCGGCAAGAGAGTGGCAGAATGGCTTTGCCAACACGGACATCACGTGGTTGGGTTTCCCAGGCTTGCGCTGGTGCGACCTGTTACGGAAAGTGAAGCAGAGACTCCGGGGAGGGTGGCTCCCGCCCAACCTCTTGGTGGTTCACCTGGGGAGGAATGACCTCACATCACTAGGGAGGAGAGCTCTACTACAAGACATGAGGGATACTTTCTGCAAGTTGAGCGTGTTGTTGGGGCCGTGTGAACTGTGGTGATCTGAGATGACACCACGCACGATTTGGCATGGTGCTCGCTCAGGCGACGCCATCGAGGTATCTAGAAGAAAGGTTAATAGCGCTATGCGCAAGTTCACTGAGCAAAGAGGCTTTGGTTTCATCAGGCATGGCCTTCTGCATGCCAAATCAACGGGATGTCTCAAAGGCGATGGGGTTCACCTCTCGGATTTAGGCATGGAGTTGTTTTTACTGGATCTAGGGGAAGCACTGACAGCTGCGGGTTGCTAATAATAGGGGTCTTGGTGGGGGGGCCCTGGTAGTGACGGTGGCCACTCCCAAGGCTGTGGAGGAGTTACAGGGCGATCCAGGGTCTGCACATACCAAGGGGTATAGCATGCAGCAGCACCGTGTGGTGCTAAGCCAGGATACCCAGGGATCTTTTAGCGTGTCCACTGGAAGACCTACGGCGCCCCGCTAACCGACAGGCGGTTGTGGGTCTGAGCAACCGGGGGCTGCCATGTATGCTCCGCCCACCCATCACGGGGGGGCGTGTGAAGCATGTGGACTGGAGGTCCACGGATGGGAGGGGGGGACCCTCCCAACATTTGGTATACACCAATTGGCGTTGCCATGGTGACTCTAGGCTTATCAGACGGGCAGGCGGCATGGGGCTGGCCTGCCCTGGGATCGCCCGTAAGATAACCCACCGTGTTTGCATATTTATTATGCTAATAAACCTGCAGCAATATTTCTCCACTTACATTCAGTGTCATGTGTTTTATTATGATGATGTACTGATGTGTGCTGTGATAACGGTTGCCGATATTGGCACTATGTAAGGCTGCCGGGGGGGGGTTGCGCAGCGGCCCGCCCCTTTGAGGGCGGCCGCCTTAGTGCCACAGGAAGGCACAGGGGTGGGAGGTCGTGTCCCTGGGCTTGACCTAGGGAGACCCCAGACAGGTAGCTGCTTCCGGCGGGGAGGAGCTAAGGGGGGTACATATTCTGTCCCCGCCCCCTCCTCGCCCTCTTGTCCGCTCGTTCGCCTTGCCCGCCCATCCGCTTACCCGGCATCCGGAGGGACAAAGGGGGGGGGAGGTTATTTCTAACAATTTTCACTTTGTGTTGCAGGAGGAGTTACAGGGCGATCCAGGGTCTGCACATACCAAGGGGTATAGCATGCAGCAGCACCGTGTGGTGCTAAGCCAGGATACCCAGGGATCTTTTAGCGTGTCCACTGGAAGACCTACGGCGCCCCGCTAACCGACAGGCGGTTGTGGGTCTGAGCAACCGGGGGCTGCCATGTATGCTCCGCCCACCCATCACGGGGGGGCGTGTGAAGCATGTGGACTGGAGGTCCACGGATGGGAGGGGGGGACCCTCCCAACATTTGGTATACACCAATTGGCGTTGCCATGGTGACTCTAGGCTTATCAGACGGGCAGGCGGCATGGGGCTGGCCTGCCCTGGGATCGCCCGTAAGATAACCCACCGTGTTTGCATATTTATTATGCTAATAAACCTGCAGCAATATTTCTCCACTTACATTCAGTGTCATGTGTTTTATTATGATGATGTACTGATGTGTGCTGTGATAACGGTTGCCGATATTGGCACTATGGCGGTCGCAAGACCGCCAGACTCGTAATCAGCCCCTAAGTGATTTGCCCAGAATCGCAGGATGTTGAGCCGACGTCAAGAATCGAGCCTGGGTTCCCAGCTCCAAAGTCGGTAGCTCTGGCCCTTATGCCACATCCTCTCCACTAATTTACATTTGCAAAGGGAAAATGGTCCTTTTCCATTTGCGAATGGGTAACCAGTACATGCTTGTAGTAGGTAACTTATTAAGGAGTTGTGACCGGAACTTGGTCGCAAAACATGAACACATACCATTTCCATTCGGTTTTTGACAAGGCTGTCCTTTCCAAGGACTGTATCGGTATTTGGCTGCAAACCCAAATTGTGGTTCGTTAACATGTTACCAAATCGCAGCTTGGGATTCGTACATGCCAAAATGCTTTTTTGTGGTTGCTGATGGGCCAACTTTGCGAATCGGTACATTTACAAATGCAAAAATGCTTAATATAGCTGGCCCATTCTAGGCCTTGGAAGAAAACTCCCTGTTCATGAGGCTCGACCCACAGTATCAATACTGGTATACGTCTTTTTTTGCCGAGGCCATCTGTAACCGTCCCCCCCCCCCCCACCCAGTCAGAGCCCCGCCTCCACAGCTAGTTTCCTTCGCGAGCCAGGCGTGCATTTGGTCCCGATTTGCGGATTTATTTTCCGATTAGCAGCTTGTTAATGCAAAACTGCAAATATATTCCTTCCGGCCCAGTCGTCCTCCTCCCCCCTCCTGCTTCCCTGCTGTCACTCCACAGAGAGGGAACAGCCAGTTCATCCTCTCCGGTGAGCCCCCCCTCCTCTGAAAACTGCTTATCATGCAGGTTTCACTCTACACACACATGCACAAATGCCCCCTTACTGTTTGTGTCTGTGAACAACATGTCTTTAATCACCAGCTGCCAAAAATTAACAATGCTGCCTGCGTTTTCAATGTATTGATCCCTGGGCGGGGCCAGGTGTGTAACACAACTGCACATCTTAAATGCCTCTCTCCCTTCGCCTTGTTCTGTCGCCTTCTTCCCTGTGTCTCTGTCCTCTGTGCATCTCTCCTGCGCCATCACCTAGCTTACCTTTAGCATCCTTTCTCTTGATTGTATTTATCACCCGGTATTTCCTGGCACTTTTTTTTAACTGCTCCATCTCTCAACCCCCTCTTTTCTGTATCTGTTTGATGTCCTTTGCCTCCTCTTCTCTCGCTTCTTCGTGTTCTCTCTCTTTTTCACCTTTTGGTCTGTCTCTCTCTACTCATCATCTTTCTCTTTTCTAAGACTACATTTACTCTGTCTTTATTTCTATTCTTTTTCTCTCCTTTTATATGTTCATTTTGTTTCTACTCTTTTCACCTTGGCCTGTCTAACTGCCCTATTTCTTTGTTGCCTTTCCTCCCACTCTATCACAATTTGTCTTTCTTTATTTTCTTTGCTCTTGTTTAGCTCCCTATTTTCTTTCACCTTTTTGTAAGTTTAGTTTTTCTCTTATTTCCCCCCTCTTGTCTGTCTTTGCGTTCTTCTCTCTCCTCTCTCTCACTCCAAATCTCTCTTCTCTTTCACATCACTTCTCTCCCGCTTACTATTTCAATTCTTTCTGTCCCTCTGTCACTTCTCTCTCACCTCTCCCCCTCTTTGTTTCCCTCTCGTTTCCATTCCTTCTAATTTCACTTCTACCAGCAAGTTAATTTATTTTTTAATTCAAATACAATTAAAACTGGAATGGATGTGACTGGTAAAGCAATATCCCTTCAGGTTGATGTTCCTAATCCAGCTCTTTCCTCTCAGCCCTTTGCCCTTAACTTCCCCAGTACTTTTGAAATTAAACATTCTCTCTGGCCCCTTTAAGCCTCACAAGACTCCTTTGGTTCCAGCACCAGAATGGCCAATGGTAGTTTTCTTTGAATTTGCTCCGCTCCTCAGATTTCTCCTCTACAAGTCCTTCCAAGAGGGCCTTGTACCTTCCACGCTTAAAAATGATGGGACCGATTCACAGAACTAACTTAAAACAAAATCCTAAACTTACTACTTTTGGTATTCACAGAAGTTAGGATTTTGTCTTGAGTTTGTCTTAAGACAAACTTAAGACAGACTTAAGACAGACTTAAAACAAACTTAAGACAGACTTAAGACAGACTTAAGACAGACTTAAGACAAAATCCTAACTTAAGTCTGTCTTAAGTCTGTCTTAAGTTTGTCTTATGACTAACTTAAGACAAAATCCTAACTTCTGTGAATACCAAAAGTAGTAAGTTTAGGATTTTGTATTAAGTTAGTTCTGTGAATCGGGCCCGATATTATTACATGTTGTTAAGAAACCCTACCTAGATTCCATCATTTGTGTCAATTTTTGGGCGATCAGCAACTTGCTTTTTTTGACCAAAATTATGAAAAAGTTAGTTGTACTTCAGTTCGAACAAAACCAGTTTTCAATGTTTCAATCAGGGTCCATTACTACTTATGGCGCAGAAAGTCCCTTCTGACATCTGGGATGACACACTGGGTTGAATGTGATTTAAATGAAAAGCAATTTCATGGAATGCCAGTACTGAGAAACGATTTCACTTAAACTCAATCAATCAATCCATTTATAAATCAATTAATCAGGCTTTATAAAGAGCGGCTTATCACCCACTAGTTTTCCAACTGTTTATCGGAAATTTGTAGGATGAAGGGTGTTTACCTTTTTGTAGAAACTAATTCATTGAATGTCTTTTTTTATGCAATTGGCTTTTGCATGTTTATATTTTAAGGTGTAAATGCAATGGGTGCGGGTCTATTTTGAGAAACACTTTTGTAGGAGGTATTTAATTTAGTACTTTATTTCAAGGGACATTAGTTGGGATTTATATCATTTACATTGTGAAACAATTACAGCGAATGCTTTTAATTCTTTGACCCCACCCCAGCCCTAAACACCTTCCATCTCTGAGACTCTCAAAACCCCTATGCACCATCTATTATTGCCCCCAAAACCTTCTCACCATGCCTAAACTACACTCATCTCTAACCCCTAAAATCCACCCATCCCTGAACCCTAAAAGCCTCTCTACCCCTAAACATAAACCATCTCTAAATAAAAAAAAAACTTTACTACCACGATATTCTGCCTATTTCTGTATCCGGAAACTCCCTATCTATACCTAAACCGACCCATCCCTGAATACTTAAAACCCCTCACCACCCCTAGCATCTATCCATCCCTGTACACTAAAAGCACCCCTCACCACCCCTAAACACCACTCATCCTGATTCTAAAGCCCCCCCACCACACCTGAACAACACCCAACTCGAACCCCTAAAGCTCCTCATCAGCCGTAAATACCACCCATCCCTGAACCCTAAAAAACACTCTATACATCTAAACTCTACCCATCTTTGAACCCCTAAAACCCTTGACCATCCTACGTCCACACATTCCTGAACCCTAAAAGCTTTATGCCTGTAAACTCCACCCATTGATGTCCCCTAAAACCACTCACCACCCACAAACCCACACCCTTCATCAATCCCTGAACACTAGAAATCCTTCTTCACCCCTAAACTCCACCCATCCCTGAACCCAAAAGCCCTTTTATGGACCTGAACTCCATGCATACCCATGCACTATAACCCCCTCTTTACCCATAAACATCACCTATCCCTGAACCCAAAAAATTCTCACTACCTCTGAACTAAACCCAATTTTAATGTTATTAAAGAGTTTTACTTAAAATAATTGGTCCTTTAAAATGTTTCCTTACACTTTCTATCTTTTTGTATTTCCTTAAAATTTTCTTTCCTTAAAATTGGTTTTCCACAGGAGCGGCCCGTGAAGGAAAGAGCGGTGGATTGGTGGAGTGTTGGGGCGGGGCGCGGGGAGATAGCAGACTCCAACAAGGGAACATTTAAAAAAAAAAAAGAAAGCCACTTACCATGCGTTCGTCACATCGCGACAGCCGATTCAGTGATGCAGCGAGCGCAAGCAAAGGGGTTTTCCTTTTTTATTATTTTATTTTCAATCATCGTCGTCTGTCGACTCCCCTCCACACCACACCCCGCCCCACTGATCTCACCTGCACGGGCCACTCCTTGTTTTCCATGATTTGGTTTCCTTCAATGTTGTTTCTCAGTTTTAATTTTTTCTATTAATTTACATACTTCAGACACACTGAGGTTGGCCGAGGAAGGACAGGTGGTCTTCTGGTCATGCTCTGACTGTCGGCAACATTCGACATGGTAAGCCATCAAATCTTCCTTCAGAGGTTATCCTGAATTGCAACTTGTGGATCCCCACCAATTAACTGGTTTAAGTAGTTTTTACACAAGAGAATACACATGTATGCTTGGGTTTTTTTCTCTCATCTCCCTTTACTCTTGGCTGTAGGGTCTCCCAGTGAACTCACTTATCCCCAGTTTTGATCAAAATCTACACAACACCTCTGTTTCAGGTGTTTTCTGCATCTGATATAAAAGTGAAATCCTACTCAGATGATACATCCAGTTCTCTAATAAACTCTGCTAAAACTCAGGCTCTTTGGGAGATTCCAACTAAAATTCAGCAGTTATGCACCTGAGACAACTTCAGCTGAACGGTGCAAACACCGAATTTATCATGTTTAGGATAAAAAGGGAGGAGATCTGAAAACCACTCATTTGCCTCCTTTTGTTGGGGCATAGCCCTAGACTAGCCTCAACTGCAAAAAACGCCGGCTTCTATTTTTATATACAATATCTCTGGAACCCCAATTTGAAAAAGTATTCTGCAATTGTTTTTCCTAATTAAACAACCTAAAATGTAGATCTACCAAACAAGCCTGCTTGTACACACCCGACCACACAGCACAATGAAAGGCAGCAGCAAACAACCGGAGAGCAGACGGCGCATCAGCATGGATGATACAGACAAAGCCACCTTCAAGTCAGCCCTCAACAAATACCACCAACGACTCAAAGACGCGAAAATGGTTTCCCTTGCTGATGGCATTGAGGTTAGTGCCAACTATACCAAGGAACTCTTCACCATTGTAAGAGAGTTCTTCTGCTGAACCACAACTGAGAACACGATCTCTCCTTCACAGTAACCCTGTGACACTTAAGCGAATCACTTCCACAACAAGATATCCACCATCTAGAGGAACTTCGAGCCCCGACCCACCAACATCCTCAGCACTTCAACAGAAGCCTTCCCCGACCAGCATCTCAGTGCACCACACCAGACAACACAGTCATCATGAACTCCATCCGCTTGGGATGCTCCATACCCCCACCCCACTACCTTCTCCAACCTAGGAAGCAACAAGAACAGCCACCAACTCACCACCATCCTCAATGCATACATCGCCACAGCCACATTTCCCTACTCATGGAAACACACAGTAGTCAGACCTCTCTTCAAGAAACCCCCCGCAGACCCCAGAACTCCTGCCCCATCTCACTGCTCCTGTTTCCTGCCAAAGTCCTGGAGACAGCCATCTGCTGTCAGCTCACCGGACACCAGGAGAGAAACAACCTGCTGGACGCCTCCCAATCCGGTTTCCGGACCAACCACAACACCGAGACAACCATGGTTGCCGTCTCGGATGACATGCGCACCCTATTAGACAGAGGAGTATCGGCCACCGTGATCTTCTCGACCTCTCCGTAGCCTTTGGCACAGCTTCCCATCACACTCTCATCAAGAGGCTGCAACTTATCGAAATCAAGGGAGACACACTCAGATAGACTGCATCATTCCTCACGGGGCTCACGCAGAGACTCCCCCTCCCCTTTACCACGGAACCCACACGCCTCATCTGTAACGTTCCTCAAGGCTCATCCGTCAGCCCTACCCACTTCAACACCTACATGATGCCTATAGCTGACATCATCAGAACCCATGATATCAACATCATATCCTACACCGATGACACCCAGCTCATCCTCTCGCAGGACTCAACCACTACCAAGACCAGCTTCCATAACTGCATGTAGAACATCGCAGCCTGGATGAAGGACAACTGTGGGAAGCTCAATATGGACAAGAGCGAATTGCTGATCTTTGGCAATCATACCTCCCTCTTTAACAACACCTGATGGCCTGCCGAACTCAGACCCATCCCCACACCAAAAGACCATACCCGCAACCTCAGCATCATCATGGACAGCAAACACCATGAAATGACAGATCAACAGAGTCTCCTCTGCCTGCTTCCAGACTCTCCGCATGCTCCTAAGAATCTTCAAATGGCTCCCAATAAGCACAAGAAATAAAGTCACACAAGCCCTAATCACAAGCTATCTGGACTACGGCAACACACTGTACACAGGAACCACCACCAAACTCATGGCAAGGCTCCAGACAATACAGAATTCAGCAGCCAGACTGATCCTCAACCTGCCCAAATGGACCCACATTACCCAACACCTGCGGAACTTCCACTGGCACCCGTCCAAAAAAGATGCCAATTTAAACTACTGGCACACGCCTACAAAGCCCTCAAAGACCAAAGCAGCATACATGAACCACCGCTTGAATTTCCACAAACCATTCAGAAACCTTCGCTCTGTCTCCCTTTCCCTTGCACTGACCGCTCGCACCAGGTGTAGCCACAGCAGAGGACACTCCTTCTGCCACTTTGCTACCAAGCCCTGGAATGCTCTCCCTCTCTACCTTTAAATACCACCCTCGCAGACAGACTTCAGGTAGAGACTCAAGACCTGGCTTTTCAAATAAGCCCAACTACCCAGTGCATGGATAACCTCACGGGTGATAAGCTATGCTCTACGAGTACTGATTGATTGATTGAGTGATTGATTGATTGATTGACTGAAAGCTTATTCATCCCTTTCTGTCTGAAGAGCATAAGCCATGGTGCTTGGAGCAATGATTAAGTGCAGGCTGGACAGAGTGATTGCCTGCATGCTGGTCCTCCTGCAGCGTCATTAGGATGTTTGCGGAGAGTCCACAGTGCAGTAGTGGGAGCAATGGCTGGGCTTGAAAAGAGTGTCCAGTCTTGTCTCTTAAGCCAGGAGGCTGCCACACTGGCTCCTGATCTACGATCATATCAGATTCAAACTAGCATGCTGGATGTATAAACGTTATTATGATTTATGCCCTGAATCTCTTGATCCCCGAGTCTCACATTACTCCCCCCTCAGACTCTAGATAGTCAGGATCAGGTGCTGTTAACTATCCCAAGGGTAGAGCTGAAATCCAGTAGTAAAGCCCTTACGGTGGCAGGTCCTGCTCTGTGGAATTGCTTCCCATTGCATCTTAGACGGTTGCCCTCTTTAACCAGTTGTCATTCATTCAATAATGCCGTATTGACATGAGTTAGTAATTTACAAGAATTTACAAAGTCTTACTGGTTTCTAGGTAGTACAACATACTGTTGGATATTCATTTATGGGCCCTAAGGGTGTAATAGGCTGACGTATTCTCCTGGCTTCTTCACCATCTCTACATCTTTTAAGAGGAGGATTTAGATTTTCTGTTCATCATTCAGTTAAATCGAGTTTGCAATCTTGAAAGAGAATTTCTGGTACTAGTCATTCTCTGTTTCCTTGAATCAGGGGAGGATCAGAGACTCGCATTCTCACTATGGCTTGTGAACTGCACAAACTCGGCTTCTTCAGCTCTCTCAGACAAGAGGCGAAGTCAGGCGGTTTGTTTTCTCCACAATCCATGGCAATAGCAGATCATACAATGGGATCTCACAGACAGAGCCTGGCCTTGCACTACTCAGCCAGCCTGTCTACACCACATAGGCATGTAACACAAAGAGCTACATCTCTCTCAGCAGAAGGCTTTTAAGGCTCAGTAAAAGACTAATATAGAATAACATGTTGTCTATTTCTATATTATTCATTTTCTGTTCATTTTTACCTGCCACAATTCTTGTGATATTTGCTACTATCATTTAGTATAAATCCTGCACTTTCATCTTTTTTCTCAACAGCAATTTATGGTTTAAGCGGCAAATTAATGCTGTTTGCAGCTCATGTTATATATCAGTGTGTACTATCATATCCACCTCCTGATGTGCATGTCTCTAAAATGCCAACGTGCATAACTGTGAGGTATCTGGTGAATCCAGAGAGCCGACAGGCCCATCTGCCAGCTCCTGGTGAACCCAGAGAGCAGTCAGGCCCAGCTGCCAGCTCCTGGTGAACCCAGAGAGCAGACAGGCCAGGCTGCCAGCTCCTGGTGAACCCAGAGAGCAGTCAGGCCCAGCTGCCAGCTCCTGGTGAACCCAGAGAGCAGACAGGCCCGGCTGCCAGCTCCTGGTGAACCCAGAGAGCAGTCAGGCCCGGCTGCCAGCTCCTGGTGAACCCAGAGAGCAGTCAGGCCCGGCTGCCAGCTCCTGGTGAACCCAGAGAGCAGTCAGGCCCGGCTGCCAGCTCCTGGTGAACCCAGAGAGCATACAGACCTGGCTGCCAGCTCCAGGTGAACCCAGAGAGCAGACAGGCCCAGCTGCCCGCTCCTGGTGAACCCAGAGAGCAGACAGGCCCGGCTGCCAGCTCCTGGTGAACCCAGAGAGCAGTCAGGCCCAGCTGCCAGCTCCTGGTGAACCCAGAGAGAAGACAGGCCCGGCTGCCAGCCCCAGGTGAACCCAGAGAGCAGACAGGCCCGGCTGCCAGCTCCTGGTAAACCCAGAGAGCAGACAGACCCGGCTGCCAGCTCCAGGTGAACCCAGAGAGCAGACAGGCCCAGCTGCCAGCTCCTGGTGAACCCAGAGAGCAGACAGGCCCGGCTGCCAGCTCCTGGTGAACCCAGAGAGCAGTCAGGCCCAGCTGCCAGCTCCTGGTGAACCCAGAGAGAAGACAGGCCCGGCTGCCAGCCCCAGGTGAACCCAGAGAGCAGACAGGCCCAGCTGCCAGCTCCTGGTGAACCCAGAGAGCAGACAGGCCCGGCTGCCAGCTCCTGGTGAACCCAGAGAGCAGTCAGGCCCAGCTGCCAGCTCCTGGTGAACCCAGAGAGCAGACAGGCCCGGCTGCCAGCTCCAGGTGAACCCAGAGAGCAGACAGGCCCAGCTGCCAGCTCCTGGTGAACCCAGAGAGCAGACAGGCCCGGCTGCCAGCTTCTGGTGATCCCAGAGAGCAGTCAGGCCCGGCTGCCAGCTCCTGGTGAACCCAGAGAGAAGACACGCCCGGCTGCCAGCTCCAGGTGAACCCAGAGAGCAGACAGGCCCGGCTGCCAGCTCCTGGTGAACCCAGAGAGCAGACAGGCCCGGCTGTCAGCTCCCGGTGAACCCAGAGAGCAGTCAGGCCCGGCTGCCAGCTCCCGGTGAACCCAGAGAGCAGACAGGCCCGGCTGCCAGCTCCTGGTGAACCAAGAGAGCAGTCAGACCCAGCTGCCAGCTCCTGGTGAACCCAGAGAGCAGTCAGACCCAGCTGCCAGCACCTGGTGAACCCAGAGAGCAGAAAGGCCCGGCTGCCAGCTCCTGGTGAACCCAGAGAGCAGACAGGCCCGGCTGCCAGCTCCTGGTGAACCCAGAGAGCGACAGGCCCGGCTGCCAGCTCCTGGGGAACCCAGAGAGCAGACAGGCCCGGCTGCCAGCTCCTGGTGAACCCAGAGAGCAGACAGGCCCAGCTGCCAGCTCCTGGTGAACCCAGAGAGCAGACAGGCCCGGTTGCCAGCTCCTGGTGAACCCAGAGAGCAGACAGACCCGGCTGCCAGCTCCTGGTGAACCCAGAGAGCAGATAGACCCGGCTGCCTGCTCCTGGTGAACCCAGAGAGCAGCAGGCCCGGCTGCCAGCTCGTGGTGAACCCAGAGAGCAGCAGACCCGGCTGCCAGCTCGTGGTGAACCCAGAGAGCAGATAGACCCGGCTGCCAGCTCCTGGTGAACCCAGAGAGCAGTCAGGCCAAGATGCCAGCTCCTGGTGAACCCAGAGAGCAGACAGGCCCGGCTGCCAGCTCCTGGTGAACCCAGAGAGCAGACAGACCCGGCTGCCAGCTCCTGGTGAACCCAGAGAGCAGATAGACCCGGCTGCCAGCTCCTGGTGAACCCAGAGAGCAGCAGGCCCGGCTGCCAGCTCGTGGTGAACCCAGAGAGCAGCAGGCCCGGCTGCCAGCTCGTGGTGAACCCAGAGAGCAGATAGACCCGGCTGCCAGCTCCTGGTGAACGCAGAGAGCAGTCAGGCCAAGCTGCCAGCTCCTGGTGAACCCAGAGAGCAGACAGGCCCGGCTGCCAGCTCCTGGTGAACCCAGAGAGCAGTCAGGCCCGGCTGCCAGCTCCTGGTGAACCCAGAGAGCAGACAGGCCCGGCTGCCAGCTTCTGGTGAACCAAGAGAGCAGACAGGCCCGGCTGCCAGCTCCTGGTGAACCCAGAGAGCAGTCAGGCCCGGCTGCCAGCTCCTGGCCTCCCAGTCATTCTCTAGCCTAGGACTGGGTTTCAAGGACTCCCGGGGTTATTTAAGGGACGAGGGAGAGATGGTGGGCATCAAAGGAGCAGAGCTATGAAAAGGTAAAAGCAGAGGAGTACGGATGCAGCCATTGATGATACAACATGTTGTATTACTCACACTTGTCACGTTCCCTCACCTCTCGGGCTATGTCAAGGGACACAGAAGCAAAGCAGGCAGAGAATGCCTCCAGCTCAGTACAAGTTATTAGCATTATAATAATAATAATAATAATAATAATAATAATAACAATAACAATAATAATAATAAGAACTATTATTATTATGAGTAATTATTATTATACAAATTCATAAACCACATGGCTACCCCAAAGGGGTTTCTCCACGCTGGCAAAAGAAAGAAAGGATTAAAATGGAAGGATTAAAAAAGTCATGTTTTTAGGAGTTTCTTAAACTTAACAAGAGATTTACAGGATCTAAGCAAGACAGGTAAGGAATCTAAAATTTGGGGCCCCAATAGTAGAAGTAGGGACCGCCTTGCCTCACCTTAGAACAACCACAAGATTCAAATTACTAGAATGGAGAGACTGACTGGGACAATAGGGCGACCCCAATGACCTAAGGTACAGTGGCCCAGAACTGGACAAAACTTGAAACCTATAGCATAGTGCCTTGAATTGGACACGCCTGCTGATTGGGAGCCAATGTAGGTCCCGGAGAAGATTAGAGGCTGAGAAGTGCCTAGGAAGGTGATAGAGCAACCCAGCTGCCGCATTCTGAACGACTTGTTGTCGTACAGCCTTCGATGCCCCAGGTAGAGAATGTTACCATAATCAATGCTGGAAATGACCTGCGCATGCACCACCATCCTTTGGGGTGACACAGGAAAGAGCCAAAGAATTTCACTGAGCCACCTCAGGACGCCTAAACAGGCCGAGGCCACCTTGGTGATTTGTAGGTCCCATTGTAAGCTTGTCGTCTAACCAGAAGCCCAGGTCTTGACTACCGAGCAGGGGAAGGAGTGGCCCCCAGATCATCAGGCCAAGATGTGGTTGATTACAGACCAGTAGAAATTCAGACTTGTTTCCATTTGACTTTAAGGATGGCACTGGTACTGGTACTGGTACTGGTACTGGTAGAATGCAAATGCAAGAGAACAAAACAAGAAATACACAAACACTGGAGGAATGCGTGGAGGGTACAGGGGTAAAAAAAACAAAGGCACACAACAGATGAATGCTGGGCGCCAACTTGACTGAAAACTGAAAGCGAGGAACCCCACTAACCCAGGCACAGACAGAATGAAACTCGCTTCTCATACTGTTCCAACCACCAGTGCCGCACAACAGGAAGATAATACAAGTGGCAGCCATAAGAAATAGGGTAAATATCTATAGAATGTAATAGTCTTAACAAAATCAAATTCGATTCGACCAACTTGTGTGTAGTCAAGAACATTTATATGCTGATTCTTCGGATTGAGGCCTCCATGTTTCCCTTGGCCTCTATAATTTTCAACCCCCAGTGCACCCAAGTCTTACACTGGTGGGTTTGCTCAATAGTCCTCCAGGTAAAGACTATGGGCCTGATGTAGAGCTGGGCAGCCAGGGCACTACTATGCAGATGTGTCAGCGTACCCTGTCCACCAAACTCTCGGCCTGACAAGTGGAATGCACGATTTCTATTGATGGAGCACTTGTTGGCAGAGTCAACCTAAAGCTTCCTCCAATGGACCTACAGGATTAAGGGCAATCTGAAAAAGAACTTTACACAGCACACCCTATGTGTGGTGGATACTGTAATGTCCTTTTTATCAGGTAAATCTTGATGGTGAGGGGCAGAAGAAAACAATAAATATCCCCGCAACCCACACCCTTCGAGAAAACTCCCATGGCGTGCAGCTCATTAGTTTTCTGTTTTTCAGAAACAAACTCTTGCTGTGGGAGAAGAAATTAGCTGAGGCACTCACAAATTAGGCAAACTTGAAAATAGCTCTAGATATAACACTTATGGGTAAGAGGTTTGAGAGAGGTCATAGAGGGCTCAAACCTAGAAGCATTACTTGTGGACATGTCTCTACCATCCTAGGAGATGAACACCCTAGTGTGTATCGAAGAGCGTATCGAGTGGGTCCCAAGTATACACAGCACACTCATAGCCTAAGGGCCATCTCAATGAAGTTCCATTACGACACTAAAAAAGAAGACGTTTTGAATGCAGCAAGAGCTCATGGAGAAGTGACTTTGCTCGGTCATATAGGATGCCTCAAAATCTACCCTTCAGAAATGCCTAAACACTACACCGATCACTGAGAAATTAAAGCAAGATAAATTGTGTTCCAGGTAGAGGATACACAGCACCATTTCACGTACAAGCTGGAAGCAGCACAATTGCTGGAGATAAGGGGTATGAGGGCATGAGGACTCTGGGAGAAGGCCCACTGAGAGAGGACCATATAGCAGCCCAAACCAGTGAGACCTAAAATTAGAGGGCACCTAGATCATTGCATTGTCATACTGCAAACTAAAATGATTCTGGGAATAAATGATTGACTGGATCAGGAGGCTTCTCAGACATATAACTGCCCTCAGGGATATTATTCACTTTTGAACTAGCACTCTCAAAGATGGCAGAGACTTTGTAAGGTTGAAACAATTCCATCAGTGACTCTGCAGGTGAAGGTGCACATAATCATTGCTGTTTGAGGTGGATGGTACAGTTTGGGAATGTGGGGGGGGGGGGCACCCTGCTACCAGTTGATTGGGAACCTTCAGAGTAAGGGTGGGTTCTTCTAAAGTATGGAATGGAATCCGTGGACGGTTTGTCCCTTCATCTCCCAGTAACACAGAATTCAAGAATTCTCTAGTAAGGTAAGTGTAAGGTAAACCTTAACCAGCTTCAGTTTGCCTGGTGTGGGGGAAAGAGAGGGACGATCATGATTGTAATGTCATTAAAGGAGCAGAAAGGCTGGGGTAGGTCACCTAGGACGGCTGCATGAGGTAAGATGGTGCGAGAAACAGACACCATGGTGAGACTATTGTTGCTGAATGTTAAGGGGCGTAACAGCACTGGGAAGAGATGTGCAATATGGAAAGATCTTAGAGGGGCCCAACCTGATATCACATGGTTCAAAGAGACACAACTATTGAAAAAAGCCCAACACAGAATGCGGAATAAGGCATATCCTGGGGCCTTTTATCTTTGGCTAGACTCAGTTAGCAAAATGGAGTAGTGATATTCCTGAAGAAAGACTTGCTCCTTGTTCTAGAGGACATAAAAGTAAATATGAATGTTCCCTGCAGTCTTCTGGGGGCACCACATATAAATACCCCATAACCCTCACCACTATCTACGCCCCAAAGACATCGCAAGGCCTGTTTATGAGAGACATTCAGATACACACTGGGTGAGTGGCAAGGAGGAAATAATAGTGACAGGAGATTTTAATTTAGAGTGGGAACCCAAAAGGATAGAACCCTGAAGGGACATGGATAACCGGGGGAATTTTCTAAGTATCTACAATGGATGAAAGCTGACCTAGGTCATATGAATAGAACTAAACACATCAGACAATAAGTATGCCTTTCACTTACATGAACCTCTCACTCAAGCGAGAATAGACTACACTGTGATGAGTAACTCACTTATGTCCTGAGTAACAGAAGTCAAAATCCATACTATATCAGTGCCAGATTATGCATCTGTCTCTATTGAATTACAGCTAGGGCTGAACATCAGAAATAAAGCATGGTGTTTACACACCTGCTTCTTAAAAGACTTAATATTTCAGGAGCAGATTGGACAACAAATTGAAGAATGCTTTCAACTGAATGAGGGAACAAAGTTCTCCCTAGGAAACACGTGGGAAGCCTTTAAGGTAGTGATTTGGGGAACATGCACAGCATAAATGACACCTATCAAGACTTAGGCGCCAAGGAGCCAAACCCAAAAATTATAAACTACTGTACAACAAATGGAACTGGGATTTAAGACCAATGCCTCGATTCAGCTTTATTGTAAACGGATGGCTGTGAGAGGGCAATTATGACGTGTATATGCAAACAGAACAGAACATTCATTACTACACTTAAGAAAGAGGGCACAGGTGGCCGGAGCCAGGGTGGGTAAGTTCTTAGCTAAACATCTGTGGGGTACAAGACAGCGATTATGTTAAGAAAATTAAATCAACTTGGAGCGGCTTCTGACAAAAGATGGTAAATTACAAGAATTTCATAAATTCTGTGACAAATTATAGTCTAAAGAAGCCTGCTAAAGCTCAAATTGTAAAAAGAAGAATTGATGGACAGATGCAGAACAATGTCATACATTCAACCCAGTACAGAGAACTGGGCCTAAATCCATCATTTTTTTGCTCCCCATGCCATTCCAGTTTGTACCCAGCCATATGCAAATCAGTCTTGACCCTGCGCCTAATGGGAACAGTCCAGCACGAAATGCCAGGCCAGGTCATCCCTGGACTGGAAACAAGCATCCTAGGACCGGTTTCGAGGTTTCACCCCTCTTCAGCCAGGATAGCTTGACTCCAGTGGCATGGAGAGCACGGGACTCACGTCTGGGCATTCCCGCCCCACTCGGGGTGACAAATGCATAAACAACAATTAATGGACAGAATGCAGAATAATGTCATACATTCACCCCAGTACAGAGATCTGGGCCTAAATCCATCGTGTTTTTGCTCCCCATGCCATTCCAGTTTGAACCCAGACATATGCAAATCAGTCTTGACCCTGCGCCCAATGGAAACTGTCCAACCCGAACTGCCAGGCCAGTTCATTCCTGGACTGGAACAAGCAACCTAGGACCGGTTTTGGGCTTACACCCCTCATCTGCCAGGATAGCTTGACTCCAGTGACATGGAGAGCACGGTACCCACGTCTGAGCATACCAGCCCACTCAGGGTGGCAAATGCATAAACAACAATTGATGGACAGATGCAGAACAATGTCATACATTCACCCCAGTACAGAGAACTGGGCCTAAATCAATCGTTTTTTTGCTCCCCATGCCATTACAGTTTGAACCCAGCCATATGCAAATCAGTCTTGACCCTGTGCCCAATGGGAACAGTCCATCCCGAACTGCCAGGCCAGGTCCTCCCTGGACTGGAAACAAGCATCCATGGACCGGTTTCAGGGTTTCACCCCTCATCGGCACGAACACATGGCCCAACACCTATGAGACCTCCACTGGCTCCCCGTCGACAAGAGGGTAACTTTCACACTTCTCACCCACACCTACAAATCCCTCTACAACATCGGACCCAAATACCTCAATGAGAGAGTCTCCTTCCACGTACCCAAAAGGAATCTCCATTCTGTCGACCTCGCCCTGGCCGAGACCTCCCGCATCCGCAGAAACAGAGCTGGCGGAAGAGCCTTCTCCTACATCGCGGCCAAGACCTAGAACAAGCTCCCAGTGAACATCAGACGCTCTTCTTCCCTGCACATCTTCAGGAGGAACCTCAAGACCTGGCTCTTCAACTGAACCAGAGCTGCAACACTCCCCGCCCCCCACCCAGCGCCTTGAGACCCTCACGGGTGAGTAGCGTGCTTTATAAACCCCAGTGGCATGGAGAGCACAGGACCCACGTCTGGGCATACCCGTCCCACACGAGGTGACAAATGAAAAAACAACAATTGATGGACAGAATGCAGAATAATGTCATTCATTCACCCCAGTACAGAGATCTGGGCCTAAATCCATCGTTTTTTTGCTCACCATGCCGTTCCAGTTTGAACCCAGCCATATGCAAATCAGTCTTGACCCTGTGCCTCATGGGAACACTCCCGCCCGAACTGCTAGGCCACGTCCTCCCTGGACTGGAAACAAGCATCCTAGGACTGGTTTCAAATTGTGGCCTTTAGAATGATACTGGTGCAGTAAAAACTTAAAGTCAAATTCAAAGAGTGACTAGCCAAATACAAAGCTTAGTTAATGCTGGTAAAATCTAACTATCACACTAATGAGACTGTGAAAGCTACAAATACACAAAAATAAACTTTCAAGATCTTAAAAGAGATCACCTCCACAGTTAAGGTGAGATGCACTCAGAAACTGTGTGATAAACTTAACACCTTCTTTTTAAGTCAAATAAAGACAATTAAAGGCAACATTCCTACCAGTTACACAAGCCTACCGGAGCTCAATAAGGAAATCAATAGTACAGTATTAACTTATTTTCTAAAATCGATTAATATCAATTGGATGATTTGATTTCTAAAGTTAAATCGGGCTCTCCGAGGGATCCCTGCCCATCAGCTATTCTGAAAGGACTTGTTACTGCAATAAACACCCCACTAACAACCATGTTTAATAAATCACTTCAACAAGGCATTGTGACAAATTTTCTTAAACATGCGGAAGTGATCCTGTTGATGAAGAACCACAATACTATGGTGATAAAACATTAAAGACCTATTTCCTTGCTTCCGTTCTTAGCAAAACGTACTGCTCATGTATTGTTGCAGACACCTATGGGATGCTGCCTTTCTTCATCCAGGTTGGATAGCGACCTTTGCACAGGACGTTGTCTGTTATAATGACTATTCTGGATGAACTAAGATGGGAGGTTGGCCAGGGGAAAGACCTTTACTTTTACTTTTATTTACTTGTAAAGTGCCCAAATCACCCCCTAAGGGGTACCTCTGCACTCTGGGAAGTGCAGCAGTCAGAGCTGACCATTTAGAACAATTTAGAAAAGCTCAGTCTTAAGAAGTTTTCTAACTGAAAAATATTCTGGGCATTTCCGGAGATGAATCGGGAGCTGATTCCAATAGTAGGGGGCTAATTGGAAGAAAGCTTTCCCACCCATGCGAGATTTCTTGAAATGGGGAATAAGGAACAGAGATTTCTCTCCTGATCGAAGGGGTCTATTTGGCTGATATTGGATGAGTTTTTCAGCTAGATAACCAGGTCCTTTACCATTTAACGCTTTGTGCACAATACAACATATCTTACGCTTACGTATCGGTAGCCAATGCAGATGTTGTAGGAGAGGGAGGGAGGCTATTCTGGCTGGTAAGTTCTTGACAAGACAAGCCACGGTGTTTGAACTACCTGAAGTCTGTTTAGTGAGGACTCACATGCCCGCCATTAGAAGGGCATTGCAATAATCTAGGCGTCTTTTCACCAGTGCCTGAATAAGTGTTTTACACATGGTGAGGGGTAGAAAAGGAAATACTTTGCCCAAGAGGCTTAGCATATGGAAGCAGGAACCTACGGTAGTTGTAACCTGACCTTTCATCGTAAGTTTCTGGTCAATGTATGCCCAGGTTCTTGACCACAGACTTGGGGACAGGGGCAGCGCCTAGTTTGGGTGGCCACCACTTTGGAGACTAGAGCAAAGGGGCATCCCCAAAAAGCATGATCTCTGTTTTCCCAGCATTTAACAGTAGAAAGTATTCGTTATCCAAGCCGCAATTGCTGTCATACCTTCTGAGAAAGAACCCTGAGCAATCTCAGAATTCTTGTCAATGACAGCAATAGCTGGGTGTCATCAGCTTATGAAATCAGAGTAAAGCCAAGCTTTCTATGTAGCTTTGCCAGCGGAGCCACATAAATATTGAATAAAGTAGGGCTGAGGCAAGATCCCTGAGGCACTTCTTTGGTAAGTTCCATAGTTCGCAAGCGGAAGGAGACAAGATATTAATCTTGCCTCCTTCCGCTCACGAACTATGGTCTGTGTCCCATGGGTAAGAAAACACGAGAACCACTGAAAGGCTTGTCCACAAATCCTGATTTCTCTAAGTCTTCTGAGCAGAATAGAGTGGGATACTGTGTCGAAAGCCACCGACAGATCCAGCAACACCAATAGTACTGCCTCACCGTTGTGAAGGAAGTATCTTATATTATCAGTGTCAGCCATCAGTGCTGACTCCGTGCTATACATTGGTCTAAACCCAGACTGTGAGGAGTCGAGGCATCCGGTGGATTCAATATATTCTGAGAGTTGTTTGTTGATATGTTTTTCTCATAATTTACTCAGAAGAGGCAAAAGAGAGATCGGGCGGTAATTAGATAAATCCTCTTCTGGGGCATTAGCCCTGAAGTTACTAGATTTGTCCACAGCTTTTGACTTGGTCGATCAAAAGAACTTGATCAACCAGTTAAAAGAGGCAGGGGTGCAAAACAACACTTCACACTGGATCAACTATTTCTATGGGGAGTGAACACAGTTAGTAAAACTTGGGCATTTCTGAGCTAAAGCAGTTAGGCCGGAATGCACTTTTCCCCAATGATCTTTGCTATCTCTGTACCTATTTTACCTATATATTATGCCTCTGAGTGTGGAGCTGTTTTCATTTATTTATATTTACTTAAAGAGTTTTATATAGTGCTGGCAGGACCCAAGGATATCAGAGCGCTTTACAGCATCATAAGGTATTAACAGACATTCATAATACAGTACGATTGTGGTGTTGAGAGTCCAATCATTATCAATCAATAACAATATAGTACCATTGTTGTGACAAGTGTCTAATTATTTTTAAATACCTTGAGGTATTTAGAGATATGCATATAACGTAGTAGTTTTCCTGTGTGCGTTAGGAGTTATTTACCAGAGGGTTAAGGTGCTGATTTTGGAGGAATTCTTTTAATTGTCTCTTGAAGCTTGTGAAGTAAGGGTTAGTACTGATATTTACTGGAAAAGATTTTGGGTGCTTTGCCCAAGAAAGAACCAGAGAGGGCTTTTTGTTTATATTTTTTACAGAGGATGAGAAAAAGTGTGTGGGAGTTTCTTAGATCTCTCATTTGGCCTGCTTTTGTGGGTTTAGATGCGACGTAGTCTGGTTTACCAGTGTGCAGAGCTTTGTGGGTGAGATAAGCAGTTTTGAAGTGGCAGAATCCTTCAATTGGTAGTCATTTTTCAGTGCGGGAGGGATGTGCTTGTATCTCTTTTAGGCCTGGGCTGAGTTTGTGGAGTTCTGCTAAGTGGAACTCCCAGACGTGACCAAACAATCCACCACGCTGCGTGGAGTTCCGCAAGTGATGGAGTGCATTATGTTGGGCCGCTCGTGCTGATTTTTAGCACCAGGTGTTTGTCCCGTGCTGTAAAATTAGCTCAAACTGCACCACACACAGCGCAAAAGGGCACTGGTTCTTTCTGCTGCTTGAGTAGATGTTCTACTCAAGTTGCAGCTTCCTTAGCGTGAACGGAAGGTTTCTCAACACGAGCGGTAGCAACCATCTGCGACCGCCCGCGTTGAGAAATCTCACAGGGAGGTGGTCTGGAGTAAGATTTTCCTCACAGGTGCTTGCCAGCTTAACGTTGGCAAGTGTGAGCAAGGAAAAAACTCTGGTCTGCTCCATGGAGTTTTTCAGAACTCCGCATGCTACGTGGAGTGGGAAAAACTACACAAACTTAAGGAGCAAACCCAAGCCTAATCTCTTTGCTTTGGTGATCATCCTTGCAGGTAAGGAACTCCATTGATATTAAGTAGAATAAATATAAGGCTATGGAAAAAAAGATCGGCCTACATAAAAATGACGTCCTGCATCCAAGATGGAGGCGGAGACGTCTCATCTAGAAATTACCCAACAATTGAAACATTTTGAGGAAACATTGGTCTAAAAAATATATTTTGCCAGAGATTTTTATTTGTCACAATCTGCTGAGTGGATACAGAAAATGCAAGAATTACATCCTTTTCAATGGACAAAAAGCTGTCAGATACCACCCCCCCAAACAGGATTTAGTGAATTGGGGCTGGGTGTTAGCGCTTGCTAGCGCCACTCAGTCTACTTGAGGGGCACATTTGGCGTACCCGTGTATAGTCCGGTTCAAACCAGCTCTGGGAGCCACTCTGGGGCGAAACTGGACAAAGGTCATGGAGTAATCTCCCCCCTATCCAACACCTCCCCTGAATCGTCCTAACCCTTTCCTTCGAGTACTTAAGGGCTTACCAGGGTATAGGTCCCCAGGTTCATCATGGGACAAGATTCAATTCAGACACCACTTCTACTTCTACCGTCTGGGCACTCTGGACTTCCCTGGACTTCGTTTGGGCTCAAATTTGTCCCTCTTTTAGTCTGCTGCATCGTCTGTGTCTGTGCACCCTACAGGAACCTTCAAAGGCATGTGGGCATCCAAGCCACCTGAAGGAATCTCCCCTGAAGTGAAGGAGTCACTTCTGTGCAATCGAAGGCATCATAACAAAGCTGACCGGTTTACTGATCCTGAGCTCCTACAGACTCTGAAAGGTTCTGCAACACAGGTGGTAGTTCTCCATAGCTCTCCAGGCCTACCCTGACATTTCACCAAGTTTGAGGCCAGTATCCCTAGTGGGAGCCGCAGGAATCTAACCCCTGTGCACAGCACCGACTTGCAGTTGTAAAGGCTTGTTTACTTCTTTTTACCAAGATCTTCAGTTTCCAAGTAGCCCCAACCCAACCTCAAGCATCTCCAGTGACTAAAGTCTTTGTCCACATCAAATTGTTTGCACCGTGGCCTGCATCTTTTGGTGAGCTGCTTGAGGTCCTCTTGCGACTCCAGTTTCTCCGGCCTGTGGTTCCTATTGAGAGTCACCTTTGTTTCTTTTGGGCTCCCCTGAATGCTCAGGGCCTGCCCTGACTCCCCTGATTGTAGTGAGTCCCCTGGACCTTGCTGGACCCGTCATTACACCTTATTTGGCTTCAACGTTATTTGTAGTTGCCAAGGTTTGTTGGAGCACCCGCCGGACACTGACCCCTCAACTCTCGACATCCGATGTGGGACAGCTTCTACACAGCTCCTGGTCTTCCTCAGCATTGCCTGGTCCTCACAGCTGCAGAGTCAAGGGCAACGTCAGCTCTCCTGCAACACCCGACATCGGTAGGCATTAGTCTTCCAGATCTCCTGGTGACTTCTGAGTGACATAGACTCTATCCACTCTGCTTGCACGTACTTCCCATCCTGAATCCACCTTTGGATTCCACCAGACACTTTCTCCTTCTCCAGCAGTGGCACTTTCCTGAGGTCCTCCATTGGGTTCGACGGAGGTTCCCAACACCACTTCACACCTATTTACCTGGCTTCCCTGGTGTAGGTAACATGGGTACTAGGGTATCTGCGGCTGGGGTGGCTCTCCAACCTTCTGTATTCCATAGCGTTTCTTCAGGGTCCACTGGGAAGGGTCCTTAATCTTTAAAATTCCAACCGCGACTTACACCTTGATTTGTACGGAGAACGTGGTTGTGTTCCCACACTGCACATGCTCTCCGTGGAGTCCCTATCGACTCATCTTGGGTGGGTCTTTGGGTCCCCAGCACTGCTACGTCCTCTCGACACTGTCTTGACCTGAGTCGTGGTTCTTAGACCACTTTCTTAGTATATGGTTTGGTCACCTCTCCTCCCCGGGGTCCACTGTGTATTTTGTACTATTTACGTAATTTCTGTGCAAAGTATTGTGTGCATTGTGCATATCTCTGAGTAGGAGATATTTGTAGGTGTTACAGAGTACTATATAATAAAATACATATTTTTATAAATACCTTGTGTGGTTCTTTTTCACTTAATCTATACATAAAAGATTGCATTCTGGTAAAACAAACTGCTTTACACTCCTTCTGGACTAAGCCTGAAGGCTGCTCTCCACAGCTACCACTTAGAGAGCTTTCTAAGGTTGTCTAAGACCTCTCAAATCACCATAAGGGTTGTCTGGACTGGTACAGGGTTCCCACTTACATTGGTGGACATCATATACCAGGCCAGCCTCTCACACAGCCCCATTGAATTGCAAATGTGGCAGATGACATCTCCACCACCTCCTACTGCCACGACGGTCCATCCTGCCAACACCTAGACTCTTTATTCTGTAGCTATCTTGTAGGAATCCACAAAGGTAAACTGCCAACTACCCCTAGTCATATGACCCAGAAACAGGGTGAAGGCACCAAATGGTTAGGACAAGAAAATTCCAACTTTCCAAATGTTTCTGACTTAAAGTCTGACTTTCCCATTAAATAGGGTTTTAAATTACAATCCTCAAACACCAAACTTGACATTCCTACCGGCTCCCAATAAACAGGTATCACTTGTTAAATGTAATAAGGTAACCCAATGATATTATATGGGAGAGGGAGGCCTTGCAGTAGTGAAAAACAAATGTAAACGTTTTTCACTACCAGGACATGTAAAACTTAAAAGTACATGTCCAGCCTATAAATACAATGGAGCTAGGGGTATCTTATATGTATCATAAAGGAAGGTTTGGGTCTGGCCACGGGTTTATTTTGTCAGGTCAAACTGGCAGTTTAAAAGTTCTCGCAGAGGCTGCGATGGCAGGCCTGAGACATATTTAAAAAGGCTGCTTAAGTGGGTGGCACAATAAGTGCTGCAGGCCCACTAGTAGCATTTAATTTACAGGCCCTGTGTACATGAAGTACCACTTTACCAGGGACTTACAAGTAAAGTAAATGCGTCAATTGAGTGTAAGCCAATTTTACCATGTTTACAAGGAGACCACAAGCACTTTTGCACTGGTTAGCTGTGATAAAGTGCACAGAGTCCTAAAAGTCAACAAAAACATGTTCAGACAACAGGAAGGTGAAGGCAAAAGGGTTGGGGATGACCCTGCACATAGGGTTTTCAGAAGTGCTGTATCTACTTATTTCTGACTGTGATACGTTTCTTCCTTCTCTGGCGTGGGCATTTCTCAGTTTACTCTAGAAGAAATGTGACGAAAGAGCTTGCTCAATTTAATAAATTTGTCTTGTCAACCGGATTCTGCAGCTTTCTTGGCAGTGTTTTGATTTTATTTATAAAACTGTGGAATTTGGACCTTGCAGGCTCGTTGCTTCCTTCTTTGTGCTATTAGTTGGCCAAGTGTGTGTTACAAATGAAACCAAGGGTTCCTTTGTTTCCTCTGTTACTGTGCAGTTTAAGAAGTGTGTGATATTCATAGATGCCTTTTGGGCTTTTACCTTGTTTCATCAAACATCCCAGTTGTCTCTTTAGATCTGCTTGTTGCTCAGTTCCTATTCTATAAGTCTTTGCTTGTGATTTCCATGGGCTTTTTGGTGGTAGTTTATGAAGCTTTGCTACTATTTCAGTGTCCTTTTTTTCTACAGTGACAGCGCAATACTTCACTACATTATAAGAGGTCAGAGGTTCTTTAAAAGGTGTTTTTTTTAAATCTTTGTGTGTGGCAAAGACCTTGCCCCTCCACCAAATACTTGCACGTAAGGCTGGCTCTGCTAAAGTCCGCCATGGGCAGTGACTTCTGTTTGTGTGTGTGTTTGGTGGTTATCCACTTGTTCTAATAGACACAATGGACCCCCAATCGGTATCGCAGACCCTGAAGAAAGAGGCAGTGCCCTCAGTCATGACATTATTTGACCACATGGAGACCACCAGAAGAGGTGTGAGGCGTATCAGGACAGGCTTCTGGGGGCTCTCGGCATCTCGACTGTGATGGTGGTCCAAACAAGAAGAGGCGGTCGAAAAGAATGCCTCTGACGATATTAATTCATTCCTTTTGGTTTCCTGCCATGAACCAAGTAATTATTGCCAGCAAAACAATCTTTGCATATAAAAATAATTGCAGCTAAGCTTGGAGGCTTGTACAGTCAGTTAACCACAAACTTTTATTAGAGACTTTTGCAAAGAGCAGGGTGAAACTGCTGGGCTGAAATCCCACTTCCACCACTTTCGTTTCGTTTATTTCCTCGTCTGCTTTAGGTTAAAACGCAGCAGTTGCATCAATGCACCAACATCCGGTTCCTTTTCGGCGCCAACCACTTGTTGGCGGGGGTGAGAGAGTGAGCCTTGGGGATACAGGGAACAGGGGAAAAGGGGACACTTCAGAAATCTGGCGACCACATATTCCGTTTTATTTGCACAGCGGAAAAAGCTACTAATCAATGCAGACAGCCAGGCGCAAGATGTCGTACATGTGATTTATTGGCCGATCAGTGTTGCCAGATTTTGAGACCCATCCCAAGCCGAAAGCCGCTCAAGTATAAGCCCAAATCCAGCCCAGCGCAGACCAGTTTCAGCCCAAAAACCAGCCCAAAGTAGCAAGTCTCAAATTATGAAGAAATACTCGTCAGAAACAATGTTAAGGACAAATATACATTCTATTCAATATACAGATAGTAGGAGGGAGTTAACTGGGCACTTGCCAGATGTGTCATAATGAGACAGATGTGTCAGAATGTCAGATGGTTGGTCTGTTCCAGTATTTACAAACAATTTAAATAGCAGTAATTTATTTCCTACATACATCTATAGTGTGTGTTTGTTCACATACATTCATCCATAAGTGTGTTTGTTCACAATTAAAAGCTGCAGATAGACGCTATTTTCACTTTAGATATTTCATTTCTCATTAGCTTTACATTATTTGCAACCAGAATTATTTCTACATCAGAAAGAGGTCGAAGCAAGGGGGTAGGCTGACGATTTTGCTTAGGGAATAAAATACTCCCTCGTGTAACTTAAATAATGCAAGTGACCACGGAGTTCTGTGCCCTTATAAAGGGATTTGACCTTTGGCCTTGTTATTTTATTTGGTAATAAATGTATTTGTAACGTGCAATATCCTTATCCTTATAAAGTACAGTAGGGAATACCTTATGACGGAAAAATCACGATATACCATACACTGTACTAATTAACATATGGTGCGGTTCCCAAAATCGGTATGAATAGATTCCGTACACAATTGTCTTGCACTAAATCAACGTTGTAATTCAAACTGACAACAGAAGTGGTTTGCGCTCAACTGACCAAAATATACATTATATTACACTGCTTATTTATCGTATTGTTTTTTCTCAAGATTCTAAGTGATTCTGTTCACACCTTCTTTGTCTCATCTGCAGCCGCGGTCGGTAGTAGGAGTAACTGCAGGTAGAATTTTGTTGCGTGCACTGCATCCCCAAATGCGATGCAGTGCACGCAACGAAATTCGTTTTATTAATTTATATGTTAACTTACCTGTAAACCTCCGTAATCCATAGTTTACTACCCCCCACCCTGCCCCTCCCCCTCCCCATGTCACCGCCCTGCAGTTCCTCCTACTACCAACCGCGGCTGCTCATCTGCCTGAGGAAGATCTGTAGCCCGAAAGATGACTCAGTGAATTAATGGCTCAGGGTAAGTTCTCGCAGCTAAATGTAACAAGCATTGACAGAAGTATTACATCCTGCAAGCTATTAGAGAGAGCTGTTTGCAAAACGTGGAGTTGCAAAGGGTAGCAAAAGTGTTTGCATGGACCCCACCTCAATCATATCAATCGACGTACGGTAAGATAAATTAGACAATAAATCTAATGGAGGAGGTGTTCTCCTAAAGTTTATTTTACAAAAAGGCAGCATTTTGTTATTGTCCGTATGCGGATTAAATACAATATACAATTGTATACAATATATTTGTATGCTTTTTGACATCACAATAAATGAAAAAAGAAAACCTATTTCACCAGGGTGTCTTACAAAGATTACGATGTATATATGCGGTGCTACTGGACAAGCTGGATCTAAATGGACTGAAGGAGCCTGGCCTCTCCCTTTCTCTCCCCCTAGGCACCTGTGCACACATACACCTGTCCAACCCCTCCTCTGTGGCGCTCCCTTACCTTTCTTAAGTACTCGCTGTTCCTTTTGATGCTGAGGCCCTCAACCCCGCCGCGCATGATGGCGTCGATCATTGCTGCCCTCCTTGCCCTTGTGCTCGGCGCTCTGTGTGCCACAAATGTCAGTCGAGCAAGCTTCCCCCGGTGAGGGGTGGGGGAAGGCACTCAGAGCGGCACTCAGGATCATAGTGCCAATATCGGCAACAGTTATCACAAAAACATAAGTACATAAATAAAACACACAACACTGAATGTAAGTGGAGAAATATTGCTGCAGGTTTATTAGCATAAGCAATATGCAAACATGGTGGGTTATCTTACGGGCGATCCCAGGGCAGGCCAGCCCCCATGCCGCCTGCCCGTCTGATAAGCCTAGAGTCACCATGGCAACGCCAATTGGTGTATACCAAATGTTGGGAGGGTCCCCCCCTCCCATCCGTGGACCACCAGTCCACTTGCTTCACACGCCCCCCCGTGATGGGTGGGCGGAGCATACATGGCAGCCCCCGGTTGCTCAGACCCACAACCGCCTGTCGGATAGCGGGGCGCCGTCGGTCTTCCAGTGGACACGCTAAACATCCCTGGGTATCCTGGCTTAGCACCACGCGGTGCTGCTGCATGCTATACCCCTTGGTATGTGCAGACACTGGATCGCCCTGTAACTCCTCCTGCAACACAAATTGAAAGTTGTTAGAAAACCTGGCCCCCCCATTGTCCCTCCGGACGCCGGGTAAGCGGATGGGCGGGCAAGGCGAACGGGCGGACAAGATGGCGAGGAGGGGGCGGAGACAGAATATGTACCCCCCGACTCCTCCCCGCCGGAAGCAGCTATCTGCTGGGGTCTCCCTTGGTCTATCCCAGGGACTCGACCTCCCACCCCTGTGCCTTCCTGTGGCACTAAGGCGGCCGCCCTCCAAGGGGCGGGCCGCTGCGCAACCCCCCCCCCCCGGGCAGCCTTACATAGTGCCAATATCGGCAACAGTTATCACAAAAACATAAGCACATAAATAAAACACACGACACTGAATGTAAGTGGAGAAATATTGCTGCAGGTTTATTAGCATAAGCAATATGCAAACATGGTGGGTTATCTTACGGGCGATCCCAGGGCAGGCCAGCCCCTATGCCGCCTGCCCGTCTGATAAGCCTAGAGTCACCATGGCAACGCCAATTGGTGTATACCAAATGTTGGGAGGGTCCCCCCCTCCCATCCATGGACCACCAGTCCACTTGCTTCACACGCCCCCCCGTGATGGGTGGGCGGAGCATACATGGCAGCCCCCGGTTGCTCAGACCCACAACCGCCTGTCGGATAGGGCGCCGTCGGTCTTCCAGTGGACACGCTAAACATCCCTGGGTATCCTGGCTTAGCACCACGCGGTGCTGCTGCATGCTATACCCCTTGGTATGTGCAGACCCTGGATCGCCCTGTAACTCCTCCACAGCCATGGGAGTGGCCACCGTCACGACCAGGGCCCCCCACCAAGGTAGACCTATTTCCATACAACCTGCTGCAGCCAAAGCTTCCCCTAAGTCCAGTAGAAAAGATCCATGCCTAAACTAGAGAGGAGCACCCCATCTCCCTCTAGGCACCCTGTGGACTTGCGTGCATAAGGCCATGCCTGATAAGGCCAAGACCTCTTTGCTCTGCGCAACCGCGCATGGCTCCAGGTAGTCCTTTTTCACCTACCGCATGCTGATATCGGGCTTCTCCCAGGTCCAGCCAAAACAAGTCTACGCCCAACCGGGCCAGCGGCCAGCATGCACCATCCGGACAGGTTCCCCCATCCTTTCTAGATTCCACCGGGGATTTAACTGAAATGACCTTAAACCTAAAATAGGCGATGGTCCCAAGTTGCCTTTGCATGGCTTGCAATTCCCTTTGACAAGACACTCCTGCCTGGCAGTGCCAATGCGGGAGGTGGTAAGCGTTGCAACGCCCATCGTGGAGTACGGCCATCGTATTCCATCAGTCACCACCAACTGTAAAGCCTTGCCCTCCCAAAAATCTGCTAGTATGCCAGGCAGAGACAGGACAGAGTGACCACGGAGGAGAACCACGTGTAAATTTCTTCTCTATTTTGAATACTGGGAAAGCCAATTAGTCTCCTGCTAATTTGTAGCTATAGAAGTGTTACCCCGGGGTTTCCCTTAATCATATGGACCGAATCTCCCCCGTTGGAAGGCCACTTCCACCACCTGCATAGCTGCCAGCCAGAGCTGGAGGGCGGGAGAAGTTACCCGGTACCGATACTCGTATCAAAGGTACCTGTTTCGTCGAACTCAAGGGCGGGCAACTAAGTGAGCAACCAGGCTCAGCCATAGTATCCAGAGGTCAAACCCAAGCTCCTCCAAGTTCTGCTCCTTCACCTGCCTGTTAACACGAATCCCAGGGCAGACCACCGGCCTATAACCCATGCTTGGCCATGCCTGAGCTAAAATACCTCTGAACAGCATGACAACAGGCTAACCACCAGCATTGCGTTCTGAATGTTTCTGACACTGCCAAGAAACATGCGCCTAACTAAAACCACTGGCACCATGCCATAAAGCATCAATTCAGCCTTCTATGAATGCAAAATGTGCCCTTGTGGCGATCCGAGTAGTGCTCCCTCCAAGCCAGCAGCCCTACCCAGGCAACCTGCACCCTCTTGGAACTGGCACACCCCCGCCCCAGCTGCCCTAGAGTGCCTGGTAGTGTGTAGCCACAACCTCCGTTTCATCACTGACGTTATATCGGGGTATGATGACACATCTAACTCTACTGCTGAGTGCCCGTTGCACCATCGCAAGTATGCCTTTGCCTGCTCAGAGTCTGGCTGCAAATTTGGGTGACATAGACACCCCAGGGCGAAAATGGCAGCTTTACAGTTTCTGGTGCTATAGACGGTCCCTGTACCCTGATGGAACAGAATGCCATTCCCTTGCTCCTGATGAGCACGAACCCAAAACCAATTGCTCACCATGGTTCAATACCTTCCTGGTGCTAATCATTTCTTAGCAGAATGTTGACAAATCTATGTTCTGCAATGGCACTACTTCGCAGCCTGCACCATTCTGCCAGTGCTGACAAGACCTTTGTCCTGCTGCCTGGCCTAAGCAATCTTGCCCTGTTGTGGAAGCGCCCGCTTCAGCCCTAGAGCAAACAATTCGCCAGTAACCCCAAACTGGCCCTGATGCGAGCAAACCATGCCAAGGCACACAGGTGTGTGTAATAACTAATAGCAGGTCAACAGCGTCAACAGGCATCCTCAGCTTACAATAGGCGTGATGGAGTAGGGGTTTCAGTGAGAATAAAGATGACCGCTTCCCATCTGACTCACCGTGGAGGGAACCACTCCTGTATGTTCTAGCACAAATGCTCCCAGTTCACTAGCCCCTGCCTGATGTACGTGACCTAGGTGCATGGTCCCCTTGCAAGCGGCATGCCATTGGGACCAACATCAAGTCCCCGATAAGTACCACTATCCGCCTACACTACAATCTTGCCTTGCGTTCCTTCATGCCCAGATGTCTCATGCGAAGAGTGCTCTCCATCAACACCATCCCGCATCCAAACCGACCCGCCGGAAAGGCAACAAGAGCCTAACGCTCTACACCCGAGGATGACCCAGGAAGTAACCAATCGTGTAACAACCGAGTAACTACCCACGGACATCCTTTCCGCATCTGAAGGGCTAGCCATTTCAGAAGTAACCTGGGACCCCAAACCCAAGCATCACAGCAGGCCTCGGCACCTGTGGCGTGTGTGATCATGGCCCACTTCGGTGTGAGCCAGGGCCCGCGATGCATACTTATTTCCTGATCGCTGAAGCACACGTAAACCACCCTCGCTGTACCTTGCCGCTAGGTCATCCTACCCTAAGGGGCCCCAATGAACGACCCAGGCATATTAACTCACACTCAACACAGGAGAAACCCTATTCTTAGCCTAGGTGCTGGATGCAAAGTGACACCTCCCCCTGCTCCCGACCATAGTGGTGAAGCGTCACAGGAGTGCCCGGCTAATATACCAGACCCCGACAGGCCAAGGGAGCCCTGCGCAGCTACAAGTGTTTGCCAGAGTACAACTGGTCTGAAGGGCTAACCAGCATGCTCAGGCACTGGCTATGGCAACTGACCGGCCACCAACACACCGCGCATTTACTATGTGTTCCAAGTACACTCGGTCTCATAGCCAATGAAACAAAGCATCGAAACCAAGCCCCAGAGACGGGTGCTGACCCAAGCAGAATAAACCTCCCGCCTCACCTGTGAGGACCGCACAGCCAATCCACTCCCGCTGTGCTGACCAGAGTACGCGGATGACAGTCTCAGCAAGGCGCCCTGACCATCTATGTACGCACGCCCCATCAAATTAATCTGGGATTGGCCGTAAGCGACAGAACAACAATCAACAATCTTTGCTGACGCTGAACTGTGTCAAAATTCCCCTGATACGGGTGCTGACCCAGGCAGATTACGCCTCTCACCGTATCTGAGAGGACTGCACCGCCAAACTCAACCCACTGTACTGCCCAGAGGACACGGTTCACAATCTCTGCCAGGCACCCTGCACATATATGAAACGCACACCCCCACGCATAGTCTGAGATAGGCCGCAAGATGACAGAAAACATCAACACCATATCTAATGTCGCGTTGACCGCCGACTGCGAGGAGACACGCACGCGGCAGCCCGGAGGACACCACACCTCAAATCGTTCCAAGACCGCGAAACATAGCCAGACAGGAGCATGTTGCACCCGCTCCCCATGCTCAATATAAGGGGAATCGGGAACACAAATTAATGACTAGTGTAGCCAACCGAGTCGGTAGCTGTGCTGAACACCCAAGGCCTCCCCCAGGGCAAAGCCGGTCCTCACCCCGGAAGCGTGCTTTGCAGGCCGAGGCACCTTGTGCGTGCTTGCACCCCGTGACCACACCCGAGTGATGCACCCGGTGTCCCCTCTTGTGTCGCTGCAACCATAAAACATCATGTAAACCTGTCCCTGGTGACACCCTGAGTACCTGCACCCGGGTCCCCCTGTGCTTGAGGAAGCTATTCTGTGCCTAGGTGACGTCCCTCCCGACTGGTGATTTGCTGTTTCTGTCATTGCATGCCGATATATGATCCCGCAAGACATCCCCGGCACGTCAGGGGTGTAGGCTTAGTCAATGGTAGTTAGTTGCCTAAGAAATCAGCAGCAACTGGGCTAGTGAATAAAGTTGCAACGTTAGCTTAGAGCGCTGACTGTTGCTTAAGATGCAGGCCCCTGCCTAATATTGCTGCACATACTAAACATGATACCCCTAGCCATACATATAGCAGCCGGGCCGTTATGCCACACCCCTTCCCTGGCTGCATACCTAATTTGTCTCAAGTGCAAACCTATTAAAGACAAGAGCCTTCAGAGTCCAGGGTCTATAGAAGGATTGCCTCATATGCTGTGGCAACAGACGAATTTCCCCCCAAACAGTGTGCCACCCAAGAGAAAACTACAGCATCGCCCAGCAGCACTACAATCCTAGATAAGTTGGGCAAATACTCCATTATCTTTAGCTTAATAAAGCGGTGCAAATATATATTGAAGCACGCATAATGTGGCACCCTTGTCACGTACTAGCCCTTAAACCCTAGCTTAGGCGCTGCCACCCGTGAGCTGTGCAAAACCACCGATCGATCCCCGTACCGGCTGGCCGTAACAACCGTAGCACTAAGAAGGGATGGCAACGGAGCGCTTTATATAATCGTGGGTATTCCCTAATGCCCTATCCATTCTTCAATCTCCAGCTGGACTCGTTCTCTTTCCGAGCGAAGGTCAGCAGTATCACCCTGACCTATAATAAGAGATACAAAGAAAGCAAGTAACACGATGTGCACGTGCTGGCTCAGACCCAACATACACCAGAGGAACACAGGAGCCTTGCACCAGGTCTGATGCTTCTGATGTTGGTGTCTGAAGACATCACCACCATGCCTCCCGCTAAGGTCTGGCCAGCTCCCCACTCCGAAAACGCCGGCTGACTTCACCGGATCGTGCTACCCTATCTCGGCGTGTACTACAGGACACCAAACATTCCTGCTTTATCATCAGCACTCAGACGCTAAACCGACGGTGGAGCCAACATTAACCCCGACCGTGCCCCATGCCTGCCGCACCCGCCTATGGGAGCGGCCTCCTAATGCCGGAAGTTCTTAATTGCATACTCCCCCCTCATACTAGAGCGGATTCATTCCAGCGTGGCCCCATGACCGTATAAATGCCTGAAAACCAAAACTAACTGCCATTGCAGCGGCCCCCCCCCTATATGGGAGCGTCCTCAGTATGCCTACAATCTATATCGCGCCTGACCCAATGGGGACTGAATACCATACCCCAGCGGCGAGACTTCCGTGCCGTGCGCTAAACCATTGGAGTAATTTGTTATCTGAACGAAGTTGCAAGAGAAATCAGATTCAACGAATGAAGTATGACTCCATTACAAAAGATTTGCTGTACACTACCTCCTGCGGCACACAAGCGCCGATCGCACCCACACATCATGGCCACTAAATGCAAGCATCAAAAGCTGTTTGTTCCGACACCCACTCTTGTCTGCATCAGCGACTTACGTCTCGGGCATATAGTCACCATCCGTTCGCACCCTGAACTCTGCCATGCTTTGTACAGCTAGCCTCCCGAAACTCTAGCGTGCGGCCTAGAGATAATAATTTGCCTTCCCTGCAACCAAGCACTACTTTAGCCGCTGGCACCGGCCCCAACTCCCGCCGCACAATTCACCTGGCTCACCCATCCCGGGCAAGAACCACGCCGTCGGACCCACCAGCAAGACACGACGCTCCGATCCCGGCACCCGGGGCAGAGGAGGGAGTAGCGCCCCCTTGCCAGTTCCATACCCATACAAGAAACCAAGCGGGGCGCGGTTAACCCGCTCTATCTTTGTGAGGTTCATTCACCTAGGGGAACCGAATGAGGGCCAAAAACCAAGGAAACGATGACATGCCTTACAAAGGAACCTGGAGGGGGGTCGCAGCCAGCGCGCTACCAGTGGACATAGATTCCAATCTACATCATGTGATCCGCGTTTGGCCAGTGATATACGATTACTTACAGTACGCGCTTCGCTACTCGAGCATGCGTGACCCAAACCCTCGGTTTTGGTCAGCATCCAACTCACCCTTCCCCCTCAGGCCCAGCATGGTTCGGAAGGAGTGAGCCCGGGATCATATATGGCGCAAACCGCCAGAAGATTGGAGCGCTTACCTAGCTCCTTAGTACATTAGCCATTCAGTGCGGGGAGGACGAGAAATGCCCGGAGGTGGCAGAGGAGGGAATTGTATCGATGGGTCTCATGCACGCACAGCACGAGCTCTGCCACTGAGCTACCCTGCATATGGCAGGGGGGTGGAGGTGCGGGTAGCCCCCAAGGCGACTCTCAGTAAAGGCCCTGGCAAGACGTGCTGGTCCACCAGAATGCGTGACTTCAGGGACCACCCTTTGCAGCATCGGTACCTAATCTGCGGGTTACTTGTACCCGGAAGGCGCTGCTGGCCATGGAGCTGCACCACATCTCCCCCCCCCCCCACTGCATCCGCGATCATCGCTAACACCCGGACCGCCACCGCATTGACACCGGAGCCTGCACGGGCTCAGGGCCATTCCGCACAGGCGCCGACCCAACATAGAGCCCTGGATGAGACCCGTTCCCGATAACGTGGACTGCCCGGGCCCCCGCTCCGCTGGGAGTTCGAGAAACACATGCATGAAGGCGCAGCTGCTGTCCCTCCTGCCGTATTGTGAACGGGCCAGGAACCAGGGGAAAGGGCGCCGCACGGTGCTCTCCGCACACCCCCTTTCACAGAGGCGGTCTAGCGTGCCCGAGGCCCTCCACTGCCAAATGGGCACGGCCTCTCGCGCCTTTCCCCGAAAGCCATATCTCGCCTCTCATGCTGGAGGAGGGGGGAGCGTCACGCAAGCCCCCCCCCGTAATGGAGGGTGAAGTGACTGCGGGAAGGTTCATCCCTGCTGGCTACCTCCTCCCTAGATCCCCGTCAAGCCCCGGGGACCAGTCGAGCTGGTACCTTGCCAGCGCAGCCTGCTGTGTTCTCGGAGTGCGCCCCCCACCCCCTCACCACCGAGGAGGATCGCAGCCGTGGCCAGGCCGGCCAGTCCCAGATACTACCCTGAAGCAGGGAGATCGGGACGTGGCGTAGTGCCTCACCGCTGTATTAAGCAGCGCGAGACAGATTAATTTGTAGGGGGTGCTACACTAATCACACCACCCCGCACACAAACATCAGAGCACCAACATGCCCAGTATATATGCCCACAATGAAATTGGAGCGCTGCACTAGAGCCCCGCGTTTTCCCTGCGCAAACGGACTCACCGATGTGGACGCGCCCTCGAGGCTAAGGGGCGTTCAAAATTCATCCTACCCGGCCTCACGCAAAACCTGGACACCTGTGGTACCAACGAACCACGTGAAACGACACGGCGTGGAGGCTCTGTGAAAGGGACAAAACACACCCGGAATACTCGGACTGTGCTGAACTGCTACACCCCGCCACCAAAATCCCCAGCCGGGGCAGGGCATGCGAGACGACCATACCAATAACATATCCTCCGAGCTACAAGCTCCACGACTCACCGCACACAGAAGAGGCGCACCAGCCAGACCAGCGGGCCACCCCGTGGCATCTTGCCAGCAAACGATGGACGGCGAGCCGGGCCAAGGCGCGCTAGTCACGACCAGGCCCGGAGATACCAGCGACGAGACAACGTAAGCCCTTCAAGGCGAACGGGCGGACAAGAGGGCGAGGAGGGGGCGGAGACAGAATATGTACCCCCCAACTCCTCCCCGCCGGAAGCAGCTATCTGCTGGGGTCTCCCTTGGTCTATCCCAGGGACTCGACCTCCCACCCCTGTGCCTTCCTGTGGCACTAAGGCGGCCGCCCTCCAAGGGGCGGGCCGCTGCGCAACCCCCCCCGGCAGCCTTACATTGCCTGAGTGACTGACTGTCTGACGGTCCCGGTTGAGGGTGCAGTACAGTGTACTGGACGCCGCCGGGTGAGGTGACTGCTGGACAGGGCACCAGACCACAGAGAGGCTGAGGTCCGAAGCAAGTCTCCCTGCTGCGGCCTGATGCGAGCGCCTGAGTGACCACCACGTGATGTGTCGATGACGGGAGAAAAAAGAGATGATCATGACTACAGCCCACGACTTCACCCGCGTGCCGAAAAGGAAAGCGCGCGTGGTACCTGGCATGTCACCCCAGCATTATATTGAACTGCACAGGGCCAGAAATGATGCCCAGGGCTGTCATTGGTAGCGCCTTCGCGCGCTACAAGATTGACGGCCCTGGGGACCCCATTGGTCCGCACACACACGACTACCATACCATGGCAGCATAAAACTGGCAAGGAGGCAACCCTACTGCCAGCCTATGCAGGACTCCTCTATAATGAAGAGCGACATCCATCAGGAAAGCCCCACTGGCTAGCATCATGAACCAGTGAGGCCGGCACTGGTGAGCATCAATAACAAGTGAGGCCCCCACTGGCTAGCATCCTCAGCCAGTGAAGCGGCCATTGACTAGCATCCTTAACCAGTGAGACCCCCACTGGCTAGCATCGTCAGCCAGTGAAGCGGCCATTGACGAGCATCCTTAACCAGTGAGACCCCACTGGCTAGCATCGTTAACAATAGAGGCCACGAGTGGCTAACATCCTTAGCAAGTGAGGCCGTCACTGGCTAGCATTCTCAGCTAGTGAGACCTCCATTGACTAGCATTCTTAACAAGTGAGGCCCCCACTGGCTAGCATCCTCAGCCAGTGAAGCGGCCATTGACTAGCATCCTTAACCAGTGAGACCCCCACTGGCTAGCATTGTCAGCCAGTGAAGCGGCCATTGACGAGCATCCTTAACCAGTGAAACCCCCACTGGCTAGCATCGTTAACAATAGAGGCCACGAGTGGCTAACATCCTTAGCAACTGAGGCCGTCACTGGCTAGCATTCTCAGCTAGTGAGACCTCCATTGGCTAGCATTCTTAACAAGGGAGGCCACCACTGGTTAGCATTCTTAACAAGTGAGACTACCACTGACTAGCATCCTTAGCCCAACATTCTGGAAAAATAGTGGCCTATGTGTGACTTCAAGTAATGACTAAACAGCTTGAACCTCTGGAGCAAATCAAAAATGATTTTCAGGTTCTACACAGGTATCAAGTGCTCGGGAGAAGGGCTGAGATCCAAAGGCCAGTCTAACGGTGATGTTGAAGTGAACTGGGGTTCAGAACTCCACTTTAACCCATACTGAGGCACTCACACCCAGGTGTATGAGCACTTAAGGTAACATAAATTCAGGTTTTAAACAGCAAAACTATTAGATCAGATTGGCGCACTTGCCCAATTATAGAGAACTGCTTTTAATATGCCTAGGGCATATTATAGAGTTTACAATTTTATTGAGGAAATAAATCTCTTTAGTGCTCACAAATGGACAAAAGAAAATGGCAACCGCCTCATTCTGCGGTGTTAAAGACAGGTTTCCATACAGTGAACAAATATGTTCTACTCTATAAACAGCGAAGCATCCTTACTGGTTTGCTTTACCTTTCAGTGTATCTCCTAAGAATCACCTGGAGCTCAAGACAGTTTCCCTGGGAGGCTTAGTTGTTGCTTTGTGAATGTTCAATACCTCCCAGAAAAAGACCAGCATTGGTAGCCCTCAATATCTTTTATTGGAATGCTTGCTATATTGGAACGTTAGTCTTCAAGTGTTTTTGTAAATCCCTTCCAACTTTTCCTTGGTGCAGTAGTGTGTTGCTCCAGCATGTCTGTACTGAAATTGCTATTCACACAAAATCTAATTTTTCTTACCTAGATAAGTACTTTGTAATGAATAATCCCTCCCACTAACGCAATAGGAGGTTTGTATCCTTGCGGATGTGAGAAATGACTTAACTGTAAACTCTAGATATTGAAGAAGGACAACGGCACAAAAGACTTGTTCAATTGGTCTCTGAGGGGCATATCAGCAACAACCGGCAATAATTATCACTAAGCGCACTTAGCGCTAAGATAATTATCACCGGGTAACGTGGATTTTTATCGCTGACATAGCGTGCTATTAGCAACGCTTATCTCAAAAGCGATAAAAATCCTCACACTAACTGCCTAACATGAGATTATCTCTGGAAACCCAGCGATAATCTCACGCAATGTGGCGTTAGCTTGATGATAGGGACTCACAAACTTAGCCATGATATCCACCTTCCATAGGATATCATCACTAAGTCAGTCCTGAAGCAGGTGTAAAGAAAGTAGCAATAAAATGGGTTATCGCTACTTTTCTTGCCGCTATGCTTCATAGTGTGGGGCTTGATGAAAGGAGAAATGTCGCTTAGCGACATTTCTCCAATCATGTCAGGTCAGGAACGCCCACTTTGCATCTCATTAGAGATGCAAAGCTGGGCGTTAGGAATTCCTACGCTAACGCAAGTTTTCTCACGTTAGCGTGAGCTTGCTAATTAGGCGATAAAATTATCGCTGCTTTTCGGCCGAAAACAGCCGCAAAAGTGGCGATAATTCTATCGCCTCGCCTTGCTGATATGCCCCTGAGTGTGGCCACAAACAGCATGTCATGTAAGTACACCACCGATCTGACTCTGTGAGATCGTAAAAAAGCTACCCCTATATGAGTAGTTCAGTGAAGAACTCTGGGGTTGGGGACAGCACGAGAGAGAGCGTCTTGAATTAGAAACTGTAACAAGTGTCTGTGGGATTGGTGAATTGGCACTGATAGATATTCATCCCTGAGATCCATGTTCACCAACTTATTCCCTGAGTCGCATAAACAATATATTCCCTCCAATTTTAAATATCTCTAGAGGACAAATCCTTTAAGTAGTTTTAATCAAGAACAGATTGCTGAGAAACCCCCAGAAGGGATGTGGGACCTCTTGTATTGCCTCCTGGTGAAACAACTCTTTTACCTCCTGTGTTGTCAACTGTGTCTCTAAGATTGTGAATCTCATGGAACATGGAGGAATCAGCTAAACTGGAGGAGGATACAATTATATTTTGTAACCTTGATTCTTTTGTAAAACCCATTGATCTGTTGAAATTAAACTCCAGCTGTGTAGAAAAAGGATGAGTCTGCAACTTAACTTTCAAGCTGGAAAATGTTTTAGCAAGATTGACCTACCAGCATTAGAGGAGAAAGGTCGTCTACCACGCTGTAGTGATGTCCGTCCTGAGGGAAGAGAGGAGTTTATCCTCTTCTGTCATTGAATCCTGCAGTATGCCTCTCCCTTGGAGCAGAGAATGTTAGGCGGTAAGAGATCTGCTGAAGGGTTCTGGTAGATCGAGCTCTGCCTCAACCGGCCTTGGCACAAATAAGCGGCGAAAATACTTTTTTGAAGTTTTGCTGAACTTTATCCAAAAAGGTAAAAGCTTGAACATATGTAGAAATTTCTTTTGCAAAAAGTTCACCAAACAAATGACCTCTGCATTAGGATCCATTTTTTTATCAGTCATATCTGCAGGTTTCGGATCTATCCTCATTATGAGGGTTGTTCTCCTTTCTGCAGCAATGACGGCATCGGCATTCCCTAGGAGACACACTGCACGGACAGGTAGATTAGCCTGAGTACCAGTGAGTGCAGCATCTTCTGTGATCTCCATAATTTGAGTAACAGGACCTAAGGGCTTTGTTGATCCTTTTTTCAGGTCTTTACCTTTTTTTGGATAAAAAGGAGACTATGGCTGCTTCAACTTCCGGAGTCATCCCCAATTTGTGGGGAAGAATTGGTCTAAGATATTTGACAGAGCACTCAGCCAAATATCCAATTTCGCAGCGATAGACATTTTTAGATGCCTGAGAAATAAAGAGGAGTTAATATCATCCAAAGTTCAATTTATGGCGTAGCCCATTTGGCCACACAGTGAGGACCAGAAGTAGATAGATGGGTTTAAATGCAAGTTTATTACAAAGCCAAGCACATGTATACAACTCTCAAGAATATAGTGTAAATATACAGAATCATCACTGGCAATCCAAATTGTCAAACAAAGTTCAGTCTCAAGAGCATAAAGCATGCATAGAATTCAGTTATAGCAATGCAGAAAAGAAGAAACAAAATCTGGTGATCTGTATATGGTTTTCAGTCCTCTTGCCTATAAATGAATAAATCGAAATTTCCTAAACTAAGCCTAAACCGAGTGGTGTTAAGAGGGAAACCCCTAATTAGTTGAATAAAAGCAGGAAAGTGTCAGCATTGTGAAGACTCCATTAGAAGTTCTTCAGTCAGGAATTTTGTATGGCATAAAGTCACACAATGAAGATATACGAAAGAGGTCTGTTCCCCTCAGAGTCTAAAAGGAATCTGACAAAATCTAAAGTGTGACCACTAATTAAAACTCCACAGAACATTCGAGAATCCCACATCATCAGTCCTAGTTCTTTTCCACCTTCTAACGGTAAAAACTTGGCAATCTTCTTCGACACTCCCATCCCCTTGTCTGATCAGTAAGGGAGACATCCGTTACATCGCAAGCGATACATCGCATGCCATTACAACGCAGTTGTTACAACAATCACGTTGTTACATCGCATACCTTTACAACGCAAGTCGTTACAATGACTTGCTGTTGAGGTGCACAAGGTGTTGGATTTAAAATCCAACACCTTCCCTACTGTTGCACAGACTGGAGTTGGAATAGCAAATTATACTATTCCAACATCCAGCGTCCCCTACCGCAAGTCGTTGTAACGACTTGCATTGTAAAGGTATGCGATGTAACAACGCGGTCATTTTAACGACCACGTTGTAATGACATGCGATGTATCACATGTGATGTAACATTGCATATTCGAACATCAAGACGTCATTGGATTTCTGTCATCTCCAGATATAACATGAATAGGTGCCCTCCCTTTGTTCGTTAGTGCCTCTTGTCCTCGCCAAAAATCCTTCTCCCGAGCCTCACTATCTCTCATACACATTGTGCTTTTCACTAACTATGAGTTCATATGAACAAACCTGCAAAAAAGAAGAAAGGGTTCCAACCTGAGCAAATTTTCACGTTGAAGGTTAAACATTAGAGCCCAAATGCTTAAGGCCTCTGGTCAAGCTAACTTAGCAAAACATTTCATTATGCATTTAAATGCATGGTTATGTATACATATACAGTTATAAAATACGTGCAGGATACTATTCAAATGAATAAGTGATTATATAAGAGTTGCAAAATTACCCAAACCACACAGATACAGATATATATTCAAACTACAATTTGGTAACATTTTAAGGTAAACATTAGTGTGCACACTTATGCAAATATCTAGATTCTACAGCAAATGCACCTTCAATATTTCGGGCAGGTGCATCATTTCACTTTAATGACATTAGAACACACAAAATATATGGTGATACATGCACGTATATATGGCATAGACAAGACGTGAAAGGGCAGAACCTAAAATACCTTGCTCCACATTCTGCCCCAAGTTTATTTCTATGTACCTTGCCCATAGGTTTCCTAGTCCAGTAGGCCACAAACCCAGAAGTTGAGGGGAAGGACCTCATTCCCCATCTCTAGGATACATAACTAGTTCCAGGTTAAAATAGGGAGAACCTACAAAATCCAGAACAACCCCAGTGCTCCCTTCTAATAGAGGGAAACACACAAAAGGTCATGGGAGGAATTTGTGTAACCACTGGCAGTCACTAGGGGTAGCATCCCAATCCATTGTTCTTTTGCTCACTCTGCCAACTTAGTTTGAAGCCAGCCACATGCAAATCAGCCTCAACCCTGCTCCTCATGGGAACAGTCAAGCCCGGACTGCCAAGCCAGGCCCTTCCTGAACCAAAACACAAACGTCCCAGGACCAGTTTTGTCCTAGTAATGGATTCATTAGAAGGGTACAGCTGGGTTCCATTGACACAGTAATCAAGGGACCCACCTCTGGGCAAACCCATGCCACCTAGGGCGGGACATGAAACACACAAAAGGTGATAGGAGGCTGCTTTAAGTCTAACCACTGGCAATACTTTGTGGTAGCAATCCGACCCATAGTTCTTTTGCTCACCATACCACCTCAGTTTGTACCCAGTCATGCCAGGTCCTCCCTGAACTGGAACACAAGCACCCTAGGACCAGTTTTGCCATACTTATGGGCTCATCAGTCGATTACAGTGGTGCAATCTGCTAAAGAAAGCTGAACTAGAATGACTGATAGAATCCTTCATTGATTTAAGTGAAGCAGCCACCTATGATTGAATAACCTCTTGTACTGTCACTTGTACTTCACTTCACTGCATACTTCTGTGCCCCCATGCCCTCTTGGCCATCCTCTTCCACAGAGGAATCAGGGTCTGCATGTTCTGACTTCAAAGGACGCTTCTGAACAGAAAATCTCTTAAGGCCACTCTTGTTAGGACCTTCCATAATGCACATGTAGGCAAAACTTTCATGGCAAGCAGATGCAAGGATAGAAAGGTTAACAAAGAACAGTTAATAGCTTTGGTTATCAAGGAAGCTGGGGAAATAGTTCTGGAGTTACGCTGGCCGGTACTGGCTGGTTGGCAGTGCTGGCAGTTTACCCTCTGAGGGCAACACCTCGATATCCACAACTATGAAATATATTTAAGTAAGGTAGGGTAAGAAATTCTCAATAGTAATAGTAAACATGTGTACAGAGATCAGGTACTAATCGTCACATACGTTTATTTTAATGCAGTTGAAAACAAATGAAAGGCCTGCGGGCCCTAGAGGTGCGATACACATGTTGGCTGGCTTATGTTCTATGCTGCTTTGCAAGTAATTAGAGACTTTCATTTGTTTTCAACTGCATTAAAATAAATGTATATGATTAGTATGTAATCTCTAACCACTTTTTTTTTCAAGGAACATTAAACCACATGTTTATTATTATTATTATTGTAATTGACAATGGCTTACCCTACATTACCTACAAACAGTTAATAGGTAAATAAAAATATTTTAAACTCCTCCTTTTCTTTTATTCCAAAATAAACCCCTTGCTATGGCGACCCATAAAATAAAATGACTAAAGGAACCCAGCAAAAAGCCTTCAGTGTGTGTCTAATTGAAAAAAAGGCCTCCCTGGTAATAAAGTTGGAATAGTGCAAAAAGAGATAAAACGCAAAGCAAAGTTGTTCTTTCTAGTCCACAGACATGACTGACGAGAGAGGTAGTAGGTGCAACAATGTTGCTCAGCTAGAAAAAATAGCGCGCTCTCCTAAAAGAGACAGAAGCCGGGCATCAGAGAATTGAATGGCTTGGGCACCTGTAGTAATCCTGGCACCCTGCTATACCTCTTTAAAAAACACATAGTGGTCAAGAGATTTCCATTTTTATTTGTGTTTTTCGATCATTAGAGAAGTAATTTAGCTGGGGTAGACATTGCTGATCCGGACCAAATTTTTCTGGATGACATTTTTAACAATGGTCGATGTGTTGCAGTGATGATGTCATGTTTCAGGAACCATGAGACCTACAGACTTCATTTTGGTGTCAAAAAATTGGTTTTGGGGGTCAAGTAGTCTTATTGAGACACAAAATAAATCCTCAGAGCAACGCTTCTGCCATTTCCCAAAACGGCAGCTACAATAGAGGAAGAAGATACATATATAGAAATGAAAAAGGAATAATGGTTTTTAATCCTTTTATGTATACACCAAACAATGTTTATGATCTGAATATGAAAGTAAAATTTGTTTATCACTCCTGTTTTAGACACATTTTCATAGTACACTTTGTTTATTTGTTTCACCAATCGCTTGTGGTACATTTGCAGAATGTTAAACATTTGAGAAGAATATATCGACAGGGACATCTTTTATAGCACAGGTTTTGCAAGTTCATGTACGTGTTAGTTCTGTCGGTAGTGTTTCATGGGTTTTAGCCCCAATATCTTCCAAACCAAATTCGCACGGATCTTTCTCTGCCTATGCACGATCCAAAACATTTGCACCTCTTCTGATCAAGTTGAATGCTCTTTAAAGGTGCCCACGCACAGAATATGATATCAGTGGAAGGTCACTTAGCGGGACTGATCTCTTGAACTCACTTTACCGAAGATCGTCGGATGTGTGACAGTCAGACTTGTTTTCCACACACCCACAGGTATTTTGAGTGAGTGAATGAATGATCTGATATGATAACGTGCTCGATTCACCCCAACCGGGGTATCTTGGCACTCAGTCAATACAAAAAACTGGACACAAAACATAGATCCTAAAACTGTGCCGTTTTTAATGCTTTCCTAAATTTGCTGTAGTCGGGGCAGGTTTGAACTGAGAATGGCAGTTTGTTCCAGAGTGTGGGGGTAAAGTAAGAGTAAGATCTTCTACCATATCTAGAACGTCGAATGTGAGGAACTGACAATAACTCAGTCTCACTGGAATGCAAATTCCTAGTGAGTGATATTGTTTCAGTTTCTGACAAAGGTGCTTAGGAACGTTACCCTGCAGAGCTTTATAGGTCAGACAGCACATAATGAGCACTACTCTTTTCCTTACTTCCAGCCAATGTAAAGAACTTAAAAGGGTTTAGAGGCCGTTCAAGGCGGTCGATTGCAGATCAACTATGCTAACGTATTTTTCACTACCTGCAATGTCGACAATTGGCAGCAGCCAGTAAAGCATCGCTGTAATCCACCCAGCTCACAACAAGAGCCTGTACCAAGGTCTTTATGGCAGACAGAGGGAGGAATGGCAAAACTTTCTTCAGTAATCGTAGCATATGGAAGCAAGTACCAGTTGCAGAAAGGACTTGTGCTTCCATGTTAAGTTCATGGTCTACCTTGATTCCAAGGTTCTTAATTACCATGCTAGAAGACTGGTCCTTGCCTAACTCTGGTGTCCACCAGTACAGAGTCCATAGGATTTAATCTTTCCCAAACAGAATAAACTTTAGATTCAGCTGGAGAAAGTTATCCGACATCCACTTTCAGGGCATTTCTTAAAATGGTTCCTGCCGATTTTACTGCATCCTGTGAGCTCATTTTGGCAGCAAGAACTTCAGGAGTGAAATCAGCTGAGAACTGAAGCGGCCTTAGTGGAGGTGGCAGAGTCTATAAGAATGTCAACAGACGCGGAAGCATCTGCTATGTTGATCCTGTTGGATCTATCTGCAGCCTTCGACACGGTTTCACATCCCATTCTGCTAAATAGACTTGAACAGCTTGGTGTTCAGGGCACAGCCCTAGCTTGGATCCAGTCCTACCTCCCTATCACACTCAAAGTGTATTTCTCCCACCACACCAATCATCACCTAAGCCTCTGAGGTGTGGGCTACCACAGGCCTCGGCATTAAGCCCCCTGCTTTTTAACACCTACCTGGTACCACTTTTCAACCTTATTGACTCCTGGGAGATGAAGGCTGTCTCGTATGCAGATGACACCCAGCTGATATTCTCCATTAAGGATCAGTCAAAGGACCCATTTGCTAGATTAACGGGTTGCCTGAAAGACATCACCAGCTGGATGAATAACAACAAACTGAAATTAAATACAGACAAGACAGAGGTTATGTTCCTTGGCCAGCCTCCCCCCTTCCCCCAGGACTTTGGCGTCAAGTGGGATTTAGATCTATATTTGAAACCCACATACGCCATGTCTCGTCGGTCTGCTTTGGCAAACTGAAAACCTTAAAAAAAATCCTGCACCTCTTGCCAGAGGATAGCAGGAGGACCGTAGTTTATGCGATGGTGACATCTCAGCTAGACTATGCTAATAGTCTGTACTTGGGACTTCCCATGTATTTTATTAAGAGACTGCAGATGATTCAGACTGTTGCTGCGTGACTTATTCGCAGAGTGCTTGTCTGCCATCACATTTCCCCTTATATCAGGCTCCTCCATTGGCTCCCAGTTGCAAAATGCATTGAATTCGACTCCTTGACCCTAGCTTTTCGGGCAATGCACAACATAGGACCTAGATACATCAGAAACAGACTTCTCCCATACCAATCGGCCCGCCCTCTTAGATCCAACTCTAAGCTCATACTGTGCGTTCCCCGGTTTTCCAAGGCCAGAAAGGGAGGAAGGGAAGGTCCTTTTCGGTCAGGACAGCTATGCTATGGAATGCTCTGCCTCTGCAACTTCATGTACTGGACTCTGAATCCGGGTTACGAAAGCACCTGAAAACGTGGCTCTTTGGCTAGGTTAGACGCTGCCCCAATCTACTCACCTGACTGCGGCTAAGCGCCGGGACACCGCTGTTTGAGGTAGCTGTTTGTGCTATACAAATAACACTAGTATTATTATTAACTCCATAAGTGGCTCATTCTTTTTGTTAGACTGACAAAAAGGAATTCTGTCATTGCACATTCCCGTCAGAAAAACCTTAATTTCATTATTATAGATCAATACAGTTTCATCAATGTTGACCATTATTTCTCTGATCTCACCGAGTTTGAACCCGTAACCAGCACTCAAAACTTGGCTTCAAAACTTAGTGCCGGATTCTGATGTGGTTAAGAAGGCCTCCTAACGGCATTTGCTCAGTCTAAATCGGATCGGGAACGTGTCTTTCCAACCGAGGGCCCGATTACGATGCGGTTAGGAAAGCATTCCCACCTAGGGTCCGATTACGATGTGGCTAGGAAAGCATTCCCACCTAGGGTTCGATTACGATGTGGTCAGGAACACAGGCTTCCATTGAAGTCAATGGGAGTCCAACTAAATCATATCTGGAAGCATTCGGATGCATCGTACTCGGTCGGATGGACTCTCCCGATCTGATTCGGTTGGAAACTATTCCCCAACCCATTCGGTCGGGAAGCTTTCCAAACCGCATCAGAATCGGGCCCTTAATTTGCTTTTTTAAAGAGCGCAAACTTAACTGAAGATTGGAGGTTCTGTTGCTGCTTAGAGCTCATTGTATATTCATACTTTCAAATATATGCACGCATGCACTTCGGGTGGGCATACAAACCCGCTGCAAATACATTCACCTCACTGTTTAGGTCAGCTACTTGGCTGTAAGCTTCATCTTGGAAGAAACTAGCTGCAGATAAAACTTGTTTCCCCTTTGAGAGTCAAATACTCTGTACTTTGTTCTTTCATCAATCCCTTTGGCCCTTGTGATGGCTAAACCACAGATAATACATTGAAGATCCTCTGCTTTCTGCTCAGTTGTTGGAGGTGGACAAGGGGTAGCCATCGATCTTCTAAGTGGATGGGCAGTGGGTTTGGTTGTGATCACTTACTCAAAACACTCGGATTCTTGTTGTGATTCACTGGTTTATGTTATTTTTTAATGAATTTTTTCCAGGCTTCTTTCTATTGTATATGACTTGTAGTACTTGTTATAATGATAAAATATTTGATCCACTTCACCCATCAGTTACAATCTTTTGTGAACTTCGTCTTGCCATATTTTTGCAGAATCTCAAACTCGCTTCTGTCCAGACACAGTTGATGATAGCTTTTCGTTCTGATTAGTTTGGCATATTACACATTTTTCTTAGTTAAAAGAGCCCTCAGATTTAGTAGTTAGCAAAACCCTGTCAGGAGGTAAAGATCCTCTGGTACCACCTGCTTCGCTTATGTGTACGAATTTGAATCTACAGAAAACCTAAAACAAAAACAATATTCAAAAAAATTACTAATATGTTGGCTAAAGCACATCATTATAGAGCCACCATTTTGGAAAATGGCAAAAGGGTTGCTCTGAGTATTTATATTCTGTCTCTATAAGACTACTTGACCCCCAAACCCTATGTTTTGACACCAAAATGAAGTATGTAGGTCTCATGGTTCCTGAAGTATTACATCATCACTGCAAAACAACCACCATTTTCACAAATGTGGTCATGAAAGATTAGGCCCGGATTACCAATGTCTACACAAGCGAAATTACTTTTCTAATGATATCTGGCAACAATTATTTGACGGAGGTATATCAAGGGGACAGGACTATAACAAAGCTAGATTGTTCTGTGCCTAACTCAGAGACAAGCCCTGAAAACAGTGACAGAAGCTTGTGTATGTGTAAAAGAAATATAAGAGTGGCACTCCAGACAATGACAATGTCCCGGCCTCGGGTTAATTTACAGTACAACTAAATAAACGTATTAAAAAATACAATGAAATAAGAGAATAATTAGCAAAAAGGCACTTTAAATAAAAACATTCTCTGCAAATTCTACAAATGTTACTACACTAGAAGCACATGCAACAACATATTCCAAAATAGAAAAAAACACTACTTATCTCTACTAGAGTAGCAAAGTAGTGAAGGTTTGCTGCCCTGCAAGGGTCATTCTATAATGTGGACTGGGACTGGTTGCCTTATTGTGAGGTCATCCAGTCACTGTGATGTTTGCTTAAGATAATTAGAATTCTCATCACTGTTGATATATTTCTTTGTTCAGTTTTCATATTATTTATGGTCTGTCTTCAATACAGTTATAGCAGTTATTCAGTGAAGTACACACTGTAGTCTTCTCAAAGCGCCCAAGAGCACATGGGGCCGGAAGCAGACTAGAGAGGTCTCACACCCTGTTAGTATCCTGCACCATTGCTCTCTACTAGAATGCCAACAGACCTCTTCCAGGTAGGACAAACGCACCTTCCACAAGAGTGAAGGGAACCACTGCAGCTGGGTTCCTTTATTGGAACAGATGGCCAACTGACCGAATGGACAACCCCTACCAGAAACAAGACTGCGGCAATCATGTGGACCATCCACTCAGGTGCCCCAATGAACCCATGCCCCAAATACAGCTACAAAGACTGATAAGTATCCCTCTTGACCTCTATTTCTTTTACTTGACAATTGATTTGTTGTGGGTTCACATGAAAAACAGACAATCACTTATGTTTAAGCATTTCAACTCATATGTTTATTTTTTTGTTTTTTATATAAATTGTTTTTATAATATTTCCTTGTTCATATACATTTTTTTATTTACATACATTATCTACAGATGTCATCTTATTCCTAAACACACCTTGTACAATGATATATTCAATTACTGTGCTTGTTTCATATTCTCAACAAAGTGCTTGACGATATAAGCTAATACTCATTATAAAAAACCTCTCTCCTATAATTTTAAGAGAAATCCCCACAGCAATCACTCCTCTGTTCATACCACATGCATTTCACTATCATACAACACATTCACACTCCACCCCAGATGTGCACCATCGATGTTGCTGGACTAGCCAGAGCTGGGCTAATTACTCAACCCTTAGATTATGGTGCCAATTCCTAGGGTGTGACACTCTGTCTTGGTCGACGCACGTTTCGGTGGATCTAATTTCTTTTCTTGCCACCTTCTTCAGGACCTTTTTGTTTGCGAGTTTATCGCGGGCAAAAATGAGGGGATTAATGTTCTGTATTCTGGTATTGCGCACGTAGTGAGAGTTTTCCCCACAAGCGATGTTGCTGGTGACGTTCTTTTCCTTTTTACAATGCAATCAATACTTAATGAGACCGTATTGCAATCCTAATAGTCAGTTGCACATTTCCTCATGTGTTTATTCGGATCCTATACTCGGATTTGCTTTTTCCAAGCCTTTCTCGTAGTGCTGGTGGCTCACTAGCCCCTAGGGGCTGCTCATGGAGCTCCACAAGCGTTTTCTAAGGAAACAGCGTGGTATTGGTCTATTCCGTTTGTTTTTTTCCCGCGTAGTACGGTGACCCAGTTTACTGATATCTATCTTCTTTGGTGCTCTGTCGGTTATTTCACGATCTCCTTCAGCAACTCGCATCGCAGACTTCCGCCTCCAGTCCAAATACAGCTACAACCTGGGAACCTCACCAATCAGCCCCACCCTGACCCACATCATCAACACCTCCATCACGTTTTCCACTTTTCCTGGATGAATGGAAACTTACTGAAATCAATGCCATCTTCAAGCAAGAAGCCCACAGCGGTCCCAAATCAACTGAGCAACTTCCAACCCCTCTCCCTGCTCCCCCATCCATCCAAAGTGATTGAGAAGGTCAACAAGCAACTCACAACCCACCTCGGACTTCACTATTTTCTAGACAACACTCAATCAGGATTCAGAAAGAACCACAGCACCAAAGCCGCACTTATCGCAGCCAGTGATGAAATTCATATCATCCTGGACCAAGGAGAAACAGTGGCCCTCATACTGCTTGACCTCTCCGCAGCCTTCAACACTGTCTTCCATAACACCCTCATAAGAAGACTCCACGAGATTGGCATACAAGGATCCACTCTCTAATGGATCTGTCAGCCGTGGCCTTTGCAGATAAGAGTGGTGGGGAGGGGTGGTGGTGTGGGGGGGGATTTGGCAGACAATGAAGAGGGAAAATTAATTATGTATTTAATTTTCCCTCTGTGGCTTCTGTCGAATCCCCCCACCCCGCCCCACTGCTCTTACCTGCACGGGCTGCTCCTTGGACCTGTTCCTTCCTCATGGGAAGAACCCAAAGGGTCAGGCTGCCACCCTTCACATCAGAGACCAAGAGATTAATATGCGGAATCCCACAGGGATTGTGCCCCAGCCCCACCCTTTTCAACATATGCATGACACCACTCGCTAACAACATCCGACCCCAAGACATCATCGTCATCTCCTACGCCAATGACACCGAACTCATCCTCTCCATGATGGACACGGCCCTCGTGGGTGATTTGCAGCACTCTATAAATGCCTGATTGATTGATTGACAAGACAACCACCACTAGGAGCAAACTGCATAACTGCATGACCATGGTAGCAGACTGGATGCAAACCAACTTCCTGCAGGTCAACTCCGACAAGACAGAAGTAATGGTCTTTGGCAACAAGACCTCCCCATGGGACTCCACCTGGTGGCCGTTGGAGCTAGGATCCACAACCACAGGCTACGCAAGAAGCCTAGGGATCATCCTAGACAACAAGCTCAAAGCGACAGTGTCCACCTTCTGCTTCTACATACCTCGCATGCTGTGAAAGATCTTCAAATGGTTTCCACAGAACAGAAGGACCATCATGCAGGCACTCATCACCAGCAGGCTTGACTACGGGAACACTCTTTACACCAGAATCACCAAACAACTCCTGCACAGACTCCAGACCATCGAGAACACTATTAAAAGACTCATAGTCGACCTCCCACACCTCTTCCACACCGCAGGAAGGTTCTCTGGCTCCTCATTCACAAGTGCAGCCAATTCAAACTTCTCATGCACACATACAAAGCCCTACACAACACAGGACCAGAATACCTGAACAGCCGCATACACTTTCACCAACCCACCAGACACCCACACTCTGCCTCACTCTCGCTTGCACCCATTCCCCACATCAGCAAAAGCAAAACTAGAGGTCGCTCATTCTCCTATATCGCACCCAAGACATGGAATGACCTCCCTCAACACATGAGAGCCTCCTCCTCATTTCTTGAGTTCAGCAAGAAGCTGAAGACCAGGCTCTTCATATAAACACCTTGGGGACCGCACAGCGCCCAAGCACCTGGATACCCTCTAGGTGAATAGTGCACTATACAAATCAACATAACATAACATAGAACATAACATAACACTCAGATGATTCAGAGGTTTGATGAAGCTCAGTCTGTGCAATCCAGTTTCGAGGGGTACATATGTACAGTGGCATAGTTCAGGACTATAACTCATTAATCCGATGAGAATTCCGTTTTCATCACGGGCTCCATGCTGTCATTACCACAGTAATTGCCCTGTAGCTATTGCAGAAGAATTGGAAGTAGTTCCATTTACAGATCTTTGAGCCTCATCATGTGCTGTTTGAAGATCTGTGAGCTCAAAGATATTTGCTCCATTTGAAGTTGAGGATGAACTGTGGCATGTTGGGGGTGTTGTGAAGCCTGTAAACTATTACGCTTTTTCTGAAATTGTACTTAGTTTTCACTCTTTGTGGGTGGTTTGGTGTCTTTCTGGTGATATTCAGTAGCATTGGCGATCTTTTTGTACTGATGTCTTTGGCACTCTTTGGCCCTGAAGAAGCTGTAATGTGATACCGCGAAACGTGTTTTGCCTTTTGTGAAGATGGGAAATAATGGATCTTGGCAACATTTGTACTTGTACACCTTGTACAGCAACTCTGGAAATTTCAACAGTGTTTTTGAGCGTCGGAGAGACTCTACTCTGGCTGTTGTTAAGTTGCACAATAGAGAGGCTTGAGGAAATCTTTGTGTCTAAATATTAATTCACAGTCATATTTTTGAATATTTAATATTGGTTTAAATATTAAAAATAATTTATTGTAAAATTAAATTGGCGTGTTATATTTAGTTATATGGTTTTGTTATATTTAAATACCCTTGAGACACTTGTCAGAATCAAGTGAATGTAGGGGTGGGCGGAACTTGCAGAGTTTCACTCTGAAGATCTGTGGAGTAACATAAAAACTCTGTGAGATTCAGCGGAGTCCCGCGAGTGGGCGGAATTGGTTTGTTGCACTGATTTTTAGCGCCTGGAGCTTTTTCTGCGCTGCAAAATCAGTGTGAACAGCACCACACGGTGCGCCAGAGGGAGTTGCTTCTTTGCTGCCACTCCAGTACATTTTCTTCTCAAGAGGCAGTTTCCTCACCATGAGCCACAACTTTCTAACTGCCCGAGTTGAGAAAATCTCACTGGGTGCTGTCATAGCACCCGAAAATCACACTAGGTGACTTCAGTTCTTGCTCGCTTAATGATGGTGACATGTACGAGAAAAAACTCTGCCATGCGGCTGTTGCGGAGTTTTGCCAGAACTCCACCTTACAAGTGTAAAGCAGAGGGGGCTAAACTCTGCGAACTCCACCGGCAGTGCGGAATTTATCACTCACCCCTAGTGAAAGGAATACATTAACTTAAAAATTCTTGATTACCCTGGGGGTGGAAGGTGAGTTTGGACTCAATTGCACTTTCCGTCCTGTACTGAGACTTAAAATGTGGTATGTGCTTTACGTTTTACTCCACACTTACACTTATTAGCCATATACTAAACTACTTTAAATGGCCCCATTCTCCAGCTAAAATCTCCTGTGTCTCTTTCTTGTCTCGCTCTATCATCCCATCCACTTACACAGTTTGCTTTTTTTAGGAGGAATGTCCCTTCCCCCTTATCATTATTACCATAACAGCGTGTTATATATATGATAATGGTCAGCTAATTCTGACTTATGAATTGTGTAATTTTTTATGACTAGTTAACCTTTAGAAGAGGTATAGTAAACATACCATTTAGAACCACAATTCACACCATAGCTACACATTATTGTGGAAAGTTATTTTTGTTGAAATTGTGGTTTCAAATTGTACAACAAAGTCAAAAGAAGACATCTCTGTTTGTCTTTGCCAGTGTTTATGGTAGTAATCTTTGCTGGGCCTCTTCAGAGATGCGGCCGGCATGGCTCGCAGGTGGGGGAGGGGGGCCGGGAGCAGGTGTGTCGCATGGAGGATGGGCCGCACGCGGGGGGGTCATAAAAATAAAGTTGAGGCCGGGTCCCATGTCTTCTCTGCTCCTGCTGTCCTGATTCCGACTTCCACAATAGCAGGAAGCACGCAACTAGGCACCCTCCCTTAAGACAATCACAATGCTGCAATGCTGCATTGTGATTGGTCTGAGCACCGTGACACAGGGCTCAGCCAGGGGTTGGAGTAGTGGGCATGTTCTCCATGTAGGCTGCAATGCAACTTGCATGGAGAAGGGGAAAGTGCGCATGACTGGTTTGGACAGCCCGAGAGGGACGACCAAACAGTCATTGTGCACTCAGGAGAGGGCGAACCACTCCTCCCATGCCCCCGTAAGCAGAGCAACCCCAAAAAACCCACCCGCCCGCAAAGGAAACATAAAATACCATTTTATGTTTTTGCTTCTCGCACTGCGAGAAAACAGTGGGGCGACGCTCCTCCACAATAGCGGAAGAGCTGCCACTGACTCTTCAGCCTCCTACCTCAATGTCTCACAAGTGGGAATCCCTCATCGTAAGCACTTGTAAGCAAGCGTACTGCTACTTTTTCTTGGTTCTCCACTCAGTTGATAAAAGCGGGCACACAGACACACCCTTGCCGCACACGGAGAAAAGAGTCATAGAAGACATTGAATGCCGCACGTTTAGATTTCTGTGGTTTTGGGGGAGCTTCAAGGATGCTTTCAGACCTGAAAGCCTTTTTGGCCCTTTTCATGAGTTTGTGGTTACCTTAGCAGCATCTTGTGTCAGATCTTATCTTCTGCATCCTGACATCTGTGCCTTTGTCTTTGCAGCCTGCAGTCTGCCAAGTCCAGCACTGCTTGCTCTTTATTAAACCTCTTGTATATGCCCCGGTACCCATTTCAGGATTTCTAATTTTAGCAGGGCTTAGAACATCAGAGGGGGTGGAGTTTGCATATAGATGAGCCACCCCAGGTCCAAGATCGCTTGAGTCAGGGAGGTTGCGTTTCACCATGTTGTAAAATGACATCATCTCCCCATGGCTCAAGTTTCTGACGGGACTGTCTGGGGTGGGTGGGGGGTCTCAAATGCCAAAGCTGATGTCTTGCAGCACTATTCACTGTTCAGTGTGTTCTTTTTTAATGGTTTTGGCTTAGTGTTATTGAGTTAAATGTACTTTTTGATTACTTTTTTGTTTCTACTTGGCTATGTTTGAAAAAAAGACTGAAAATATTGGCACTAGAAGCATGTTTGTTTAAGAAAAGTACTTTTTTAAAGAAAAGATACATTTAAAATGTGCAACGGGATGCTCCAAACGTCGGAAGATATATTTCTGTTTATTAAGGACACAAAATCTAATGGTGGAGAAAGAAAAAGAGAAGGAGAAAGAGAGACTATTGGAGACTGGGGGAGGAATACTCCCGAGAGATAGGAGGAAGGAGATATTGAACTGGAAAGAGTGGGAAAAAAAGAAAGAGCAAGAAAAAAGGTAAAACAAGCATTTACAATGCAACGGTCTCGGCATTGTTAAAGTTAGAGCTATTGGCATTGCTCATGTCATTATTTTTGTTTATGTTTTTGTTTTTAAAACATTTAAGGAAACGTCATTGTTATTTACAATGTCAATAGCGTAATCACTCTCAAACACACACTGAATCACACACAGAGCCACCCACACACACAGAGCCACCCACACACACAGAGCCACCCACACACACAGCCACCCACACACACAGAGCCACCCACACAGAGCTACCTTGTCGGGCTCCAGCAAGAGGTGCGGTCTTTGGCAGCACGGGGAGGTGTTACAGTAGCCATCTGCCAGGGTGCGACGGTCCCGCCTCCACACGTGGTGGGACAAGGGCCTAAAACTAGAGTAGCAACTAACTGCCGTCCTTGGCCACACCCCCGGCAGGACTAACCCAAGCACGCCGCTGCTCAAGAAGCGACATGGCCGCCCCCCACGTGGGGAGCCGAGGCCATGACAGCCTCATCTGTGGCGTTGGGAGGACGATCAATGCATCCCACGGGACAGGTAGTTCCCAGACCAAGCCGGGAGGATCGGCAGCTCTTCGCGCACACGTGGGAAATGGAGTTCCCTCGCCTAAGAGGCAGCGATACAGAACTACACGGGGTGAAACATGACAATAAGTCTGAAAGGAGGCTCGCTCATACGTACACAACAAGAGATTGTACAACATGTCTGCGAGGCATCGGTGCAGGGTTTTACTACATGCCGTTATCAAAACCCTCTAAATTGTCTTGGCGTCCATGCCCCCATCCCTCCCCATTTTCAATAAAGCCACGGGTAGTGTCAAACACCCTCTATGAGAGGGAGACGTACACAAACACCCGCCAGATAACAAATATACTTTTAAAACGTTATAGTAAGGGTCCCCGCCAGTACGGCTATTTCAGTGGTGGAGTTTAAGAAAACTTCCCGACATCAGGATTTTTTTAAAGAAAATAACCAATAGCACGTTAGAAACTGCCCCAAAACACTAGGAAGATATACAACATGGATGAAATGGGTGAACAAAAATGCAAGCCAATCCTCCCACCCGCTATACATCCCTTTAAGCGCGTTGAAAAACAAAGCCGGGCACAAACCCTAACAGACTAGACACGGCTGGAAAAAAATCGCACTTCCTAAACAAATATATATAGGGATTCTGTTTGTTTTAAAAGTTACTTGAAGGCTTCCAGAACTGAGATGGGGCAGCGCGGGCACCTGGCGGGAAGACTGAAACTACGCGCCTCGGGGGAACCTCCGCTTCGCTCAAGTACCCGGGGAATAAAAATAACATCTTTAGCCTGAAACTCCCAGCCATCCTACCACATGCCCGTTTATCCTCACTGTGGGCTTCTGCCCTCGCCCTGGTCTCAAGAACGGGATTCCCATGCTCAGCCCTCTCCTACACCTTCCCTCGCCCGGAGACTTATTTCTCAGCTCCAACGTGATACGCTTCTTCATATCCATCTTATTTTCGTATGAATGACGCCGTATATAATGAAAATTCCAATATATATGGTGAAAGCGTGTCGAAAAGTACCCTCCGTCGCCAATGACCTCCTCGGCACAGTTCCGCACGCTCCACTCATGCCAGCAGTCTCATCAAAGGCCGCTTACAGTTTTGCGCCTCCATTACATGGCGCCCTCAGCCCCTTTCATCGACAACGCCTCTAGCCGAATACCATTGGCCACTCAGGGGCCAACGTGGCTACAATTGGTTATCCAACCTGTCTTTTGGCCTTCCGCCCGCCCTCAGGTGCCGTGAACCCCGTACGGAGTAAGGTCATTGGTAAACGGAGTGCGCGCAGTTAAATATGATTGGTTACCTTCAATATCTGTCAGACGGGGTGTGTGGGGTTTGCTTTTTTTTCTTTTTAAAAAGTACGCCACTGCGAGGGTTCTATTGTGTTTTTGGCACCTTCATAACTCTCGTGACGATCTTAGATTTCAACGGCCTCGAAAGCATTCGCGTAATGAAGGCAAATACTGTATTTATACACTGGTTGAATTATAGTACTGTCTTAAAAATTATAGAGTTATCACATCGTTGATACGTGAACCTGGGCAGCGCAGAATAAGGCGGTATGTAGCGCCTCGTACTGAAAGGAGGCAGCAGGGGGAGGGAGTCGCCATGAAAACCACCGCCTTTCTCCGAGGTCAGCCAGAAATGCCTCGGAGAAACGCAGTGTTGTTTTCGGAATCGGGGGGGTGTTTTTCTTTTCTCTCCTCTTGCCATTGGCTGGAGGAGAGAAAAACACGCCCGGGCGAAAAGCAACAAAAAAAACGCCCCCGAATCCGAAAAGGACGGGGCCTGTTCGGAGTGACAAACCTCTTCTCCAATGGCTGGCCAGCATTCAAGAGGCCAGCCAATGGAGAAGAGGAGAGAAGAGGGGCGGGTTCAAGCCCCTCTTCTCCAAGTCATTAAATCTCGCGAGCGAGACTGCGCAAGCGCAGCCTTTGCTAGCCGAAACCTAAAAAGATGAATAGCAGGTGAGAGTAGAAAGAATGACAGAAAAAAATGTGGGAGAGAGAAGGATGCGGGAGTGGAGGTGGGTGAAAAAGGCAAAGGCGGAAGGGGGTGAGCAAGAGATGGAAGGAGAGGAAAGAGAAACAGGAAAAAGAAGTGAAGAACGCAAAGAAAGTAAGGATAGTTATAGGGGAGTAATTGAAAAGGAAAGAGAGAAGGGGAGAGAAGGAAAGAGAGGGCATTAAAGGAGGGTAAAAGAATGAAGGGTGTAGGGTAAAAGTAAGGAGAAGGTGTGACAATGGGCTTGACGTGATTGTAAGAGAGAAATGATAGAAGTAGGTATAGAGATGTAAAAAATGTGACAGAAGGCAAAAGTCAGATGCCAGGAGATGAATGGAAGCTGGAGGGGGCAGATGGAGGGCTTTAAGTGCTTATAGTCGAGAATGTTGCTGGCATATGTGGCATTGGAGAGCAATGCACGATGACAGACACTGCCCCTGCCCTACCAGCCTTCAGAGGCACACAACTGTCCAGTGTCTACAAAGGCTCCATGTTCCCTTCTTTCCGGCTCTTCTCCAGGATACAGGCTGTCCAGCCCTCCCTTCTACCGCCTCACAGAGGAATAAGTGGCTTGCAGATCACCATCCCCGAGTGGTGCCTTTCACAATATACATCTCTCAGGGGTTTTTCACTGATTGAACTTGCATTTTTAAAGTGTTTACTGCCACTGACAAAGCATTTAAGCACTTTCTGGTGAGTAACAGCTATCGGGGAGCCCACAGTTAGTGGTCAATCCATTGTTTTTAGGTTTCGCCTGAGTCAGCACATGCGCTGGTCTGTGAGACATTTAGTGTGTGGGCTTTTAAAAGTGCTACCACACGCTTTTGCTGGCCTAGCGCTTGAGGTTACGCGCGCGTGCACGTACGCAGCCGCCAGCTTTCAGCGCCCGATCAGGCACCATCTGGCTTTCCTCTCGCTTGCTCTCTGAACGCTCCTCCGCCCCTCCCCCGCCGCCTCTCGCGTTGATTGAAAACATATGTTCCAACGCGCTGCTTTCTCTTTCGCCGCGGCGGGCGCTCGCGCGCACACCACTTTCTAGCTGGGCATTTGTCTTTTTCCTCTGCGTTTGTCCATCTCGCCAAGTCTCACCTCTCTTTCATCTCACCCTTAAGATCGCCACCCAATGAATATATCTGCCATAAGTTGTTTACATTTTTGAAGTGTTTTTTTAAAATTAAACATACGTTATAATTGATTTTATATAGGAAATCTAAGATGTATTTTTATTTTTTGGTTGACCTCAGAAGAGGTCTAAATCAAATAAAATCAAACTTGACTTGAACGTTGGTTCACATTATTTCCGAAACAAATCACATTCTGGCTTTGACTCCTTTAACCCATTAAGTGCTCAGTCTATTTGGGGACCAGCAATATTGGCGGGAGGCTCCTCCTCACCTGGAAATCGCACTAAATCTGCGCTCCTTACCGCAGAAACCAGCGCCTCTACCAGACATCGGCACTGGCTGCTCTTGCCAGCACGATCCACGCCTTCCAGCACAATAAGTGCACCTCGGCCGCATACTCCCGCCATTAAAACCCTGAGCGTCCTGCCACAGAAATAAAAATAGTGACGCCAACACGCGACGTCAGCGTACCAGAAGAGGTTTCACGCACAGAACACGAGGTGAGGGTGGAACGCAGTGGTCGCTGCCTTACGAAACGACCAACTTGTGCGACTTCCCTTCTCCCTGAGACCCCACCTCTTTCCATGGGCATGCGATCAACCTCCTAGACTCCCTCCCTTTAGGGCGGACCTACCATCACGTTCTGAAGGAGGTAAGCAAAACGGCTGATGATCATTGCCCCTATAAATGTGCGTGATAAGACAGATCTGTAACTCTAGGATTGCTTCCAGCCTTCCACCCCTAATATGCATTACAGTTTTGCTACGGCCATAGTGTCCGTGCTCTCTCTATCTTTGTTTCCCTCCTTCGTGTCCTCTCTTCTGCCTGTCCTTCCTTCTAGTTCTGTATATTCATCTCTCTCTTCTCGTACCGATGTCCATCCATCACTCACCGTCTTTGTCTCTTCCTGCCTCTTTTATTTTGCCTGCTCCGGTGCTTCTCATCCGTGTGTCTCGCATATTTCACCTGCGTTGCTCCCGCTTTCATTTGCCTTATTCTCTGTCAATTTCTTCCCTCTCTCCCCATATCGTGCTCTGCCTTGATATCTCCGTGGCTTTGCCCTCCCCCTGTCCTTTTGCCCCTCTCTCACCTTGTCCACCGCTCTCCACAGTGTCTTCGCAGTGTCTTCACACCTATCCCTTTCTCTTTGGATTCTCTCCATCCCTCTGCATTGCCACATCTCTCTGTATATCCCACTTTTTACTTCTCCTTCTGCTCTCTCTCCTGCACCCTCTGTATCGTTTTCTTTGTTTCTCCCACTCTGACCAGGTGTCTCTTGTCCATTTGCTGTCTCCTGTGCATTGGCCCCTCCTCCCCTGTCTCCGTCACTTCTCCCATATCTATCTGACGCTCTCTCATCTGGCATCTTTTTACCTCCATCCTTCCGTCGTCTCTGCATTGTCCACACTCTTTATCTCTTCGGTTCATCTCATTTCCCAACAATCTCTTATCTCCCTCTTCTCCCTAACTCCAACCTGCCCCCACAACTCCCTCCCTCAAACCCCTTAGCATCACCGGAGAAACAGGATATTTCCCATAGCATGCAGTGCTTAACGATTGTAAAACCGGGAGTTCCCGAGGTGGGTATTTGTAAAGCGCTCAGTCCTCCGTGCTTTGAGGCGCAGAGTGCCCTGTATAGCGCTATACTCTCGTTTTGAGAATATGTGCTTCCAACTTTGACATGTGTGGTGCCGGTTCGAGACAGGACGCAAAGGGCAGAAATCAGGTCTCACGGTTCCACAGCTTTCAGTCCAACCATTTAGGGCGGCCAAATAAATGAACACCATTCTTACTTTGTAGACGCCCCGCCATAGATGGGAAAGTTTATTTATTTAATGATTCATTCCCTAGCTGGAACAAAACTCGTTGATGCCGATGCCTTACTGGGACATCCAATGTTTGAGACACTTGACAAATATATCACCCATCTTCATGGTACTGAATATATGAAGCTCGACCAGATAAAATGCTTAGCTGAGACTCGAAGCAGCGATTTGCTGGTTTATGGACATAGGATGCAGCCCTCCTATTTACATCTTAATTATATCAAACTGATTTGTACCGTTCTATGCAAGAATACAAGCAGCAGACACCTCAGTGAATCAGGCAGGGTTGCCAGAAGAAATGTAAACAATCATTGGTATAGCCAATAGGTCTCGCCTTTGGGACCTTAGAAGTGTTTAGTTATCCAGCACAATATCCTTGGTGCAACAACATCAAGTGTTGCATGGCTAAACACTTATAAGGTCCCAAAAGCGAGACCTATTGGTTATGCCAATGCTTGTTTGGGATTAGGCTGTGCTCTCAAAGTAGCCACTCCATGAATTCACTGCCGCTCCTTTGTGGAACATCAATGACTCAGGTGGGATCATTTTAGGAGGTTATAGGAGAAGCAAATGATTGCTGGAATAAATAAATAGTCTGAGGGTGCAGAGATAGTTTCAAAGAGAGTGTGATTAAGACAGGAGTACACATAAGTGTAGTCTATATATACACAAGAAGCATGCAGAAGGTAGACGGAAGGGCGAGGGACTCAAGACAAGGGAGGAAACATTCAAGGTTGAAGTCATGGTGCATTTTTCATACAGAGTTTTAGAAATTTCGCAGGTGCCGATATTGTGCAATCGCATGCAACCTGTGGGTGTAAACCTGTCGAAAGAACCATTTTTAAAATTCCATTTTGAATGAATGGAGCTATTAACAGTCTTACTAGAAACACTTTCACAGAGGTGGCAAACACCTGCCCTGCCACAAAAAGCACCCCTGGTGCCGGCTGAAACCCCTTTACGGTCGACAAGCAAGCAGCGCCACATTTAAGCACCTCCCAGTACTCGAAATTACACTTGGAAATCTCCCTTGAGAAACTCTTGTACAAATCACCCCACTGAAGATGTGATATGAAAACTTGCAAACCTAGAAAGGAGGTCTTTGTGTACCTACTACAGCAGTATATTCAATAACATCAAGCGTTGTTACACTTATGCATGCAAATCATTTTACACCATACACAAACTACACATATACGCAACAGCGTATGATATACCAAGGCAGTTGATAAACACGTTTCAGCATTCATCACTAGTAAATACACTGCATCATGTATCTGACCCATTCATAACCTGGTGAGGAAGGGGGATGGAAGGTGCGGTCCCCAGCCCTACCTGAAGAGCACCGGGCCCCACGGAATGGATGTGTCTGTGGTCTCCATGACCCTCTAAAGTCCACTTTGGCTCAGATGATGAAACAAGTGAAACTTCTTTCACATGCCCACGTCGCAGCCTGTGCCAGGATGTTTCACCTCCAAATCAAAGCAGAGCGAGGCGTGGCTATGGTATATTTTACAGACAAACATACTTTTTTTGTCTCATTAGGTGCGCAAAATAGTGATGGGATGCCAAACAGCACCCCGAGAACTCCTCTCTTTCAGCTCCCAAAGACCTTTGGCAATCACATGCGTTCTGTTCTGACCAGCACTCTTCAAGTTGAAGCCCCCTGCTGGAGGTTCACAGGGGAACAGTATTGAACAGTATTTACCGTATCATGCAGGGGCACCAGGATCTGCATGTTATGCCCCAGAGGCTCACAATAGGTTCTGTTTGTTGCACCCGATGAATAATGCACCCTGGGGCCTCATTCTTCACACATCTCCATCACAGCAAGCTCGGAATCAGGGCCTTTGAGAGGACCGTCACTCCAGGGGGGTTATATCAAGCTATTTAAGTCTTGGTTTGTGTAACAGAAGTGATAGTTATAGTAAAACATCGCTGTCATCTATCGCCTAGTGGAGATTCATGATAGCTTCTCCCCTGACCCACAGAAGAATGTGTAGAGGGGTCCAGAGACCCCCATATGTCCCAGATTTTCAAAGGCTACTGAAAGGAGGTTCCCTAAGGGGTACCCCCCATCCTGCACCACAAAAGCCTGTGGTACACCCTTGTCCTCTTCTCACCCCAAATTATGATGTGCCATGCAGCCCTGTCTTATCAACAACAGTAAAGTCTGGTGCCAAGGCACCAGCAGAATCAATAGAACCTTTTCAAACAGAGGCATTGACGCATTATTGGCGAATGATGTCTGGGAGGGAGAATTCAGTATCTCAGGGGTAAGACCACAGTAGATGAGAGTGTGGCGAGGTAAAAAGAGACAAATATATTCAGTATAACTACAGTACAGGAGGAAGACAAGATGCATTAGTGTGATGAGCTCCCTATGGGTAGAGGTGTGCCAACCACCCCTAGGTACCATCGCGGTTGCGTGAAGGTAAAGGTATCTGAGATGGAGTCATTGTTAAAGCACTTCAATCCTTTATGAAGTGGCGACGAGGAGGGTGACACTTTAGCCACAAATTCATGGCTTTTGGAGCTGGCAGAAAGGGTGGCCGCAAACAATGCAGTGGGCAACCAAGCGAACTTCCTGCCCCTGGGTTCTTACCTGAGTTTGCAGTATTAAGGAAACAGTGTTAACATCGAGAAAGGCAATGAAGATGGCGTCATTTGGTGGATGATAAGAAGAAATATAGATTGGCATCGAAGCATTATCACAGGTCAATAATACAGGTTCAGACCATCTATGGTTTCGGATCTAATACTCGCTGCAGGAAACACTTTTCGTGAAGTCTTTGACATTCTTAAATTCTTTCGTCAACCTGAGTCCCTCTCACAGACACTGACAGCATCTGCAACACTGTGCAGAGACCTCTTGAATATTTTCAAGGGTAAGATCTTCGAAATCGTGAGCGATCTGGAGATTACAAGGTTCCATCTGATCTGGAGATTACAAGGCTCCATCTGATCTGGGCACCATCTGATCTGAGAGATTACAAGGCACCATCTGATCTGGAGATTACAAGGCTCCATCTGATCTGGAGATTACAAGGCTCCATCTGAGCTGGAGATTACAAGGCACCATCTGAGCTGGAGATTATCTGAGCTGGAGATTACAAGGCACCATCTGATCTGGAGATTACAAGGCTTCATCTGATCTGGAGATTACAAGGCTCCATCTGATCTGGAGATTACAAGGCTTCATCTGATCTGGAGATTACAAGGCTCCATCTGATCTGGGCACCATCTGATCTGAGAGATTACAAGGCACCATCTGATCTGGAGATTACAAGGCTCCATCTGATCTGGAGATTACAAGGCTCCATCTGATCTGCAGATTACAAGGCTTCATCTGATCTGGAGATTACAAGGCTCCATCTGATCTGGAGATTACAAGGCTTCATCTGATCTGGAGATTACAAGGCTCCATCTGATCTGGGCACCATCTGATCTGAGAGATTACAAGGCACCATCTGATCTGGAGATTACAAGGCTCCATCTGATCTGGAGATTACAAGGCTCCATCTGATCTGGAGATTACAAGGCTTCATCTGATCTGGAGATTACAAGGCTCCATCTGATCTGGAGATTACACGGCTCCATCTGATCTGGAGATTCAAGGCTCCATCTGATCTGGAGATTACAAGGCTTCATCTGATCTGGAGATTACAAGGCTCCATCTGATCTGGAGATTACAAGGCTGCATCTGATCTGGAGATTACAAGGCTTCATCTGATCTGGAGATTACAAGGCTCCATCTGATCTGGAGATTACAAGGCTGCATCTGATCTGGAGATTACAAGGCTCCATCTGATCTGCAGATTACAAGGCTCCATCTGATCTGCCGATTACATCTTGACACCTTGCGGAGGATCACGACAAGCTGTGTGAATTATCACAGACTTCTTTAACAAGTTATTATGACGTGTAAATAGGGCTCTCCAGAGGATCCGTGTCCTCCTCAGATTTTGGCCACTGTTGTTAAGTCTATCAATCCCATCGTCAGTCATTTATTCAGTCTGTCTGTCCAATGGGTCGGGTTCCATCTGTCTGGAAAGAAGCCAGACTGATTTCCTTCCTAAATAAATCAGCGGCAGATAGGGCGCAACTGGCGAACTTTAGGCCTATCTCCTAACTCCCGCTGCCTCTAGAATGCTTGAAAAGCTCATTAATCCTCAGCTATCCAGTTATTTAGAACAGCACAAACACTTGCACCCTTGGCAGTCAGGGTTCAGACCATGACACAGTGCGGAGGCTGCATTGGCAGAAGTGGTTCACTCAATCAGATTGCTGCTGGACGCGGGTAAACAATCCGCCGGTCCTGTTGGATCTTTCCGCAGCCTTGAAAGATGTCTCCAATGTGATCCTTTTACAGCGCCTATAGGATACAGGTGTAACCAGTTCAGCCTTGCTGTGGCTCTATTATTTTCTAGACAATCGCAGTATGGCTGGGGCCATATTCCTCTGAGTCGAAAACACTCAAATTTGATGCGCCTCGGGGCTCTGCCGAGAGCCGTACTCTTTTTAACATTCGCATGGCTGCCCTGGCCTGCCTCGCTGAATCCTTTGTGGTCCATATGGTATCTTATGCTGATGACACTCGGCTTTTCCTTTCTATGGGCAAGGATTCCACTGAGGCCTTCGTCACCTTCAGGAGTTGTCTGGCAGCCATTTTTAAGTGGATGTGGGCAAGTAACCTACAGTGTAATACCGGAAAAAACGAAATTCTGCTCTTTGGGTCTCCCTCGCCGAGACGGGGCCAGGAATGCTGGGCAGAGTGGGCCAAAACTTCCTCCGTCTACCACTCTGGCACGGAACCTACAGGTCAAGATTGACTCTAACCTCTTATGCACTTCCAGAGCTCTGCAGTAGTCGGCTCATGCGTAGCTATATTATAATTTTTTTTATTTTTTTTAACTGATGAGTCTTTTCCCCTTCCCCAGAGGACCGTGATTCATGCTGTAATCAGAACAGGTATAGATTAAGTAAATATCCTGTACCTGGGTTTGCCTAACTATCTGCTTAAGAAACTGCAGGTTGTACAGAATGCTGCAGCTAGTTCACTCTTAAAAGTTCCTAGACACTCGTCACTCTCTCCTCATTTGAAGGAGCTCCACTGGTCATCAGTTACCGAGAGGATTCAGTTCGAGGCATTAGTCCTGCCTCATAGAGCCTTTCTATGTCGCAGGACCCCGCCTATCTGCTGACCAGGCAGTGGCACTATCAACCAACTAGATCATTCCATTCTTCAGGTGCCAATCTATTATCAGCTCTGAGGATCAGACAAAATGGTGGGGGGGGCGTCATTCTTTAACCTCGCGGCTCAAGCATGGGATCAGCTCCCACTCTATCGCCGCAGGATTAGGGTGGAAGATATCTTCAAGAAAGCAGTGAAGACGTGGCTATTTAATCTGGATTTTAGAGGGGAACTAATCTATGAATGGGGTGAATTGTTCCCATTTCTTAACACCAGGACACTCTCTGAGAGTAGCTGTTGCTCTTTATAAATCTTCTGATTGATTGATCCTTAGACACATGAAGCTTGGCTATGCCCATTTAGAGGAGGTTGCTGCTCAGCAGCACAGCGGACATGTACAGCTAGCGCACCATAGGCAAGTCCGTCCACGCCTATCCGTGATCTGTTTGCATGATTGGCAGGGCGGGCTGGCCCTTCCTTTCTAGTTACCGGGACAGTGGGGGATTGGCTTGTTTTCTTCTCTGCCTGTGAAAGAGCAGAGCACCATATGCCTCAGGCTTATCAATAGAAACCTTAGGCACTCAGACATTTCTTGAAATCTAAAGGAACAATGGCAGAAAGCCACAGTCCCACCTTTTACAGCTTGGACTTGTCCAGTAAGCATCATTCCTCTGTCCTAGGAAAAAACTTACCTCAGTCATTAGCACCAGCTTTCCTAAATGTGAGTTGTTGGGACCAATAGTATGACATCTACCAAGATAGTCCCCATACACACACATTCAAGATATTTTTTTAACCATTGTTCATTCAAATTCCTTTGTAATAAATTTCATTATTATTTGGGGTGGGCAACCTCCCACCTTAAGAGATAATCAGAGTTCGACCTGTGTGCACCAGGTGAGTTTGTCTTGGCTCTTTGTGAATATGGCGCCTGTTTGAATAATATTTGGTACGGACTGTGGACCATTTAAAACGTACTTGGTAGGTCTGTGGACCAATTTGTATACAGAGCGTCTGCGGACACTCTGCCAGGCAACATCATGGATTTGGTTTACTCTTGAAAATGACTGGAATTTGGCTGATTTGTCTGGTTTTGTGGTATCGATTTTGATTTGTCTCTTTGGTGCAGTCTGAGGACTGACTTTCGGTTTTCCTCGTTTGATACGGTCTGAGGGCTGACCCTTTTGGAAAATATTTGCTAGCTATTTGTCTGGTGCAAATAGTACACTTGTCCCCTGTTAGGATGCCCTGCTTGAGCAAGTTGTGTTGTTTGAGGTGCCGTTGTTGTTCTGCAGAGGCTAGGCTAGAGGAAAGGCAACCTGCGCCTCCGGAAGGCACCCCGAACTTTGATATGTATGTTAAGCATGGCCTTGGCCCTATTATGTTTAGTATGCTATGGCACAAATATACGAGGGACAATGCCGAGTTGCAGTGGCCGCTAACAGGTATGTTTGATGAACTAAAATTGAATTTCCTGCAGGATAAATTATTTGCAAAACGAAGTAGGCAGTCGATGTTTGATTATCTTCAGGTATGGCATAAGGAAGCTAGGCAGAGGCGAATGAAAGCAGAGAAAGAGGCCCAAAGAGGAAAGATGCAGACAATGACTAAGAAAGTAGTAGCGTATGATAGAGAGTTGGTGGAAAAGGGAATAGACAGTGGCGGTGCATCCATTAAGGGCGTTGGGGCGTTGACCCACCCACAGCATGGCCACATTCTTCCTCGTTAACTTAAATGAAGAAGATTGCGTCCTGACTCGAAATCGGCCAGCCGGAGTCAGAACGCGTATCTGAAGGGGGTGGGGCAGCACTGCTGGGTGTGTTGCTGCTGACTGACAGCAGCAGTAGCAGGGCAGGCCCAGTGCGCATGTTCAGGTTTGGGCTGGTCATTTTTCGCACCAGCCCGAACCTGCGCACTAGTATTAGCCTGCAGTGCTGCTGCTGCACATTAGGAGAGTGAGCGAGGGCTGCTACTGGCCAGTGGCCGCAGCCCCCGGTCTCCTATGGGCGGGGACAGTCCCTGCTCGAGCCAATCCTGGCGCTGCTGGGTCTGGATTGGTTGAGAGGGGTAGCCGTTGTCACCAGCCACTCAACCGAAGGCACCAACGTGGACCCCGGCCCAGAAGCACACAGCAGACGCGGCGCGGTCTGACCCGGCGTTGCAGCTGTGTTTACATACTGTTGAAAAGGTGACATTTTCCCCCAGTATGTTTAGCACGAGTGCCAATTAAATGTCTACATTTACCTTCGGTACAATATGTAAACGACCAGTGTCATGTCACTATCTACATATTTTGTTTAAATACTATTGAAGCCTGTGTGCTTTGCATGTCTGTGATAAATGTGATGCGTCCTCCAGTGACGGAAGCACGTTAGCCGTGCAGTACGCACATGTAGCTACAGTTTATAAAGCCCCCCCCCTCTTGCATCACACCCGCTCTCACCCTGAGCTCACGGGGCCAGAGCTGCCAGGCCGCACAGGGCCAGATTCAGGATTTGAATGGCGGTCACTCCTCCCTCATGCTTCTGTGCGGACTGACAACACTACATGCAAACGCAGATGTCCGGTACTACACACTTTCTCCTGTCTTCTTACCGGCAAACCTTCTGGTGCCCGCTCCCCCCCCCCCTCCACCACCACCCAACATGCCCTTCCTTGTGCTCACGGCAATAAGCACCTGCTGGCCTTCTCCCCCATTACTCGTGAAAAAATAAAATCTTACAGCTCATGTGTCCCAGCGCCCGGATTTATGCAGTTTGTCATATTTTAAGGTGTGGGGTGTGCAGCCTTGGAGTGTACGGTCACTTTTATTGAAATGTTCTAAGAGAAGCTGGAACGTTATGACGTCTCAACCTTTAGATCTGGGTTTAATCCATCATCATTCTTTAGCTCACTCCGCCACCCCAGTTCAGACATGGCCATATGCAAATCAGTCTGACCCTGTGCCTCATGGGAAGAGTCCAGCCCAAACTGCCATGTCTTCCCTGGACCGGAAACAAGCATCTTGGGACCGGTTTAAGCCGTCATCATCCCCTTTGGTATTGGTGAATCGAGCATGGAATGTGCACACTCTAGCCATATCTCATAGCCTCTGGATATTGTGCACATGCAGCGCTCTAAAACACAGCAGCTTCCAGGCACACTGGACTCAGCCGTATCATGCGGATCATGTGCAGTCATGTGAGCAGCCTCCTAGCATAGCGAGCAACTTCTTTGCACAGGTAGCAGCCATGCGATAAACCCAGAAATGCTCAATCACACTCAGCAGAATTCCACCATGTTGTGCAAGGTCTGGGCATACTGATCATCACTCTATTCCTATCTGAGAGGTTGATTCCCCGGACCATTCACCACCCATCTTCTCTTAAATGATAAATAATAATTAAATCGTATTGCTTTATCAACCTTTCTGCTCCCTCAAATTTGCTTAAAAATGCACCATTTGTCCACTCTTTTTTCAAAAATATTCTCGGGGGTGAACCCCCCTGACTCTCCGAAGGTTGTTCAGGCTCAATCTATCTGCAATAATTTTAAGCCTTACCACTTTCAAATGTCACCAGCCGCCACTGGGTATAGAGTGTGCTGACAGAAAGTTTAGTTTGCAATGTGATAAATCCTATGTTGCCCGAGAGGAGGGCGATGTATTCGTGGAAGAATTGTTAGATGCCCGTCCTCCACCTCCCCATGCCCTGCAGAGGATATATCCTGATGTCCTGACGCCCAGTCTTCTGCCCCTCCTGCTTCCACGTGTGGTTCTTCAGTTCTTGATCTGGCTGCCTCGGCTACAGCACCTCCTGCTCTTTCTCTAGCCTCTCATGCCGTGACTGTGATGACTGGAAGTCTCCCTCCTACACCTATTATTTCCACTTACACTCTTTCCCCATCCCTCTCACCCACGATGCAGTCATTGCTGACTTTAGTGCCTGCTCCTTCATCTATTGTGTCTTCCTCAAATATCTCTTCCCCAACGTTGCTGAGTATTGGGACACCAGTGCATGGACTGGGTGAGGGGGACTGGGTGACTGCACGGGCGCGAAAGGGATGGTTGCTGATTCAACCAGATGTGGGCGACGTAGAGAAAAAGATGGCAGCTGATCAGGCTGCACAGTGGGCTTGGAATCTGATTTACGGTGTGGAGGATGTGTGGAGTGTGTTGGAGGAGTATGAGCCGTTCGTACAACAACATGCCCTCAGGCATACATCGGCTACGTTGATCGGATAGTGGGAACAGTTTTTCAATGGTGTCGCACCTCAGATAATATATGATATTTGGGACCGTGTGTCTGCTGGCGTCATTGCCCCTAATGATGTTTTCAGTAATGTTGTAACGTTGATTGGTTATCGAAGTAGGCTACATCAGAAGAGCCCGACAGCAGTGTCCCAGTTTCTGATGAGGGAAGTACATCCTATTTTCCACCCTGAAATACCGGAGTTGCATGGTCAGCAGGATGCTGTTGTTAGACCACGAGTATAGGCTCGTTTTCAAGAACAATGGGTTTATACTCCTTGGAAAAGGAGTGAGGTTTTGTCTCTTAAGACTCAGTAACCCGACCCTAGAAAAAATCCAACTGCATACAATAACGAATTGACAGTGGCTGCATCATCAACGGTGATGACGTTAGCAGACATTGAGATGTTTTTTGGTTTATTGGTGCCCGTTGATATTTGGCGGCAGGTGCATACGCAGGACCATATTGTGGAGTTGGGTGGCACTTGGGATGAAATCAGGGCATGGGATAAACAGAGAAAGTCTGGTGAGAAGCCTAAGGGTGAGATACTAGCATTGCCAGGTTGAATTATCTCCTACATGTACTCTCTGATTCCACCTAGAAGGGTTGATTGGGACAAGTTAACAGCATGTCGTCAGAAGAAAGATGAGAGTGTGTCTGATTTTTTTTACTAGATTTGAAGGTGTGTTTTTGGACTTCAGTGGACAGGACCTGTCAATGGAGGGAGGTGTCCGGTTGTTCGTTAACAGATTTGTTACGAACCTGCTTTCTGAGGTCGCGACCCGGTTACAGGCTTCGGATAGCACTTGCACTACCTCCTCTCCGTCAGTGATCTTGAGTATGGCACAGGATTATAATTATGGAGAGAATGACGAGAAGGAGAAGGTGGAGAAGAAATATAAGGAGTCGAAGACGAAGGCGTTGATGCAGCAGGCATCCAGGGGGAATGGAAAAGGACATGACACTGGTCCCGCCCAACAGCTGCCCTGCACTGGCAGAAATGCCGCGCCTGTGGGGCCGAAAAAGTGCGCATATTGTAAGGAGGAGGGACACTGGCGAAGAGAATGCCCAGCGTTGTTGCAAAAGGTTGCAGCCCCTAGAGGACAGGCTTCTAGAGGACGGGGTTGTGGAGTAGGTGGTCATGACAGAGGTCAGGAAAATGGGGAACAGCAGAGTCGCTCTGACCGGAACTATTTTGATAAAAGTCGGGGCCGACACTACTATCATGATGACTATGATTTGGATGATGTGACGGGGTTAACTCATAGTTAGGACGGCCAAGAACAGGAAGAGGGACCAGTTCAGATACCTGTAGATCAGCATGGACCTTATGTTACTGCTGACTTACAGGGCTCAGCTAAGCAATTTTTTGTAGATACAGGCGTAATGATTTTGCTCTGTTTCTCGTTCACTGGTTCCCGGGGCAGCCCTGTCCAGCCAAAATAATGTTTTGCTATGTTTTTCTGGTGTACCGGCTGTTAGCCCCATTTCCAAGCCACTTACATAAACTATTGGCCCCTCTACTGTAGACTCGCCTTTTCTATTGACGTCCAATTGTGGAGAAAATGTGATGTGTCTGGATTTGTTGAAGAGGTTTCACACAACCATTTCTTGTTCCCCGATGGTGTCTATATGACGATTGGGCCCACCGTGGTGAGTTCCAAGCAGTGTTTGTCCAAAGATGAATGACTTCCCGCTGAATTTAAACATGTGCCAACTACTTTGTGGGCCACCGGTGATACGGATGTAGGGCTGTTACGGATACCTCCAGTCTCTATTAAGATAAAAGACAATGCTGTCCTGCCTCGAATTCCTCAGTACAAGATACCGCTAGCAGGAGAACGGGCTCTCTTACAGATTATACAGGACTTGATCAAGTCAGGGGTTGTTGAGGAGACGACTGTGAACATTTGTAATAGCCCAATTCTTCTTATTCTTAAGAGGGCACCCTCTGGTTCCTCTGAAGATAACCCTGACGCCTATCGTTTTGTGATCGATCTCCGTGAGGTTAACAAAATAGTGGTCCCTCAGTTCCCAGTGGTCCCTGACATCACTGCCCTCCTGACGATGATCCCTTCCACTGCCAAATTATTTTCTGTGATTGATTTAAAGAATGCTTTCTTTAGTATTCCCATGCATCCCGATAGCAGGTACCCTTTTGGCTTTGCCCTGGCTTGCAGAAGCGTTCGATTCTGTTGCGCTCCTCAGGGCTATACTGAAAGTCCTAGCATATATAGGCAAGCTTTAAAAGGCCAATTGGATTCTCTCACACTTCCCCCAGGTAATGTCTTACTGCAGTATGTGGACGATCTCTTTATTTCTACTGACACTGAAGAAGGTTGCAAAGATGCAACAATTTAATTATTGCTACATTTGGCACAGTACGGACATAAAGTGTCCCTTTCAAAGTTTCAATATTGTCGACAGGAGGTCACCTATTTAGGTCACCTACTGTCAAAGGAGGAAAGGAGACTAACACCTGAACGCATTAGTGCTATTGTTAAAATGCCAAATCCCTAAGACTCAGCAGGATGTGCAAGCTTTCATAGGTATTACTTTGTATTGTTGTCACTGGATTCCTAAATTTTCCTTACTAACAAAACCGCTGTTGCAGCTAACCACTAATGATGTGCATGAACCCTTGCCCTGGATGCCTGAATGTCAGCAAGCTTTTGAGCAATTAAAGGTTGCGCTTTGCTCTGTGCCTGTGCTTGGTACTCCTAACTACCATTTGTGTTGTACGTACACGAGACGGCTGGCTGTGCACTCTCTGTCCTGACACAAGCCTTTGGAGGTAAGCAGAGGCCGTGTGCTTATTTTTCTGGTCTGCTTAATAACGTTGTGAGAGCCCTCCCGAGCTGTCTAAGAGCGGTTGCAGCCGTGGCTGTCTCTATCCAACAATCGGAAGGGCTCGTCCTTGATACCGATCTTACAGTTATGGTACCTCATGCTGTGGATACCCTTTTGAATAGAACAAAGACGCAGCACCTTATCAGCACACGTCTGACCGGCTATGAGCTGACTTTATTCGCACCACGTCACCATAAAAAGATGTGCCACCCTGAACTCAGCTACGTTACTACCCCTGCCTTCTTAAAATGAGGAAATAGACGTGCATGATTGCATTTTTCGGACTGAAGAGGAGACGAAGGGACGGGTAGACCTGACTGACATTCCCCAATCTGAACCCGAAGGGAAGCTATATGTCGATGGCTCTTGTTTCAAATTACCGGATTGGAACACCAATTGGGGCATTTGCAATCACTACCTTATGCACAGTAGTCAAGACACCACGAGTTCCCTATCAGTCGGCGCAAGCTGCAGAGTTACTTGCCCTTCTTTGAGCTGGTGAGTTGAGTGAGAGGCTGACTGTCAATATTTATACTGATACTCAGTACGCCTTTGGAGTTGCACACAATTTTGGGCGGCTCTGGGTGGAGAGAGGATTCCTGACTTCACACGGTTTAAAGATCCAGAATGGTCCATTGATACACAGGCTTTAGTCAGCTCTGACACTTCCCAAGAAGTTAGCAAAAGTGAAGTACAGCACCCACAAGGAAATTACTAATGATGTGGGAAGGGGATATGCATTTGCAGTTCTAACTGCTAAGGAGACAGCTCGAACAAAAATGAAAAGAATGTTTATGGCAGGTCCTGCTAGATGGGTACCCGAGGCTACTATGTTTGAGGACACACTGGATAGTGTAAAAGAAATACAGAGAGATTCAAGGATTGAGGAGCTAGCAGTATGGCACGAATGTACAGCACGTTTAGATGAAGATGAATGCTGGACAGATAAGTCAGGAAAGCAAAGGTGGATGTTAGCGGATGCCCATGTCCTCCCTGTAGTTACTATGGCTCACGGGCCAGCTCACATCAGTGCCAAGGGCATATACAAATTGTTAGACCCCGTGTGGTGGCAGAATGATAATATCCCCAAAACAGCTGCTCATCTGGTTAAGTATTGCATGATATGCATGATGTACAATCTTGGGAAAGGCACTCCTACATCCCAGGCAATTTCGCTCCCCCTTCTTTTCCTTCTGAGGTCCTTCAGATGGACTATATGGAGATGGAGTGGGTTAACAATTTGAAATATGTGTTGGTGGTGGTCTGTGCATTCAGTAAATGGGTTAAGGCTTACCCCACGAAGGTGAATACAGCTTTGGTGACGGCGAAAGCCCTTCTGAAGGAGTTCTTTCTTCGCTTCGATTTTCCTCGTTTGATTTGGAGTGACAACGGCAGTCACTTCAATTCAAAAGTCATCCAGTTGGTGTGTGATGGGTTACATATCAGACAAAAGTTTCCTGCTGCACACCACCCCCAGTCAGCAGGATTGGTTGAGAAGTACAATGGTAGGTACTTCAAGCTGAAACTAGCCAAAATACAGAAAAGCACAGGATTGAAGTGGCCAGATGCTCTACCGCTAGCCCTTCTGTCAACCAGGGCTACAGCTCATACTAGGACAGGATTGTCACCATATGAGGTCATGTTTGGCCGCCCAGCAAATGTTTGTGCCGTCCTGCGACCCAGGCATTTTTCCGATATTGAGTATCCTTTGTTAGTGGACTATCTTTATGAATTGACTAAAAATGTGCGTTCTATTCATCAACAGATACGAAAAGTTTTACCACCGCAAAACAGAGGGGCCTGAGCACACCATCTGACCTGGCGATTTTGTGCTAGTACGGAACTTTCAGAGACGAGGGAGCCTGGAGCCCCGGTGGAAGGGGCCCCTGCAGGTACCTCTTGCCACCAGGAGTGTGGTGAAAGTGGCCGGTCGGAAGAACTAGATTCACCTGAGCCACTGTCGCAAGGTCCCGTTGCCTCTCCCCTATGAAAAGTGGATGATCGATGGCATAGGTGACCACAAGACGGAGAAAGTGCCACGCTACATCCCCTTTTCAGATGCCCGTGTGACATAGGTGCAGACTAATGAGGAGAATAGTGCTGTGTTGAATGAAGCGGTCACCCCTGAAGTAAGGGCCGCCCAGGATAGTCCTCCACCTGACCCACAAGTGCTTGTGTCCCAGTCTCTTGGTCCTCTAAATTTGAGCCCCTTTCAGTGATCACTCCATGCATGGAGTGGCTAGGTACAATTTGCGTCCCCGACGAAAGTGCACCAATGGAAAGGTCAGGTTAGTAGGGATGGACTGCATGGATAGGTGTACCCTGTCCATGGTACCAACGATAGCATAGGGGAAGGGAGATTGGTGCATTGCCTGGGACACTGGACAGGATAAGTTGGGGGTGTCTTCCTGGAAGGGAGGGTGCGCTATCCTGGTAGGCAAGGGATTTCTACAAGGGCCGCAATCGTGCTGCCCCACCGATGTATTCAGTAGCACCACTGTAGATGAACAATAGGAGTCTCCCAGCAAGGCTCTGAAGGATGCTGGAAACTTTTTGCCAATACTCTTATCTCCTTGTCACAAACGGCATTGCATTGTGTTTTTCCATTCCTTTCGACCACCATGTATCCCTTTGGCCACCCAGTCGTTGGAGAGGAACAGCCTTTTCCAGCACCACGTTTGGAGGAGAATGGGGTTGGTTGGTCCAGTTGGTCGAGTAGGAGTAAAGTGTTTTTTATGCTAATTGTCTTGATTTCTTTCATAGCAATGCTTGGAATAATGTGGTTTCTCAAAGAAAAATATCCTGTGCATTCTTTAATTAGAACAACACCTGCTCCCCCTGAACATGTGTTTGTAACATTGGCACCTCACAAAGGGGAGCACCGAAAGTCTTATAAGGACAATGCTTTTATACAAATGCTGCACCAAACACATAATGCGTCTAACACCACAAACTGTTGGGTGTGTGGACTACTCCCCTCGGTGACTCATAAAAGTGAAAACTGTATGTCAATGCTGTTGTCCTAGATTAGTAGTTGTGAGGGGTGGTTTGCTTTGCTTAGTATGGTACGCCCACTTCCCTCACTTACTGCATTAGACAGAAAGAGTGTTGGTTCACGCACAATGATGCAAAATGTACACTTGCAGCATAGAGCGCCTCCAGGTGCCCCTCCATAGCGGGAGCCGTTTGGTAGGATGTTCCTGAGCTCCTGCATGCATGCATACAAAGGGGTAAAAACGGAACATGGTCTCGTACGGAAAAAGATGATTTCTTGGGGTTCAATATGTCAGAATATTTCCAGTCCTTCCAGGCTCGTAATGTCACTGAGGATAAGCCCATGCCGCTGTCAGTGGTTAGCACTACAGCTGATTTCCGTGTCCAGGGAACTGGAAAGATAGAGGTAGGGGAGAGCAGGTGCAATGCTACATAGAAGCTGACACTGACAGATGTCCACCCATAGTGCTACCCCCTAGTGCCTACTTCATTTGTGGGTCCCAGGGTTATGTTTGGCTCCCTGACGGATGGTCAGGTAGGTGTTATCTCTCTTACCTCCCGTATATATTGCTCCGCCCAATTACCATAGAGACTATCGATTGCAACGTAGAAGCACATACCTGTCCCGAGTTTGGAGGGTTATTAACGCTGAAGATGTAGATCAGACAGATACCACTCTACAGCAGTTCACTGATGCCATGAAAGGTATTGTACCCTTTTGGGGCCCAATGTCTAATAGCCTAAATATTCGTAGACTCACCCGGGTGGTAGAGAGAGTGATAATTGCAACTGCTGGTAGGCTGACAAATATTACAGCTGAGCTCCAGGCTTCGAGACTCGTTGCCCTTCAAAACCGGATGGTGCTTGACGTCATCCTTGCTGATAGGGGTGGGGCTTGCCGCGTCATCGGAAGTATCTGCTGTGTGTACATACCGAACCATGCTCCGAATTTATATGCCGCTATACAGAAGCTGCATAGGCTTGCCTCTGACATACACCAGGAGAACGGCACGTGGTCTCTTACGGGGTGGTTTTGGGGCCTATTCACATCTTGGGATTGGAAGGTTATCATTTTCCTGGTCGACATAGCTGGTATCATTTTGACCTCTTGTCTGTGCATACACTGCCTCCCTGCATGTTGTGCTTGCTGTGTGCGCATGCTGACACCTCACCCCAAACATCCGGAAAATAACAAAGCCATGATGATGCAGGACATCCAGGATATGATGTGCATTGATGAGGGCATTTTTGAATATTAATGCTGTATGTCTAGCCTTGTAATGTGTCCGTTACGTATCGCAAAGAGCTTTAGCCCCCGCTGATAGCCACCTGAGGTCGCACATGTTGTCTAACGTTTGACCATTTTTCGTCTTTTCTTTAGGGTTGTAAGGCCCTTACCTGATAGCAATAATAACATTTAGCATGAATGCTAAAAGGAGGGTCTGTTAGAATTGAAAATGTTATTGTCCTATTGCTCGTGTCCCATTTTGCGTTGTTAGCATTTATGGCACCATTTTCTTAGTAGCGGGCCTTCTGTCCTATGATAGAATCTAAGCACCTGCCTCACCCTGCTCGTCTCAGTAGAAAACTGTCTCCATGCCCCCTTCCTTGTGTTTCCCCAAGGCCGAGTTCAACTGCACTAATGAATGTACTCTCTATTGTGGCATACCTTTCTCATTAGATAGGCTCGTTCCCACCTTCTAGAATGGCGGGCATGAGCAAAATAACCTGTACCCAGTCCCAGAGCTGTAGCTCATACTTCTGTACCTCCTTTGTTTGCTAGTGCCTGGACTGGAATTTTGCAGCCTGGGTGTTTTCTTAGGAGCTTGGAAATGTATATTATTTTGTGTTACGTTGGGGGAAGTCAGTCCCTTGACAGGTATCCTATGAGGCTGGTCAGACTGGGCTCCGCTGCAGCTCAATACTAATAAATAACAACAAAGCCAGGGACAGACTTCTGGTAGAATAAACACAGGATCTTTGATCAAACAAACGGGAAACAAGATTTGCCCTGGCATCCTGTTTCTTCTTTCAAGTGTTACATGTGGATCAACAGACCTGTTAGGCAGGATTTGACACTCAACAGAATGCCCAAATCTCCCAGCCTGCATATTCTATGACGCTCAGAGGAGTCATCTTTGCCTATTCAGGTCAGCTTATTGTGTGTTCCTTAGAGTAATGTCACACTTCTCTCACACCTCTTCCCAGTCTGAGCACAGGCTGGGAGTTGATGGAGAGTTAATGCAAATTAGCCTCCAGGAACTTCATGGAGGGAAAAGGTAACCTTTTGTAAGTTATTTTTCTTTCATATATATTTAGAAATCTGCCTTGACTGTAGGATTAGATTTTGAATTACTAATATAAATAGGTGTTAATAATTATTGAGAGAAGGGAAGGAAAAGACAATAACAAATGCCTGTTACAAAGAGAGAACTTTTGGATTAAGCGCTTGGACACACTAAGACCCAAGGGCCTTAATGACAGAATGGAATATATATGCTATTTGTGATTAGTGGGTGCATTGCAGTCGTCGACCACAGGAATCTCCGACTATGCTATTTACATGTCTCCGCTTTAATGTTGATTAACTATTCTTTTCATTTGATTTTATATAGGTGTTATCATGCACACAGGATGTACATTTTTGCGTATATGCGTTGGTCATAAAATCCATTAAACTATGTGTTCTTGAACAACATTGTATAGGGATGTATAATACATTCACTTTATGGCCCTTAGGTATGAGGCAGCGCGCAAGATGGCGCCTACCATTGTATTTGGGTTTACTGTGATTACAAGGTTTTTATACAGCGGGTGACATCCTGATCATGAAGCTATGTTACATACTATTTGCTGTGTTTTATTATGTTTTATTACTTTTACATAGGACTTGGATTTCACGTATTATCGTGTCACTCATTACGTGGTTAGCTTGTTTCACTTGGTAACAACACAAATTTTTCACATCTTGTACATCTACAACATGGCTCTTAAATTTTAGATATCTTGCTAAATGGTCCGCACCACTGCATGATAGTCCGTCGTTGTTGTTTCTATACCGGAAGCGTTTAAGACGCGCTCTAAAAACGGGATGTTGAACTACCGGAAAACACTCGAACGAGGTTCATGCCGGATGGCCTGAAATGTGAGTGATGGTTGTGTGCACATTGTTCATACGGTTGGAATTGAGAAGTTGGGATATTGTTGATGGTCTTCAGCACGCAATTCAACATTGGTAGTATTGCATGCTATCCACTTGGCTGTCTTTAAGAGGCACAGCGGTTTGTTTAGATCCGGGTTTGAATTTATGGTCTTTGCACACGTAGACTGCTTAGAGTTCTTTGTTCACTGGCATGAGGTGGAAGTCACTGCTATGATCATTTGCTTGATATTTATACGAAAGGCACAGTGATTAGTTTAGTTTTTTTAATTCTTTGGGACTCACACGGAGACGAACAAGAACATTGATTTATTGATATGCATGAGTTTGGATTCACCTTCACGTTTACGTTATCACGTGAGAACCATATGTGTGGTCACATCACCTCGTTCGTTTGGTAGATAGCCCAAGAGATAGAGACTAGTTTCCTCATGGATTATTATATGTTTTACAGAACTGATATCCCCTGACGAAGGGCCTCAGCCCGAAATGCATTGGGATGGGATAATGCAATATAAGTTTTCATGGATGAAATGTATCAGGAGAAGATTATGTTTTATTGAATGATTATAATTTGCGACAAGGTAGATAAAAAAATGAATACTGCCTTGGCATAATAAATATATCATACCCAAATTGAACTTGAGTTGAATCATTTCAAACAACACCCGGATATAGGGGCATCTGCTGAGCTGAAGGGGACAGACCCTAATAGGGGAAGATGCTATTCAATGTTGTTACATACACTCTAGAGCAGAGAGTAAGACCCTTTACAGCACGCTACAAATTGAACACGGAGAACAACAGTTGGAACGACCAGTGCTTGTTCCCATTTATCTATTTGATTAATTTAACAACCGAGCCATTAAAGTTAAAATGTTGCCTAAGAGTCAAATAAAACTTTATTTCAGGCCCATGTAAGGGGTCTGCTTGTGGTCAGGCCATGAAAGAGCCTGCACTGGGTCAGGCTCATGAACGGGTCTGCATGTGGTCAAGACCATGCAAGGGTCTGCACATGTGTAGGCCCATGAAGGCGTCTGCACGTGGTCGGCCCACGAAGTGGTCTGCACATGGGGCCCATGAAGGTATCTGCAGGTGGTCAGGCCCATGAAGGGGTCTGCTTGTGGTCAGGCCCATGAAGGGGTCTGCAGATGAGGCGCATGAAGGGGTCTGCACGTGGTCAGGCCCATGAAGGGGTCTGCTCATGGTCAGGCCCATAATGGGGTCTGCAGATGAGGCCCATGAAAGGGGTCAGCTCATGATCGGGCCCATGAAGAGGTCTGCATAAGGTCAGGCACATGAAGGGGTCTGCTCGTGGTCAAGCCCATGAAGGGATCTGCAGATGAGACCAAGTCTGCGCATGGGTAGGCCCATGAAGGGGTCTGCATGTGGTCAGGCCCATGAAGGGGTCTGCACGTGGTCAGACTCATGGAAGGGTCTGAACGTGGTCAGGCCCATGTAGGGATCTACATGTTGTCTGGCCAATGAAGGAGTCTGCACATGGTTAGGCCCATGAAGGGGTCTGCTCGTGGTCAGGCCCATAAAAGAGGTCTGCAGAGGAGGCCCATGAATGGGGTCTGCTCGTGGTCAGGCCCATGAAGAGGTCTGCATGTGGTCAGGCACATGAAGGGGTCTGCAGATGAGGCCGATGAAAAGGTCTGTACGTGTTCAGGCCCATGAAAGGGTATGCACTTGTTTTAGGCCCATAAAAAGGGTCTGCACGTGGTCAGGCCCATGAAAGTGTCTGCACGTGGTTAGGCCCATGAAGGGGTCTGCTCATGGTCAGGCCCATGAAGGGGTCTGCAGATGAGGCCCATTAAAGGGGTCTGCTCGTGGTCAGGCCCATGAAGAGGTCTGCATGTGGTCAGGCACATGAAGGGGTCTGCATGTGGTTAAGCCCATGCAAGGGTCTGCACATGTGTAGGCCCATGAAGGCGTTGGCACGTGGTCGGCCCACGAAGAGGTCTGCACATGGGGCCCATGAAGGTATCTGCAGGTGGTCAGGCCCATGAAGGGTTCTGCTCGTGGTCAGTCCCATGAAGGGGTCTGCACATGAGGCGCATGAAGGGGTCTGCACGTGTTCAGGCCCGCTAAGGTGTTGGCTCGTGGTCAGACCCATGGAATGGTCTGCGCGTGGTCAGGCCCATGAAAGTAGCTGCACGTGGTCAGACCCATGAAAGGGTCTGCACTTGGTCAGGCCCATGAAGGGTCTGCACGTGGTCAGACTCTTGAAGGGGTCTGCACGTGTTCAGGCCCGCTAAGGTGTTGGCTCGTGATCAGACCCATGAAATGGTCTGCGCGTGGTCAGGCCCATGAAAGTAGCTGCACGTGGTCAGACCCATGAAAGGGTCTGCACTTGGTCAGACCCATGAAAGGGTCTGCACTTGGTCAGGCCCGTGAAAGGGTCTGCACGTGGTCAGGCCCCTGAAGGGATCTAAACGTGGTCAGACCCTTGAAAGGGTCTGCACGTGGTCAGGCCCATGTAGGGGTCTGCACGTGGTCAGAACTTTTTGAAGGGGTCTGTACATGGTCAGGTCCATGAGAGGGTGTGCACCTGGTCAAGCCCATGTAGGGGTCTGCACATGGTCCGACCCTTGAAGGGGTCTGCACGTGGTCAGACCCATTAAAAGGGTCTGCACGTGGTCAGGCCCATCTAGGGGTCTAAACATGGACAGACCGTTGAAGGGGTCTGCATATGGTTAGGCCCATGGAGGGGTCTGCACGTGTTCAGGCCCATGAAGGGGCCTGCACGTGGTCAGGCCCATGTAGGGGTCTGCACCTGGTCCGACCCTTGAAGGTGTCTGCACGTGATATGGCCCATGTAGGGGTCTGCATGTGTTCAGGCCCATGAAGGTGTCGGCTCATGGTCAGGCACATGAAAGGGTCTGCATGTGGTTAGGCCCATGAAGGGATCTGCACATGGTCAGGCCCATGAAAGGGGGACACGTGGTCAGCCCATAATTGGCGTTTTCAAGTGGTCAGACCCATGAAAAGGTCTGCACGTGTTCAGGCCCATGAAGGTGTCGGATCGTGGTCAGGCCCAAGAAATGGTCTGTATGTGGTTAAGCACATGAAAGGAGTCTGTACATGGTCAGGCCAATAAAAGGGGTCTACACGTGGTCGGGCCCATGAAGGGATCTGCACATGGTCACGCCCATGAAAGGGGGGCACGTGGTCAGCCCATGAATGGCGTTTGCAAGTGGTCTACGCATGGGTAGTCCGATGAAAAGCAGTTTTCACTACGTGCGGCGAGTGGAAATTGCAGGAGGCATATATGGGGCTTGCCACAGAATGCACCAGTGCTGGAAGGGGCGGTCATTCAGAGCACTCCTAGCGGCACAGACGACTCACAGCGCTATAGAAAATGGAACGGCCTTGAGGCTCAGTGCAGCCCATGGCACTGCAGTGGGCAGGGGGTGAACAGAGCGGTCGTTACTTACAGTTAGTATCTCTGTACAATGGAGAGTGGGGCTCACTCGAAGCCTTCCTTCCTCAGCGAAGGAATAAAGGAGTCTGCTAGGGAGGAAGTGTAAATGCTCGCTTCCTGTGCCTCTGAAAGGGGCCCCCTCCCCGAGGGACGCAGGGTCCTCAACTTCACAAGACCCCAAAAACGAACCATCTGCTGGGAAAGCTGCTTCGGGTTGGCCACAGTCGAGCCTGCAGAGGCCTGTCTCTGTGACTGACAGGTCACGGAAAGGGGATCCCGGCTGCTCGGCCTGCTGGCCCGGTGCCCAGCGTGCCCACGGAGAGGCCTCTGTCCCCGGGCAGCCGAAATGAATCCTTCGCCTGCGTCATTGGTGGGGGATGAGGTGTCACTAGGGCTCTGGAGGAATGTGCCCGCCTTTGGGGGGCTACTAAAGGCTTCCGCTGCTGACCCTGTTTGTGTTATCCTCGGCACCCGGGGGCACCCCTCTCGGATCTCCGACACTGGCAGGCGGTGCAGCTGGCTGGACAAGGCTGCTCTGATAACTGCACCGTATGACTAAAAGTGCTTGAAATCTAATAAATTGTAGCGCTCTTCATGTTTGTTACCGAGAAGTGTCGGCACTCTCCTATTGAACGCATTACACCACTGTTGAGAAGTGTTGGCACTTCCCCATTGAAAGCATTACACTACTGCTGTGAAGTGTTGATACTCTCTCATCAAAAGTATTGCGCCACTGCTGATAAGTGCTGGTACTCTCCCACTGAAAGTGTTGAACAGGTACTGAGAAGTGCTGGTACTTTCCCATCTAAAGTATCGCTCCACTGCTGAGAAGTGCTAGTACTCTCCCATTGAAAGTTTTGTACCACTGCTGAGAAGTGCTGGTACTCTCCCATTGAAAGCATTGCATCCCTGCTAAGAAGTGTTGGCACTTCCCAATTGAAAGCATTACACTACTGCTGAGAAGTGTTGCTACTCTCCCTTCAAAAGTATTGCGCCACTGCTGAGAGGTGCCAGTACTCTCCGACTGAAAGTGTTGAACAACTGCTGAGAATTGCCGGAACCCTCCCATTGAAACTATTGCACCACTGTTTAGAATTGCCTGTACTTTCCTTTTGAAAGTACTGCACCACTACTGAGAATTGTCAATACTCTCCAACTGAAAATGTTGAAAAGCTGCTGAGAAGTGCCGGTACTCTCCCATAGAAGGTGTTGAACAAGTAATGAGAAGTACCGGCAGTTTTTCATTGAAAGCATTGCACCACTGCTGAGAAGTGCTGGTACTCTCCCATTGAAAGCATTGCATCCATGCTGAGAAGTGTTGGTACTTCCCCACTGAAAGCATTAAACAGCTGCTGAGAGGTGTTGATGCTCTCCCATCAAAAGTATTGCTCCACTGATGAGAAGTGTCGGTACTCTCCCACTGAAAGTGTTGAACAACTGCTGAGAAGGGCTGGTCATTTCCCACTGAAAGTATCACACCACTGTTGAGAAGTGCCTGTACTCTCCTAATGAAAGTACTGCACCACTGCTGAGAAGGGCTGGTACTCTCCCACTGAAAGTGTTGAACTACTGCTGAGAATTGCTGGTACCTTCCCATTGAAAGTATTGTACCACTATTGAGAAGTGCCTGTACTCTCCTATTGAAAGTACTGCACCACTGCTGAGAAGTGTTGGTACTCTCCTACTGAAAGTGTTGAACAGTTGTTGAACAGTTGCTGAGAAGTGCCGGTACTCTCTCATTGAAAGTGTTGAACAAGTGCTGGAAGTACCACCACTTTTTCATTGAATGTATTGCACCACTGCTGAGAAGTGTTCTTACTCTTCCATCAAAAGTATTGCGCCACTCCTGAGAAGTGCCAGTACTCTCCCATTGAAAGTGTTAAATGCTGAGAATTGTTGGAACCCTCCCATTGAAAGTATTGCACCACTGTTTAGAAGTGCCTGTACTTTCCTATTGAAAGTACTGCACCACTGCTGAAAAGTGTTGGTACTTTCCTACGGAAAGTGTTGAACAGCTGCTGAGAAGTGCCGGTACTCTCCCATTGAAGGTGGTGAGCAAGTGTTGAGAAGTACTGGCACTTTTTCATTGAAAGCAATGCACCACTGCTGAGAAGTTCCTGTTCTCTCCCATTGAAAGTACTGCATCAATGCTGGGAAGTGTTGGTACTTCCCCATTGAAAGCATTACACCGCTGCTGAGACATGTGGATGCTCTTCCCTCAAAACTATTGCCCCACTGCTGAGGAGTGCCGGTACTCTCCCACTGAAAGTGTTGAACAACTGCTGAGAAGGGCTGATAATTTCCCACTGAAAGTATTGCACCACTGTAGAGAAGTGCCTGTGCACTCCGATTGAAAGTGCTGCACCACTGCTGAAAAATGCCGGAACTCTCCCACTGAAAGTGTTGAACAACTGCTGAGAAGTGCTGGTACTTTCCCATGTAAAGTATCGCACCATTGCTGAGAAGTGCTTGTACTCTCCCATTGAAAGTTTTGTACCGCTGCTGAGAAGTGCTGGTACTATCCCATTAAAAGCATTGCATCCCTGCTGAGAAGTGTTGGTACTTCCCCATTGAAAGCATTACACCGCTGCTGAGACGTATTGATGCTCTCCCACCAAAAGTATTGCACCACTGTTGAGAAGCGCCTGTACTCTCCTATTGAAAGTACTGCACCACTGCTTAGAAGTGTCGGTACTGTCCTACTGAAAGTGCTGAAAAGCTGTTGAGAAGTGCAGGTACTCTCCCATTGAAAGTTTTGAACGAGTGCTGAGAAGTACCAGCAATTTGTCATTGAAAGTATTGCACCACTGCTGAGAAGTGCCTGTACTCTCCCATTGAAAGTACTGCACCACTGCTAAGAGGTGCTGGTACTCTCCCATTGAAAGCATTGCGTTGCTGCTGAGAAGTGTTGGTACTTCCCCTTTGAAAGCATTACACCGCTGCTGAGAAGTGTTGATGCTCTCCCATCAAAAGTATTGCACCACTGGTGAGAAGTGCCGGTACTCTCCCTCTGAAAGTGTTGAGCAACTGCTGAGAAGGGCTGGTACTTCCCCATTGAAAGAATTGCACCACTGTTGAGAAGTGCATGTACTCTCCTATTGAAAGTACTGCACCACTGCTGAGAAGTGCCTGTACTCTCCCACTGAAAGCATTGCATCCCTGCTGAGAAGTGTTGAAACTTCCCCATTAAAAGCATTACACGCTGCTGAGTAGTGTTGATGCTCTCCCATCAAAAGTATTGCACCACTGTTGAGAAGTGCCTGTACTCTCCTATTGGAAGTACTGCACCACTGCTGAGAAGTGTCTGTACTCTCCCACTGAAAGCATTGCCCACTGCTGAGAAGTGCTGGTACTTTCCCATCGAAAGCATTACACCGCTGCAGAGAAGTGTTGATGCTCTCCCATCAAAAATATTGCACCACTGTTGAGAAGTGCCTGTACTCTCCTATTGGAAGTACTGCACCACTGCTGAGAAGTATCTGTACTCTCCCACTGAAAGCATTGCGCCACTGCTGAGAAGTGCTGGTACTTTCCGATAAAAAGTATCACAACACTGCTGAGAAGTGCCTGTACTCTCCCATCGAAATGTTGGCACCACTGCTGAGAAATGCTGCTACTCTCCCACTGAAAGTGTTGAACAGCTACTGAGAAGTGCTTGTACTCTCCCATCAACAGTTTTGCACCAGTGCTGAAAAGTGCAAGGATTCTGTCTTTCAAATCAAATAAGTGCAGGTACTCAGTGCCTTACAGTGCCTGCCCTTTTACAGCTCTGTTTATGAATGTTTTTAGCACACTATATTATCATTCAGTCAATGCACAAACCCATACTGGCCATAACTTAAGCCACGCAGCCGAAGTCGCATCACTGCCCTGAAGAAGGGCGGTGCGTTCAGGTCTTGGAACCAGGGCCTCACACAGCTACTCGAGGTTAATGCCTACCTTCCACAGAGCAGATCCTCAGGGGTGTGGATGAAGGGCTTGTAGAAAGTGGCCACTCACTCTGAGGGGCATTCTAGGGCCTGCAGCCAGGCCCTTGGATTCAGCCCGGCATGGCAGCGCCTAAGGCTGAGCGACGTGTTCCCAGGGACTTTTCAAACGATCGCCTTCAGTTACAGCTCACGTACATGCACAATGGTGCAGGAGTAAACCCAAGGATCACTGGCATACATCCAGACCTTGATGATAGCTCTGTGCAGGGCTTCAAGTGGGATGAAAACACTGAGGGGTCTCTCAAAGGGGCGTGGCCAATGTAATTAAGGGCGTGGCTTAAAAACATGTAATCTAAAAATCTGTGTTTAGCATAGTGTGCCGCCCGTCTTGTATTTTGCTGTTTCTGTCTTTGCATCTAGATATATGATACAACAAGTAACATCATACCTACAACAAGTCAGGGCTATTGGCTTTGTCAACAGTTGTTAATTGCATACGATAAATAAGCAGCAACAATGGCTTGTATGTAATATTTAAAAAGCTTCCACTTAAAGCCCTGGTGACACCAGGACAATGTTGTTGCTTCTGAGTTTCAAAAATAGAGGGGAAAACCAGAGAGAAAATGATTCTCTTTAAAGGATTTCCCTTCCCCTACACGCTTACCTGGCATGACGTCATTCCGTAACGTCTCCACTAGTGAGACTTGAGCAGTGTGGGCAGCGCACATCCATGTGCCTGCTGTCACTGCAGTCCTGGAAAAAACGGACCGCCTGTGCCAGGGTACAGAACAGAGCCCGATAGAGACCCGTTTTGAGGCCTCCTTTAAAAAACTACCGGTGCTCCGACCCGGTGAGACCAGGCCCACTTAAAGCCCTGGCTCTGTGAGTGTCACTGCAGAGCAGCTCTCCGTTTTCAGCAACTGGGCTTCCCGCCCTTTCTGCCCTGAAAGTCTGCTCTTGTTTCTTTTTTAGGGTCCCCCGCAATGTCAGAATGGCTCTGTCCTGTTGAGGGACCACAGAGCGGGCTCGTTGGGTGTTCGCAGCGCTTTCTCTTGGAAGGGAAGGGTGTGACGTCGGAGAGCACGACATGTTTCTAAATGTAGTTGTGTATATTCATACCTCCCAAAAGGACGTCGTCATCAAAATAATCCTCTTTCAGACCTAATTTTGGCACGTGCCTCCTACAACAGCTTCCATAATGACTTGCTTTGACCTTGACTCCTATGGACCTGGGCTCCAATCCTGCCTTTGGGGGATGGTCAAATCTCGTGCATTCCCGTGATCTCAAACTGCATTCCATTTGCAATAAAAAGTGTAAATAAACAACTCATCCGTAGAGCACGCGGCCTAGCACTGTCACAATTATATGTTGCGCCCACCATCCTTCTTAAAAGCAGGCTGGTTTGACTCAGACAGACAGGGTACCCCTGCACCGTGCACTGCCCCTCGCATCCCTGGGGCTCCTGGTGACACTCCGTGTAAGGTGGGCCATGCACATGGGCGACCGCAGGGGGGATGGGGGGCAAGGAGGGGCGCTTGACCCCCCCTCCCCCAGCACCCCTCCTTGCCCCCCCTTCGGACGCCAATGCTTTTACGGACGCCTTTTATCTGTAATTCTGGGCCCTGCAGGGAGCAGAGCTGTTCCCTGCCAGAGGTCTCAACTCCCTGATGGGGGGGGGGGGGGGGCGCCTCGCACTCCTCCTCGCAGCCCCTCCCGCCCATTGTCATTCTGTCTGTGGCTGATTATCACATACAGAATGACAATGGCTGGTTTGAGCTGCTAAAGCACACATCCCACCCTGGAACCTCTAAAGCGCCTTAGCTCAAAATCACTGAGGCGGAGCCGAAGGTAAAGTTCAAAGTTGAAGCTTAAATATGACGCACGTAGGAGAAGCAGAAGACCACTGCGGGGTTAAGAGCAGTCTCCTCATGGTTGGATGGATGAGTGAATGGAATTCATGAGTGGAAGAGTGGGTGGATGAGTGAGAGGAGGGATTGGGTGAAAGGGTGGATGGATGATGGATGAGTGAAAGGATGGGTTGGGTGAAAGGCTGGATGGTTGATGGATAAGTCAAAGGGTGTCTGGATGGGTGAAAGGGTAAGTGGTTGGATGGAGGAGTGGATGGATGTTTTGGTGGAAGAGTGGATGGATGAGTGAAAGGATGGATTGGGTGAAAGGGCGGATGGATGATGGATGAGTGAAAGGATGGATTGGGTGAAAGGGTGGATGGTTGATGGATAAGTCAAAGGGTGTCTGGATGGGTGAAAGGGTAAGTGGTTGGATGGAGGAGTAGATGGATAGGTGAAAGAGTGGATGGATGAGTGAAAGGATGGCTTGGGGAAAGGGTAAATGGTTGGATGGATGAGTTAATGGATGTTTTGGTGGAAGAGTGGATGGATGAGTGAAAGGATGGATTGGGTGAAAGGGTGGATGGATGATGGATGGATTGGGTGAAAGGGTGGATGGTTGATGGATGAGTGAAAGGGTGGCTGGATGGGTGAAAGGGTAAGTGGTTGGATGGAGGAGTGTATGGATGGGTGAAATAGTGGATGGACGAATTAAAGGATGGCTTGGGGAAAGGGTAAATGGTTGGATGGATGAGTGAATGGATGTTTTGGTGGAAGAGTGGATGGATGAGTGAAAGGATGGATTGGGTGAAAGGGTTGATGGATGATGGATGGATTGGGTGAAAGGGTGGATGGAGGGATGGATGAGTGAAATGATGGATGGAAGAATAGACGTTGGATAGGTTTGCAAATGATTGAAAAGGTTTGGATATGGATGCGAACACAGCTGGAAGGACAGAATGAACGGTGAAAGACTGAATGGTGGATGAAAAGATTAATAGATAACAGAGAGTTCATTTGAAATGGTGGATGTCAGGGGTTTGATGGAAGGATGAATGGCTGGATCCTTGGACAAGAGAGCCCCTCTGGGGAGGGTTGTGATGACTTACTTTGCTTTCTTGGTGCCATAAGAGCTTTAGTTCAAAGTGGGAGGTATTTACATTTTCTGGCTGCTCCCTTGCCTATGTGTTACTATTCTGTATCTGCTGTGTGCTTATGTGTGGGATCCATACATCATGCATATGACATGTTGAGTGACACCCAACTGCTACTTGAATGTTACACTAGTAATTGTAAATGTTTGCATGCTTTGTTTTAGGTGTAAGGTTTTAGGGAGAGCCTCATAGTGCCATGAGCTGTGCTTGAGATGTATATTGAGTTTGTAGCAATAGTCAAGGTGTCAAAAATAAACTATGTAATAGTGTATTGGCAGTGCCTTCTTTAAGAAAGCTGCAGGGAAAAGCACCTTTGTGACTTCCGTCAGCTAGTGGAACTCTCTGCGAAGCCCCCATAAGCAAAGTCAGATACCATATGTTAAGTTCCACTTGCTGAAACATCCCTAATGCGTTCCCTATAGTGGTTTCATCACAGCAATCCTCCCTTTAGTTCACCTATGCGTGTCGCTTTACATCTCACAATGGCACTCAGGTATGAGATGCTAGTAACAAAGTCTATCCGAGCAGATCTTCCTGAGCACTTCTCTCACCAAACATGTCTGTTCACGACCATGAGTTGTAAACAAAATATCAGACTGGACAACTCAGTGCAGTAACCATATAAATAGATTATTATTGTATGAAATACCTCAAAAAGACCTGCACAGTTGCTCAAAGCTGTATGCATGCCGAAAAACCGTGAAGTGCACGATTGTCTCAACCTAATATAAACTTATTTTGACTTGTACTTAAGTGGTTGTCTATTTACTTACTTTTATACTATCGAACAACTTCCTCTGATGTGTTTGTAAAACGTACCTTTTGTTCCAAAGATTTGTCCTGAATTTTGACCTTCTGTCCTGAATTTTCGTCTTGAATTTTGACCCTTTGTCCTGAATTTTTACACTTACCATGCTGAATTTGCAACCATGCCAGTTGGTCACCGTACATTAACTGGTGAGCTCACTTCGGGGCGCTGTATTCACACATGCAAGTAATTTTAGGGTTTAGGGTGGGTATGGGTTTTGGGGTGCCAGGGGGTAATTTTAGGGTTCAGGGTGGGTATGGGTTTTTAGGTACTAGGCGGGTAATTTTAGGGTTCTGGGTGGGTATGGGTTTTAGGGGCCAGGGGGATAATTTTAGTGTTCAGGACTGGTATGAGTTTTGGGGGGGCAGGGGTAATTTTAGGGTTCAGGGTGCGTATGGGTTTTGGGGTGCCATGGGGATAATCTTAGGGTTCATGGTGGGTATGGGTTTTGAGGTACCAAGGGGGTTTTTTTAGGGTTCCGGGTGGTTATGGGTTTTGGGGTGCCAGGGGGTAATTTTAGGGTTCCAGGCAGGTATGGGTGTTGGTGTGCCAGGGGGTAATTTTAGGGTTCAGTGTGGGTATGGGTTTTGGGGTGCCAGGGGGATCGTTTTAGGGTTCAGGGTGGGTATGGGTTTTGGGGTACCAGGGGGTAATTTTAGGGTTCAGGGTGGGTATGGGTTTTAAGGGGCCAGGAGGGTAATTTTAGGGTTCATGGCGGGTATGAGTTTTGGGGGGAAGGGGCAATTTTAGGGTTCATGGTGGGTATGGGTTTTGGGGTGCCAGGGGGATAATGTTAGGGTTCATGGTGGGTATGGGTTTTGGGGTACCAAGGCAGAAATTTTAGGGTTCAGGGTGGGTATGGGTTTTGCGGTGTAAGGGGGGGACATTTTAGGGTTCAGGACGGGTATGGGTTTTGGGGAGCCAGGGGGACAATTTTGGGGGGTCAGGGCAGGTATGGGTTATGGGTTTTGGGGTGCCAGGGGGCTAATTTTAGGGATCAGGGAATGTATGAGTTTTAAGGGGCCAGGGGTAATTTTAGGGTTCGTGTGTGCTCTAATTGTTGTCTAGTTTCAAATGCAGAATTCACCACTTATTTTTCTCAGCTTAGCCTGAGCATTACCCGATCCTGATTGTCTGCCATTTTAGCCCCGCCCTTATTGATTAACATTAGCCACGCCCCTTCATTTGCCAGGTTAGCCCCCCACTGGAAAAATTTCAGCCGACGCCCATGGCCATGCAGCCTATAGTCATATAGGTTATTGGGTTAAACAGCAACTTATTAAAATAGTTTTGGACAGTGGATTTGACGAGTTATTTTCGTTTAACTGATAGATACGTATTTACCTCAAAAGAATAAAGCGCTGAATTGGTCTCGCTGGGGTGTGAAGCTGTGAGAAGCAGCTGGGCAGAATAACAAATGGCATTGCTTGCGGCAGGAGAAGTGGGGTAGGCATCGGGTGAGAGTGTGAGTGTGTGTGTGAGTGTGTGTGAGAGAGAGAGGAGAGGAGAGGAGAGAGAGAGAGGAGAGAAGAGAGAGAGAGAAGAGAGAGGAGAGAAGAGAGAGAGAGAGAGGGAGAGAAGAGAAGAGAGAGAGAGGAGAGTAGAGAGAGGGGAGAGAAGAGAGACAGTGAGAGGGAGAGGAGAGAGAGAGAGAGGCGAGGGCGACAGAAAGGGGGAGAGAGAGAGAGCGAGAGAGAGAGAGAGAGAAGCAGGCTGTACCCCTCCTTGGCACCATAGACCACCTATTTCATCTTGTGCCCGCCCAGGCACACGGGGGCACTGCTGGAATAATGGCGACCATTCGTGGCAAATTGTGGGCTTCCTTCCCTTGACTGCACACACCCCTGACATCATGGCAGCCACACCTGGTATATTTTGGCCATCGTATTTTCAGCCCATCTCTGGCATCCTGCTGGCCATGGCACAATGTAGGTAATTATTAATATGAGTTGGTAGTCTTGATATAATGGTGCCCACTGTGGCACAATGCAGGATGGCGCTGGCATATTGATTCCATCACTGGCAGAATGATGGCCATTCCTGGCAAAACTCGTGTCCCATTTGTGGCATCCTTGGAACACTGTGGGTATCTCAAACTAAACCGTTTGGACAATTTTAGCCCCATATTTTCGGGTAGATTTTCGCTTTAGAAATACAATATAAATGCACACAAATTGGAGAAAACGTTGAAGACGCCTCTTTTACAAACACGGCGTCACAATGCATTAACCCCTCCCACCCCAGCCTGCTCTCCTGTGACGCGTTGACTTTATGTTCGTCTTGGACCATATACAGAGCTCCACTGCCTATTAGCTAGGTTTGCATTATTGAAATACCATATACATACATATATACATATTTCACCTTATATAATCCACTTCTATAGGGTTTCTAGTCCACATGGCATTTATGGTAAACTGCAGGCTTGACGCCAAATTGCCACCGCTCTTGGTATTTTACATTTTTGAGAACATTTAAATCTATGGTTAATTTAGATATTATGAGACTTCAATGACTTCAAGTTTTTCCCTCGCAGAGTGAATTGATAGGAAGCGAGTGTGCGTGACCCTCCTGCAGAATTAGGGCTCTCTCTGTAGACACTCTGCATTTTGGCCTAGTGGCCCCTTCTGTGGCAAGCTACCAGCAATCAATCAATCAATCAATCAATCAGTAGATTTGTGGAGCGCTTCTTGTCACCTGCCAGGGTATCCAGGCACGAGACAAGGGCAGCTGGTTTAAAGGGCTGCTACTGACCAGAGCCACACAACCCCATACTTAGGAGGTTGCTATGGGACGCCGGACAGCTTTACCACAGACTTGAGTGCTCATGAGGAGTCAGGAAGAGGGTACTACCTCATGGAGTCTACCCTGCGGATTCCAAGAGGGTCACATTTTGCACACCCGGGTGTTCCAGGTGTGGAAGAACAAGACCCGATATTACCGTGCATTTATCCCTCACAGGACAATCGCAGGAAGCAGCAGCGGACAAACCTCTTTCCCAGTTTTATTTTTCTGATGGGGACCACACATTTTACAGTTTTGATATCACTTTAAACTTTAACTTGCAATCTTTCTTTTCTTTGACTAAATGCTGCATTTTCTCTGAGGGAAGCCTGTCCCTCCTGCTAAGCTAGGAAGGGTAAACACCGAATTCCACATAGAAACCTGATTTTAGTTTTAGGCACTATGGGCCAGATGTACGATCTGTTTTTGCGTGCGCAAACGTGTTTTCAACCCGTTTGCACATGCAAAAACCTCATGGGCCATGTACAAAGCCTATTTAGCGAGTCGCAATTTATTTGCGACTCGCTAAATAAGTTTTGCGACTTATAGGAAGGGGTGCTCCCTTCCTAATAGCGACCGCATGTACCAATGTTTTGCGACAGGAATTGCAGTTGCAAAACAATTGCAAATTACCACCCTCTTCAAGAGGGTGGTAAAGGATTCGCAAATGGGACCCTTCCTCTTTGTGACTGGCTCAGAAAATATTTTTTAAGGGCAGGCAATAGTCCCAGGGAGAACGGGCTGCATTTAAAAACAAGCATTTACAATGCAACGGTCTCGGCATTGTTAAAGTCAGAGCTATTGGCATTGCTGATGACATTATTTTTGTTTATGTTTTTAAAACATGTAAAGAAACGGCATTGTTATTTACAATGTCAATAGCTTAATCTGTGTGTGGGTGCAAATGCAATAGGTCTCGCATTTGAGAGTGATTAAGCTATTGACATTGTAAATAACAATGCCGTTTCTTTAAATGTTTTAAAAACAAAAACATAAACAAAAATAATGTCATGAGCAATGCCAATAGCTCTAACTTTACCAATGCCGAGACCATTGCATTGTAAATGCTTTTTTTTTTTAAAGGAGAGAGTAAAACACTGTCAATGTTTGTCCAAATAAATGAGAACCGGCCCTCTGAAAACTACAGCCAGGGACAGTACTCCTACTGGCACTTGTGAAAATGCTGTGAACAGTTTCACACGGCAGCAAACTCTAAGGGATTGTATCTACAGCGCTTCTCCTCCAGAGAAAACAGTTACTAAGGTGAGATTTTCAAATGGGAGAAAGCAATATATATTTATGTAATAATCAAACACGGATGCTCTTTCGGGTCCACATATGACGTTTACGTTATTTAATATAGAAAGGACTACGGACAACATGTTAGCATAGACAAAATTCAAACTTTTCCCCCAAAAGTGCGTTCTGGCCCCCCCAAAAATGAGGAATCTGGGAAGCCATTTGCACCGCTGCGGGTGAGAGCTGTGCAGTCATTATCTATTTAGAGGCTGCAATGCACTGAGGCGATTTGCATGTACCCCCAGTCAGCTGCGAGCAAGTTCACACGTGGACTGAAAACAAAGCATCGCCGAGTGGGGTCAATTTTCTGTGAAGGGTGCTCGCCTGGCGGGTTTCCCTCTCAATGGCCCCGCTCCAGTACTCATTGTGTTCAACAGATACATCTACATACGGAGAGCGCAGGAAAACACAGACCACTTTCCTGAAAATTCTCGACTTTGCAAAACAATACCAAGCTCTTGTCATTTTGAAAAGGCTGATCGAGACCCAGGGGGTTCATTTTGAGACATTTACTTTTCTATGGGATTACACTGTGCTTTCCAGGGTCAGCCCAGGCCCTATCACTGAGGGTGAGGCAGTCCCAGCGAAGGTCTGGTGAAAGATGCATGAGACAGAGCTAATGCAGTCCATCGGCAATTTCAGAAGCATTTATTCAGGGCCTATATCCAACTTTACCCATATTATCGAAAGTTATTTCTTTATTTGTTTTGCCTCAAAGGGAATAAAACATTCTTGAAGTTTTGGTCCTAAAATGTTTTATTTGATTTAGAAAATATTTTGTAGAGATTGTAGCTATCTGCAACACATTTGCATACTTTGAAATCAAATAATACACATTCAAAACCTTCAAAGCACCCCTTTTTATCAGTGCACATTTCAGCAGCAGATCACCACAACCGAGTCCAGGCCCAGGATTGCTATGCAAAATAATAGACAACACGAGGGGCGCGCCTGTGTTTACCGGTTATAACAGGGAGCTCCTGGTTACTGAAAACAACACGGAAGTATTATCCTCAAAGGTGAATGAATATGTCAATTGATCGAATCAAGCACTTTGCCAGATAAACACATTGCAACAGTTTGCAAACACAATATTTGAGATAGACCCTACGCAGACCTGCCAACACTCCCGATTCAGGCGGGAGACTACCGATTTCAAGGCTAGTCTCCCGCCTCCCGATTCAAGCATCCATAAACCCGGTTCCTCGGGGTTTCAGCTGACACGGCTTGGTATTGTGTAAGGTGCTAATTCTTCCCAGCAATAGTCAGAGTGGCGATGCAGGGGCTCTTGAAGGGGTGAAAAACCAACAAAGGCTCGTTAACAAGCAAATGGTCTTTAAAAGACCTGTGAAGTACTCGGGGGGGGCGCCAGGGCCGGTGCCACTGCACTTGCTACACCATTGATAACTACACCCGCGGCACTGACAGCGGCCACGGGTCCCACCCTACCAATAACTAACTGTCCGATAACTATAATATAACGCTACCTTTCTTACACGGGTGCGCAGGCTTTGTACAGATCTTGTTTCAAACCTGTGTATGTGAAATGTCTTCTGTTACTGGTATGTCATACAACAGTTCTCTGCATCAACGCGATAAATCAGGACAATTAGGAACGAAAATGAAACGATTGGGAAAATATCTGGTAATTTGGCACGTTTAATGCTATTAATGTTTAGATGAAAACAAGAGGCAAGGAGCTCTTTGTGCACGCCACTGCACATGGCAAGAGAACTGGAATGGAGGAATATTTACGTCAAAGAAAATATGGAACGTATTTATTTCTAAAATCACGAGCCTTAATTTTAAGAGGATTTGTGCACGGTAGCAAAGACAATCTACCCTGCTGAGTTACCCGCGCTTTCTTTACTTGTAATCCATCAAGCCAAACAGCTGCAGCAGCATTGCAAGTCGAACATCACCGAGGGAGCCCTCGTCCTGATTACAGCACTGATAAGGAGAGAAACAAGAAGACCCTTGGAGAGGTGAGGAGACCAGAGCAGCAACCGGACGAAGGGGGAGCGGACGAGCACACGACCGCCTTTCTCCGAGGCAGAGCAGAAATGCCTCGGAGAAAGGCAGCCTCCTTTTCGGATTCGGGGGCGTGTTTTGCTGTTGTCTCCTCCCTGAGACTTTTCGCAAAAAACACGCCCCCGATCCGAAAAGGACGGGGCATGATTGGAGTGACGGGACCTCTTCTCCAATGGCTGGTCAGCATTTACGAGGCCAGCCAATGGAGAACAGGGCAGAAGAGGGGCGGGTTCAAGCCCCTCTTCTCCCAAGTCATTAAATCTCGGAGCGAGACTGCGCAAGCGCAGCCTTCGCAGCCGAGACCTAAAAACTGCTTTATTTAAAAGCAGTCCCAGACGTGGGGTCTGCTGAGCCCAGCAGGCCACCATACCTGGGATGGCCTGCCATTCCCAATGGGGTCACAAATTGTGAGTGGCTTATTAATATTTATAAGCCTCGCATTTTGCAACCCCATTGGGAATCGCTAACAGTGTCTCTGACACTGCTGTACATCCCAATTTGCGACTTTCAAATTGTGACGCAATTTGCGAGTAGCAAATTGAGTGGTCGTACATCTGGCCCTATTATTGCTTAACTTGTGGGAGCTTGGCCACGTCACATCAAGATTGCGGGCTCTCCATCTACCTTAATGGCACACGGCTTCACAGCATTATGGAGGCCGTCTATAGGATAACGGTGGTGGTGTGGGGTATGTTGCAGAAATCCTTATTATGAGGGCCCTTATCCTAGGCCAAATGCTGACCATCTTCTACACCTGGAATATTAAGGATCACTCTGATCGTTTGTAATAATAATTTTGGGTGCCAATTTACATTTCTATGATATATATTTTGTTTTAGTTACGATAAATTAAATACATTCCAAGAGCTTGTAATGTTACTTTTTAGTAAATACGCATTTGCTCCGTAGTTACCATCTTGGCGATTTCTATCAAGTACCTTTCAAAATCTTTCAAAGCCTCTCTCCGTCCTCGGCCACAATACTTAAAGGCACAATTAATAGTCTACTTTCAGCAGGGCTCACTAATCACACACACTCTTCCCTGTCATCTAACCATTCTTACATCTCCTTCAGATTCACCCCCAGCCTCTGTGTGGATGCCCACAAACCATGAAACAAACTCTGCTCTACTGTCAGAAGGACTAACCGGAAATGCAGATCCAACAGGAAGTGATGTCATTTCCCTCACGTCTCTGTATCCACAGTATGCAGTGCCAACAATACACAATAGGGATATGTTTGTTGGTAGTAGCCCTGGGCAGAACATTGACATTTTTGGATACAATTCTTAATTCCTTAATTCAGGTGCCTCGTCTCACTGTACCAATATCCTAACATTGGGCACAATAATCATGTCCGGTTGGTCTCAGGGAAGTGTCTTTTTGGAGTTTTACAAATGACTTGTCAAGTTCAACAGTTCAATCCAGAGGCATTTCCCAGTGGTTTTTATACAACGCTGTGATACTGTTGTAATCAGAGTACAGAGGCCGTGGTGGAGACTGTAAGAAGGTTTATTAGATCTCAGTTCCAAGCAGATAAGGTGATAGCTAAGCCCACCAGGAGCAGCATCCTCGAAGCTCAGCCCACACACTGCAACTGACCCCCCTCCAATCCCACAAACACAAAACATTCTAGATGACCTCACACACTGGCTGAGCAGCAGGGACCTGGAACGCTTAGGAGGATGTGTTAGATACAACAGGTACATTCTTCTATATATGTTAGGACAAGTCGGGAATAGATAAGAGATAAGCCTCACTCCCGAAACAGGGGGCTCCCAGTGGCCAAAAGCTGCAAGGAGGGTCATGAGCAGCTGAGAGTGAAGAGTGGAAGATAAGGGAGGATAAGGAACAACCAGACAGCTGTAACTTTGGGTTTGAGGTTGGACATCTTTAATCCTGGTGGGGTTCCACAGAATCGAAGTATGCACTTGTATTTTTTTGGGGAGATTAAATACTTAATCACAGCTGATTAAAGTCGACTTTCTTATCAAATGCCACATATAATAACACTTGCCTGTTTGCTAGTCCCCCCCACCAGGCAGAATAGGTTTCCTTTCCATGTGTAAAATATCTAGGTTTCTTCTGTGTCTCCTCCTCCTTATAGATTAAGGTAACACTGATCACTCTTATTGGACAACTAGGGGACATGCTGAACAGATGTGAACATTTGGGGCCTGAATCACAAGGGGCCTCCGCACTCGTGGGGAGGCCCACAGTCGTGGGGGGGTCTCTGCACTTGGGGTGGTATCTCGACATAGAACTCTCAGTGCAGAGATTGTGCCCCTGTCTCTGTCCTTGAGACAGTAAGAAAAGCAGGAAGTGGAAGGGGATTGGCTATGTCTTATACCACCCTAACTGGGTGGGATCAGTGCAAGTCCACGCCAACTTCCTGGTTTTGGTCTTGTTAATGAGGTGGGTTCACCTCACGAGTAATTGACTGTGATGAGGACGGGAACATAGGACGTTGGACTTAGGGTCATTCTCAGTTACCGCTCTGCGTTCTTCCAGAGTCTTGGAAGTTCTCTAAGGTGGTTTGCAGGCACTCTGTCATTTTACCATTGCGCCTTATGAAAACAGCGGGATCAATAAGACCATTGTCCCCAGAGTCGCTTTGCATGGCCCGATTCAATGCGATCTTTGAACTTCTAACTTTTCTGGGGAACATGATGTTCATGACGTGGGTGGTCAAGAAGACCATTAGGAATCCGGGTATATCTCCTTTCTCCTCTTGTTCCGGTAGACAGTACAGGCAAATGCTGTCTCTCCAAGCCCTGTCCTCCAATTCTGTCTTTTTAGTCTTTTGTGGTATTCCAAAGCGTCTCTCTTCCAGGTAATCTACCTTTTTTTCCAAGGTGCCACTTTTGTACCGAAGGACGTGGCTTCTATTCTTAGGCATTTCACTTCCATGGACGCGCCTACCATTGTCGCTTTAAGTTTGATAATGATGGCACTAATCATTAACATTTTCTCCATAATTTCCTCGAGAGTGACGTCGGACATCTTAGGCTTCCTAGATTTAGTTGTAGTTTTTGAGGCAGAGAGTGCCTCTCAGAAAAATAGCTGCCTAGACCTTCTCTGGTAAGACATGTCTGGAAAGACCTGTTTTTTAAATTGAGTGATTGTCCACTCTCCTTTACCATGTGATCTTTCTCCCTGTGGGCCTTTTCTTTGAGCACTGGTCTTTTATAGTCCATCATTACTCGTCATGAGTATTGTAAGTGTTCGGCCAATCACGAAGCTCCAGTATCTTCTGCGCATTCCTTGCTCTCCGTTTATCATGTTTTAGGTCCTTCCACCCGTATTACAGCAGTGTAACAGCTTGTCACTTTTAATTTAGGCATGGACAACATGCTCATGTGATTTGGGGCAAAAATGCCGCTAAAGAGCACAGGAACTCAGCTCGAGCGGCTGTAGGCTGCTCTTCATTTCCCGCTCCATTTAGCGCTATTTTCTGAGCGCAGCGTGCGTCCGTGGGTTCATTTTGGATGCAAGGTTGCATTTTGTGCTAAGAAATTATCAAAAATATGTCGGTTTACACTCCACAGAATTGAGCATAAACTTGTGTAATTTTGCTGTATTTTTGCATGATTTTTATGCTAAAGCAGAACATGCAAATCATGTCCACCCCTCTATTAACTGCTCTCACTGTCCATCTTGTATCGCACTCGGGTCTTACTTACAGCAGGGTAGTGCAACCAAGTTTGGAGGTACGTCATCACTGCTCGTCTTTCTTCTATGAGGTGCTGGCTTAAACTCAATCCATCAATATTTATTTGAGGCCTACGGGTACCTTTATGCAGTCTTTGTTGTAATTCTACAATATTAATTTCTGCACAATTCTTTCACGTCTAGTCTGTCCCTACTCACTGACCCGCCTCTGTAGCAAACTTTGGGGCCTATGTACCAGAAACTGGTAGAGCGCTACGTTACGCCAAAATTGGTAACGCCATGCTCTGTCAGTTTCAAAACAGAGGGATGTGCCATATTTACAAAAATAAGGCGCACACCTGCATTTCCCCTAGTGCCGGCGCTAAAGAAGCTCCCTAGCGCCAGCCCAGGGCCCCTAGCACCATTTTGCTAGGGTGCCTGCCCTGCAGGCGCAATTGTTTATGTACAGGAAGGGACACCTTCGAAGGAAGGGTCACCTTCCTGCACATAAACAATCTTCACAGGTGATTTACTCTAGCCATGTGTGCTCAGAATGCAGCACATGTGGAAAGAGCAATATTCGAAGAGAAATAAAACTGTCCTCCTCGTTTCACCTGTATAAAACCAGGTATTTCCTGGTCTTATTTTTGGGGCTGCCCCATACCTTGTAAATATGGGGCATCTTCAAAAAGCAATTGGTGTTGCGGCGGAGCGCCCACTGCAACACTCATTTTCCGCCCCTTTCACGCTAAGTGCTGCGTGAATAGAGGCATTTTTTACAAGGCAGCGTTAAGCCACATTGAGTGGCTCAACACCGCCTTGAAAATAAGGTGGAGGACTTAACGCCACCAGAACGTCGCAACAGGTGACATTTTGATGGCGTTAACTCCTTGTTAATGTGTCCCTTTGTTTGTCACGTTTGCTGTGTCCCAGCAAATCCAGCTTAAAGAAATTCTTGGTCTCATCTGACTGACGATTTTCTTTAAGTGCCTCTGATGATGATCAGATCCGCTAGTGGGTTTACTGCATAGGCAGCCGTGTGCCTTCTGAACGGAGGGTTAGCCGTCAAAACCAACTGCGGCCATCCACCAAACGTTTAGTATTTTGACAGGAACCTCCATGGCGGCATTTCCTCTCAAGGTATAGAGATTATCGCCTGGCCAGCAGTGATCTTTACATTTTTCAGGCGTGGCAGACGTAAATTTCACTCCCACCCTGACAGAGTACTTACTGTCAAACCTTTAAATCAGCCCCTTAAGTGCTTAAGTGTGTCTTTCTCTTCGCACAAAACACAATGCGGGATAATCTTGGTGTGCTGGTCTGAGCGCCAGTCTCCTTGGGTTCAATTATATAAGACTCTAAAAGGTCTATTCATGCCCCTCTACAAAATATATGTATCTTGGCAGTATATTTTCTGGGATTTGTGCACATTGTGAAAGTGTAATTAAACGTTCTCCAAGCCTCTTGCACACAGCTACATAGGATCTTGGCATTGCATGATCAAGTGATGTCATTCTTCTGCGTCTCTCAAGACGATGGCACGACTCACTCAGTGTCTGCACCTCTACAACCCTGTGGTCCTTCAGGCCCCATGCATGAGACTGTGAGACTCTGGAGCTTCACCCTCTGTGTGCACCACACATTGGAACATGGTGCACGGTACTCCTTGTGTGTGCCTCCTTGTACGTCCTCAACACTATCACCGTGCTGCACATTGCACATATAGAATGATTAGACTATGCCGCACAATATGCCTGCACAGTGCTCTATAAAACTACTATCCAACTCCAGGAACAGAGCTCTTAAGACCATGGTGCCCCAGTCACCTTTCATATTGCTCTTTAAGATTATTGTGCTTTGCGCTGCGTGTAGAGCTCCGTAAGACTGTGTTGCACCATATTGCATACCTATTACACTGTCCAATGGCCGTGATTAACACCATGCTTGGGGCTCCCTAAGACGATGATGGATCATTCTCCGTTCCCATCGCTGTAAAAGACTACCAAGCTTCACACCTGAGATGGAGATCCATAAGACATTGATTGATGGACATCGTCCTTGTCTGGTGCTCTATAAACCTGCCGTGGTTCACGCTGTGAGTGGAGCTCTGTTAGACGGTGATACCCCTTCTTCTATTCTGGTGCTCTACAAGACCAGCATGCTTCACACCATTAGAGGAGCTCAGTAAAACCCTGGTTCACCACTCTCTTGTTTAGCACGTTATAAGATGACCACGCTATGTGCTGTGTATGGACCTCCTTAGGACGATGATGCACCAATTAATTGCCCATGACTCTGTAAGATTTCAGTTCTTCCCCTCATGTGTGTAGCTCAGTGGGATTATGATGCACCATTCTCCTTGCCTGATGCTCTGTAAGATTGCTGTATTACACACCGTGTGTGGCGCTCAGTAGGACTATGATGGGTAAAATGTGGTCTTGGTGGTGCAGGCCAAAAATAAAATGGACTAAGTGGTTTAAAGCTCTTAAAATTTGACAATGGATTGATTGGTCAGGTGGAAATACAGGCTATTGGAACAGTCCAGGAGGGAGATCACAACTGCAAGAATGACAGCATTTTTTTAGGATAAGTTGAGGTAGGGGAGGACCCCTTGTAGCAGATTAAGGTGGTGGAAGGAAGACTTGGTGATGGAATTATTCTGGAGAAGAAAGGAAAGGTCACAGTCAAATAGAACTCCGAGGATACGAGCTTTGGATACTAGTCTACAGATTCAGACTAGTCAGGTGGTGAGGTTTGGTCAACACCGTGAGGAGGATCTCGCTTTTGTCACCGTTCAGGCAGGCCTGCTTCCTGCATCCAACAGTGAATATGGGAGAGACTGATGGATAGCTTGGATTGGTTGCTGGAGTTACCATCAGGCTTGAGGTGGAGTTGATGGTCTTCTGGCATAGCTGATGTTGGCATGGGCATCAATGCAAAAAAAAAAATGCTAGAGGTAGCGGTAGTGAGATCACATACTCTTTGACCTTATTGACATCACAGGAAGTGACATCATACGACCCTTGACCCTGATTGTTTGCAGGAACACATGTCACAAGACCCTAACATTACAACAGTTGACATCATTGAACTTCCAAATTAACTGCACGGTCAGCATAATACTTGCCCTGAGCTGTAATGAGCAAGCAAACAATGTAAGCCTCACCTCTTCTATGGGGATCCTCCCCCAGAGAAAAACAATGAAAATAATGGAATTAAATAATACATTTTAAATCACAACTTTCACATAAATTTGCTAAAATGCCCTAGGGTTGAATGAAACCTGATGTTCCCCAGGAATTCGCTCAATTTCTCAAAATGTGGTGTGGGTGCTCTCAAATGTCCAAAATGACCTTCATTGTCCCAGGGCTAGCATTTTGTCCTGCGTGCCCATATATTCCAATGGTGGCCCCCTTTATCAAAAATGACATAAAATATGCCATTGCAAGAATTTTTGAATTTATGCTGTTCATATACCATATTTATCCTGCAAGTCAATGATTACCTCAGTGTGGAAACGCCGGCCATTTATCATGTTTGCCACCCTTCCATTTGTCAGTGCAGAGCCAAATAATGATGTAAAAATATCGATTAGCACAAATATCGAGGTAAAAATATTGTGGGTCAGAAATATCGACAGAAGAAATATCATGGTCAAGAATATTGATTTTTAGGTAAGTAATATCAATGTAAAAAATATCGAAGTGTTAAATATCGTTTCTAAAAATATAGTTGTTAAAAATATCGATTTTCTATTGATGATATGTATTTTAGTATATATTTTATGTGTGTGATGTTTGTTTTTTGTATGAGAATTGTTTGTATTTTTATTATATGTGTTAAAATTCTAGTAGTTAATATTTATTTTTCGTTTAATTTTACGTTTTCAGTTTCGTAGCGGGTTGTGGGTTTATAGGGGAATAGGGTGGGAAGTAATTTAATTGTATACATTTTATTTATTATTCCTAGTAGTTAATTTTTAAAAAAAATGTTGAATTTTGCGTTTTTACTTCCGTAGGTGGTTGTGGGTTTATAGGGGAATAGGGTGGGAAGTCATTTAATTATACAAAATGTATTGAATAATTTATATTTATTCATATTTGTATAATTGTGATGTTATAGAGTTAAATGTGTAAATTAATTTATTAATAACTGATTGATAATTAGTTGTTAATTAATTTAAATTAATTAATAATTAAATTATTATGGTAATTGTTTAATTAATTTTAGGTGTGTGTTTTGGTGTTTATAGCTGTAAATGGTGGGAAGTAATTTATTTTTTATCGATGAATTATGAATTATTTGTTAATCAAATGAGCCGGTACTGTCCGGTACGGAGTACCGGCACTTTTTCATTTTGAGAGGGAGAGTACCGGCACTTCTCAAAAGAAATGCAATGCTTTAATTGGAGAGTACCAGCACTTCTCAGAAACAAGCAGGTACTCTGGTACAGAGAACCTGCACTTCTATTTTTCCATTTCAAGCACTGATTACATCTCTTTACACCAAGGTAGTACCCATCTGGAAAGTACATGGACACTCTGCAAATTAGCACTAATGTCTGTGGTTTCTCTTTCAAGGGGCAGCAATTGTCCATAATGTTAGCCTTTCAGTTAAAAGGCAAATTTAAATGACGACAAACTGAGATTCCCAAGCTGAGGGAGGGACTGCCCCCTGCTGTGTTCCTGGAGAGGGGCAGACAGATGAGCAAGAAACAAGCCAGGGTGCCTTCTGCATGAAAGAATTGCAAATGTATGCAGTTGGTTAATCTGCAAATGTAAAGGCTGCTTGGGAGCCAGTATACGCATTCATTGATGAAGTCACTTGAAACTTCCTGATGACAAATAGATATTCTTTTTGAGAGGCACTGTGAGGGTCTTCCAAGCTGAGCTGTGTGCTTTTAAGGGGCAGTTATAAAAAATGTTTGCACAAAGTAGAATCTGTATATTACTAAATGCTATACTTTGGAAGCACTTTTTATCTTTAACTTAAATTTACATATGCATTTTGTAACACCCCACTGTACTCTGATCTGCACCACTCTACTCTACTGTGCACCACTGTACTCTACACAACTCTACTCTACTTTGCACCACTGCACTCTGCGCCACTCTAATCTACTCTTCACCACTTTATTCTATGTCACTGCACTCTACACCACTGCACTCTACTCTGCACCACTCTAAACCACTGCACTCTCTGCCACTTCACTTTACACCATGTGAGTCTGCACCATAGCATTATACCCCACCCTACTCTACACCACTCTATACCACTGCACTCTACACCACTCTAGTCTGCACCACAGCACTGTACGCCACTCTACTCTGCACCACTCTATGCCACTGCACTCTACTGTGCACCACTCTACTCCACTACACTCTACACCACTGTACTCTACTCAGCACCACTCTACGCCACTGCACTCTACTCTGTATCACTGCACTCTATGGTACGCCGATGTACTCTGCACCACTGCACTCTATACCACTGCACTCTGCTCTGCCCCACTTCACTCTATTCCACTGCACTTTATGCCATTGCACTCTACTCTACTCTACAGCGCTGCACTCTACTTTACCTTGCACCACTCTACACTATGCCACTGCGCTCTACTCTGCACCACTCTATGCCACTGCAATCTAATCTGCACCAGTCTACTCTATGCCACTGCATTCTACTCTGCTTCACTGCACTCTACACCACTCCACTCTACTCTACTCTGTACTACTTCACTATATTCCACAGCAGTCTATGCCACTCTACACTACTCTACACCACTGCACCCTACACCACTGCACTGTTCTCTGCACCACTCTACTCCACGCACTGCACTCAATGCCACTGCACTCTGCACCAGTCCACTCAATCTATAGTGCAAGCTGCTGCATCCTTCTCAGTTTGGTTTCTGTTCACATCACAGCACAGAAACTGCTCTGTTGGAAGTTGTGGACTCCGTTAAATTGATCATTGACCTTGGCCATAAGGGCATCTTGATTTTACTGGATCTTTCGGAGGCTTTTGATTTTGTCTCCCAAACCATTCTCTTATAGCGTATATCTGACTTAGGGGTGGCAGGTATGGGGTAGAAGTAGATCAGTTCTTTTCTGGATCAACGTGAACAAGCAGTATGGATGGACCCCTTTGTTCCTGACTGTAAGGTTCTTGAACAGGGTGCCCCTCAAGGGTCTTCATTGGGTTCATCATTGTTTAATGTTTGCATGTCCCCCTTGGAGTCTGTCGTGGAACCTTTCGGCATTAAGATTGTGTCTTATGTGGACGATACTCACCTTCTCTTATCCTATGATAATGATTCTCTAATACAGCAGGGAACGTTTTCAGATCATATGAGAGTAGATATGAATTGGGTGAAAATCAATTACCTGCAAAGCAATCCAGGTAAAACTGAAGTATTAGTATTTGGCCCTGCTACCTTCCCTGGCTGGGAGGGCTGTGGCCTGGAGAGTTTCCTTTGGCCCCTGCTCCGGCTGTAGCAGCCAGGAATCTGGACATACTATTGGATCGTCAGCTTTCTTTAAAGGGGCAGATATTCTTAGTGGTCGGATCCTGTTTTGGAATTATAAGAGCTGTGAACATTTTGTATATCTTCTCCCTCAAGAGCCCCTGAGAAAGGTTGCGCATCCCTTAATCTCTTCGTGGTTGGATTAGTCCAATGCGCTTAACCTTGGCCTTCCAGACTATCTCCTCAAGTGCCTTCAAATTGTGCAGAATATGGCCACTCGCCTTTTATTTAAAAGACGCCAGCGTGCTTCTATTTCCTATTGCCTGGCAGAGGGACATTGGTTACCCATGAGAAAGAGAATCTTGTTTAAGTCCCTGCTATTAAATTAGCCCACTGGGATTTCTATGAAACAGGCCCTAGGTATATTTCAAAGAGATTGTGCCAAACAGGAACCCTTCACCCGTTTGAAGGTTGTCCCACATTTAAACGTGTGGGGTGAGGAGAGTCTTCATTCGCACTCTTGGCGGCTCAGGCATCGAATCGCCTCCCTTTTACGCTCAGGGATACTCAGAGTGAAATCTGTTTTCCTAAAATGTTAATAACTTACTTGTTTAGGTTTATTATGGATTGACATTAAGAACTTCTACCTGTCTGCTATGCACCGGGACACTTTCCGGGTAGCCATGTGCTTTACAAGTTTGTTCATTCATTTATTTGTACTTTACACCACTCCACCCTTCTCAATTCCACCCCACGCCACTGTGTGCCTCTCCACTCTATGCTACTCCACTCTATGCCACTCTTCTATATGCCATGCCACTCCACACTGTGCCAATCTATGCCAGGCCACACAATACCACACAACTCTATCCCATTCTACTCTACACCGCTCCACTTGGCCGCACTTCCCCCACCCCACTCTACTCTGCGCCACTCTATGTCACTCCAAACCACTCTACTCCACTAGGGGTGGGCGGAATTTGCGAAATCCACTTTCGCAAATTATCGCGAAAATGTTAAAAATTATCGCAAACACGCGGAAATATCGCGAAGATGCGGAAGTTTTTTTCCCGCATGTTCGCGAGATTTTCTGCATGGTTGCTGCTCGCCAACTTACCCATGTGGTTGCTCGCGGGCGCGGCCATCTTGTTTTCAGTTGTCTTGCGGTGCATGATCGTGAGAAGAAAGACGTGATCGCGCGACGCATCACGTCACTGCGGGCGCGAACTGTCGCGAGACAGCGCAAATGGCTAAAAACAATACAACATCTCATGGAGAACGCGACCGGATCAAGAAAACTTGTCGGCGAACGCAGGGATTCAGGTAAGGCGATCGCGCACGCGCGAGAATGTATTATTTTACAGCGCGAGCAAGAACCAAATTATCGCTAAGCTGCGGAATGCGGAAATTTTGACATTTTCGCGCTTTCCGCGGAACGCGAAAATGTCAAATTATCGCAATTTCCGCGAACGGAACGAAATTTTCGCCCAGGCCTATACTTCACTCCATTCTATGTCACTCTACTCTACCCCATTCTATGCCACCCCACACCACTCTCCTATGCTACACCAGTCTAGTCTACTCCACTCTACGTCACTCTATTTTATGGCAATCCACTCTACACCACTGCACTATCTACGCCAGTCCACTCCACTAGTCTTTACTGCACTCCATTCTACTCTATGGCACCACACTCTACACCACTTCACTTTACTGTACGCCACTGTGCGCCACTCTGCGGCACTCCAAGCCACTATACTCCACTCTGCGCCACACCACTCTATGGCACGCCACTCCACTACAGTCTACTCCACTCCATGCTGGTGTACAGCATGGCTAAAAGACATCAGCAAAGTCAATAGGTCTCGCATAAATGAAACCTATTGGCTTTGCCAATGCTTGTTTTTAAAGCTATTATGCGAGATGAATCTGAGTTCTGTATTTATTTAACACAGCTTCCTGTTCATCTCACAGAATTGCACAAAACACTGTCTTCTGGTTTTGAAGGGAGTTGACAAAAATACATTAATCTAGTCAGTGGCTTAATTGGAGTATGTGTGACCGGGAAGCCTGGATTCAAATCCTGGATTCCCTTCATGACTAAATGTGTGATCTAAATTAAATCAATTTACTTCATAACTCTAATTTAATTACCAGTGACATTGGAGCGCACTTTCAAGTAATTCAGTTTAAGGTGGATTGTGCACAATAAACCTCACTTGTATTTTTTTGTGGCCTGTAATATTCCACCATCCATAACAATAATATTGCCCATGATGTAAGGCACACCAGATATTTGCTTCTCTTTGTTGACACCTGGTGTTGTCAAGAGGGATGGTTAATGAATATTTTAAAATTTATGTTTTGAATCTTTCACTTCAAATAAATGTCAATGCATTGTTGTAATCTAATTTACTAGAGTGAAAGACTACCATATATATTTTTTAAATAAGATTTTATTGTTGTATGCCAAAAGAGGTGACATAGAATAAAAAGTAGCTAGGTATGTAGCAACAGATTCCTTCATACAATTACAGAAGAACAGTGCTAGGTTACATACATTTATGAAGAGTTAGGACCCATAATAAACCTTTCCTCACCACCCACTGCCCAGTCATGACTGCATTAACTATCAGTGTGGGGAAGCAGAGAAATGAACCCTGTGGTGCTTAAAAGACAGTTTTCTGTTGGGAACGTCGCGTCGGAGTGTTAGAGGTAGACGCCTTTAGACCACTGCCTTGTGTCGTTGCCTAGATGTGGAAAGAACCAGTACATTGAGGCCGAGAGTCTTTGTGTCGGGGTGGATTACGGTGGGAGAATAATTCTTGGTGCAGTCTTTAAAGCCCTCCACCAAAATACCCCACACCGGTGCAATAGATCTGCTCGTTCCCCCCTGTGTCATAGGGTGCTCTCAGATCGAAACCATGAAAGCGAGACCTTGGTCCACCTTCCGATAGTCGGAGGAAGCGAATCCTTCCAGTGCAGTGTAATATTAGGTTTTGCTAGAGGAAGAGCAAGGTCGGGGAGCTTGGTGGAGGGTTTCTCGAACTTAGGGCGGAGAAAGACACTTAATGAGACCACTTCTTTGGTATTCATTATTACACAGCCCTTCATTTCGATAGCACCTCGAGGACTCTCTGCCGCTATGAAAGGACGGTGGGGCAAGACTAAACCATATTAGGCAAATCAACATCTAATTCCAGGGAATGCAGCTGCGACTCACCAGTATATATTGTTAATTTCAGCAGGTGTAAGGTAGGCTTGGTTCAGAATATTACATTGAGTATACTTAGAGCGGGAGCAGCAGGATTCTTTGTAGGAATATTCCAATATTTTAGCCCAGTCTGCATCGTGTAGAGATTTGGCCATGTCTGTCTCCCAGTTAGTGTGGAGAGAAGCCCGGGAGTGGTCCCCACATTGCAGGAGGGCTCTGTACACCCATTTTACCGCCAGTCCCTATGGCGTAGAGCATTTGTAAAACCTTGTATGGAGTTGATGCTACATGGCGGACATGAAATGAGGTATTTAATGATTATTTAGGAAATTTTAAGGTGTTTGCAAGTAAGGAATTGACCCGGGTGAAGGTTGTAGTCCACTATAAGGGTTTGGGAATCCAGTAGCTTGCCATCAGCAATCAAATTCCCCAATTTTGACAGGCCTGCAGCAGACCACTGACGGAGTTGCCCTGAATGAAGCCGTCCTGTGCGAGTGGGGAGGCCTCTCGAAGGGTTTGCGGTAGCATAGAGTTTCTTCATGTTAGTGAGTCTACGGGTCATGGTAAGGCAAGAGAAAGCCATACGAAATAATTGTGGGTGCCGTTGCGTAGTATGGTTAGGTGGAAACAATAAGTAGTGCACTAAGTGGTCCTTAAGGTCTCTACAGGGGTTAACCATGTCACAGGCAGGTAGTGGCCACATAGCCAGCAAATCACCCATTGGAGCTGAGCAGCTAAATAATAGCTTTCAAAGTCCAGAAGGACTAGTCCACCGGCAGTCACAGGTAGCTTTAGAGTGGAAAGAGCTGTCCGGTGGCGCCCTAGGCCCCAAATCAGAGATAAAGGGGACGTGTTAAGGTGTCTGAAGAAGGAACTGGGGATGAGCAGGATAAGGTTTTCAAAAAAATACAATGACCGGGGTAACACAACCATCTTCGCTAGTATCATAGGGCTCATTACTGAAATGTTTAGAAACATGATCAAAATTTTGCTGTTACATTCTCATGAGAGAAAAACTAGGTACATTTTTGGCCTGAGTGTGAAATTCTGCCCTGCTTTGCAAAGTTTTCCCCACTCCGTGCTCCTCGTATCGCGCGGTGTTCTGAAAATCCTCGCTGCCTGATGGGAACAGGGGCCCATGGTAATAGTAATAAACTTTTTTCTTTATTCACAGTATCACACACCCATTGCAATAAGAATAATGAACACTTTAAAGTGAAAAGTATTTATTACTACAGGAACAACCTCAATATGTTTAAAACAACTACACAGAATAATATTAAAACAGCAAGCAGGCACATTTTAAATAAAAAGAATAAAATAAACATTTATAATCATCTAGAACCTAAGATTCTAACATCAATGTCTATGCGCTACACTAGAGAGCATGGTAGGCCGAGCAACTTGCAGTCTAGAGTTTCTTAGGGAGAAGGGATGCACTGCATACCTTATTGAAAGCAAAGGCTGTCTTCATCATTGAAGGCGTGAAGACAGTGTTCCCTGTGTAGGCCAAATACACACTGCAGTCTTAGGTGCCTATCACGATCCGGCAAAAACCGGGTACGAACCGTCGGACGGAGCATAATCTCCGCCCGACGCGTACCCGGTCGACAATTTTCACAAACAAGGAATCACGATTCGCACGGGTACACCATTACCGTACGATTCGTAAAAAAGCCCGACCGAACAAAAAACACCTACCAATGCGATCCGGGAAAGCGCCGACCTGACGTCGGGACGCTCGCAGCCAGCCATTCACGACCCAGGAATCACGATTCGCACCGACGTCACCCCGCACGGTGAATATTTTGCGGCAGCCAAAAACTGCCGGGAAATCAGGACGACGCGAACAAGGACCACCAGTACGCGACGGACAGATGACGACGCGAACAAGGAGGACCAGTACGCGACGGACAGACATGGACCCGAACCTACGAGTCATCCCTGCCCTCATAGCAGTACACCTCCTCTACAGGTTACGACGCAGACGCCGCAGAAGGTCAGAATAACTAAGGGAGGGGGGAAAGTGGGGTGGGGTGGGGGTGGCACGACCAGGGCAGGCCACAAAACAACCACATAAGTCACACACCACACATGGCCTGGACATACCTGACTCCCATGCCCTGGTCACCACGAGGGGGTGGGGGCGTGTCCTGATAAGCCAGCGACCGCCACAACGGAAGTCCGTCACCACGCGAACCGGCAACACAACCAGACAGGTACGTCCCGTACCCACGCCTGAAGAGCGTGGGTACCAGTCGGACCACGCCCACACACGTCACCCCAACAATGGCGGGACGGATCGCACCCACGTGGCAAAGGCCTGGGTACGGGCCGCACAAACATCACATAGCGTGGGGACGGATATGTACGGACCCTACCCCCACCCCGTATGCAAGGAGCGTACCCCCCAGCCCAACAGTGCAAGTACGACCCGTACCCCCACCCGCAAATGCAAGGAGCGTACCCCCCAGCCCAACAGTGTCAGTACGACCCGTACCCCCACCCGCGGACGTACGGAGCGTACCCCCACCCCAACAGTGTAAGTTCGACCCGTACCCCCACCCGCAAATGCAAGGAGCGTACCCCCCAGCCCAACAGTGTAAGTACGACCCGTACCCCCACCCGCGAATGCAAGGAGCGTACCCCCCAGCCCAACAGTGTAAGTACGACCCGCACCCACACCCGCGGACGTACGGAGCGTACCCCCACCACACCAGTGTCAGTAGACTCGTACCCTCACCTCGAATGCATTGTGCGTACCCCCACCGTGTATGTGCCAAGCGCACATATCCTGAAATCGGAGGTGTGTGTGCAGAGTCCACCCAGCAGTGCCCTGAGACAGGAGGGGTGGGTGTGGAGTCCTCCCAGCAGTGCCCTGAGACAGGAGGGGTGGGTGTGGAGTCCTCCCAGCAGTGCCCTGAGACAGGAGGGGTGGGTGTGGAGTCCTCCCAGCAGTGCCCTGAGACAGGAGGGGTGGGTGTGGAGTCCTCCCAGCAGTGTCCTGAGACAGGAGGGGTGGGTGCCTATCACTCCCAGCAGTGCCCTGAGACAGGAGGGGTGGGTGTGGAGTCCTCCCAGCAGTGCCCTGACACAGGAGGGGTGGGTGCAGAGTCCTCCCAGCAGTGCCCCGAGACAGGAGGGGTGGGTGTGGAGTCCTCCCAGCAGTGCCCTGAGACAGGAGGGGTGGGTGTGGAGTCCTCCCAGCAGTGCCCTGAGACAGGAGGGGTGGGTGTGGAGTCCTCCCAGCAGTGCCCTGAGACAGGAGGGGTGGGTGTGGAGTCCTCCCAGCAGTGCCCTGAGACAGGAGGGGTGGGTGTGGAGTCCTCCCAGCAGTGCCCTGAGACAGGAGGGGTGGGTGTGGAGTCCTCCCAGCAGTGCCCTGAGACAGGAGGGGTGGGTGTGGAGTCCTCCCAGCAGTGCCCTGAGACAGGAGGGGTGGGTGCAGAGTCCTCCCAGCAGTGCCCTGAGACAGGAGGGGTGGGTGCCCATCACTCCCAGCAGTGCCCTGAGACAGGAGGGGTGTAACACATGTGTGTGAGGCCAGAATTATCCACATGCATACTGGCTACAAGGGAACATGTCCCCATGAACTCATGTCAACAGACTCCACACACAAGTACAGTGATCACCAAGGATGCCACGATTGTCGCAGGTGGAGACATGGCCCTGCATGCATGGCCAAAGTAGAAGGGCTCCGTCACACACACAGCTCATGTAGACACAGCTCTGCGCTAAACATTGGGAACACCCTGCAGGGAAGAAAGCTGGGTACACAGAGGAAGGAATACACCCTGGGACAAGTGCACCATGCAGTAACTGCTTACATGAACAAAGAAAGTTAGCCAACACCTTGTGATGGCACACAGATCACAGGGTCCCACCAATGAGCAGTACACTACTACACATCCCACACACCCAAACCCTTACACACCACCCAAAACCATGTAGCAGCCCCACCAACACCAATACCAGCATAGCAGTAGTGTGATAATGAAAACAAAATTAAGCTTTATTCAGCATGAGCACAATGTCCGTGGATCGCAGGCAGTTCAATCTTCACAAAGCCCATAGGGCAGTCAATGATTCTCAGCTGGATGGGGGACACAGTGGGATGCGTGTCCCCTACATTGCCTGCACAGTCAAATGGCATCGTCTTCCACACTGGTGAGGGCATCAGGGGGGGGGGAAGCAACAGGCACCGCAGGGACATCAGGGCAAAGGGGCGGCGTTGTGGGTGCAGGGATGGAGGACTCCACCACAGGGGGTGGGTCAGTGCCAAAGGCGGAGGCCAGGATGGCACTACACACCTTTGCAAGGTCCTCCAGGGAGTCCCCTGCACCCGAAGGGACCTCAGGCCCCAAGGAGGGGGGGGGGTCAGAGGGATGGGTCGCAGCGCCACCGGGGGAGGGTGGAGACAGGGGGGGAGACTCAACCACCCTGACCGGGGACCTCCTTGACCGCTTGCGTGGTGGTGTAACTGTGGGGCTCAGGGACAGAGCGGCCATGAAGGTGTCCTTGGGGGAGATGTGGCCAGGAGAGCTGAGGGGAGGGGATTTGGAGGGAGTGGACTGGGTGGAATGCGGACTCCCACTATGGCTGCGTGTCACACGTTTGCCCCCCGACCCAGTGGGTGTGCCTACCTCACCCTGTGTGTGCGTGTCAGGAGGAGTGCGGTGGACCTTCCCTGCTGGTGTGGTGCCCGTGTCCGTTGATGTGGGTGCATGCCGACGTCTGGGTGTACGTGTGACAGGCATGGGAGTGGGAAGTGTGGATGGGGCAGGGGTAGGTGGGGGGAGGTCGCGCTGCAGGAGACCCACTGCTGCAGTCAGTGTGGAGTCGATGGACCTCAGCAAGTTGCGTTGGTCAGCCTGCGATGAATGAATGCCCTCCAAGAAAGCCTCGATGTTGGTGAGGGTTTTGCCGTGGGCATGGAGGACATTAAGGATCGCAGCCTGACCAACCTGCAGTTGCCGCTGGATGTCCACAGACTCTGCATTGGCGGCAGCAGTGGAGACAGGGGCAGGGGGTGCGGTGCCTGGCAGGAAGGAGACATGCTGTGACCGGGCACGCTGGGAAGGGACACGAGCAAGTGGGAGGCGGCTGGTGGAAACTGAGGGGGCGGTGCGAGGTGTTGTTCCGCTGTCAGCTGCTGGTGCAGCCTCCGCCCACTCGGAGACATCGTCCCCGGACCTGTCAGCTTCGTAGTCTGATGTGCCAGTCGACAGGTCCTCGGCCACACTCTCCTCCGCCTCTGTCCCACTCGATGTGCCAGACCCGATGTCACGGCTGGCACTGGTGCTCGGTCCCTCCGCCTGGTCTGTGTCCATGTCTCCCTCTGTGTCCCCCGACGATGCTGTGGGCAGGGTGGAGAGACAGAAATTATTCAGACACCTGTACACATCTGTCACATGAGTCCAATCTACATAGGTAACATTGCATGGCCTGAAAAGGAAGATCCCTAACATCTACTGAACAGGGTACCGATGTAGGGCATGAAACACACAGTTGGTTGAGCCACCATGCCACTGAAATACCATGGAGAGCATGAGACAATAGCTAAACACAGGAAAAGGAGTCTGACATAGCACCCAGGCCCTGGGGACAATCCAGCACTGCATCTGCACCACACAGCGTTGGCGAAAATACCGATGACCAGGGACCATATCCATGAACTTGAGACACATGCTGCATAGGTAATGCTGAAAACATGCACAACATGACTCTGTCACTGCACATTGCGTGTGTGTCCAGACACATCACACACTGCCCAGACCCAGCAAGTGGTAATCAGGATTTAACACATAGGCATTGCCCGCCCCAACAAGACCCTACACGAGGCAAATTGTTGAGACACAGGTGGCACCAACATCTCATAGTCTGGGTGATACACACAGGGGCAGGCAAAAAGCGAGATTGAACGCCAAACAGCCAAGGTGCGCCTGTACAAATAATGTGGTACCAGTGCCCATCCTCAGATGAGTATAGCAAGACACACAGGCACTGGCAACTGTGAGTATGAAGAAGGACAATCAGGTCAGGCTGCACAGTGGACACCTGTACAAAATAGCACGTCTATATACATGGTGACAGGGGACAATGGCAGAGAGCACAACTTACGCTGTAGACACTGACAGTGGCCACGTTTATGATGACACATACACCACTGAGGAAAAGGTGCCCCAGGGGACAGTAGTGGGCACGCAACTACATGCTACTGAATGGTAATGACTGCAACACACGTCACCATCCCTGCACTATGTGTATCGCACACTCATGCACATCATGTCACAGGCCACTACATGGGACATGCGCGCTGTAAGGCATGACACATGAGAGACCAACTCCCATGTCTGGAGTCAGCATCAGTGCCAACTGATATGGAACCCACATGCAGTGAACTTGACAGTGCACAGGCAATGTCCCACAACCTGTTACACACCACCCCCACACATGATGCTACAGACATTGTTCCCGTGGACAAAGCGCCAGCCTACATTACCCTGTGAAGGAGTGACTACACACAGACCAGGGAACACATTGCAAGGAGGGGAAGGGTGGCAGGGGCACAGCGCTATACTGGGGCAAACAGGATCTGCACAGCACCTTTAAACCCTGCCAGTGAATTCATGCTACTGTGCCCTTACAAATGCCGGTGACACACAACAAACACACATGTACCTACCCCCTTCCGGCTGCTGCATCGCCTGTAAGCGCCTCTCCAGGTCTGGAAAGACCACCGGCAGCACACGCCTGTGGAGGTGGCTCAGACGGCGGCGGCCGCGGTTCTTGTGGCTCTCAGGTGAGTCCCCCAGCAGGAGCCGTGCAATCCTCCGCGTCCAGCACCGGATATCCTGCCAGCGTTTCCTCACCTGGGGCAGGCTCCGCCTCCGACCATCCACACGCCTCACGGCACTGACGGCGGTCAGCCAGATCTGCTCCTTGGCAGTGGCGCCTACCTGTGAGGAAGAACAAGTGACACCACATCAATACACCAGCCACATGTCACAGAGAGACATATGGCTACAAATTAGCTGGTTACAACAAGGCATGTCATGCAGCCAACGCATTGCACCTTTGTCATAGGGACATCATCCCCTGGTGAGGGGAAAAAGCACTACGTGCCACAGTGGGTACACAGGTGGAATGATGGCAATGTCACAATCAATGATCAAGGCTCACACTGTGCATCACACCCACCCCTCCTGTCTCAGGGCACTGCTGTTAGTGATAGGCACACACTCCTCCTGTCTCAGGGCACTGCTGGGAGCACACTGTACCCACCCCTCCTGTCTCAGGGCACTGCTGGGAGCACTCTGTACCCACCCCTCCTGTCTCAGGGCACTGCTGTGAGTGATAGGCCCCCACCCCTCCTGTCTCAGGGTACTGCTGGGAGGACTCTGCACACACCCCTCCTGGCTCAGGGCACTGCTGTGAGTTCTAGGCCCCCACCCCTCCTGTCTCAGGGCACTGCAGTGAGTGATAGGCCCCCACCCCTCCTGTCTCAGGGCACTGCTGGGAGACATCAGGCACCCCCCCCCCTGGGACCCCCCCGACAGTACATGGCATGTGTGTTACACCTGGACGCAATGGCAGAAGTCACAGTCACAACATAGGGACAGTCTGTGGCAGTGGCCTATGCACTCACCTGATACCCTGGTCGCCCATACAGCATGGGGTACTGTGGGAGGATCACATCCAGCAGAGCCATGTTCTCCTCCAGGGTGAATGGCTGTGTCCTCTCCACAGCCCTTGACATGGTTCCAGGGAATCAGTAGCAGCAGCTGGGTCGACGAATGCAAAGATGTGCAGGCAAGTGCTCCCTCATGGGACCTGGCTGCCTTATATGTGCCCTTCTGCCCAGTCTCATGCACAGGAGTACAGAGAGATTGGTCACTCACATTTGCATCCTATGTTTCCACCAATCCCTACAAACCTAGCAGTCTGTGTGTTCTCTATCGGTTTCATTCTCCTGCATGATGTCAGCCCCACAAACACATTGCAACAAAGTAGACAAATTCCAACTGACTTCTTCTGTGCACCTTCCAGAACAATTTCGAATTTTGAACTTGGTCTCCATGACAACCAGCATGCATGTAGGCCTTAATACTTGTCCCCTATGTAATTTGGAGCATCACACACAGGTACGGTGCGTGTGGGGGCCCTAGGGCACCCCAAATGCATGGCAACGGCCCGTACATGCATGCCTACCCTCTCCATCACTATGGGTCTGCACGCGTATGCGTACCCGTAGTGGTACGGACCGTACACTCGCATCTACGCTCACTATCACTATGGGTCTGCACGCGTATGCGTACCCGTAGTGGTACGGACCGTACACTCGCATCTACGCTCTCCATCACTATGGGTCTGCACGCGTATGCGTACTCGTAGTGATAGTGAGCGTAGATGCGAGTGTACGGTCCGTACCACTACGGGTACGCATACGCGTGCAGACCCATAGTGATAGTGAGCGTAGATGCGAGTGTACGGTCCGTACCACTACGGGTACGCATACGCGTGCAGACCCATAGTGATAGGGCCGTACACTCGCATCTACGCTCTCTATCACTATGGGTCTGCACGCGTATGCGTACTCGTAGTGGTACGGACCGTACACTCACATTTACGCTCTCCATCACTATGGGTCTGCACGCGTATGCGTACCCGTAGTGGCACGGACCGTACACTCGCATCTACGCTCGCCATCACGATGGGTACACATACGGCAGCACTCCCACAGTGATTTGGGAACATGCACAGGCCCTCTCAGCAGCAGTACGGCGGATTTTACACATCACTGTGGTGATAGGCGACACACATGTAGGAATAGGGCGGACATACTTGTCCATGGATGGACATACTTGTCCAGGAATGGACATCAAGGCATCGTCTGTGCATTACCACATGTGTGGGGCACAGGTGTCACAGGCTGTGATGTGGAACATGCCTCCTGAGTGGAGAAGGCACCAGATGTATGATGAGATGTGTACATGTGTACTGTGTGAGGGTGCAATGTGTGCCAGGCATGCCCTTGACTCCTTTGACATGTGTGCATGTGGGACTGCGCACTTGGGGTGAGCGTCACTGGCATGGCACCGACACCAACACCCGGAAGTGTCCCATGATGCCAGGTACAGGGGTCATGACACATGACTTATCACTACCCACAGTGCACAATGTGACTATGCCATATATGTGTCCGGGATTTACATCAGGTTGATGTTGTAGCACCCTCAAAAGCTGCAGCCGTTGCAGCAATCAACATGTGGCTGTGTGTAGATTGTCATTGCACACTGTTCCCAACACCATGCCACATGTGTTCTCGGATGTGAGGTGCACATGTATGCAAGGGACACGGAGTAGCGTGACAAGGCCATGTCAGCAAACTCACAAGGAATGTGTGGTGAGTCATGACATGTGCACCTTCATGGCAAGGTGTGTGGGCTGGACTAGTGTAATGTCATGTGACCTGTGGCTCAAGTGTTCCGCTGCCAGTCTCTGCAATCGGCATCACACTTCTGCTGATGTGTGGGTGTATGTCACTCCTGTCTTGCGTCGGGCAGTGCACTTGCACTGGGACACAGCTATTTCCATGGCGTGGCATGGGGAGGTTCTCAATCACCGTGTGTAGCTGGGTCTTGGAAGGAGTGTCACCTTGCATCCATACGTGTCCTGGGCATGTAGCACATGCCTGACTCCCTATGTGGCATGTGTGTATTGCCAGATTTACATGTGCTCAGTAGACATGAGTTGTTCTCGTAGTGCACTCACTCTTCCTTGTCACTTCCAAATTACTGCAGAGCGCCTCCTGTTGCCCGAAGAATTCCAGACTTGGCCACCATGCAGGAGAATGACAGGATCCGGCTCTACCGCTTCACCCAACCGTTGATTCTGGAGCTGACGGCGAGACTGCACCACACCTGCAACCGCAGCACAGGTATCCTACGGCACTGACACCCCAGCTGAAGGTAATGGCTGCCCTACATTTCCTTGCCACGGGTACCTTCCAAAATACCATAGCTCATGTTGGTGGCATGTCCCAGAGCATGTTCAGCGGTGTGCTGCATGATTTCTTGGAGGCCATGTTGATTCACCTGGATGACTTCATCAAGTTCCCAAACCCTGAACAGATGACTGAGGTCAAGCGTGGTTTCTATGCCCTGGGAGGGATGCCCCATGTCATTGGGTCCATAGATGGGACACATGTAGGTTTGGTACCACCACACGCACGGGAGGTGGCGTACCGCAATCGGAAGCACTACCACTCCATCAATGCCCTTGTGGTGTGTCTGTCCAACATGGTGATTTCACATGTCTGCGCTCGTTTCCCAGGATCAGCACACGATGCCTACATCATGAGGCGTAGCGGGATGCCTGATATGATGATGCAGCTGCGCAACGAACGAGCATGTGTTGTTGGTGGGTACAGTCTGTCTGTCCTGTATTCTGTTTGGCCGAGCAGCACTACCGCTTCGCCAGTTCTAACGATATCCATGTGCTTTCCATTTAGGGGACGCTGGCTATCCCAACATGCCTTGGCTGCTGACACCTCTCCGCAACCCCATCACGCCGGCCCAGCTCCGCTACAACACCGCCCATGGCCGGACAAGGCGAGTGATAGAGAGGACGTTTGGCATGCTGAAGAGCCGATTCCGGTGCCTCCACAAGACCGGCGGCGCACTCCCATATGCCCCGGCAAAGGTTTGCAAGATCTTCATGGTCTGCTGCATGCTGCACAACATGGCAGTTGAAAGAGCTGTGCCACTCATCCTGAATCAACATGACGAGGACCATCCACCCGTGGAGGACGAAGGGCTTGGCAATGGGGCTAGTGATGTGGAGGATGTGGAGCCGCAAGAGGACATCCGGACTCGGCTCATACGCGACTTCTTTGCTTAGTGGTGAGTACCAGTGTCTGAGTGTGCACGCCTTGGTCCCCGTGTGGCATGTGTTGTGATGCGTGTCTCCACCTGCATGTATGGCACGTGAGTCAGAGGTGTGCGTGGGTGTGTCACTGGAGTGATGGTGGCAGTGATGGTAGTATTTCCCCACTCATAATTGTGACCTAGCATTTTTTCATCCATACATGTGTCGAGTCAATGCACATGCAAGTGGCTGTGCTCTTTGTGGCTGACTTCTTGTGTGTCTCTCTTCCCCAGGTACCTGCGCATGCCGTCTTCTGGTTGCATTGTTGTGGCACTGCTATTCCTCATGGACATGGCATCGTGGGCTGACTCAGCGTTACAGGCACGGACACGTTTGGAAGTCTCCATGGGGTAAGGGATGCATCTGGGGTGTATTGGGTGTGGCAGTTGTTCACGATGTGTGCACACTGGCCCGGTCGGGGTTTGGTTCCTCTGCAGACATGTGGCATCCCCATGGGACACAACATGCAGCTGGGTACACCTGAATAGATGGTCAGACTTGTTGACAGTCATCAGTGATGGGATAGTGGATTGTGATGAAGGCATCAATGTGTGTGACACTGCCCTCGGACACATACGGTTAACATTGTCTTGACATGGCGTGGGACTTCCACATCAGCGGATGTATGGTGTATGGCAGTCTCTCCGTGAGCAGCTGTGGGTATTTAGCTGTTAGCCGACACGTGTGCCAGTTCCATGGCTATCACGCATTTGTGCTGCAGAAGGGGGGTGCCAGTGTTTGAGCCACATGTTACTCCACATGATGTGTTCATGTGTACTTCAAGTTGCCTCTGCAATCCCAAAAACATGACTATTAAAGGTGTCCCTATGCCTCCAAGGTGCCTCTTCTCAGTCAATGCTGGTGTGTTGGCACGGTGCATCCTGCATGTCTGGCATGGTATTCCCAGATTGTGGCTATGTGTCAATGTGTCGAGTGGCAAGATGCAAGCTGTGTGTGTGTGCTGAGACTGTGTATTGGGCATGATGTCCATGACTGTGTGGGTAGTGTGACATGTGCCATCCCCATGCATCCAACGTTGTCCAGGCCCCCATTCTCTGCATCCACCGGACTCAAGCTTGCAGGACATGGTTCTGCCACCTGTCTACACGTACCTGGGTGCCCCCCAGGACACGGGCCAGGATCCCTGACCTCTGCGCATGACTGTTGCTGTACTCAATGTGTCTGTCAGCACGGTTGTTCGGCCACCCCCTCAGCTGGTTCTGACCATCACGGGTGTGTATGGTGCTCCATGTCTGTCTTGCCTAATAAACTGTGACCCATGTGTCCTGTGCCAGACTCAGGCCCCAGGGTGTGGATGGTTGAAGTGAACAGATGACTCAGGCATGTTTAGACTGTACAAGACACATGTTAGGTAATAATGCTACCAGCAGGCATCTACTCTTAATAGTGTGATTTATTATTGGGGGGGGGGGGGGGACAAAGTGAGGGGCTTTCCGGGATTAGGGAATCCAAAGTTCAGTAGGGGAGTTGGTGTCCTTACCATTGGAAATCCTCAGAGTCCATGCCACAGTCTTTGTCAACATTGGTCAGCCAGTGACCAGCAGGGCCATGTGGCAGAGAATGTCTCTTGATGCTGTGATGCTGTTGCTCCAGTGGGCCAGGTGCCAGGCCAGGTGTCCTGGGAGATGGTGATGTAGCAGCCACCCTCACGGTCCTTTCCGTGGACGACCCGGCTTCCTGCGGGGAACCTCAGCAGCAGGCCGTGACGACGTCTGGGATGCTCCGTCGGATGTTTCCTCCTCCTCCTCATGATCCCTCCCTGTGGGTGGTGATGTTCTCCGCCTTCTGGCACAGGGAGGGTCGGCCATGGTGTCGGCCATCCGACGGAGTTCAGCGTGAATCCCCTGGGACGCCGTCACTTGCTCAGCCTGTCTGTCCTCCATCCTCCGTTGGTGTAGCTGTAGACAGGCTATTAGCTCCGCATGTTGCTGGGCCTGCTGGACCTTGATCCCCTCGAGGACGGACACAACCTGGGCCATGCCCGTGGTGTCCTGCCGGTATGAGTCCAGGATGTTACGGACATGTGAAAATACCGGATCCCCAGCCAACTGGTCAGGCTCGCGCCTCCGCCGTCCTCCACTCCCACCACCCCTGCCCACTTGCGTCTGGCCTGCACTTGTGGGCACATCGGGTCTCCGGGACCCCTGAGGGGTGGCATTGGCGTTGTCGCCTGCCTCCTCCTGGGTGCCCGGGACACCGTGTCCCTCCTGGCGAGCCTGGCTGCATTGTGGTGTTGGGGCAGGGATCCTGGGTGTCTCCTGGGATGTGGCAGGAGTGGGGGTGGTGGTTGGCACGGTTGTACCTGACGCAGGTGCTGCAGGTGGTTGGACACAAGAGGGGCCAGGTCGGTCGGGGTCGTCCGCAGAGTGGTGAGAGTGGTCGCTGCCGGTGGGATCGGTCTCCTGCAGATCCGGGTCCTGTGAGTGTTCCCCCCCAGTGTTGGGGGGTGCAGCACGACGTTGACCTGTGTGTGAGAGAGAAAATGTTAATTTTGATCCATGCAACATCCATGTTTCATCCGTTACAAAGTTGGCACATTTCCTCTTGGAATTAGGATCTGTCTTGCATTCCACTCACAGTGCACTTGTGCATGTGTGTGTCCCTTGGGCACCAATTTGGCCCCTTTAACTATGTGTGGCACAGTCTTACTTGCTGCGTCAAGTGTGACTGCAGTCAGCAGTGGAGTGTGCATGTGTGCCGAGCTATGCATTTGCGCCTTCCTTGTAGCACTGTACATGTGCACATGGAGTGGATCCACACACTTATATGATGCAGGTGGCTGTCCTTGTGCTCGTGTACAGGTTGTGACATGGCCCTGCGTTTTGCCATGATGAAGAGGGGGGGTTCTGGCACTGGCCACCCTTGTCTACATGCACGCAGTCCACCTGCTGACGAGCAGACATTCCCACACACCACAGGACTGATTTGCTCTCCCTGTGTCTCCCTCCTTCTCTGTCCCCCTCTCCCTCCCTCTCTGTCCCCCTCTCCCTCCCTCTGTGTGTCAGCCTCCTCCCGCTGTCCATCTTCCTGTGTCTCCCTCCCTCTCTGTCCCCCTCTCCCTCCCTCTCTGTCCCCCTCTCCCTCCCTCTGTGTGTCAGCCTCCTCCCTCTGTCCATCTTCCTGTGTCTCCCTCCCTGTCTGTCCCCCTCTCCCTCCCTCTCTGTCCCCCTCTCCCTCCCTCTGTGTGTCAGCCTCCTCCCTCTGTCCGTCTCCCTCCCTCTCAGTCCCCCTCTCCCTCCCTCTGTGTCCCCCTCTCCCTCCCTCTCTGTCCCCCTCTCCCTCCCTCTGTGTGTCAGCCTCCTCCCTCTGTCCATCTTCCTGTGTCTCCCTCCCTCTCTGTCCCCCTCTCCCTCCCTCTCTGTCCCCCTCTCCCTCCCTCTGTGTGTCAGCCTCCTCCCTCTGTCTGTCTCCCTCCCTCTCAGTCCCCCTCTCCCTCCCTCTGTGTCCCCCTCTCCCTCCCTCCGTGTGTCACCCTCTGTCACCTTGGCCCAGCTTCCTGGGCACACACTGTTAGCAGATCTTTGAGTGGCCCTTGGCCTGTTGATGTGAGTTTGTTTCTGATCTCCAGGCACCCATTTTGTCTGCTGTGTGTCTGTGCGCTGCTGCTGTGGTGGTGTGTGCTGCCACTCTTTCACACTGTTGGCTGTTCATTAGCTGCTGGCATGTGCAAAACAGTGCCTTCACCCCCATGTGTTGATGCAAGGCGTCCGCCATTTGCTGGCAAGTCATTCCTGTGTTGGGACACAGTGTTTGTCTGGCTGTGACCTAGGCCATATGGGCAGAGGGCATTGTTGTCTGCTTTGGAGTCGCACTATGTGATTCTTGGTGCCCAGCCTCCCGCCATCCGGGTTACCGTGTCATGTGTTGTTGTCTTCTGTGGCCTGTGACTTGACATTGTCCAGCTGGGTGCATGGGGCATGGTGGCAGCAGTGGCATGTGCCTGCTCATGGAGTGTGGTTGAGTAATGCGATGGCTTGTGGTGGTTGCGTGCCTGTTATTAATTTTGGTTGTGGTTGCAGTTCCCCCCATGTGAGGTGCGTTGTTTGTGTACTCACCCGGGTCTCGGAGTCCTTCTACTCCTTCAACTGCCTCCACCGGCAGTATGGCCATCACCCTCTCCTCCCAGGGATGGTACTGTACGGCTCTGCGGGAGGGCCCTCCTCCGGTGGCGTTGGCCTGGTCGTGTTCCTCCTGTCTCTTGGCTCTGACCCTCCTCCGCAGATCGTACCACCTGTTCTGGCAATCCTGCTTGGTCCTCCTGGTGTCCGCAACAGCATTCACAGCATCGACGATGGTCTGCCACATGGCTGTTTTGGCTGCCTGGCTGGTGCTTCTGACCAATGTTCCAAAGATCTGTGGCTCGACTCTGAGGATTTGATCAACAAGGACCTCCAACTCTCGGTGACTGAACTTTGGATTCTTGGTAGTGGGCATGGTGAGGGGTGTGGGTGGGGATGGTGTGGGTGTGGGGGGTGTGTGGATGTTGGGGGGGGGGTGTGGATGGTTGTGTGTGTGTGTGAATGTGATGAGAGGGTGTTTGTGAGGGTGGTCGTGTGAAGGTGTGCAAGTGTAAGATGTGGTGTCGCTTGTAGTCTGGTTCTGTGGTGTCTGGCAGCAGTGGGTCTGTTGCAAAGGCTCATGGTTTGTGTGTGTGGGCCCTTTTTATTGGTCCATGGGTGGGTGTGGCAGTGTTTGAATTTTGGGTGGGTGTGTTATAAGGAGTGGTGGTGTATTGGGCCTCTGTTTGTTTTTGACAGTTGCAGGTCAGTGATTGTGTTATTTTAGTGGTTGTTGGCCATGTTTAGTGGCTGTGTGCCTTTCGAATGGTGTATTGTTGAGTTGTTTTGTTTTGTCCTTGTTGTGTACGTGCGTTTTGAGCGTGTGTACGGTGTGTACATGGGCCATTTGGTTGTACGATTTGGTCCTTGTGTGTGGCTTTGTACGACTCGTACATGCGGTTGTGATGTTGGGGCATGGGGTGCGCTCCGTACTTAGGAGGTTGTGTTGGGGGTGCGCCAGGAACGTACTGGGGTGGGGGTACGACTGGAACGTACTGGGGTGTGGGTAGACGGGGCTATGACACGTCCTGGGGTGGGGGTGTGGCTCGCACGTACTGGGGTGTAGGTACACGGGGGGTACGACACGTACAGGGGGGGGGGGGTGTACATGGACGGTGGTACGACACGTACTGGGGTGGGGGGGTGTACATTGACGGTGGTACGACACGTACTGGGGTGGGGGTACGACTGGAACGTACTGGGGTGTGGGTAGACGGGGCTATGACACGTCCTGGGGTGGGGGTGTGGCTCGCACGTACTGGGGTGTAGGTACACGGGGGGTACGACACGTACAGGGGGGGGGTGTACATGGACGGTGGTACGACACGTACTGGGGTGGGGGGGTGTACATTGACGGTGGTACGACACGTACTGGGGTGGGGGTACGACTGGAACGTACTGGGGTGTGGGTAGACGGGGCTATGACACGTCCTGGGGTGGGGGTGTGGCTCGCACGTACTGGGGTGTAGGTACACGGGGGGTACGACACGTACAGGGGGGGGGTGTACATGGACGGTGGTACGACACGTACTGGGGTGGGGGGGTGTACATTGACGGTGGTACGACACGTACTGGGGTGGGGGTACAATAGGAACGTACTGGGGTGTGGGTAGACGGGGCTATGACACGTCCTGGGGTGGGGGTGTGGCTCGCACGTACTGGGGTGTAGGTACACGGGGGGTACGACACGTACTGGGGTGGGGGTACGACTGGAACGTACTGGGGTGTGGGTAGACGGGGCTATGACACGTCCTGGGGTGGGGGTGTGGCTCGCACGTACTGGGGTGTAGGTACACGGGGGGTACGACACGTACAGGGGGGGGGGTGTACATGGACGGTGGTACGACACGTACTGGGGTGGGGGGGTGTACATTGACGGTGGTACGACACGTACTGGGGTGGGGGTACAACAGGAACGTACTGGGGTGTGGGTAGACGGGGCTATGACACGTCCTGGGGTGGGGGTGTGGCTCGCACGTACTGGGGTGTAGGTACACGGGGGGTACGACACGTACAGGGGGGGGGTGTACATGGACGGTGGTACGACACGTACTGGGGTGGGGGGGGTGTACATTGACGGTGGTACGACACGTACTGGGGTGGGGGTACGACTGGAACGTACTGGGGTGTGGGTAGACGGGGCTATGACACGTCCTGGGGTGGGGGTGTGGCTCGCACGTACTGGGGTGTAGGTACACGGGGGGTACGACACGTACAGGGGGGGGGGGTGTACATGGACGGTGGTACGACACGTACTGGGGTGGGGGGGTGTACATTGACGGTGGTACGACACGTACTGGGGTGGGGGTACGACTGGAACGTACTGGGGTGTGGGTAGACGGGCCTATGACACGTACTGGGGTGGGGGTACGACTGGAACGTACTGGGGTGTACCTAGACGGGTGGGGGTATACATATACGGGGGGTACGTGTCGGACGTACGGGGGCTGGGGGGAGTGTTGGGCGCGTATGCGGGCACATGTCTCCATGGTTGCTGTAGGAGTTCGGTGCGGACGGTGTTTTTTCCATACGGTTGTAACCTCGGACGCACGGGATGGATCGTGATTCCTAGGTCGGACTTGGTTTTTCACGTTTGTAAGGTAAATCGTCCGAGGACGTGTCGGACACATTTTCCGACCCGGGGACGTGTGGGGAATGATTCCCAGTGCGGTTCGTATGGACTTTTTACCATGCGAATCGTGATTGCCAGTTCGTACGGCACTTGTACGATTCGTACGGTAAAAAGACCCGATACGAGTCGCACGGGGGAATTTTTTACCGGATCGTGATCGGCACCTTAGTCTTAATCAGCTTCAGTCTTCAGGTGAGCTGCATCATCTGCGAAGTGTGAAGTGTGCTAGCAGTAGCGCTCAACAATGACCCTTTAAGACAGTCTAAGATATCTTTCACCTGTGCTGAGGGCAGAGGTAATGCACTAGGGCAGTTGTTCCCAAACTTTTTCGACCTGCGGCTCCCTCGACCCATTGGCCATTGCCCGTGGCTCCCCACTGTTACTTTTTTGGGAGGGTGGGGGGGATGTATGCCCGTCCTCTGGAGTACTTGCATTTTTCTCCCTGAAAATAATTGGGATGAAGCTGATGAAGGTATTATAATCATATACGCAGGGTGTTTCGGATTACTAAGGCAGAGTCTCTAATAAAATGGTGAACAGACAGAATATCAAGGTTTTTCTAAGAAAGTCCCATAATATCGAGTTGTAAATATCGAGGTTCAATAATATGGAGTGCAAGAATATCGTGGACCAGAATATCGACAGTAAGGTAAGAAATATCGTTTTTTTTAATATCGAAGACAGTAATATCGTTTGTAAAAATATCGTTGTTACCAATATCGCTGTTTATATTAGTGTTATGTATTTTAGTATGTATTTTAAATGTATGTGTTCCATATTTTTGTTTAAGCATTGTATGTATTTTTAAATAAATGTATTCAATTTTTAGAAGTTATTACTTTTTTATAAGTTAAAGTTGCGTTTTTGTTCCGTAGCGGGTTGTGGGTTTATAGGGGAATAGGGTGGGAAGTAAGTGAATTATAATAAATGTAAAAATAATTTTTAGAAGTTATTATTTATTTTTAATCACATTTTTGTTTTTATTCCGTAGTGGGTTGTGAGTTTATAGAGGAATAGAGTGGGAAGTAATTTAATTATAATTAATTAATTAATCTTATTTATTAATTAATATTTATATATTTCATATTGTTAATTGTGGTGATTCTTTTTTTTATTAATTAGTTATTAATTGGTTGTTAATTATTATTAATTATTTGGTAAATAAATAAATGATGTTATTTTTTTAGGAGCAGGTTTATTAGGGAAGGGAAGTAATTTAATTATAATTAACTAACTAATCCTTTTTATTAATTAATAATTAAGTATTTATGTTTTTATATTGTTAATTGTGGTAAATGTATTATTAATTAGTTATTAATTGTTTGTTAATCATTATTAAATAATTGGTAAATGTGTAAATTGTGTTATTTTTTTAGGAGTGGGTTGTGGGTTTATAGGGGAGGAGGGTGGGAAGTAATTTAATAATAATTCATTTATTTATATTTTTAATTATTTAATATTTAAGTATTTAAAATGTTATTTTGAAAATAGTGGTAAATAATATATTGGTAATTGTTTATTAATTGGTTATTAATAATTAATAATTATTTACTAATTATGTTATTTGTGTCATTTTTTAGAGTGTGTTGTGTGTTGATAGGAGAGTAGGCTGTGAAGTAATTTAATTTCAATAAATTTTTCAAATTATTCTATTATAAAATGTAGTTTAAATTGTTTTATATTGTTAATTGTGTAAATAAAATTATAATTTATTGTTTTTAAATCGCTTGTTGATTTTAATTGATTAATTAGATAATTAATAATTAATAATGTTAATAGTGTTATGTTTTAGAACATTGGTGGTGTCATTTATAGGGAAATATGGAGGTAGGCAAAAAAGTTTTAATTTATTAATTGTTTGTTTATTCATTTTAGTTATTTTGCTTGAGTGGGAATAGAAAATGATTCCCCTATGCAATCCAACACTTTCCCTACCTTTGCACTCGCTGGAGTGGGAATAGTAATTTTTACCCCTACGCTATCCAACACTTTCCCTACTGTTACACTCACTGGAGTGGGAATAGTAAATTATTCCCATGCGCTATCCAACATTATCCCTACTGTTGCACTTGCTGGAATTTTATTTATTTATTTATTTTACTAATTTGTAGAGCGCATGGCTGCCCGTGAGCGTCCCATCGCTAAATGACAAGAACCTGCTGAGGGCGAACCTCATGGAAATAGCCATGTTTTGAGTGCTCTGCGGAATGAGAGAAGGTTGGGTTGAGCTCTGAGGTTTGGGGGAAGAGTGTTCCATAGTTTGGACGCGTTGTATGAGAACAGTCGACCGCCAGAGCGAGCTTTCCTAATTCTAGGTACAGAGGCTAGATTGCAGTTGGAGGATCGAAGCGTCCTTGTGGTGGTGTGAGGTGAGATGAGGTTTTGTAGTATAGGGGGGGCCTTACCATGCAGAATTTTGTAAGTAGTGCAGAGAGCCTTAAATTGTATTCTTTCCTGGATGGGAAGCCAGTGTAAGACACTCAAGGAGGGTTTGGCTGAGCAGCGACTATGGGTTCCTGTGAGAATGCGGGCTGCGGCGTTTTGTACTGTCTGAAGTTTTGACAGTACTTTTTTGGGGGCACCCAGATACAGGGCATTCCCGTAGTCCAGGCAGGACAGCACAAGGCCGTGAACAAGGAGTTTGCGGGACTGTGCCGGGTGTACGGGTAGGATTTTCCTAGCTGACTTTAGGAGGCCGTGGCATGTTCCTGCCGTTTTGGGAATAGTAATTGTTACCCCTCCGCTATCCAACACTTTCCCTATGGTTGCACTCGCTGGAGTGGGAATAGTAATTGTTACCCCTCTGCTATCCAACACTTTCTCTACTGTTGCACTCCCTGGAGCAGGAATAGTAAATTATTCCCCTCTGCTATCCAACACTTTCCCTACTGTTGCACTTGCTGGAGTGGGAATAGTAATTGTTACCCATCTGCTATCCAACACTTTCCCTACTGTTGCACTCGCTGGAGTGGGCATAGTAAATTATTCCCCTCCGCTATCCAACACTTTCCCTACTGTTGCACTCGCTGGAGTGGGAATAGTAATTGTTACCACTCCGCTATCCAACACTTTCACTACTGTTGCACTCCTTGGAGTGGGAATAGTAAATTATTCCCCTCCTCTGTCCAACACTTTCCCTACTGTTGAACTAGCTGGAGTGGGAATAGTAATTGTTACTCCTCTGCTATCCAGCACTTTCCCTACAGTTGTACTTTGTGGAGTGGGAATAGTAATTGTTACCCCTCCGCAATCCAACAGTTTCCCTACTGATATACTTGCTGGAGTGGGAATAGTAAATTAGTCCCCTCTGCTGTCCAAAACTTTCCCTGCTGTTGCACTCCCTGGAGAGGGAACAGTAATTTTATCCCCCCGCTATCTAATATTTTCGCTACTATTGCTGTTAATGTAGTGTAAAATGTAATTGTGAAAGAATGAAAACATGTTATTATTTTAATTTATTATATATATCTTTTTTTACTGATATATGTATATATATATGTGTATGTATTTATAATTTTTAATATGTTTCTATCTTTTTATAACCTATTATAATAATTTTTGTATTCATATTATTAAGCAAACATATATATAATATATTTTATATATATGTATGTTTAATTTATGATTACATTATATTTATTATTTCTAATTTTAAACATTTTATAAAAATTATAACTATTTTTTTAATTATATGTAATATTTACTTTATTTTATATACTTTTTTAAACATTTTAAAAAAAAATATATTTTTAACAACAATATTTTTTACAACTATACTTCTTTTGTGATATTTTTGTACTTACCATGATGAAGATAGGATGTCGATATTCTTGACTTCGATATTTAGGTCTCAATAGTTTGGGACCTCGATATTGTGGTCGTCGATATTCTGTCAGTGATTCTAATAAAATATTCCTAGTTACACTTCTTTGCCCATGCGTTTTTTTAGAGTATCCTCTCAAACGTTTTTATCCCCCTTACAGTGCTTGATCGCACTCTATGCATGTAGGCTCCATTGCCAAAGTGTTTCTGTGCTTGAAGAATATTTGCATGCACTTCCATTTCTACCCATGTCAAATGTGCCAATACACCGATCTCAGCAGGGTGACTCACGTTTTTTTTAACACATACAGCTTTATTTTTGCTGGCCTCCCTAAAATTGCCTCCAAATCAATGCAAGACAAATAAATTCCTCAGATTTTTTTTTTAAACGTCTTTCTTGCTTCCAATTGTTGGCATTATGCCATATATGGTGTTTTACTTCCCTGTGCTCAAAAAGAGAGCAGGCTTGTCTGGAAATGTGTGTGTACTGAAAGAAGTGTGTACTGGAAGTACCTATGGTTCAAGTACAAGTGTCCTGACTGAGCCCTTGTCACTCTGGATATTTTATTCTTTTGCTGTGTCCCTTGCTACTGTCTGCCTCTTGCGCCAGGAGACCCTTTTGGGTAGCTGCGAGCTCTATAAGCTTCTTAAATAATAGGTGTCAATACTTAATAATACTTGGGGGGCAATTCCGATCCTGGAGAAACCGGGTACGAACCGTCGGTCGGAGCGTTTTCCCCGTCCGACTCGTACCCGGTAAAGACACCATACAAACATGCAAGTACGATTCATACGGAAACACCATTTCCGTACGAATCGTACAAAACACCGACCGACACAAAAACACATACAAATGTGATCTGTGACGGCGCGTACGCGACATGCGGACGGAGTTAGGCAGCTTTTTACGTACCAGCAAGTACGAATTGTACCGGCAGCACTCCGGACGGCTATATTTTTACGGCACACAAAAAGTGCCGGAAAAGCTAAGTACGCCGCGAAGCGTGAGGAAAAGGGGGCCCGGTACATGCCGAACACCCCCCCAGCCCTCCCCCTATGTCCGCGCCGTCCCCCCAGCTTCTTCCGTATGTCCGCGCCATACCCCCAGCCCCCCGTATGTCCACGACATACCCGCACCCCACCCGTGTATGTCCGGTGCGAACCCCCACCCCCGCATGTACGGTGCGGACCCCCACCCCACCCGTGTATGTCCGGTGGGAACCCCCACCCCCGTATGTACGGTGCGGACCCCCACCCCCGTATGTACGGTGCGAACCCCCACCCCCGTATGTACGGTGCAGACCCCCAGCGCGTGGCGCTGGGGGTCCGCACCGTACATACGGAGGTGGGGGTACGCGCTGGGGGTCCGCACCGTACATACGGGGGTGGGGGTTTGCACCGTACATACGGGGTGGGGTGGGGGTCCGCACCGTACATACGGGGGTGGTGGTCCGCACCGTACATACGGGGGTGGGGGTTCGCACCGTACATATGGGGGTGGGGTTGGGGTCCGCACCGTACATACGGGGATGGGGGTTTGAACCGTACATACGGGGGTGGGCGTCCGCACCGTACATACGGGGGTGGGGGTTCGCACCGTACATATGGGGGTGGGGGTTCGCACCGTACATACGGGGGTGGGGTGGGGGTCCGCACCGTACATATGGGGTGGGGGTCTGCACCGTACATACGGGGTGGGGGTTCGCACCGTACATACGGGGTGGGGTGGGGGTTCGCACCGTACATATGGGGGTGGGGGTTCGCACCGTACATACGGGGGTGGGGGTCCGCACCGTACATACAGGGGTGGGGGTACGCACCGTACATACGGGGGTGGGGTGGGGGACCGCACCGTACATACGGGGGTGGGGGTTCGCACCGTACATATGGGGGTGGGGTGGGGGTTCGCACCGTACATACGGGGGTGGGGTGCGGGTACGTCGCGGACATACAGGGGGGGGCTGGGGGTACGGCACGGACATACGGGGGGGCTGGGGGTACGGCACGGACATGGGGGGGGTGTTCGGCGCATATGCGGGCAAATGTTTGGACGTCCCCATGGTTGCTATGGAGGTTCGCTCTGTACGGTGTTTTTACCATACGGTTGTGGATTCGGACGGACGGGACGGATCGTACTTGCGCGTTCGGACATCGGTTTACCGAGTCGTACGTAAAACCGTCCGGGGACGTGTCGGACACTTCTTCCGACCCGAGGACGTGTCGGGGTATATTCCCAATGCGATTTGTATGGAGTTTTTTACATACGAATCGTACTTGCCAGTTTGTACGGGACTTGTACGATTCGTACGTAAAAAAATACAGATACGATTCGTACGGGGAATATTTCTCCAGGATCGGAATCGGCCCCTTAATGTGTTTAATATACAAGACAACTGTACTTTCCTGATAACTTGCTTTGGTGTAAATTGCGTTTGGAAAAAAACAAAACTATTAACGAGTCTAACAAAATTAATCAGGCATCTTCCGCTCACTTTGGGAGTGTTGGAACTTGGGGATCAAGTGAAACATGGAGGTCATCTCCCTTGACATGCCATCATTTAAGCACTACATTTACAGCTTTAAGCATGTCACTTACAAATCATCGACATCATGCGTTTAAGTCTAATCAGTTTAACTGAAGCCAACAGACCCTTCAACATTAAATGCATTAAAGTGCTTGGTGCGCGGCTCCCCTGGCTAGGAGTGGTGGCTCCCCTGGGAGCCACCGCGCACAGTTTGGGAACCACTGCACTAGAGGACAAATTTATCATTGAGGTGGGTCGCCCTTGCTCCTTGCAAGGGTGCGCAAGGGCGATGCAACTACTAAATCAGATTTATCAAGCTACGCAAGGCCACCGTGCGTGGCATTGCGTGGCTTGATAAATCTAGAGTAATGCAACGCAGCGCAAACTGCTGCTTTGCGTTACTCTGTCCCAGGGAGGCATTCCATAGGTTGAGCGTGGGTATTCCCATACAGCCACTCATGAATTTTAGCACAGTCCCAGATTTACCATTACTGGTAAACCTGCGAGTACGTCAAAATGCTACGCCACCCCAGGTAAGGTGTAATGACGAGAAACATCTTTATTTCTCCTCATCTTTTCCTCTTTCTATGGGTGCTTCATAGTGACAGAATGGTGAATTAAGATCTTGAGGTAATACTTTCTATATACATTGGGGATAGCTATTTTATGGAGTTGTCGACCAGATTAATGCGGGATTGGAAAGATTATTTTTTTGGCCAGTGGCGGCTACCGCAATGCTAAAGTGGGGTGGCTGTACGGGGGATTAAGGGGAATAATAATGTTAAAAAACGTACCTGACGATTCAGCCGCCTCGGTCTTCTTCTCCGGCTCTCCTCCTCGCAGCACTGGGGCACAGGTTTCTCACCCAATCCCTGCGCTGCCCTCATGCATATTTTATTATTGAGTTTTGTCTGCATATAATTGCATGATATAAACACAATACCACCAATTGCCACATGTAGCAAGACACATCACATGTACAATGGCATGTCACCTATTGAGTTCTATTATTCCAGCACCACATTTAGAGGCCAGGCACCCCTTGATTTTGCCAATACCCTAGTCCAGAGCTGTAGTTGACAACCGGTGGGCTGTGAGTGGACTCCAAAGAGCTTGCAGATTATGTGTAAATTGATGGGGTAGTGGTGATACCACAGTAGATGATGTGCATTCACAAACTGGAGGTCAGAGATGGTGGAGAAAAGCAGTTGTAGGCACAGGCCTCCGACCTGGGTGAGAACATCCTCTTTGAGAGGGACCTTGAGGGCATCCACCCAGGATATGTTGCCTGTGGAAGAGTTAGGTGTCGTTGTAACAGATATTTAGGCCTCTGGCTCTACATGGCTGATTGGAGAAGGACAATGTAAGGCAAGGTCAGGGAGGTCAGAGTGGCACAGGGAGGCATTTTTAGGAAGATGATTGATCACAACAATAGTTAAGGAAGAGATAGGGCTGGTGATCACCTGTCAGAGGAGATGCTCAAAAGAGTCGAATGAGGGACCACTTCTCTCTTTAGCTGAAATTGAGCTTTGGTGAATCAGGACCACTCTTTCCCCCTCTGCCTGAGGTCTAGGGCTGTTCACACCCCTTATGCACAACTCTATAAGATTATGACACTGCATACTCATGCTATGCAGCTCATTTGTGCACCACATTGCCGGCATGTGGTTTTACAGCACCATGGCTCTCCACACTCCGCAAACGCAGCTCATTAGTTCTATGGTGCAACACCCACCTCACACGAGAGCGCGCTGCTCCAGACAGAGCCACGACAGATGTGCAGATCTGACTTTAAAGGCTCCAGGGTGGAGATGGTCCAGGGGATGTCACTTTGATTCGCGAACTATGGGACTGGCCATGAGTGATGAGGTGTTGGGAATGTTTGGTCTTGCGCCAGATCCCGCAGCCTACGCCATCGCTGTGGCTGACACCACCAACTCTTGGGCCCAATTCCAGGAGGAGAACATACAATTCCTCCTCTCATCCTCTGTTACTTTTATGAGCTTCCTTCCTGATGAAATATGGAGCAGGCGGAGCACCTCTTGGGCAGTCGCCAACCCGCAGGCTCTGGTCCACACGTGTTAATGTGTCTACATGGGCAGTCTCAAACGGTTTAGGGATGAAGCCAGTGTGGCCCAACTGACACAGTGATGGCGTGTATCACACAGACCCGCATTATTCACACACACAAGGTAACATTGACATAGGTTAAATTCAGGAGCTAGAAACACTTCAGTGAGTACAAGGGAGTAGCTAGAAAAACTAAATACCCCCCATACTATGCGATTGTGTGTCTGTTCATTTTTAGCATAATTAAAGCATTTTGCATTTTGCGCATTATCCACCTTCTGCAGCATAATCTATAGATTATAACAAAAGACATTGTTTCTAGCTCAAACAGGTAAAAAGTCACTAAAAAAGCAGCGACACGCTGCTGCACTGTGGAAGGCCCTACACAAAGGTTGACCGGACACCTTCCTGCTGTTCATTGTTATATTTGGGCGTTAAACCTATGCAAAAACAGTGTTAAAAATGACACAATAATGAAGTAATGCAATCACAAAATATGCCAAATTACACCGCATGATTGGATTTTTTTTTGCTGGATGATTTAGTCTACCTTTCTGCATAATTCCAGTGGCCCTGATCTGATGGCACTGAGAGCCATAAGTATCAACATTAGGAACTGGGGTTCCTACCGAGTAGCAAATTTGGAAATTACAATCATACATGACAGCTTTCTGTTTTTTAACCAGCAATTCCTAGTGGGTTGCAAATTGACCTACCTCATGATTATTAATGAGGTAGGTAGCAATTTGCGACCCATTATGAATTTGAGGCCGTCACAGGAATGGGACCTGCTGAGGTCTGCAGACCATCATGTCAGCGGTTGCTTTTTAATAAAGCAATCTCTTTATAAAATGCAGCCCATTTTCCGTGGACGCCTTAAACACGCCCCTTTCACATATCAAATCAGAATTGGCTTGAAAATGCAAATTGCGATTCAGAAACAAGTTGTCGAATCGTAGTTTGCCTTTTATACATTGAAAAAGCTTTTCTGCGGCGGCAAATAGGTTTGCGACTTTAAAAAAGCTCTGTACATTAGGGGTGGGCGGAATTTGCGAAATTCACTTTCGCAAATTATCGCGAAAATGTTAAAAATCTCCGCAAACATGCGGAAATATCGTGAAGATGCGGAAGTTTTTTTCCCGCCCGTTCGCGGTATTTTCTGCGTGGTCGCGGCTCGCCAACTTACCCATGCGGTTGCTCACGAGCGCGGCCATCTTGTTTTCACTTGTCTCGCGGTGCATGATCGCGAGAAGAAAGACGTGATCGCGCTACGCATGACGTTACTGCGCGCGCGAACTGTCGCGAGACAGTGCAAATGGCTATCAACAATCCAACATCTCGTGGAGAACGCGACCGGATCGGGAAAACTTGTCGGCGAACGCAGGGATTCAGGTAAGGCAATCACGCGCACGCGAGAATGTATTATTTTACAGCGCGAGCAAGAAACAAATTATCGCTAAGCTGCGGAATGCGGAAATTTTGACATTTTCGCGCTATCCGCGGAAGGCGAAAATGCCAAATGATTGCAATTTCCGCGAACAGAACGGAATTTTGGCCCAGGCCTACTGTACATCCGTCCCTAAGTGAGTGAACAAAGTGAGCGATCCCAAAGGTGTGCAGGCATTCGCATCTCTTCCCTTTTTTAATTGTTTCTTTTCCTTCTTCTTTTTTTTTGTTTCATGATCAATCCTTGCATCTCTCAGTCGTTCTTTCTCTAGCTATTTCTTTATTACCATCAATTCATACTATACTCCTTCTTTCCTTCTTTGCCTTCCTCCATTTTTTCATTTCTTTCTTCCTTCTTTTTCTTTTTAAAGCCTTTCTTACATTCTTTCTATTTCTTTACTTCTTGGCTTTCCTTCCTTCCAATCTTCTTTGGGGCCTTCCATTCATCCTGTTTGCTTTCTTTCTACCTTTCCTCGCTGCATACTTCTTTCGTTTCAGTGTCTCACTCATTTAGGCACTCACTTTTTTTTTCTTTGTCATTTCAATCACTTCCCTTGGTGATCTTGCTGGCTTTTTTGCCCCATCCCGCCTTATACCCCGCCCCACAATGGTGACGTGGCATCTTGCCTCCTGCAGTGTTTATTAGGTTCTTAGCCCTCTTGTGACCCTACAGCCATCGATTAAAATGGGGGCAGCCACAAAACCAATCCAGTGTGCCCCAGTAATTCCCCCCAGCCTCCACCCCCCCCCCCCCCCCCGCTGTTAATGCTGATGGAGTGGATGTTTCACCCTTGAGTGAGCATGTGCCTAGCCACATGGACGGTTGTTCTGCTCCAAGGTCGGGCAGGGCAGATGTTAAAGCCCCACAGGACGTGTGTCTTTACCTGTGATGCATGAGGGCTGCACTGCTGGATTGATGAGAGGCCAAGCTCACCCCAAATGCACCCCAGACCTAGATTACAATGACATATTAGCAACTACTGTGGTTCACTTGGGAAAGTCTCAACAAACACAGGCTGAGGCTATAGACATAAATGGGAACACAATGCATTGCGCTGTGCAGTCCTCATCAGCATCATTTGGGTTGCGTTTAAATTGTTTCTTTAATTAAAAACTCTTTTCTGACCAAATCTTCCAACTTTTGGTCATTGAATTTTCCATCACACTTGGTGCAGTTCATCCCTGCCTTTGTGTTTTGGGAATATTTGGGGTCGTAGTTTTCAATTTTCCTCTCCCATTGTGATAATTATTTCCGTTCTTCCTTGGGTGTTAATTCGTTATTTCTGTTGTTTTTTCTGGGGCTCCTCATATGGCAGGCTCATTCTGTCTCCAATATTTTATGTTTTCTTTTATGTTTATAGCCTCAGGCTGTGTTTTTTAAGACCATCCCAAGTCAACCACAGTTACTTGTTGACATATATTTACCCTGGTTCTCAGGGTTATAGGGTTGACGGGATTACAAAAAGGCATTGGGTACACCGAAGGGGATGGGGACTTAGGGTCAGAAAATGGAAATTCCAGGTACTGCAGCGGGTCACAGAACGCGTGGGTCAACTACACAACTCGTCGTTTCTTTGTGTTTAGATGTAATCTTCATTGCTATAACACCTTACTATGACAACATTTTTCAAAAGAAGATGGAAGGTGTACTCTCAGCCAAGTCAAACACGAGTGATTTATTCTGCAAATACTTCTTTTATTTACATCAGTCCTTAAAACACGGCACACAGCCAACGCGTTTCGTTCCCAAACATGCCAAAAAGGGAACTTCGTCAGGGCTCTTAGAATATATAACCAATCGTTGAGGGGCAGATGTAATATTTCAACAAAGCATGTCCAAAAGGTGCAATACACCTTATGGAAATATGTACGCATAATAGCGATGGATAATACAGCGTGCACATCAGACCCAGATTGAAGTTTGGTAAATATCTCACTTCTTTAAATAGTATCACATACAGGGTGCCACCGATATATCAGTAGATCCTAACTGGTCTTCTTTAGTAGACAAAAGACAGTGTCTTCCGGTTATTATGCCGTTCCGTGACTTTTGTCTACTAAAGAATACCAGTTAAGATCTACTGATATATCGGTGGCACCCTGTATTTGATTATGCAGATTTAAAGATCACCTTAGTTCCTCCCAATTGGTCTTCTCAGATCCAGAGGAACAACTCTCTTGTCAAGTCAAGTCAAGTCAAAGTATGCTTTATTCGAATTTCATTCATAAAAGCAAAATACAAATTTACAATAAAAGACAAATACGTACAACATTTTAAAAATTAAATTAAATTCCAATTAAAAACATCAGAGTGCAAGACATACTTCTTAAAGTTTTCTGACTTGGATACTAAACCTATGTTTATATAAAACGTACTGTTCTATTAACAATAGTGTATTATAAAAAGTGATAAAATAGTTTGGGTAAGGGTAATTTAAAAAGTGACATACGAAGTAAAAATGCAGAAGAAAATGGCATAACAGAGAGTAGTCAGATGACTAGCAGTCTCTGTCTGATCAAGAGAATAGTCAAATGGCTAGCAGTCTCTGTTTAATCATCCACGCCCATCCTAGATACTTTGCAGTGGCTACAGAGATCCAAGTCAAAGTGCTAGTGCATATAATACGCAAAGCTACAATACTACAGGTTGTCCCCAGGTTTTTACACATCAGGGACAGCCAGATACGCCTTGGTACCGCATAAAATTTACAAGAAAATAGAAAGTGACCGGTGGTTTCTCTAGTAATACCACAAACAGGGCAGCTATCACAAGATCCACCTGCCCACTTAGCTGTCAAGAATCTGAGGGGAAGTGCACCTGCTCTGAGTTGGAAGAGGAGCTTCCTTTCTACAGGCCTAGTTATAATGTCCCAGTAGGGTTCTAGGCAGGGATACATCTTAGCCTCTAAGAATTCTCCAGTCATGGAACCAGCACTTGAGCTACTCCAATGCCGGGATGCAACCATCTCCCAGTAAGTACTCTTTAAAAGACTTTTAGATGGAAAAATTGCTCTCGCCGGGTCTTCCCAAAGTGAGCACATACCAAGCTCGGTCAGGGATATCTTGAGTGATTTTAACCATCCAATTTTGTGGTATACATCAGATCTTATAATGTCTAAAAAACCCTCGGCGTAATGAGAGAGCACAGGAGTCGTCCATAACCTACGCCAATACAAGATCGGACGAAGCTTAACCAAATCTGAGACTGCTCTTCTACCCAAATCGTATTTGAGGGGCAACAATGGGGTGCTTTTAGGGACACCGGTTATTCCCCTAAGAAATTTGTTCTCCGAGGATTGTAGTGCAACCACCTTCTCGAAGCCCCAAAGCTCAGCACCATAAAGCGCAGAGCCTAGAGCCTTTGCTTCATAAACCTGTAAGGCAGGTTTTACAGGTTTAGTTAAAGATTTTCTGTGCTCTGTACAGATAGCACCAGACAATTGCCTATGTCTAAGTGTAGCAATGTCAATGTGATGCCGCCAACTCTTCTCGCTAGATATATGTATACCTAAATATATAAAGGTATTCACTACCTCTAGCGGGCGGTCATTCAAGGTAATTTTAGATTTAAAACTACGATGGGGGTTAAATATCATGAGTTTTGTTTTGGCTGTATTAACCTCTAAGCCGTACTCCCCACAGAATTGATCAAAAATAGACAAGGCACGCTGCAAACCCCTGGGGGTTTTAGATAGGGGTGGGCGGAATTTGCGTAATCGCGTTACGCAAATCTCCGCGAAACGGTAAAAAATCTCCGCGAACATGCAGAAAGTTCCGCGAACACGCGGAATTGCTTGTTCTCGATACTTTTTTCCTGTTCGCGATCGCTGTTTGCGTGCTCGGGGTGAAATATCTCGCGAACACGCATATTGAGAACGCGACCAAGCAAAAATTTCGCGAAGTTGCGGAACGTAGATTTTTTTGCAATTTCGCGTTCTCCGCGGAACGCGAAATTACCCAAATTTCGCAAATTCCGCGAACGGAACGGAATTTACCGCCCAGGCCTAGTTTTAGATAGGATGAGCGTATCATCTGCAAACATTAAAATAGGGATTTTAGTCCCAGCTAAAAAAGGGGCATCCACTTGTGCAGAAAGCATGCGGGCAACAACGTCATTAATATACAATGTGAAAAGGAAAGGAGCCATCGAACATCCTTGCCGAACTCCCCTTTCGACTGGGAAGTCCGCAGTTACCGAGCCCACTCCCCCCCACTGGATTCTAGCGAAGTTAGATTCATGAAGCCTCATTATCAAGGATAGTAACTCACTTGGGAGACCCTGGTTTTTGAGGACCGACCATAACTTAGACCGGGGAACAAGGTCGAAGGCAGCCCGCAAATCTACAAAAGCCGCATACAAGCTGCCCTCACCCAGCACAACGGTCCTCCATTGCAACAGGGTAAAACGAAAGACCTGGTCCACCGTACTTGTGGACCGACAAAAACCTGCCAAATCCAGGAGCCTATTGACGATCACACGCCCCACAACCTTTTGAATAGTGTATATAAGGCTTATTGGTCTGTAATTACCCGGCTTAGACCGGTCGCCTTTCTTATAGACAGGTATAATTACAGCAACCTGCCAAGATGTTGGTACCGCTGCGCCCAGTGCAATAGCATTCATAAGGAGATGGATGTACTTACACCAGGGCTCTTTATCATTAATAAATAAGTCAGCTGGCACTCCATCGAGACATGGGGCACGTCCACAAGCCACTGAACTAAGGGCCATCACAATTTCATCAATACTGAAGAAATTATCTTGAAAATGATCTGCACTAATTTCTGGTCCCAACTTGGCATTATTTGGCTCGGCGTACTGATCTTTAAAAATTTTTACCCATTCATCTTCTGGCACATTGTTATGCGGGGGCTCGGGAAAACCCGGGTTTCTCCACCTGACAATGTGCCAGAATAACCGAGAATCCTTCCAATCACTAGCTGCCTTTAACTCAGACCAGTGGTGCTCGTCCCAGGCTTTCTTTGCCTTAGTTATACTAGTTTTGTAATCCTTTCTGGTGGATTGAATTACAGCAGATTGCCCAACCTTTATGGCATTACCCAAAGTTAGTCGAGCATCCCTACACTGGTCATTATACCACCTAGCAGGCTTTAGAGCTCTGGGTCGTTTTTTTTTCACAGGCTTAAGGAAGTAGTCTTTAATTGTACAAAAAAGGGTATTGTGTATTTCTACTACCTTTTCTAAACCGGTGCTAAGTGAGTTGGAATGCTCTATAGCCAGTATTGCTTTGTCAACCTGTCCGCTGATATTAGCAATAGCCTAACTGTTAGTTACTATGTTTTCCCACCTTAATCTACGCATGTCATTAGTGGGAACAATCAGGGGAGGGGCGATCTCAGAGGGGCCTATGGGCCGTATGATATGGGACCACCATTTATGAATTGCGCACAGTGGATTGTGATCGCTCTCTGTCCTCCCAACAACCTCCATGTCGCAGATCAATGGCCATAGTTTGAGACTACATAAAACGTAGTCAATCCTACTTTTGTATCGCCCGTTATCAAATGTACTAGTCCCATTTCTGTCACTGCTGGTCCTTCCATTTAGAGCTCTTAAGCCCTTTTCATAACAGAGGGCATTGAGACCGATCACGTCATCGGTCCAACGCACAACCGGTGTGAGTTCCAATTTAGGAACTCCCCATTGCCGGTCCTCTTCATCCCCAAAGAGATCATCTTTATTGACTAGGGGTTCAAATGTTCTATTGAAATCGCCCGCAATGACTATGTTGTTATTTAAGGAATGGGTATCAAGAAGACAGCCCAAGGCTGCAAGAACCTCGGACCTCCCCCCCCTGTTACTCCGGACTCTCTTGTCTTTCAATCCCTTTTTTCTTTCCCAACATCTTGTCTGCTTCAGAGGTTGTTTCTAAGTGTGTGTGAAATTCAAGTAATTTGCTTTTGCATAAATATGTGAAATTTGGGAAAAAATGGGGGAAAAAAATTATAAGAGATGCAAAGTGCTATTTAATGGTGTATTTTAGTGCAAAATGTGTCCTAGCATTTTGGACATGAGGACGCACTTGGTGCTTAAAAAACACCAAAACTTGAAGGGCGCCAAACAGTAGTTGCTTGCATTTTGGTAGTTTGCGTTGTCCTTGTGTAATCCTCACGCTAAATGTTTGCCACACACTGCTTGTAATTACATGAGCTGGCATAATAGCGTAAATTCAGGCATTTCATGTGACAATCCTAATGCAAAAATTAGCAAAATTACGCAAGATTACACCCACATAACAGACATTTCGCCCTGGCGTGGTTGTTTTGCAGCTGTCTCACTTGGAACTGGAGTCAACACCCCGCTGCGTCTGCGACCCGTTGTCATGGGCCGGCTTCAGGGAAAGTCTTGGAGGCGGATCTTTCCCTTCACAAAATGGCTACCTGGATTTTGAAGTAAGAATCCGGAAATGTGTCCCGCTGCCAGTCAAGAACACAACATACACTTGTTTGTTGGACTACCCCATCAGCACTGTCTCATTGTCTGATTTACAAACCTCATTTTGTAGGTTGTAAAGTACTACTATAGAAGTACTGTTCACATTCTAGGAAATACAGTTCACAAACCTACGGCTGGCGACCATCACCTCTGCCTCTGCTATCTTCACTGTAGGGTGTTGTGGCCGAGATCTCAGCCAACAGGTGAAAAAATACTAATAGTAGTAACTTTACGCTTGTAAATTCTGTTGTATAAAGCTCCACACCTTCAACTGATGCAGGTCTACACCTAGGTGTAGCTCTCCACTGAGAAACAGTGAATACCAAAAAGGTAGAGGGTTACACTTCAGGTGTAGGAGTAAATAAACACATGAGTAAATATGCATGCGTATATTTATAGTTGTGAACCACGTTTATTAAAGTCTGTAAAGGTTCTTGCACAACGTAATTCAGTGGGTATGCTGGGCTTTAAGATGGTAAACAAACTGACCCTATATTTTATGTTGTGTTGCATCGAAGGTGTACCCACACAGAGCTTTGGTAAATATGGAGCAAAGTGTGTTGTTAGTTGGTTTCAGTTTTATTGTCGCTAACACATGATAACAAGGTAGTTCAATCGGTCTTCCATTTTACAGCTAATGTGTATCGCACTCAGTCTTCGTGAGTAGAGGAGCTTTATGTAGCCGACACATGTTTTGCTTGATGCTTGTAAACCATGAGTTTACTCTAGGAACGATTCACATCTTTCTTGTTGGACACTTAGTAGTGTGCTGCTCCACATCACTTTCTGTTGGCAGATCACTCTCACTCTCTGGCCTGTATGATTTTGTTGGAATATATACTGGATTGCAAACCTAGCACGCCACAACTATCTGGATCCAGAACTTGTCATGTGTGGTTTGTGCGGAAGCGTCCAAGCACATGGAGCTACTTTGGTCGCACGCTCTCCAGCTGGAATCCAGCTGTAAATCGCTTCTGCGCGCGAGGACTGCGTCAAACTATCCCTATATTTACATCACCTTAGGATGGGAGTTCAATTGCATAAACAATTATACATAATATATCAATTATATAACAATTATTTTATATCCAAAGTTTTCTCAATCATTTTCTCTAAATTTTTTATTGTACTGGAGTGTTTCTTTTATTAAATACATTTATTTGGATTTTGGACGGATTCATAGGACTTGATATGGATGTTTTCAATGGATTTTTTCTTATGTTGAGAAATACTTTTACATTTTTGGGGAATTGTTTACAATTTGGAATTCTACATATGGAACAGAATTTCTGCTTCATGAGAGCTGCAGCTTTAAACTGTAAACAAAAATGTGTATTATTTTATTAAAGTCAAAATGTTGGTTAGATAGAGTTTAATTTGATAAATTACATATTTATGTTGATGTGTTTTATTATATGTTTCTGGTTTGCAGTAGTATTAAGTATCGATTTATATTATCTATGTTGCATTTTAGAATGATGGTGGTAATATGTTTTTTACCGATTCATTTTAATAATTATAAGGAGTGTAATAGGTAATGTTTCATTAATATCATGTGAATATTTATGGACTGTACAAGAATTTAAAAAAAGTAAAGTTATAAAAATTATTAATTATTTGATATCATTTTGATTTTTTTCTGGTGATGATTTTTGTAAGTTTGTGTTCATTATAGCATAAAATAAATAATAATTTTAATTACTTTGAAATAAATTAATTATTTACAGAGACATTCTATGCAGATTTGTTTCTTAATATGTTTAGTATAGTTTTCCTATTAGTTTATGGTAAAGTAGAGCATAATAATGTCTGAGTTAGGATTTCTAGGTAGTGTAATCCTTTGTTCTTTGGAAAGATTAGGACTTGGTAGCCAGCAATTCATGCATTTGGTGCATTTCTGTAAATTGGTATAGAGTAGGGTGTCTCCTTTTAAAACTGCTGTGGACGCGGTTATGCCACCCTTTCACTGCATGATTGGCTGTGTCTTCCTATGATAGTGTGCTGCTGAGCACATACCGCCAGGATATATGGAACAAGCGCTGGGGTCTGGGCCCTGAATAGCACAAGTTCAACTCAGCTGTCCTCAAAGTAATCAAGTAAGGGAGTTACTTTTTTCATCAGCTTTTTAAATTGGTGATTCAAACCATAAATTTTAATGTGTTGCCCCCTCACTTGGTAAAATATATACTATTGAAATATTTTTTTGATTTAAAAAACATGTTTAGTATTAGTAGAGGAGTTATTACTTAAAGTGGATTTTTGCTGATGGTTGCATAAAGCTTGACTGCAATGGATATAACATATTTGTGTTGTTGTGTGAGCATATATTCTAAGGACTATTTAAATAACTGCCTCTTCAAAATCCATAAAATGTTATCGAGGGTGGTATTTTTTGTTTTTTCTTTAATAATTACTATTAATTTGCAAGAGTGGATTGTGTATATCAAGGTAAAGATTGATGGGCAGGATTTAAAAGTGCTATCTATTAACGAGGTAGTGCATTGTGTTAGAATTAGCATCTTGCTAGCTGTGCTGAAAACTAACATTCTCTCATTAATTTCTTTATCATAAAGATTGAAGTTCTCCATTTTATGAGTTATTTCAGGCGGTCAGTAATATCTGTCTCATCAAATCTTTTTTGGACAGTCAAGGTGTGTCTTTCTGTTCTTCTGTTTCTAGTAATTAGCCTCTTTTAATTTAGTATGGAGGGCGACTCATCGATTATTTCCTGAGGAACGTTAGGAAAATTGGGGCAGATTTGCAATCCCCTTGCAACACTTTTGCTCTGCCGGTGCATAGCTTTTGTGACTCAGCGGCGGTGTAAAAATTGCGGCCAATTTACAATGTGGCGCATCAAGGGAGATGCGTCACGTTGTAAAGCTCTGCGTCACATTATACCTGTGTCGGGTATAATGTATGCATGGTGGGCGTTCCCAAACAGGAAAACCTTGTAAAAGTGGCGCAGTGAAATCTACACAATTTCACTGCGCCACATCTAGGACACCTCTGCGTCAAAACATTACGCCTGCTTAAAGCAGGCGTAAGGAGTGATGCATGGTAGTGAGAATAGGCCTCAACATGCATTGCTGGAATTGTGTCCTGCTTGCGACACGACTCCAGCAATGCGTTACTTATGTGCCAACAGATGCGTTTATAATTTCTGATAAATACGTCAGTCCTTGCGCCATGGTGCACAGTATTGTAAATACTGTGTATGCTTTGTGATGCAAGGGTTTCACAGGCTGGCGCAGGGAAACTGACACATCTTTACAGATGCTTCAGTTTCTTGTAAATCTGCCCCATAGTCTTTTGGGATTATTTGTGCTGGTGATTTAGCTAATGCTTGCTTCTGTCAAGTCTTGCTTTGTGTTACAAATGTGTATTTCAGCTCCATTGTTGGATGCATGTGTTCTTTCATGTTCTCAACTATGGTGGTTGCACAACCAGCAGAGCAATGTGAATACCATTCACTGCACTTCAGTGGGGTTCTTTGTGGGTGGTGCTCTCTTTGGTGTGGGGATACAGCCCATATATGTTAGTAGGGTTACACTTTCTGTGAAGTTGTCTAATTAGCTTTATTAGTCATTTTGGAATCTGTGTATAATATAAATTTGAGAAGTATAACTGTTTTATAATTACTTAAACTAAAATTGTTTATAGGGTTCTAAGGTTTAGAGGTAACAATTTAGTTTAAGAGTAATTCAAAGGTTTTTTTATAGCATTTTTTGCAGCAGTTCGTGTGTTTGGCACATTTTGTATTTATACTTTTTTTTACTTCTGTTTTCTTTTCTTTTTAAGTATTTCAGTTTTAATTTCATACTTTAAAGTTTTAGTTATGTATTATTGCATTAGGGAGTACCATATATGAAAGATGCTAGTTAAATTGTGACATGTTAGTTGCAGTGATAATTATATATTTGTTGAATATTACTTTTTCGTTTTTGTTTAGGTAGATTATTTGGTGTGTTTATGTCTCTTATTTGATATTCATAGTGATATCATAGTACTCAATGTATTGATTATTAATATTTTTGATGGTTTATAATTGTTTTAAAGTGTCTGATATTTTGAGAGTCTGTATTTTTGATTTCTATATTGGTGGTTTTATGATGTGTTGATTGGCAATATTTTTGCAAGAGACATTTTTATTCTCTCTGTAGATGCTCAACAAAGTTGATATTAAGGCTATTGGTGTTTTTGTAACAACATTGTTGTACCACAATAGATATGCTGTCAATAATTTGCCATACATCTTCAGTAACAATAGAGTTTGGATCAAAATGTTATTTATCAACAACTGATCATATCGCCCAGGATTATTTGATTTTGTAAATTGCAAACAAATTGAAAAATTTGAATTTTTGTAGAAATCACATGATTATTACCAAGGTTTGGAAAAATCTAAAAAAAAAACTAAGTGTACGTAAAATGTTCTTAATTTGCTATTGTGTAACTAATTACGCGAACTTTCATATAAATGATGTGAAATATAAAGGTACACCCTCCTGCACAGAACAATGCTTAGAGGCATTTTTCTCTTTCTAGGAAGAGGAAGAGGAAACAACAAGGAGAAAGGAGGCTATATCTCCTCCATCCGCCTCTGTTGGGAAGGTGTACTATTGGTTTACTACCCTTGGTAAATCTGGGATGGCATCAAACTTCATGGGTGTATGCCTGGGAAAACCCACTCTCCACTAGGCCTGGGCTAAAATTCTGTTCCGCTCGCGGAAATTGCGATAATTTGACATTTTTGTGTTCCGCGGGGAGCGCGAAAATGTCAAAATTTCCGCAATCCGCATCTTACCGGAAATGTTTTTCTTGCTCGCGCTGTAAAAAAATACATTCTCGTGTGCGCGCGATCGCCTTACCTGAATCCCCGCGTTAGCCGACAAGTTTTCCCGATCTGGTCGCGTTTTCCACGAGATGTTGGATTGTTGGTAGCCATTTACGCTGTCTCGCGACAGTTCGCGCCCGCATTAACGTCATTTGTCACGCGATCACGTCATTCGTCGCGCGATCATATCTTTCTTCTCGCGATCATGCACCGCGAGAGTATGAGATGATTGAGATCTTGCGCCCATGAGCAACCGCATGTGTAAGTTGGCGAACCACGATCACGCAGAAAATACCGCAAACGGGCGGGAAAAAAACTTCCGCGTCTTCGCGATATTTCCGCGTGTTTGCAGAGATTTTTAACATTTTCGCGATAGTTTGCGAAAGTGAATTTCGCAAATTCCGCCCATCCCTACTCTCCACCCATGGAACGCCACCCAACGCAGAGGAACGCTAGGCAATGATATGCACAGCCTTGCGTTACTCTGGATTTACTAAGCCACGCAGGTGGATTTATGTGGTTTAGTAAGTCTCACTTAAGCCCTTGCATTGCCTTGCATGACGGCAAGTCAACACAAGGCTTTAGTAAATCTAGCCATTTGTTTTTGTGACAGGCGCGTTTGTGCCTGTTGCAAAAATACCACAAATGTTGCTTTCTTCAATATTTTTTTGATCCTGCAAGATTTGACAACTCAGTCCTGGTTATCCTGAGGGCTCTGAGTGGTGCAGCTGTCCTGCATGGAAACACGAGGATGTGATGTTATCAAGGCTGCCCTTTCTGTGGTAAAACAGTGTGTAAAGCAATGTTTCACTCAGCGGAAAGCATGCTTCCCTATAGACATTTATTGTAATCAAGGGTTGTGTTATTTATCCGTTGCACCCCAGTTCATGTCTGCTTCGTGTCTTCAGTGCTCACCCTCGGGGTCTCTGGAGGCGCCTAGGTCCATCACGAAGCCCAGCTTGTCATCTTTGTAAAGACTTCTTGAAGCATCACCTGCGCTGAGAGGAGTGTAAAAAAACATGCACATGTTAGAACAATGAAACAAAACATGGTTATGAAAATCATGCAACAGAAGATATATTGTTTGGGGTACACTTCATCCATGCTAATGACTCGCACAGTGGAACCATGGCTATCCAGTGGTCTCGGCTCTGTGAGGTCATGTGATGTCATCCAAATGCTCTCTGGTTAGGGCGCATGTGTGGGGCCGCCTTACATTCTGGACCTCTTCACCTTAACACTTTTTCACTCAGTCCTCACATTCACCCAAAACGCTGTTGGTCCTCTAACCACACAAACTGACCGTATTTCTACTATGAAAGTTACAAGGCTGCCTACTGGGGAAGCCTCGGCCACACCACAGACAGACCCCATGGAGGGTAAGGCCCCATCGGCTATCGCTGGAGACCAGGACCAGACCTTTGGTGGACGAGACAGCTCGGGGGCATCACTGCATGCTACAAAGATCCTTTCCTATCCACGGATCAGGTTTTGGGTTCCGGCAGGGCTGGCTATCTCTTTCATCCTTCTGAGGTTAATAAAGTGATCACCCTTGAGTTGGGCAAGAAAGCATCAGAATTCGCTGATGCCTGTAATTAACGTTTCAACTCTTATGAACGTTTATGCCGCAAAATGTCAGTATTTAGCTGATAGACATATGTGGCCATACAATTACTTGTTTCATTTCTGGCATTCATAAGAACTGATTTACATTAAACTGCTTAAAATAAACCTTGCAAGAAATGACGTGCAGCACACTGTGGCGTTTGTTTCCACAGGGTTTACCGGTGGATTCTGCATGCCTGCAGCCACGGTATTACATCAAAGCAAGTGTATTTGCATAGTTCATTGAAAACCATTGCTTACTAATTAAAACTCAATCAAGCACCTTCAAAAAAGTATAAAACCTGTTCACAAACGGTTCTCAAAGCCATACGTTCCTTAAAACCCCAAAGAAGGGCGTTCAAAATGTAAAAACCGCTGACATCGTATCTCTTTCATAAGAAGGAGGAGGAAAGGGTGGATTTAAAGAGAGTCGAGCGAGGAAGAAGGTGCGACCATGTATTATAATACAATAAATATCCCTGTGTTTCAAGCACTCTGATTTGTGAAAGAATGAGTGTTGGTCCCCAAAGCTCTGCTCAGAAGCCCATGGCCAGCGCTATAAATGTAGGCGCTACCAAGGCTGAGAGTATTC